>NC_137508.1:16332500-17532500 GCF_041902795.1 Electrophorus electricus | reverse complement strand
AGTCTAAAACACAATCTCTTGCCCTGAAACAGTGTTTAAGGTGAATACAAAGCTGTTTCATAGTGTGAAAAAGGTAAAGAACAGAGTTTCAAAGTAAAGATTCTTCTTATAATGCATTCCCTTTTAGTCTAAACATGATCTCTTGCCCTGCAACAGTGTTACAAAGTGAATACAAAGCTGTTTCATTGTGTGAAAAAGGTAAAGAACAGAGTTTCAAAGTAAAGATTCTTCTTATAATGCATTCCCTTTTAGTCTAAAACACAATCTCTTGCCCTGAAACAGTGTTTAAGGTGAATACAAAGCTGTTTCATAGTGTGAAAAAGGTAAAGAACAGAGTTTCAAAGTAAAGATTCTTCTTATAATGCATTCCCTTTTAGTCTAAACATGATCTCTTGCCCTGCAACAGTGTTTAAGGTGAATACAAAGCTGTTTCATTGTGTGAAAAAGGTAAAGAACAGAGTTTCAAAGTAAAGATTCTTCTTATAATGCATTCCCTTTTAGTCTAAAACACAATCTCTTGCCCTGAAACAGTGTTTAAGGTGAATACAAAGCTGTTTCATAGTGTGAAAAAGGTAAAGAACAGAGTTTCAAAGTAAAGATTCTTCTTATAATGCATACCCTTTTAGTCTAAACATGATCTCTTGCCCTGCAACAGTGTTTAAGCTGAATACAAAGCTGTTTCATAGTGTGAAAAAGGTAAAGAACAGAGTTTCAAAGTAAAGATTCTTCTTATAATGCATTCCCTTTTAGTCTAAAACACGATCTCTTGCCCTGAAACAGTGTTTAAGGTGAATACAAAGCTGTTTCATAGTGTGAAAAAGGTAAAGAACAGTTTCAAAGTAAAGATTCTTCTTATAATGCATTCCCTTTTAGTCTAAAACACAATCTCTTGCCCTGAAACAGTGTTTAAGGTGAATACAAAGCTGTTTCATAGTGTGAAAAAGGTAAAGAACAGAGTTTCAAAGTAAAGATTCTTCTTATAATGCATTCCCTTTTAGTCTAAACATGATCTCTTGCCCTGCAACAGTGTTTAAGGTGAATACAAAGCTGTTTCATTGTGTGAAAAAGGTAAAGAACAGAGTTTCAAAGTAAAGATTCTTCTTATAATGCATTCCCTTTTAGTCTAAACATGATCTCTTGCCCTGCAACAGTGTTTAAGGTGAATACAAAGCTGTTTCATAGTGTGAAAAAGGTAAAGAACAGAGTTTCAAAGTAAAGATTCTTCTTATAATGCATTCCCTTTTAGTCTAAAACACAATCTCTTGCCCTGAAACAGTGTTTAAGGTGAATACAAAGCTGTTTCATAGTGTGAAAAAGGTAAAGAACAGAGTTTCAAAGTAAAGATTCTTCTTATAATGCATTCCCTTTTAGTCTAAAACACAATCTCTTGCCCTGAAACAGTGTTTAAGGTGAATACAAAGCTGTTTCATAGTGTGAAAAAGGTAAAGAACAGAGTTTCAAAGTAAAGATTCTTCTTATAATGCATTCCCTTTTAGTCTAAACATGATCTCTTGCCCTGCAACAGTGTTTAAGGTGAATACAAAGCTGTTTCATAGTGTGAAAAAGGTAAAGAACAGAGTTTCAAAGTAAAGATTCTTCTTATAATGCATTCCCTTTTAGTCTAAACATGATCTCTTGCCCTGCAACAGTGTTTAAGCTGAATACAAAGCTGTTTCATAGTGTGAAAAAGGTAAAGAACAGAGTTTCAAAGTAAAGATTCTTCTTATAATGCATTCCCTTTTAGTCTAAAACACGATCTCTTGCCCTGAAACAGTGTTTAAGGTGAATACAAAGCTGTTTCATAGTGTGAAAAAGGTAAAGAACAGTTTCAAAGTAAAGATTCTTCTTATAATGCATTCCCTTTTAGTCTAAAACACAATCTCTTGCCCTGAAACAGTGTTTAAGGTGAATACAAAGCTGTTTCATAGTGTGAAAAAGGTAAAGAACAGAGTTTCAAAGTAAAGATTCTTCTTATAATGCATTCCCTTTTAGTCTAAACATGATCTCTTGCCCTGCAACAGTGTTTAAGGTGAATACAAAGCTGTTTCATAGTGTGAAAAAGGTAAAGAACAGAGTTTCAAAGTAAAGATTCTTCTTATAATGCATTCCCTTTTAGTCTAAAACACAATCTCTTGCCCTGAAACAGTGTTTAAGGTGAATACAAAGCTGTTTCATAGTGTGAAAAAGGTAAAGAACAGAGTTTCAAAGTAAAGATTCTTCTTATAATGCATTCCCTTTTAGTCTAAAACACAATCTCTTGCCCTGAAACAGTGTTTAAGGTGAATACAAAGCTGTTTCATAGTGTGAAAAAGGTAAAGAACAGAGTTTCAAAGTAAAGATTCTTCTTATAATGCATTCCCTTTTAGTCTAAACATGATCTCTTGCCCTGCAATAGTGTTTAAGGTGAATACAAAGCTGTTTCATAGTGTGAAAAAGGTAAAGAACAGAGTTTCAAAGTAAAGATTCTTCTTATAATGCATTCCCTTTTAGTCTAAACATGATCTCTTGCCCTGCAACAATGTTTAAGGTGAATACAAAGCTGTTTCATTGTGTGAAAAAGGTAAAGAACAGAGTTTCAAAGTAAAGATTCTTCTTATAATGCATTCCCTTTTAGTCTAAAACACAATCTTTTGCCCTGAAACAGTGTTTAAGGTGAATACAAAGCTGTTTCATAGTGTGAAAAAGGTAAAGAACAGAGTTTCAAAGTAAAGATTCTTCTTATAATGCATTCCCTTTTAGTCTAAAACACAATCTCTTGCCCTGAAACAGTGTTTAAGGTGAATACAAAGCTGTTTCATAGTGTGAAAAAGGTAAAGAACAGAGTTTCAAAGTAAAGATTCTTCTTATAATGCATTCCCTTTTAGTCTAAAACACAATCTCTTGCCCTGAAACAGTGTTTAAGTTGTTCAATTTGGTTAAAAACAATATTTCTTGCTCTGAAACTATGTATAAGCCAATTATAATGCGTGGAAACGTTGCCTCCTTGTGGTTAGAGGTGTAAAAACAGAGTTGCAATTACTTTAATTGGTCATATTACAAACAACTTGATGTCCCCTTGTTATAAACTCTTTTCATTTGAAATATGTGTTTTCTTAACATATTGTAAGTTATTCAGTTTGGTTAAAAACAAGATGTCTAGCTCTGAAACAGTGTTTAAGGTGAATACAAAGCTGTTTCATAGTGTGAAAAAGGTAAAGAACAGAGTTTCTAAGTAAAGATTCTTCTTATAATGCATTCCCTTTTAGTCTAAAACACAATCTCTTACCCTGAAACAGTGTTTAAGGTGAATACAAAGCTGTTTCATTGTGTGAAAAAGGTAAAGAACAGAGTTTCAAAGTAAAGATTCTTCTTATAATGCATTCCCTTTTAGTCTAAACATGATCTCTTGCCCTGAAACAGTGTTTAAGGTGAATACAAAGCTGTTTCATAGTGTGAAAAAGGTAAAGAACAGAGTTTCAAAGTAAAGATTCTTCTTATAATGCATTCCCTTTTAGTCTAAACATGATCTCTTGCCCTGCAACAGTGTTTAAGGTGAATACAAAGCTGTTTCATAGTGTGAAAAAGGTAAAGAACAGAGTTTCAAAGTAAAGATTCTTCTTATAATGCATACCCTTTTAGTCTAAACATGATCTCTTGCCCTGCAACAGTGTTTAAGCTGAATACAAAGCTGTTTCATAGTGTGAAAAAGGTAAAGAACAGAGTTTCAAAGTAAAGATTCTTCTTATAATGCATTCCCTTTTAGTCTAAAACACGATCTCTTGCCCTGAAACAGTGTTTAAGGTGAATACAAAGCTGTTTCATAGTGTGAAAAAGGTAAAGAACAGTTTCAAAGTAAAGATTCTTCTTATAATGCATACCCTTTTAGTCTAAACATGATCTCTTGCCCTGCAACAGTGTTTAAGCTGAATACAAAGCTGTTTCATAGTGTGAAAAAGGTAAAGAACAGAGTTTCAAAGTAAAGATTCTTCTTATAATGCATTCCCTTTTAGTCTAAAACACGATCTCTTGCCCTGAAACAGTGTTTAAGGTGAATACAAAGCTGTTTCATAGTGTGAAAAAGGTAAAGAACAGTTTGAAAGTAAAGATTCTTCTTATAATGCATTCCCTTTTAGTCTAAAACACAATCTCTTGCCCTGAAACAGTGTTTAAGGTGAACACAAAGCTGTTTCATAGTGTGAAAAAGGTAAAGAACAGAGTTTCAAAGTAAAGATTCTTCTTCTAATGCATTCCCTTTTAGTCTAAACATGATCTCTTGCCCTGCAACAGTGTTTAAGGTGAATACAAAGCTGTTTCATAGTGTGAAAAAGGTAAAGAACAGAGTTTCAAAGTAAAGATTCTTCTTATAATGCATTCCCTTTTAGTCTAAAACACAATCTCTTGCCCTGAAACAGTGTTTAAGGTGAATACAAAGCTGTTTCATAGTGTGAAAAAGGTAAAGAACAGAGTTTCAAAGTAAAGATTCTTCTTATAATGCATTCCCTTTTAGTCTAAAACACAATCTCTTGCCCTGAAACAGTGTTTAAGGTGAATACAAAGCTGTTTCATAGTGTGAAAAAGGTAAAGAACAGAGTTTCAAAGTAAAGATTCTTCTTATAATGCATTCCCTTTTAGTCTAAACATGATCTCTTGCCCTGCAACAATGTTTAAGGTGAATACAAAGCTGTTTCATTGTGTGAAAAAGGTAAAGAACAGAGTTTCAAAGTAAAGATTCTTCTTATAATGCATTCCCTTTTAGTCTAAAACACAATCTCTTGCCCTGAAACAGTGTTTAAGGTGAATACAAAGCTGTTTCATAGTGTGAAAAAGGTAAAGAACAGAGTTTCAAAGTAAAGATTCTTCTTATAATGCATTCCCTTTTAGTCTAAACATGATCTCTTGCCCTGCAACAGTGTTTAAGGTGAATACAAAGCTGTTTCATTGTGTGACAAAGGTAAAGAACAGAGTTTCAAAGTAAAGATTCTTCTTATAATGCATTCCCTTTTAGTCTAAAACACAATCTCTTGCCCTGAAACAGTGTTTAAGGTGAATACAAAGCTGTTTCATAGTGTGAAAAAGGTAAAGAACAGAGTTTCAAAGTAAAGATTCTTCTTATAATGCATACCCTTTTAGTCTAAACATGATCTCTTGCCCTGCAACAGTGTTTAAGCTGAATACAAAGCTGTTTCATAGTGTGAAAAAGGTAAAGAACAGAGTTTCAAAGTAAAGATTCTTCTTATAATGCATTCCCTTTTAGTCTAAAACACGATCTCTTGCCCTGAAACAGTGTTTAAGGTGAATACAAAGCTGTTTCATAGTGTGAAAAAGGTAAAGAACAGTTTCAAAGTAAAGATTCTTCTTATAATGCATACCCTTTTAGTCTAAACATGATCTCTTGCCCTGCAACAGTGTTTAAGCTGAATACAAAGCTGTTTCATTGTGTGAAAAAGGTAAAGAACAGAGTTTCAAAGTAAAGATTCTTCTTATAATGCATTCCCTTTTAGTCTAAAACACAATCTCTTGCCCTGAAACAGTGTTTAAGGTGAATACAAAGCTGTTTCATAGTGTGAAAAAGGTAAAGAACAGAGTTTCAAAGTAAAGATTCTTCTTATAATGCATTCCCTTTTAGTCTAAACATGATCTCTTGCCCTGCAACAGTGTTTAAGGTGAATACAAAGCTGTTTCATAGTGTGAAAAAGGTAAAGAACAGAGTTTCAAAGTAAAGATTCTTCTTATAATGCATTCCCTTTTAGTCTAAACATGATCTCTTGCCCTGCAACAGTGTTACAAAGTGAATACAAAGCTGTTTCATAGTGTGAAAAAGGTAAAGAACAGAGTTTCAAAGTAAAGATTCTTCTTATAATGCATTCCCTTTTAGTCTAAAACACATTCTCTTGCCCTGAAACAGTGTTTAAGGTGAATACAAAGCTGTTTCATAGTGTGAAAAAGGTAAAGAACAGAGTTTCAAAGTAAAGATTCTTCTTATAATGCATTCCCTTTTAGTCTAAAACACAATCTCTTGCCCTGAAACAGTGTTTAAGGTGAATACAAAGCTGTTTCATAGTGTGAAAAAGGTAAAGAACAGAGTTTCAAAGTAAAGATTCTTCTTATAATGCATTCCCTTTTAGTCTAAAACACAATCTCTTGCCCTGAAACAGTGTTTAAGGTGAATACAAAGCTGTTTCATAGTGTGAAAAAGGTAAAGAACAGAGTTTCAAAGTAAAGATTCTTCTTATAATGCATTCCCTTTTAGTCTAAACATGATCTCTTGCCCTGCAACAATGTTTAAGGTGAATACAAAGCTGTTTCATTGTGTGAAAAAGGTAAAGAACAGAGTTTCAAAGTAAAGATTCTTCTTATAATGCATTCCCTTTTAGTCTAAAACACAATCTCTTGCCCTGAAACAGTGTTTAAGGTGAATACAAAGCTGTTTCATAGTGTGAAAAAGGTAAAGAACAGAGTTTCAAAGTAAAGATTCTTCTTATAATGCATTCCCTTTTAGTCTAAACATGATCTCTTGCCCTGCAACAGTGTTTAAGGTGAATACAAAGCTGTTTCATAGTGTGAAAAAGGTAAAGAACAGAGTTTCAAAGTAAAGATTCTTCTTATAATGCATTCCCTTTTAGTCTAAACATGATCTCTTGCCCTGCAACAGTGTTACAAAGTGAATACAAAGCTGTTTCATAGTGTGAAAAAGGTAAAGAACAGAGTTTCAAAGTAAAGATTCTTCTTATAATGCATTCCCTTTTAGTCTAAAACACATTGTCTTGCCCTGAAACAGTGTTTAAGGTGAATACAAAGCTGTTTCATAGTGTGAAAAAGGTAAAGAACAGAGTTTCAAAGTAAAGATTCTTCTTATAATGCATTCCCTTTTAGTCTAAAACACAATCTCTTGCCCTGAAACAGTGTTTAAGGTGAATACAAAGCTGTTTCATAGTGTGAAAAAGGTAAAGAACAGAGTTTCAAAGTAAAGATTCTTCTTATAATGCATACCCTTTTAGTCTAAACATGATCTCTTGCCCTGCAACAGTGTTTAAGCTGAATACAAAGCTGTTTCATAGTGTGAAAAAGGTAAAGAACAGAGTTTCAAAGTAAAGATTCTTCTTATAATGCATTCCCTTTTAGTCTAAAACACGATCTCTTGCCCTGAAACAGTGTTTAAGGTGAATACAAAGCTGTTTCATAGTGTGAAAAAGGTAAAGAACAGTTTCAAAGTAAAGATTCTTCTTATAATGCATACCCTTTTAGTCTAAACATGATCTCTTGCCCTGCAACAGTGTTTAAGCTGAATACAAAGCTGTTTCATTGTGTGAAAAAGGTAAAGAACAGAGTTTCAAAGTAAAGATTCTTCTTATAATGCATTCCCTTTTAGTCTAAAACACAATCTCTTGCCCTGAAACAGTGTTTAAGGTGAATACAAAGCTGTTTCATAGTGTGAAAAAGGTAAAGAACAGAGTTTCAAAGTAAAGATTCTTCTTATAATGCATTCCCTTTTAGTCTAAACATGATCTCTTGCCCTGCAACAGTGTTTAAGGTGAATACAAAGCTGTTTCATAGTGTGAAAAAGGTAAAGAACAGAGTTTCAAAGTAAAGATTCTTCTTATAATGCATTCCCTTTTAGTCTAAACATGATCTCTTGCCCTGCAACAGTGTTACAAAGTGAATACAAAGCTGTTTCATAGTGTGAAAAAGGTAAAGAACAGAGTTTCAAAGTAAAGATTCTTCTTATAATGCATTCCCTTTTAGTCTAAAACACATTCTCTTGCCCTGAAACAGTGTTTAAGGTGAATACAAAGCTGTTTCATAGTGTGAAAAAGGTAAAGAACAGAGTTTCAAAGTAAAGATTCTTCTTATAATGCATTCCCTTTTAGTCTAAAACACAATCTCTTGCCCTGAAACAGTGTTTAAGGTGAATACAAAGCTGTTTCATAGTGTGAAAAAGGTAAAGAACAGAGTTTCAAAGTAAAGATTCTTCTTATAATGCATTCCCTTTTAGTCTAAAACACAATCTCTTGCCCTGAAACAGTGTTTAAGGTGAATACAAAGCTGTTTCATAGTGTGAAAAAGGTAAAGAACAGAGTTTCAAAGTAAAGATTCTTCTTATAATGCATTCCCTTTTAGTCTAAACATGATCTCTTGCCCTGCAACAATGTTTAAGGTGAATACAAAGCTGTTTCATTGTGTGAAAAAGGTAAAGAACAGAGTTTCAAAGTAAAGATTCTTCTTATAATGCATTCCCTTTTAGTCTAAAACACAATCTCTTGCCCTGAAACAGTGTTTAAGGTGAATACAAAGCTGTTTCATAGTGTGAAAAAGGTAAAGAACAGAGTTTCAAAGTAAAGATTCTTCTTATAATGCATTCCCTTTTAGTCTAAACATGATCTCTTGCCCTGCAACAGTGTTTAAGGTGAATACAAAGCTGTTTCATAGTGTGAAAAAGGTAAAGAACAGAGTTTCAAAGTAAAGATTCTTCTTATAATGCATTCCCTTTTAGTCTAAACATGATCTCTTGCCCTGCAACAGTGTTACAAAGTGAATACAAAGCTGTTTCATAGTGTGAAAAAGGTAAAGAACAGAGTTTCAAAGTAAAGATTCTTCTTATAATGCATTCCCTTTTAGTCTAAAACACATTCTCTTGCCCTGAAACAGTGTTTAAGGTGAATACAAAGCTGTTTCATAGTGTGAAAAAGGTAAAGAACAGAGTTTCAAAGTAAAGATTCTTCTTATAATGCATTCCCTTTTAGTCTAAAACACAATCTCTTGCCCTGAAACAGTGTTTAAGGTGAATACAAAGCTGTTTCATAGTGTGAAAAAGGTAAAGAACAGAGTTTCAAAGTAAAGATTCTTCTTATAATGCATTCCCTTTTAGTCTAAACATGATCTCTTGCCCTGCAACAATGTTTAAGGTGAATACAAAGCTGTTTCATTGTGTGAAAAAGGTAAAGAACAGAGTTTCAAAGTAAAGATTCTTCTTATAATGCATTCCCTTTTAGTCTAAAACACAATCTCTTGCCCTGAAACAGTGTTTAAGGTGAATACAAAGCTGTTTCATAGTGTGAAAAAGGTAAAGAACAGAGTTTCAAAGTAAAGATTCTTCTTATAATGCATTCCCTTTTAGTCTAAACATGATCTCTTGCCCTGCAACAGTGTTTAAGGTGAATACAAAGCTGTTTCATAGTGTGAAAAAGGTAAAGAACAGTTTCAAAGTAAAGATTCTTCTTATAATGCATTCCCTTTTAGTCTAAACATGATCTCTTGCCCTGCAACAGTGTTACAAAGTGAATACAAAGCTGTTTCATTGTGTGAAAAAGGTAAAGAACAGAGTTTCAAAGTAAAGATTCTTCTTATAATGCATTCCCTTTTAGTCTAAAACACAATCTCTTGCCCTGAAACAGTGTTTAAGGTGAATACAAAGCTGTTTCATAGTGTGAAAAAGGTAAAGAACAGAGTTTCAAAGTAAAGATTCTTCTTATAATGCATTCCCTTTTAGTCTAAACATGATCTCTTGCCCTGCAACAGTGTTTAAGGTGAATACAAAGCTGTTTCATTGTGTGAAAAAGGTAAAGAATAGAGTTTCAAAGCAAAGATTCTTCTTATAATGCATTCCCTTTTAGTCTAAACATGATCTCTTGCCCTGCAACAGTGTTTAAGGTGAATACAAAGCTGTTTAATTGTGTGAAAAAGGTAAAGAACAGAGTTTCAAAGTAAAGATTCTTCTTATAATGCATTCCCTTTTAGTCTAAAACACAATCTCTTGCCCTGAAACAGTGTTTAAGGTGAATACAAAGCTGTTTCATAGTGTGAAAAAGGTAAAGAACAGAGTTTCAAAGTAAAGATTCTTCTTATAATGCATTCCCTTTTAGTCTAAAACACAATCTCTTGCCCTGAAACAGTGTTTAAGGTGAATACAAAGCTGTTTCATAGTGTGAAAAAGGTAAAGAACAGAGTTTCAAAGTAAAGATTCTTCTTATAATGCATTCCCTTTTAGTCTAAACATGATCTCTTGCCCTGCAACAGTGTTTAAGGTGAATACAAAGCTGTTTCATAGTGTGAAAAAGGTAAAGAACAGAGTTTCAAAGTAAAGATTCTTCTTATAATGCATTCCCTTTTAGTCTAAACATGATCTCTTGCCCTGCAACAGTGTTACAAAGTGAATACAAAGCTGTTTCATTGTGTGAAAAAGGTAAAGAACAGAGTTTCAAAGTAAAGATTCTTCTTATAATGCATTCCCTTTTAGTCTAAAACACAATCTCTTGCCCTGAAACAGTGTTTAAGGTGAATACAAAGCTGTTTCATAGTGTGAAAAAGGTAAAGAACAGAGTTTCAAAGTAAAGATTCTTCTTATAATGCATTCCCTTTTAGTCTAAACATGATCTCTTGCCCTGCAACAGTGTTTAAGGTGAATACAAAGCTGTTTCATTGTGTGAAAAAGGTAAAGAACAGAGTTTCAAAGTAAAGATTCTTCTTATAATGCATTCCCTTTTAGTCTAAAACACAATCTCTTGCCCTGAAACAGTGTTTAAGGTGAATACAAAGCTGTTTCATAGTGTGAAAAAGGTAAAGAACAGAGTTTCAAAGTAAAGATTCTTCTTATAATGCATACCCTTTTAGTCTAAACATGATCTCTTGCCCTGCAACAGTGTTTAAGCTGAATACAAAGCTGTTTCATAGTGTGAAAAAGGTAAAGAACAGAGTTTCAAAGTAAAGATTCTTCTTATAATGCATTCCCTTTTAGTCTAAAACACGATCTCTTGCCCTGAAACAGTGTTTAAGGTGAATACAAAGCTGTTTCATAGTGTGAAAAAGGTAAAGAACAGTTTCAAAGTAAAGATTCTTCTTATAATGCATTCCCTTTTAGTCTAAAACACAATCTCTTGCCCTGAAACAGTGTTTAAGGTGAATACAAAGCTGTTTCATAGTGTGAAAAAGGTAAAGAACAGAGTTTCAAAGTAAAGATTCTTCTTATAATGCATTCCCTTTTAGTCTAAACATGATCTCTTGCCCTGCAACAGTGTTTAAGGTGAATACAAAGCTGTTTCATTGTGTGAAAAAGGTAAAGAACAGAGTTTCAAAGTAAAGATTCTTCTTATAATGCATTCCCTTTTAGTCTAAACATGATCTCTTGCCCTGCAACAGTGTTTAAGGTGAATACAAAGCTGTTTCATAGTGTGAAAAAGGTAAAGAACAGAGTTTCAAAGTAAAGATTCTTCTTATAATGCATTCCCTTTTAGTCTAAAACACAATCTCTTGCCCTGAAACAGTGTTTAAGGTGAATACAAAGCTGTTTCATAGTGTGAAAAAGGTAAAGAACAGAGTTTCAAAGTAAAGATTCTTCTTATAATGCATTCCCTTTTAGTCTAAAACACAATCTTTTGCCCTGAAACAGTGTTTAAGGTGAATACAAAGCTGTTTCATAGTGTGAAAAAGGTAAAGAACAGAGTTTCAAAGTATAGATTCTTCTTATAATGCATTCCCTTTTAGTCTAAAACACAATCTCTTGCCCTGAAACAGTGTTTAAGGTGAATACAAAGCTGTTTCATAGTGTGAAAAAGGTAAAGAACAGAGTTTCAAAGTAAAGATTCTTCTTATAATGCATTCCCTTTTAGTCTAAACATGATCTCTTGCCCTGCAACAGTGTTTAAGGTGAATACAAAGCTGTTTCATAGTGTGAAAAAGGTAAAGAACAGAGTTTCAAAGTAAAGATTCTTCTTATAATGCATTCCCTTTTAGTCTAAACATGATCTCTTGCCCTGCAACAGTGTTACAAAGTGAATACAAAGCTGTTTCATTGTGTGAAAAAGGTAAAGAACAGAGTTTCAAAGTAAAGATTCTTCTTATAATACATTCCCTTTTAGTCTAAAACACAATCTCTTGCCCTGAAACAGTGTTTAAGGTGAATACAAAGCTGTTTCATAGTGTGAAAAAGGTAAAGAACAGAGTTTCAAAGTAAAGATTCTTCTTATAATGCATTCCCTTTTAGTCTAAACATGATCTCTTGCCCTGCAACAGTGTTTAAGGTGAATACAAAGCTGTTTCATAGTGTGAAAAAGGTAAAGAACAGAGTTTCAAAGTAAAGATTCTTCTTATAATGCATTCCCTTTTAGTCTAAAACACAATCTCTTGCCCTGAAACAGTGTTTAAGTTGTTCAATTTGGTTAAAAACAATATTTCTTGCTCTGAAACTATGTATAAGCCAATTATAATGCGTGGAAACGTTGCCTCCTTGTGGTTAGAGGTGTAAAAACAGAGTTGCAATTACTTTAATTGGTCATATTACAAACAACTTGATGTCCCCTTGTTATAAACTCTTTTCATTTGAAATATGTGTTTTCTTAACATATTGTAAGTTATTCAGTTTGGTTAAAAATAAGATGTCTAGCTCTGAAACAGTGTTTAAGGTGAATACAAAGCTGTTTCATTGTGTGAAAAAGGTAAAGAATAGAGTTTCAAAGCAAAGATTCTTCTTATAATGCATTCC
Source organism: Electrophorus electricus (assembly GCF_041902795.1). NCBI lineage: Eukaryota > Metazoa > Chordata > Actinopteri > Gymnotiformes > Gymnotidae > Electrophorus > Electrophorus electricus. The sequence continues at coordinate 17,520,046 of NC_137508.1, read as the reverse complement.
CTTTTAGTCTAAACATGATCTCTTGCCCTGCAACAGTGTTTAAGGTGAATACAAAGCTGTTTAATTGTGTGAAAAAGGTAAAGAACAGTTTCAAAGTAAAGATTCTTCTTATAATGCATTCCCTTTTAGTCTAAAACACAATCTCTTGCCCTGAAACAGTGTTTAAGGTGAATACAAAGCTGTTTCATAGTGTGAAAAAGGTAAAGAACAGAGTTTCAAAGTAAAGATTCTTCTTATAATGCATTCCCTTTTAGTCTAAAACACAATCTCTTGCCCTGAAACAGTGTTTAAGGTGAATACAAAGCTGTTTCATAGTGTGAAAAAGGTAAAGAACAGAGTTTCAAAGTAAAGATTCTTCTTATAATGCATTCCCTTTTAGTCTAAACATGATCTCTTGCCCTGCAACAGTGTTTAAGGTGAATACAAAGCTGTTTCATAGTGTGAAAAAGGTAAAGAACAGAGTTTCAAAGTAAAGATTCTTCTTATAATGCATTCCCTTTTAGTCTAAACATGATCTCTTGCCCTGCAACAGTGTTACAAAGTGAATACAAAGCTGTTTCATTGTGTGAAAAAGGTAAAGAACAGAGTTTCAAAGTAAAGATTCTTCTTATAATGCATTCCCTTTTAGTCTAAAACACAATCTCTTGCCCTGAAACAGTGTTTAAGGTGAATACAAAGCTGTTTCATAGTGTGAAAAAGGTAAAGAACAGAGTTTCAAAGTAAAGATTCTTCTTATAATGCATTCCCTTTTAGTCTAAACATGATCTCTTGCCCTGCAACAGTGTTTAAGGTGAATACAAAGCTGTTTCATTGTGTGAAAAAGGTAAAGAACAGAGTTTCAAAGTAAAGATTCTTCTTATAATGCATTCCCTTTTAGTCTAAAACACAATCTCTTGCCCTGAAACAGTGTTTAAGGTGAATACAAAGCTGTTTCATAGTGTGAAAAAGGTAAAGAACAGAGTTTCAAAGTAAAGATTCTTCTTATAATGCATACCCTTTTAGTCTAAACATGATCTCTTGCCCTGCAACAGTGTTTAAGCTGAATACAAAGCTGTTTCATAGTGTGAAAAAGGTAAAGAACAGAGTTTCAAAGTAAAGATTCTTCTTATAATGCATTCCCTTTTAGTCTAAAACACGATCTCTTGCCCTGAAACAGTGTTTAAGGTGAATACAAAGCTGTTTCATAGTGTGAAAAAGGTAAAGAACAGTTTCAAAGTAAAGATTCTTCTTATAATGCATTCCCTTTTAGTCTAAAACACAATCTCTTGCCCTGAAACAGTGTTTAAGGTGAATACAAAGCTGTTTCATAGTGTGAAAAAGGTAAAGAACAGAGTTTCAAAGTAAAGATTCTTCTTATAATGCATTCCCTTTTAGTCTAAACATGATCTCTTGCCCTGCAACAGTGTTTAAGGTGAATACAAAGCTGTTTCATTGTGTGAAAAAGGTAAAGAACAGAGTTTCAAAGTAAAGATTCTTCTTATAATGCATTCCCTTTTAGTCTAAACATGATCTCTTGCCCTGCAACAGTGTTTAAGGTGAATACAAAGCTGTTTCATAGTGTGAAAAAGGTAAAGAACAGAGTTTCAAAGTAAAGATTCTTCTTATAATGCATTCCCTTTTAGTCTAAAACACAATCTCTTGCCCTGAAACAGTGTTTAAGGTGAATACAAAGCTGTTTCATAGTGTGAAAAAGGTAAAGAACAGAGTTTCAAAGTAAAGATTCTTCTTATAATGCATTCCCTTTTAGTCTAAAACACAATCTCTTGCCCTGAAACAGTGTTTAAGGTGAATACAAAGCTGTTTCATAGTGTGAAAAAGGTAAAGAACAGAGTTTCAAAGTAAAGATTCTTCTTATAATGCATTCCCTTTTAGTCTAAAACACAATCTTTTGCCCTGAAACAGTGTTTAAGGTGAATACAAAGCTGTTTCATAGTGTGAAAAAGGTAAAGAACAGAGTTTCAAAGTATAGATTCTTCTTATAATGCATTCCCTTTTAGTCTAAAACACAATCTCTTGCCCTGAAACAGTGTTTAAGGTGAATACAAAGCTGTTTCATAGTGTGAAAAAGGTAAAGAACAGAGTTTCAAAGTAAAGATTCTTCTTATAATGCATTCCCTTTTAGTCTAAACATGATCTCTTGCCCTGCAACAGTGTTTAAGGTGAATACAAAGCTGTTTCATAGTGTGAAAAAGGTAAAGAACAGAGTTTCAAAGTAAAGATTCTTCTTATAATGCATTCCCTTTTAGTCTAAACATGATCTCTTGCCCTGCAACAGTGTTACAAAGTGAATACAAAGCTGTTTCATTGTGTGAAAAAGGTAAAGAACAGAGTTTCAAAGTAAAGATTCTTCTTATAATACATTCCCTTTTAGTCTAAAACATGATCTCTTGCCCTGCAACAGTGTTTAAGGTGAATACAAAGCTGTTTCATAGTGTGAAAAAGGTAAAGAACAGAGTTTCAAAGTAAAGATTCTTCTTATAATGCATTCCCTTTTAGTCTAAAACACAATCTCTTGCCCTGAAACAGTGTTTAAGTTGTTCAATTTGGTTAAAAACAATATTTCTTGCTCTGAAACTATGTATAAGCCAATTATAATGCGTGGAAACGTTGCCTCCTTGTGGTTAGAGGTGTAAAAACAGAGTTGCAATTACTTTAATTGGTCATATTACAAACAACTTGATGTCCCCTTGTTATAAACTCTTTTCATTTGAAATATGTGTTTTCTTAACATATTGTAAGTTATTCAGTTTGGTTAAAAATAAGATGTCTAGCTCTGAAACAGTGTTTAAGGTGAATACAAAGCTGTTTCATAGTGTGAAAAAGGTAAAGAACAGAGTTTCAAAGTAAAGATTCTTCTTATAATGCATTCCCTTTTAGTCTAAAACACAATCTCTTGCCCTGCAACAGTGTTTAAGGTGAATACAAAGCTGTTTCATAGTGTGAAAAAGGTAAAGAACAGAGTTTCAAAGTAAAGATTCTTCTTATAATGCATTCCCTTTTAGTCTAAAACACAATCTCTTGCCCTGAAACAGTGTTTAAGGTGAATACAAAGCTGTTTCATAGTGTGAAAAAGGTAAAGAACAGAGTTTCAAAGTAAAGATTCTTCTTATAATGCATACCCTTTTAGTCTAAACATGATCTCTTGCCCTGCAACAGTGTTTAAGCTGAATACAAAGCTGTTTCATAGTGTGAAAAAGGTAAAGAACAGAGTTTCAAAGTAAAGATTCTTCTTATAATGCATTCCCTTTTAGTCTAAAACACGATCTCTTGCCCTGAAACAGTGTTTAAGGTGAATACAAAGCTGTTTCATAGTGTGAAAAAGGTAAAGAACAGTTTCAAAGTAAAGATTCTTCTTATAATGCATACCCTTTTAGTCTAAACATGATCTCTTGCCCTGCAACAGTGTTTAAGCTGAATACAAAGCTGTTTCATAGTGTGAAAAAGGTAAAGAACAGAGTTTCAAAGTAAAGATTCTTCTTATAATGCATTCCCTTTTAGTCTAAAACACGATCTCTTGCCCTGAAACAGTGTTTAAGGTGAATACAAAGCTGTTTCATAGTGTGAAAAAGGTAAAGAACAGTTTCAAAGTAAAGATTCTTCTTATAATGCATTCCCTTTTAGTCTAAAACACAATCTCTTGCCCTGAAACAGTGTTTAAGGTGAATACAAAGCTGTTTCATAGTGTGAAAAAGGTAAAGAACAGAGTTTCAAAGTAAAGATTCTTCTTCTAATGCATTCCCTTTTAGTCTAAACATGATCTCTTGCCCTGCAACAGTGTTTAAGGTGAATACAAAGCTGTTTCATAGTGTGAAAAAGGTAAAGAACAGAGTTTCAAAGTAAAGATTCTTCTTATAATGCATTCCCTTTTAGTCTAAAACACAATCTCTTGCCCTGAAACAGTGTTTAAGGTGAATACAAAGCTGTTTCATAGTGTGAAAAAGGTAAAGAACAGAGTTTCAAAGTAAAGATTCTTCTTATAATGCATTCCCTTTTAGTCTAAACATGATCTCTTGCCCTGCAACAGTGTTTAAGGTGAATACAAAGCTGTTTCATAGTGTGAAAAAGGTAAAGAACAGAGTTTCAAAGTAAAGATTCTTCTTATAATGCATTCCCTTTTAGTCTAAAACACAATCTCTTGCCCTGAAACAGTGATTAAGGTGAATACAAAGCTGTTTCATAGTGTGAAAAAGGTAAAGAACAGAGTTTCAAAGTAAAGATTCTTCTTATAATGCATTCCCTTTTAGTCTAAAACACAATCTCTTGCCCTGAAACAGTGTTTAAGGTGAATACAAAGCTGTTTCATAGTGTGAAAAAGGTAAAGAACAGAGTTTCAAAGTAAAGATTCTTCTTATAATGCATTCCCTTTTAGTCTAAAACACAATCTCTTGCCCTGAAACAGTGTTTAAGTTGTTCAATTTGGTTAAAAACAATATTTCTTGCTCTGAAACTATGTATAAACCAATTATAATGCGTGGAAACGTTGCCTCCTTGTGGTTAGAGGTGTAAAAACAGAGTTGCAATTACTTTCAAGGGTCACATTAGAACCATGTTAAAACAACTTGTTTCTCCCCTGTATAAACTCTTTTCACTTGAAATATGTGTTTTCTTAGGATATTGTAAGTTGTTCAGTTTGGTTAAAAACAATATTTCTTGCTCTGAAACGCTGTATAAGCCGATTACAATGCATAGAAACCCTGTTTCGTTGTGGTGAAACGTGTTCAAACAGAGTTGCAATTACTTTAATTGGTCATATTACAAACAACTTGATGTCCCCTTGTTATAAACTCTTTTCATTTGAAATATGTGTTTTCTTAACATATTGTAAGTTATTCAGTTTGGTTAAAAACAAGATGTCTAGCTCTGAAACAGTGTTTAAGGTGAATACAAAGCTGTTTCATAATGTGAAAAAGGTAAAGAACAGAGTTTCAAAGTAAAGATTCTTCTTAGAATGCATTCCCTTTTAGTCTAAAACACAATCTCTTACCCTGAAACAGTGTTTAAGGTGAATACAAAGCTGTTTCATAGTGTGAAAAAGGTAAAGAACAGTTTCAAAGTAAAGATTCTTCTTATAATGCATTCCCTTTTAGTCTAAAACACAATCTCTTGCCCTGAAACAGTGTTTAAGGTGAATACAAAGCTGTTTCATAGTGTGAAAAAGGTAAAGAACAGAGTTTCAAAGTAAAGATTCTTCTTACAATGCATTCCCTTTTAGTCTAAACATGATCTCTTGCCCTGCAACAGTGTTTAAGGTGAATACAAAGCTGTTTCATTGTGTGGAAAAGGTAAAGAACAGAGTTTCAAAGTAAAGATTCTTCTTATAATGCATTCCCTTTTAGTCTAAACATGATCTCTTGCCCTGCAACAGTGTTTAAGGTGAATACAAAGCTGTTTCATTGTGTGAAAAAGGTAAAGAACAGAGTTTCAAAGTAAATATTCTTCTTATAATGCATTCCCTTTTAGTCTAAAACACAATCTCTTGCCCTGAAACAGTGTTTAAGGTGAATACAAAGCTGTTTCATAGTGTGAAAAAGGTAAAGAACAGAGTTTCAAAGTAAAGATTCTTCTTATAATGCATTCCCTTTTAGTTTAAACATGATCTCTTGCCCTGCAACAGTGTTTAAGGTGAATACAAAGCTGTTTCATAGTGTGAAAAAGGTAAAGAACAGAGTTTCAAAGTAAAGATTCTTCTTATAATGCATTCCCTTTTAGTTTAAACATGATCTCTTGCCCTGCAACAGTGTTCAAGGTGAATACAAAGCTGTTTCATAGTGTGAAAAAGGTAAAGAACAGAGTTTCAAAGTAAAGATTCTTCTTATAATGCATTCCCTTTTAGTCTAAACATGATCTCTTGCCCTGCAACAGTGTTTAAGGTGAATACAAAGCTGTTTCATAGTGTTAAAAAGGTAAAGAACAGAGTTTCAAAGTAAAGATTCTTCTTATAATGCATTCCCTTTTAGTCTAAAACACAATCTCTTGCCCTGAAACAGTGTTCAAGGTGAATACAAAGCTGTTTCATAGTGTGAAAAAGGTAAAGAACAGAGTTTCAAAGTAAAGATTCTTCTTATAATGCATTCCCTTTTAGTCTAAACATGATCTCTTGCCCTGCAACAGTGTTTAAGGTGAATACAAAGCTGTTTCATAGTGTGAAAAAGGTAAAGAACAGAGTTTCAAAGTAAAGATTCTTCTTATAATGCATTCCCTTTTAGTCTAAAACACAATCTCTTGCCCTGAAACAGTGATTAAGGTGAATACAAAGCTGTTTCATAGTGTGAAAAAGGTAAAGAACAGAGTTTCAAAGTAAAGATTCTTCTTATAATGCATTCCCTTTTTGTCTAAACATGATCTCTTGCCCTGCAACAGTGTTTAAGGTGAATACAAAGCTGTTTCATAGTGTGAAAAAGGTAAAGAACAGCGTTTCAAAGTAAAGATTCTTCTTATAATGCATTCCCTTTTAGTCTAAACATGATCTCTTGCCCTGCAACAGTGTTTAAGGTGAATACAAAGCTGTTTCATTGTGTGAAAAAGGTAAAGAACAGAGTTTCAAAGTAAAGATTCTTCTTATAATGCATTCCCTTTTAGTCTAAAACACAATCTCTTGCCCTGAAACAGTGTTTAAGGTGAATACAAAGCTGTTTCATAGTGTGAAAAAGGTAAAGAACAGAGTTTCAAAGTAAAGATTCTTCTTATAATGCATTCCCTTTTAGTCTAAACATGATCTCTTGCCCTGCAACAGTGTTTAAGCTGAATACAAAGCTGTTTCATAGTGTGAAAAAGGTAAAGAACAGAGTTTCAAAGTAAAGATTCTTCTTATAATGCATTCCCTTTTAGTCTAAAACACGATCTCTTGCCCTGAAACAGTGTTTAACGTGAATACAAAGCTGTTTCATAGTGTGAAAAAGGTAAAGAACAGTTTCAAAGTAAAGATTCTTCTTATAATGCATACCCTTTTAGTCTAAACATGATCTCTTGCCCTGCAACAGTGTTTAAGCTGAATACAAAGCTGTTTCATAGTGTGAAAAAGGTATAGAACAGAGTTTCAAAGTAAAGATTCTTCTTATAATGCATTCCCTTTTAGTCTAAAACACGATCTCTTGCCCTGAAACAGTGTTTAAGGTGAATACAAAGCTGTTTCATAGTGTGAAAAAGGTAAAGAACAGTTTCAAAGTAAAGATTCTTCTTATAATGCATTCCCTTTTAGTCTAAACATGATCTCTTGCCCTGCAACAGTGTTTAAGGTGAATACAAAGCTGTTTCATAGTGTGAAAAAGGTAAAGAACAGAGTTTCAAAGTAAAGATTCTTCTTATAATGCATTCCCTTTTAGTCTAAAACACAATCTCTTGCCCTGAAACAGTGTTTAAGGTGAATACAAAGCTGTTTCATAGTGTGAAAAAGGTAAAGAACAGAGTTTCAAAGTAAAGATTCTTCTTATAATGCATTCCCTTTTAGTCTAAACATGATCTCTTGCCCTGCAACAGTGTTTAAGGTGAATACAAAGCTGTTTCATTGTGTGAAAAAGGTAAAGAATAGAGTTTCAAAGCAAAGATTCTTCTTATAATGCATTCCCTTTTAGTCTAAACATGATCTCTTGCCCTGCAACAGTGTTTAAGGTGAATACAAAGCTGTTTAATTGTGTGAAAAAGGTAAAGAACAGAGTTTCAAAGTAAAGATTCTTCTTATAATGCATTCCCTTTTAGTCTAAAACACAATCTCTTGCCCTGAAACAGTGTTTAAGGTGAATACAAAGCTGTTTCATAGTGTGAAAAAGGTAAAGAACAGAGTTTCAAAGTAAAGATTCTTCTTATAATGCATTCCCTTTTAGTCTAAAACACAATCTCTTGCCCTGAAACAGTGTTTAAGGTGAATACAAAGCTGTTTCATAGTGTGAAAAAGGTAAAGAACAGAGTTTCAAAGTAAAGATTCTTCTTATAATGCATTCCCTTTTAGTCTAAAACACAATCTCTTGCCCTGAAACAGTGTTTAAGGTGAATACAAAGCTGTTTCATAGTGTGAAAAAGGTAAAGAACAGAGTTTCAAAGTAAAGATTCTTCTTATAATGCATTCCCTTTTACTCTAAACATGATCTCTTGCCCTGCAACAGTGTTTAAGGTGAATACAAAGCTGTTTCATAGTGTGAAAAAGGTAAAGAACAGAGTTTCAAAGTAAAGATTCTTCTTATAATGCATTCCCTTTTAGTCTAAACATGATCTCTTGCCCTGCAACAGTGTTTAAGGTGAATACAAAGCTGTTTCATTGTGTGAAAAAGGTAAAGAACAGAGTTTCAAAGTAAATATTCTTCTTATAATGCATTCCCTTTTAGTCTAAAACACAATCTCTTGCCCTGAAACAGTGTTTAAGGTGAATACAAAGCTGTTTCATAGTGTGAAAAAGGTAAAGAACAGAGTTTCAAAGTAAAGATTCTTCTTATAATGCATTCCCTTTTAGTTTAAACATGATCTCTTGCCCTGCAACAGTGTTTAAGGTGAATACAAAGCTGTTTCATAGTGTGAAAAAGGTAAAGAACAGAGTTTCAAAGTAAAGATTCTTCTTATAATGCATTCCCTTTTAGTTTAAACATGATCTCTTGCCCTGCAACAGTGTTCAAGGTGAATACAAAGCTGTTTCATAGTGTGAAAAAGGTAAAGAACAGAGTTTCAAAGTAAAGATTCTTCTTATAATGCATTCCCTTTTAGTCTAAACATGATCTCTTGCCCTGCAACAGTGTTTAAGGTGAATACAAAGCTGTTTCATAGTGTTAAAAAGGTAAAGAACAGAGTTTCAAAGTAAAGATTCTTCTTATAATGCATTCCCTTTTAGTCTAAAACACAATCTCTTGCCCTGAAACAGTGTTCAAGGTGAATACAAAGCTGTTTCATAGTGTGAAAAAGGTAAAGAACAGAGTTTCAAAGTAAAGATTCTTCTTATAATGCATTCCCTTTTAGTCTAAACATGATCTCTTGCCCTGCAACAGTGTTTAAGGTGAATACAAAGCTGTTTCATAGTGTGAAAAAGGTAAAGAACAGAGTTTCAAAGTAAAGATTCTTCTTATAATGCATTCCCTTTTAGTCTAAAACACAATCTCTTGCCCTGAAACAGTGATTAAGGTGAATACAAAGCTGTTTCATAGTGTGAAAAAGGTAAAGAACAGAGTTTCAAAGTAAAGATTCTTCTTATAATGCATTCCCTTTTTGTCTAAACATGATCTCTTGCCCTGCAACAGTGTTTAAGGTGAATACAAAGCTGTTTCATAGTGTGAAAAAGGTAAAGAACAGAGTTTCAAAGTAAAGATTCTTCTTATAATGCATTCCCTTTTAGTCTAAACATGATCTCTTGCCCTGCAACAGTGTTTAAGGTGAATACAAAGCTGTTTCATTGTGTGAAAAAGGTAAAGAACAGAGTTTCAAAGTAAAGATTCTTCTTATAATGCATTCCCTTTTAGTCTAAAACACAATCTCTTGCCCTGAAACAGTGTTTAAGGTGAATACAAAGCTGTTTCATAGTGTGAAAAAGGTAAAGAACAGAGTTTCAAAGTAAAGATTCTTCTTATAATGCATTCCCTTTTAGTCTAAACATGATCTCTTGCCCTGCAACAGTGTTTAAGCTGAATACAAAGCTGTTTCATAGTGTGAAAAAGGTAAAGAACAGAGTTTCAAAGTAAAGATTCTTCTTATAATGCATTCCCTTTTAGTCTAAAACACGATCTCTTGCCCTGAAACAGTGTTTAAGGTGAATACAAAGCTGTTTCATAGTGTGAAAAAGGTAAAGAACAGTTTCAAAGTAAAGATTCTTCTTATAATGCATACCCTTTTAGTCTAAACATGATCTCTTGCCCTGCAACAGTGTTTAAGCTGAATACAAAGCTGTTTCATAGTGTGAAAAAGGTATAGAACAGAGTTTCAAAGTAAAGATTCTTCTTATAATGCATTCCCTTTTAGTCTAAAACACGATCTCTTGCCCTGAAACAGTGTTTAAGGTGAATACAAAGCTGTTTCATAGTGTGAAAAAGGTAAAGAACAGTTTCAAAGTAAAGATTCTTCTTATAATGCATTCCCTTTTAGTCTAAACATGATCTCTTGCCCTGCAACAGTGTTTAAGGTGAATACAAAGCTGTTTCATAGTGTGAAAAAGGTAAAGAACAGAGTTTCAAAGTAAAGATTCTTCTTATAATGCATTCCCTTTTAGTCTAAAACACAATCTCTTGCCCTGAAACAGTGTTTAAGGTGAATACAAAGCTGTTTCATAGTGTGAAAAAGGTAAAGAACAGAGTTTCAAAGTAAAGATTCTTCTTATAATGCATTCCCTTTTAGTCTAAACATGATCTCTTGCCCTGCAACAGTGTTTAAGGTGAATACAAAGCTGTTTCATTGTGTGAAAAAGGTAAAGAATAGAGTTTCAAAGCAAAGATTCTTCTTATAATGCATTCCCTTTTAGTCTAAAACACAATCTCTTGCCCTGAAACAGTGTTTAAGGTGAATACAAAGCTGTTTCATAGTGTGAAAAAGGTAAAGAACAGAGTTTCAAAGTAAAGATTCTTCTTATAATGCATTCCCTTTTAGTCTAAAACACAATCTCTTGCCCTGAAACAGTGTTTAAGGTGAATACAAAGCTGTTTCATAGTGTGAAAAAGGTAAAGAACAGAGTTTCAAAGTAAAGATTCTTCTTATAATGCATTCCCTTTTAGTCTAAAACACAATCTCTTGCCCTGAAACAGTGTTTAAGGTGAATACAAAGCTGTTTCATAGTGTGAAAAAGGTAAAGAACAGAGTTTCAAAGTAAAGATTCTTCTTATAATGCATTCCCTTTTAGTCTAAACATGATCTCTTGCCCTGCAACAGTGTTTAAGGTGAATACAAAGCTGTTTCATAGTGTGAAAAAGGTAAAGAACAGAGTTTCAAAGTAAAGATTCTTCTTATAATGCATTCCCTTTTAGTCTAAACATGATCTCTTGCCCTGCAACAGTGTTACAAAGTGAATACAAAGCTGTTTCATTGTGTGAAAAAGGTAAAGAACAGAGTTTCAAAGTAAAGATTCTTCTTATAATGCATTCCCTTTTAGTCTAAAACACAATCTCTTGCCCTGAAACAGTGTTTAAGGTGAATACAAAGCTGTTTCATAGTGTGAAAAAGGTAAAGAACAGAGTTTCAAAGTAAAGATTCTTCTTATAATGCATTCCCTTTTAGTCTAAACATGATCTCTTGCCCTGCAACAGTGTTTAAGGTGAATACAAAGCTGTTTCATTGTGTGAAAAAGGTAAAGAACAGAGTTTCAAAGTAAAGATTCTTCTTATAATGCATTCCCTTTTAGTCTAAAACACAATCTCTTGCCCTGAAACAGTGTTTAAGGTGAATACAAAGCTGTTTCATAGTGTGAAAAAGGTAAAGAACAGAGTTTCAAAGTAAAGATTCTTCTTATAATGCATACCCTTTTAGTCTAAAATACAATCTCTTGCCCTGCAACAGTGTTTAAGCTGAATACAAAGCTGTTTCATAGTGTGAAAAAGGTAAAGAACAGAGTTTCAAAGTAAAGATTCTTCTTATAATGCATTCCCTTTTAGTCTAAAACACGATCTCTTGCCCTGAAACAGTGTTTAAGGTGAATACAAAGCTGTTTCATAGTGTGAAAAAGGTAAAGAACAGTTTCAAAGTAAAGATTCTTCTTATAATGCATTCCCTTTTAGTCTAAACATGATCTCTTGCCCTGCAACAGTGTTTAAGGTGAATACAAAGCTGTTTCATAGTGTGAAAAAGGTAAAGAACAGAGTTTCAAAGTAAAGATTCTTCTTATAATGCATTCCCTTTTAGTCTAAAACACAATCTCTTGCCCTGAAACAGTGTTTAAGGTGAATACAAAGCTGTTTCATAGTGTGAAAAAGGTAAAGAACAGAGTTTCAAAGTAAAGATTCTTCTTATAATGCATTCCCTTTTAGTCTAAAACACAATCTCTTGCCCTGAAACAGTGTTTAAGGTGAATACAAAGCTGTTTCATAGTGTGAAAAAGGTAAAGAACAGAGTTTCAAAGTAAAGATTCTTCTTATAATGCATTCCCTTTTAGTCTAAACATGATCTCTTGCCCTGCAATAGTGTTTAAGGTGAATACAAAGCTGTTTCATAGTGTGAAAAAGGTAAAGAACAGAGTTTCAAAGTAAAGATTCTTCTTATAATGCATTCCCTTTTAGTCTAAAACACAATCTCTTGCCCTGAAACAGTGTTTAAGGTGAATACAAAGCTGTTTCATAGTGTGAAAAAGGTAAAGAACAGAGTTTCAAAGTAAAGATTCTTCTTATAATGCATTCCCTTTTAGTCTAAACATGATCTCTTGCCCTGCAACAGTGTTTAAGGTGAATACAAAGCTGTTTCATTGTGTGAAAAAGGTAAAGAATAGAGTTTCAAAGCAAAGATTCTTCTTATAATGCATTCCCTTTTAGTCTAAAACACAATCTCTTGCCCTGAAACAGTGTTTAAGGTGAATACAAAGCTGTTTCATAGTGTGAAAAAGGTAAAGAACAGAGTTTCAAAGTAAAGATTCTTCTTATAATGCATTCCCTTTTAGTCTAAAACACAATCTCTTGCCCTGAAACAGTGTTTAAGGTGAATACAAAGCTGTTTCATAGTGTGAAAAAGGTAAAGAACAGAGTTTCAAAGTAAAGATTCTTCTTATAATGCATTCCCTTTTAGTCTAAAACACAATCTCTTGCCCTGAAACAGTGTTTAAGGTGAATACAAAGCTGTTTCATAGTGTGAAAAAGGTAAAGAACAGAGTTTCAAAGTAAAGATTCTTCTTATAATGCATTCCCTTTTAGTCTAAAACACAATCTCTTGCCCTGAAACAGTGTTTAAGGTGAATACAAAGCTGTTTCATAGTGTGAAAAAGGTAAAGAACAGAGTTTCAAAGTAAAGATTCTTCTTATAATGCATTCCCTTTTAGTCTAAACATGATCTCTTGCCCTGCAACAATGTTTAAGGTGAATACAAAGCTGTTTCATTGTGTGAAAAAGGTAAAGAACAGAGTTTCAAAGTAAAGATTCTTCTTATAATGCATTCCCTTTTAGTCTAAAACACAATCTCTTGCCCTGAAACAGTGTTTAAGGTGAATACAAAGCTGTTTCATAGTGTGAAAAAGGTAAAGAACAGAGTTTCAAAGTAAAGATTCTTCTTATAATGCATTCCCTTTTAGTCTAAACATGATCTCTTGCCCTGCAACAGTGTTTAAGGTGAATACAAAGCTGTTTCATAGTGTGAAAAAGGTAAAGAACAGAGTTTCAAAGTAAAGATTCTTCTTATAATGCATTCCCTTTTAGTCTAAACATGATCTCTTGCCCTGCAACAGTGTTACAAAGTGAATACAAAGCTGTTTCATAGTGTGAAAAAGGTAAAGAACAGAGTTTCAAAGTAAAGATTCTTCTTATAATGCATTCCCTTTTAGTCTAAAACACATTCTCTTGCCCTGAAACAGTGTTTAAGGTGAATACAAAGCTGTTTCATAGTGTGAAAAAGGTAAAGAACAGAGTTTCAAAGTAAAGATTCTTCTTATAATGCATTCCCTTTTAGTCTAAAACACAATCTCTTGCCCTGAAACAGTGTTTAAGGTGAATACAAAGCTGTTTCATAGTGTGAAAAAGGTAAAGAACAGAGTTTCAAAGTAAAGATTCTTCTTATAATGCATTCCCTTTTAGTCTAAACATGATCTCTTGCCCTGCAACAATGTTTAAGGTGAATACAAAGCTGTTTCATTGTGTGAAAAAGGTAAAGAACAGAGTTTCAAAGTAAAGATTCTTCTTATAATGCATTCCCTTTTAGTCTAAAACACAATCTCTTGCCCTGAAACAGTGTTTAAGGTGAATACAAAGCTGTTTCATAGTGTGAAAAAGGTAAAGAACAGAGTTTCAAAGTAAAGATTCTTCTTATAATGCATTCCCTTTTAGTCTAAACATGATCTCTTGCCCTGCAACAGTGTTTAAGGTGAATACAAAGCTGTTTCATAGTGTGAAAAAGGTAAAGAACAGTTTCAAAGTAAAGATTCTTCTTATAATGCATTCCCTTTTAGTCTAAACATGATCTCTTGCCCTGCAACAGTGTTACAAAGTGAATACAAAGCTGTTTCATTGTGTGAAAAAGGTAAAGAACAGAGTTTCAAAGTACAGATTCTTCTTATAATGCATTCCCTTTTAGTCTAAAACACAATCTCTTGCCCTGAAACAGTGTTTAAGGTGAATACAAAGCTGTTTCATAGTGTGAAAAAGGTAAAGAACACAGTTTCAAAGTAAAGATTCTTCTTATAATGCATTCCCTTTTAGTCTAAACATGATCTCTTGCCCTGCAACAGTGTTTAAGGTGAATACAAAGCTGTTTCATTGTGTGAAAAAGGTAAAGAATAGAGTTTCAAAGCAAAGATTCTTCTTATAATGCATTCCCTTTTAGTCTAAACATGATCTCTTGCCCTGCAACAGTGTTTAAGGTGAATACAAAGCTGTTTCATTGTGTGAAAAAGGTAAAGAACAGAGTTTCAAAGTAAAGATTCTTCTTATAATGCATTCCCTTTTAGTCTAAAACACAATCTCTTGCCCTGAAACAGTGTTTAAGGTGAATACAAAGCTGTTTCATAGTGTGAAAAAGGTAAAGAACAGAGTTTCAAAGTAAAGATTCTTCTTATAATGCATTCCCTTTTAGTCTAAAACACAATCTCTTGCCCTGAAACAGTGTTTAAGGTGAATACAAAGCTGTTTCATAGTGTGAAAAAGGTAAAGAACAGAGTTTCAAAGTAAAGATTCTTCTTATAATGCATTCCCTTTTAGTCTAAACATGATCTCTTGCCCTGCAACAGTGTTTAAGGTGAATACAAAGCTGTTTCATAGTGTGAAAAAGGTAAAGAACAGAGTTTCAAAGTAAAGATTCTTCTTATAATGCATTCCCTTTTAGTCTAAACATGATCTCTTGCCCTGCAACAGTGTTACAAAGTGAATACAAAGCTGTTTCATTGTGTGAAAAAGGTAAAGAACAGAGTTTCAAAGTAAAGATTCTTCTTATAATGCATTCCCTTTTAGTCTAAAACACAATCTCTTGCCCTGAAACAGTGTTTAAGGTGAATACAAAGCTGTTTCATAGTGTGAAAAAGGTAAAGAACAGAGTTTCAAAGTAAAGATTCTTCTTATAATGCATTCCCTTTTAGTCTAAACATGATCTCTTGCCCTGCAACAGTGTTAGAAAGTGAATACAAAGCTGTTTCATAGTGTGAAAAAGGTAAAGAACAGAGTTTCAAAGTAAAGATTCTTCTTATAATGCATTCCCTTTTAGTCTAAAACACATTCTCTTGCCCTGAAACAGTGTTTAAGGTGAATACAAAGCTGTTTCATAGTGTGAAAAAGGTAAAGAACAGAGTTTCAAAGTAAAGATTCTTCTTATAATGCATTCCCTTTTAGTCTAAAACACAATCTCTTGCCCTGAAACAGTGTTTAAGGTGAATACAAAGCTGTTTCATAGTGTGAAAAAGGTAAAGAACAGAGTTTCAAAGTAAAGATTCTTCTTATAATGCATTCCCTTTTAGTCTAAACATGATCTCTTGCCCTGCAACAATGTTTAAGGTGAATACAAAGCTGTTTCATTGTGTGAAAAAGGTAAAGAACAGTTTCAAAGTAAAGATTCTTCTTATAATGCATTCCCTTTTAGTCTAAAACACAATCTCTAGCCCTGAAACAGTGTTTAAGGTGAATACAAAGCTGTTTCATAGTGTGAAAAAGGTAAAGAACAGAGTTTCAAAGTAAAGATTCTTCTTATAATGCATTCCCTTTTAGTCTAAACATGATCTCTTGCCCTGCAACAGTGTTTAAGGTGAATACAAAGCTGTTTCATAGTGTGAAAAAGGTAAAGAACAGTTTCAAAGTAAAGATTCTTCTTATAATGCATTCCCTTTTAGTCTAAACATGATCTCTTGCCCTGCAACAGTGTTACAAAGTGAATACAAAGCTGTTTCATTGTGTGAAAAAGGTAAAGAACAGAGTTTCAAAGTAAAGATTCTTCTTATAATGCATTCCCTTTTAGTCTAAAACACAATCTCTAGCCCTGAAACAGTGTTTAAGGTGAATACAAAGCTGTTTCATAGTGTGAAAAAGGTAAAGAACAGAGTTTCAAAGTAAAGATTCTTCTTATAATGCATTCCCTTTTAGTCTAAACATGATCTCTTGCCCTGCAACAGTGTTTAAGGTGAATACAAAGCTGTTTCATAGTGTGAAAAAGGTAAAGAACAGTTTCAAAGTAAAGATTCTTCTTATAATGCATTCCCTTTTAGTCTAAACATGATCTCTTGCCCTGCAACAGTGTTTAAGGTGAATACAAAGCTGTTTCATTGTGTGAAAAAGGTAAAGAACAGAGTTTCAAAGTAAAGATTCTTCTTATAATGCATTCCCTTTTAGTCTAAAACACAATCTCTTGCCCTGAAACAGTGTTTAAGGTGAATACAAAGCTGTTTCATAGTGTGAAAAAGGTAAAGAACAGAGTTTCAAAGTAAAGATTCTTCTTATAATGCATTCCCTTTTAGTCTAAACATGATCTCTTGCCCTGCAACAGTGTTTAAGGTGAATACAAAGCTGTTTCATTGTGTGAAAAAGGTAAAGAACAGAGTTTCAAAGTAAAGATTCTTCTTATAATGCATTCCCTTTTAGTCTAAACATGATCTCTTGCCCTGCAACAGTGTTACAAAGTGAATACAAAGCTGTTTCATAGTGTGAAAAAGGTAAAGAACAGAGTTTCAAAGTAAAGATTCTTCTTATAATGCATTCCCTTTTAGTCTAAAACACATTCTCTTGCCCTGAAACAGTGTTTAAGGTGAATACAAAGCTGTTTCATAGTGTGAAAAAGGTAAAGAACAGAGTTTCAAAGTAAAGATTCTTCTTATAATGCATTCCCTTTTAGTCTAAAACACAATCTCTTGCCCTGAAACAGTGTTTAAGGTGAATACAAAGCTGTTTCATAGTGTGAAAAAGGTAAAGAACAGAGTTTCAAAGTAAAGATTCTTCTTATAATGCATTCCCTTTTAGTCTAAACATGATCTCTTGCCCTGCAACAATGTTTAAGGTGAATACAAAGCTGTTTCATTGTGTGAAAAAGGTAAAGAACAGAGTTTCAAAGTAAAGATTCTTCTTATAATGCATTCCCTTTTAGTCTAAAACACAATCTCTTGCCCTGAAACAGTGTTTAAGGTGAATACAAAGCTGTTTCATAGTGTGAAAAAGGTAAAGAACAGAGTTTCAAAGTAAAGATTCTTCTTATAATGCATTCCCTTTTAGTCTAAACATGATCTCTTGCCCTGCAACAGTGTTTAAGGTGAATACAAAGCTGTTTCATAGTGTGAAAAAGGTAAAGAACAGAGTTTCAAAGTAAAGATTCTTCTTATAATGCATTCCCTTTTAGTCTAAACATGATCTCTTGCCCTGCAACAGTGTTACAAAGTGAATACAAAGCTGTTTCATTGTGTGAAAAAGGTAAAGAACAGAGTTTCAAAGTAAAGATTCTTCTTATAATGCATTCCCTTTTAGTCTAAAACACAATCTCTTGCCCTGAAACAGTGTTTAAGGTGAATACAAAGCTGTTTCATAGTGTGAAAAAGGTAAAGAACAGAGTTTCAAAGTAAAGATTCTTCTTATAATGCATTCCCTTTTAGTCTAAACATGATCTCTTGCCCTGCAACAGTGTTACAAAGTGAATACAAAGCTGTTTCATTGTGTGAAAAAGGTAAAGAACAGAGTTTCAAAGTAAAGATTCTTCTTATAATGCATTCCCTTTTAGTCTAAAACACAATCTCTTGCCCTGAAACAGTGTTTAAGGTGAATACAAAGCTGTTTCATAGTGTGAAAAAGGTAAAGAACAGAGTTTCAAAGTAAAGATTCTTCTTATAATGCATTCCCTTTTAGTCTAAACATGATCTCTTGCCCTGCAACAGTGTTTAAGGTGAATACAAAGCTGTTTCATTGTGTGAAAAAGGTAAAGAACAGAGTTTCAAAGTAAAGATTCTTCTTATAATGCATTCCCTTTTAGTCTAAAACACAATCTCTTGCCCTGAAACAGTGTTTAAGGTGAATACAAAGCTGTTTCATAGTGTGAAAAAGGTAAAGAACAGAGTTTCAAAGTAAAGATTCTTCTTATAATGCATACCCTTTTAGTCTAAACATGATCTCTTGCCCTGCAACAGTGTTTAAGCTGAATACAAAGCTGTTTCATAGTGTGAAAAAGGTAAAGAACAGAGTTTCAAAGTAAAGATTCTTCTTATAATGCATTCCCTTTTAGTCTAAAACACGATCTCTTGCCCTGAAACAGTGTTTAAGGTGAATACAAAGCTGTTTCATAGTGTGAAAAAGGTAAAGAACAGTTTCAAAGTAAAGATTCTTCTTATAATGCATTCCCTTTTAGTCTAAAACACAATCTCTTGCCCTGAAACAGTGTTTAAGGTGAATACAAAGCTGTTTCATAGTGTGAAAAAGGTAAAGAACAGAGTTTCAAAGTAAAGATTCTTCTTATAATGCATTCCCTTTTAGTCTAAACATGATCTCTTGCCCTGCAACAGTGTTTAAGGTGAATACAAAGCTGTTTCATTGTGTGAAAAAGGTAAAGAACAGAGTTTCAAAGTAAAGATTCTTCTTATAATGCATTCCCTTTTAGTCTAAACATGATCTCTTGCCCTGCAACAGTGTTTAAGGTGAATACAAAGCTGTTTCATAGTGTGAAAAAGGTAAAGAACAGAGTTTCAAAGTAAAGATTCTTCTTATAATGCATTCCCTTTTAGTCTAAAACACAATCTCTTGCCCTGAAACAGTGTTTAAGGTGAATACAAAGCTGTTTCATAGTGTGAAAAAGGTAAAGAACAGAGTTTCAAAGTAAAGATTCTTCTTATAATGCATTCCCTTTTAGTCTAAAACACAATCTCTTGCCCTGAAACAGTGTTTAAGGTGAATACAAAGCTGTTTCATAGTGTGAAAAAGGTAAAGAACAGAGTTTCAAAGTAAAGATTCTTCTTATAATGCATTCCCTTTTAGTCTAAACATGATCTCTTGCCCTGCAATAGTGTTTAAGGTGAATACAAAGCTGTTTCATAGTGTGAAAAAGGTAAAGAACAGAGTTTCAAAGTAAAGATTCTTCTTATAATGCATTCCCTTTTAGTCTAAACATGATCTCTTGCCCTGCAACAATGTTTAAGGTGAATACAAAGCTGTTTCATTGTGTGAAAAAGGTAAAGAACAGAGTTTCAAAGTAAAGATTCTTCTTATAATGCATTCCCTTTTAGTCTAAAACACAATCTTTTGCCCTGAAACAGTGTTTAAGGTGAATACAAAGCTGTTTCATAGTGTGAAAAAGGTAAAGAACAGAGTTTCAAAGTAAAGATTCTTCTTATAATGCATTCCCTTTTAGTCTAAAACACAATCTCTTGCCCTGAAACAGTGTTTAAGGTGAATACAAAGCTGTTTCATAGTGTGAAAAAGGTAAAGAACAGAGTTTCAAAGTAAAGATTCTTCTTATAATGCATTCCCTTTTAGTCTAAAACACAATCTCTTGCCCTGAAACAGTGTTTAAGTTGTTCAATTTGGTTAAAAACAATATTTCTTGCTCTGAAACTATGTATAAGCCAATTATAATGCGTGGAAACGTTGCCTCCTTGTGGTTAGAGGTGTAAAAACAGAGTTGCAATTACTTTAATTGGTCATATTACAAACAACTTGATGTCCCCTTGTTATAAACTCTTTTCATTTGAAATATGTGTTTTCTTAACATATTGTAAGTTATTCAGTTTGGTTAAAAACAAGATGTCTAGCTCTGAAACAGTGTTTAAGGTGAATACAAAGCTGTTTCATAGTGTGAAAAAGGTAAAGAACAGAGTTTCTAAGTAAAGATTCTTCTTATAATGCATTCCCTTTTAGTCTAAAACACAATCTCTTACCCTGAAACAGTGTTTAAGGTGAATACAAAGCTGTTTCATTGTGTGAAAAAGGTAAAGAACAGAGTTTCAAAGTAAAGATTCTTCTTATAATGCATTCCCTTTTAGTCTAAACATGATCTCTTGCCCTGAAACAGTGTTTAAGGTGAATACAAAGCTGTTTCATAGTGTGAAAAAGGTAAAGAACAGAGTTTCAAAGTAAAGATTCTTCTTATAATGCATTCCCTTTTAGTCTAAACATGATCTCTTGCCCTGCAACAGTGTTTAAGGTGAATACAAAGCTGTTTCATAGTGTGAAAAAGGTAAAGAACAGAGTTTCAAAGTAAAGATTCTTCTTATAATGCATACCCTTTTAGTCTAAACATGATCTCTTGCCCTGCAACAGTGTTTAAGCTGAATACAAAGCTGTTTCATAGTGTGAAAAAGGTAAAGAACAGAGTTTCAAAGTAAAGATTCTTCTTATAATGCATTCCCTTTTAGTCTAAAACACGATCTCTTGCCCTGAAACAGTGTTTAAGGTGAATACAAAGCTGTTTCATAGTGTGAAAAAGGTAAAGAACAGTTTCAAAGTAAAGATTCTTCTTATAATGCATACCCTTTTAGTCTAAACATGATCTCTTGCCCTGCAACAGTGTTTAAGCTGAATACAAAGCTGTTTCATAGTGTGAAAAAGGTAAAGAACAGAGTTTCAAAGTAAAGATTCTTCTTATAATGCATTCCCTTTTAGTCTAAAACACGATCTCTTGCCCTGAAACAGTGTTTAAGGTGAATACAAAGCTGTTTCATAGTGTGAAAAAGGTAAAGAACAGTTTCAAAGTAAAGATTCTTCTTATAATGCATTCCCTTTTAGTCTAAAACACAATCTCTTGCCCTGAAACAGTGTTTAAGGTGAATACAAAGCTGTTTCATAGTGTGAAAAAGGTAAAGAACAGAGTTTCAAAGTAAAGATTCTTCTTCTAATGCATTCCCTTTTAGTCTAAACATGATCTCTTGCCCTGCAACAGTGTTTAAGGTGAATACAAAGCTGTTTCATAGTGTGAAAAAGGTAAAGAACAGAGTTTCAAAGTAAAGATTCTTCTTATAATGCATTCCCTTTTAGTCTAAAACACAATCTCTTGCCCTGAAACAGTGTTTAAGGTGAATACAAAGCTGTTTCATAGTGTGAAAAAGGTAAAGAACAGAGTTTCAAAGTAAAGATTCTTCTTATAATGCATTCCCTTTTAGTCTAAAACACAATCTCTTGCCCTGAAACAGTGTTTAAGGTGAATACAAAGCTGTTTCATAGTGTGAAAAAGGTAAAGAACAGAGTTTCAAAGTAAAGATTCTTCTTATAATGCATTCCCTTTTAGTCTAAACATGATCTCTTGCCCTGCAACAATGTTTAAGGTGAATACAAAGCTGTTTCATTGTGTGAAAAAGGTAAAGAACAGAGTTTCAAAGTAAAGATTCTTCTTATAATGCATTCCCTTTTAGTCTAAAACACAATCTCTTGCCCTGAAACAGTGTTTAAGGTGAATACAAAGCTGTTTCATAGTGTGAAAAAGGTAAAGAACAGAGTTTCAAAGTAAAGATTCTTCTTATAATGCATTCCCTTTTAGTCTAAACATGATCTCTTGCCCTGCAACAGTGTTTAAGGTGAATACAAAGCTGTTTCATAGTGTGAAAAAGGTAAAGAACAGTTTCAAAGTAAAGATTCTTCTTATAATGCATTCCCTTTTAGTCTAAACATGATCTCTTGCCCTGCAACAGTGTTTAAGGTGAATACAAAGCTGTTTCATAGTGTGAAAAAGGTAAAGAACAGAGTTTCAAAGTAAAGATTCTTCTTATAATGCATTCCCTTTTAGTCTAAAACACAATCTCTTGCCCTGAAACAGTGTTTAAGGTGAATACAAAGCTGTTTCATAGTGTGAAAAAGGTAAAGAACAGAGTTTCAAAGTAAAGATTCTTCTTATAATGCATTCCCTTTTAGTCTAAACATGATCTCTTGCCCTGCAACAGTGTTTAAGGTGAATACAAAGCTGTTTCATAGTGTGAAAAAGGTAAAGAACAGAGTTTCAAAGTAAAGATTCTTCTTATAATGCATTCCCTTTTAGTCTAAACATGATCTCTTGCCCTGCAACAGTGTTACAAAGTGAATACAAAGCTGTTTCATTGTGTGAAAAAGGTAAAGAACAGAGTTTCAAAGTAAAGATTCTTCTTATAATGCATTCCCTTTTAGTCTAAAACACAATCTCTTGCCCTGAAACAGTGTTTAAGGTGAATACAAAGCTGTTTCATAGTGTGAAAAAGGTAAAGAACAGAGTTTCAAAGTAAAGATTCTTCTTATAATGCATTCCCTTTTAGTCTAAACATGATCTCTTGCCCTGCAACAGTGTTAGAAAGTGAATACAAAGCTGTTTCATAGTGTGAAAAAGGTAAAGAACAGAGTTTCAAAGTAAAGATTCTTCTTATAATGCATTCCCTTTTAGTCTAAAACACATTCTCTTGCCCTGAAACAGTGTTTAAGGTGAATACAAAGCTGTTTCATAGTGTGAAAAAGGTAAAGAACAGAGTTTCAAAGTAAAGATTCTTCTTATAATGCATTCCCTTTTAGTCTAAAACACAATCTCTTGCCCTGAAACAGTGTTTAAGGTGAATACAAAGCTGTTTCATAGTGTGAAAAAGGTAAAGAACAGAGTTTCAAAGTAAAGATTCTTCTTATAATGCATTCCCTTTTAGTCTAAACATGATCTCTTGCCCTGCAACAATGTTTAAGGTGAATACAAAGCTGTTTCATTGTGTGAAAAAGGTAAAGAACAGTTTCAAAGTAAAGATTCTTCTTATAATGCATTCCCTTTTAGTCTAAAACACAATCTCTAGCCCTGAAACAGTGTTTAAGGTGAATACAAAGCTGTTTCATAGTGTGAAAAAGGTAAAGAACAGAGTTTCAAAGTAAAGATTCTTCTTATAATGCATTCCCTTTTAGTCTAAACATGATCTCTTGCCCTGCAACAGTGTTTAAGGTGAATACAAAGCTGTTTCATAGTGTGAAAAAGGTAAAGAACAGTTTCAAAGTAAAGATTCTTCTTATAATGCATTCCCTTTTAGTCTAAACATGATCTCTTGCCCTGCAACAGTGTTACAAAGTGAATACAAAGCTGTTTCATTGTGTGAAAAAGGTAAAGAACAGAGTTTCAAAGTAAAGATTCTTCTTATAATGCATTCCCTTTTAGTCTAAAACACAATCTCTAGCCCTGAAACAGTGTTTAAGGTGAATACAAAGCTGTTTCATAGTGTGAAAAAGGTAAAGAACAGAGTTTCAAAGTAAAGATTCTTCTTATAATGCATTCCCTTTTAGTCTAAACATGATCTCTTGCCCTGCAACAGTGTTTAAGGTGAATACAAAGCTGTTTCATAGTGTGAAAAAGGTAAAGAACAGTTTCAAAGTAAAGATTCTTCTTATAATGCATTCCCTTTTAGTCTAAACATGATCTCTTGCCCTGCAACAGTGTTTAAGGTGAATACAAAGCTGTTTCATTGTGTGAAAAAGGTAAAGAACAGAGTTTCAAAGTAAAGATTCTTCTTATAATGCATTCCCTTTTAGTCTAAAACACAATCTCTTGCCCTGAAACAGTGTTTAAGGTGAATACAAAGCTGTTTCATAGTGTGAAAAAGGTAAAGAACAGAGTTTCAAAGTAAAGATTCTTCTTATAATGCATTCCCTTTTAGTCTAAACATGATCTCTTGCCCTGCAACAGTGTTTAAGGTGAATACAAAGCTGTTTCATTGTGTGAAAAAGGTAAAGAACAGAGTTTCAAAGTAAAGATTCTTCTTATAATGCATTCCCTTTTAGTCTAAACATGATCTCTTGCCCTGCAACAGTGTTACAAAGTGAATACAAAGCTGTTTCATAGTGTGAAAAAGGTAAAGAACAGAGTTTCAAAGTAAAGATTCTTCTTATAATGCATTCCCTTTTAGTCTAAAACACATTCTCTTGCCCTGAAACAGTGTTTAAGGTGAATACAAAGCTGTTTCATAGTGTGAAAAAGGTAAAGAACAGAGTTTCAAAGTAAAGATTCTTCTTATAATGCATTCCCTTTTAGTCTAAAACACAATCTCTTGCCCTGAAACAGTGTTTAAGGTGAATACAAAGCTGTTTCATAGTGTGAAAAAGGTAAAGAACAGAGTTTCAAAGTAAAGATTCTTCTTATAATGCATTCCCTTTTAGTCTAAACATGATCTCTTGCCCTGCAACAATGTTTAAGGTGAATACAAAGCTGTTTCATTGTGTGAAAAAGGTAAAGAACAGAGTTTCAAAGTAAAGATTCTTCTTATAATGCATTCCCTTTTAGTCTAAAACACAATCTCTTGCCCTGAAACAGTGTTTAAGGTGAATACAAAGCTGTTTCATAGTGTGAAAAAGGTAAAGAACAGAGTTTCAAAGTAAAGATTCTTCTTATAATGCATTCCCTTTTAGTCTAAACATGATCTCTTGCCCTGCAACAGTGTTTAAGGTGAATACAAAGCTGTTTCATAGTGTGAAAAAGGTAAAGAACAGAGTTTCAAAGTAAAGATTCTTCTTATAATGCATTCCCTTTTAGTCTAAACATGATCTCTTGCCCTGCAACAGTGTTACAAAGTGAATACAAAGCTGTTTCATTGTGTGAAAAAGGTAAAGAACAGAGTTTCAAAGTAAAGATTCTTCTTATAATGCATTCCCTTTTAGTCTAAAACACAATCTCTTGCCCTGAAACAGTGTTTAAGGTGAATACAAAGCTGTTTCATAGTGTGAAAAAGGTAAAGAACAGAGTTTCAAAGTAAAGATTCTTCTTATAATGCATTCCCTTTTAGTCTAAACATGATCTCTTGCCCTGCAACAGTGTTACAAAGTGAATACAAAGCTGTTTCATTGTGTGAAAAAGGTAAAGAACAGAGTTTCAAAGTAAAGATTCTTCTTATAATGCATTCCCTTTTAGTCTAAAACACAATCTCTTGCCCTGAAACAGTGTTTAAGGTGAATACAAAGCTGTTTCATAGTGTGAAAAAGGTAAAGAACAGAGTTTCAAAGTAAAGATTCTTCTTATAATGCATTCCCTTTTAGTCTAAACATGATCTCTTGCCCTGCAACAGTGTTTAAGGTGAATACAAAGCTGTTTCATTGTGTGAAAAAGGTAAAGAACAGAGTTTCAAAGTAAAGATTCTTCTTATAATGCATTCCCTTTTAGTCTAAAACACAATCTCTTGCCCTGAAACAGTGTTTAAGGTGAATACAAAGCTGTTTCATAGTGTGAAAAAGGTAAAGAACAGAGTTTCAAAGTAAAGATTCTTCTTATAATGCATACCCTTTTAGTCTAAACATGATCTCTTGCCCTGCAACAGTGTTTAAGCTGAATACAAAGCTGTTTCATAGTGTGAAAAAGGTAAAGAACAGAGTTTCAAAGTAAAGATTCTTCTTATAATGCATTCCCTTTTAGTCTAAAACACGATCTCTTGCCCTGAAACAGTGTTTAAGGTGAATACAAAGCTGTTTCATAGTGTGAAAAAGGTAAAGAACAGTTTCAAAGTAAAGATTCTTCTTATAATGCATTCCCTTTTAGTCTAAAACACAATCTCTTGCCCTGAAACAGTGTTTAAGGTGAATACAAAGCTGTTTCATAGTGTGAAAAAGGTAAAGAACAGAGTTTCAAAGTAAAGATTCTTCTTATAATGCATTCCCTTTTAGTCTAAACATGATCTCTTGCCCTGCAACAGTGTTTAAGGTGAATACAAAGCTGTTTCATTGTGTGAAAAAGGTAAAGAACAGAGTTTCAAAGTAAAGATTCTTCTTATAATGCATTCCCTTTTAGTCTAAACATGATCTCTTGCCCTGCAACAGTGTTTAAGGTGAATACAAAGCTGTTTCATAGTGTGAAAAAGGTAAAGAACAGAGTTTCAAAGTAAAGATTCTTCTTATAATGCATTCCCTTTTAGTCTAAAACACAATCTCTTGCCCTGAAACAGTGTTTAAGGTGAATACAAAGCTGTTTCATAGTGTGAAAAAGGTAAAGAACAGAGTTTCAAAGTAAAGATTCTTCTTATAATGCATTCCCTTTTAGTCTAAAACACAATCTCTTGCCCTGAAACAGTGTTTAAGGTGAATACAAAGCTGTTTCATAGTGTGAAAAAGGTAAAGAACAGAGTTTCAAAGTAAAGATTCTTCTTATAATGCATTCCCTTTTAGTCTAAACATGATCTCTTGCCCTGCAATAGTGTTTAAGGTGAATACAAAGCTGTTTCATAGTGTGAAAAAGGTAAAGAACAGAGTTTCAAAGTAAAGATTCTTCTTATAATGCATTCCCTTTTAGTCTAAACATGATCTCTTGCCCTGCAACAATGTTTAAGGTGAATACAAAGCTGTTTCATTGTGTGAAAAAGGTAAAGAACAGAGTTTCAAAGTAAAGATTCTTCTTATAATGCATTCCCTTTTAGTCTAAAACACAATCTTTTGCCCTGAAACAGTGTTTAAGGTGAATACAAAGCTGTTTCATAGTGTGAAAAAGGTAAAGAACAGAGTTTCAAAGTAAAGATTCTTCTTATAATGCATTCCCTTTTAGTCTAAAACACAATCTCTTGCCCTGAAACAGTGTTTAAGGTGAATACAAAGCTGTTTCATAGTGTGAAAAAGGTAAAGAACAGAGTTTCAAAGTAAAGATTCTTCTTATAATGCATTCCCTTTTAGTCTAAAACACAATCTCTTGCCCTGAAACAGTGTTTAAGTTGTTCAATTTGGTTAAAAACAATATTTCTTGCTCTGAAACTATGTATAAGCCAATTATAATGCGTGGAAACGTTGCCTCCTTGTGGTTAGAGGTGTAAAAACAGAGTTGCAATTACTTTAATTGGTCATATTACAAACAACTTGATGTC
Source organism: Electrophorus electricus (assembly GCF_041902795.1). Taxonomy (NCBI): domain Eukaryota; kingdom Metazoa; phylum Chordata; class Actinopteri; order Gymnotiformes; family Gymnotidae; genus Electrophorus; species Electrophorus electricus. The sequence continues at coordinate 17,493,246 of NC_137508.1, read as the reverse complement.
CCCTTGTTATAAACTCTTTTCATTTGAAATATGTGTTTTCTTAACATATTGTAAGTTATTCAGTTTGGTTAAAAACAAGATGTCTAGCTCTGAAACAGTGTTTAAGGTGAATACAAAGCTGTTTCATAGTGTGAAAAAGGTAAAGAACAGAGTTTCTAAGTAAAGATTCTTCTTATAATGCATTCCCTTTTAGTCTAAAACACAATCTCTTACCCTGAAACAGTGTTTAAGGTGAATACAAAGCTGTTTCATTGTGTGAAAAAGGTAAAGAACAGAGTTTCAAAGTAAAGATTCTTCTTATAATGCATTCCCTTTTAGTCTAAACATGATCTCTTGCCCTGAAACAGTGTTTAAGGTGAATACAAAGCTGTTTCATAGTGTGAAAAAGGTAAAGAACAGAGTTTCAAAGTAAAGATTCTTCTTATAATGCATTCCCTTTTAGTCTAAACATGATCTCTTGCCCTGCAACAGTGTTTAAGGTGAATACAAAGCTGTTTCATAGTGTGAAAAAGGTAAAGAACAGAGTTTCAAAGTAAAGATTCTTCTTATAATGCATACCCTTTTAGTCTAAACATGATCTCTTGCCCTGCAACAGTGTTTAAGCTGAATACAAAGCTGTTTCATAGTGTGAAAAAGGTAAAGAACAGAGTTTCAAAGTAAAGATTCTTCTTATAATGCATTCCCTTTTAGTCTAAAACACGATCTCTTGCCCTGAAACAGTGTTTAAGGTGAATACAAAGCTGTTTCATAGTGTGAAAAAGGTAAAGAACAGTTTCAAAGTAAAGATTCTTCTTATAATGCATACCCTTTTAGTCTAAACATGATCTCTTGCCCTGCAACAGTGTTTAAGCTGAATACAAAGCTGTTTCATAGTGTGAAAAAGGTAAAGAACAGAGTTTCAAAGTAAAGATTCTTCTTATAATGCATTCCCTTTTAGTCTAAAACACGATCTCTTGCCCTGAAACAGTGTTTAAGGTGAATACAAAGCTGTTTCATAGTGTGAAAAAGGTAAAGAACAGTTTCAAAGTAAAGATTCTTCTTATAATGCATTCCCTTTTAGTCTAAAACACAATCTCTTGCCCTGAAACAGTGTTTAAGGTGAATACAAAGCTGTTTCATAGTGTGAAAAAGGTAAAGAACAGAGTTTCAAAGTAAAGATTCTTCTTCTAATGCATTCCCTTTTAGTCTAAACATGATCTCTTGCCCTGCAACAGTGTTTAAGGTGAATACAAAGCTGTTTCATAGTGTGAAAAAGGTAAAGAACAGAGTTTCAAAGTAAAGATTCTTCTTATAATGCATTCCCTTTTAGTCTAAAACACAATCTCTTGCCCTGAAACAGTGTTTAAGGTGAATACAAAGCTGTTTCATAGTGTGAAAAAGGTAAAGAACAGAGTTTCAAAGTAAAGATTCTTCTTATAATGCATTCCCTTTTAGTCTAAAACACAATCTCTTGCCCTGAAACAGTGTTTAAGGTGAATACAAAGCTGTTTCATAGTGTGAAAAAGGTAAAGAACAGAGTTTCAAAGTAAAGATTCTTCTTATAATGCATTCCCTTTTAGTCTAAACATGATCTCTTGCCCTGCAACAATGTTTAAGGTGAATACAAAGCTGTTTCATTGTGTGAAAAAGGTAAAGAACAGAGTTTCAAAGTAAAGATTCTTCTTATAATGCATTCCCTTTTAGTCTAAAACACAATCTCTTGCCCTGAAACAGTGTTTAAGGTGAATACAAAGCTGTTTCATAGTGTGAAAAAGGTAAAGAACAGAGTTTCAAAGTAAAGATTCTTCTTATAATGCATTCCCTTTTAGTCTAAACATGATCTCTTGCCCTGCAACAGTGTTTAAGGTGAATACAAAGCTGTTTCATAGTGTGAAAAAGGTAAAGAACAGTTTCAAAGTAAAGATTCTTCTTATAATGCATTCCCTTTTAGTCTAAACATGATCTCTTGCCCTGCAACAGTGTTTAAGGTGAATACAAAGCTGTTTCATAGTGTGAAAAAGGTAAAGAACAGAGTTTCAAAGTAAAGATTCTTCTTATAATGCATTCCCTTTTAGTCTAAAACACAATCTCTTGCCCTGAAACAGTGTTTAAGGTGAATACAAAGCTGTTTCATAGTGTGAAAAAGGTAAAGAACAGAGTTTCAAAGTAAAGATTCTTCTTATAATGCATTCCCTTTTAGTCTAAACATGATCTCTTGCCCTGCAACAGTGTTTAAGGTGAATACAAAGCTGTTTCATTGTGTGACAAAGGTAAAGAACAGAGTTTCAAAGTAAAGATTCTTCTTATAATGCATTCCCTTTTAGTCTAAAACACAATCTCTTGCCCTGAAACAGTGTTTAAGGTGAATACAAAGCTGTTTCATAGTGTGAAAAAGGTAAAGAACAGAGTTTCAAAGTAAAGATTCTTCTTATAATGCATACCCTTTTAGTCTAAACATGATCTCTTGCCCTGCAACAGTGTTTAAGCTGAATACAAAGCTGTTTCATAGTGTGAAAAAGGTAAAGAACAGAGTTTCAAAGTAAAGATTCTTCTTATAATGCATTCCCTTTTAGTCTAAAACACGATCTCTTGCCCTGAAACAGTGTTTAAGGTGAATACAAAGCTGTTTCATAGTGTGAAAAAGGTAAAGAACAGTTTCAAAGTAAAGATTCTTCTTATAATGCATACCCTTTTAGTCTAAACATGATCTCTTGCCCTGCAACAGTGTTTAAGCTGAATACAAAGCTGTTTCATAGTGTGAAAAAGGTAAAGAACAGAGTTTCAAAGTAAAGATTCTTCTTATAATGCATTCCCTTTTAGTCTAAAACACGATCTCTTGCCCTGAAACAGTGTTTAAGGTGAATACAAAGCTGTTTCATAGTGTGAAAAAGGTAAAGAACAGTTTCAAAGTAAAGATTCTTCTTATAATGCATTCCCTTTTAGTCTAAAACACAATCTCTTGCCCTGAAACAGTGTTTAAGGTGAATACAAAGCTGTTTCATAGTGTGAAAAAGGTAAAGAACAGAGTTTCAAAGTAAAGATTCTTCTTCTAATGCATTCCCTTTTAGTCTAAACATGATCTCTTGCCCTGCAACAGTGTTTAAGGTGAATACAAAGCTGTTTCATAGTGTGAAAAAGGTAAAGAACAGAGTTTCAAAGTAAAGATTCTTCTTATAATGCATTCCCTTTTAGTCTAAAACACAATCTCTTGCCCTGAAACAGTGTTTAAGGTGAATACAAAGCTGTTTCATAGTGTGAAAAAGGTAAAGAACAGAGTTTCAAAGTAAAGATTCTTCTTATAATGCATTCCCTTTTAGTCTAAAACACAATCTCTTGCCCTGAAACAGTGTTTAAGGTGAATACAAAGCTGTTTCATAGTGTGAAAAAGGTAAAGAACAGAGTTTCAAAGTAAAGATTCTTCTTATAATGCATTCCCTTTTAGTCTAAACATGATCTCTTGCCCTGCAACAATGTTTAAGGTGAATACAAAGCTGTTTCATTGTGTGAAAAAGGTAAAGAACAGAGTTTCAAAGTAAAGATTCTTCTTATAATGCATTCCCTTTTAGTCTAAAACACAATCTCTTGCCCTGAAACAGTGTTTAAGGTGAATACAAAGCTGTTTCATAGTGTGAAAAAGGTAAAGAACAGAGTTTCAAAGTAAAGATTCTTCTTATAATGCATTCCCTTTTAGTCTAAACATGATCTCTTGCCCTGCAACAGTGTTTAAGGTGAATACAAAGCTGTTTCATAGTGTGAAAAAGGTAAAGAACAGAGTTTCAAAGTAAAGATTCTTCTTATAATGCATTCCCTTTTAGTCTAAACATGATCTCTTGCCCTGCAACAGTGTTTAAGGTGAATACAAAGCTGTTTCATTGTGTGAAAAAGGTAAAGAACAGAGTTTCAAAGTAAAGATTCTTCTTATAATGCATTCCCTTTTAGTCTAAACATGATCTTTTGCCCTGCAACAGTGTTTAAGGTGAATACAAAGCTGTTTCATTGTGTGAAAAAGGTAAAGAACAGAGTTTCAAAGTAAAGATTCTTCTTATAATGCATTCCCTTTTAGTTTAAACATGATCTCTTGCCCTGCAACAGTGTTTAAGGTGAATACAAAGCTGTTTCATAGTGTGAAAAAGGTAAAGAACAGTTTCAAAGTAAAGATTCTTCTTATAATGCATTCCCTTTTAGTCTAAACATGATCTCTTGCCCTGCAACAGTGTTTAAGGTGAATACAAAGCTGTTTCATAGTGTGAAAAAGGTAAAGAACAGAGTTTCAAAGTAAAGATTCTTCTTATAATGCATTCCCTTTTAGTCTAAAACACAATCTCTTGCCCTGAAACAGTGTTTAAGGTGAATACAAAGCTGTTTCATAGTGTGAAAAAGGTAAAGAACAGAGTTTCAAAGTAAAGATTCTTCTTATAATGCATTCCCTTTTAGTCTAAACATGATCTCTTGCCCTGCAACAGTGTTTAAGGTGAATACAAAGCTGTTTCATTGTGTGACAAAGGTAAAGAACAGAGTTTCAAAGTAAAGATTCTTCTTATAATGCATTCCCTTTTAGTCTAAAACACAATCTCTTGCCCTGAAACAGTGTTTAAGGTGAATACAAAGCTGTTTCATAGTGTGAAAAAGGTAAAGAACAGAGTTTCAAAGTAAAGATTCTTCTTATAATGCATACCCTTTTAGTCTAAACATGATCTCTTGCCCTGCAACAGTGTTTAAGCTGAATACAAAGCTGTTTCATAGTGTGAAAAAGGTAAAGAACAGAGTTTCAAAGTAAAGATTCTTCTTATAATGCATTCCCTTTTAGTCTAAAACACGATCTCTTGCCCTGAAACAGTGTTTAAGGTGAATACAAAGCTGTTTCATAGTGTGAAAAAGGTAAAGAACAGTTTCAAAGTAAAGATTCTTCTTATAATGCATACCCTTTTAGTCTAAACATGATCTCTTGCCCTGCAACAGTGTTTAAGCTGAATACAAAGCTGTTTCATAGTGTGAAAAAGGTAAAGAACAGAGTTTCAAAGTAAAGATTCTTCTTATAATGCATTCCCTTTTAGTCTAAAACACGATCTCTTGCCCTGAAACAGTGTTTAAGGTGAATACAAAGCTGTTTCATAGTGTGAAAAAGGTAAAGAACAGTTTCAAAGTAAAGATTCTTCTTATAATGCATTCCCTTTTAGTCTAAAACACAATCTCTTGCCCTGAAACAGTGTTTAAGGTGAATACAAAGCTGTTTCATAGTGTGAAAAAGGTAAAGAACAGAGTTTCAAAGTAAAGATTCTTCTTCTAATGCATTCCCTTTTAGTCTAAACATGATCTCTTGCCCTGCAACAGTGTTTAAGGTGAATACAAAGCTGTTTCATAGTGTGAAAAAGGTAAAGAACAGAGTTTCAAAGTAAAGATTCTTCTTATAATGCATTCCCTTTTAGTCTAAAACACAATCTCTTGCCCTGAAACAGTGTTTAAGGTGAATACAAAGCTGTTTCATAGTGTGAAAAAGGTAAAGAACAGAGTTTCAAAGTAAAGATTCTTCTTATAATGCATTCCCTTTTAGTCTAAAACACAATCTCTTGCCCTGAAACAGTGTTTAAGGTGAATACAAAGCTGTTTCATAGTGTGAAAAAGGTAAAGAACAGAGTTTCAAAGTAAAGATTCTTCTTATAATGCATTCCCTTTTAGTCTAAACATGATCTCTTGCCCTGCAACAATGTTTAAGGTGAATACAAAGCTGTTTCATTGTGTGAAAAAGGTAAAGAACAGAGTTTCAAAGTAAAGATTCTTCTTATAATGCATTCCCTTTTAGTCTAAAACACAATCTCTTGCCCTGAAACAGTGTTTAAGGTGAATACAAAGCTGTTTCATAGTGTGAAAAAGGTAAAGAACAGAGTTTCAAAGTAAAGATTCTTCTTATAATGCATTCCCTTTTAGTCTAAACATGATCTCTTGCCCTGCAACAGTGTTTAAGGTGAATACAAAGCTGTTTCATAGTGTGAAAAAGGTAAAGAACAGAGTTTCAAAGTAAAGATTCTTCTTATAATGCATTCCCTTTTAGTCTAAACATGATCTCTTGCCCTGCAACAGTGTTTAAGGTGAATACAAAGCTGTTTCATTGTGTGAAAAAGGTAAAGAACAGAGTTTCAAAGTAAAGATTCTTCTTATAATGCATTCCCTTTTAGTCTAAACATGATCTCTTGCCCTGCAACAGTGTTTAAGGTGAATACAAAGCTGTTTCATTGTGTGAAAAAGGTAAAGAACAGAGTTTCAAAGTAAAGATTCTTCTTATAATGCATTCCCTTTTAGTCTAAAACACAATCTCTTGCCCTGAAACAGTGTTTAAGGTGAATACAAAGCTGTTTCATTGTGTGAAAAAGGTAAAGAACAGAGTTTCAAAGTAAAGATTCTTCTTATAATGCATTCCCTTTTAGTTTAAACATGATCTCTTGCCCTGCAACAGTGTTTAAGGTGAATACAAAGCTGTTTCATAGTGTGAAAAAGGTAAAGAACAGAGTTTCAAAGTAAAGATTCTTCTTATAATGCATTCCCTTTTAGTTTAAACATGATCTCTTGCCCTGCAACAGTGTTCAAGGTGAATACAAAGCTGTTTCATAGTGTGAAAAAGGTAAAGAACAGAGTTTCAAAGTAAAGATTCTTCTTATAATGCATTCCCTTTTAGTCTAAAACACAATCTCTTGCCCTGAAACAGTGTTTAAGGTGAATACAAAGCTGTTTCATAGTGTGAAAAAGGTAAAGAACAGAGTTTCAAAGTAAAGATTCTTCTTATAATGCATTCCCTTTTAGTCTAAAACACAATCTCTTGCCCTGAAACAGTGTTTAAGGTGAATACAAAGCTGTTTCATAGTGTGAAAAAGGTAAAGAACAGAGTTTCAAAGTAAAGATTCTTCTTATAATGCATTCCCTTTTAGTCTAAACATGATCTCTTGCCCTGCAACAGTGTTTAAGGTGAATACAAAGCTGTTTCATAGTGTGAAAAAGGTAAAGAACAGAGTTTCAAAGTAAAGATTCTTCTTATAATGCATTCCCTTTTAGTCTAAACATGATCTCTTGCCCTGCAACAGTGTTTAAGCTGAATACAAAGCTGTTTCATAGTGTGAAAAAGGTAAAGAACAGAGTTTCAAAGTAAAGATTCTTCTTATAATGCATTCCCTTTTAGTCTAAAACACGATCTCTTGCCCTGAAACAGTGTTTAAGGTGAATACAAAGCTGTTTCATAGTGTGAAAAAGGTAAAGAACAGTTTCAAAGTAAAGATTCTTCTTATAATGCATTCCCTTTTAGTCTAAAACACAATCTCTTGCCCTGAAACAGTGTTTAAGGTGAATACAAAGCTGTTTCATAGTGTGAAAAAGGTAAAGAACAGAGTTTCAAAGTAAAGATTCTTCTTATAATGCATTCCCTTTTAGTCTAAACATGATCTCTTGCCCTGCAACAGTGTTTAAGGTGAATACAAAGCTGTTTCATAGTGTGAAAAAGGTAAAGAACAGAGTTTCAAAGTAAAGATTGTTCTTATAATGCATTCCCTTTTAGTCTAAAACACAATCTCTTGCCCTGAAACAGTGTTTAAGGTGAATACAAAGCTGTTTCATAGTGTGAAAAAGGTAAAGAACAGAGTTTCAAAGTAAAGATTCTTCTTATAATGCATTCCCTTTTAGTCTAAAACACAATCTCTTGCCCTGAAACAGTGTTTAAGGTGAATACAAAGCTGTTTCATAGTGTGAAAAAGGTAAAGAACAGAGTTTCAAAGTAAAGATTCTTCTTATAATGCATTCCCTTTTAGTCTAAACATGATCTCTTGCCCTGCAATAGTGTTTAAGGTGAATACAAAGCTGTTTCATAGTGTGAAAAAGGTAAAGAACAGAGTTTCAAAGTAAAGATTCTTCTTATAATGCATTCCCTTTTAGTCTAAACATGATCTCTTGCCCTGCAACAATGTTTAAGGTGAATACAAAGCTGTTTCATTGTGTGAAAAAGGTAAAGAACAGAGTTTCAAAGTAAAGATTCTTCTTATAATGCATTCCCTTTTAGTCTAAAACACAATCTTTTGCCCTGAAACAGTGTTTAAGGTGAATACAAAGCTGTTTCATAGTGTGAAAAAGGTAAAGAACAGAGTTTCAAAGTAAAGATTCTTCTTATAATGCATTCCCTTTTAGTCTAAAACACAATCTCTTGCCCTGAAACAGTGTTTAAGGTGAATACAAAGCTGTTTCATAGTGTGAAAAAGGTAAAGAACAGAGTTTCAAAGTAAAGATTCTTCTTATAATGCATTCCCTTTTAGTCTAAAACACAATCTCTTGCCCTGAAACAGTGTTTAAGTTGTTCAATTTGGTTAAAAACAATATTTCTTGCTCTGAAACTATGTATAAGCCAATTATAATGCGTGGAAACGTTGCCTCCTTGTGGTTAGAGGTGTAAAAACAGAGTTGCAATTACTTTAATTGGTCATATTACAAACAACTTGATGTCCCCTTGTTATAAACTCTTTTCATTTGAAATATGTGTTTTCTTAACATATTGTAAGTTATTCAGTTTGGTTAAAAACAAGATGTCTAGCTCTGAAACAGTGTTTAAGGTGAATACAAAGCTGTTTCATAGTGTGAAAAAGGTAAAGAACAGAGTTTCTAAGTAAAGATTCTTCTTATAATGCATTCCCTTTTAGTCTAAAACACAATCTCTTACCCTGAAACAGTGTTTAAGGTGAATACAAAGCTGTTTCATTGTGTGAAAAAGGTAAAGAACAGAGTTTCAAAGTAAAGATTCTTCTTATAATGCATTCCCTTTTAGTCTAAACATGATCTCTTGCCCTGAAACAGTGTTTAAGGTGAATACAAAGCTGTTTCATAGTGTGAAAAAGGTAAAGAACAGAGTTTCAAAGTAAAGATTCTTCTTATAATGCATTCCCTTTTAGTCTAAACATGATCTCTTGCCCTGCAACAGTGTTTAAGGTGAATACAAAGCTGTTTCATAGTGTGAAAAAGGTAAAGAACAGAGTTTCAAAGTAAAGATTCTTCTTATAATGCATACCCTTTTAGTCTAAACATGATCTCTTGCCCTGCAACAGTGTTTAAGCTGAATACAAAGCTGTTTCATAGTGTGAAAAAGGTAAAGAACAGAGTTTCAAAGTAAAGATTCTTCTTATAATGCATTCCCTTTTAGTCTAAAACACGATCTCTTGCCCTGAAACAGTGTTTAAGGTGAATACAAAGCTGTTTCATAGTGTGAAAAAGGTAAAGAACAGTTTCAAAGTAAAGATTCTTCTTATAATGCATACCCTTTTAGTCTAAACATGATCTCTTGCCCTGCAACAGTGTTTAAGCTGAATACAAAGCTGTTTCATAGTGTGAAAAAGGTAAAGAACAGAGTTTCAAAGTAAAGATTCTTCTTATAATGCATTCCCTTTTAGTCTAAAACACGATCTCTTGCCCTGAAACAGTGTTTAAGGTGAATACAAAGCTGTTTCATAGTGTGAAAAAGGTAAAGAACAGTTTCAAAGTAAAGATTCTTCTTATAATGCATTCCCTTTTAGTCTAAAACACAATCTCTTGCCCTGAAACAGTGTTTAAGGTGAATACAAAGCTGTTTCATAGTGTGAAAAAGGTAAAGAACAGAGTTTCAAAGTAAAGATTCTTCTTCTAATGCATTCCCTTTTAGTCTAAACATGATCTCTTGCCCTGCAACAGTGTTTAAGGTGAATACAAAGCTGTTTCATAGTGTGAAAAAGGTAAAGAACAGAGTTTCAAAGTAAAGATTCTTCTTATAATGCATTCCCTTTTAGTCTAAAACACAATCTCTTGCCCTGAAACAGTGTTTAAGGTGAATACAAAGCTGTTTCATAGTGTGAAAAAGGTAAAGAACAGAGTTTCAAAGTAAAGATTCTTCTTATAATGCATTCCCTTTTAGTCTAAAACACAATCTCTTGCCCTGAAACAGTGTTTAAGGTGAATACAAAGCTGTTTCATAGTGTGAAAAAGGTAAAGAACAGAGTTTCAAAGTAAAGATTCTTCTTATAATGCATTCCCTTTTAGTCTAAACATGATCTCTTGCCCTGCAACAATGTTTAAGGTGAATACAAAGCTGTTTCATAGTGTGAAAAAGGTAAAGAACAGAGTTTCAAAGTAAAGATTCTTCTTCTAATGCATTCCCTTTTAGTCTAAACATGATCTCTTGCCCTGCAACAGTGTTTAAGGTGAATACAAAGCTGTTTCATAGTGTGAAAAAGGTAAAGAACAGAGTTTCAAAGTAAAGATTCTTCTTATAATGCATTCCCTTTTAGTCTAAAACACAATCTCTTGCCCTGAAACAGTGTTTAAGGTGAATACAAAGCTGTTTCATACTGTGAAAAAGGTAAAGAACAGAGTTTCAAAGTAAAGATTCTTCTTATAATGCATTCCCTTTTAGTCTAAAACACAATCTCTTGCCCTGAAACAGTGTTTAAGGTGAATACAAAGCTGTTTCATAGTGTGAAAAAGGTAAAGAACAGAGTTTCAAAGTAAAGATTCTTCTTATAATGCATTCCCTTTTAGTCTAAACATGATCTCTTGCCCTGCAACAATGTTTAAGGTGAATACAAAGCTGTTTCATTGTGTGAAAAAGGTAAAGAACAGAGTTTCAAAGTAAAGATTCTTCTTATAATGCATTCCCTTTTAGTCTAAAACACAATCTCTTGCCCTGAAACAGTGTTTAAGGTGAATACAAAGCTGTTTCATAGTGTGAAAAAGGTAAAGAACAGAGTTTCAAAGTAAAGATTCTTCTTATAATGCATTCCCTTTTAGTCTAAAACACAATCTCTTGCCCTGAAACAGTGTTTAAGGTGAATACAAAGCTGTTTCATAGTGTGAAAAAGGTAAAGAACAGAGTTTCAAAGTAAAGATTCTTCTTATAATGCATTCCCTTTTAGTTTAAACATGATCTCTTGCCCTGCAACAGTGTTTAAGGTGAATACAAAGCTGTTTCATAGTGTGAAAAAGGTAAAGAACAGAGTTTCAAAGTAAAGATTCTTCTTATAATGCATTCCCTTTTAGTTTAAACATGATCTCTTGCCCTGCAACAGTGTTCAAGGTGAATACAAAGCTGTTTCATAGTGTGAAAAAGGTAAAGAACAGAGTTTCAAAGTAAAGATTCTTCTTATAATGCATTCCCTTTTAGTCTAAAACACAATCTCTTGCCCTGAAACAGTGTTTAAGGTGAATACAAAGCTGTTTCATAGTGTGAAAAAGGTAAAGAACAGAGTTTCAAAGTAAAGATTCTTCTTATAATGCATTCCCTTTTAGTTTAAACATGATCTCTTGCCCTGCAACAGTGTTCAAGGTGAATACAAAGCTGTTTCATAGTGTGAAAAAGGTAAAGAACAGAGTTTCAAAGTAAAGATTCTTCTTATAATGCATTCCCTTTTAGTCTAAAACACAATCTCTTGCCCTGAAACAGTGTTTAAGGTGAATACAAAGCTGTTTCATAGTGTGAAAAAGGTAAAGAACAGAGTTTCAAAGTAAAGATTCTTCTTATAATGCATTCCCTTTTAGTCTAAACATGATCTCTTGCCCTGCAATAGTGTTTAAGGTGAATACAAAGCTGTTTCATAGTGTGAAAAAGGTAAAGAACAGAGTTTCAAAGTAAAGATTCTTCTTATAATGCATTCCCTTTTAGTCTAAACATGATCTCTTGCCCTGCAACAATGTTTAAGGTGAATACAAAGCTGTTTCATTGTGTGAAAAAGGTAAAGAACAGAGTTTCAAAGTAAAGATTCTTCTTATAATGCATTCCCTTTTAGTCTAAAACACAATCTTTTGCCCTGAAACAGTGTTTAAGGTGAATACAAAGCTGTTTCATAGTGTGAAAAAGGTAAAGAACAGAGTTTCAAAGTAAAGATTCTTCTTATAATGCATTCCCTTTTAGTCTAAAACACAATCTCTTGCCCTGAAACAGTGTTTAAGGTGAATACAAAGCTGTTTCATAGTGTGAAAAAGGTAAAGAACAGAGTTTCAAAGTAAAGATTCTTCTTATAATGCATTCCCTTTTAGTCTAAAACACAATCTCTTGCCCTGAAACAGTGTTTAAGTTGTTCAATTTGGTTAAAAACAATATTTCTTGCTCTGAAACTATGTATAAGCCAATTATAATGCGTGGAAACGTTGCCTCCTTGTGGTTAGAGGTGTAAAAACAGAGTTGCAATTACTTTAATTGGTCATATTACAAACAACTTGATGTCCCCTTGTTATAAACTCTTTTCATTTGAAATATGTGTTTTCTTAACATATTGTAAGTTATTCAGTTTGGTTAAAAACAAGATGTCTAGCTCTGAAACAGTGTTTAAGGTGAATACAAAGCTGTTTCATAGTGTGAAAAAGGTAAAGAACAGAGTTTCTAAGTAAAGATTCTTCTTATAATGCATTCCCTTTTAGTCTAAAACACAATCTCTTACCCTGAAACAGTGTTTAAGGTGAATACAAAGCTGTTTCATTGTGTGAAAAAGGTAAAGAACAGAGTTTCAAAGTAAAGATTCTTCTTATAATGCATTCCCTTTTAGTCTAAACATGATCTCTTGCCCTGCAACAGTGTTTAAGGTGAATACAAAGCTGTTTCATTGTGTGACAAAGGTAAAGAACAGAGTTTCAAAGTAAAGATTCTTCTTATAATGCATTCCCTTTTAGTCTAAAACACAATCTCTTGCCCTGAAACAGTGTTTAAGGTGAATACAAAGCTGTTTCATAGTGTGAAAAAGGTAAAGAACAGAGTTTCAAAGTAAAGATTCTTCTTATAATGCATACCCTTTTAGTCTAAACATGATCTCTTGCCCTGCAACAGTGTTTAAGCTGAATACAAAGCTGTTTCATAGTGTGAAAAAGGTAAAGAACAGAGTTTCAAAGTAAAGATTCTTCTTATAATGCATTCCCTTTTAGTCTAAAACACGATCTCTTGCCCTGAAACAGTGTTTAAGGTGAATACAAAGCTGTTTCATAGTGTGAAAAAGGTAAAGAACAGTTTCAAAGTAAAGATTCTTCTTATAATGCATACCCTTTTAGTCTAAACATGATCTCTTGCCCTGCAACAGTGTTTAAGCTGAATACAAAGCTGTTTCATAGTGTGAAAAAGGTAAAGAACAGAGTTTCAAAGTAAAGATTCTTCTTATAATGCATTCCCTTTTAGTCTAAAACACGATCTCTTGCCCTGAAACAGTGTTTAAGGTGAATACAAAGCTGTTTCATAGTGTGAAAAAGGTAAAGAACAGTTTCAAAGTAAAGATTCTTCTTATAATGCATTCCCTTTTAGTCTAAAACACAATCTCTTGCCCTGAAACAGTGTTTAAGGTGAATACAAAGCTGTTTCATAGTGTGAAAAAGGTAAAGAACAGAGTTTCAAAGTAAAGATTCTTCTTCTAATGCATTCCCTTTTAGTCTAAACATGATCTCTTGCCCTGCAACAGTGTTTAAGGTGAATACAAAGCTGTTTCATAGTGTGAAAAAGGTAAAGAACAGAGTTTCAAAGTAAAGATTCTTCTTATAATGCATTCCCTTTTAGTCTAAAACACAATCTCTTGCCCTGAAACAGTGTTTAAGGTGAATACAAAGCTGTTTCATAGTGTGAAAAAGGTAAAGAACAGAGTTTCAAAGTAAAGATTCTTCTTATAATGCATTCCCTTTTAGTCTAAAACACAATCTCTTGCCCTGAAACAGTGTTTAAGGTGAATACAAAGCTGTTTCATAGTGTGAAAAAGGTAAAGAACAGAGTTTCAAAGTAAAGATTCTTCTTATAATGCATTCCCTTTTAGTCTAAACATGATCTCTTGCCCTGCAACAATGTTTAAGGTGAATACAAAGCTGTTTCATTGTGTGAAAAAGGTAAAGAACAGAGTTTCAAAGTAAAGATTCTTCTTATAATGCATTCCCTTTTAGTCTAAAACACAATCTCTTGCCCTGAAACAGTGTTTAAGGTGAATACAAAGCTGTTTCATAGTGTGAAAAAGGTAAAGAACAGAGTTTCAAAGTAAAGATTCTTCTTATAATGCATTCCCTTTTAGTCTAAACATGATCTCTTGCCCTGCAACAGTGTTTAAGGTGAATACAAAGCTGTTTCATAGTGTGAAAAAGGTAAAGAACAGAGTTTCAAAGTAAAGATTCTTCTTATAATGCATTCCCTTTTAGTCTAAACATGATCTCTTGCCCTGCAACAGTGTTTAAGGTGAATACAAAGCTGTTTCATTGTGTGAAAAAGGTAAAGAACAGAGTTTCAAAGTAAAGATTCTTCTTATAATGCATTCCCTTTTAGTCTAAACATGATCTCTTGCCCTGCAACAGTGTTTAAGGTGAATACAAAGCTGTTTCATTGTGTGAAAAAGGTAAAGAACAGAGTTTCAAAGTAAAGATTCTTCTTATAATGCATTCCCTTTTAGTCTAAAACACAATCTCTTGCCCTGAAACAGTGTTTAAGGTGAATACAAAGCTGTTTCATTGTGTGAAAAAGGTAAAGAACAGAGTTTCAAAGTAAAGATTCTTCTTATAATGCATTCCCTTTTAGTTTAAACATGATCTCTTGCCCTGCAACAGTGTTTAAGGTGAATACAAAGCTGTTTCATAGTGTGAAAAAGGTAAAGAACAGAGTTTCAAAGTAAAGATTCTTCTTATAATGCATTCCCTTTTAGTTTAAACATGATCTCTTGCCCTGCAACAGTGTTCAAGGTGAATACAAAGCTGTTTCATAGTGTGAAAAAGGTAAAGAACAGAGTTTCAAAGTAAAGATTCTTCTTATAATGCATTCCCTTTTAGTCTAAAACACAATCTCTTGCCCTGAAACAGTGTTTAAGGTGAATACAAAGCTGTTTCATAGTGTGAAAAAGGTAAAGAACAGAGTTTCAAAGTAAAGATTCTTCTTATAATGCATTCCCTTTTAGTCTAAAACACAATCTCTTGCCCTGAAACAGTGTTTAAGGTGAATACAAAGCTGTTTCATAGTGTGAAAAAGGTAAAGAACAGAGTTTCAAAGTAAAGATTCTTCTTATAATGCATTCCCTTTTAGTCTAAACATGATCTCTTGCCCTGCAACAGTGTTTAAGGTGAATACAAAGCTGTTTCATAGTGTGAAAAAGGTAAAGAACAGAGTTTCAAAGTAAAGATTCTTCTTATAATGCATTCCCTTTTAGTCTAAACATGATCTCTTGCCCTGCAACAGTGTTTAAGCTGAATACAAAGCTGTTTCATAGTGTGAAAAAGGTAAAGAACAGAGTTTCAAAGTAAAGATTCTTCTTATAATGCATTCCCTTTTAGTCTAAAACACGATCTCTTGCCCTGAAACAGTGTTTAAGGTGAATACAAAGCTGTTTCATAGTGTGAAAAAGGTAAAGAACAGTTTCAAAGTAAAGATTCTTCTTATAATGCATTCCCTTTTAGTCTAAAACACAATCTCTTGCCCTGAAACAGTGTTTAAGGTGAATACAAAGCTGTTTCATAGTGTGAAAAAGGTAAAGAACAGAGTTTCAAAGTAAAGATTCTTCTTATAATGCATTCCCTTTTAGTCTAAACATGATCTCTTGCCCTGCAACAGTGTTTAAGGTGAATACAAAGCTGTTTCATAGTGTGAAAAAGGTAAAGAACAGAGTTTCAAAGTAAAGATTGTTCTTATAATGCATTCCCTTTTAGTCTAAAACACAATCTCTTGCCCTGAAACAGTGTTTAAGGTGAATACAAAGCTGTTTCATAGTGTGAAAAAGGTAAAGAACAGAGTTTCAAAGTAAAGATTCTTCTTATAATGCATTCCCTTTTAGTCTAAAACACAATCTCTTGCCCTGAAACAGTGTTTAAGGTGAATACAAAGCTGTTTCATAGTGTGAAAAAGGTAAAGAACAGAGTTTCAAAGTAAAGATTCTTCTTATAATGCATTCCCTTTTAGTCTAAACATGATCTCTTGCCCTGCAATAGTGTTTAAGGTGAATACAAAGCTGTTTCATAGTGTGAAAAAGGTAAAGAACAGAGTTTCAAAGTAAAGATTCTTCTTATAATGCATTCCCTTTTAGTCTAAACATGATCTCTTGCCCTGCAACAATGTTTAAGGTGAATACAAAGCTGTTTCATTGTGTGAAAAAGGTAAAGAACAGAGTTTCAAAGTAAAGATTCTTCTTATAATGCATTCCCTTTTAGTCTAAAACACAATCTTTTGCCCTGAAACAGTGTTTAAGGTGAATACAAAGCTGTTTCATAGTGTGAAAAAGGTAAAGAACAGAGTTTCAAAGTAAAGATTCTTCTTATAATGCATTCCCTTTTAGTCTAAAACACAATCTCTTGCCCTGAAACAGTGTTTAAGGTGAATACAAAGCTGTTTCATAGTGTGAAAAAGGTAAAGAACAGAGTTTCAAAGTAAAGATTCTTCTTATAATGCATTCCCTTTTAGTCTAAAACACAATCTCTTGCCCTGAAACAGTGTTTAAGTTGTTCAATTTGGTTAAAAACAATATTTCTTGCTCTGAAACTATGTATAAGCCAATTATAATGCGTGGAAACGTTGCCTCCTTGTGGTTAGAGGTGTAAAAACAGAGTTGCAATTACTTTAATTGGTCATATTACAAACAACTTGATGTCCCCTTGTTATAAACTCTTTTCATTTGAAATATGTGTTTTCTTAACATATTGTAAGTTATTCAGTTTGGTTAAAAACAAGATGTCTAGCTCTGAAACAGTGTTTAAGGTGAATACAAAGCTGTTTCATAGTGTGAAAAAGGTAAAGAACAGAGTTTCTAAGTAAAGATTCTTCTTATAATGCATTCCCTTTTAGTCTAAAACACAATCTCTTACCCTGAAACAGTGTTTAAGGTGAATACAAAGCTGTTTCATTGTGTGAAAAAGGTAAAGAACAGAGTTTCAAAGTAAAGATTCTTCTTATAATGCATTCCCTTTTAGTCTAAACATGATCTCTTGCCCTGAAACAGTGTTTAAGGTGAATACAAAGCTGTTTCATAGTGTGAAAAAGGTAAAGAACAGAGTTTCAAAGTAAAGATTCTTCTTATAATGCATTCCCTTTTAGTCTAAACATGATCTCTTGCCCTGCAACAGTGTTTAAGGTGAATACAAAGCTGTTTCATAGTGTGAAAAAGGTAAAGAACAGAGTTTCAAAGTAAAGATTCTTCTTATAATGCATACCCTTTTAGTCTAAACATGATCTCTTGCCCTGCAACAGTGTTTAAGCTGAATACAAAGCTGTTTCATAGTGTGAAAAAGGTAAAGAACAGAGTTTCAAAGTAAAGATTCTTCTTATAATGCATTCCCTTTTAGTCTAAAACACGATCTCTTGCCCTGAAACAGTGTTTAAGGTGAATACAAAGCTGTTTCATAGTGTGAAAAAGGTAAAGAACAGTTTCAAAGTAAAGATTCTTCTTATAATGCATACCCTTTTAGTCTAAACATGATCTCTTGCCCTGCAACAGTGTTTAAGCTGAATACAAAGCTGTTTCATAGTGTGAAAAAGGTAAAGAACAGAGTTTCAAAGTAAAGATTCTTCTTATAATGCATTCCCTTTTAGTCTAAAACACGATCTCTTGCCCTGAAACAGTGTTTAAGGTGAATACAAAGCTGTTTCATAGTGTGAAAAAGGTAAAGAACAGTTTCAAAGTAAAGATTCTTCTTATAATGCATTCCCTTTTAGTCTAAAACACAATCTCTTGCCCTGAAACAGTGTTTAAGGTGAATACAAAGCTGTTTCATAGTGTGAAAAAGGTAAAGAACAGAGTTTCAAAGTAAAGATTCTTCTTCTAATGCATTCCCTTTTAGTCTAAACATGATCTCTTGCCCTGCAACAGTGTTTAAGGTGAATACAAAGCTGTTTCATAGTGTGAAAAAGGTAAAGAACAGAGTTTCAAAGTAAAGATTCTTCTTATAATGCATTCCCTTTTAGTCTAAAACACAATCTCTTGCCCTGAAACAGTGTTTAAGGTGAATACAAAGCTGTTTCATAGTGTGAAAAAGGTAAAGAACAGAGTTTCAAAGTAAAGATTCTTCTTATAATGCATTCCCTTTTAGTCTAAAACACAATCTCTTGCCCTGAAACAGTGTTTAAGGTGAATACAAAGCTGTTTCATAGTGTGAAAAAGGTAAAGAACAGAGTTTCAAAGTAAAGATTCTTCTTATAATGCATTCCCTTTTAGTCTAAACATGATCTCTTGCCCTGCAACAATGTTTAAGGTGAATACAAAGCTGTTTCATAGTGTGAAAAAGGTAAAGAACAGAGTTTCAAAGTAAAGATTCTTCTTCTAATGCATTCCCTTTTAGTCTAAACATGATCTCTTGCCCTGCAACAGTGTTTAAGGTGAATACAAAGCTGTTTCATAGTGTGAAAAAGGTAAAGAACAGAGTTTCAAAGTAAAGATTCTTCTTATAATGCATTCCCTTTTAGTCTAAAACACAATCTCTTGCCCTGAAACAGTGTTTAAGGTGAATACAAAGCTGTTTCATACTGTGAAAAAGGTAAAGAACAGAGTTTCAAAGTAAAGATTCTTCTTATAATGCATTCCCTTTTAGTCTAAAACACAATCTCTTGCCCTGAAACAGTGTTTAAGGTGAATACAAAGCTGTTTCATAGTGTGAAAAAGGTAAAGAACAGAGTTTCAAAGTAAAGATTCTTCTTATAATGCATTCCCTTTTAGTCTAAACATGATCTCTTGCCCTGCAACAATGTTTAAGGTGAATACAAAGCTGTTTCATTGTGTGAAAAAGGTAAAGAACAGAGTTTCAAAGTAAAGATTCTTCTTATAATGCATTCCCTTTTAGTCTAAAACACAATCTCTTGCCCTGAAACAGTGTTTAAGGTGAATACAAAGCTGTTTCATAGTGTGAAAAAGGTAAAGAACAGAGTTTCAAAGTAAAGATTCTTCTTATAATGCATTCCCTTTTAGTCTAAAACACAATCTCTTGCCCTGAAACAGTGTTTAAGGTGAATACAAAGCTGTTTCATAGTGTGAAAAAGGTAAAGAACAGAGTTTCAAAGTAAAGATTCTTCTTATAATGCATTCCCTTTTAGTTTAAACATGATCTCTTGCCCTGCAACAGTGTTTAAGGTGAATACAAAGCTGTTTCATAGTGTGAAAAAGGTAAAGAACAGAGTTTCAAAGTAAAGATTCTTCTTATAATGCATTCCCTTTTAGTTTAAACATGATCTCTTGCCCTGCAACAGTGTTCAAGGTGAATACAAAGCTGTTTCATAGTGTGAAAAAGGTAAAGAACAGAGTTTCAAAGTAAAGATTCTTCTTATAATGCATTCCCTTTTAGTCTAAAACACAATCTCTTGCCCTGAAACAGTGTTTAAGGTGAATACAAAGCTGTTTCATAGTGTGAAAAAGGTAAAGAACAGAGTTTCAAAGTAAAGATTCTTCTTATAATGCATTCCCTTTTAGTTTAAACATGATCTCTTGCCCTGCAACAGTGTTCAAGGTGAATACAAAGCTGTTTCATAGTGTGAAAAAGGTAAAGAACAGAGTTTCAAAGTAAAGATTCTTCTTATAATGCATTCCCTTTTAGTCTAAAACACAATCTCTTGCCCTGAAACAGTGTTTAAGGTGAATACAAAGCTGTTTCATAGTGTGAAAAAGGTAAAGAACAGAGTTTCAAAGTAAAGATTCTTCTTATAATGCATTCCCTTTTAGTCTAAACATGATCTCTTGCCCTGCAATAGTGTTTAAGGTGAATACAAAGCTGTTTCATAGTGTGAAAAAGGTAAAGAACAGAGTTTCAAAGTAAAGATTCTTCTTATAATGCATTCCCTTTTAGTCTAAACATGATCTCTTGCCCTGCAACAATGTTTAAGGTGAATACAAAGCTGTTTCATTGTGTGAAAAAGGTAAAGAACAGAGTTTCAAAGTAAAGATTCTTCTTATAATGCATTCCCTTTTAGTCTAAAACACAATCTTTTGCCCTGAAACAGTGTTTAAGGTGAATACAAAGCTGTTTCATAGTGTGAAAAAGGTAAAGAACAGAGTTTCAAAGTAAAGATTCTTCTTATAATGCATTCCCTTTTAGTCTAAAACACAATCTCTTGCCCTGAAACAGTGTTTAAGGTGAATACAAAGCTGTTTCATAGTGTGAAAAAGGTAAAGAACAGAGTTTCAAAGTAAAGATTCTTCTTATAATGCATTCCCTTTTAGTCTAAAACACAATCTCTTGCCCTGAAACAGTGTTTAAGTTGTTCAATTTGGTTAAAAACAATATTTCTTGCTCTGAAACTATGTATAAGCCAATTATAATGCGTGGAAACGTTGCCTCCTTGTGGTTAGAGGTGTAAAAACAGAGTTGCAATTACTTTAATTGGTCATATTACAAACAACTTGATGTCCCCTTGTTATAAACTCTTTTCATTTGAAATATGTGTTTTCTTAACATATTGTAAGTTATTCAGTTTGGTTAAAAACAAGATGTCTAGCTCTGAAACAGTGTTTAAGGTGAATACAAAGCTGTTTCATAGTGTGAAAAAGGTAAAGAACAGAGTTTCTAAGTAAAGATTCTTCTTATAATGCATTCCCTTTTAGTCTAAAACACAATCTCTTACCCTGAAACAGTGTTTAAGGTGAATACAAAGCTGTTTCATTGTGTGAAAAAGGTAAAGAACAGAGTTTCAAAGTAAAGATTCTTCTTATAATGCATTCCCTTTTAGTCTAAACATGATCTCTTGCCCTGAAACAGTGTTTAAGGTGAATACAAAGCTGTTTCATAGTGTGAAAAAGGTAAAGAACAGAGTTTCAAAGTAAAGATTCTTCTTATAATGCATTCCCTTTTAGTCTAAACATGATCTCTTGCCCTGCAACAGTGTTTAAGGTGAATACAAAGCTGTTTCATAGTGTGAAAAAGGTAAAGAACAGAGTTTCAAAGTAAAGATTCTTCTTATAATGCATACCCTTTTAGTCTAAACATGATCTCTTGCCCTGCAACAGTGTTTAAGCTGAATACAAAGCTGTTTCATAGTGTGAAAAAGGTAAAGAACAGAGTTTCAAAGTAAAGATTCTTCTTATAATGCATTCCCTTTTAGTCTAAAACACGATCTCTTGCCCTGAAACAGTGTTTAAGGTGAATACAAAGCTGTTTCATAGTGTGAAAAAGGTAAAGAACAGTTTCAAAGTAAAGATTCTTCTTATAATGCATACCCTTTTAGTCTAAACATGATCTCTTGCCCTGCAACAGTGTTTAAGCTGAATACAAAGCTGTTTCATAGTGTGAAAAAGGTAAAGAACAGAGTTTCAAAGTAAAGATTCTTCTTATAATGCATTCCCTTTTAGTCTAAAACACGATCTCTTGCCCTGAAACAGTGTTTAAGGTGAATACAAAGCTGTTTCATAGTGTGAAAAAGGTAAAGAACAGTTTCAAAGTAAAGATTCTTCTTATAATGCATTCCCTTTTAGTCTAAAACACAATCTCTTGCCCTGAAACAGTGTTTAAGGTGAATACAAAGCTGTTTCATAGTGTGAAAAAGGTAAAGAACAGAGTTTCAAAGTAAAGATTCTTCTTCTAATGCATTCCCTTTTAGTCTAAACATGATCTCTTGCCCTGCAACAGTGTTTAAGGTGAATACAAAGCTGTTTCATAGTGTGAAAAAGGTAAAGAACAGAGTTTCAAAGTAAAGATTCTTCTTATAATGCATTCCCTTTTAGTCTAAAACACAATCTCTTGCCCTGAAACAGTGTTTAAGGTGAATACAAAGCTGTTTCATAGTGTGAAAAAGGTAAAGAACAGAGTTTCAAAGTAAAGATTCTTCTTATAATGCATTCCCTTTTAGTCTAAAACACAATCTCTTGCCCTGAAACAGTGTTTAAGGTGAATACAAAGCTGTTTCATAGTGTGAAAAAGGTAAAGAACAGAGTTTCAAAGTAAAGATTCTTCTTATAATGCATTCCCTTTTAGTCTAAACATGATCTCTTGCCCTGCAACAATGTTTAAGGTGAATACAAAGCTGTTTCATTGTGTGAAAAAGGTAAAGAACAGAGTTTCAAAGTAAAGATTCTTCTTATAATGCATTCCCTTTTAGTCTAAAACACAATCTCTTGCCCTGAAACAGTGTTTAAGGTGAATACAAAGCTGTTTCATAGTGTGAAAAAGGTAAAGAACAGAGTTTCAAAGTAAAGATTCTTCTTATAATGCATTCCCTTTTAGTCTAAACATGATCTCTTGCCCTGCAACAGTGTTTAAGGTGAATACAAAGCTGTTTCATAGTGTGAAAAAGGTAAAGAACAGTTTCAAAGTAAAGATTCTTCTTATAATGCATTCCCTTTTAGTCTAAAACACAATCTCTTGCCCTGAAACAGTGTTTAAGGTGAATACAAAGCTGTTTCATAGTGTGAAAAAGGTAAAGAACAGAGTTTCAAAGTAAAGATTCTTCTTATAATGCATTCCCTTTTAGTCTAAAACACAATCTCTTGCCCTGAAACAGTGTTTAAGGTGAATACAAAGCTGTTTCATAGTGTGAAAAAGGTAAAGAACAGAGTTTCAAAGTAAAGATTCTTCTTATAATGCATTCCCTTTTAGTCTAAACATGATCTCTTGCCCTGCAACAATGTTTAAGGTGAATACAAAGCTGTTTCATTGTGTGAAAAAGGTAAAGAACAGAGTTTCAAAGTAAAGATTCTTCTTATAATGCATTCCCTTTTAGTCTAAAACACAATCTCTTGCCCTGAAACAGTGTTTAAGGTGAATACAAAGCTGTTTCATAGTGTGAAAAAGGTAAAGAACAGAGTTTCAAAGTAAAGATTCTTCTTATAATGCATTCCCTTTTAGTCTAAACATGATCTCTTGCCCTGCAACAGTGTTTAAGGTGAATACAAAGCTGTTTCATAGTGTGAAAAAGGTAAAGAACAGAGTTTCAAAGTAAAGATTCTTCTTATAATGCATTCCCTTTTAGTCTAAACATGATCTCTTGCCCTGCAACAGTGTTTAAGGTGAATACAAAGCTGTTTCATTGTGTGAAAAAGGTAAAGAACAGAGTTTCAAAGTAAAGATTCTTCTTATAATGCATTCCCTTTTAGTCTAAACATGATCTCTTGCCCTGCAACAGTGTTTAAGGTGAATACAAAGCTGTTTCATTGTGTGAAAAAGGTAAAGAACAGAGTTTCAAAGTAAAGATTCTTCTTATAATGCATTCCCTTTTAGTCTAAAACACAATCTCTTGCCCTGAAACAGTGTTTAAGGTGAATACAAAGCTGTTTCATAGTGTGAAAAAGGTAAAGAACAGAGTTTCAAAGTAAAGATTCTTCTTATAATGCATTCCCTTTTAGTTTAAACATGATCTCTTGCCCTGCAACAGTGTTTAAGGTGAATACAAAGCTGTTTCATAGTGTGAAAAAGGTAAAGAACAGAGTTTCAAAGTAAAGATTCTTCTTATAATGCATTCCCTTTTAGTTTAAACATGATCTCTTGCCCTGCAACAGTGTTCAAGGTGAATACAAAGCTGTTTCATAGTGTGAAAAAGGTAAAGAACAGAGTTTCAAAGTAAAGATTCTTCTTATAATGCATTCCCTTTTAGTCTAAACATGATCTCTTGCCCTGCAACAGTGTTTAAGGTGAATACAAAGCTGTTTCATAGTGTTAAAAAGGTAAAGAACAGAGTTTCAAAGTAAAGATTCTTCTTATAATGCATTCCCTTTTAGTCTAAAACACAATCTCTTGCCCTGAAACAGTGTTCAAGGTGAATACAAAGCTGTTTCATAGTGTGAAAAAGGTAAAGAACAGAGTTTCAAAGTAAAGATTCTTCTTATAATGCATTCCCTTTTAGTCTAAACATGATCTCTTGCCCTGCAACAGTGTTTAAGGTGAATACAAAGCTGTTTCATAGTGTGAAAAAGGTAAAGAACAGAGTTTCAAAGTAAAGATTCTTCTTATAATGCATTCCCTTTTAGTCTAAAACACAATCTCTTGCCCTGAAACAGTGATTAAGGTGAATACAAAGCTGTTTCATAGTGTGAAAAAGGTAAAGAACAGAGTTTCAAAGTAAAGATTCTTCTTATAATGCATTCCCTTTTTGTCTAAACATGATCTCTTGCCCTGCAACAGTGTTTAAGGTGAATACAAAGCTGTTTCATAGTGTGAAAAAGGTAAAGAACAGAGTTTCAAAGTAAAGATTCTTCTTATAATGCATTCCCTTTTAGTCTAAACATGATCTCTTGCCCTGCAACAGTGTTTAAGGCGAATACAAAGCTGTTTCATTGTGTGAAAAAGGTAAAGAACAGAGTTTCAAAGTAAAGATTCTTCTTATAATGCATTCCCTTTTAGTCTAAAACACAATCTCTTGCCCTGAAACAGTGTTTAAGGTGAATACAAAGCTGTTTCATAGTGTGAAAAAGGTAAAGAACAGAGTTTCAAAGTAAAGATTCTTCTTATAATGCATTCCCTTTTAGTCTAAACATGATCTCTTGCCCTGCAACAGTGTTTAAGCTGAATACAAAGCTGTTTCATAGTGTGAAAAAGGTAAAGAACAGAGTTTCAAAGTAAAGATTCTTCTTATAATGCATTCCCTTTTAGTCTAAAACACGATCTCTTGCCCTGAAACAGTGTTTAAGGTGAATACAAAGCTGTTTCATAGTGTGAAAAAGGTAAAGAACAGAATTTCAAAGTAAAGATTCTTCTTATAATGCATTCCCTTTTAGTCTAAAACACAATCTCTTGCCCTGAAACAGTGTTTAAGGTGAATACAAAGCTGTTTCATAGTGTGAAAAAGGTAAAGAACAGAGTTTCAAAGTAAAGATTCTTCTTATAATGCATTCCCTTTTAGTCTAAACATGATCTCTTGCCCTGCAACAGTGTTTAAGGTGAATACAAAGCTGTTTCATTGTGTGAAAAAGGTAAAGAACAGAGTTTCAAAGTAAAGATTCTTCTTATAATGCATTCCCTTTTAGTCTAAACATGATCTCTTGCCCTGCAACAGTGTTTAAGGTGAATACAAAGCTGTTTCATAGTGTGAAAAAGGTAAAGAACAGAGTTTCAAAGTAAAGATTCTTCTTATAATGCATACCCTTTTAGTCTAAACATGATCTCTTGCCCTGCAACAGTGTTTAATGTGAATACAAAGCTGTTTCATTGTGTGAAAAAGGTAAAGAACAGAGTTTCAAAGTAAAGATTCTTCTTATAATGCATTCCCTTTTAGTCTAAAACACAATCTCTTGCCCTGAAACAGTGTTTAAGGTGAATACAAAGCTGTTTCATAGTGTGAAAAAGGTAAAGAACAGAGTTTCAAAGTAAAGATTCTTCTTATAATGCATACCCTTTTAGTCTAAACATGATCTCTTGCCCTGCAACAGTGTTTAAGCTGAATACAAAGCTGTTTCATAGTGTGAAAAAGGTAAAGAACAGAGTTTCAAAGTAAAGATTCTTCTTATAATGCATTCCCTTTTAGTCTAAAACACGATCTCTTGCCCTGAAACAGTGTTTAAGGTGAATACAAAGCTGTTTCATAGTGTGAAAAAGGTAAAGAACAGTTTCAAAGTAAAGATTCTTCTTATAATGCATACCCTTTTAGTCTAAACATGATCTCTTGCCCTGCAACAGTGTTTAAGCTGAATACAAAGCTGTTTCATAGTGTGAAAAAGGTAAAGAACAGAGTTTCAAAGTAAAGATTCTTCTTATAATGCATTCCCTTTTAGTCTAAAACACGATCTCTTGCCCTGAAACAGTGTTTAAGGTGAATACAAAGCTGTTTCATAGTGTGAAAAAGGTAAAGAACAGTTTCAAAGTAAAGATTCTTCTTATAATGCATTCCCTTTTAGTCTAAAACACAATCTCTTGCCCTGAAACAGTGTTTAAGGTGAATACAAAGCTGTTTCATAGTGTGAAAAAGGTAAAGAACAGAGTTTCAAAGTAAAGATTCTTCTTCTAATGCATTCCCTTTTAGTCTAAACATGATCTCTTGCCCTGCAACAGTGTTTAAGGTGAATACAAAGCTGTTTCATAGTGTGAAAAAGGTAAAGAACAGAGTTTCAAAGTAAAGATTCTTCTTATAATGCATTCCCTTTTAGTCTAAAACACAATCTCTTGCCCTGAAACAGTGTTTAAGGTGAATACAAAGCTGTTTCATAGTGTGAAAAAGGTAAAGAACAGAGTTTCAAAGTAAAGATTCTTCTTATAATGCATTCCCTTTTAGTCTAAACATGATCTCTTGCCCTGCAACAGTGTTTAAGGTGAATACAAAGCTGTTTCATAGTGTGAAAAAGGTAAAGAACAGAGTTTCAAAGTAAAGATTCTTCTTATAATGCATTCCCTTTTAGTCTAAAACACAATCTCTTGCCCTGAAACAGTGATTAAGGTGAATACAAAGCTGTTTCATAGTGTGAAAAAGGTAAAGAACAGAGTTTCAAAGTAAAGATTCTTCTTATAATGCATTCCCTTTTAGTCTAAAACACAATCTCTTGCCCTGAAACAGTGTTTAAGGTGAATACAAAGCTGTTTCATAGTGTGAAAAAGGTAAAGAACAGAGTTTCAAAGTAAAGATTCTTCTTATAATGCATTCCCTTTTAGTCTAAAACACAATCTCTTGCCCTGAAACAGTGTTTAAGTTGTTCAATTTGGTTAAAAACAATATTTCTTGCTCTGAAACTATGTATAAACCAATTATAATGCGTGGAAACGTTGCCTCCTTGTGGTTAGAGGTGTAAAAACAGAGTTGCAATTACTTTCAAGGGTCACATTAGAACCATGTTAAAACAACTTGTTTCTCCCCTGTATAAACTCTTTTCACTTGAAATATGTGTTTTCTTAGGATATTGTAAGTTGTTCAGTTTGGTTAAAAACAATATTTCTTGCTCTGAAACGCTGTATAAGCCGATTACAATGCATAGAAACCCTGTTTCGTTGTGGTGAAACGTGTTCAAACAGAGTTGCAATTACTTTAATTGGTCATATTACAAACAACTTGATGTCCCCTTGTTATAAACTCTTTTCATTTGAAATATGTGTTTTCTTAACATATTGTAAGTTATTCAGTTTGGTTAAAAACAAGATGTCTAGCTCTGAAACAGTGTTTAAGGTGAATACAAAGCTGTTTCATAATGTGAAAAAGGTAAAGAACAGAGTTTCAAAGTAAAGATTCTTCTTAGAATGCATTCCCTTTTAGTCTAAAACACAATCTCTTACCCTGAAACAGTGTTTAAGGTGAATACAAAGCTGTTTCATAGTGTGAAAAAGGTAAAGAACAGTTTCAAAGTAAAGATTCTTCTTATAATGCATTCCCTTTTAGTCTAAAACACAATCTCTTGCCCTGAAACAGTGTTTAAGGTGAATACAAAGCTGTTTCATAGTGTGAAAAAGGTAAAGAACAGAGTTTCAAAGTAAAGATTCTTCTTACAATGCATTCCCTTTTAGTCTAAACATGATCTCTTGCCCTGCAACAGTGTTTAAGGTGAATACAAAGCTGTTTCATTGTGTGGAAAAGGTAAAGAACAGAGTTTCAAAGTAAAGATTCTTCTTATAATGCATTCCCTTTTAGTCTAAACATGATCTCTTGCCCTGCAACAGTGTTTAAGGTGAATACAAAGCTGTTTCATTGTGTGAAAAAGGTAAAGAACAGAATTTCAAAGTAAATATTCTTCTTATAATGCATTCCCTTTTAGTCTAAAACACAATCTCTTGCCCTGAAACAGTGTTTAAGGTGAATACAAAGCTGTTTCATAGTGTGAAAAAGGTAAAGAACAGAGTTTCAAAGTAAAGATTCTTCTTATAATGCATTCCCTTTTAGTTTAAACATGATCTCTTGCCCTGCAACAGTGTTTAAGGTGAATACAAAGCTGTTTCATAGTGTGAAAAAGGTAAAGAACAGAGTTTCAAAGTAAAGATTCTTCTTATAATGCATTCCCTTTTAGTTTAAACATGATCTCTTGCCCTGCAACAGTGTTCAAGGTGAATACAAAGCTGTTTCATAGTGTGAAAAAGGTAAAGAACAGAGTTTCAAAGTAAAGATTCTTCTTATAATGCATTCCCTTTTAGTCTAAACATGATCTCTTGCCCTGCAACAGTGTTTAAGGTGAATACAAAGCTGTTTCATAGTGTTAAAAAGGTAAAGAACAGAGTTTCAAAGTAAAGATTCTTCTTATAATGCATTCCCTTTTAGTCTAAAACACAATCTCTTGCCCTGAAACAGTGTTCAAGGTGAATACAAAGCTGTTTCTTAGTGTGAAAAAGGTAAAGAACAGAGTTTCAAAGTAAAGATTCTTCTTATAATGCATTCCCTTTTAGTCTAAACATGATCTCTTGCCCTGCAACAGTGTTTAAGGTGAATACAAAGCTGTTTCATAGTGTGAAAAAGGTAAAGAACAGAGTTTCAAAGTAAAGATTCTTCTTATAATGCATTCCCTTTTAGTCTAAAACACAATCTCTTGCCCTGAAACAGTGATTAAGGTGAATACAAAGCTGTTTCATAGTGTGAAAAAGGTAAAGAACAGAGTTTCAAAGTAAAGATTCTTCTTATAATGCATTCCCTTTTTGTCTAAACATGATCTCTTGCCCTGCAACAGTGTTTAAGGTGAATACAAAGCTGTTTCATAGTGTGAAAAAGGTAAAGAACAGAGTTTCAAAGTAAAGATTCTTCTTATAATGCATTCCCTTTTAGTCTAAAACACAATCTCTTGCCCTGAAACAGTGTTTAAGGTGAATACAAAGCTGTTTCATAGTGTGAAAAAGGTAAAGAACAGAGTTTCAAAGTAAAGATTCTTCTTATAATGCATTCCCTTTTAGTCTAAACATGATCTCTTGCCGTGCAACAGTTTTTAAGGTGAATACAAAGCTGTTTCATAGTGTGAAAAAGGTAAAGAACAGAGTTTCAAAGTAAAGATTCTTCTTATAATGCATTCCCTTTTAGTCTAAACATGATCTCTTGCCCTGCAACAGTGTTTAAGGCGAATACAAAGCTGTTTCATTGTGTGAAAAAGGTAAAGAACAGAGTTTCAAAGTAAAGATTCTTCTTATAATGCATTCCCTTTTAGTCTAAAACACAATCTCTTGCCCTGAAACAGTGTTTAAGGTGAATACAAAGCTGTTTCATAGTGTGAAAAAGGTAAAGAACAGTTTCAAAGTAAAGATTCTTCTTATAATGCATTCCCTTTTAGTCTAAACATGATCTCTTGCCCTGCAACAGTGTTTAAGCTGAATACAAAGCTGTTTCATAGTGTGAAAAAGGTAAAGAACAGAGTTTCAAAGTAAAGATTCTTCTTATAATGCATTCCCTTTTAGTCTAAAACACGATCTCTTGCCCTGAAACAGTGTTTAAGGTGAATACAAAGCTGTTTCATAGTGTGAAAAAGGTAAAGAACAGTTTCAAAGTAAAGATTCTTCTTATAATGCATACCCTTTTAGTCTAAACATGATCTCTTGCCCTGCAACAGTGTTTAAGCTGAATACAAAGCTGTTTCATAGTGTGAAAAAGGTATAGAACAGAGTTTCAAAGTAAAGATTCTTCTTATAATGCATTCCCTTTTAGTCTAAAACACGATCTCTTGCCCTGAAACAGTGTTTAAGGTGAATACAAAGCTGTTTCATAGTGTGAAAAAGGTAAAGAACAGTTTCAAAGTAAAGATTCTTCTTATAATGCATTCCCTTTTAGTCTAAACATGATCTCTTGCCCTGCAACAGTGTTTAAGGTGAATACAAAGCTGTTTCATAGTGTGAAAAAGGTAAAGAACAGAGTTTCAAAGTAAAGATTCTTCTTATAATGCATTCCCTTTTAGTCTAAACATGATCTCTTGCCCTGCAACAGTGTTTAAGGTGAATACAAAGCTGTTTCATTGTGTGAAAAAGGTAAAGAATAGAGTTTCAAAGCAAAGATTCTTCTTATAATGCATTCCCTTTTAGTCTAAACATGATCTCTTGCCCTGCAACAGTGTTTAAGGTGAATACAAAGCTGTTTAATTGTGTGAAAAAGGTAAAGAACAGAGTTTCAAAGTAAAGATTCTTCTTATAATGCATTCCCTTTTAGTCTAAAACACAATCTCTTGCCCTGAAACAGTGTTTAAGGTGAATACAAAGCTGTTTCATAGTGTGAAAAAGGTAAAGAACAGAGTTTCAAAGTAAAGATTCTTCTTATAATGCATTCCCTTTTAGTCTAAAACACAATCTCTTGCCCTGAAACAGTGTTTAAGGTGAATACAAAGCTGTTTCATAGTGTGAAAAAGGTAAAGAATAGAGTTTCAAAGCAAAGATTCTTCTTATAATGCATTCCCTTTTAGTCTAAACATGATCTCTTGCCCTGCAACAGTGTTTAAGGTGAATACAAAGCTGTTTAATTGTGTGAAAAAGGTAAAGAACAGAGTTTCAAAGTAAAGATTCTTCTTATAATGCATTCCCTTTTAGTCTAAAACACAATCTCTTGCCCTGAAACAGTGTTTAAGGTGAATACAAAGCTGTTTCATAGTGTGAAAAAGGTAAAGAACAGAGTTTCAAAGTAAAGATTCTTCTTATAATGCATTCCCTTTTAGTCTAAAACACAATCTCTTGCCCTGAAACAGTGTTTAAGGTGAATACAAAGCTGTTTCATAGTGTGAAAAAGGTAAAGAACAGAGTTTCAAAGTAAAGATTCTTCTTATAATGCATTCCCTTTTAGTCTAAACATGATCTCTTGCCCTGCAACAGTGTTTAAGGTGAATACAAAGCTGTTTCATAGTGTGAAAAAGGTAAAGAACAGAGTTTCAAAGTAAAGATTCTTCTTTTAATGCATTCCCTTTTAGTCTAAAACACAATCTCTTGCCCTGAAACAGTGATTAAGGTGAATACAAAGCTGTTTCATAGTGTGAAAAAGGTAAAGAACAGAGTTTCAAAGTAAAGATTCTTCTTATAATGCATTCCCTTTTTGTCTAAACATGATCTCTTGCCCTGCAACAGTGTTTAAGGTGAATACAAAGCTGTTTCATAGTGTGAAAAAGGTAAAGAACAGAGTTTCAAAGTAAAGATTCTTCTTATAATGCATTCCCTTTTAGTCTAAAACACAATCTCTTGCCCTGAAACAGTGTTTAAGGTGAATACAAAGCTGTTTCATAGTGTGAAAAAGGTAAAGAACAGAGTTTCAAAGTAAAGATTCTTCTTATAATGCATTCCCTTTTAGTCTAAACATGATCTCTTGCCGTGCAACAGTGTTTAAGGTGAATACAAAGCTGTTTCATAGTGTGAAAAAGGTAAAGAACAGAGTTTCAAAGTAAAGATTCTTCTTATAATGCATTCCCTTTTAGTCTAAACATGATCTCTTGCCCTGCAACAGTGTTTAAGGCGAATACAAAGCTGTTTCATTGTGTGAAAAAGGTAAAGAACAGAGTTTCAAAGTAAAGATTCTTCTTATAATGCATTCCCTTTTAGTCTAAAACACAATCTCTTGCCCTGAAACAGTGTTTAAGGTGAATACAAAGCTGTTTCATAGTGTGAAAAAGGTAAAGAACAGAGTTTCAAAGTAAAGATTCTTCTTATAATGCATTCCCTTTTAGTCTAAACATGATCTCTTGCCCTGCAACAGTGTTTAAGCTGAATACAAAGCTGTTTCATAGTGTGAAAAAGGTAAAGAACAGAGTTTCAAAGTAAAGATTCTTCTTATAATGCATTCCCTTTTAGTCTAAAACACGATCTCTTGCCCTGAAACAGTGTTTAAGGTGAATACAAAGCTGTTTCATAGTGTGAAAAAGGTAAAGAACAGAATTTCAAAGTAAAGATTCTTCTTATAATGCATTCCCTTTTAGTCTAAAACACAATCTCTTGCCCTGAAACAGTGTTTAAGGTGAATACAAAGCTGTTTCATAGTGTGAAAAAGGTAAAGAACAGAGTTTCAAAGTAAAGATTCTTCTTATAATGCATTCCCTTTTAGTCTAAACATGATCTCTTGCCCTGCAACAGTGTTTAAGGTGAATACAAAGCTGTTTCATTGTGTGAAAAAGGTAAAGAACAGAGTTTCAAAGTAAAGATTCTTCTTATAATGCATTCCCTTTTAGTCTAAACATGATCTCTTGCCCTGCAACAGTGTTTAAGGTGAATACAAAGCTGTTTCATAGTGTGAAAAAGGTAAAGAACAGAGTTTCAAAGTAAAGATTCTTCTTATAATGCATACCCTTTTAGTCTAAACATGATCTCTTGCCCTGCAACAGTGTTTAAGGTGAATACAAAGCTGTTTCATTGTGTGAAAAAGGTAAAGAACAGAGTTTCAAAGTAAAGATTCTTCTTATAATGCATTCCCTTTTAGTCTAAAACACAATCTCTTGCCCTGAAACAGTGTTTAAGGTGAATACAAAGCTGTTTCATAGTGTGAAAAAGGTAAAGAACAGAGTTTCAAAGTAAAGATTTTTCTTATAATGCATACCCTTTTAGTCTAAACATGATCTCTTGCCCTGCAACAGTGTTTAAGCTGAATACAAAGTTGTTTCATAGTGTGAAAAAGGTAAAGAACAGAGTTTCAAAGTAAAGATTCTTCTTATAATGCATTCCCTTTTAGTCTAAAACACGATCTCTTGCCCTGAAACAGTGTTTAAGGTGAATACAAAGCTGTTTCATAGTGTGAAAAAGGTAAAGAACAGTTTCAAAGTAAAGATTCTTCTTATAATGCATACCCTTTTAGTCTAAACATGATCTCTTGCCCTGCAACAGTGTTTAAGCTGAATACAAAGCTGTTTCATAGTGTGAAAAAGGTAAAGAACAGAGTTTCAAAGTAAAGATTCTTCTTATAATGCATTCCCTTTTAGTCTAAAACACGATCTCTTGCCCGGAAACAGTGTTTAAGGTGAATACAAAGCTGTTTCATAGTGTGAAAAAGGTAAAGAACAGTTTCAAAGTAAAGATTCTTCTTATAATGCATTCCCTTTTAGTCTAAAACACAATCTCTTGCCCTGAAACAGTGTTTAAGGTGAATACAAAGCTGTTTCATAGTGTGAAAAAGGTAAAGAACAGAGTTTCAAAGTAAAGATTCTTCTTCTAATGCATTCCCTTTTAGTCTAAACATGATCTCTTGCCCTGCAACAGTGTTTAAGGTGAATACAAAGCTGTTTCATAGTGTGAAAAAGGTAAAGAACAGAGTTTCAAAGTAAAGATTCTTCTTATAATGCATTCCCTTTTAGTCTAAAACACAATCTCTTGCCCTGAAACAGTGTTTAAGGTGAATACAAAGCTGTTTCATAGTGTGAAAAAGGTAAAGAACAGAGTTTCAAAGTAAAGATTCTTCTTATAATGCATTCCCTTTTAGTCTAAACATGATCTCTTGCCCTGCAACAGTGTTTAAGGTGAATACAAAGCTGTTTCATAGTGTGAAAAAGGTAAAGAACAGAGTTTCAAAGTAAAGATTCTTCTTATAATGCATTCCCTTTTAGTCTAAAACACAATCTCTTGCCCTGAAACAGTGATTAAGGTGAATACAAAGCTGTTTCATAGTGTGAAAAAGGTAAAGAACAGAGTTTCAAAGTAAAGATTCTTCTTATAATGCATTCCCTTTTAGTCTAAAACACAATCTCTTGCCCTGAAACAGTGTTTAAGGTGAATACAAAGCTGTTTCATAGTGTGAAAAAGGTAA
Source organism: Electrophorus electricus (assembly GCF_041902795.1). Classification (NCBI taxonomy): domain Eukaryota; kingdom Metazoa; phylum Chordata; class Actinopteri; order Gymnotiformes; family Gymnotidae; genus Electrophorus; species Electrophorus electricus. The sequence goes on along the minus strand of NC_137508.1, from coordinate 17,459,789 downwards.
AGAACAGAGTTTCAAAGTAAAGATTCTTCTTATAATGCATTCCCTTTTAGTCTAAAACACAATCTCTTGCCCTGAAACAGTGTTTAAGTTGTTCAATTTGTTTAAAAACAATATTTCTTGCTCTGAAACTATGTATAAGCCAATTATAATGCGTGGAAACGTTGCCTCCTTGTGGTTAGAGGTGTAAAAACAGAGTTGCAATTACTTTCAAGGGTCACATTAGAACCATGTTAAAACAACTTGTTTCTCCCCTGTATAAACTCTTTTCACTTGAAATATGTGTTTTCTTAGGATATTGTAAGTTGTTCAGTTTGGTTAAAAACAATATTTCTTGCTCTGAAACGCTGTATAAGCCGATTACAATGCATAGAAACCCTGTTTCGTTGTGGTGAAACGTGTTCAAACAGAGTTGCAATTACTTTAATTGGTCATATTACAAACAACTTGATGTCCCCTTGTTATAAACTCTTTTCATTTGAAATATGTGTTTTCTTAACATATTGTAAGTTATTCAGTTTGGTTAAAAACAAGATGTCTAGCTCTGAAACAGTGTTTAAGGTGAATACAAAGCTGTTTCATAATGTGAAAAAGGTAAAGAACAGAGTTTCAAAGTAAAGATTCTTCTTAGAATGCATTCCCTTTTAGTCTAAAACACAATCTCTTACCCTGAAACAGTGTTTAAGGTGAATACAAAGCTGTTTCATAGTGTGAAAAAGGTAAAGAACAGTTTCAAAGTAAAGATTCTTCTTATAATGCATTCCCTTTTAGTCTAAAACACAATCTCTTGCCCTGAAACAGTGTTTAAGGTGAATACAAAGCTGTTTCATAGTGTGAAAAAGGTAAAGAACAGAGTTTCAAAGTAAAGATTCTTCTTACAATGCATTCCCTTTTAGTCTAAACATGATCTCTTGCCCTGCAACAGTGTTTAAGGTGAATACAAAGCTGTTTCATTGTGTGGAAAAGGTAAAGAACAGAGTTTCAAAGTAAAGATTCTTCTTATAATGCATACCCTTTTAGTCTAAACATGATCTCTTGCCCTGCAACAGTGTTTAAGGTGAATACAAAGCTGTTTCATTGTGTGAAAAAGGTAAAGAACAGAGTTTCAAAGTAAATATTCTTCTTATAATGCATTCCCTTTTAGTCTAAAACACAATCTCTTGCCCTGAAACAGTGTTTAAGGTGAATACAAAGCTGTTTCATAGTGTGAAAAAGGTAAAGAACAGAGTTTCAAAGTAAAGATTCTTCTTATAATGCATTCCCTTTTAGTTTAAACATGATCTCTTGCCCTGCAACAGTGTTTAAGGTGAATACAAAGCTGTTTCATAGTGTGAAAAAGGTAAAGAACAGAGTTTCAAAGTAAAGATTCTTCTTATAATGCATTCCCTTTTAGTTTAAACATGATCTCTTGCCCTGCAACAGTGTTCAAGGTGAATACAAAGCTGTTTCATAGTGTGAAAAAGGTAAAGAACAGAGTTTCAAAGTAAAGATTCTTCTTATAATGCATTCCCTTTTAGTCTAAACATGATCTCTTGCCCTGCAACAGTGTTTAAGGTGAATACAAAGCTGTTTCATAGTGTTAAAAAGGTAAAGAACAGAGTTTCAAAGTAAAGATTCTTCTTATAATGCATTCCCTTTTAGTCTAAAACACAATCTCTTGCCCTGAAACAGTGTTCAAGGTGAATACAAAGCTGTTTCATAGTGTGAAAAAGGTAAAGAACAGAGTTTCAAAGTAAAGATTCTTCTTATAATGCATTCCCTTTTAGTCTAAACATGATCTCTTGCCCTGCAACAGTGTTTAAGGTGAATACAAAGCTGTTTCATAGTGTGAAAAAGGTAAAGAACAGAGTTTCAAAGTAAAGATTCTTCTTATAATGCATTCCCTTTTAGTCTAAAACACAATCTCTTGCCCTGAAACAGTGATTAAGGTGAATACAAAGCTGTTTCATAGTGTGAAAAAGGTAAAGAACAGAGTTTCAAAGTAAAGATTCTTCTTATAATGCATTCCCTTTTTGTCTAAACATGATCTCTTGCCCTGCAACAGTGTTTAAGGTGAATACAAAGCTGTTTCATAGTGTGAAAAAGGTAAAGAACAGAGTTTCAAAGTAAAGATTCTTCTTATAATGCATTCCCTTTTAGTCTAAAACACAATCTCTTGCCCTGAAACAGTGTTTAAGGTGAATACAAAGCTGTTTCATAGTGTGAAAAAGGTAAAGAACAGAGTTTCAAAGTAAAGATTCTTCTTATAATGCATTCCCTTTTAGTCTAAACATGATCTCTTGCCGTGCAACAGTGTTTAAGGTGAATACAAAGCTGTTTCATAGTGTGAAAAAGGTAAAGAACAGAGTTTCAAAGTAAAGATTCTTCTTATAATGCATTCCCTTTTAGTCTAAACATGATCTCTTGCCCTGCAACAGTGTTTAAGGCGAATACAAAGCTGTTTCATTGTGTGAAAAAGGTAAAGAACAGAGTTTCAAAGTAAAGATTCTTCTTATAATGCATTCCCTTTTAGTCTAAAACACAATCTCTTGCCCTGAAACAGTGTTTAAGGTGAATACAAAGCTGTTTCATAGTGTGAAAAAGGTAAAGAACAGAGTTTCAAAGTAAAGATTCTTCTTATAATGCATTCCCTTTTAGTCTAAACATGATCTCTTGCCCTGCAACAGTGTTTAAGCTGAATACAAAGCTGTTTCATAGTGTGAAAAAGGTAAAGAACAGAGTTTCAAAGTAAAGATTCTTCTTATAATGCATTCCCTTTTAGTCTAAAACACGATCTCTTGCCCTGAAACAGTGTTTAAGGTGAATACAAAGCTGTTTCATAGTGTGAAAAAGGTAAAGAACAGTTTCAAAGTAAAGATTCTTCTTATAATGCATACCCTTTTAGTCTAAACATGATCTCTTGCCCTGCAACAGTGTTTAAGCTGAATACAAAGCTGTTTCATAGTGTGAAAAAGGTATAGAACAGAGTTTCAAAGTAAAGATTCTTCTTATAATGCATTCCCTTTTAGTCTAAAACACGATCTCTTGCCCTGAAACAGTGTTTAAGGTGAATACAAAGCTGTTTCATAGTGTGAAAAAGGTAAAGAACAGTTTCAAAGTAAAGATTCTTCTTATAATGCATTCCCTTTTAGTCTAAACATGATCTCTTGCCCTGCAACAGTGTTTAAGGTGAATACAAAGCTGTTTCATAGTGTGAAAAAGGTAAAGAACAGAGTTTCAAAGTAAAGATTCTTCTTATAATGCATTCCCTTTTAGTCTAAAACACAATCTCTTGCCCTGAAACAGTGTTTAAGGTGAATACAAAGCTGTTTCATAGTGTGAAAAAGGTAAAGAACAGAGTTTCAAAGTAAAGATTCTTCTTATAATGCATTCCCTTTTAGTCTAAACATGATCTCTTGCCCTGCAACAGTGTTTAAGGTGAATACAAAGCTGTTTCATTGTGTGAAAAAGGTAAAGAATAGAGTTTCAAAGCAAAGATTCTTCTTATAATGCATTCCCTTTTAGTCTAAACATGATCTCTTGCCCTGCAACAGTGTTTAAGGTGAATACAAAGCTGTTTAATTGTGTGAAAAAGGTAAAGAACAGAGTTTCAAAGTAAAGATTCTTCTTATAATGCATTCCCTTTTAGTCTAAAACACAATCTCTTGCCCTGAAACAGTGTTTAAGGTGAATACAAAGCTGTTTCATAGTGTGAAAAAGGTAAAGAACAGAGTTTCAAAGTAAAGATTCTTCTTATAATGCATTCCCTTTTAGTCTAAAACACAATCTCTTGCCCTGAAACAGTGTTTAAGGTGAATACAAAGCTGTTTCATAGTGTGAAAAAGGTAAAGAATAGAGTTTCAAAGCAAAGATTCTTCTTATAATGCATTCCCTTTTAGTCTAAACATGATCTCTTGCCCTGCAACAGTGTTTAAGGTGAATACAAAGCTGTTTAATTGTGTGAAAAAGGTAAAGAACAGAGTTTCAAAGTAAAGATTCTTCTTATAATGCATTCCCTTTTAGTCTAAAACACAATCTCTTGCCCTGAAACAGTGTTTAAGGTGAATACAAAGCTGTTTCATAGTGTGAAAAAGGTAAAGAACAGAGTTTCAAAGTAAAGATTCTTCTTATAATGCATTCCCTTTTAGTCTAAAACACAATCTCTTGCCCTGAAACAGTGTTTAAGGTGAATACAAAGCTGTTTCATAGTGTGAAAAAGGTAAAGAACAGAGTTTCAAAGTAAAGATTCTTCTTATAATGCATTCCCTTTTAGTCTAAAACACAATCTCTTGCCCTGAAACAGTGTTTAAGGTGAATACAAAGCTGTTTCATAGTGTGAAAAAGGTAAAGAACAGAGTTTCAAAGTAAAGATTCTTCTTATAATGCATTCCCTTTTAGTCTAAACATGATCTCTTGCCCTGCAACAGTGTTTAAGGTGAATACAAAGCTGTTTCATAGTGTGAAAAAGGTAAAGAACAGAGTTTCAAAGTAAAGATTCTTCTTATAATGCATTCCCTTTTAGTCTAAACATGATCTCTTGCCCTGCAACAGTGTTACAAAGTGAATACAAAGCTGTTTCATTGTGTGAAAAAGGTAAAGAACAGAGTTTCAAAGTAAAGATTCTTCTTATAATGCATTCCCTTTTAGTCTAAAACACAATCTCTTGCCCTGAAACAGTGTTTAAGGTGAATACAAAGCTGTTTCATAGTGTGAAAAAGGTAAAGAACAGAGTTTCAAAGTAAAGATTCTTCTTATAATGCATTCCCTTTTAGTCTAAACATGATCTCTTGCCCTGCAACAGTGTTTAAGGTGAATACAAAGCTGTTTCATTGTGTGAAAAAGGTAAAGAACAGAGTTTCAAAGTAAAGATTCTTCTTATAATGCATTCCCTTTTAGTCTAAAACACAATCTCTTGCCCTGAAACAGTGTTTAAGGTGAATACAAAGCTGTTTCATAGTGTGAAAAAGGTAAAGAACAGAGTTTCAAAGTAAAGATTCTTCTTATAATGCATACCCTTTTAGTCTAAAGATGATCTCTTGCCCTGCAACAGTGTTTAAGCTGAATACAAAGCTGTTTCATAGTGTGAAAAAGGTAAAGAACAGAGTTTCAAAGTAAAGATTCTTCTTATAATGCATTCCCTTTTAGTCTAAAACACGATCTCTTGCCCTGAAACAGTGTTTAAGGTGAATACAAAGCTGTTTCATAGTGTGAAAAAGGTAAAGAACAGTTTCAAAGTAAAGATTCTTCTTATAATGCATTCCCTTTTAGTCTAAAACACAATCTCTTGCCCTGAAACAGTGTTTAAGGTGAATACAAAGCTGTTTCATAGTGTGAAAAAGGTAAAGAACAGAGTTTCAAAGTAAAGATTCTTCTTATAATGCATTCCCTTTTAGTCTAAACATGATCTCTTGCCCTGCAACAGTGTTTAAGGTGAATACAAAGCTGTTTCATAGTGTGAAAAAGGTAAAGAACAGAGTTTCAAAGTAAAGATTCTTCTTATAATGCATTCCCTTTTAGTCTAAAACACAATCTCTTGCCCTGAAACAGTGTTTAAGGTGAATACAAAGCTGTTTCATAGTGTGAAAAAGGTAAAGAACAGAGTTTCAAAGTAAAGATTCTTCTTATAATGCATTCCCTTTTAGTCTAAAACACAATCTCTTGCCCTGAAACAGTGTTTAAGGTGAATACAAAGCTGTTTCATAGTGTGAAAAAGGTAAAGAACAGAGTTTCAAAGTAAAGATTCTTCTTATAATGCATTCCCTTTTAGTCTAAACATGATCTCTTGCCCTGCAATAGTGTTTAAGGTGAATACAAAGCTGTTTCGTAGTGTGAAAAAGGTAAAGAACAGAGTTTCAAAGTAAAGATTCTTCTTATAATGCATTCCCTTTTAGTCTAAACATGATCTCTTGCCCTGCAACAATGTTTAAGGTGAATACAAAGCTGTTTCATTGTGTGAAAAAGGTAAAGAACAGAGTTTCAAAGTAAAGATTCTTCTTATAATGCATTCCCTTTTAGTCTAAAACACAATCTTTTGCCCTGAAACAGTGTTTAAGGTGAATACACAGCTGTTTCATAGTGTGAAAAAGGTAAAGAACAGAGTTTCAAAGTAAAGATTCTTCTTATAATGCATTCCCTTTTAGTCTAAAACACAATCTCTTGCCCTGAAACAGTGTTTAAGGTGAATACAAAGCTGTTTCATAGTGTGAAAAAGGTAAAGAACAGAGTTTCAAAGTAAAGATTCTTCTTCTAATGCATTCCCTTTTAGTCTAAACATGATCTCTTGCCCTGCAACAGTGTTTAAGGTGAATACAAAGCTGTTTCATAGTGTGAAAAAGGTAAAGAACAGAGTTTCAAAGTAAAGATTCTTCTTATAATGCATTCCCTTTTAGTCTAAAACACAATCTCTTGCCCTGAAACAGTGTTTAAGGTGAATACAAAGCTGTTTCATAGTGTGAAAAAGGTAAAGAACAGAGTTTCAAAGTAAAGATTCTTCTTATAATGCATTCCCTTTTAGTCTAAAACACAATCTCTTGCCCTGAAACAGTGTTTAAGGTGAATACAAAGCTGTTTCATAGTGTGAAAAAGGTAAAGAACAGAGTTTCAAAGTAAAGATTCTTCTTATAATGCATTCCCTTTTAGTCTAAACATGATCTCTTGCCCTGCAACAATGTTTAAGGTGAATACAAAGCTGTTTCATTGTGTGAAAAAGGTAAAGAACAGAGTTTCAAAGTAAAGATTCTTCTTATAATGCATTCCCTTTTAGTCTAAAACACAATCTCTTGCCCTGAAACAGTGTTTAAGGTGAATACAAAGCTGTTTCATAGTGTGAAAAAGGTAAAGAACAGAGTTTCAAAGTAAAGATTCTTCTTATAATGCATTCCCTTTTAGTCTAAACATGATCTCTTGCCCTGCAACAGTGTTTAAGGTGAATACAAAGCTGTTTCATAGTGTGAAAAAGGTAAAGAACAGAGTTTCAAAGTAAAGATTCTTCTTATAATGCATTCCCTTTTAGTCTAAACATGATCTCTTGCCCTGCAACAGTGTTACAAAGTGAATACAAAGCTGTTTCATAGTGTGAAAAAGGTAAAGAACAGAGTTTCAAAGTAAAGATTCTTCTTATAATGCATTCCCTTTTAGTCTAAAACACATTCTCTTGCCCTGAAACAGTGTTTAAGGTGAATACAAAGCTGTTTCATAGTGTGAAAAAGGTAAAGAACAGAGTTTCAAAGTAAAGATTCTTCTTATAATGCATTCCCTTTTAGTCTAAAACACAATCTCTTGCCCTGAAACAGTGTTTAAGGTGAATACAAAGCTGTTTCATAGTGTGAAAAAGGTAAAGAACAGAGTTTCAAAGTAAAGATTCTTCTTATAATGCATTCCCTTTTAGTCTAAACATGATCTCTTGCCCTGCAACAATGTTTAAGGTGAATACAAAGCTGTTTCATTGTGTGAAAAAGGTAAAGAACAGAGTTTCAAAGTAAAGATTCTTCTTATAATGCATTCCCTTTTAGTCTAAAACACAATCTCTTGCCCTGAAACAGTGTTTAAGGTGAATACAAAGCTGTTTCATAGTGTGAAAAAGGTAAAGAACAGAGTTTCAAAGTAAAGATTCTTCTTATAATGCATTCCCTTTTAGTCTAAACATGATCTCTTGCCCTGCAACAGTGTTTAAGGTGAATACAAAGCTGTTTCATAGTGTGAAAAAGGTAAAGAACAGTTTCAAAGTAAAGATTCTTCTTATAATGCATTCCCTTTTAGTCTAAACATGATCTCTTGCCCTGCAACAGTGTTACAAAGTGAATACAAAGCTGTTTCATTGTGTGAAAAAGGTAAAGAACAGAGTTTCAAAGTAAAGATTCTTCTTATAATGCATTCCGTTTTAGTCTAAAACACAATCTCTTGCCCTGAAACAGTGTTTAAGGTGAATACAAAGCTGTTTCATAGTGTGAAAAAGGTAAAGAACAGAGTTTCAAAGTAAAGATTCTTCTTATAATGCATTCCCTTTTAGTCTAAACATGATCTCTTGCCCTGCAACAGTGTTTAAGGTGAATACAAAGCTGTTTCATTGTGTGAAAAAGGTAAAGAATAGAGTTTCAAAGCAAAGATTCTTCTTATAATGCATTCCCTTTTAGTCTAAACATGATCTCTTGCCCTGCAACAGTGTTTAAGGTGAATACAAAGCTGTTTAATTGTGTGAAAAAGGTAAAGAACAGAGTTTCAAAGTAAAGATTCTTCTTATAATGCATTCCCTTTTAGTCTAAAACACAATCTCTTGCCCTGAAACAGTGTTTAAGGTGAATACAAAGCTGTTTCATAGTGTGAAAAAGGTAAAGAACAGAGTTTCAAAGTAAAGATTCTTCTTATAATGCATTCCCTTTTAGTCTAAAACACAATCTCTTGCCCTGAAACAGTGTTTAAGGTGAATACAAAGCTGTTTCATAGTGTGAAAAAGGTAAAGAACAGAGTTTCAAAGTAAAGATTCTTCTTATAATGCATTCCCTTTTAGTCTAAACATGATCTCTTGCCCTGCAACAGTGTTTAAGGTGAATACAAAGCTGTTTCATAGTGTGAAAAAGGTAAAGAACAGAGTTTCAAAGTAAAGATTCTTCTTATAATGCATTCCCTTTTAGTCTAAACATGATCTCTTGCCCTGCAACAGTGTTACAAAGTGAATACAAAGCTGTTTCATTGTGTGAAAAAGGTAAAGAACAGAGTTTCAAAGTAAAGATTCTTCTTATAATGCATTCCCTTTTAGTCTAAACATGATCTCTTGCCCTGCAACAGTGTTTAAGGTGAATACAAAGCTGTTTCATTGTGTGAAAAAGGTAAAGAACAGAGTTTCAAAGTAAAGATTCTTCTTATAATGCATTCCCTTTTAGTCTAAAACACAATCTCTTGCCCTGAAACAGTGTTTAAGGTGAATACAAAGCTGTTTCATAGTGTGAAAAAGGTAAAGAACAGAGTTTCAAAGTAAAGATTCTTCTTATAATGCATACCCTTTTAGTCTAAACATGATCTCTTGCCCTGCAACAGTGTTTAAGCTGAATACAAAGCTGTTTCATAGTGTGAAAAAGGTAAAGAACAGAGTTTCAAAGTAAAGATTCTTCTTATAATGCATTCCCTTTTAGTCTAAAACACGATCTCTTGCCCTGAAACAGTGTTTAAGGTGAATACAAAGCTGTTTCATAGTGTGAAAAAGGTAAAGAACAGTTTCAAAGTAAAGATTCTTCTTATAATGCATTCCCTTTTAGTCTAAAACACAATCTCTTGCCCTGAAACAGTGTTTAAGGTGAATACAAAGCTGTTTCATAGTGTGAAAAAGGTAAAGAACAGAGTTTCAAAGTAAAGATTCTTCTTATAATGCATTCCCTTTTAGTCTAAACATGATCTCTTGCCCTGCAACAGTGTTTAAGGTGAATACAAAGCTGTTTCATAGTGTGAAAAAGGTAAAGAACAGAGTTTCAAAGTAAAGATTCTTCTTATAATGCATTCCCTTTTAGTCTAAAACACAATCTCTTGCCCTGAAACAGTGTTTAAGGTGAATACAAAGCTGTTTCATAGTGTGAAAAAGGTAAAGAACAGAGTTTCAAAGTAAAGATTCTTCTTATAATGCATTCCCTTTTAGTCTAAAACACAATCTCTTGCCCTGAAACAGTGTTTAAGGTGAATACAAAGCTGTTTCATAGTGTGAAAAAGGTAAAGAACAGAGTTTCAAAGTAAAGATTCTTCTTATAATGCATTCCCTTTTAGTCTAAAACACAATCTTTTGCCCTGAAACAGTGTTTAAGGTGAATACAAAGCTGTTTCATAGTGTGAAAAAGGTAAAGAACAGAGTTTCAAAGTATAGATTCTTCTTATAATGCATTCCCTTTTAGTCTAAAACACAATCTCTTGCCCTGAAACAGTGTTTAAGGTGAATACAAAGCTGTTTCATAGTGTGAAAAAGGTAAAGAACAGAGTTTCAAAGTAAAGATTCTTCTTATAATGCATTCCCTTTTAGTCTAAACATGATCTCTTGCCCTGCAACAGTGTTTAAGGTGAATACAAAGCTGTTTCATAGTGTGAAAAAGGTAAAGAACAGAGTTTCAAAGTAAAGATTCTTCTTATAATGCATTCCCTTTTAGTCTAAACATGATCTCTTGCCCTGCAACAGTGTTACAAAGTGAATACAAAGCTGTTTCATTGTGTGAAAAAGGTAAAGAACAGAGTTTCAAAGTAAAGATTCTTCTTATAATACATTCCCTTTTAGTCTAAAACACAATCTCTTGCCCTGAAACAGTGTTTAAGGTGAATACAAAGCTGTTTCATAGTGTGAAAAAGGTAAAGAACAGAGTTTCAAAGTAAAGATTCTTCTTATAATGCATTCCCTTTTAGTCTAAACATGATCTCTTGCCCTGCAACAGTGTTTAAGGTGAATACAAAGCTGTTTCATAGTGTGAAAAAGGTAAAGAACAGAGTTTCAAAGTAAAGATTCTTCTTATAATGCATTCCCTTTTAGTCTAAAACACAATCTCTTGCCCTGAAACAGTGTTTAAGTTGTTCAATTTGGTTAAAAACAATATTTCTTGCTCTGAAACTATGTATAAGCCAATTATAATGCGTGGAAACGTTGCCTCCTTGTGGTTAGAGGTGTAAAAACAGAGTTGCAATTACTTTAATTGGTCATATTACAAACAACTTGATGTCCCCTTGTTATAAACTCTTTTCATTTGAAATATGTGTTTTCTTAACATATTGTAAGTTATTCAGTTTGGTTAAAAATAAGATGTCTAGCTCTGAAACAGTGTTTAAGGTGAATACAAAGCTGTTTCATAGTGTGAAAAAGGTAAAGAACAGAGTTTCAAAGTAAAGATTCTTCTTATAATGCATTCCCTTTTAGTCTAAAACACAATCTCTTGCCCTGCAACAGTGTTTAAGGTGAATACAAAGCTGTTTCATAGTGTGAAAAAGGTAAAGAACAGAGTTTCAAAGTAAAGATTCTTCTTATAATGCATTCCCTTTTAGTCTAAAACACAATCTCTTGCCCTGAAACAGTGTTTAAGGTGAATACAAAGCTGTTTCATAGTGTGAAAAAGGTAAAGAACAGAGTTTCAAAGTAAAGATTCTTCTTATAATGCATTCCCTTTTAGTCTAAACATGATCTCTTGCCCTGCAACAGTGTTTAAGCTGAATACAAAGCTGTTTCATAGTGTGAAAAAGGTAAAGAACAGAGTTTCAAAGTAAAGATTCTTCTTATAATGCATTCCCTTTTAGTCTAAAACACGATCTCTTGCCCTGAAACAGTGTTTAAGGTGAATACAAAGCTGTTTCATAGTGTGAAAAAGGTAAAGAACAGTTTCAAAGTAAAGATTCTTCTAATAATGCATACCCTTTTAGTCTAAACATGATCTCTTGCCCTGCAACAGTGTTTAAGCTGAATACAAAGCTGTTTCATAGTGTGAAAAAGGTATAGAACAGAGTTTCAAAGTAAAGATTCTTCTTATAATGCATTCCCTTTTAGTCTAAAACACGATCTCTTGCCCTGAAACAGTGTTTAAGGTGAATACAAAGCTGTTTCATAGTGTGAAAAAGGTAAAGAACAGTTTCAAAGTAAAGATTCTTCTTATAATGCATTCCCTTTTAGTCTAAACATGATCTCTTGCCCTGCAACAGTGTTTAAGGTGAATACAAAGCTGTTTCATAGTGTGAAAAAGGTAAAGAACAGAGTTTCAAAGTAAAGATTCTTCTTATAATGCATTCCCTTTTAGTCTAAAACACAATCTCTTGCCCTGAAACAGTGTTTAAGGTGAATACAAAGCTGTTTCATAGTGTGAAAAAGGTAAAGAACAGAGTTTCAAAGCAAAGATTCTTCTTATAATGCATTCCCTTTTAGTCTAAACATGATCTCTTGCCCTGCAACAGTGTTTAAGGTGAATACAAAGCTGTTTAATTGTGTGAAAAAGGTAAAGAACAGAGTTTCAAAGTAAAGATTCTTCTTATAATGCATTCCCTTTTAGTCTAAAACACAATCTCTTGCCCTGAAACAGTGTTTAAGGTGAATACAAAGCTGTTTCATAGTGTGAAAAAGGTAAAGAACAGAGTTTCAAAGTAAAGATTCTTCTTATAATGCATTCCCTTTTAGTCTAAAACACAATCTCTTGCCCTGAAACAGTGTTTAAGGTGAATACAAAGCTGTTTCATAGTGTGAAAAAGGTAAAGAACAGAGTTTCAAAGTAAAGATTCTTCTTATAATGCATTCCCTTTTAGTCTAAAACACAATCTCTTGCCCTGAAACAGTGTTTAAGGTGAATACAAAGCTGTTTCATAGTGTGAAAAAGGTAAAGAACAGAGTTTCAAAGTAAAGATTCTTCTTTTAATGCATTCCCTTTTAGTCTAAACATGATCTCTTGCCCTGCAACAGTGTTTAAGGTGAATACAAAGCTGTTTCATAGTGTGAAAAAGGTAAAGAACAGAGTTTCAAAGTAAAGATTCTTCTTATAATGCATTCCCTTTTAGTCTAAACATGATCTCTTGCCCTGCAACAGTGTTACAAAGTGAATACAAAGCTGTTTCATTGTGTGAAAAAGGTAAAGAACAGAGTTTCAAAGTAAAGATTCTTCTTATAATGCATTCCCTTTTAGTCTAAAACACAATCTCTTGCCCTGAAACAGTGTTTAAGGTGAATACAAAGCTGTTTCATAGTGTGAAAAAGGTAAAGAACAGAGTTTCAAAGTAAAGATTCTTCTTATAATGCATTCCCTTTTAGTCTAAACATGATCTCTTGCCCTGCAACAGTGTTTAAGGTGAATACAAAGCTGTTTCATTGTGTGAAAAAGGTAAAGAACAGAGTTTCAAAGTAAAGATTCTTCTTATAATGCATTCCCTTTTAGTCTAAAACACAATCTCTTGCCCTGAAACAGTGTTTAAGGTGAATACAAAGCTGTTTCATAGTGTGAAAAAGGTAAAGAACAGAGTTTCAAAGTAAAGATTCTTCTTATAATGCATACCCTTTTAGTCTAAACATGATCTCTTGCCCTGCAACAGTGTTTAAGCTGAATACAAAGCTGTTTCATAGTGTGAAAAAGGTAAAGAACAGAGTTTCAAAGTAAAGATTCTTCTTATAATGCATTCCCTTTTAGTCTAAAACACGATCTCTTGCCCTGAAACAGTGTTTAAGGTGAATACAAAGCTGTTTCATAGTGTGAAAAAGGTAAAGAACAGTTTCAAAGTAAAGATTCTTCTTATAATGCATTCCCTTTTAGTCTAAAACACAATCTCTTGCCCTGAAACAGTGTTTAAGGTGAATACAAAGCTGTTTCATAGTGTGAAAAAGGTAAAGAACAGAGTTTCAAAGTAAAGATTCTTCTTATAATGCATTCCCTTTTAGTCTAAACATGATCTCTTGCCCTGCAACAGTGTTTAAGGTGAATACAAAGCTGTTTCATAGTGTGAAAAAGGTAAAGAACAGAGTTTCAAAGTAAAGATTCTTCTTATAATGCATTCCCTTTTAGTCTAAAACACAATCTCTTGCCCTGAAACAGTGTTTAAGGTGAATACAAAGCTGTTTCATAGTGTGAAAAAGGTAAAGAACAGAGTTTCAAAGTAAAGATTCTTCTTATAATGCATTCCCTTTTAGTCTAAAACACAATCTCTTGCCCTGAAACAGTGTTTAAGGTGAATACAAAGCTGTTTCATAGTGTGAAAAAGGTAAAGAACAGAGTTTCAAAGTAAAGATTCTTCTTATAATGCATACCCTTTTAGTCTAAACATGATCTCTTGCCATGCAACAGTGTTTAAGCTGAATACAAAGCTGTTTCATAGTGTGAAAAAGGTAAAGAACAGAGTTTCAAAGTAAAGATTCTTCTTATAATGCATTCCCTTTTAGTCTAAAACATGATCTCTTGCCCTGAAACAGTGTTTAAGGTGAATACAAAGCTGTTTCATAGTGTGAAAAAGGTAAAGAACAGTTTCAAAGTAAAGATTCTTCTTATAATGCATTCCCTTTTAGTCTAAAACACAATCTCTTGCCCTGAAACAGTGTTTAAGGTGAATACAAAGCTGTTTCATAGTGTGAAAAAGGTAAAGAACAGAGTTTCAAAGTAAAGATTCTTCTTATAATGCATTCCCTTTTAGTCTAAACATGATCTCTTGCCCTGCAACAGTGTTTAAGGTGAATACAAAGCTGTTTCATAGTGTGAAAAAGGTAAAGAACAGAGTTTCAAAGTAAAGATTCTTCTTATAATGCATTCCCTTTTAGTCTAAAACACAATCTCTTGCCCTGAAACAGTGTTTAAGGTGAATACAAAGCTGTTTCATAGTGTGAAAAAGGTAAAGAACAGAGTTTCAAAGTAAAGATTCTTCTTATAATGCATTCCCTTTTAGTCTAAAACACAATCTCTTGCCCTGAAACAGTGTTTAAGGTGAATACAAAGCTGTTTCATAGTGTGAAAAAGGTAAAGAACAGAGTTTCAAAGTAAAGATTCTTCTTATAATGCATTCCCTTTTAGTCTAAACATGATCTCTTGCCCTGCAACAATGTTTAAGGTGAATACAAAGCTGTTTCATTGTGTGAAAAAGGTAAAGAACAGAGTTTCAAAGTAAAGATTCTTCTTATAATGCATTCCCTTTTAGTCTAAAACACAATCTCTTGCCCTGAAACAGTGTTTAAGGTGAATACAAAGCTGTTTCATAGTGTGAAAAAGGTAAAGAACAGAGTTTCAAAGTAAAGATTCTTCTTATAATGCATTCCCTTTTAGTCTAAACATGATCTCTTGCCCTGCAACAGTGTTTAAGGTGAATACAAAGCTGTTTCATAGTGTGAAAAAGGTAAAGAACAGAGTTTCAAAGTAAAGATTCTTCTTATAATGCATTCCCTTTTAGTCTAAACATGATCTCTTGCCCTGCAACAGTGTTACAAAGTGAATACAAAGCTGTTTCATAGTGTGAAAAAGGTAAAGAACAGAGTTTCAAAGTAAAGATTCTTCTTATAATGCATTCCCTTTTAGTCTAAAACACATTCTCTTGCCCTGAAACAGTGTTTAAGGTGAATACAAAGCTGTTTCATAGTGTGAAAAAGGTAAAGAACAGAGTTTCAAAGTAAAGATTCTTCTTATAATGCATTCCCTTTTAGTCTAAAACACAATCTCTTGCCCTGAAACAGTGTTTAAGGTGAATACAAAGCTGTTTCATAGTGTGAAAAAGGTAAAGAACAGAGTTTCAAAGTAAAGATTCTTCTTATAATGCATTCCCTTTTAGTCTAAACATGATCTCTTGCCCTGCAACAATGTTTAAGGTGAATACAAAGCTGTTTCATTGTGTGAAAAAGGTAAAGAACAGAGTTTCAAAGTAAAGATTCTTCTTATAATGCATTCCCTTTTAGTCTAAAACACAATCTCTTGCCCTGAAACAGTGTTTAAGGTGAATACAAAGCTGTTTCATAGTGTGAAAAAGGTAAAGAACAGAGTTTCAAAGTAAAGATTCTTCTTATAATGCATTCCCTTTTAGTCTAAACATGATCTCTTGCCCTGCAACAGTGTTTAAGGTGAATACAAAGCTGTTTCATAGTGTGAAAAAGGTAAAGAACAGAGTTTCAAAGTAAAGATTCTTCTTATAATGCATTCCCTTTTAGTCTAAACATGATCTCTTGCCCTGCAACAGTGTTACAAAGTGAATACAAAGCTGTTTCATAGTGTGAAAAAGGTAAAGAACAGAGTTTCAAAGTAAAGATTCTTCTTATAATGCATTCCCTTTTAGTCTAAAACACAATCTCTTGCCCTGAAACAGTGTTTAAGGTGAATACAAAGCTGTTTCATAGTGTGAAAAAGGTAAAGAACAGAGTTTCAAAGTAAAGATTCTTCTTATAATGCATTCCCTTTTAGTCTAAACATGATCTCTTGCCCTGCAACAGTGTTTAAGGTGAATACAAAGCTGTTTCATTGTGTGAAAAAGGTAAAGAATAGAGTTTCAAAGCAAAGATTCTTCTTATAATGCATTCCCTTTTAGTCTAAACATGATCTCTTGCCCTGCAACAGTGTTTAAGGTGAATACAAAGCTGTTTAATTGTGTGAAAAAGGTAAAGAACAGAGTTTCAAAGTAAAGATTCTTCTTATAATGCATTCCCTTTTAGTCTAAAACACAATCTCTTGCCCTGAAACAGTGTTTAAGGTGAATACAAAGCTGTTTCATAGTGTGAAAAAGGTAAAGAACAGAGTTTCAAAGTAAAGATTCTTCTTATAATGCATTCCCTTTTAGTCAAAAACACAATCTCTTGCCCTGAAACAGTGTTTAAGGTGAATACAAAGCTGTTTCATAGTGTGAAAAAGGTAAAGAACAGAGTTTCAAAGTAAAGATTCTTCTTATAATGCATTCCCTTTTAGTCTAAACATGATCTCTTGCCCTGCAACAGTGTTTAAGGTGAATACAAAGCTGTTTCATAGTGTGAAAAAGGTAAAGAACAGAGTTTCAAAGTAAAGATTCTTCTTATAATGCATTCCCTTTTAGTCTAAACATGATCTCTTGCCCTGCAACAGTGTTACAAAGTGAATACAAAGCTGTTTCATTGTGTGAAAAAGGTAAAGAACAGAGTTTCAAAGTAAAGATTCTTCTTATAATGCATTCCCTTTTAGTCTAAAACACAATCTCTTGCCCTGAAACAGTGTTTAAGGTGAATACAAAGCTGTTTCATAGTGTGAAAAAGGTAAAGAACAGAGTTTCAAAGTAAAGATTCTTCTTATAATGCATTCCCTTTTAGTCTAAACATGATCTCTTGCCCTGCAACAGTGTTTAAGGTGAATACAAAGCTGTTTCATAGTGTGAAAAAGGTAAAGAACAGAGTTTCAAAGTAAAGATTCTTCTTATAATGCATTCCCTTTTAGTCTAAAACACAATCTCTTGCCCTGAAACAGTGTTTAAGGTGAATACAAAGCTGTTTCATAGTGTGAAAAAGGTAAAGAACAGAGTTTCAAAGTAAAGATTCTTCTTATAATGCATACCCTTTTAGTCTAAACATGATCTCTTGCCCTGCAACAGTGTTTAAGCTGAATACAAAGCTGTTTCATAGTGTGAAAAAGGTAAAGAACAGAGTTTCAAAGTAAAGATTCTTCTTATAATGCATTCCCTTTTAGTCTAAAACACGATCTCTTGCCCTGAAACAGTGTTTAAGGTGAATACAAAGCTGTTTCATAGTGTGAAAAAGGTAAAGAACAGTTTCAAAGTAAAGATTCTTCTTATAATGCATTCCCTTTTAGTCTAAAACACAATCTCTTGCCCTGAAACAGTGTTTAAGGTGAATACAAAGCTGTTTCATAGTGTGAAAAAGGTAAAGAACAGAGTTTCAAAGTAAAGATTCTTCTTATAATGCATTCCCTTTTAGTCTAAACATGATCTCTTGCCCTGCAACAGTGTTTAAGGTGAATACAAAGCTGTTTCATTGTGTGAAAAAGGTAAAGAACAGAGTTTCAAAGTAAAGATTCTTCTTATAATGCATTCCCTTTTAGTCTAAACATGATCTCTTGCCCTGCAACAGTGTTTAAGGTGAATACAAAGCTGTTTCATAGTGTGAAAAAGGTAAAGAACAGAGTTTCAAAGTATAGATTCTTCTTATAATGCATTCCCTTTTAGTCTAAAACACAATCTCTTGCCCTGAAACAGTGTTTAAGGTGAATACAAAGCTGTTTCATAGTGTGAAAAAGGTAAAGAACAGAGTTTCAAAGTAAAGATTCTTCTTATAATGCATTCCCTTTTAGTCTAAACATGATCTCTTGCCCTGCAACAGTGTTTAAGGTGAATACAAAGCTGTTTCATAGTGTGAAAAAGGTAAAGAACAGAGTTTCAAAGTAAAGATTCTTCTTATAATGCATTCCCTTTTAGTCTAAACATGATCTCTTGCCCTGCAACAGTGTTACAAAGTGAATACAAAGCTGTTTCATTGTGTGAAAAAGGTAAAGAATAGAGTTTCAAAGCAAAGATTCTTCTTATAATGCATTCCCTTTTAGTCTAAACATGATCTCTTGCCCTGCAACAGTGTTTAAGGTGAATACAAAGCTGTTTAATTGTGTGAAAAAGGTAAAGAACAGAGTTTCAAAGTAAAGATTCTTCTTATAATGCATTCCCTTTTAGTCTAAAACACAATCTCTTGCCCTGAAACAGTGTTTAAGGTGAATACAAAGCTGTTTCATAGTGTGAAAAAGGTAAAGAACAGAGTTTCAAAGTAAAGATTCTTCTTATAATGCATTCCCTTTTAGTCAAAAACACAATCTCTTGCCCTGAAACAGTGTTTAAGGTGAATACAAAGCTGTTTCATAGTGTGAAAAAGGTAAAGAACAGAGTTTCAAAGTAAAGATTCTTCTTATAATGCATTCCCTTTTAGTCTAAACATGATCTCTTGCCCTGCAACAGTGTTTAAGGTGAATACAAAGCTGTTTCATAGTGTGAAAAAGGTAAAGAACAGAGTTTCAAAGTAAAGATTCTTCTTATAATGCATTCCCTTTTAGTCTAAACATGATCTCTTGCCCTGCAACAGTGTTTAAGGTGAATACAAAGCTGTTTCATTGTGTGAAAAAGGTAAAGAATAGAGTTTCAAAGCAAAGATTCTTCTTATAATGCATTCCCTTTTAGTCTAAACATGATCTCTTGCCCTGCAACAGTGTTTAAGGTGAATACAAAGCTGTTTAATTGTGTGAAAAAGGTAAAGAACAGAGTTTCAAAGTAAAGATTCTTCTTATAATGCATTCCCTTTTAGTCTAAAACACAATCTCTTGCCCTGAAACAGTGTTTAAGGTGAATACAAAGCTGTTTCATAGTGTGAAAAAGGTAAAGAACAGAGTTTCAAAGTAAAGATTCTTCTTATAATGCATTCCCTTTTAGTCAAAAACACAATCTCTTGCCCTGAAACAGTGTTTAAGGTGAATACAAAGCTGTTTCATAGTGTGAAAAAGGTAAAGAACAGAGTTTCAAAGTAAAGATTCTTCTTATAATGCATTCCCTTTTAGTCTAAACATGATCTCTTGCCCTGCAACAGTGTTTAAGGTGAATACAAAGCTGTTTCATAGTGTGAAAAAGGTAAAGAACAGAGTTTCAAAGTAAAGATTCTTCTTATAATGCATTCCCTTTTAGTCTAAACATGATCTCTTGCCCTGCAACAGTGTTACAAAGTGAATACAAAGCTGTTTCATTGTGTGAAAAAGGTAAAGAACAGAGTTTCAAAGTAAAGATTCTTCTTATAATGCATTCCCTTTTAGTCTAAAACACAATCTCTTGCCCTGAAACAGTGTTTAAGGTGAATACAAAGCTGTTTCATAGTGTGAAAAAGGTAAAGAACAGAGTTTCAAAGTAAAGATTCTTCTTATAATGCATTCCCTTTTAGTCTAAACATGATCTCTTGCCCTGCAACAGTGTTTAAGGTGAATACAAAGCTGTTTCATAGTGTGAAAAAGGTAAAGAACAGAGTTTCAAAGTAAAGATTCTTCTTATAATGCATACCCTTTTAGTCTAAACATGATCTCTTGCCCTGCAACAGTGTTTAAGCTGAATACAAAGCTGTTTCATAGTGTGAAAAAGGTAAAGAACAGAGTTTCAAAGTAAAGATTCTTCTTATAATGCATTCCCTTTTAGTCTAAAACACGATCTCTTGCCCTGAAACAGTGTTTAAGGTGAATACAAAGCTGTTTCATAGTGTGAAAAAGGTAAAGAACAGAGTTTCAAAGTAAAGATTCTTCTTATAATGCATACCCTTTTAGTCTAAACATGATCTCTTGCCCTGCAACAGTGTTTAAGCTGAATACAAAGCTGTTTCATAGTGTGAAAAAGGTAAAGAACAGAGTTTCAAAGTAAAGATTCTTCTTATAATGCATTCCCTTTTAGTCTAAAACACGATCTCTTGCCCTGAAACAGTGTTTAAGGTGAATACAAAGCTGTTTCATAGTGTGAAAAAGGTAAAGAACAGTTTCAAAGTAAAGATTCTTCTTATAATGCATTCCCTTTTAGTCTAAAACACAATCTCTTGCCCTGAAACAGTGTTTAAGGTGAATACAAAGCTGTTTCATAGTGTGAAAAAGGTAAAGAACAGAGTTTCAAAGTAAAGATTCTTCTTATAATGCATTCCCTTTTAGTCTAAAACACGATCTCTTGCCCTGAAACAGTGTTTAAGGTGAATACAAAGCTGTTTCATAGTGTGAAAAAGGTAAAGAACAGTTTCAAAGTAAAGTTTCTTCTTATAATGCATTCCCTTTTAGTCTAAAACACAATCTCTTGCCCTGAAACAGTGTTTAAGGTGAATACAAAGCTGTTTCATAGTGTGAAAAAGGTAAAGAATAGAGTTTCAAAGTAAAGATTCTTCTTATAATGCATTCCCTTTTAGTCTAAACATGATCTCTTGCCCTGCAACAGTGTTTAAGGTGAATACAAAGCTGTTTCATAGTGTGAAAAAGGTAAAGAACAGAGTTTCAAAGTAAAGATTCTTCTTATAATGCATTCCCTTTTAGTCTAAAACACAATCTCTTGCCCTGAAACAGTGTTTAAGGTGAATACAAAGCTGTTTCATAGTGTGAAAAAGGTAAAGAACAGAGTTTCAAAGTAAAGATTCTTCTTATAATGCATTCCCTTTTAGTCTAAAACACAATCTCTTGCCCTGAAACAGTGTTTAAGGTGAATACAAAGCTGTTTCATAGTGTGAAAAAGGTAAAGAACAGAGTTTCAAAGTAAAGATTCTTCTTATAATGCATTCCCTTTTAGTCTAAACATGATCTCTTGCCCTGCAATAGTGTTTAAGGTGAATACAAAGCTGTTTCATAGTGTGAAAAAGGTAAAGAACAGAGTTTCAAAGTAAAGATTCTTCTTATAATGCATTCCCTTTTAGTCTAAACATGATCTCTTGCCCTGCAACAATGTTTAAGGTGAATACAAAGCTGTTTCATTGTGTGAAAAAGGTAAAGAACAGAGTTTCAAAGTAAAGATTCTTCTTATAATGCATTCCCTTTTAGTCTAAAACACAATCTTTTGCCCTGAAACAGTGTTTAAGGTGAATACACAGCTGTTTCATAGTGTGAAAAAGGTAAAGAACAGAGTTTCAAAGTAAAGATTCTTCTTATAATGCATTCCCTTTTAGTCTAAAACACAATCTCTTGCCCTGAAACAGTGTTTAAGGTGAATACAAAGCTGTTTCATAGTGTGAAAAAGGTAAAGAACAGAGTTTCAAAGTAAAGATTCTTCTTCTAATGCATTCCCTTTTAGTCTAAACATGATCTCTTGCCCTGCAACAGTGTTTAAGGTGAATACAAAGCTGTTTCATAGTGTGAAAAAGGTAAAGAACAGAGTTTCAAAGTAAAGATTCTTCTTATAATGCATTCCCTTTTAGTCTAAAACACAATCTCTTGCCCTGAAACAGTGTTTAAGGTGAATACAAAGCTGTTTCATAGTGTGAAAAAGGTAAAGAACAGAGTTTCAAAGTAAAGATTCTTCTTATAATGCATTCCCTTTTAGTCTAAACATGATCTCTTGCCCTGCAACAATGTTTAAGGTGAATACAAAGCTGTTTCATTGTGTGAAAAAGGTAAAGAACAGAGTTTCAAAGTAAAGATTCTTCTTATAATGCATTCCCTTTTAGTCTAAAACACAATCTCTTGCCCTGAAACAGTGTTTAAGGTGAATACAAAGCTGTTTCATAGTGTGAAAAAGGTAAAGAACAGAGTTTCAAAGTAAAGATTCTTCTTATAATGCATTCCCTTTTAGTCTAAACATGATCTCTTGCCCTGCAACAGTGTTTAAGGTGAATACAAAGCTGTTTCATAGTGTGAAAAAGGTAAAGAACAGAGTTTCAAAGTAAAGATTCTTCTTATAATGCATTCCCTTTTAGTCTAAACATGATCTCTTGCCCTGCAACAGTGTTACAAAGTGAATACAAAGCTGTTTCATTGTGTGAAAAAGGTAAAGAATAGAGTTTCAAAGCAAAGATTCTTCTTATAATGCATTCCCTTTTAGTCTAAACATGATCTCTTGCCCTGCAACAGTGTTTAAGGTGAATACAAAGCTGTTTAATTGTGTGAAAAAGGTAAAGAACAGAGTTTCAAAGTAAAGATTCTTCTTATAATGCATTCCCTTTTAGTCTAAAACACAAT
Organism: Electrophorus electricus; assembly: GCF_041902795.1. Lineage (NCBI taxonomy): Eukaryota > Metazoa > Chordata > Actinopteri > Gymnotiformes > Gymnotidae > Electrophorus > Electrophorus electricus. The sequence goes on along the minus strand of NC_137508.1, from coordinate 17,437,722 downwards.
CTCTTGCCCTGAAACAGTGTTTAAGGTGAATACAAAGCTGTTTCATAGTGTGAAAAAGGTAAAGAACAGAGTTTCAAAGTAAAGATTCTTCTTATAATGCATTCCCTTTTAGTCAAAAACACAATCTCTTGCCCTGAAACAGTGTTTAAGGTGAATACAAAGCTGTTTCATAGTGTGAAAAAGGTAAAGAACAGAGTTTCAAAGTAAAGATTCTTCTTATAATGCATTCCCTTTTAGTCTAAACATGATCTCTTGCCCTGCAACAGTGTTTAAGGTGAATACAAAGCTGTTTCATAGTGTGAAAAAGGTAAAGAACAGAGTTTCAAAGTAAAGATTCTTCTTATAATGCATTCCCTTTTAGTCTAAACATGATCTCTTGCCCTGCAACAGTGTTTAAGGTGAATACAAAGCTGTTTCATTGTGTGAAAAAGGTAAAGAATAGAGTTTCAAAGCAAAGATTCTTCTTATAATGCATTCCCTTTTAGTCTAAACATGATCTCTTGCCCTGCAACAGTGTTTAAGGTGAATACAAAGCTGTTTAATTGTGTGAAAAAGGTAAAGAACAGAGTTTCAAAGTAAAGATTCTTCTTATAATGCATTCCCTTTTAGTCTAAAACACAATCTCTTGCCCTGAAACAGTGTTTAAGGTGAATACAAAGCTGTTTCATAGTGTGAAAAAGGTAAAGAACAGAGTTTCAAAGTAAAGATTCTTCTTATAATGCATTCCCTTTTAGTCAAAAACACAATCTCTTGCCCTGAAACAGTGTTTAAGGTGAATACAAAGCTGTTTCATAGTGTGAAAAAGGTAAAGAACAGAGTTTCAAAGTAAAGATTCTTCTTATAATGCATTCCCTTTTAGTCTAAACATGATCTCTTGCCCTGCAACAGTGTTTAAGGTGAATACAAAGCTGTTTCATAGTGTGAAAAAGGTAAAGAACAGAGTTTCAAAGTAAAGATTCTTCTTATAATGCATTCCCTTTTAGTCTAAACATGATCTCTTGCCCTGCAACAGTGTTACAAAGTGAATACAAAGCTGTTTCATTGTGTGAAAAAGGTAAAGAACAGAGTTTCAAAGTAAAGATTCTTCTTATAATGCATTCCCTTTTAGTCTAAAACACAATCTCTTGCCCTGAAACAGTGTTTAAGGTGAATACAAAGCTGTTTCATAGTGTGAAAAAGGTAAAGAACAGAGTTTCAAAGTAAAGATTCTTCTTATAATGCATTCCCTTTTAGTCTAAACATGATCTCTTGCCCTGCAACAGTGTTTAAGGTGAATACAAAGCTGTTTCATAGTGTGAAAAAGGTAAAGAACAGAGTTTCAAAGTAAAGATTCTTCTTATAATGCATACCCTTTTAGTCTAAACATGATCTCTTGCCCTGCAACAGTGTTTAAGCTGAATACAAAGCTGTTTCATAGTGTGAAAAAGGTAAAGAACAGAGTTTCAAAGTAAAGATTCTTCTTATAATGCATTCCCTTTTAGTCTAAAACACGATCTCTTGCCCTGAAACAGTGTTTAAGGTGAATACAAAGCTGTTTCATAGTGTGAAAAAGGTAAAGAACAGAGTTTCAAAGTAAAGATTCTTCTTATAATGCATACCCTTTTAGTCTAAACATGATCTCTTGCCCTGCAACAGTGTTTAAGCTGAATACAAAGCTGTTTCATAGTGTGAAAAAGGTAAAGAACAGAGTTTCAAAGTAAAGATTCTTCTTATAATGCATTCCCTTTTAGTCTAAAACACGATCTCTTGCCCTGAAACAGTGTTTAAGGTGAATACAAAGCTGTTTCATAGTGTGAAAAAGGTAAAGAACAGTTTCAAAGTAAAGATTCTTCTTATAATGCATTCCCTTTTAGTCTAAAACACAATCTCTTGCCCTGAAACAGTGTTTAAGGTGAATACAAAGCTGTTTCATAGTGTGAAAAAGGTAAAGAACAGAGTTTCAAAGTAAAGATTCTTCTTATAATGCATTCCCTTTTAGTCTAAAACACGATCTCTTGCCCTGAAACAGTGTTTAAGGTGAATACAAAGCTGTTTCATAGTGTGAAAAAGGTAAAGAACAGTTTCAAAGTAAAGTTTCTTCTTATAATGCATTCCCTTTTAGTCTAAAACACAATCTCTTGCCCTGAAACAGTGTTTAAGGTGAATACAAAGCTGTTTCATAGTGTGAAAAAGGTAAAGAACAGAGTTTCAAAGTAAAGATTCTTCTTATAATGCATTCCCTTTTAGTCTAAACATGATCTCTTGCCCTGCAACAGTGTTTAAGGTGAATACAAAGCTGTTTCATAGTGTGAAAAAGGTAAAGAACAGAGTTTCAAAGTAAAGATTCTTCTTATAATGCATTCCCTTTTAGTCTAAAACACAATCTCTTGCCCTGAAACAGTGTTTAAGGTGAATACAAAGCTGTTTCATAGTGTGAAAAAGGTAAAGAACAGAGTTTCAAAGTAAAGATTCTTCTTATAATGCATTCCCTTTTAGTCTAAAACACAATCTCTTGCCCTGAAACAGTGTTTAAGGTGAATACAAAGCTGTTTCATAGTGTGAAAAAGGTAAAGAACAGAGTTTCAAAGTAAAGATTCTTCTTATAATGCATTCCCTTTTAGTCTAAACATGATCTCTTGCCCTGCAATAGTGTTTAAGGTGAATACAAAGCTGTTTCATAGTGTGAAAAAGGTAAAGAACAGAGTTTCAAAGTAAAGATTCTTCTTATAATGCATTCCCTTTTAGTCTAAACATGATCTCTTGCCCTGCAACAATGTTTAAGGTGAATACAAAGCTGTTTCATTGTGTGAAAAAGGTAAAGAACAGAGTTTCAAAGTAAAGATTCTTCTTATAATGCATTCCCTTTTAGTCTAAAACACAATCTTTTGCCCTGAAACAGTGTTTAAGGTGAATACACAGCTGTTTCATAGTGTGAAAAAGGTAAAGAACAGAGTTTCAAAGTAAAGATTCTTCTTATAATGCATTCCCTTTTAGTCTAAAACACAATCTCTTGCCCTGAAACAGTGTTTAAGGTGAATACAAAGCTGTTTCATAGTGTGAAAAAGGTAAAGAACAGAGTTTCAAAGTAAAGATTCTTCTTCTAATGCATTCCCTTTTAGTCTAAACATGATCTCTTGCCCTGCAACAGTGTTTAAGGTGAATACAAAGCTGTTTCATAGTGTGAAAAAGGTAAAGAACAGAGTTTCAAAGTAAAGATTCTTCTTATAATGCATTCCCTTTTAGTCTAAAACACAATCTCTTGCCCTGAAACAGTGTTTAAGGTGAATACAAAGCTGTTTCATAGTGTGAAAAAGGTAAAGAACAGAGTTTCAAAGTAAAGATTCTTCTTATAATGCATTCCCTTTTAGTCTAAACATGATCTCTTGCCCTGCAACAATGTTTAAGGTGAATACAAAGCTGTTTCATTGTGTGAAAAAGGTAAAGAACAGAGTTTCAAAGTAAAGATTCTTCTTATAATGCATTCCCTTTTAGTCTAAAACACAATCTCTTGCCCTGAAACAGTGTTTAAGGTGAATACAAAGCTGTTTCATAGTGTGAAAAAGGTAAAGAACAGAGTTTCAAAGTAAAGATTCTTCTTATAATGCATTCCCTTTTAGTCTAAACATGATCTCTTGCCCTGCAACAGTGTTTAAGGTGAATACAAAGCTGTTTCATAGTGTGAAAAAGGTAAAGAACAGAGTTTCAAAGTAAAGATTCTTCTTATAATGCATTCCCTTTTAGTCTAAACATGATCTCTTGCCCTGCAACAGTGTTACAAAGTGAATACAAAGCTGTTTCATTGTGTGAAAAAGGTAAAGAATAGAGTTTCAAAGCAAAGATTCTTCTTATAATGCATTCCCTTTTAGTCTAAACATGATCTCTTGCCCTGCAACAGTGTTTAAGGTGAATACAAAGCTGTTTAATTGTGTGAAAAAGGTAAAGAACAGAGTTTCAAAGTAAAGATTCTTCTTATAATGCATTCCCTTTTAGTCTAAAACACAATCTCTTGCCCTGAAACAGTGTTTAAGGTGAATACAAAGCTGTTTCATAGTGTGAAAAAGGTAAAGAACAGAGTTTCAAAGTAAAGATTCTTCTTATAATGCATTCCCTTTTAGTCAAAAACACAATCTCTTGCCCTGAAACAGTGTTTAAGGTGAATACAAAGCTGTTTCATAGTGTGAAAAAGGTAAAGAACAGAGTTTCAAAGTAAAGATTCTTCTTATAATGCATTCCCTTTTAGTCTAAACATGATCTCTTGCCCTGCAACAGTGTTTAAGGTGAATACAAAGCTGTTTCATAGTGTGAAAAAGGTAAAGAACAGAGTTTCAAAGTAAAGATTCTTCTTATAATGCATTCCCTTTTAGTCTAAACATGATCTCTTGCCCTGCAACAGTGTTTAAGGTGAATACAAAGCTGTTTCATTGTGTGAAAAAGGTAAAGAATAGAGTTTCAAAGCAAAGATTCTTCTTATAATGCATTCCCTTTTAGTCTAAACATGATCTCTTGCCCTGCAACAGTGTTTAAGGTGAATACAAAGCTGTTTAATTGTGTGAAAAAGGTAAAGAACAGAGTTTCAAAGTAAAGATTCTTCTTATAATGCATTCCCTTTTAGTCTAAAACACAATCTCTTGCCCTGAAACAGTGTTTAAGGTGAATACAAAGCTGTTTCATAGTGTGAAAAAGGTAAAGAACAGAGTTTCAAAGTAAAGATTCTTCTTATAATGCATTCCCTTTTAGTCAAAAACACAATCTCTTGCCCTGAAACAGTGTTTAAGGTGAATACAAAGCTGTTTCATAGTGTGAAAAAGGTAAAGAACAGAGTTTCAAAGTAAAGATTCTTCTTATAATGCATTCCCTTTTAGTCTAAAACACAATCTCTTGCCCTGAAACAGTGTTTAAGGTGAATACAAAGCTGTTTCATAGTGTGAAAAAGGTAAAGAACAGAGTTTCAAAGTAAAGATTCTTCTTCTAATGCATTCCCTTTTAGTCTAAACATGATCTCTTGCCCTGCAACAGTGTTTAAGGTGAATACAAAGCTGTTTCATAGTGTGAAAAAGGTAAAGAACAGAGTTTCAAAGTAAAGATTCTTCTTATAATGCATTCCCTTTTAGTCTAAAACACAATCTCTTGCCCTGAAACAGTGTTTAAGGTGAATACAAAGCTGTTTCATAGTGTGAAAAAGGTAAAGAACAGAGTTTCAAAGTAAAGATTCTTCTTATAATGCATTCCCTTTTAGTCTAAACATGATCTCTTGCCCTGCAACAATGTTTAAGGTGAATACAAAGCTGTTTCATTGTGTGAAAAAGGTAAAGAACAGAGTTTCAAAGTAAAGATTCTTCTTATAATGCATTCCCTTTTAGTCTAAAACACAATCTCTTGCCCTGAAACAGTGTTTAAGGTGAATACAAAGCTGTTTCATAGTGTGAAAAAGGTAAAGAACAGAGTTTCAAAGTAAAGATTCTTCTTATAATGCATTCCCTTTTAGTCTAAACATGATCTCTTGCCCTGCAACAGTGTTTAAGGTGAATACAAAGCTGTTTCATAGTGTGAAAAAGGTAAAGAACAGAGTTTCAAAGTAAAGATTCTTCTTATAATGCATTCCCTTTTAGTCTAAACATGATCTCTTGCCCTGCAACAGTGTTACAAAGTGAATACAAAGCTGTTTCATTGTGTGAAAAAGGTAAAGAATAGAGTTTCAAAGCAAAGATTCTTCTTATAATGCATTCCCTTTTAGTCTAAACATGATCTCTTGCCCTGCAACAGTGTTTAAGGTGAATACAAAGCTGTTTAATTGTGTGAAAAAGGTAAAGAACAGAGTTTCAAAGTAAAGATTCTTCTTATAATGCATTCCCTTTTAGTCTAAAACACAATCTCTTGCCCTGAAACAGTGTTTAAGGTGAATACAAAGCTGTTTCATAGTGTGAAAAAGGTAAAGAACAGAGTTTCAAAGTAAAGATTCTTCTTATAATGCATTCCCTTTTAGTCAAAAACACAATCTCTTGCCCTGAAACAGTGTTTAAGGTGAATACAAAGCTGTTTCATAGTGTGAAAAAGGTAAAGAACAGAGTTTCAAAGTAAAGATTCTTCTTATAATGCATTCCCTTTTAGTCTAAACATGATCTCTTGCCCTGCAACAGTGTTTAAGGTGAATACAAAGCTGTTTCATAGTGTGAAAAAGGTAAAGAACAGAGTTTCAAAGTAAAGATTCTTCTTATAATGCATTCCCTTTTAGTCTAAACATGATCTCTTGCCCTGCAACAGTGTTTAAGGTGAATACAAAGCTGTTTCATTGTGTGAAAAAGGTAAAGAATAGAGTTTCAAAGCAAAGATTCTTCTTATAATGCATTCCCTTTTAGTCTAAACATGATCTCTTGCCCTGCAACAGTGTTTAAGGTGAATACAAAGCTGTTTAATTGTGTGAAAAAGGTAAAGAACAGAGTTTCAAAGTAAAGATTCTTCTTATAATGCATTCCCTTTTAGTCTAAAACACAATCTCTTGCCCTGAAACAGTGTTTAAGGTGAATACAAAGCTGTTTCATAGTGTGAAAAAGGTAAAGAACAGAGTTTCAAAGTAAAGATTCTTCTTATAATGCATTCCCTTTTAGTCAAAAACACAATCTCTTGCCCTGAAACAGTGTTTAAGGTGAATACAAAGCTGTTTCATAGTGTGAAAAAGGTAAAGAACAGAGTTTCAAAGTAAAGATTCTTCTTATAATGCATTCCCTTTTAGTCTAAACATGATCTCTTGCCCTGCAACAGTGTTTAAGGTGAATACAAAGCTGTTTCATAGTGTGAAAAAGGTAAAGAACAGAGTTTCAAAGTAAAGATTCTTCTTATAATGCATTCCCTTTTAGTCTAAACATGATCTCTTGCCCTGCAACAGTGTTACAAAGTGAATACAAAGCTGTTTCATTGTGTGAAAAAGGTAAAGAACAGAGTTTCAAAGTAAAGATTCTTCTTATAATGCATTCCCTTTTAGTCTAAAACACAATCTCTTGCCCTGAAACAGTGTTTAAGGTGAATACAAAGCTGTTTCATAGTGTGAAAAAGGTAAAGAACAGAGTTTCAAAGTAAAGATTCTTCTTATAATGCATTCCCTTTTAGTCTAAACATGATCTCTTGCCCTGCAACAGTGTTTAAGGTGAATACAAAGCTGTTTCATAGTGTGAAAAAGGTAAAGAACAGAGTTTCAAAGTAAAGATTCTTCTTATAATGCATACCCTTTTAGTCTAAACATGATCTCTTGCCCTGCAACAGTGTTTAAGCTGAATACAAAGCTGTTTCATAGTGTGAAAAAGGTAAAGAACAGAGTTTCAAAGTAAAGATTCTTCTTATAATGCATTCCCTTTTAGTCTAAAACACGATCTCTTGCCCTGAAACAGTGTTTAAGGTGAATACAAAGCTGTTTCATAGTGTGAAAAAGGTAAAGAACAGAGTTTCAAAGTAAAGATTCTTCTTATAATGCATACCCTTTTAGTCTAAACATGATCTCTTGCCCTGCAACAGTGTTTAAGCTGAATACAAAGCTGTTTCATAGTGTGAAAAAGGTAAAGAACAGAGTTTCAAAGTAAAGATTCTTCTTATAATGCATTCCCTTTTAGTCTAAAACACGATCTCTTGCCCTGAAACAGTGTTTAAGGTGAATACAAAGCTGTTTCATAGTGTGAAAAAGGTAAAGAACAGTTTCAAAGTAAAGATTCTTCTTATAATGCATTCCCTTTTAGTCTAAAACACAATCTCTTGCCCTGAAACAGTGTTTAAGGTGAATACAAAGCTGTTTCATAGTGTGAAAAAGGTAAAGAACAGAGTTTCAAAGTAAAGATTCTTCTTATAATGCATTCCCTTTTAGTCTAAACATGATCTCTTGCCCTGCAACAGTGTTTAAGGTGAATACAAAGCTGTTTCATAGTGTGAAAAAGGTAAAGAACAGAGTTTCAAAGTAAAGATTCTTCTTATAATGCATTCCCTTTTAGTCTAAAACACAATCTCTTGCCCTGAAACAGTGTTTAAGGTGAATACAAAGCTGTTTCATAGTGTGAAAAAGGTAAAGAACAGAGTTTCAAAGTAAAGATTCTTCTTATAATGCATTCCCTTTTAGTCTAAAACACAATCTCTTGCCCTGAAACAGTGTTTAAGGTGAATACAAAGCTGTTTCATAGTGTGAAAAAGGTAAAGAACAGAGTTTCAAAGTAAAGATTCTTCTTATAATGCATACCCTTTTAGTCTAAACATGATCTCTTGCCATGCAACAGTGTTTAAGCTGAATACAAAGCTGTTTCATAGTGTGAAAAAGGTAAAGAACAGAGTTTCAAAGTAAAGATTCTTCTTATAATGCATTCCCTTTTAGTCTAAAACACGATCTCTTGCCCTGAAACAGTGTTTAAGGTGAATACAAAGCTGTTTCATAGTGTGAAAAAGGTAAAGAACAGTTTCAAAGTAAAGTTTCTTCTTATAATGCATTCCCTTTTAGTCTAAAACACAATCTCTTGCCCTGAAACAGTGTTTAAGGTGAATACAAAGCTGTTTCATAGTGTGAAAAAGGTAAAGAACAGAGTTTCAAAGTAAAGATTCTTCTTATAATGCATTCCCTTTTAGTCTAAACATGATCTCTTGCCCTGCAACAGTGTTTAAGGTGAATACAAAGCTGTTTCATAGTGTGAAAAAGGTAAAGAACAGAGTTTCAAAGTAAAGATTCTTCTTATAATGCATTCCCTTTTAGTCTAAAACACAATCTCTTGCCCTGAAACAGTGTTTAAGGTGAATACAAAGCTGTTTCATAGTGTGAAAAAGGTAAAGAACAGAGTTTCAAAGTAAAGATTCTTCTTATAATGCATTCCCTTTTAGTCTAAAACACAATCTCTTGCCCTGAAACAGTGTTTAAGGTGAATACAAAGCTGTTTCATAGTGTGAAAAAGGTAAAGAACAGAGTTTCAAAGTAAAGATTCTTCTTATAATGCATTCCCTTTTAGTCTAAACATGATCTCTTGCCCTGCAATAGTGTTTAAGGTGAATACAAAGCTGTTTCATAGTGTGAAAAAGGTAAAGAACAGAGTTTCAAAGTAAAGATTCTTCTTATAATGCATTCCCTTTTAGTCTAAACATGATCTCTTGCCCTGCAACAATGTTTAAGGTGAATACAAAGCTGTTTCATTGTGTGAAAAAGGTAAAGAACAGAGTTTCAAAGTAAAGATTCTTCTTATAATGCATTCCCTTTTAGTCTAAAACACAATCTTTTGCCCTGAAACAGTGTTTAAGGTGAATACACAGCTGTTTCATAGTGTGAAAAAGGTAAAGAACAGAGTTTCAAAGTAAAGATTCTTCTTATAATGCATTCCCTTTTAGTCTAAAACACAATCTCTTGCCCTGAAACAGTGTTTAAGGTGAATACAAAGCTGTTTCATAGTGTGAAAAAGGTAAAGAACAGAGTTTCAAAGTAAAGATTCTTCTTCTAATGCATTCCCTTTTAGTCTAAACATGATCTCTTGCCCTGCAACAGTGTTTAAGGTGAATACAAAGCTGTTTCATAGTGTGAAAAAGGTAAAGAACAGAGTTTCAAAGTAAAGATTCTTCTTATAATGCATTCCCTTTTAGTCTAAAACACAATCTCTTGCCCTGAAACAGTGTTTAAGGTGAATACAAAGCTGTTTCATAGTGTGAAAAAGGTAAAGAACAGAGTTTCAAAGTAAAGATTCTTCTTATAATGCATTCCCTTTTAGTCTAAACATGATCTCTTGCCCTGCAACAATGTTTAAGGTGAATACAAAGCTGTTTCATTGTGTGAAAAAGGTAAAGAACAGAGTTTCAAAGTAAAGATTCTTCTTATAATGCATTCCCTTTTAGTCTAAAACACAATCTCTTGCCCTGAAACAGTGTTTAAGGTGAATACAAAGCTGTTTCATAGTGTGAAAAAGGTAAAGAACAGAGTTTCAAAGTAAAGATTCTTCTTATAATGCATTCCCTTTTAGTCTAAACATGATCTCTTGCCCTGCAACAGTGTTTAAGGTGAATACAAAGCTGTTTCATAGTGTGAAAAAGGTAAAGAACAGAGTTTCAAAGTAAAGATTCTTCTTATAATGCATTCCCTTTTAGTCTAAACATGATCTCTTGCCCTGCAACAGTGTTACAAAGTGAATACAAAGCTGTTTCATAGTGTGAAAAAGGTAAAGAACAGAGTTTCAAAGTAAAGATTCTTCTTATAATGCATTCCCTTTTAGTCTAAAACACATTCTCTTGCCCTGAAACAGTGTTTAAGGTGAATACAAAGCTGTTTCATAGTGTGAAAAAGGTAAAGAACAGAGTTTCAAAGTAAAGATTCTTCTTATAATGCATTCCCTTTTAGTCTAAAACACAATCTCTTGCCCTGAAACAGTGTTTAAGGTGAATACAAAGCTGTTTCATAGTGTGAAAAAGGTAAAGAACAGAGTTTCAAAGTAAAGATTCTTCTTATAATGCATTCCCTTTTAGTCTAAACATGATCTCTTGCCCTGCAACAATGTTTAAGGTGAATACAAAGCTGTTTCATAGTGTGAAAAAGGTAAAGAACAGAGTTTCAAAGTAAAGATTCTTCTTATAATGCATTCCCTTTTAGTCTAAAACACGATCTCTTGCCCTGAAACAGTGTTTAAGGTGAATACAAAGCTGTTTCATAGTGTGAAAAAGGTAAAGAACAGAGTTTCAAAGTAAAGATTCTTCTTATAATGCATTCCCTTTTAGTCTAAACATGATCTCTTGCCCTGCAACAGTGTTTAAGGTGAATACAAAGCTGTTTCATAGTGTGAAAAAGGTAAAGAACAGAGTTTCAAAGTAAAGATTCTTCTTATAATGCATTCCCTTTTAGTCTAAAACACAATCTCTTGCCCTGAAACAATGTTTAAGGTGAATACAAAGCTGTTTCATAGTGTGAAAAAGGTAAAGAACAGAGTTTCAAAGTAAAGATTCTTCTTATAATGCATTCCCTTTTAGTCTAAAACACAATCTCTTGCCCTGAAACAGTGTTTAAGGTGAATACAAAGCTGTTTCATAGTGTGAAAAAGGTAAAGAACAGAGTTTCAAAGTAAAGATTCTTCTTATAATGCATTCCCTTTTAGTCTAAACATGATCTCTTGCCCTGCAATAGTGTTTAAGGTGAATACAAAGCTGTTTCATAGTGTGAAAAAGGTAAAGAACAGAGTTTCAAAGTAAAGATTCTTCTTATAATGCATTCCCTTTTAGTCTAAACATGATCTCTTGCCCTGCAACAATGTTTAAGGTGAATACAAAGCTGTTTCATTGTGTGAAAAAGGTAAAGAACAGAGTTTCAAAGTAAAGATTCTTCTTATAATGCATTCCCTTTTAGTCTAAAACACAATCTTTTGCCCTGAAACAGTGTTTAAGGTGAATACACAGCTGTTTCATAGTGTGAAAAAGGTAAAGAACAGAGTTTCAAAGTAAAGATTCTTCTTATAATGCATTCCCTTTTAGTCTAAAACACAATCTCTTGCCCTGAAACAGTGTTTAAGGTGAATACAAAGCTGTTTCATAGTGTGAAAAAGGTAAAGAACAGAGTTTCAAAGTAAAGATTCTTCTTCTAATGCATTCCCTTTTAGTCTAAACATGATCTCTTGCCCTGCAACAGTGTTTAAGGTGAATACAAAGCTGTTTCATAGTGTGAAAAAGGTAAAGAACAGAGTTTCAAAGTAAAGATTCTTCTTATAATGCATTCCCTTTTAGTCTAAAACACAATCTCTTGCCCTGAAACAGTGTTTAAGGTGAATACAAAGCTGTTTCATAGTGTGAAAAAGGTAAAGAACAGAGTTTCAAAGTAAAGATTCTTCTTATAATGCATTCCCTTTTAGTCTAAACATGATCTCTTGCCCTGCAACAATGTTTAAGGTGAATACAAAGCTGTTTCATTGTGTGAAAAAGGTAAAGAACAGAGTTTCAAAGTAAAGATTCTTCTTATAATGCATTCCCTTTTAGTCTAAAACACAATCTCTTGCCCTGAAACAGTGTTTAAGGTGAATACAAAGCTGTTTCATAGTGTGAAAAAGGTAAAGAACAGAGTTTCAAAGTAAAGATTCTTCTTATAATGCATTCCCTTTTAGTCTAAACATGATCTCTTGCCCTGCAACAGTGTTTAAGGTGAATACAAAGCTGTTTCATAGTGTGAAAAAGGTAAAGAACAGAGTTTCAAAGTAAAGATTCTTCTTATAATGCATTCCCTTTTAGTCTAAACATGATCTCTTGCCCTGCAACAGTGTTACAAAGTGAATACAAAGCTGTTTCATAGTGTGAAAAAGGTAAAGAACAGAGTTTCAAAGTAAAGATTCTTCTTATAATGCATTCCCTTTTAGTCTAAAACACATTCTCTTGCCCTGAAACAGTGTTTAAGGTGAATACAAAGCTGTTTCATAGTGTGAAAAAGGTAAAGAACAGAGTTTCAAAGTAAAGATTCTTCTTATAATGCATTCCCTTTTAGTCTAAAACACAATCTCTTGCCCTGAAACAGTGTTTAAGGTGAATACAAAGCTGTTTCATAGTGTGAAAAAGGTAAAGAACAGAGTTTCAAAGTAAAGATTCTTCTTATAATGCATTCCCTTTTAGTCTAAACATGATCTCTTGCCCTGCAACAATGTTTAAGGTGAATACAAAGCTGTTTCATTGTGTGAAAAAGGTAAAGAACAGAGTTTCAAAGTAAAGATTCTTCTTATAATGCATTCCCTTTTAGTCTAAAACACAATCTCTTGCCCTGAAACAGTGTTTAAGGTGAATACAAAGCTGTTTCATAGTGTGAAAAAGGTAAAGAACAGAGTTTCAAAGTAAAGATTCTTCTTATAATGCATTCCCTTTTAGTCTAAACATGATCTCTTGCCCTGCAACAGTGTTTAAGGTGAATACAAAGCTGTTTCATAGTGTGAAAAAGGTAAAGAACAGTTTCAAAGTAAAGATTCTTCTTATAATGCATTCCCTTTTAGTCTAAACATGATCTCTTGCCCTGCAACAGTGTTACAAAGTGAATACAAAGCTGTTTCATTGTGTGAAAAAGGTAAAGAACAGAGTTTCAAAGTAAAGATTCTTCTTATAATGCATTCCCTTTTAGTCTAAAACACAATCTCTTGCCCTGAAACAGTGTTTAAGGTGAATACAAAGCTGTTTCATAGTGTGAAAAAGGTAAAGAACAGAGTTTCAAAGTAAAGATTCTTCTTATAATGCATTCCCTTTTAGTCTAAACATGATCTCTTGCCCTGCAACAGTGTTTAAGGTGAATACAAAGCTGTTTCATTGTGTGAAAAAGGTAAAGAACAGAGTTTCAAAGCAAAGATTCTTCTTATAATGCATTCCCTTTTAGTCTAAACATGATCTCTTGCCCTGCAACAGTGTTTAAGGTGAATACAAAGCTGTTTAATTGTGTGAAAAAGGTAAAGAACAGAGTTTCAAAGTAAAGATTCTTCTTATAATGCATTCCCTTTTAGTCTAAAACACAATCTCTTGCCCTGAAACAGTGTTTAAGGTGAATACAAAGCTGTTTCATAGTGTGAAAAAGGTAAAGAACAGAGTTTCAAAGTAAAGATTCTTCTTATAATGCATTCCCTTTTAGTCAAAAACACAATCTCTTGCCCTGAAACAGTGTTTAAGGTGAATACAAAGCTGTTTCATAGTGTGAAAAAGGTAAAGAACAGAGTTTCAAAGTAAAGATTCTTCTTATAATGCATTCCCTTTTAGTCTAAACATGATCTCTTGCCCTGCAACAGTGTTTAAGGTGAATACAAAGCTGTTTCATAGTGTGAAAAAGGTAAAGAACAGAGTTTCAAAGTAAAGATTCTTCTTATAATGCATTCCCTTTTAGTCTAAACATGATCTCTTGCCCTGCAACAGTGTTACAAAGTGAATACAAAGCTGTTTCATTGTGTGAAAAAGGTAAAGAACAGAGTTTCAAAGTAAAGATTCTTCTTATAATGCATTCCCTTTTAGTCTAAAACACAATCTCTTGCCCTGAAACAGTGTTTAAGGTGAATACAAAGCTGTTTCATAGTGTGAAAAAGGTAAAGAACAGAGTTTCAAAGTAAAGATTCTTCTTATAATGCATTCCCTTTTAGTCTAAACATGATCTCTTGCCCTGCAACAGTGTTTAAGGTGAATACAAAGCTGTTTCATAGTGTGAAAAAGGTAAAGAACAGAGTTTCAAAGTAAAGATTCTTCTTATAATGCATTCCCTTTTAATCTAAAACACAATCTCTTGCCCTGAAACAGTGTTTAAGGTGAATACAAAGCTGTTTCATAGTGTGAAAAAGGTAAAGAACAGAGTTTCAAAGTAAAGATTCTTCTTATAATGCATACCCTTTTAGTCTAAACATGATCTCTTGCCCTGCAACAGTGTTTAAGCTGAATACAAAGCTGTTTCATAGTGTGAAAAAGGTAAAGAACAGAGTTTCAAAGTAAAGATTCTTCTTATAATGCATTCCCTTTTAGTCTAAAACACGATCTCTTGCCCTGAAACAGTGTTTAAGGTGAATACAAAGCTGTTTCATAGTGTGAAAAAGGTAAAGAACAGTTTCAAAGTAAAGATTCTTCTTATAATGCATTCCCTTTTAGTCTAAAACACAATCTCTTGCCCTGAAACAGTGTTTAAGGTGAATACAAAGCTGTTTCATAGTGTGAAAAAGGTAAAGAACAGAGTTTCAAAGTAAAGATTCTTCTTATAATGCATTCCCTTTTAGTCTAAACATGATCTCTTGCCCTGCAACAGTGTTTAAGGTGAATACAAAGCTGTTTCATTGTGTGAAAAAGGTAAAGAACAGAGTTTCAAAGTAAAGATTCTTCTTATAATGCATTCCCTTTTAGTCTAAACATGATCTCTTGCCCTGCAACAGTGTTTAAGGTGAATACAAAGCTGTTTCATAGTGTGAAAAAGGTAAAGAACAGAGTTTCAAAGTAAAGATTCTTCTTATAATGCATTCCCTTTTAGTCTAAAACACAATCTCTTGCCCTGAAACAGTGTTTAAGGTGAATACAAAGCTGTTTCATAGTGTGAAAAAGGTAAAGAACAGAGTTTCAAAGTAAAGATTCTTCTTATAATGCATTCCCTTTTAGTCTAAAACACAATCTCTTGCCCTGAAACAGTGTTTAAGGTGAATACAAAGCTGTTTCATAGTGTGAAAAAGGTAAAGAACAGAGTTTCAAAGTAAAGATTCTTCTTATAATGCATTCCCTTTTAGTCTAAAACACAATCTTTTGCCCTGAAACAGTGTTTAAGGTGAATACAAAGCTGTTTCATAGTGTGAAAAAGGTAAAGAACAGAGTTTCAAAGTATAGATTCTTCTTATAATGCATTCCCTTTTAGTCTAAAACACAATCTCTTGCCCTGAAACAGTGTTTAAGGTGAATACAAAGCTGTTTCATAGTGTGAAAAAGGTAAAGAACAGAGTTTCAAAGTAAAGATTCTTCTTATAATGCATTCCCTTTTAGTCTAAACATGATCTCTTGCCCTGCAACAGTGTTTAAGGTGAATACAAAGCTGTTTCATAGTGTGAAAAAGGTAAAGAACAGAGTTTCAAAGTAAAGATTCTTCTTATAATGCATTCCCTTTTAGTCTAAACTTGATCTCTTGCCCTGCAACAGTGTTACAAAGTGAATACAAAGCTGTTTCATTGTGTGAAAAAGGTAAAGAATAGAGTTTCAAAGCAAAGATTCTTCTTATAATGCATTCCCTTTTAGTCTAAACATGATCTCTTGCCCTGCAACAGTGTTTAAGGTGAATACAAAGCTGTTTAATTGTGTGAAAAAGGTAAAGAACAGAGTTTCAAAGTAAAGATTCTTCTTATAATGCATTCCCTTTTAGTCTAAAACACAATCTCTTGCCCTGAAACAGTGTTTAAGGTGAAAACAAAGCTGTTTCATAGTGTGAAAAAGGTAAAGAACAGAGTTTCAAAGTAAAGATTCTTCTTATAATGCATTCCCTTTTAGTCAAAAACACAATCTCTTGCCCTGAAACAGTGTTTAAGGTGAATACAAAGCTGTTTCATAGTGTGAAAAAGGTAAAGAACAGAGTTTCAAAGTAAAGATTCTTCTTATAATGCATTCCCTTTTAGTCTAAACATGATCTCTTGCCCTGCAACAGTGTTTAAGGTGAATACAAAGCTGTTTCATAGTGTGAAAAAGGTATAGAACAGAGTTTCAAAGTAAAGATTCTTCTTATAATGCATTCCCTTTTAGTCTAAACATGATCTCTTGCCCTGCAACAGTGTTTAAGGTGAATACAAAGCTGTTTCATTGTGTGAAAAAGGTAAAGAATAGAGTTTCAAAGCAAAGATTCTTCTTATAATGCATTCCCTTTTAGTCTAAACATGATCTCTTGCCCTGCAACAGTGTTTAAGGTGAATACAAAGCTGTTTAATTGTGTGAAAAAGGTAAAGAACAGAGTTTCAAAGTAAAGATTCTTCTTATAATGCATTCCCTTTTAGTCTAAAACACAATCTCTTGCCCTGAAACAGTTTTTAAGGTGAATACAAAGCTGTTTCATAGTGTGAAAAAGGTAAAGAACAGAGTTTCAAAGTAAAGATTCTTCTTATAATGCATTCCCTTTTAGTCTAAACATGATCTCTTGCCCTGCAACAGTGTTTAAGGTGAATACAAAGCTGTTTCATAGTGTGAAAAAGGTAAAGAACAGAGTTTCAAAGTAAAGATTCTTCTTATAATGCATTCCCTTTTAGTCTAAACATGATCTCTTGCCCTGCAACAGTGTTACAAAGTGAATACAAAGCTGTTTCATTGTGTGAAAAAGGTAAAGAACAGAGTTTCAAAGTAAAGATTCTTCTTATAATGCATTCCCTTTTAGTCTAAAACACAATCTCTTGCCCTGAAACAGTGTTTAAGGTGAATACAAAGCTGTTTCATAGTGTGAAAAAGGTAAAGAACAGAGTTTCAAAGTAAAGATTCTTCTTATAATGCATTCCCTTTTAGTCTAAACATGATCTCTTGCCCTGCAACAGTGTTTAAGGTGAATACAAAGCTGTTTCATTGTGTGAAAAAGGTAAAGAACAGAGTTTCAAAGTAAAGATTCTTCTTATAATGCATTCCCTTTTAGTCTAAAACACAATCTCTTGCCCTGAAACAGTGTTTAAGGTGAATACAAAGCTGTTTCATAGTGTGAAAAAGGTAAAGAACAGAGTTTCAAAGTAAAGATTCTTCTTATAATGCATACCCTTTTAGTCTAAACATGATCTCTTGCCCTGCAACAGTGTTTAAGCTGAATACAAAGCTGTTTCATAGTGTGAAAAAGGTAAAGAACAGAGTTTCAAAGTAAAGATTCTTCTTATAATGCATTCCCTTTTAGTCTAAAACACGATCTCTTGCCCTGAAACAGTGTTTAAGGTGAATACAAAGCTGTTTCATAGTGTGAAAAAGGTAAAGAACAGTTTCAAAGTAAAGATTCTTCTTATAATGCATTCCCTTTTAGTCTAAAACACAATCTCTTGCCCTGAAACAGTGTTTAAGGTGAATACAAAGCTGTTTCATAGTGTGAAAAAGGTAAAGAACAGAGTTTCAAAGTAAAGATTCTTCTTATAATGCATTCCCTTTTAGTCTAAACATGATCTCTTGCCCTGCAACAGTGTTTAAGGTGAATACAAAGCTGTTTCATTGTGTGAAAAAGGTAAAGAACAGAGTTTCAAAGTAAAGATTCTTCTTATAATGCATTCCCTTTTAGTCTAAACATGATCTCTTGCCCTGCAACAGTGTTTAAGGTGAATACAAAGCTGTTTCATAGTGTGAAAAAGGTAAAGAACAGAGTTTCAAAGTAAAGATTCTTCTTATAATGCATTCCCTTTTAGTCTAAAACACAATCTCTTGCCCTGAAACAGTGTTTAAGGTGAATACAAAGCTGTTTCATAGTGTGAAAAAGGTAAAGAACAGAGTTTCAAAGTAAAGATTCTTCTTATAATGCATTCCCTTTTAGTCTAAAACACAATCTCTTGCCCTGAAACAGTGTTTAAGGTGAATACAAAGCTGTTTCATAGTGTGAAAAAGGTAAAGAACAGAGTTTCAAAGTAAAGATTCTTCTTATAATGCATTCCCTTTTAGTCTAAAACACAATCTTTTGCCCTGAAACAGTGTTTAAGGTGAATACAAAGCTGTTTCATAGTGTGAAAAAGGTAAAGAACAGAGTTTCAAAGTATAGATTCTTCTTATAATGCATTCCCTTTTAGTCTAAAACACAATCTCTTGCCCTGAAACAGTGTTTAAGGTGAATACAAAGCTGTTTCATAGTGTGAAAAAGGTAAAGAACAGAGTTTCAAAGTAAAGATTCTTCTTATAATGCATTCCCTTTTAGTCTAAACATGATCTCTTGCCCTGCAACAGTGTTTAAGGTGAATACAAAGCTGTTTCATAGTGTGAAAAAGGTAAAGAACAGAGTTTCAAAGTAAAGATTCTTCTTATAATGCATTCCCTTTTAGTCTAAACATGATCTCTTGCCCTGCAACAGTGTTACAAAGTGAATACAAAGCTGTTTCATTGTGTGAAAAAGGTAAAGAATAGAGTTTCAAAGCAAAGATTCTTCTTATAATGCATTCCCTTTTAGTCTAAACATGATCTCTTGCCCTGCAACAGTGTTTAAGGTGAATACAAAGCTGTTTAATTGTGTGAAAAAGGTAAAGAACAGAGTTTCAAAGTAAAGATTCTTCTTATAATGCATTCCCTTTTAGTCTAAAACACAATCTCTTGCCCTGAAACAGTGTTTAAGGTGAATACAAAGCTGTTTCATAGTGTGAAAAAGGTAAAGAACAGAGTTTCAAAGTAAAGATTCTTCTTATAATGCATTCCCTTTTAGTCAAAAACACAATCTCTTGCCCTGAAACAGTGTTTAAGGTGAATACAAAGCTGTTTCATAGTGTGAAAAAGGTAAAGAACAGAGTTTCAAAGTAAAGATTCTTCTTATAATGCATTCCCTTTTAGTCTAAACATGATCTCTTGCCCTGCAACAGTGTTTAAGGTGAATACAAAGCTGTTTCATAGTGTGAAAAAGGTAAAGAACAGAGTTTCAAAGTAAAGATTCTTCTTATAATGCATTCCCTTTTAGTCTAAAACACAATCTCTTGCCCTGAAACAGTGTTTAAGGTGAATACAAAGCTGTTTCATAGTGTGAAAAAGGTAAAGAACAGAGTTTCAAAGTAAAGATTCTTCTTATAATGCATTCCCTTTTAGTCTAAACATGATCTCTTGCCCTGCAACAGTGTTTAAGGTGAATACAAAGCTGTTTCATAGTGTGAAAAAGGTAAAGAACAGAGTTTCAAAGTAAAGATTCTTCTTATAATGCATTCCCTTTTAGTCTAAAACACAATCTCTTGCCCTGAAACAGTGTTTAAGGTGAATACAAAGCTGTTTCATAGTGTGAAAAAGGTAAAGAACAGAGTTTCAAAGTAAAGATTCTTCTTATAATGCATTCCCTTTTAGTCTAAAACACAATCTCTTGCCCTGAAAGAGTGTTTAAGGTGAATACAAAGCTGTTTCATAGTGTGAAAAAGGTAAAGAACAGAGTTTCAAAGTAAAGATTCTTCTTATAATGCATTCCCTTTTAGTCTAAAACACAATCTTTTGCCCTGAAACAGTGTTTAAGGTGAATACAAAGCTGTTTCATAGTGTGAAAAAGGTAAAGAACAGAGTTTCAAAGTATAGATTCTTCTTATAATGCATTCCCTTTTAGTCTAAAACACAATCTCTTGCCCTGAAACAGTGTTTAAGGTGAATACAAAGCTGTTTCATAGTGTGAAAAAGGTAAAGAACAGAGTTTCAAAGTAAAGATTCTTCTTATAATGCATTCCCTTTTAGTCTAAACATGATCTCTTGCCCTGCAACAGTGTTTAAGGTGAATACAAAGCTGTTTCATAGTGTGAAAAAGGTAAAGAACAGAGTTTCAAAGTAAAGATTCTTCTTATAATGCATTCCCTTTTAGTCTAAACTTGATCTCTTGCCCTGCAACAGTGTTACAAAGTGAATACAAAGCTGTTTCATTGTGTGAAAAAGGTAAAGAATAGAGTTTCAAAGCAAAGATTCTTCTTATAATGCATTCCCTTTTAGTCTAAACATGATCTCTTGCCCTGCAACAGTGTTTAAGGTGAATACAAAGCTGTTTAATTGTGTGAAAAAGGTAAAGAACAGAGTTTCAAAGTAAAGATTCTTCTTATAATGCATTCCCTTTTAGTCTAAAACACAATCTTTTGCCCTGAAACAGTGTTTAAGGTGAATACAAAGCTGTTTCATAGTGTGAAAAAGGTAAAGAACAGAGTTTCAAAGTATAGATTCTTCTTATAATGCATTCCCTTTTAGTCTAAAACACAATCTCTTGCCCTGAAACAGTGTTTAAGGTGAATACAAAGCTGTTTCATAGTGTGAAAAAGGTAAAGAACAGAGTTTCAAAGTAAAGATTCTTCTTATAATGCATTCCCTTTTAGTCTAAACATGATCTCTTGCCCTGCAACAGTGTTTAAGGTGAATACAAAGCTGTTTCATAGTGTGAAAAAGGTAAAGAACAGAGTTTCAAAGTAAAGATTCTTCTTATAATGCATTCCCTTTTAGTCTAAACTTGATCTCTTGCCCTGCAACAGTGTTACAAAGTGAATACAAAGCTGTTTCATTGTGTGAAAAAGGTAAAGAATAGAGTTTCAAAGCAAAGATTCTTCTTATAATGCATTCCCTTTTAGTCTAAACATGATCTCTTGCCCTGCAACAGTGTTTAAGGTGAATACAAAGCTGTTTAATTGTGTGAAAAAGGTAAAGAACAGAGTTTCAAAGTAAAGATTCTTCTTATAATGCATTCCCTTTTAGTCTAAAACACAATCTCTTGCCCTGAAACAGTGTTTAAGGTGAAAACAAAGCTGTTTCATAGTGTGAAAAAGGTAAAGAACAGAGTTTCAAAGTAAAGATTCTTCTTATAATGCATTCCCTTTTAGTCTAAACATGATCTCTTGCCCTGCAACAGTGTTTAAGGTGAATACAAAGCTGTTTCATAGTGTGAAAAAGGTAAAGAACAGAGTTTCAAAGTAAAGATTCTTCTTATAATGCATTCCCTTTTAGTCTAAAACACAATCTCTTGCCCTGAAACAGTGTTTAAGGTGAATACAAAGCTGTTTCATAGTGTGAAAAAGGTAAAGAACAGAGTTTCAAAGTAAAGATTCTTCTTATAATGCATTCCCTTTTAGTCTAAAACACAATCTCTTGCCCTGAAACAGTGTTTAAGGTGAATACAAAGCTGTTTCATAGTGTGAAAAAGGTAAAGAACAGAGTTTCAAAGTAAAGATTCTTCTTATAATGCATTCCCTTTTAGTCTAAAACACAATCTTTTGCCCTGAAACAGTGTTTAAGGTGAATACAAAGCTGTTTCATAGTGTGAAAAAGGTAAAGAACAGAGTTTCAAAGTATAGATTCTTCTTATAATGCATTCCCTTTTAGTCTAAAACACAATCTCTTGCCCTGAAACAGTGTTTAAGGTGAATACAAAGCTGTTTCATAGTGTGAAAAAGGTAAAGAACAGAGTTTCAAAGTAAAGATTCTTCTTATAATGCATTCCCTTTTAGTCTAAACATGATCTCTTGCCCTGCAACAGTGTTTAAGGTGAATACAAAGCTGTTTCATAGTGTGAAAAAGGTAAAGAACAGAGTTTCAAAGTAAAGATTCTTCTTATAATGCATTCCCTTTTAGTCTAAACATGATCTCTTGCCCTGCAACAGTGTTACAAAGTGAATACAAAGCTGTTTCATTGTGTGAAAAAGGTAAAGAATAGAGTTTCAAAGCAAAGATTCTTCTTATAATGCATTCCCTTTTAGTCTAAACATGATCTCTTGCCCTGAAACAGTGTTTAAGGTGAATACAAAGCTGTTTCATAGTGTGAAAAAGGTAAAGAACAGTTTCAAAGTAAAGATTCTTCTTATAATGCATTCCCTTTTAGTCTAAAACACAATCTCTTGCCCTGAAACAGTGTTTAAGGTGAATACAAAGCTGTTTCATAGTGTGAAAAAGGTAAAGAACAGAGTTTCAAAGTAAAGATTCTTCTTATAATGCATTCCCTTTTAGTCTAAACATGATCTCTTGCCCTGCAACAGTGTTTAAGGTGAATACAAAGCTGTTTCATTGTGTGAAAAAGGTAAAGAACAGAGTTTCAAAGTAAAGATTCTTCTTATAATGCATTCCCTTTTAGTCTAAACATGATCTCTTGCCCTGCAACAGTGTTTAAGGTGAATACAAAGCTGTTTCATAGTGTGAAAAAGGTAAAGAACAGAGTTTCAAAGTAAAGATTCTTCTTATAATGCATTCCCTTTTAGTCTAAAACACAATCTCTTGCCCTGAAACAGTGTTTAAGGTGAATACAAAGCTGTTTCATAGTGTGAAAAAGGTAAAGAACAGAGTTTCAAAGTAAAGATTCTTCTTATAATGCATTCCCTTTTAGTCTAAAACACAATCTCTTGCCCTGAAACAGTGTTTAAGGTGAATACAAAGCTGTTTCATAGTGTGAAAAAGGTAAAGAACAGAGTTTCAAAGTAAAGATTCTTCTTATAATGCATTCCCTTTTAGTCTAAAACACAATCTTTTGCCCTGAAACAGTGTTTAAGGTGAATACAAAGCTGTTTCATAGTGTGAAAAAGGTAAAGAACAGAGTTTCAAAGTATAGATTCTTCTTATAATGCATTCCCTTTTAGTCTAAAACACAATCTCTTGCCCTGAAACAGTGTTTAAGGTGAATACAAAGCTGTTTCATAGTGTGAAAAAGGTAAAGAACAGAGTTTCAAAGTAAAGATTCTTCTTATAATGCATTCCCTTTTAGTCTAAACATGATCTCTTGCCCTGCAACAGTGTTTAAGGTGAATACAAAGCTGTTTCATAGTGTGAAAAAGGTAAAGAACAGAGTTTCAAAGTAAAGATTCTTCTTATAATGCATTCCCTTTTAGTCTAAACATGATCTCTTGCCCTGCAACAGTGTTACAAAGTGAATACAAAGCTGTTTCATTGTGTGAAAAAGGTAAAGAATAGAGTTTCAAAGCAAAGATTCTTCTTATAATGCATTCCCTTTTAGTCTAAACATGATCTCTTGCCCTGCAACAGTGTTTAAGGTGAATACAAAGCTGTTTAATTGTGTGAAAAAGGTAAAGAACAGAGTTTCAAAGTAAAGATTCTTCTTATAATGCATT
Organism: Electrophorus electricus; assembly: GCF_041902795.1. Classification (NCBI taxonomy): domain Eukaryota; kingdom Metazoa; phylum Chordata; class Actinopteri; order Gymnotiformes; family Gymnotidae; genus Electrophorus; species Electrophorus electricus. The sequence goes on along the minus strand of NC_137508.1, from coordinate 17,414,587 downwards.
CCCTTTTAGTCTAAAACACAATCTCTTGCCCTGAAACAGTGTTTAAGGTGAATACAAAGCTGTTTCATAGTGTGAAAAAGGTAAAGAACAGAGTTTCAAAGTAAAGATTCTTCTTATAATGCATTCCCTTTTAGTCAAAAACACAATCTCTTGCCCTGAAACAGTGTTTAAGGTGAATACAAAGCTGTTTCATAGTGTGAAAAAGGTAAAGAACAGAGTTTCAAAGTAAAGATTCTTCTTATAATGCATTCCCTTTTAGTCTAAACATGATCTCTTGCCCTGCAACAGTGTTTAAGGTGAATACAAAGCTGTTTCATAGTGTGAAAAAGGTAAAGAACAGAGTTTCAAAGTAAAGATTCTTCTTATAATGCATTCCCTTTTAGTCTAAAACACAATCTCTTGCCCTGAAACAGTGTTTAAGGTGAATACAAAGCTGTTTCATAGTGTGAAAAAGGTAAAGAACAGAGTTTCAAAGTAAAGATTCTTCTTATAATGCATTCCCTTTTAGTCTAAACATGATCTCTTGCCCTGCAACAGTGTTTAAGGTGAATACAAAGCTGTTTCATTGTGTGAAAAAGGTAAAGAACAGAGTTTCAAAGTAAAGATTCTTCTTATAATGCATTCCCTTTTAGTCTAAAACACAATCTCTTGCCCTGAAACAGTGTTTAAGGTGAATACAAAGCTGTTTCATAGTGTGAAAAAGGTAAAGAACAGAGTTTCAAAGTAAAGATTCTTCTTATAATGCATACCCTTTTAGTCTAAACATGATCTCTTGCCCTGCAACAGTGTTTAAGCTGAATACAAAGCTGTTTCATAGTGTGAAAAAGGTAAAGAACAGAGTTTCAAAGTAAAGATTCTTCTTATAATGCATTCCCTTTTAGTCTAAAACACGATCTCTTGCCCTGAAACAGTGTTTAAGGTGAATACAAAGCTGTTTCATAGTGTGAAAAAGGTAAAGAACAGTTTCAAAGTAAAGATTCTTCTTATAATGCATTCCCTTTTAGTCGAAAACACAATCTCTTGCCCTGAAACAGTGTTTAAGGTGAATACAAAGCTGTTTCATAGTGTGAAAAAGGTAAAGAACAGAGTTTCAAAGTAAAGATTCTTCTTATAATGCATTCCCTTTTAGTCTAAACATGATCTCTTGCCCTGCAACAGTGTTTAAGGTGAATACAAAGCTGTTTCATAGTGTGAAAAAGGTAAAGAACAGAGTTTCAAAGTAAAGATTCTTCTTATAATGCATTCCCTTTTAGTCTAAAACACAATCTCTTGCCCTGAAACAGTGTTTAAGGTGAATACAAAGCTGTTTCATAGTGTGAAAAAGGTAAAGAACAGAGTTTCAAAGTAAAGATTCTTCTTATAATGCATTCCCTTTTAGTCTAAAACACAATCTCTTGCCCTGAAACAGTGTTTAAGGTGAATACAAAGCTGTTTCATAGTGTGAAAAAGGTAAAGAACAGAGTTTCAAAGTAAAGATTCTTCTTATAATGCATTCCCTTTTAGTCTAAAACACAATCTTTTGCCCTGAAACAGTGTTTAAGGTGAATACAAAGCTGTTTCATAGTGTGAAAAAGGTAAAGAACAGAGTTTCAAAGTATAGATTCTTCTTATAATGCATTCCCTTTTAGTCTAAAACACAATCTCTTGCCCTGAAACAGTGTTTAAGGTGAATACAAAGCTGTTTCATAGTGTGAAAAAGGTAAAGAACAGAGTTTCAAAGTAAAGATTCTTCTTATAATGCATTCCCTTTTAGTCTAAACATGATCTCTTGCCCTGCAACAGTGTTTAAGGTGAATACAAAGCTGTTTCATAGTGTGAAAAAGGTAAAGAACAGAGTTTCAAAGTAAAGATTCTTCTTATAATGCATTCCCTTTTAGTCTAAACATGATCTCTTGCCCTGCAACAGTGTTACAAAGTGAATACAAAGCTGTTTCATTGTGTGAAAAAGGTAAAGAACAGAGTTTCAAAGTAAAGATTCTTCTTATAATGCATTCCCTTTTAGTCTAAAACACAATCTCTTGCCCTGAAACAGTGTTTAAGGTGAATACAAAGCTGTTTCATAGTGTGAAAAAGGTAAAGAACAGAGTTTCAAAGTAAAGATTCTTCTTATAATGCATTCCCTTTTAGTCTAAACATGATCTCTTGCCCTGCAACAGTGTTTAAGGTGAATACAAAGCTGTTTCATAGTGTGAAAAAGGTAAAGAACAGAGTTTCAAAGTAAAGATTCTTCTTATAATGCATTCCCTTTTAGTCTAAAACACAATCTCTTGCCCTGAAACAGTGTTTAAGTTGTTCAATTTGGTTAAAAACAATATTTCTTGCTCTGAAACTATGTATAAGCCAATTATAATGCGTGGAAACGTTGCCTCCTTGTGGTTAGAGGTGTAAAAACAGAGTTGCAATTACTTTAATTGGTCATATTACAAACAACTTGATGTCCCCTTGTTATAAACTCTTTTCATTTGAAATATGTGTTTTCTTAACATATTGTAAGTTATTCAGTTTGGTTAAAAACAAGATGTCTAGCTCTGAAACAGTGTTTAAGGTGAATACAAAGCTGTTTCATAGTGTGAAAAAGGTAAAGAACAGAGTTTCTAAGTAAAGATTCTTCTTATAATGCATTCCCTTTTAGTCTAAAACACAATCTCTTACCCTGAAACAGTGTTTAAGGTGAATACAAAGCTGTTTCATTGTGTGAAAAAGGTAAAGAACAGAGTTTCAAAGTAAAGATTCTTCTTATAATGCATTCCCTTTTAGTCTAAACATGATCTCTTGCCCTGCAACAGTGTTTAAGGTGAATACAAAGCTGTTTCATAGTGTGAAAAAGGTAAAGAACAGAGTTTCAAAGTAAAGATTCTTCTTATAATGCATTCCCTTTTAGTCTAAAACACAATCTCTTGCCCTGAAACAGTGTTTAAGGTGAATACAAAGCTGTTTCATAGTGTGAAAAAGGTAAAGAACAGAGTTTCAAAGTAAAGATTCTTCTTATAATGCATTCCCTTTTAGTCTAAACATGATCTCTTGCCCTGCAACAGTGTTTAAGGTGAATACAAAGCTGTTTCATTGTGTGAAAAAGGTAAAGAATAGAGTTTCAAAGCAAAGATTCTTCTTATAATGCATTCCCTTTTAGTCTAAACATGATCTCTTGCCCTGCAACAGTGTTTAAGGTGAATACAAAGCTGTTTAATTGTGTGAAAAAGGTAAAGCACAGAGTTTCAAAGTAAAGATTCTTCTTATAATGCATTCCCTTTTATTCTAAAACACAATCTCTTGCCCTGAAACAGTGTTTAAGGTGAATACAAAGCTGTTTCATAGTGTGAAAAAGGTAAAGAACAGAGTTTCAAAGTAAAGATTCTTCTTATAATGCATTCCCTTTTAGTCTAAAACACAATCTCTTGCCCTGAAACAGTGTTTAAGGTGAATACAAAGCTGTTTCATAGTGTGAAAAAGGTAAAGAACAGAGTTTCAAAGTAAAGATTCTTCTTATAATGCATTCCCTTTTAGTCTAAAACACAATCTCTTGCCCTGAAACAGTGTTTAAGGTGAATACAAAGCTGTTTCATAGTGTGAAAAAGGTAAAGAACAGAGTTTCAAAGTAAAGATTCTTCTTATAATGCATTCCCTTTTAGTCTAAACATGATCTCTTGCCCTGCAACAGTGTTTAAGGTGAATACAAAGCTGTTTCATAGTGTGAAAAAGGTAAAGAACAGAGTTTCAAAGTAAAGATTCTTCTTATAATGCATTCCCTTTTAGTCTAAACATGATCTCTTGCCCTGCAACAGTGTTTAAGCTGAATACAAAGCTGTTTCATAGTGTGAAAAAGGTAAAGAACAGAGTTTCAAAGTAAAGATTCTTCTTATAATGCATTCCCTTTTAGTCTAAAACACGATCTCTTGCCCTGAAACAGTGTTTAAGGTGAATACAAAGCTGTTTCATAGTGTGAAAAAGGTAAAGAACAGTTTCAAAGTAAAGATTCTTCTTATAATGCATTCCCTTTTAGTCTAAAACACAATCTCTTGCCCTGAAACAGTGTTTAAGGTGAATACAAAGCTGTTTCATAGTGTGAAAAAGGTAAAGAACAGAGTTTCAAAGTAAAGATTCTTCTTATAATGCATTCCCTTTTAGTCTAAACATGATCTCTTGCCCTGCAACAGTGTTTAAGGTGAATACAAAGCTGTTTCATAGTGTGAAAAAGGTAAAGAACAGAGTTTCAAAGTAAAGATTCTTCTTATAATGCATTCCCTTTTAGTCTAAAACACAATCTCTTGCCCTGAAACAGTGTTTAAGGTGAATACAAAGCTGTTTCATAGTGTGAAAAAGGTAAAGAACAGAGTTTCAAAGTAAAGATTCTTCTTATAATGCATTCCCTTTTAGTCTAAAACACAATCTCTTGCCCTGAAACAGTGTTTAAGGTGAATACAAAGCTGTTTCATAGTGTGAAAAAGGTAAAGAACAGAGTTTCAAAGTAAAGATTCTTCTTATAATGCATTCCCTTTTAGTCTAAACATGATCTCTTGCCCTGCAATAGTGTTTAAGGTGAATACAAAGCTGTTTCATAGTGTGAAAAAGGTAAAGAACAGAGTTTCAAAGTAAAGATTCTTCTTATAATGCATTCCCTTTTAGTCTAAACATGATCTCTTGCCCTGCAACAATGTTTAAGGTGAATACAAAGCTGTTTCATTGTGTGAAAAAGGTAAAGAACAGAGTTTCAAAGTAAAGATTCTTCTTATAATGCATTCCCTTTTAGTCTAAAACACAATCTTTTGCCCTGAAACAGTGTTTAAGGTGAATACAAAGCTGTTTCATAGTGTGAAAAAGGTAAAGAACAGAGTTTCAAAGTAAAGATTCTTCTTATAATGCATTCCCTTTTAGTCTAAAACACAATCTCTTGCCCTGAAACAGTGTTTAAGGTGAATACAAAGCTGTTTCATAGTGTGAAAAAGGTAAAGAACAGAGTTTCAAAGTAAAGATTCTTCTTATAATGCATTCCCTTTTAGTCTAAACATGATCTCTTGCCCTGCAACAGTGTTTAAGGTGAATACAAAGCTGTTTCATAGTGTGAAAAAGGTAAAGAACAGAGTTTCAAAGTAAAGATTCTTCTTATAATGCATTCCCTTTTAGTCTAAACATGATCTCTTGCCCTGCAACAGTGTTACAAAGTGAATACAAAGCTGTTTCATTGTGTGAAAAAGGTAAAGAACAGAGTTTCAAAGTAAAGATTCTTCTTATAATGCATTCCCTTTTAGTCTAAACATGATCTCTTGCCCTGCAACAGTGTTTAAGGTGAATACAAAGCTGTTTCATAGTGTGAAAAAGGTAAAGAACAGAGTTTCAAAGTAAAGATTCTTCTTATAATGCATTCCCTTTTAGTCTAAAACACAATCTCTTGCCCTGAAACAGTGTTTAAGTTGTTCAATTTGGTTAAAAACAATATTTCTTGCTCTGAAACTATGTATAAGCCAATTATAATGCGTGGAAACGTTGCCTCCTTGTGGTTAGAGGTGTAAAAACAGAGTTGCAATTACTTTAATTGGTCATATTACAAACAACTTGATGTCCCCTTGTTATAAACTCTTTTCATTTGAAATATGTGTTTTCTTAACATATTGTAAGTTATTCAGTTTGGTTAAAAACAAGATGTCTAGCTCTGAAACAGTGTTTAAGGTGAATACAAAGCTGTTTCATAGTGTGAAAAAGGTAAAGAACAGAGTTTCTAAGTAAAGATTCTTCTTATAATGCATTCCCTTTTAGTCTAAAACACAATCTCTTACCCTGAAACAGTGTTTAAGGTGAATACAAAGCTGTTTCATTGTGTGAAAAAGGTAAAGAACAGAGTTTCAAAGTAAAGATTCTTCTTATAATGCATTCCCTTTTAGTCTAAACATGATCTCTTGCCCTGCAACAGTGTTTAAGGTGAATACAAAGCTGTTTCATAGTGTGAAAAAGGTAAAGAACAGAGTTTCAAAGTAAAGATTCTTCTTATAATGCATTCCCTTTTAGTCTAAACATGATCTCTTGCCCTGCAACAGTGTTTAAGGTGAATACAAAGCTGTTTCATTGTGTGAAAAAGGTAAAGAACAGAGTTTCAAAGTAAAGATTCTTCTTATAATGCATTCCCTTTTAGTCTAAAACACAATCTCTTGCCCTGAAACAGTGTTTAAGGTGAATACAAAGCTGTTTCATAGTGTGAAAAAGGTAAAGAACAGAGTTTCAAAGTAAAGATTCTTCTTATAATGCATTCCCTTTTAGTCTAAACATGATCTCTTGCCCTGCAACAGTGTTTAAGGTGAATACAAAGCTGTTTCATTGTGTGAAAAAGGTAAAGAACAGAGTTTCAAAGTAAAGATTCTTCTTATAATGCATTCCCTTTTAGTCTAAAACACAATCTCTTGCCCTGAAACAGTGTTTAAGGTGAATACAAAGCTGTTTCATAGTGTGAAAAAGGTAAAGAACAGAGTTTCAAAGTAAAGATTCTTCTTATAATGCATTCCCTTTTAGTCTAAACATGATCTCTTGCCCTGCAACAGTGTTTAAGGTGAATACAAAGCTGTTTAATTGTGTGAAAAAGGTAAAGAACAGAGTTTCAAAGTGAAGATTCTTCTTATAATGCATTCCCTTTTAGTCTAAAACACAATCTCTTGCCCTGAAACAGTGTTTAAGGTGAATACAAAGCTGTTTCATAGTGTGAAAAAGGTAAAGAACAGAGTTTCAAAGTAAAGATTCTTCTTATAATGCATTCCCTTTTAGTCTAAAACACAATCTCTTGCCCTGAAACAGTGTTTAAGGTGAATACAAAGCTGTTTCATAGTGTGAAAAAGGTAAAGAACAGAGTTTCAAAGTAAAGATTCTTCTTATAATGCATTCCCTTTTAGTCTAAAACACAATCTCTTGCCCTGAAACAGTGTTTAAGGTGAATACAAAGCTGTTTCATAGTGTGAAAAAGGTAAAGAACAGAGTTTCAAAGTAAAGATTCTTCTTATAATGCATTCCCTTTTAGTCTAAACATGATCTCTTGCCCTGCAACAGTGTTTAAGGTGAATACAAAGCTGTTTCATAGTGTGAAAAAGGTAAAGAACAGAGTTTCAAAGTAAAGATTCTTCTTATAATGCATTCCCTTTTAGTCTAAACATGATCTCTTGCCCTGCAACAGTGTTTAAGGTGAATACAAAGCTGTTTCATTGTGTGAAAAAGGTAAAGAACAGAGTTTCAAAGTAAAGATTCTTCTTATAATGCATTCCCTTTTAGTCTAAACATGATCTCTTGCCCTGCAACAGTGTTTAAGGTGAATACAAAGCTGTTTCATAGTGTGAAAAAGGTAAAGAACAGAGTTTCAAAGTAAAGATTCTTCTTATAATGCATTCCCTTTTAGTCTAAAACACAATCTCTTGCCCTGAAACAGTGTTTAAGGTGAATACAAAGCTGTTTCATAGTGTGAAAAAGGTAAAGAACAGAGTTTCAAAGTAAAGATTCTTCTTATAATGCATTCCCTTTTAGTCTAAAACACAATCTCTTGCCCTGAAACAGTGTTTAAGGTGAATACAAAGCTGTTTCATAGTGTGAAAAAGGTAAAGAACAGAGTTTCAAAGTAAAGATTCTTCTTATAATGCATTCCCTTTTAGTCTAAAACACAATCTTTTGCCCTGAAACAGTGTTTAAGGTGAATACAAAGCTGTTTCATAGTGTGAAAAAGGTAAAGAACAGAGTTTCAAAGTATAGATTCTTCTTATAATGCATTCCCTTTTAGTCTAAAACACAATCTCTTGCCCTGAAACAGTGTTTAAGGTGAATACAAAGCTGTTTCATAGTGTGAAAAAGGTAAAGAACAGAGTTTCAAAGTAAAGATTCTTCTTATAATGCATTCCCTTTTAGTCTAAACATGATCTCTTGCCCTGCAACAGTGTTTAAGGTGAATACAAAGCTGTTTCATAGTGTGAAAAAGGTAAAGAACAGAGTTTCAAAGTAAAGATTCTTCTTATAATGCATTCCCTTTTAGTCTAAACATGATCTCTTGCCCTGCAACAGTGTTACAAAGTGAATACAAAGCTGTTTCATTGTGTGAAAAAGGTAAAGAATAGAGTTTCAAAGCAAAGATTCTTCTTATAATGCATTCCCTTTTAGTCTAAACATGATCTCTTGCCCTGCAACAGTGTTTAAGGTGAATACAAAGCTGTTTAATTGTGTGAAAAAGGTAAAGAACAGAGTTTCAAAGTAAAGATTCTTCTTATAATGCATTCCCTTTTAGTCTAAAACACAATCTCTTGCCCTGAAACAGTGTTTAAGGTGAATACAAAGCTGTTTCATAGTGTGAAAAAGGTAAAGAACAGAGTTTCAAAGTAAAGATTCTTCTTATAATGCATTCCCTTTTAGTCAAAAACACAATCTCTTGCCCTGAAACAGTGTTTAAGGTGAATACAAAGCTGTTTCATAGTGTGAAAAAGGTAAAGAACAGAGTTTCAAAGTAAAGATTCTTCTTATAATGCATTCCCTTTTAGTCTAAACATGATCTCTTGCCCTGCAACAGTGTTTAAGGTGAATACAAAGCTGTTTCATAGTGTGAAAAAGGTAAAGAACAGAGTTTCAAAGTAAAGATTCTTCTTATAATGCATTCCCTTTTAGTCTAAAACACAATCTCTTGCCCTGAAACAGTGTTTAAGGTGAATACAAAGCTGTTTCATAGTGTGAAAAAGGTAAAGAACAGAGTTTCAAAGTAAAGATTCTTCTTATAATGCATTCCCTTTTAGTCTAAACATGATCTCTTGCCCTGCAACAGTGTTTAAGGTGAATACAAAGCTGTTTCATTGTGTGAAAAAGGTAAAGAACAGAGTTTCAAAGTAAAGATTCTTCTTATAATGCATTCCCTTTTAGTCTAAAACACAATCTCTTGCCCTGAAACAGTGTTTAAGGTGAATACAAAGCTGTTTCATAGTGTGAAAAAGGTAAAGAACAGAGTTTCAAAGTAAAGATTCTTCTTATAATGCATACCCTTTTAGTCTAAACATGATCTCTTGCCCTGCAACAGTGTTTAAGCTGAATACAAAGCTGTTTCATAGTGTGAAAAAGGTAAAGAACAGAGTTTCAAAGTAAAGATTCTTCTTATAATGCATTCCCTTTTAGTCTAAAACACGATCTCTTGCCCTGAAACAGTGTTTAAGGTGAATACAAAGCTGTTTCATAGTGTGAAAAAGGTAAAGAACAGTTTCAAAGTAAAGATTCTTCTTATAATGCATTCCCTTTTAGTCTAAAACACAATCTCTTGCCCTGAAACAGTGTTTAAGGTGAATACAAAGCTGTTTCATAGTGTGAAAAAGGTAAAGAACAGAGTTTCAAAGTAAAGATTCTTCTTATAATGCATTCCCTTTTAGTCTAAACATGATCTCTTGCCCTGCAACAGTGTTTAAGGTGAATACAAAGCTGTTTCATTGTGTGAAAAAGGTAAAGAACAGAGTTTCAAAGTAAAGATTCTTCTTATAATGCATTCCCTTTTAGTCTAAACATGATCTCTTGCCCTGCAACAGTGTTTAAGGTGAATACAAAGCTGTTTCATAGTGTGAAAAAGGTAAAGAACAGAGTTTCAAAGTAAAGATTCTTCTTATAATGCATTCCCTTTTAGTCTAAAACACAATCTCTTGCCCTGAAACAGTGTTTAAGGTGAATACAAAGCTGTTTCATAGTGTGAAAAAGGTAAAGAACAGAGTTTCAAAGTAAAGATTCTTCTTATAATGCATTCCCTTTTAGTCTAAAACACAATCTCTTGCCCTGAAACAGTGTTTAAGGTGAATACAAAGCTGTTTCATAGTGTGAAAAAGGTAAAGAACAGAGTTTCAAAGTAAAGATTCTTCTTATAATGCATTCCCTTTTAGTCTAAAACACAATCTTTTGCCCTGAAACAGTGTTTAAGGTGAATACAAAGCTGTTTCATAGTGTGAAAAAGGTAAAGAACAGAGTTTCAAAGTATAGATTCTTCTTATAATGCATTCCCTTTTAGTCTAAAACACAATCTCTTGCCCTGAAACAGTGTTTAAGGTGAATACAAAGCTGTTTCATAGTGTGAAAAAGGTAAAGAACAGAGTTTCAAAGTAAAGATTCTTCTTATAATGCATTCCCTTTTAGTCTAAACATGATCTCTTGCCCTGCAACAGTGTTTAAGGTGAATACAAAGCTGTTTCATAGTGTGAAAAAGGTAAAGAACAGAGTTTCAAAGTAAAGATTCTTCTTATAATGCATTCCCTTTTAGTCTAAACATGATCTCTTGCCCTGCAACAGTGTTACAAAGTGAATACAAAGCTGTTTCATTGTGTGAAAAAGGTAAAGAACAGAGTTTCAAAGTAAAGATTCTTCTTATAATGCATTCCCTTTTAGTCTAAAACACAATCTCTTGCCCTGAAACAGTGTTTAAGGTGAATACAAAGCTGTTTCATAGTGTGAAAAAGGTAAAGAACAGAGTTTCAAAGTAAAGATTCTTCTTATAATGCATTCCCTTTTAGTCTAAACATGATCTCTTGCCCTGCAACAGTGTTTAAGGTGAATACAAAGCTGTTTCATAGTGTGAAAAAGGTAAAGAACAGAGTTTCAAAGTAAAGATTCTTCTTATAATGCATTCCCTTTTAGTCTAAAACACAATCTCTTGCCCTGAAACAGTGTTTAAGTTGTTCAATTTGGTTAAAAACAATATTTCTTGCTCTGAAACTATGTATAAGCCAATTATAATGCGTGGAAACGTTGCCTCCTTGTGGTTAGAGGTGTAAAAACAGAGTTGCAATTACTTTAATTGGTCATATTACAAACAACTTGATGTCCCCTTGTTATAAACTCTTTTCATTTGAAATATGTGTTTTCTTAACATATTGTAAGTTATTCAGTTTGGTTAAAAACAAGATGTCTAGCTCTGAAACAGTGTTTAAGGTGAATACAAAGCTGTTTCATAGTGTGAAAAAGGTAAAGAACAGAGTTTCTAAGTAAAGATTCTTCTTATAATGCATTCCCTTTTAGTCTAAAACACAATCTCTTACCCTGAAACAGTGTTTAAGGTGAATACAAAGCTGTTTCATTGTGTGAAAAAGGTAAAGAACAGAGTTTCAAAGTAAAGATTCTTCTTATAATGCATTCCCTTTTAGTCTAAACATGATCTCTTGCCCTGCAACAGTGTTTAAGGTGAATACAAAGCTGTTTCATAGTGTGAAAAAGGTAAAGAACAGAGTTTCAAAGTAAAGATTCTTCTTATAATGCATTCCCTTTTAGTCTAAACATGATCTCTTGCCCTGCAACAGTGTTTAAGGTGAATACAAAGCTGTTTCATAGTGTGAAAAAGGTAAAGAACAGAGTTTCAAAGTAAAGATTCTTCTTATAATGCATTCCCTTTTAGTCTAAAACACAATCTCTTGCCCTGAAACAGTGTTTAAGGTGAATACAAAGCTGTTTCATAGTGTGAAAAAGGTAAAGAACAGAGTTTCAAAGTAAAGATTCTTCTTATAATGCATTCCCTTTTAGTCTAAACATGATCTCTTGCCCTGCAACAGTGTTTAAGGTGAATACAAAGCTGTTTCATTGTGTGAAAAAGGTAAAGAATAGAGTTTCAAAGCAAAGATTCTTCTTATAATGCATTCCCTTTTAGTCTAAACATGATCTCTTGCCCTGCAACAGTGTTTAAGGTGAATACAAAGCTGTTTAATTGTGTGAAAAAGGTAAAGCACAGAGTTTCAAAGTAAAGATTCTTCTTATAATGCATTCCCTTTTATTCTAAAACACAATCTCTTGCCCTGAAACAGTGTTTAAGGTGAATACAAAGCTGTTTCATAGTGTGAAAAAGGTAAAGAACAGAGTTTCAAAGTAAAGATTCTTCTTATAATGCATTCCCTTTTAGTCTAAAACACAATCTCTTGCCCTGAAACAGTGTTTAAGGTGAATACAAAGCTGTTTCATAGTGTGAAAAAGGTAAAGAACAGAGTTTCAAAGTAAAGATTCTTCTTATAATGCATTCCCTTTTAGTCTAAAACACAATCTCTTGCCCTGAAACAGTGTTTAAGGTGAATACAAAGCTGTTTCATAGTGTGAAAAAGGTAAAGAACAGAGTTTCAAAGTAAAGATTCTTCTTATAATGCATTCCCTTTTAGTCTAAACATGATCTCTTGCCCTGCAACAGTGTTTAAGGTGAATACAAAGCTGTTTCATAGTGTGAAAAAGGTAAAGAACAGAGTTTCAAAGTAAAGATTCTTCTTATAATGCATTCCCTTTTAGTCTAAACATGATCTCTTGCCCTGCAACAGTGTTTAAGCTGAATACAAAGCTGTTTCATAGTGTGAAAAAGGTAAAGAACAGAGTTTCAAAGTAAAGATTCTTCTTATAATGCATTCCCTTTTAGTCTAAACATGATCTCTTGCCCTGCAACAGTGTTTAAGGTGAATACAAAGCTGTTTCATAGTGTGAAAAAGGTAAAGAACAGAGTTTCAAAGTAAAGATTCTTCTTATAATGCATTCCCTTTTAGTCTAAAACACAATCTCTTGCCCTGAAACAGTGTTTAAGGTGAATACAAAGCTGTTTCATAGTGTGAAAAAGGTAAAGAACAGAGTTTCAAAGTAAAGATTCTTCTTATAATGCATTCCCTTTTAGTCTAAACATGATCTCTTGCCCTGCAACAGTGTTTAAGGTGAATACAAAGCTGTTTCATTGTGTGAAAAAGGTAAAGAATAGAGTTTCAAAGCAAAGATTCTTCTTATAATGCATTCCCTTTTAGTCTAAACATGATCTCTTGCCCTGCAACAGTGTTTAAGGTGAATACAAAGCTGTTTAATTGTGTGAAAAAGGTAAAGCACAGAGTTTCAAAGTAAAGATTCTTCTTATAATGCATTCCCTTTTATTCTAAAACACAATCTCTTGCCCTGAAACAGTGTTTAAGGTGAATACAAAGCTGTTTCATAGTGTGAAAAAGGTAAAGAACAGAGTTTCAAAGTAAAGATTCTTCTTATAATGCATTCCCTTTTAGTCTAAAACACAATCTCTTGCCCTGAAACAGTGTTTAAGGTGAATACAAAGCTGTTTCATAGTGTGAAAAAGGTAAAGAACAGAGTTTCAAAGTAAAGATTCTTCTTATAATGCATTCCCTTTTAGTCTAAAACACAATCTCTTGCCCTGAAACAGTGTTTAAGGTGAATACAAAGCTGTTTCATAGTGTGAAAAAGGTAAAGAACAGAGTTTCAAAGTAAAGATTCTTCTTATAATGCATTCCCTTTTAGTCTAAACATGATCTCTTGCCCTGCAACAGTGTTTAAGGTGAATACAAAGCTGTTTCATAGTGTGAAAAAGGTAAAGAACAGAGTTTCAAAGTAAAGATTCTTCTTATAATGCATTCCCTTTTAGTCTAAACATGATCTCTTGCCCTGCAACAGTGTTTAAGCTGAATACAAAGCTGTTTCATAGTGTGAAAAAGGTAAAGAACAGAGTTTCAAAGTAAAGATTCTTCTTATAATGCATTCCCTTTTAGTCTAAAACACGATCTCTTGCCCTGAAACAGTGTTTAAGGTGAATACAAAGCTGTTTCATAGTGTGAAAAAGGTAAAGAACAGTTTCAAAGTAAAGATTCTTCTTATAATGCATTCCCTTTTAGTCTAAAACACAATCTCTTGCCCTGAAACAGTGTTTAAGGTGAATACAAAGCTGTTTCATAGTGTGAAAAAGGTAAAGAACAGAGTTTCAAAGTAAAGATTCTTCTTATAATGCATTCCCTTTTAGTCTAAACATGATCTCTTGCCCTGCAACAGTGTTTAAGGTGAATACAAAGCTGTTTCATAGTGTGAAAAAGGTAAAGAACAGAGTTTCAAAGTAAAGATTCTTCTTATAATGCATTCCCTTTTAGTCTAAAACACAATCTCTTGCCCTGAAACAGTGTTTAAGGTGAATACAAAGCTGTTTCATAGTGTGAAAAAGGTAAAGAACAGAGTTTCAAAGTAAAGATTCTTCTTATAATGCATTCCCTTTTAGTCTAAACATGATCTCTTGCCCTGCAACAGTGTTTAAGGTGAATACAAAGCTGTTTCATAGTGTGAAAAAGGTAAAGAACAGAGTTTCAAAGTAAAGATTCTTCTTATAATGCATTCCCTTTTAGTCTAAAACACAATCTCTTGCCCTGAAACAGTGTTTAAGGTGAATACAAAGCTGTTTCATAGTGTGAAAAAGGTAAAGAACAGAGTTTCAAAGTAAAGATTCTTCTTATAATGCATTCCCTTTTAGTCTAAACATGATCTCTTGCCCTGCAACAGTGTTTAAGGTGAATACAAAGCTGTTTCATTGTGTGAAAAAGGTAAAGAATAGAGTTTCAAAGCAAAGATTCTTCTTATAATGCATTCCCTTTTAGTCTAAACATGATCTCTTGCCCTGCAACAGTGTTTAAGGTGAATACAAAGCTGTTTAATTGTGTGAAAAAGGTAAAGCACAGAGTTTCAAAGTAAAGATTCTTCTTATAATGCATTCCCTTTTATTCTAAAACACAATCTCTTGCCCTGAAACAGTGTTTAAGGTGAATACAAAGCTGTTTCATAGTGTGAAAAAGGTAAAGAACAGAGTTTCAAAGTAAAGATTCTTCTTATAATGCATTCCCTTTTAGTCTAAAACACAATCTCTTGCCCTGAAACAGTGTTTAAGGTGAATACAAAGCTGTTTCATAGTGTGAAAAAGGTAAAGAACAGAGTTTCAAAGTAAAGATTCTTCTTATAATGCATTCCCTTTTAGTCTAAAACACAATCTCTTGCCCTGAAACAGTGTTTAAGGTGAATACAAAGCTGTTTCATAGTGTGAAAAAGGTAAAGAACAGAGTTTCAAAGTAAAGATTCTTCTTATAATGCATTCCCTTTTAGTCTAAACATGATCTCTTGCCCTGCAACAGTGTTTAAGGTGAATACAAAGCTGTTTCATAGTGTGAAAAAGGTAAAGAACAGAGTTTCAAAGTAAAGATTCTTCTTATAATGCATTCCCTTTTAGTCTAAACATGATCTCTTGCCCTGCAACAGTGTTTAAGCTGAATACAAAGCTGTTTCATAGTGTGAAAAAGGTAAAGAACAGAGTTTCAAAGTAAAGATTCTTCTTATAATGCATTCCCTTTTAGTCTAAACATGATCTCTTGCCCTGCAACAGTGTTTAAGGTGAATACAAAGCTGTTTCATAGTGTGAAAAAGGTAAAGAACAGAGTTTCAAAGTAAAGATTCTTCTTATAATGCATTCCCTTTTAGTCTAAAACACAATCTCTTGCCCTGAAACAGTGTTTAAGGTGAATACAAAGCTGTTTCATAGTGTGAAAAAGGTAAAGAACAGAGTTTCAAAGTAAAGATTCTTCTTATAATGCATTCCCTTTTAGTCTAAACATGATCTCTTGCCCTGCAACAGTGTTTAAGGTGAATACAAAGCTGTTTCATTGTGTGAAAAAGGTAAAGAATAGAGTTTCAAAGCAAAGATTCTTCTTATAATGCATTCCCTTTTAGTCTAAACATGATCTCTTGCCCTGCAACAGTGTTTAAGGTGAATACAAAGCTGTTTAATTGTGTGAAAAAGGTAAAGCACAGAGTTTCAAAGTAAAGATTCTTCTTATAATGCATTCCCTTTTATTCTAAAACACAATCTCTTGCCCTGAAACAGTGTTTAAGGTGAATACAAAGCTGTTTCATAGTGTGAAAAAGGTAAAGAACAGAGTTTCAAAGTAAAGATTCTTCTTATAATGCATTCCCTTTTAGTCTAAAACACAATCTCTTGCCCTGAAACAGTGTTTAAGGTGAATACAAAGCTGTTTCATAGTGTGAAAAAGGTAAAGAACAGAGTTTCAAAGTAAAGATTCTTCTTATAATGCATTCCCTTTTAGTCTAAAACACAATCTCTTGCCCTGAAACAGTGTTTAAGGTGAATACAAAGCTGTTTCATAGTGTGAAAAAGGTAAAGAACAGAGTTTCAAAGTAAAGATTCTTCTTATAATGCATTCCCTTTTAGTCTAAACATGATCTCTTGCCCTGCAACAGTGTTTAAGGTGAATACAAAGCTGTTTCATAGTGTGAAAAAGGTAAAGAACAGAGTTTCAAAGTAAAGATTCTTCTTATAATGCATTCCCTTTTAGTCTAAACATGATCTCTTGCCCTGCAACAGTGTTTAAGCTGAATACAAAGCTGTTTCATAGTGTGAAAAAGGTAAAGAACAGAGTTTCAAAGTAAAGATTCTTCTTATAATGCATTCCCTTTTAGTCTAAAACACGATCTCTTGCCCTGAAACAGTGTTTAAGGTGAATACAAAGCTGTTTCATAGTGTGAAAAAGGTAAAGAACAGTTTCAAAGTAAAGATTCTTCTTATAATGCATTCCCTTTTAGTCTAAAACACAATCTCTTGCCCTGAAACAGTGTTTAAGGTGAATACAAAGCTGTTTCATAGTGTGAAAAAGGTAAAGAACAGAGTTTCAAAGTAAAGATTCTTCTTATAATGCATTCCCTTTTAGTCTAAACATGATCTCTTGCCCTGCAACAGTGTTTAAGGTGAATACAAAGCTGTTTCATAGTGTGAAAAAGGTAAAGAACAGAGTTTCAAAGTAAAGATTCTTCTTATAATGCATTCCCTTTTAGTCTAAAACACAATCTCTTGCCCTGAAACAGTGTTTAAGGTGAATACAAAGCTGTTTCATAGTGTGAAAAAGGTAAAGAACAGAGTTTCAAAGTAAAGATTCTTCTTATAATGCATTCCCTTTTAGTCTAAAACACAATCTCTTGCCCTGAAACAGTGTTTAAGGTGAATACAAAGCTGTTTCATAGTGTGAAAAAGGTAAAGAACAGAGTTTCAAAGTAAAGATTCTTCTTATAATGCATTCCCTTTTAGTCTAAACATGATCTCTTGCCCTGCAATAGTGTTTAAGGTGAATACAAAGCTGTTTCATAGTGTGAAAAAGGTAAAGAACAGAGTTTCAAAGTAAAGATTCTTCTTATAATGCATTCCCTTTTAGTCTAAACATGATCTCTTGCCCTGCAACAATGTTTAAGGTGAATACAAAGCTGTTTCATTGTGTGAAAAAGGTAAAGAACAGAGTTTCAAAGTAAAGATTCTTCTTATAATGCATTCCCTTTTAGTCTAAAACACAATCTTTTGCCCTGAAACAGTGTTTAAGGTGAATACAAAGCTGTTTCATAGTGTGAAAAAGGTAAAGAACAGAGTTTCAAAGTAAAGATTCTTCTTATAATGCATTCCCTTTTAGTCTAAAACACAATCTCTTGCCCTGAAACAGTGTTTAAGGTGAATACAAAGCTGTTTCATAGTGTGAAAAAGGTAAAGAACAGAGTTTCAAAGTAAAGATTCTTCTTATAATGCATTCCCTTTTAGTCTAAACATGATCTCTTGCCCTGCAACAGTGTTTAAGGTGAATACAAAGCTGTTTCATAGTGTGAAAAAGGTAAAGAACAGAGTTTCAAAGTAAAGATTCTTCTTATAATGCATTCCCTTTTAGTCTAAACATGATCTCTTGCCCTGCAACAGTGTTACAAAGTGAATACAAAGCTGTTTCATTGTGTGAAAAAGGTAAAGAACAGAGTTTCAAAGTAAAGATTCTTCTTATAATGCATTCCCTTTTAGTCTAAAACACAATCTCTTGCCCTGAAACAGTGTTTAAGGTGAATACAAAGCTGTTTCATAGTGTGAAAAAGGTAAAGAACAGAGTTTCAAAGTAAAGATTCTTCTTATAATGCATTCCCTTTTAGTCTAAACATGATCTCTTGCCCTGCAACAGTGTTTAAGGTGAATACAAAGCTGTTTCATAGTGTGAAAAAGGTAAAGAACAGAGTTTCAAAGTAAAGATTCTTCTTATAATGCATTCCCTTTTAGTCTAAAACACAATCTCTTGCCCTGAAACAGTGTTTAAGGTGAATACAAAGCTGTTTCATAGTGTGAAAAAGGTAAAGAACAGAGTTTCAAAGTAAAGATTCTTCTTATAATGCATTCCCTTTTAGTCTAAACATGATCTCTTGCCCTGCAACAGTGTTTAAGGTGAATACAAAGCTGTTTCATTGTGTGAAAAAGGTAAAGAATAGAGTTTCAAAGCAAAGATTCTTCTTATAATGCATTCCCTTTTAGTCTAAACATGATCTCTTGCCCTGCAACAGTGTTTAAGGTGAATACAAAGCTGTTTAATTGTGTGAAAAAGGTAAAGCACAGAGTTTCAAAGTAAAGATTCTTCTTATAATGCATTCCCTTTTATTCTAAAACACAATCTCTTGCCCTGAAACAGTGTTTAAGGTGAATACAAAGCTGTTTCATAGTGTGAAAAAGGTAAAGAACAGAGTTTCAAAGTAAAGATTCTTCTTATAATGCATTCCCTTTTAGTCTAAAACACAATCTCTTGCCCTGAAACAGTGTTTAAGGTGAATACAAAGCTGTTTCATAGTGTGAAAAAGGTAAAGAACAGAGTTTCAAAGTAAAGATTCTTCTTATAATGCATTCCCTTTTAGTCTAAAACACAATCTCTTGCCCTGAAACAGTGTTTAAGGTGAATACAAAGCTGTTTCATAGTGTGA
Organism: Electrophorus electricus; assembly: GCF_041902795.1. NCBI lineage: Eukaryota > Metazoa > Chordata > Actinopteri > Gymnotiformes > Gymnotidae > Electrophorus > Electrophorus electricus. The sequence goes on along the minus strand of NC_137508.1, from coordinate 17,396,065 downwards.
AAAAGGTAAAGAACAGAGTTTCAAAGTAAAGATTCTTCTTATAATGCATTCCCTTTTAGTCTAAACATGATCTCTTGCCCTGCAACAGTGTTTAAGGTGAATACAAAGCTGTTTCATAGTGTGAAAAAGGTAAAGAACAGAGTTTCAAAGTAAAGATTCTTCTTATAATGCATTCCCTTTTAGTCTAAACATGATCTCTTGCCCTGCAACAGTGTTTAAGCTGAATACAAAGCTGTTTCATAGTGTGAAAAAGGTAAAGAACAGAGTTTCAAAGTAAAGATTCTTCTTATAATGCATTCCCTTTTAGTCTAAAACACGATCTCTTGCCCTGAAACAGTGTTTAAGGTGAATACAAAGCTGTTTCATAGTGTGAAAAAGGTAAAGAACAGTTTCAAAGTAAAGATTCTTCTTATAATGCATTCCCTTTTAGTCTAAAACACAATCTCTTGCCCTGAAACAGTGTTTAAGGTGAATACAAAGCTGTTTCATAGTGTGAAAAAGGTAAAGAACAGAGTTTCAAAGTAAAGATTCTTCTTATAATGCATTCCCTTTTAGTCTAAACATGATCTCTTGCCCTGCAACAGTGTTTAAGGTGAATACAAAGCTGTTTCATAGTGTGAAAAAGGTAAAGAACAGAGTTTCAAAGTAAAGATTCTTCTTATAATGCATTCCCTTTTAGTCTAAAACACAATCTCTTGCCCTGAAACAGTGTTTAAGGTGAATACAAAGCTGTTTCATAGTGTGAAAAAGGTAAAGAACAGAGTTTCAAAGTAAAGATTCTTCTTATAATGCATTCCCTTTTAGTCTAAAACACAATCTCTTGCCCTGAAACAGTGTTTAAGGTGAATACAAAGCTGTTTCATAGTGTGAAAAAGGTAAAGAACAGAGTTTCAAAGTAAAGATTCTTCTTATAATGCATTCCCTTTTAGTCTAAACATGATCTCTTGCCCTGCAATAGTGTTTAAGGTGAATACAAAGCTGTTTCATAGTGTGAAAAAGGTAAAGAACAGAGTTTCAAAGTAAAGATTCTTCTTATAATGCATTCCCTTTTAGTCTAAACATGATCTCTTGCCCTGCAACAATGTTTAAGGTGAATACAAAGCTGTTTCATTGTGTGAAAAAGGTAAAGAACAGAGTTTCAAAGTAAAGATTCTTCTTATAATGCATTCCCTTTTAGTCTAAAACACAATCTTTTGCCCTGAAACAGTGTTTAAGGTGAATACAAAGCTGTTTCATAGTGTGAAAAAGGTAAAGAACAGAGTTTCAAAGTAAAGATTCTTCTTATAATGCATTCCCTTTTAGTCTAAAACACAATCTCTTGCCCTGAAACAGTGTTTAAGGTGAATACAAAGCTGTTTCATAGTGTGAAAAAGGTAAAGAACAGAGTTTCAAAGTAAAGATTCTTCTTATAATGCATTCCCTTTTAGTCTAAACATGATCTCTTGCCCTGCAACAGTGTTTAAGGTGAATACAAAGCTGTTTCATAGTGTGAAAAAGGTAAAGAACAGAGTTTCAAAGTAAAGATTCTTCTTATAATGCATTCCCTTTTAGTCTAAACATGATCTCTTGCCCTGCAACAGTGTTACAAAGTGAATACAAAGCTGTTTCATTGTGTGAAAAAGGTAAAGAACAGAGTTTCAAAGTAAAGATTCTTCTTATAATGCATTCCCTTTTAGTCTAAACATGATCTCTTGCCCTGCAACAGTGTTTAAGGTGAATACAAAGCTGTTTCATAGTGTGAAAAAGGTAAAGAACAGAGTTTCAAAGTAAAGATTCTTCTTATAATGCATTCCCTTTTAGTCTAAAACACAATCTCTTGCCCTGAAACAGTGTTTAAGTTGTTCAATTTGGTTAAAAACAATATTTCTTGCTCTGAAACTATGTATAAGCCAATTATAATGCGTGGAAACGTTGCCTCCTTGTGGTTAGAGGTGTAAAAACAGAGTTGCAATTACTTTAATTGGTCATATTACAAACAACTTGATGTCCCCTTGTTATAAACTCTTTTCATTTGAAATATGTGTTTTCTTAACATATTGTAAGTTATTCAGTTTGGTTAAAAACAAGATGTCTAGCTCTGAAACAGTGTTTAAGGTGAATACAAAGCTGTTTCATAGTGTGAAAAAGGTAAAGAACAGAGTTTCTAAGTAAAGATTCTTCTTATAATGCATTCCCTTTTAGTCTAAAACACAATCTCTTACCCTGAAACAGTGTTTAAGGTGAATACAAAGCTGTTTCATTGTGTGAAAAAGGTAAAGAACAGAGTTTCAAAGTAAAGATTCTTCTTATAATGCATTCCCTTTTAGTCTAAACATGATCTCTTGCCCTGCAACAGTGTTTAAGGTGAATACAAAGCTGTTTCATAGTGTGAAAAAGGTAAAGAACAGAGTTTCAAAGTAAAGATTCTTCTTATAATGCATTCCCTTTTAGTCTAAACATGATCTCTTGCCCTGCAACAGTGTTTAAGGTGAATACAAAGCTGTTTCATTGTGTGAAAAAGGTAAAGAACAGAGTTTCAAAGTAAAGATTCTTCTTATAATGCATTCCCTTTTAGTCTAAAACACAATCTCTTGCCCTGAAACAGTGTTTAAGGTGAATACAAAGCTGTTTCATAGTGTGAAAAAGGTAAAGAACAGAGTTTCAAAGTAAAGATTCTTCTTATAATGCATTCCCTTTTAGTCTAAACATGATCTCTTGCCCTGCAACAGTGTTTAAGGTGAATACAAAGCTGTTTCATTGTGTGAAAAAGGTAAAGAACAGAGTTTCAAAGTAAAGATTCTTCTTATAATGCATTCCCTTTTAGTCTAAAACACAATCTCTTGCCCTGAAACAGTGTTTAAGGTGAATACAAAGCTGTTTCATAGTGTGAAAAAGGTAAAGAACAGAGTTTCAAAGTAAAGATTCTTCTTATAATGCATTCCCTTTTAGTCTAAACATGATCTCTTGCCCTGCAACAGTGTTTAAGGTGAATACAAAGCTGTTTAATTGTGTGAAAAAGGTAAAGAACAGAGTTTCAAAGTGAAGATTCTTCTTATAATGCATTCCCTTTTAGTCTAAAACACAATCTCTTGCCCTGAAACAGTGTTTAAGGTGAATACAAAGCTGTTTCATAGTGTGAAAAAGGTAAAGAACAGAGTTTCAAAGTAAAGATTCTTCTTATAATGCATTCCCTTTTAGTCTAAAACACAATCTCTTGCCCTGAAACAGTGTTTAAGGTGAATACAAAGCTGTTTCATAGTGTGAAAAAGGTAAAGAACAGAGTTTCAAAGTAAAGATTCTTCTTATAATGCATTCCCTTTTAGTCTAAAACACAATCTCTTGCCCTGAAACAGTGTTTAAGGTGAATACAAAGCTGTTTCATAGTGTGAAAAAGGTAAAGAACAGAGTTTCAAAGTAAAGATTCTTCTTATAATGCATTCCCTTTTAGTCTAAACATGATCTCTTGCCCTGCAACAGTGTTTAAGGTGAATACAAAGCTGTTTCATAGTGTGAAAAAGGTAAAGAACAGAGTTTCAAAGTAAAGATTCTTCTTATAATGCATTCCCTTTTAGTCTAAACATGATCTCTTGCCCTGCAATAGTGTTTAAGGTGAATACAAAGCTGTTTCATAGTGTGAAAAAGGTAAAGAACAGAGTTTCAAAGTAAAGATTCTTCTTATAATGCATTCCCTTTTAGTCTAAACATGATCTCTTGCCCTGCAACAATGTTTAAGGTGAATACAAAGCTGTTTCATTGTGTGAAAAAGGTAAAGAACAGAGTTTCAAAGTAAAGATTCTTCTTATAATGCATTCCCTTTTAGTCTAAAACACAATCTTTTGCCCTGAAACAGTGTTTAAGGTGAATACACAGCTGTTTCATAGTGTGAAAAAGGTAAAGAACAGAGTTTCAAAGTAAAGATTCTTCTTATAATGCATTCCCTTTTAGTCTAAAACACAATCTCTTGCCCTGAAACAGTGTTTAAGGTGAATACAAAGCTGTTTCATAGTGTGAAAAAGGTAAAGAACAGAGTTTCAAAGTAAAGATTCTTCTTATAATGCATTCCCTTTTAGTCTAAACATGATCTCTTGCCCTGCAACAGTGTTTAAGGTGAATACAAAGCTGTTTCATAGTGTGAAAAAGGTAAAGAACAGAGTTTCAAAGTAAAGATTCTTCTTATAATGCATTCCCTTTTAGTCTAAACATGATCTCTTGCCCTGCAACAGTGTTACAAAGTGAATACAAAGCTGTTTCATTGTGTGAAAAAGGTAAAGAACAGAGTTTCAAAGTAAAGATTCTTCTTATAATGCATTCCCTTTTAGTCTAAACATGATCTCTTGCCCTGCAACAGTGTTTAAGGTGAATACAAAGCTGTTTCATAGTGTGAAAAAGGTAAAGAACAGAGTTTCAAAGTAAAGATTCTTCTTATAATGCATTCCCTTTTAGTCTAAAACACAATCTCTTGCCCTGAAACAGTGTTTAAGTTGTTCAATTTGGTTAAAAACAATATTTCTTGCTCTGAAACTATGTATAAGCCAATTATAATGCGTGGAAACGTTGCCTCCTTGTGGTTAGAGGTGTAAAAACAGAGTTGCAATTACTTTAATTGGTCATATTACAAACAACTTGATGTCCCCTTGTTATAAACTCTTTTCATTTGAAATATGTGTTTTCTTAACATATTGTAAGTTATTCAGTTTGGTTAAAAACAAGATGTCTAGCTCTGAAACAGTGTTTAAGGTGAATACAAAGCTGTTTCATAGTGTGAAAAAGGTAAAGAACAGAGTTTCTAAGTAAAGATTCTTCTTATAATGCATTCCCTTTTAGTCTAAAACACAATCTCTTACCCTGAAACAGTGTTTAAGGTGAATACAAAGCTGTTTCATTGTGTGAAAAAGGTAAAGAACAGAGTTTCAAAGTAAAGATTCTTCTTATAATGCATTCCCTTTTAGTCTAAACATGATCTCTTGCCCTGCAACAGTGTTTAAGGTGAATACAAAGCTGTTTCATAGTGTGAAAAAGGTAAAGAACAGAGTTTCAAAGTAAAGATTCTTCTTATAATGCATTCCCTTTTAGTCTAAACATGATCTCTTGCCCTGCAACAGTGTTTAAGGTGAATACAAAGCTGTTTCATTGTGTGAAAAAGGTAAAGAACAGAGTTTCAAAGTAAAGATTCTTCTTATAATGCATTCCCTTTTAGTCTAAAACACAATCTCTTGCCCTGAAACAGTGTTTAAGGTGAATACAAAGCTGTTTCATAGTGTGAAAAAGGTAAAGAACAGAGTTTCAAAGTAAAGATTCTTCTTATAATGCATTCCCTTTTAGTCTAAACATGATCTCTTGCCCTGCAACAGTGTTTAAGGTGAATACAAAGCTGTTTCATTGTGTGAAAAAGGTAAAGAACAGAGTTTCAAAGTAAAGATTCTTCTTATAATGCATTCCCTTTTAGTCTAAAACACAATCTCTTGCCCTGAAACAGTGTTTAAGGTGAATACAAAGCTGTTTCATAGTGTGAAAAAGGTAAAGAACAGAGTTTCAAAGTAAAGATTCTTCTTATAATGCATTCCCTTTTAGTCTAAACATGATCTCTTGCCCTGCAACAGTGTTTAAGGTGAATACAAAGCTGTTTAATTGTGTGAAAAAGGTAAAGAACAGAGTTTCAAAGTGAAGATTCTTCTTATAATGCATTCCCTTTTAGTCTAAAACACAATCTCTTGCCCTGAAACAGTGTTTAAGGTGAATACAAAGCTGTTTCATAGTGTGAAAAAGGTAAAGAACAGAGTTTCAAAGTAAAGATTCTTCTTATAATGCATTCCCTTTTAGTCTAAAACACAATCTCTTGCCCTGAAACAGTGTTTAAGGTGAATACAAAGCTGTTTCATAGTGTGAAAAAGGTAAAGAACAGAGTTTCAAAGTAAAGATTCTTCTTATAATGCATTCCCTTTTAGTCTAAAACACAATCTCTTGCCCTGAAACAGTGTTTAAGGTGAATACAAAGCTGTTTCATAGTGTGAAAAAGGTAAAGAACAGAGTTTCAAAGTAAAGATTCTTCTTATAATGCATTCCCTTTTAGTCTAAACATGATCTCTTGCCCTGCAACAGTGTTTAAGGTGAATACAAAGCTGTTTCATAGTGTGAAAAAGGTAAAGAACAGAGTTTCAAAGTAAAGATTCTTCTTATAATGCATTCCCTTTTAGTCTAAACATGATCTCTTGCCCTGCAACAGTGTTACAAAGTGAATACAAAGCTGTTTCATTGTGTGAAAAAGGTAAAGAACAGAGTTTCAAAGTAAAGATTCTTCTTATAATGCATTCCCTTTTAGTCTAAAACACAATCTCTTGCCCTGAAACAGTGTTTAAGGTGAATACAAAGCTGTTTCATAGTGTGAAAAAGGTAAAGAACAGAGTTTCAAAGTAAAGATTCTTCTTATAATGCATTCCCTTTTAGTCTAAACATGATCTCTTGCCCTGCAACAGTGTTTAAGGTGAATACAAAGCTGTTTCATTGTGTGAAAAAGGTAAAGAACAGAGTTTCAAAGTAAAGATTCTTCTTATAATGCATTCCCTTTTAGTCTAAAACACAATCTCTTGCCCTGAAACAGTGTTTAAGGTGAATACAAAGCTGTTTCATAGTGTGAAAAAGGTAAAGAACAGAGTTTCAAAGTAAAGATTCTTCTTATAATGCATACCCTTTTAGTCTAAACATGATCTCTTGCCCTGCAACAGTGTTTAAGCTGAATACAAAGCTGTTTCATAGTGTGAAAAAGGTAAAGAACAGAGTTTCAAAGTAAAGATTCTTCTTATAATGCATTCCCTTTTAGTCTAAACATGATCTCTTGCCCTGCAACAGTGTTTAAGGTGAATACAAAGCTGTTTCATAGTGTGAAAAAGGTAAAGAACAGAGTTTCAAAGTAAAGATTCTTCTTATAATGCATTCCCTTTTAGTCTAAACATGATCTCTTGCCCTGCAACAGTGTTTAAGGTGAATACAAAGCTGTTTCATAGTGTGAAAAAGGTAAAGAACAGAGTTTCAAAGTAAAGATTCTTCTTATAATGCATTCCCTTTTAGTCTAAACATGATCTCTTGCCCTGCAACAGTGTTTAAGCTGAATACAAAGCTGTTTCATAGTGTGAAAAAGGTAAAGAACAGAGTTTCAAAGTAAAGATTCTTCTTATAATGCATTCCCTTTTAGTCTAAAACACGATCTCTTGCCCTGAAACAGTGTTTAAGGTGAATACAAAGCTGTTTCATAGTGTGAAAAAGGTAAAGAACAGTTTCAAAGTAAAGATTCTTCTTATAATGCATTCCCTTTTAGTCTAAAACACAATCTCTTGCCCTGAAACAGTGTTTAAGGTGAATACAAAGCTGTTTCATAGTGTGAAAAAGGTAAAGAACAGAGTTTCAAAGTAAAGATTCTTCTTATAATGCATTCCCTTTTAGTCTAAACATGATCTCTTGCCCTGCAACAGTGTTTAAGGTGAATACAAAGCTGTTTCATAGTGTGAAAAAGGTAAAGAACAGAGTTTCAAAGTAAAGATTCTTCTTATAATGCATTCCCTTTTAGTCTAAAACACAATCTCTTGCCCTGAAACAGTGTTTAAGGTGAATACAAAGCTGTTTCATAGTGTGAAAAAGGTAAAGAACAGAGTTTCAAAGTAAAGATTCTTCTTATAATGCATTCCCTTTTAGTCTAAAACACAATCTCTTGCCCTGAAACAGTGTTTAAGGTGAATACAAAGCTGTTTCATAGTGTGAAAAAGGTAAAGAACAGAGTTTCAAAGTAAAGATTCTTCTTATAATGCATTCCCTTTTAGTCTAAACATGATCTCTTGCCCTGCAATAGTGTTTAAGGTGAATACAAAGCTGTTTCATAGTGTGAAAAAGGTAAAGAACAGAGTTTCAAAGTAAAGATTCTTCTTATAATGCATTCCCTTTTAGTCTAAACATGATCTCTTGCCCTGCAACAATGTTTAAGGTGAATACAAAGCTGTTTCATTGTGTGAAAAAGGTAAAGAACAGAGTTTCAAAGTAAAGATTCTTCTTATAATGCATTCCCTTTTAGTCTAAAACACAATCTTTTGCCCTGAAACAGTGTTTAAGGTGAATACAAAGCTGTTTCATAGTGTGAAAAAGGTAAAGAACAGAGTTTCAAAGTAAAGATTCTTCTTATAATGCATTCCCTTTTAGTCTAAAACACAATCTCTTGCCCTGAAACAGTGTTTAAGGTGAATACAAAGCTGTTTCATAGTGTGAAAAAGGTAAAGAACAGAGTTTCAAAGTAAAGATTCTTCTTATAATGCATTCCCTTTTAGTCTAAACATGATCTCTTGCCCTGCAACAGTGTTTAAGGTGAATACAAAGCTGTTTCATAGTGTGAAAAAGGTAAAGAACAGAGTTTCAAAGTAAAGATTCTTCTTATAATGCATTCCCTTTTAGTCTAAACATGATCTCTTGCCCTGCAACAGTGTTACAAAGTGAATACAAAGCTGTTTCATTGTGTGAAAAAGGTAAAGAACAGAGTTTCAAAGTAAAGATTCTTCTTATAATGCATTCCCTTTTAGTCTAAACATGATCTCTTGCCCTGCAACAGTGTTTAAGGTGAATACAAAGCTGTTTCATAGTGTGAAAAAGGTAAAGAACAGAGTTTCAAAGTAAAGATTCTTCTTATAATGCATTCCCTTTTAGTCTAAAACACAATCTCTTGCCCTGAAACAGTGTTTAAGTTGTTCAATTTGGTTAAAAACAATATTTCTTGCTCTGAAACTATGTATAAGCCAATTATAATGCGTGGAAACGTTGCCTCCTTGTGGTTAGAGGTGTAAAAACAGAGTTGCAATTACTTTAATTGGTCATATTACAAACAACTTGATGTCCCCTTGTTATAAACTCTTTTCATTTGAAATATGTGTTTTCTTAACATATTGTAAGTTATTCAGTTTGGTTAAAAACAAGATGTCTAGCTCTGAAACAGTGTTTAAGGTGAATACAAAGCTGTTTCATAGTGTGAAAAAGGTAAAGAACAGAGTTTCTAAGTAAAGATTCTTCTTATAATGCATTCCCTTTTAGTCTAAAACACAATCTCTTACCCTGAAACAGTGTTTAAGGTGAATACAAAGCTGTTTCATTGTGTGAAAAAGGTAAAGAACAGAGTTTCAAAGTAAAGATTCTTCTTATAATGCATTCCCTTTTAGTCTAAACATGATCTCTTGCCCTGCAACAGTGTTTAAGGTGAATACAAAGCTGTTTCATAGTGTGAAAAAGGTAAAGAACAGAGTTTCAAAGTAAAGATTCTTCTTATAATGCATTCCCTTTTAGTCTAAACATGATCTCTTGCCCTGCAACAGTGTTTAAGGTGAATACAAAGCTGTTTCATTGTGTGAAAAAGGTAAAGAACAGAGTTTCAAAGTAAAGATTCTTCTTATAATGCATTCCCTTTTAGTCTAAAACACAATCTCTTGCCCTGAAACAGTGTTTAAGGTGAATACAAAGCTGTTTCATAGTGTGAAAAAGGTAAAGAACAGAGTTTCAAAGTAAAGATTCTTCTTATAATGCATTCCCTTTTAGTCTAAACATGATCTCTTGCCCTGCAACAGTGTTTAAGGTGAATACAAAGCTGTTTCATTGTGTGAAAAAGGTAAAGAACAGTTTCAAAGTAAAGATTCTTCTTATAATGCATTCCCTTTTAGTCTAAAACACAATCTCTTGCCCTGAAACAGTGTTTAAGGTGAATACAAAGCTGTTTCATAGTGTGAAAAAGGTAAAGAACAGAGTTTCAAAGTAAAGATTCTTCTTATAATGCATTCCCTTTTAGTCTAAACATGATCTCTTGCCCTGCAACAGTGTTTAAGGTGAATACAAAGCTGTTTAATTGTGTGAAAAAGGTAAAGAACAGAGTTTCAAAGTGAAGATTCTTCTTATAATGCATTCCCTTTTAGTCTAAAACACAATCTCTTGCCCTGAAACAGTGTTTAAGGTGAATACAAAGCTGTTTCATAGTGTGAAAAAGGTAAAGAACAGAGTTTCAAAGTAAAGATTCTTCTTATAATGCATTCCCTTTTAGTCTAAAACACAATCTTTTGCCCTGAAACAGTGTTTAAGGTGAATACACAGCTGTTTCATAGTGTGAAAAAGGTAAAGAACAGAGTTTCAAAGTAAAGATTCTTCTTATAATGCATTCCCTTTTAGTCTAAAACACAATCTCTTGCCCTGAAACAGTGTTTAAGGTGAATACAAAGCTGTTTCATAGTGTGAAAAAGGTAAAGAACAGAGTTTCAAAGTAAAGATTCTTCTTATAATGCATTCCCTTTAGTCTAAACATGATCTCTTGCCCTGCAACAGTGTTTAAGGTGAATACAAAGCTGTTTCATAGTGTGAAAAAGGTAAAGAACAGAGTTTCAAAGTAAAGATTCTTCTTATAATGCATTCCCTTTTAGTCTAAACATGATCTCTTGCCCTGCAACAGTGTTACAAAGTGAATACAAAGCTGTTTCATTGTGTGAAAAAGGTAAAGAACAGAGTTTCAAAGTAAAGATTCTTCTTATAATGCATTCCCTTTTAGTCTAAACATGATCTCTTGCCCTGCAACAGTGTTTAAGGTGAATACAAAGCTGTTTCATAGTGTGAAAAAGGTAAAGAACAGAGTTTCAAAGTAAAGATTCTTCTTATAATGCATTCCCTTTTAGTCTAAAACACAATCTCTTGCCCTGAAACAGTGTTTAAGTTGTTCAATTTGGTTAAAAACAATATTTCTTGCTCTGAAACTATGTATAAGCCAATTATAATGCGTGGAAACGTTGCCTCCTTGTGGTTAGAGGTGTAAAAACAGAGTTGCAATTACTTTAATTGGTCATATTACAAACAACTTGATGTCCCCTTGTTATAAACTCTTTTCATTTGAAATATGTGTTTTCTTAACATATTGTAAGTTATTCAGTTTGGTTAAAAACAAGATGTCTAGCTCTGAAACAGTGTTTAAGGTGAATACAAAGCTGTTTCATAGTGTGAAAAAGGTAAAGAACAGAGTTTCTAAGTAAAGATTCTTCTTATAATGCATTCCCTTTTAGTCTAAAACACAATCTCTTACCCTGAAACAGTGTTTAAGGTGAATACAAAGCTGTTTCATTGTGTGAAAAAGGTAAAGAACAGAGTTTCAAAGTAAAGATTCTTCTTATAATGCATTCCCTTTTAGTCTAAACATGATCTCTTGCCCTGCAACAGTGTTTAAGGTGAATACAAAGCTGTTTCATAGTGTGAAAAAGGTAAAGAACAGAGTTTCAAAGTAAAGATTCTTCTTATAATGCATTCCCTTTTAGTCTAAACATGATCTCTTGCCCTGCAACAGTGTTTAAGGTGAATACAAAGCTGTTTCATTGTGTGAAAAAGGTAAAGAACAGAGTTTCAAAGTAAAGATTCTTCTTATAATGCATTCCCTTTTAGTCTAAAACACAATCTCTTGCCCTGAAACAGTGTTTAAGGTGAATACAAAGCTGTTTCATAGTGTGAAAAAGGTAAAGAACAGAGTTTCAAAGTAAAGATTCTTCTTATAATGCATTCCCTTTTAGTCTAAACATGATCTCTTGCCCTGCAACAGTGTTTAAGGTGAATACAAAGCTGTTTCATTGTGTGAAAAAGGTAAAGAACAGAGTTTCAAAGTAAAGATTCTTCTTATAATGCATTCCCTTTTAGTCTAAAACACAATCTCTTGCCCTGAAACAGTGTTTAAGGTGAATACAAAGCTGTTTCATAGTGTGAAAAAGGTAAAGAACAGAGTTTCAAAGTAAAGATTCTTCTTATAATGCATTCCCTTTTAGTCTAAACATGATCTCTTGCCCTGCAACAGTGTTTAAGGTGAATACAAAGCTGTTTAATTGTGTGAAAAAGGTAAAGAACAGAGTTTCAAAGTGAAGATTCTTCTTATAATGCATTCCCTTTTAGTCTAAAACACAATCTCTTGCCCTGAAACAGTGTTTAAGGTGAATACAAAGCTGTTTCATAGTGTGAAAAAGGTAAAGAACAGAGTTTCAAAGTAAAGATTCTTCTTATAATGCATTCCCTTTTAGTCTAAACATGATCTCTTGCCCTGCAACAGTGTTTAAGGTGAATACAAAGCTGTTTCATAGTGTGAAAAAGGTAAAGAACAGAGTTTCAAAGTAAAGATTCTTCTTATAATGCATTCCCTTTTAGTCTAAACATGATCTCTTGCCCTGCAACAGTGTTACAAAGTGAATACAAAGCTGTTTCATTGTGTGAAAAAGGTAAAGAACAGAGTTTCAAAGTAAAGATTCTTCTTATAATGCATTCCCTTTTAGTCTAAAACACAATCTCTTGCCCTGAAACAGTGTTTAAGGTGAATACAAAGCTGTTTCATAGTGTGAAAAAGGTAAAGAACAGAGTTTCAAAGTAAAGATTCTTCTTATAATGCATTCCCTTTTAGTCTAAACATGATCTCTTGCCCTGCAACAGTGTTTAAGGTGAATATAAAGCTGTTTCATTGTGTGAAAAAGGTAAAGAACAGAGTTTCAAAGTAAAGATTCTTCTTATAATGCATTCCCTTTTAGTCTAAAACACAATCTCTTGCCCTGAAACAGTGTTTAAGGTGAATACAAAGCTGTTTCATAGTGTGAAAAAGGTAAAGAACAGAGTTTCAAAGTAAAGATTCTTCTTATAATGCATACCCTTTTAGTCTAAACATGATCTCTTGCCCTGCAACAGTGTTTAAGCTGAATACAAAGCTGTTTCATAGTGTGAAAAAGGTAAAGAACAGAGTTTCAAAGTAAAGATTCTTCTTATAATGCATTCCCTTTTAGTCTAAACATGATCTCTTGCCCTGCAACAGTGTTTAAGGTGAATACAAAGCTGTTTCATAGTGTGAAAAAGGTAAAGAACAGAGTTTCAAAGTAAAGATTCTTCTTATAATGCATTCCCTTTTAGTCTAAAACACAATCTCTTGCCCTGAAACAGTGTTTAAGGTGAATACAAAGCTGTTTCATAGTGTGAAAAAGGTAAAGAACAGAGTTTCAAAGTAAAGATTCTTCTTATAATGCATTCCCTTTTAGTCTAAAACACAATCTCTTGCCCTGAAACAGTGTTTAAGGTGAATACAAAGCTGTTTCATAGTGTGAAAAAGGTAAAGAACAGAGTTTCAAAGTAAAGATTCTTCTTATAATGCATTCCCTTTTAGTCTAAACATGATCTCTTGCCCTGCAATAGTGTTTAAGGTGAATACAAAGCTGTTTCATAGTGTGAAAAAGGTAAAGAACAGAGTTTCAAAGTAAAGATTCTTCTTATAATGCATTCCCTTTTAGTCTAAACATGATCTCTTGCCCTGCAACAATGTTTAAGGTGAATACAAAGCTGTTTCATTGTGTGAAAAAGGTAAAGAACAGAGTTTCAAAGTAAAGATTCTTCTTATAATGCATTCCCTTTTAGTCTAAAACACAATCTTTTGCCCTGAAACAGTGTTTAAGGTGAATACAAAGCTGTTTCATAGTGTGAAAAAGGTAAAGAACAGAGTTTCAAAGTAAAGATTCTTCTTATAATGCATTCCCTTTTAGTCTAAACATGATCTCTTGCCCTGAAACAGTGTTTAAGGTGAATACAAAGCTGTTTCATAGTGTGAAAAAGGTAAAGAACAGAGTTTCAAAGTAAAGATTCTTCTTATAATGCATTCCCTTTTAGTCTAAAACATGATCTCTTGCCCTGCAACAGTGTTACAAAGTGAATACAAAGCTGTTTCATTGTGTGAAAAAGGTAAAGAACAGAGTTTCAAAGTAAAGATTCTTCTTATAATGCATTCCCTTTTAGTCTAAAACACAATCTCTTGCCCTGAAACAGTGTTTAAGGTGAATACAAAGCTGTTTCATAGTGTGAAAAAGGTAAAGAACAGAGTTTCAAAGTAAAGATTCTTCATATAATGCATTCCCTTTTAGTCTAAACATGATCTCTTGCCCTGCAACAGTGTTTAAGGTGAATACAAAGCTGTTTCATTGTGTGAAAAAGGTAAAGAACAGAGTTTCAAAGTAAAGATTCTTCTTATAATGCATTCCCTTTTAGTCTAAAACACAATCTCTTGCCCTGAAACAGTGTTTAAGGTGAATACAAAGCTGTTTCATAGTGTGAAAAAGGTAAAGAACAGAGTTTCAAAGTAAAGATTCTTCTTATAATGCATTCCCTTTTAGTCTAAACATGATCTCTTGCCCTGCAACAGTGTTTATGGTGAATACAAAGCTGTTTAATTGTGTGAAAAAGGTAAAGAACAGAGTTTCAAAGTGAAGATTCTTCTTATAATGCATTCCCTTTTAGTCTAAAACACAATCTCTTGCCCTGAAACAGTGTTTAAGGTGAATACAAAGCTGTTTCATAGTGTGAAAAAGGTAAAGAACAGAGTTTCAAAGTAAAGATTCTTCTTATAATGCATTCCCTTTTAGTCTAAAACACAATCTCTTGCCCTGAAACAGTGTTTAAGGTGAATACAAAGCTGTTTCATAGTGTGAAAAAGGTAAAGAACAGAGTTTCAAAGTAAAGATTCTTCTTATAATGCATTCCCTTTTAGTCTAAAACACAATCTCTTGCCCTGAAACAGTGTTTAAGGTGAATACAAAGCTGTTTCATAGTGTGAAAAAGGTAAAGAACAGAGTTTCAAAGTAAAGATTCTTCTTATAATGCATTCCCTTTTAGTCTAAACATGATCTCTTGCCCTGCAACAGTGTTTAAGGTGAATACAAAGCTGTTTCATAGTGTGAAAAAGGTAAAGAACAGAGTTTCAAAGTAAAGATTCTTCTTATAATGCATTCCCTTTTAGTCTAAACATGATCTCTTGCCCTGCAACAGTGTTACAAAGTGAATACAAAGCTGTTTCATTGTGTGAAAAAGGTAAAGAACAGAGTTTCAAAGTAAAGATTCTTCTTATAATGCATTCCCTTTTAGTCTAAAACACAATCTCTTGCCCTGAAACAGTGTTTAAGGTGAATACAAAGCTGTTTCATAGTGTGAAAAAGGTAAAGAACAGAGTTTCAAAGTAAAGATTCTTCTTATAATGCATTCCCTTTTAGTCTAAACATGATCTCTTGCCCTGCAACAGTGTTTAAGGTGAATACAAAGCTGTTTCATTGTGTGAAAAAGGTAAAGAACAGAGTTTCAAAGTAAAGATTCTTCTTATAATGCATTCCCTTTTAGTCTAAAACACAATCTCTTGCCCTGAAACAGTGTTTAAGGTGAATACAAAGCTGTTTCATAGTGTGAAAAAGGTAAAGAACAGAGTTTCAAAGTAAAGATTCTTCTTATAATGCATACCCTTTTAGTCTAAACATGATCTCTTGCCCTGCAACAGTGTTTAAGCTGAATACAAAGCTGTTTCATAGTGTGAAAAAGGTAAAGAACAGAGTTTCAAAGTAAAGATTCTTCTTATAATGCATTCCCTTTTAGTCTAAACATGATCTCTTGCCCTGCAACAGTGTTTAAGGTGAATACAAAGCTGTTTCATAGTGTGAAAAAGGTAAAGAACAGAGTTTCAAAGTAAAGATTCTTCTTATAATGCATTCCCTTTTAGTCTAAAACACAATCTCTTGCCCTGAAACAGTGTTTAAGGTGAATACAAAGCTGTTTCATAGTGTGAAAAAGGTAAAGAACAGAGTTTCAAAGTAAAGATTCTTCTTATAATGCATTCCCTTTTAGTCTAAAACACAATCTCTTGCCCTGAAACAGTGTTTAAGGTGAATACAAAGCTGTTTCATAGTGTGAAAAAGGTAAAGAACAGAGTTTCAAAGTAAAGATTCTTCTTATAATGCATTCCCTTTTAGTCTAAAACACAATCTCTTGCCCTGAAACAGTGTTTAAGGTGAATACAAAGCTGTTTCATAGTGTGAAAAAGGTAAAGAACAGAGTTTCAAAGTAAAGATTCTTCTTATAATGCATTCCCTTTTAGTCTAAACATGATCTCTTGCCCTGCAATAGTGTTTAAGGTGAATACAAAGCTGTTTCATAGTGTGAAAAAGGTAAAGAACAGAGTTTCAAAGTAAAGATTCTTCTTATAATGCATTCCCTTTTAGTCTAAACATGATCTCTTGCCCTGCAACAATGTTTAAGGTGAATACAAAGCTGTTTCATTGTGTGAAAAAGGTAAAGAACAGAGTTTCAAAGTAAAGATTCTTCTTATAATGCATTCCCTTTTAGTCTAAAACACAATCTTTTGCCCTGAAACAGTGTTTAAGGTGAATACAAAGCTGTTTCATAGTGTGAAAAAGGTAAAGAACAGAGTTTCAAAGTAAAGATTCTTCTTATAATGCATTCCCTTTTAGTCTAAACATGATCTCTTGCCCTGAAACAGTGTTTAAGGTGAATACAAAGCTGTTTCATAGTGTGAAAAAGGTAAAGAACAGAGTTTCAAAGTAAAGATTCTTCTTATAATGCAT
The DNA here is from genome assembly GCF_041902795.1 of Electrophorus electricus. Lineage (NCBI taxonomy): Eukaryota > Metazoa > Chordata > Actinopteri > Gymnotiformes > Gymnotidae > Electrophorus > Electrophorus electricus. The sequence goes on along the minus strand of NC_137508.1, from coordinate 17,379,680 downwards.
TCCCTTTTAGTCTAAACATGATCTCTTGCCCTGCAACAGTGTTACAAAGTGAATACAAAGCTGTTTCATTGTGTGAAAAAGGTAAAGAACAGAGTTTCAAAGTAAAGATTCTTCTTATAATGCATTCCCTTTTAGTCTAAAACACAATCTCTTGCCCTGAAACAGTGTTTAAGGTGAATACAAAGCTGTTTCATAGTGTGAAAAAGGTAAAGAACAGAGTTTCAAAGTAAAGATTCTTCTTATAATGCATTCCCTTTTAGTCTAAACATGATCTCTTGCCCTGCAACAGTGTTTAAGGTGAATACAAAGCTGTTTCATTGTGTGAAAAAGGTAAAGAACAGAGTTTCAAAGTAAAGATTCTTCTTATAATGCATTCCCTTTTAGTCTAAAACACAATCTCTTGCCCTGAAACAGTGTTTAAGGTGAATACAAAGCTGTTTCATAGTGTGAAAAAGGTAAAGAACAGAGTTTCAAAGTAAAGATTCTTCTTATAATGCATTCCCTTTTAGTCTAAACATGATCTCTTGCCCTGCAACAGTGTTTAAGGTGAATACAAAGCTGTTTAATTGTGTGAAAAAGGTAAAGAACAGAGTTTCAAAGTGAAGATTCTTCTTATAATGCATTCCCTTTTAGTCTAAAACACAATCTCTTGCCCTGAAACAGTGTTTAAGGTGAATACAAAGCTGTTTCATAGTGTGAAAAAGGTAAAGAACAGAGTTTCAAAGTAAAGATTCTTCTTATAATGCATTCCCTTTTAGTCTAAAACACAATCTCTTGCCCTGAAACAGTGTTTAAGGTGAATACAAAGCTGTTTCATAGTGTGAAAAAGGTAAAGAACAGAGTTTCAAAGTAAAGATTCTTCTTATAATGCATTCCCTTTTAGTCTAAAACACAATCTCTTGCCCTGAAACAGTGTTTAAGGTGAATACAAAGCTGTTTCATAGTGTGAAAAAGGTAAAGAACAGAGTTTCAAAGTAAAGATTCTTCTTATAATGCATTCCCTTTTAGTCTAAACATGATCTCTTGCCCTGCAACAGTGTTTAAGGTGAATACAAAGCTGTTTCATAGTGTGAAAAAGGTAAAGAACAGAGTTTCAAAGTAAAGATTCTTCTTATAATGCATTCCCTTTTAGTCTAAACATGATCTCTTGCCCTGCAACAGTGTTACAAAGTGAATACAAAGCTGTTTCATTGTGTGAAAAAGGTAAAGAACAGAGTTTCAAAGTAAAGATTCTTCTTATAATGCATTCCCTTTTAGTCTAAAACACAATCTCTTGCCCTGAAACAGTGTTTAAGGTGAATACAAAGCTGTTTCATAGTGTGAAAAAGGTAAAGAACAGAGTTTCAAAGTAAAGATTCTTCTTATAATGCATTCCCTTTTAGTCTAAACATGATCTCTTGCCCTGCAACAGTGTTTAAGGTGAATACAAAGCTGTTTCATTGTGTGAAAAAGGTAAAGAACAGAGTTTCAAAGTAAAGATTCTTCTTATAATGCATTCCCTTTTAGTCTAAAACACAATCTCTTGCCCTGAAACAGTGTTTAAGGTGAATACAAAGCTGTTTCATAGTGTGAAAAAGGTAAAGAACAGTTTCAAAGTAAAGATTCTTCTTATAATGCATTCCCTTTTAGTCTAAACATGATCTCTTGCCCTGCAACAGTGTTTAAGGTGAATACAAAGCTGTTTCATAGTGTGAAAAAGGTAAAGAACAGAGTTTCAAAGTAAAGATTCTTCTTATAATGCATTCCCTTTTAGTCTAAAACACAATCTCTTGCCCTGAAACAGTGTTTAAGGTGAATACAAAGCTGTTTCATAGTGTGAAAAAGGTAAAGAACAGAGTTTCAAAGTAAAGATTCTTCTTATAATGCATTCCCTTTTAGTCTAAACATGATCTCTTGCCCTGCAACAGTGTTTAAGGTGAATACAAAGCTGTTTCATTGTGTGAAAAAGGTAAAGAATAGAGTTTCAAAGCAAAGATTCTTCTTATAATGCATTCCCTTTTAGTCTAAACATGATCTCTTGCCCTGCAACAGTGTTTAAGGTGAATACAAAGCTGTTTAATTGTGTGAAAAAGGTAAAGAACAGAGTTTCAAAGTAAAGATTCTTCTTATAATGCATTCCCTTTTAGTCTAAAACACAATCTCTTGCCCTGAAACAGTGTTTAAGGTGAATACAAAGCTGTTTCATAGTGTGAAAAAGGTAAAGAACAGAGTTTCAAAGTAAAGATTCTTCTTATAATGCATTCCCTTTTAGTCTAAAACACAATCTCTTGCCCTGAAACAGTGTTTAAGGTGAATACAAAGCTGTTTCATAGTGTGAAAAAGGTAAAGAACAGAGTTTCAAAGTAAAGATTCTTCTTATAATGCATTCCCTTTTAGTCTAAAACACAATCTCTTGCCCTGAAACAGTGTTTAAGGTGAATACAAAGCTGTTTCATAGTGTGAAAAAGGTAAAGAACAGAGTTTCAAAGTAAAGATTCTTCTTATAATGCATTCCCTTTTAGTCTAAACATGATCTCTTGCCCTGCAACAGTGTTTAAGGTGAATACAAAGCTGTTTCATAGTGTGAAAAAGGTAAAGAACAGAGTTTCAAAGTAAAGATTCTTCTTATAATGCATTCCCTTTTAGTCTAAACATGATCTCTTGCCCTGCAACAGTGTTACAAAGTGAATACAAAGCTGTTTCATTGTGTGAAAAAGGTAAAGAACAGAGTTTCAAAGTAAAGATTCTTCTTATAATGCATTCCCTTTTAGTCTAAAACACAATCTCTTGCCCTGAAACAGTGTTTAAGGTGAATACAAAGCTGTTTCATAGTGTGAAAAAGGTAAAGAACAGAGTTTCAAAGTAAAGATTCTTCTTATAATGCATTCCCTTTTAGTCTAAACATGATCTCTTGCCCTGCAACAGTGTTTAAGGTGAATACAAAGCTGTTTCATTGTGTGAAAAAGGTAAAGAACAGAGTTTCAAAGTAAAGATTCTTCTTATAATGCATTCCCTTTTAGTCTAAAACACAATCTCTTGCCCTGAAACAGTGTTTAAGGTGAATACAAAGCTGTTTCATAGTGTGAAAAAGGTAAAGAACAGAGTTTCAAAGTAAAGATTCTTCTTATAATGCATACCCTTTTAGTCTAAACATGATCTCTTGCCCTGCAACAGTGTTTAAGCTGAATACAAAGCTGTTTCATAGTGTGAAAAAGGTAAAGAACAGAGTTTCAAAGTAAAGATTCTTCTTATAATGCATTCCCTTTTAGTCTAAAACACGATCTCTTGCCCTGAAACAGTGTTTAAGGTGAATACAAAGCTGTTTCATAGTGTGAAAAAGGTAAAGAACAGTTTCAAAGTAAAGATTCTTCTTATAATGCATTCCCTTTTAGTCTAAAACACAATCTCTTGCCCTGAAACAGTGTTTAAGGTGAATACAAAGCTGTTTCATAGTGTGAAAAAGGTAAAGAACAGAGTTTCAAAGTAAAGATTCTTCTTATAATGCATTCCCTTTTAGTCTAAACATGATCTCTTGCCCTGCAACAGTGTTTAAGGTGAATACAAAGCTGTTTCATAGTGTGAAAAAGGTAAAGAACAGAGTTTCAAAGTAAAGATTCTTCTTATAATGCATTCCCTTTTAGTCTAAAACACAATCTCTTGCCCTGAAACAGTGTTTAAGGTGAATACAAAGCTGTTTCATAGTGTGAAAAAGGTAAAGAACAGAGTTTCAAAGTAAAGATTCTTCTTATAATGCATTCCCTTTTAGTCTAAAACACAATCTCTTGCCCTGAAACAGTGTTTAAGGTGAATACAAAGCTGTTTCATAGTGTGAAAAAGGTAAAGAACAGAGTTTCAAAGTAAAGATTCTTCTTATAATGCATTCCCTTTTAGTCTAAACATGATCTCTTGCCCTGCAATAGTGTTTAAGGTGAATACAAAGCTGTTTCATAGTGTGAAAAAGGTAAAGAACAGAGTTTCAAAGTAAAGATTCTTCTTATAATGCATTCCCTTTTAGTCTAAACATGATCTCTTGCCCTGCAACAATGTTTAAGGTGAATACAAAGCTGTTTCATTGTGTGAAAAAGGTAAAGAACAGAGTTTCAAAGTAAAGATTCTTCTTATAATGCATTCCCTTTTAGTCTAAAACACAATCTTTTGCCCTGAAACAGTGTTTAAGGTGAATACACAGCTGTTTCATAGTGTGAAAAAGGTAAAGAACAGAGTTTCAAAGTAAAGATTCTTCTTATAATGCATTCCCTTTTAGTCTAAAACACAATCTCTTGCCCTGAAACAGTGTTTAAGGTGAATACAAAGCTGTTTCATAGTGTGAAAAAGGTAAAGAACAGAGTTTCAAAGTAAAGATTCTTCTTCTAATGCATTCCCTTTTAGTCTAAACATGATCTCTTGCCCTGCAACAGTGTTTAAGGTGAATACAAAGCTGTTTCATAGTGTGAAAAAGGTAAAGAACAGAGTTTCAAAGTAAAGATTCTTCTTATAATGCATTCCCTTTTAGTCTAAAACACAATCTCTTGCCCTGAAACAGTGTTTAAGGTAAATACAAAGCTGTTTCATAGTGTGAAAAAGGTAAAGAACAGAGTTTCAAAGTAAAGATTCTTCTTATAATGCATTCCCTTTTAGTCTAAAACACAATCTCTTGCCCTGAAACAGTGTTTAAGGTGAATACAAAGCTGTTTCATAGTGTGAAAAAGGTAAAGAACAGAGTTTCAAAGTAAAGATTCTTCTTATAATGCATTCCCTTTTAGTCTAAACATGATCTCTTGCCCTGCAACAATGTTTAAGGTGAATACAAAGCTGTTTCATTGTGTGAAAAAGGTAAAGAACAGAGTTTCAAAGTAAAGATTCTTCTTATAATGCATTCCCTTTTAGTCTAAAACACAATCTCTTGCCCTGAAACAGTGTTTAAGGTGAATACAAAGCTGTTTCATAGTGTGAAAAAGGTAAAGAACAGAGTTTCAAAGTAAAGATTCTTCTTATAATGCATTCCCTTTTAGTCTAAACATGATCTCTTGCCCTGCAACAGTGTTTAAGGTGAATACAAAGCTGTTTCATAGTGTGAAAAAGGTAAAGAACAGAGTTTCAAAGTAAAGATTCTTCTTATAATGCATTCCCTTTTAGTCTAAACATGATCTCTTGCCCTGCAACAGTGTTACAAAGTGAATACAAAGCTGTTTCATAGTGTGAAAAAGGTAAAGAACAGAGTTTCAAAGTAAAGATTCTTCTTATAATGCATTCCCTTTTAGTCTAAAACACATTCTCTTGCCCTGAAACAGTGTTTAAGGTGAATACAAAGCTGTTTCATAGTGTGAAAAAGGTAAAGAACAGAGTTTCAAAGTAAAGATTCTTCTTATAATGCATTCCCTTTTAGTCTAAAACACAATCTCTTGCCCTGAAACAGTGTTTAAGGTGAATACAAAGCTGTTTCATAGTGTGAAAAAGGTAAAGAACAGAGTTTCAAAGTAAAGATTCTTCTTATAATGCATTCCCTTTTAGTCTAAACATGATCTCTTGCCCTGCAACAATGTTTAAGGTGAATACAAAGCTGTTTCATTGTGTGAAAAAGGTAAAGAACAGAGTTTCAAAGTAAAGATTCTTCTTATAATGCATTCCCTTTTAGTCTAAAACACAATCTCTTGCCCTGAAACAGTGTTTAAGGTGAATACAAAGCTGTTTCATAGTGTGAAAAAGGTAAAGAACAGAGTTTCAAAGTAAAGATTCTTCTTATAATGCATTCCCTTTTAGTCTAAACATGATCTCTTGCCCTGCAACAGTGTTTAAGGTGAATACAAAGCTGTTTCATAGTGTGAAAAAGGTAAAGAACAGTTTCAAAGTAAAGATTCTTCTTATAATGCATTCCCTTTTAGTCTAAACATGATCTCTTGCCCTGCAACAGTGTTACAAAGTGAATACAAAGCTGTTTCATTGTGTGAAAAAGGTAAAGAACAGAGTTTCAAAGTAAAGATTCTTCTTATAATGCATTCCCTTTTAGTCTAAAACACAATCTCTTGCCCTGAAACAGTGTTTAAGGTGAATACAAAGCTGTTTCATAGTGTGAAAAAGGTAAAGAACAGAGTTTCAAAGTAAAGATTCTTCTTATAATGCATTCCCTTTTAGTCTAAACATGATCTCTTGCCCTGCAACAGTGTTTAAGGTGAATACAAAGCTGTTTCATTGTGTGAAAAAGGTAAAGAATAGAGTTTCAAAGCAAAGATTCTTCTTATAATGCATTCCCTTTTAGTCTAAACATGATCTCTTGCCCTGCAACAGTGTTTAAGGTGAATACAAAGCTGTTTAATTGTGTGAAAAAGGTAAAGAACAGAGTTTCAAAGTAAAGATTCTTCTTATAATGCATTCCCTTTTAGTCTAAAACACAATCTCTTGCCCTGAAACAGTGTTTAAGGTGAATACAAAGCTGTTTCATAGTGTGAAAAAGGTAAAGAACAGAGTTTCAAAGTAAAGATTCTTCTTATAATGCATTCCCTTTTAGTCTAAAACACAATCTCTTGCCCTGAAACAGTGTTTAAGGTGAATACAAAGCTGTTTCATAGTGTGAAAAAGGTAAAGAACAGAGTTTCAAAGTAAAGATTCTTCTTATAATGCATTCCCTTTTAGTCTAAACATGATCTCTTGCCCTGCAACAGTGTTTAAGGTGAATACAAAGCTGTTTCATAGTGTGAAAAAGGTAAAGAACAGAGTTTCAAAGTAAAGATTCTTCTTATAATGCATTCCCTTTTAGTCTAAACATGATCTCTTGCCCTGCAACAGTGTTACAAAGTGAATACAAAGCTGTTTCATAGTGTGAAAAAGGTAAAGAACAGAGTTTCAAAGTAAAGATTCTTCTTCTAATGCATTCCCTTTTAGTCTAAACATGATCTCTTGCCCTGCAACAGTGTTTAAGGTGAATACAAAGCTGTTTCATAGTGTGAAAAAGGTAAAGAACAGAGTTTCAAAGTAAAGATTCTTCTTATAATGCATTCCCTTTTAGTCTAAAACACAATCTCTTGCCCTGAAACAGTGTTTAAGGTAAATACAAAGCTGTTTCATAGTGTGAAAAAGGTAAAGAACAGAGTTTCAAAGTAAAGATTCTTCTTATAATGCATTCCCTTTTAGTCTAAAACACAATCTCTTGCCCTGAAACAGTGTTTAAGGTGAATACAAAGCTGTTTCATAGTGTGAAAAAGGTAAAGAACAGAGTTTCAAAGTAAAGATTCTTCTTATAATGCATTCCCTTTTAGTCTAAACATGATCTCTTGCCCTGCAACAATGTTTAAGGTGAATACAAAGCTGTTTCATTGTGTGAAAAAGGTAAAGAACAGAGTTTCAAAGTAAAGATTCTTCTTATAATGCATTCCCTTTTAGTCTAAAACACAATCTCTTGCCCTGAAACAGTGTTTAAGGTGAATACAAAGCTGTTTCATAGTGTGAAAAAGGTAAAGAACAGAGTTTCAAAGTAAAGATTCTTCTTATAATGCATTCCCTTTTAGTCTAAACATGATCTCTTGCCCTGCAACAGTGTTTAAGGTGAATACAAAGCTGTTTCATAGTGTGAAAAAGGTAAAGAACAGAGTTTCAAAGTAAAGATTCTTCTTATAATGCATTCCCTTTTAGTCTAAACATGATCTCTTGCCCTGCAACAGTGTTACAAAGTGAATACAAAGCTGTTTCATAGTGTGAAAAAGGTAAAGAACAGAGTTTCAAAGTAAAGATTCTTCTTATAATGCATTCCCTTTTAGTCTAAAACACCTTCTCTTGCCCTGAAACAGTGTTTAAGGTGAATACAAAGCTGTTTCATAGTGTGAAAAAGGTAAAGAACAGAGTTTCAAAGTAAAGATTCTTCTTATAATGCATTCCCTTTTAGTCTAAAACACAATCTCTTGCCCTGAAACAGTGTTTAAGGTGAATACAAAGCTGTTTCATAGTGTGAAAAAGGTAAAGAACAGAGTTTCAAAGTAAAGATTCTTCTTATAATGCATTCCCTTTTAGTCTAAACATGATCTCTTGCCCTGCAACAATGTTTAAGGTGAATACAAAGCTGTTTCATTGTGTGAAAAAGGTAAAGAACAGAGTTTCAAAGTAAAGATTCTTCTTATAATGCATTCCCTTTTAGTCTAAAACACAATCTCTTGCCCTGAAACAGTGTTTAAGGTGAATACAAAGCTGTTTCATAGTGTGAAAAAGGTAAAGAACAGAGTTTCAAAGTAAAGATTCTTCTTATAATGCATTCCCTTTTAGTCTAAACATGATCTCTTGCCCTGCAACAGTGTTTAAGGTGAATACAAAGCTGTTTCATTGTGTGAAAAAGGTAAAGAATAGAGTTTCAAAGCAAAGATTCTTCTTATAATGCATTCCCTTTTAGTCTAAACATGATCTCTTGCCCTGCAACAGTGTTTAAGGTGAATACAAAGCTGTTTAATTGTGTGAAAAAGGTAAAGAACAGAGTTTCAAAGTAAAGATTCTTCTTATAATGCATTCCCTTTTAGTCTAAAACACAATCTCTTGCCCTGAAACAGTGTTTAAGGTGAATACAAAGCTGTTTCATAGTGTGAAAAAGGTAAAGAACAGAGTTTCAAAGTAAAGATTCTTCTTATAATGCATTCCCTTTTAGTCTAAAACACAATCTCTTGCCCTGAAACAGTGTTTAAGGTGAATACAAAGCTGTTTCATAGTGTGAAAAAGGTAAAGAACAGAGTTTCAAAGTAAAGATTCTTCTTATAATGCATTCCCTTTTAGTCTAAACATGATCTCTTGCCCTGCAACAGTGTTTAAGGTGAATACAAAGCTGTTTCATAGTGTGAAAAAGGTAAAGAACAGAGTTTCAAAGTAAAGATTCTTCTTATAATGCATTCCCTTTTAGTCTAAACATGATCTCTTGCCCTGCAACAGTGTTACAAAGTGAATACAAAGCTGTTTCATTGTGTGAAAAAGGTAAAGAACAGAGTTTCAAAGTAAAGATTCTTCTTATAATGCATTCCCTTTTAGTCTAAAACACAATCTCTTGACCTGAAACAGTGTTTAAGGTGAATACAAAGCTGTTTCATAGTGTGAAAAAGGTAAAGAACAGAGTTTCAAAGTAAAGATTCTTCTTATAATGCATTCCCTTTTAGTCTAAAACACAATCTCTTGCCCTGAAACAGTGTTTAAGGTGAATACAAAGCTGTTTCATAGTGTGAAAAAGGTAAAGAACAGAGTTTCAAAGTAAAGATTCTTCTTATAATGCATTCCCTTTTAGTCTAAACATGATCTCTTGCCCTGCAACAGTGTTTAAGGTGAATACAAAGCTGTTTCATTGTGTGAAAAAGGTAAAGAACAGAGTTTCAAAGTAAAGATTCTTCTTATAATGCATTCCCTTTTAGTCTAAAACACAATCTCTTGCCCTGAAACAGTGTTTAAGGTGAATACAAAGCTGTTTCATAGTGTGAAAAAGGTAAAGAACAGAGTTTCAAAGTAAAGATTCTTCTTATAATGCATTCCCTTTTAGTCTAAACATGATCTCTTGCCCTGCAACAGTGTTTAAGGTGAATACAAAGCTGTTTAATTGTGTGAAAAAGGTAAAGAACAGAGTTTCAAAGTGAAGATTCTTCTTATAATGCATTCCCTTTTAGTCTAAAACACAATCTCTTGCCCTGAAACAGTGTTTAAGGTGAATACAAAGCTGTTTCATAGTGTGAAAAAGGTAAAGAACAGAGTTTCAAAGTAAAGATTCTTCTTATAATGCATTCCCTTTTAGTCTAAAACACAATCTCTTGCCCTGAAACAGTGTTTAAGGTGAATACAAAGCTGTTTCATAGTGTGAAAAAGGTAAAGAACAGAGTTTCAAAGTAAAGATTCTTCTTATAATGCATTCCCTTTTAGTCTAAAACACAATCTCTTGCCCTGAAACAGTGTTTAAGGTGAATACAAAGCTGTTTCATAGTGTGAAAAAGGTAAAGAACAGAGTTTCAAAGTAAAGATTCTTCTTATAATGCATTCCCTTTTAGTCTAAACATGATCTCTTGCCCTGCAACAGTGTTTAAGGTGAATACAAAGCTGTTTCATAGTGTGAAAAAGGTAAAGAACAGAGTTTCAAAGTAAAGATTCTTCTTATAATGCATTCCCTTTTAGTCTAAACATGATCTCTTGCCCTGCAACAGTGTTACAAAGTGAATACAAAGCTGTTTCATTGTGTGAAAAAGGTAAAGAACAGAGTTTCAAAGTAAAGATTCTTCTTATAATGCATTCCCTTTTAGTCTAAAACACAATCTCTTGCCCTGAAACAGTGTTTAAGGTGAATACAAAGCTGTTTCATAGTGTGAAAAAGGTAAAGAACAGAGTTTCAAAGTAAAGATTCTTCTTATAATGCATTCCCTTTTAGTCTAAACATGATCTCTTGCCCTGCAACAGTGTTTAAGGTGAATACAAAGCTGTTTCATTGTGTGAAAAAGGTAAAGAACAGAGTTTCAAAGTAAAGATTCTTCTTATAATGCATTCCCTTTTAGTCTAAAACACAATCTCTTGCCCTGAAACAGTGTTTAAGGTGAATACAAAGCTGTTTCATAGTGTGAAAAAGGTAAAGAACAGTTTCAAAGTAAAGATTCTTCTTATAATGCATTCCCTTTTAGTCTAAACATGATCTCTTGCCCTGCAACAGTGTTTAAGGTGAATACAAAGCTGTTTCATAGTGTGAAAAAGGTAAAGAACAGAGTTTCAAAGTAAAGATTCTTCTTATAATGCATTCCCTTTTAGTCTAAAACACAATCTCTTGCCCTGAAACAGTGTTTAAGGTGAATACAAAGCTGTTTCATAGTGTGAAAAAGGTAAAGAACAGAGTTTCAAAGTAAAGATTCTTCTTATAATGCATTCCCTTTTAGTCTAAACATGATCTCTTGCCCTGCAACAGTGTTTAAGGTGAATACAAAGCTGTTTCATTGTGTGAAAAAGGTAAAGAATAGAGTTTCAAAGCAAAGATTCTTCTTATAATGCATTCCCTTTTAGTCTAAACATGATCTCTTGCCCTGCAACAGTGTTTAAGGTGAATACAAAGCTGTTTAATTGTGTGAAAAAGGTAAAGAACAGAGTTTCAAAGTAAAGATTCTTCTTATAATGCATTCCCTTTTAGTCTAAAACACAATCTCTTGCCCTGAAACAGTGTTTAAGGTGAATACAAAGCTGTTTCATAGTGTGAAAAAGGTAAAGAACAGAGTTTCAAAGTAAAGATTCTTCTTATAATGCATTCCCTTTTAGTCTAAAACACAATCTCTTGCCCTGAAACAGTGTTTAAGGTGAATACAAAGCTGTTTCATAGTGTGAAAAAGGTAAAGAACAGAGTTTCAAAGTAAAGATTCTTCTTATAATGCATTCCCTTTTAGTCTAAAACACAATCTCTTGCCCTGAAACAGTGTTTAAGGTGAATACAAAGCTGTTTCATAGTGTGAAAAAGGTAAAGAACAGAGTTTCAAAGTAAAGATTCTTCTTATAATGCATTCCCTTTTAGTCTAAACATGATCTCTTGCCCTGCAACAGTGTTTAAGGTGAATACAAAGCTGTTTCATAGTGTGAAAAAGGTAAAGAACAGAGTTTCAAAGTAAAGATTCTTCTTATAATGCATTCCCTTTTAGTCTAAACATGATCTCTTGCCCTGCAACAGTGTTTAAGCTGAATACAAAGCTGTTTCATAGTGTGAAAAAGGTAAAGAACAGAGTTTCAAAGTAAAGATTCTTCTTATAATGCATTCCCTTTTAGTCTAAAACACGATCTCTTGCCCTGAAACAGTGTTTAAGGTGAATACAAAGCTGTTTCATAGTGTGAAAAAGGTAAAGAACAGTTTCAAAGTAAAGATTCTTCTTATAATGCATTCCCTTTTAGTCTAAAACACAATCTCTTGCCCTGAAACAGTGTTTAAGGTGAATACAAAGCTGTTTCATAGTGTGAAAAAGGTAAAGAACAGAGTTTCAAAGTAAAGATTCTTCTTATAATGCATTCCCTTTTAGTCTAAACATGATCTCTTGCCCTGCAACAGTGTTTAAGGTGAATACAAAGCTGTTTCATAGTGTGAAAAAGGTAAAGAACAGAGTTTCAAAGTAAAGATTCTTCTTATAATGCATTCCCTTTTAGTCTAAAACACAATCTCTTGCCCTGAAACAGTGTTTAAGTTGTTCAATTTGGTTAAAAACAATATTTCTTGCTCTGAAACTATGTATAAGCCAATTATAATGCGTGGAAACGTTGCCTCCTTGTGGTTAGAGGTGTAAAAACAGAGTTGCAATTACTTTAATTGGTCATATTACAAACAACTTGATGTCCCCTTGTTATAAACTCTTTTCATTTGAAATATGTGTTTTCTTAACATATTGTAAGTTATTCAGTTTGGTTAAAAACAAGATGTCTAGCTCTGAAACAGTGTTTAAGGTGAATACAAAGCTGTTTCATAGTGTGAAAAAGGTAAAGAACAGAGTTTCTAAGTAAAGATTCTTCTTATAATGCATTCCCTTTTAGTCTAAAACACAATCTCTTACCCTGAAACAGTGTTTAAGGTGAATACAAAGCTGTTTCATTGTGTGAAAAAGGTAAAGAACAGAGTTTCAAAGTAAAGATTCTTCTTATAATGCATTCCCTTTTAGTCTAAACATGATCTCTTGCCCTGCAACAGTGTTTAAGGTGAATACAAAGCTGTTTCATAGTGTGAAAAAGGTAAAGAACAGAGTTTCAAAGTAAAGATTCTTCTTATAATGCATTCCCTTTTAGTCTAAACATGATCTCTTGCCCTGCAACAGTGTTTAAGGTGAATACAAAGCTGTTTCATTGTGTGAAAAAGGTAAAGAACAGAGTTTCAAAGTAAAGATTCTTCTTATAATGCATTCCCTTTTAGTCTAAAACACAATCTCTTGCCCTGAAACAGTGTTTAAGGTGAATACAAAGCTGTTTCATAGTGTGAAAAAGGTAAAGAACAGAGTTTCAAAGTAAAGATTCTTCTTATAATGCATACCCTTTTAGTCTAAACATGATCTCTTGCCCTGCAACAGTGTTTAAGCTGAATACAAAGCTGTTTCATAGTGTGAAAAAGGTAAAGAACAGAGTTTCAAAGTAAAGATTCTTCTTATAATGCATTCCCTTTTAGTCTAAAACACGATCTCTTGCCCTGAAACAGTGTTTAAGGTGAATACAAAGCTGTTTCATAGTGTGAAAAAGGTAAAGAACAGTTTCAAAGTAAAGATTCTTCTTATAATGCATTCCCTTTTAGTCTAAAACACAATCTCTTGCCCTGAAACAGTGTTTAAGGTGAATACAAAGCTGTTTCATAGTGTGAAAAAGGTAAAGAACAGAGTTTCAAAGTAAAGATTCTTCTTATAATGCATTCCCTTTTAGTCTAAACATGATCTCTTGCCCTGCAACAGTGTTTAAGGTGAATACAAAGCTGTTTCATAGTGTGAAAAAGGTAAAGAACAGAGTTTCAAAGTAAAGATTCTTCTTATAATGCATTCCCTTTTAGTCTAAAACACAATCTCTTGCCCTGAAACAGTGTTTAAGGTGAATACAAAGCTGTTTCATAGTGTGAAAAAGGTAAAGAACAGAGTTTCAAAGTAAAGATTCTTCTTATAATGCATTCCCTTTTAGTCTAAACATGATCTCTTGCCCTGCAACAGTGTTTAAGGTGAATACAAAGCTGTTTCATTGTGTGAAAAAGGTAAAGAATAGAGTTTCAAAGCAAAGATTCTTCTTATAATGCATTCCCTTTTAGTCTAAACATGATCTCTTGCCCTGCAACAGTGTTTAAGGTGAATACAAAGCTGTTTAATTGTGTGAAAAAGGTAAAGAACAGAGTTTCAAAGTAAAGATTCTTCTTATAATGCATTCCCTTTTAGTCTAAAACACAATCTCTTGCCCTGAAACAGTGTTTAAGGTGAATACAAAGCTGTTTCATAGTGTGAAAAAGGTAAAGAACAGAGTTTCAAAGTAAAGATTCTTCTTATAATGCATTCCCTTTTAGTCTAAAACACAATCTCTTGCCCTGAAACAGTGTTTAAGGTGAATACAAAGCTGTTTCATAGTGTGAAAAAGGTAAAGAACAGAGTTTCAAAGTAAAGATTCTTCTTATAATGCATTCCCTTTTAGTCTAAAACACAATCTCTTGCCCTGAAACAGTGTTTAAGGTGAATACAAAGCTGTTTCATAGTGTGAAAAAGGTAAAGAACAGAGTTTCAAAGTAAAGATTCTTCTTATAATGCATTCCCTTTTAGTCTAAACATGATCTCTTGCCCTGCAACAGTGTTTAAGGTGAATACAAAGCTGTTTCATAGTGTGAAAAAGGTAAAGAACAGAGTTTCAAAGTAAAGATTCTTCTTATAATGCATTCCCTTTTAGTCTAAACATGATCTCTTGCCCTGCAACAGTGTTTAAGCTGAATACAAAGCTGTTTCATAGTGTGAAAAAGGTAAAGAACAGAGTTTCAAAGTAAAGATTCTTCTTATAATGCATTCCCTTTTAGTCTAAAACACGATCTCTTGCCCTGAAACAGTGTTTAAGGTGAATACAAAGCTGTTTCATAGTGTGAAAAAGGTAAAGAACAGAGTTTCAAAGTAAAGATTCTTCTTATAATGCATTCCCTTTTAGTCTAAACATGATCTCTTGCCCTGCAACAGTGTTTAAGGTGAATACAAAGCTGTTTCATAGTGTGAAAAAGGTAAAGAACAGAGTTTCAAAGTAAAGATTCTTCTTATAATGCATTCCCTTTTAGTCTAAAACACAATCTCTTGCCCTGAAACAGTGTTTAAGGTGAATACAAAGCTGTTTCATAGTGTGAAAAAGGTAAAGAACAGAGTTTCAAAGTAAAGATTCTTCTTATAATGCATTCCCTTTTAGTCTAAAACACAATCTCTTGCCCTGAAACAGTGTTTAAGGTGAATACAAAGCTGTTTCATAGTGTGAAAAAGGTAAAGAACAGAGTTTCAAAGTAAAGATTCTTCTTATAATGCATTCCCTTTTAGTCTAAACATGATCTCTTGCCCTGCAATAGTGTTTAAGGTGAATACAAAGCTGTTTCATAGTGTGAAAAAGGTAAAGAACAGAGTTTCAAAGTAAAGATTCTTCTTATAATGCATTCCCTTTTAGTCTAAACATGATCTCTTGCCCTGCAACAATGTTTAAGGTGAATACAAAGCTGTTTCATTGTGTGAAAAAGGTAAAGAACAGAGTTTCAAAGTAAAGATTCTTCTTATAATGCATTCCCTTTTAGTCTAAAACACAATCTTTTGCCCTGAAACAGTGTTTAAGGTGAATACAAAGCTGTTTCATAGTGTGAAAAAGGTAAAGAACAGAGTTTCAAAGTAAAGATTCTTCTTATAATGCATTCCCTTTTAGTCTAAAACACAATCTCTTGCCCTGAAACAGTGTTTAAGGTGAATACAAAGCTGTTTCATAGTGTGAAAAAGGTAAAGAACAGAGTTTCAAAGTAAAGATTCTTCTTATAATGCATTCCCTTTTAGTCTAAACATGATCTCTTGCCCTGCAACAGTGTTTAAGGTGAATACAAAGCTGTTTCATAGTGTGAAAAAGGTAAAGAACAGAGTTTCAAAGTAAAGATTCTTCTTATAATGCATTCCCTTTTAGTCTAAACATGATCTCTTGCCCTGCAACAGTGTTACAAAGTGAATACAAAGCTGTTTCATTGTGTGAAAAAGGTAAAGAACAGAGTTTCAAAGTAAAGATTCTTCTTATAATGCATTCCCTTTTAGTCTAAACATGATCTCTTGCCCTGCAACATTGTTTAAGGTGAATACAAAGCTGTTTCATAGTGTGAAAAAGGTAAAGAACAGAGTTTCAAAGTAAAGATTCTTCTTATAATGCATTCCCTTTTAGTCTAAAACACAATCTCTTGCCCTGAAACAGTGTTTAAGTTGTTCAATTTGGTTAAAAACAATATTTCTTGCTCTGAAACTATGTATAAGCCAATTATAATGCGTGGAAACGTTGCCTCCTTGTGGTTAGAGGTGTAAAAACAGAGTTGCAATTACTTTAATTGGTCATATTACAAACAACTTGATGTCCCCTTGTTATAAACTCTTTTCATTTGAAATATGTGTTTTCTTAACATATTGTAAGTTATTCAGTTTGGTTAAAAACAAGATGTCTAGCTCTGAAACAGTGTTTAAGGTGAATACAAAGCTGTTTCATAGTGTGAAAAAGGTAAAGAACAGAGTTTCTAAGTAAAGATTCTTCTTATAATGCATTCCCTTTTAGTCTAAAACACAATCTCTTACCCTGAAACAGTGTTTAAGGTGAATACAAAGCTGTTTCATTGTGTGAAAAAGGTAAAGAACAGAGTTTCAAAGTAAAGATTCTTCTTATAATGCATTCCCTTTTAGTCTAAACATGATCTCTTGCCCTGCAACAGTTTTTAAGGTGAATACAAAGCTGTTTCATAGTGTGAAAAAGGTAAAGAACAGAGTTTCAAAGTAAAGATTCTTCTTATAATGCATTCCCTTTTAGTCTAAACATGATCTCTTGCCCTGCAACAGTGTTTAAGGTGAATACAAAGCTGTTTCATTGTGTGAAAAAGGTAAAGAACAGAGTTTCAAAGTAAAGATTCTTCTTATAATGCATTCCCTTTTAGTCTAAAACACAATCTCTTGCCCTGAAACAGTGTTTAAGGTGAATACAAAGCTGTTTCATAGTGTGAAAAAGGTAAAGAACAGAGTTTCAAAGTAAAGATTCTTCTTATAATGCATTCCCTTTTAGTCTAAACATGATCTCTTGCCCTGCAACAGTGTTTAAGGTGAATACAAAGCTGTTTCATTGTGTGAAAAAGGTAAAGAACAGAGTTTCAAAGTAAAGATTCTTCTTATAATGCATTCCCTTTAAGTCTAAACATGATCTCTTGCCCTGCAACAGTGTTTAAGGTGAATACAAAGCTGTTTAATTGTGTGAAAAAGGTAAAGAACAGAGTTTCAAAGTGAAGATTCTTCTTATAATGCATTCCCTTTTAGTCTAAATCACAATCTCTTGCCCTGAAACAGTGTTTAAGGTGAATACAAAGCTGTTTCATAGTGTGAAAAAGGTAAAGAACAGAGTTTCAAAGTAAAGATTCTTCTTATAATGCATTCCCTTTTAGTCTAAAACACAATCTCTTGCCCTGAAACAGTGTTTAAGGTGAATACAAAGCTGTTTCATAGTGTGAAAAAGGTAAAGAACAGAGTTTCAAAGTAAAGATTCTTCTTATAATGCATTCCCTTTTAGTCTAAAACACAATCTCTTGCCCTGAAACAGTGTTTAAGGTGAATACAAAGCTGTTTCATAGTGTGAAAAAGGTAAAGAACAGAGTTTCAAAGTAAAGATTCTTCTTATAATGCATTCCCTTTTAGTCTAAACATGATCTCTTGCCCTGCAACAGTGTTTAAGGTGAATACAAAGCTGTTTCATAGTGTGAAAAAGGTAAAGAACAGAGTTTCAAAGTAAAGATTCTTCTTATAATGCATTCCCTTTTAGTCTAAACATGATCTCTTGCCCTGCAATAGTGTTTAAGGTGAATACAAAGCTGTTTCATAGTGTGAAAAAGGTAAAGAACAGAGTTTCAAAGTAAAGATTCTTCTTATAATGCATTCCCTTTTAGTCTAAACATGATCTCTTGCCCTGCAACAATGTTTAAGGTGAATACAAAGCTGTTTCATTGTGTGAAAAAGGTAAAGAACAGAGTTTCAAAGTAAAGATTCTTCTTATAATGCATTCCCTTTTAGTCTAAAACACAATCTTTTGCCCTGAAACAGTGTTTAAGGTGAATACACAGCTGTTTCATAGTGTGAAAAAGGTAAAGAACAGAGTTTCAAAGTAAAGATTCTTCTTATAATGCATTCCCTTTTAGTCTAAAACACAATCTCTTGCCCTGAAACAGTGTTTAAGGTGAATACAAAGCTGTTTCATAGTGTGAAAAAGGTAAAGAACAGAGTTTCAAAGTAAAGATTCTTCTTATAATGCATTCCCTTTTAGTCTAAACATGATCTCTTGCCCTGCAACAGTGTTTAAGGTGAATACAAAGCTGTTTCATAGTGTGAAAAAGGTAAAGAACAGAGTTTCAAAGTAAAGATTCTTCTTATAATGCATTCCCTTTTAGTCTAAACATGATCTCTTGCCCTGCAACAGTGTTACAAAGTGAATACAAAGCTGTTTCATTGTGTGAAAAAGGTAAAGAACAGAGTTTCAAAGTAAAGATTCTTCTTATAATGCATTCCCTTTTAGTCTAAACATGATCTCTTGCCCTGCAACAGTGTTTAAGGTGAATACAAAGCTGTTTCATAGTGTGAAAAAGGTAAAGAACAGAGTTTCAAAGTAAAGATTCTTCTTATAATGCATTCCCTTTTAGTCTAAAACACAATCTCTTGCCCTGAAACAGTGTTTAAGTTGTTCAATTTGGTTAAAAACAATATTTCTTGCTCTGAAACTATGTATAAGCCAATTATAATGCGTGGAAACGTTGCCTCCTTGTGGTTAGAGGTGTAAAAACAGAGTTGCAATTACTTTAATTGGTCATATTACAAACAACTTGATGTCCCCTTGTTATAAACTCTTTTCATTTGAAATATGTGTTTTCTTAACATATTGTAAGTTATTCAGTTTGGTTAAAAACAAGATGTCTAGCTCTGAAACAGTGTTTAAGGTGAATACAAAGCTGTTTCATAGTGTGAAAAAGGTAAAGAACAGAGTTTCAAAGTAAAGATTCTTCTTATAATGCATTCCCTTTTAGTCTAAAACACAATCTCTTGCCCTGAAACAGTGTTTAAGGTGAATACAAAGCTGTTTCATAGTGTGAAAAAGGTAAAGAACAGAGTTTCAAAGTAAAGATTCTTCTTATAATGCATTCCCTTTTAGTCTAAACATGATCTCTTGCCCTGCAACAGTGTTTAAGGTGAATACAAAGCTGTTTCATAGTGTGAAAAAGGTAAAGAACAGAGTTTCAAAGTAAAGATTCTTCTTATAATGCATTCCCTTTTAGTCTAAACATGATCTCTTGCCCTGCAACAGTGTTACAAAGTGAATACAAAGCTGTTTCATTGTGTGAAAAAGGTAAAGAACAGAGTTTCAAAGTAAAGATTCTTCTTATAATGCATTCCCTTTTAGTCTAAACATGATCTCTTGCCCTGCAACAGTGTTTAAGGTGAATACAAAGCTGTTTCATAGTGTGAAAAAGGTAAAGAACAGAGTTTCAAAGTAAAGATTCTTCTTATAATGCATTCCCTTTTAGTCTAAAACACAATCTCTTGCCCTGAAACAGTGTTTAAGTTGTTCAATTTGGTTAAAAACAATATTTCTTGCTCTGAAACTATGTATAAGCCAATTATAATGCGTGGAAACGTTGCCTCCTTGTGGTTAGAGGTGTAAAAACAGAGTTGCAATTACTTTAATTGGTCATATTACAAACAACTTGATGTCCCCTTGTTATAAACTCTTTTCATTTGAAATATGTGTTTTCTTAACATATTGTAAGTTATTCAGTTTGGTTAAAAACAAGATGTCTAGCTCTGAAACAGTGTTTAAGGTGAATACAAAGCTGTTTCATAGTGTGAAAAAGGTAAAGAACAGAGTTTCTAAGTAAAGATTCTTCTTATAATGCATTCCCTTTTAGTCTAAAACACAATCTCTTACCCTGAAACAGTGTTTAAGGTGAATACAAAGCTATTTCATTGTGTGAAAAAGGTAAAGAACAGAGTTTCAAAGTAAAGATTCTTCTTATAATGCATTCCCTTTTAGTCTAAACATGATCTCTTGCCCTGCAACAGTGTTTAAGGTGAATACAAAGCTGTTTCATAGTGTGAAAAAGGTAAAGAACAGAGTTTCAAAGTAAAGATTCTTCTTATAATGCATTCCCTTTTAGTCTAAACATGATCTCTTGCCCTGCAACAGTGTTTAAGGTGAATACAAAGCTGTTTCATTGTGTGAAAAAGGTAAAGAACAGAGTTTCAAAGTAAAGATTCTTCTTATAATGCATTCCCTTTTAGTCTAAAACACAATCTCTTGCCCTGAAACAGTGTTTAAGGTGAATACAAAGCTGTTTCATAGTGTGAAAAAGGTAAAGAACAGAGTTTCAAAGTAAAGATTCTTCTTATAATGCATTCCCTTTTAGTCTAAACATGATCTCTTGCCCTGCAACAGTGTTTAAGGTGAATACAAAGCTGTTTCATTGTGTGAAAAAGGTAAAGAACAGAGTTTCAAAGTAAAGATTCTTCTTATAATGCATTCCCTTTTAGTCTAAAACACAATCTCTTGCCCTGAAACAGTGTTTAAGGTGAATACAAAGCTGTTTCATAGTGTGAAAAAGGTAAAGAACAGAGTTTCAAAGTAAAGATTCTTCTTATAATGCATTCCCTTTTAGTCTAAACATGATCTCTTGCCCTGCAACAGTGTTTAAGGTGAATACAAAGCTGTTTAATTGTGTGAAAAAGGTAAAGAACAGAGTTTCAAAGTGAAGATTCTTCTTATAATGCATTCCCTTTTAGTCTAAAACACAATCTCTTGCCCTGAAACAGTGTTTAAGGTGAATACAAAGCTGTTTCATAGTGTGAAAAAGGTAAAGAACAGAGTTTCAAAGTAAAGATTCTTCTTATAATGCATTCCCTTTTAGTCTAAAACACAATCTCTTGCCCTGAAACAGTGTTTAAGTTGTTCAATTTGGTTAAAAACAATATTTCTTGCTCTGAAACTATGTATAAGCCAATTATAATGCGTGGAAACGTTGCCTCCTTGTGGTTAGAGGTGTAAAAACAGAGTTGCAATTACTTTAATTGGTCATATTACAAACAACTTGATGTCCCCTTGTTATAAACTCTTTTCATTTGAAATATGTGTTTTCTTAACATATTGTAAGTTATTCAGTTTGGTTAAAAACAAGATGTCTAGCTCTGAAACAGTGTTTAAGGTGAATACAAAGCTGTTTCATAGTGTGAAAAAGGTAAAGAACAGAGTTTCTAAGTAAAGATTCTTCTTATAATGCATTCCCTTTTAGTCTAAAACACAATCTCTTACCCTGAAACAGTGTTTAAGGTGAATACAAAGCTATTTCATTGTGTGAAAAAGGTAAAGAACAGAGTTTCAAAGTAAAGATTCTTCTTATAATGCATTCCCTTTTAGTCTAAACATGATCTCTTGCCCTGCAACAGTGTTTAAGGTGAATACAAAGCTGTTTCATAGTGTGAAAAAGGTAAAGAACAGAGTTTCAAAGTAAAGATTCTTCTTATAATGCATTCCCTTTTAGTCTAAACATGATCTCTTGCCCTGCAACAGTGTTTAAGGTGAATACAAAGCTGTTTCATTGTGTGAAAAAGGTAAAGAACAGAGTTTCAAAGTAAAGATTCTTCTTATAATGCATTCCCTTTTAGTCTAAAACACAATCTCTTGCCCTGAAACAGTGTTTAAGGTGAATACAAAGCTGTTTCATAGTGTGAAAAAGGTAAAGAACAGAGTTTCAAAGTAAAGATTCTTCTTATAATGCATTCCCTTTTAGTCTAAACATGATCTCTTGCCCTGCAACAGTGTTTAAGGTGAATACAAAGCTGTTTCATTGTGTGAAAAAGGTAAAGAACAGAGTTTCAAAGTAAAGATTCTTCTTATAATGCATTCCCTTTTAGTCTAAAACACAATCTCTTGCCCTGAAACAGTGTTTAAGGTGAATACAAAGCTGTTTCATAGTGTGAAAAAGGTAAAGAACAGAGTTTCAAGGTAAAGATTCTTCTTATAATGCATTCCCTTTTAGTCTAAACATGATCTCTTGCCCTGCAACAGTGTTTAAGGTGAATACAAAGCTGTTTAATTGTGTGAAAAAGGTAAAGAACAGAGTTTCAAAGTGAAGATTCTTCTTATAATGCATTCCCTTTTAGTCTAAAACACAATCTCTTGCCCTGAAACAGTGTTTAAGGTGAATACAAAGCTGTTTCATAGTGTGAAAAAGGTAAAGAACAGAGTTTCAAAGTAAAGATTCTTCTTATAATGCATTCCCTTTTAGTCTAAAACACAATCTCTTGCCCTGAAACAGTGTTTAAGGTGAATACAAAGCTGTTTCATAGTGTGAAAAAGGTAAAGAACAGAGTTTCAAAGTAAAGATTCTTCTTATAATGCATTCCCTTTTAGTCTAAAACACAATCTCTTGCCCTGAAACAGTGTTTAAGGTGAATACAAAGCTGTTTCATAGTGTGAAAAAGGTAAAGAACAGAGTTTCAAAGTAAAGATTCTTCTTATAATGCATTCCCTTTTAGTCTAAACATGATCTCTTGCCCTGCAACAGTGTTTAAGGTGAATACAAAGCTGTTTCATAGTGTGAAAAAGGTAAAGAACAGAGTTTCAAAGTAAAGATTCTTCTTATAATGCATTCCCTTTTAGTCTAAACATGATCTCTTGCCCTGCAACAGTGTTTAAGGTGAATACAAAGCTGTTTCATTGTGTGAAAAAGGTAAAGAACAGAGTTTCAAAGTAAAGATTCTTCTTATAATGCATTCCCTTTTAGTCTAAAACACAATCTCTTGCCCTGAAACAGTGTTTAAGGTGAATACAAAGCTGTTTCATAGTGTGAAAAAGGTAAAGAACAGAGTTTCAAAGTAAAGATTCTTCTTATAATGCATACCCTTTTAGTCTAAACATGATCTCTTGCCCTGCAACAGTGTTTAAGCTGAATACAAAGCTGTTTCATAGTGTGAAAAAGGTAAAGAACAGAGTTTCAAAGTAAAGATTCTTCTTATAATGCATTCCCTTTTAGTCTAAACATGATCTCTTGCCCTGCAACAGTGTTTAAGGTGAATACAAAGCTGTTTCATTGTGTGAAAAAGGTAAAGAACAGAGTTTCAAAGTAAAGATTCTTCTTATAATGCATTCCTTTTTAGTCTAAACATGATCTCTTGCCCTGCAACAGTGTTTAAGGTGAATACAAAGCTGTTTAATTGTGTGAAAAAGGTAAAGAACAGAGTTTCAAAGTGAAGATTCTTCTTATAATGCATTCCCTTTTAGTCTAAAACACAATCTCTTGCCCTGAAACAGTGTTTAAGGTGAATACAAAGCTGTTTCATAGTGTGAAAAAGGTAAAGAACAGAGTTTCAAAGTAAAGATTCTTCTTATAATGCATTCCCTTTTAGTCTAAAACACAATCTCTTGCCCTGAAACAGTGTTTAAGGTGAATACAAAGCTGTTTCATAGTGTGAAAAAGGTAAAGAACAGAGTTTCAAAGTAAAGATTCTTCTTATAATGCATTCCCTTTTAGTCTAAAACACAATCTTTTGCCCTGAAACAGTGTTTAAGGTGAATACAAAGCTGTTTCATAGTGTGAAAAAGGTAAAGAACAGAGTTTCAAAGTAAAGATTCTTCTTATAATGCATTCCCTTTTAGTCTAAAACACAATCTCTTGCCCTGAAACAGTGTTTAAGGTGAATACAAAGCTGTTTCATAGTGTGAAAAAGGTAAAGAACAGAGTTTCAAAGTAAAGATTCTTCTTATAATGCATTCCCTTTTAGTCTAAACATGATCTCTTGCCCTGAAACAGTGTTTAAGGTGAATACAAAGCTGTTTCATAGTGTGAAAAAGGTAAAGAACAGAGTTTCAAAGTAAAGATTCTTCTTATAATGCATTCCCTTTTAGTCTAAACATGATCTCTTGCCCTGCAACAGTGTTACAAAGTGAATACAAAGCTGTTTCATTGTGTGAAAAAGGTAAAGAACAGAGTTTCAAAGTAAAGATTCTTCTTATAATGCATTCCCTTTTAGTCTAAAACACAATCTCTTGCCCTGAAACAGTGTTTAAGGTGAATACAAAGCTGTTTCATAGTGTGAAAAAGGTAAAGAACAGAGTTTCAAAGTAAAGATTCTTCTTATAATGCATTCCCTTTTAGTCTAAAACACAATCTCTTGCCCTGAAACAGTGTTTAAGTTGTTCAATTTGTTTAAAAACAATATTTCTTGCTCTGAAACTATGTATAAGCCAATTATAATGCGTGGAAACGTTGCCTCCTTGTGGTTAGAGGTGTAAAAACAGAGTTGCAATTACTTTAATTGGTCATATTACAAACAACTTGATGTCCCCTTGTTATAAACTCTTTTCATTTGAAATATGTGTTTTCTTAACATATTGTAAGTTATTCAGTTTGGTTAAAAACAAGATGTCTAGCTCTGAAACAGTGTTTAAGGTGAATACAAAGCTGTTTCATAGTGTGAAAAAGGTAAAGAACAGAGTTTCTAAGTAAAGATTCTTCTTATAATGCATTCCCTTTTAGTCTAAAACACAATCTCTTACCCTGAAACAGTGTTTAAGGTGAATACAAAGCTATTTCATTGTGTGAAAAAGGTAAAGAACAGAGTTTCAAAGTAAAGATTCTTCTTATAATGCATTCCCTTTTAGTCTAAACATGATCTCTTGCCCTGCAACAGTGTTTAAGGTGAATACAAAGCTGTTTCATAGTGTGAAAAAGGTAAAGAACAGAGTTTCAAAGTAAAGATTCTTCTTATAATGCATTCCCTTTTAGTCTAAACATGATCTCTTGCCCTGCAACAGTGTTTAAGGTGAATACAAAGCTGTTTCATTGTGTGAAAAAGGTAAAGAACAGAGTTTCAAAGTAAAGATTCTTCTTATAATGCATTCCCTTTTAGTCTAAAACACAATCTCTTGCCCTGAAACAGTGTTTAAGGTGAATACAAAGCTGTTTCATAGTGTGAAAAAGGTAAAGAACAGAGTTTCAAAGTAAAGATTCTTCTTATAATGCATTCCCTTTTAGTCTAAACATGATCTCTTGCCCTGCAACAGTGTTTAAGGTGAATACAAAGCTGTTTCATTGTGTGAAAAAGGTAAAGAACAGAGTTTCAAAGTAAAGATTCTTCTTATAATGCATTCCCTTTTAGTCTAAAACACAATCTCTTGCCCTGAAACAGTGTTTAAGGTGAATACAAAGCTGTTTCATAGTGTGAAAAAGGTAAAGAACAGAGTTTCAAAGTAAAGATTCTTCTTATAATGCATTCCCTTTTAGTCTAAACATGATCTCTTGCCCTGCAACAGTGTTTAAGGTGAATACAAAGCTGTTTAATTGTGTGAAAAAGGTAAAGAACAGAGTTTCAAAGTGAAGATTCTTCTTATAATGCATTCCCTTTTAGTCTAAAACACAATCTCTTGCCCTGAAACAGTGTTTAAGGTGAATACAAAGCTGTTTCATAGTGTGAAAAAGGTAAAGAACAGAGTTTCAAAGTAAAGATTCTTCTTATAATGCATTCCCTTTTAGTCTAAAACACAATCTCTTGCCCTGAAACAGTGTTTAAGGTGAATACAAAGCTGTTTCATAGTGTGAAAAAGGTAAAGAACAGAGTTTCAAAGTAAAGATTCTTCTTATAATGCATTCCCTTTTAGTCTAAAACACAATCTCTTGCCCTGAAACAGTGTTTAAGGTGAATACAAAGCTGTTTCATAGTGTGAAAAAGGTAAAGAACAGAGTTTCAAAGTAAAGATTCTTCTTATAATGCATTCCCTTTTAGTCTAAACATGATCTCTTGCCCTGCAACAGTGTTTAAGGTGAATACAAAGCTGTTTCATAGTGTGAAAAAGGTAAAGAACAGAGTTTCAAAGTAAAGATTCTTCTTATAATGCATTCCCTTTTAGTCTAAACATGATCTCTTGCCCTGCAACAGTGTTTAAGGTGAATACAAAGCTGTTTCATTGTGTGAAAAAGGTAAAGAACAGAGTTTCAAAGTAAAGATTCTTCTTATAATGCATTCCCTTTTAGTCTAAAACACAATCTCTTGCCCTGAAACAGTGTTTAAGGTGAATACAAAGCTGTTTCATAGTGTGAAAAAGGTAAAGAACAGAGTTTCAAAGTAAAGATTCTTCTTATAATGCATACCCTTTTAGTCTAAACATGATCTCTTGCCCTGCAACAGTGTTTAAGCTGAATACAAAGCTGTTTCATAGTGTGAAAAAGGTAAAGAACAGAGTTTCAAAGTAAAGATTCTTCTTATAATGCATTCCCTTTTAGTCTAAACATGATCTCTTGCCCTGCAACAGTGTTTAAGGTGAATACAAAGCTGTTTCATTGTGTGAAAAAGGTAAAGAACAGAGTTTCAAAGTAAAGATTCTTCTTATAATGCATTCCCTTTTAGTCTAAACATGATCTCTTGCCCTGCAACAGTGTTTAAGGTGAATACAAAGCTGTTTAATTGTGTGAAAAAGGTAAAGAACAGAGTTTCAAAGTGAAGATTCTTCTTATAATGCATTCCCTTTTAGTCTAAAACACAATCTCTTGCCCTGAAACAGTGTTTAAGGTGAATACAAAGCTGTTTCATAGTGTGAAAAAGGTAAAGAACAGAGTTTCAAAGTAAAGATTCTTCTTATAATGCATTCCCTTTTAGTCTAAAACACAATCTCTTGCCCTGAAACAGTGTTTAAGGTGAATACAAAGCTGTTTCATAGTGTGAAAAAGGTAAAGAACAGAGTTTCAAAGTAAAGATTCTTCTTATAATGCATTCCCTTTTAGTCTAAAACACAATCTTTTGCCCTGAAACAGTGTTTAAGGTGAATACAAAGCTGTTTCATAGTGTGAAAAAGGTAAAGAACAGAGTTTCAAAGTAAAGATTCTTCTTATAATGCATTCCCTTTTAGTCTAAAACACAATCTCTTGCCCTGAAACAGTGTTTAAGGTGAATACAAAGCTGTTTCATAGTGTGAAAAAGGTAAAGAACAGAGTTTCAAAGTAAAGATTCTTCTTATAATGCATTCCCTTTTAGTCTAAACATGATCTCTTGCCCTGAAACAGTGTTTAAGGTGAATACAAAGCTGTTTCATAGTGTGAAAAAGGTAAAGAACAGAGTTTCAAAGTAAAGATTCTTCTTATAATGCATTCCCTTTTAGTCTAAACATGATCTCTTGCCCTGCAACAGTGTTACAAAGTGAATACAAAGCTGTTTCATTGTGTGAAAAAGGTAAAGAACAGAGTTTCAAAGTAAAGATTCTTCTTATAATGCATTCCCTTTTAGTCTAAAACACAATCTCTTGCCCTGAAACAGTGTTTAAGGTGAATACAAAGCTGTTTCATAGTGTGAAAAAGGTAAAGAACAGAGTTTCAAAGTAAAGATTCTTCTTATAATGCATTCCCTTTTAGTCTAAACATGATCTCTTGCCCTGCAACAGTGTTTAAGGTGAATACAAAGCTGTTTCATTGTGTGAAAAAGGTAAAGAACAGAGTTTCAAAGTAAAGATTCTTCTTATAATGCATTCCCTTTTAGTCTAAAACACAATCTCTTGCCCTGAAACAGTGTTTAAGGTGAATACAAAGCTGTTTCATAGTGTGAAAAAGGTAAAGAACAGAGTTTCAAAGTAAAGATTCTTCTTATAATGCATTCCCTTTTAGTCTAAACATGATCTCTTGCCCTGCAACAGTGTTTAAGGTGAATACAAAGCTGTTTAATTGTGTGAAAAAGGTAAAGAACAGAGTTTCAAAGTGAAGATTCTTCTTATAATGCATTCCCTTTTAGTCTAAAACACAATCTCTTGCCCTGAAACAGTGTTTAAGGTGAATACAAAGCTGTTTCATAGTGTGAAAAAGGTAAAGAACAGAGTTTCAAAGTAAAGATTCTTCTTATAATGCATTCCCTTTTAGTCTAAAACACAATCTCTTGCCCTGAAACAGTGTTTAAGGTGAATACAAAGCTGTTTCATAGTGTGAAAAAGGTAAAGAACAGAGTTTCAAAGTAAAGATTCTTCTTATAATGCATTCCCTTTTAGTCTAAAACACAATCTCTTGCCCTGAAACAGTGTTTAAGGTGAATACAAAGCTGTTTCATAGTGTGAAAAAGGTAAAGAACAGAGTTTCAAAGTAAAGATTCTTCTTATAATGCATTCCCTTTTAGTCTAAACATGATCTCTTGCCCTGCAACAGTGTTTAAGGTGAATACAAAGCTGTTTCATAGTGTGAAAAAGGTAAAGAACAGAGTTTCAAAGTAAAGATTCTTCTTATAATGCATTCCCTTTTAGTCTAAACATGATCTCTTGCCCTGCAACAGTGTTACAAAGTGAATACAAAGCTGTTTCATTGTGTGAAAAAGGTAAAGAACAGAGTTTCAAAGTAAAGATTCTTCTTATAATGCATTCCCTTTTAGTCTAAAACACAATCTCTTGCCCTGAAACAGTGTTTAAGGTGAATACAAAGCTGTTTCATAGTGTGAAAAAGGTAAAGAACAGAGTTTCAAAGTAAAGATTCTTCTTATAATGCATTCCCTTTTAGTCTAAACATGATCTCTTGCCCTGCAACAGTGTTTAAGGTGAATACAAAGCTGTTTCATTGTGTGAAAAAGGTAAAGAACAGAGTTTCAAAGTAAAGATTCTTCTTATAATGCATTCCCTTTTAGTCTAAAACACAATCTCTTGCCCTGAAACAGTGTTTAAGGTGAATACAAAGCTGTTTCATAGTGTGAAAAAGGTAAAGAACAGAGTTTCAAAGTAAAGATTCTTCTTATAATGCATACCCTTTTAGTCTAAACATGATCTCTTGCCCTGCAACAGTGTTTAAGCTGAATACAAAGCTGTTTCATAGTGTGAAAAAGGTAAAGAACAGAGTTTCAAAGTAAAGATTCTTCTTATAATGCATTCACTTTTAGTCTAAACATGATCTCTTGCCCTGCAACAGTGTTTAAGGTGAATACAAAGCTGTTTCATAGTGTGAAAAAGGTAAAGAACAGAGTTTCAAAGTAAAGATTCTTCTTATAATGCATTCCCTTTTAGTCTAAAACACAATCTCTTGCCCTGAAACAGTGTTTAAGGTGAATACAAAGCTGTTTCATAGTGTGAAAAAGGTAAAGAACAGAGTTTCAAAGTAAAGATTCTTCTTATAATGCATTCCCTTTTAGTCTAAAACACAATCTCTTGCCCTGAAACAGTGTTTAAGGTGAATACAAAGCTGTTTCATAGTGTGAAAAAGGTAAAGAACAGAGTTTCAAAGTAAAGATTCTTCTTATAATGCATTCCCTTTTAGTCTAAACATGATCTCTTGCCCTGCAATAGTGTTTAAGGTGAATACAAAGCTGTTTCATAGTGTGAAAAAGGTAAAGAACAGAGTTTCAAAGTAAAGATTCTTCTTATAATGCATTCCCTTTTAGTCTAAACATGATCTCTTGCCCTGCAACAATGTTTAAGGTGAATACAAAGCTGTTTCATTGTGTGAAAAAGGTAAAGAACAGAGTTTCAAAGTAAAGATTCTTCTTATAATGCATTCCCTTTTAGTCTAAAACACAATCTTTTGCCCTGAAACAGTGTTTAAGGTGAATACAAAGCTGTTTCATAGTGTGAAAAAGGTAAAGAACAGAGTTTCAAAGTAAAGATTCTTCTTATAATGCATTCCCTTTTAGTCTAAAACATAATCTCTTGCCCTGAAACAGTGTTTAAGGTGAATACAAAGCTGTTTCATAGTGTGAAAAAGGTAAAGAACAGAGTTTCAAAGTAAAGATTCTTCTTATAATGCATTCCCTTTTAGTCTAAAACACAATCTCTTGCCCTGAAACAGTGTTTAAGGTGAATACAAAGCTGTTTCATAGTGTGAAAAAGGTAAAGAACAGAGTTTCAAAGTAAAGATTCTTCTTATAATGCATACCCTTTTAGTCTAAACATGATCTCTTGCCCTGCAACAGTGTTTAAGCTGAATACAAAGCTGTTTCATAGTGTGAAAAAGGTAAAGAACAGAGTTTCAAAGTAAAGATTCTTCTTATAATGCATTCACTTTTAGTCTAAACATGATCTCTTGCCCTGCAACAGTGTTTAAGGTGAATACAAAGCTGTTTCATAGTGTGAAAAAGGTAAAGAACAGAGTTTCAAAGTAAAGATTCTTCTTATAATGCATTCCCTTTTAGTCTAAAACACAATCTCTTGCCCTGAAACAGTGTTTAAGGTGAATACAAAGCTGTTTCATAGTGTGAAAAAGGTAAAGAACAGAGTTTCAAAGTAAAGATTCTTCTTATAATGCATTCCCTTTTAGTCTAAAACACAATCTCTTGCCCTGAAACAGTGTTTAAGGTGAATACAAAGCTGTTTCATAGTGTGAAAAAGGTAAAGAACAGAGTTTCAAAGTAAAGATTCTTCTTATAATGCATTCCCTTTTAGTCTAAACATGATCTCTTGCCCTGCAATAGTGTTTAAGGTGAATACAAAGCTGTTTCATAGTGTGAAAAAGGTAAAGAACAGAGTTTCAAAGTAAAGATTCTTCTTATAATGCATTCCCTTTTAGTCTAAACATGATCTCTTGCCCTGAAACAGTGTTTAAGGTGAATACAAAGCTGTTTCATAGTGTGAAAAAGGTAAAGAACAGAGTTTCAAAGTAAAGATTCTTCTTATAATGCATTCCCTTTTAGTCTAAACATGATCTCTTGCCCTGCAACAGTGTTACAAAGTGAATACAAAGCTGTTTCATTGTGTGAAAAAGGTAAAGAACAGAGTTTCAAAGTAAAGATTCTTCTTATAATGCATTCCCTTTTAGTCTAAAACACAATCTCTTGCCCTGAAACAGTGTTTAAGGTGAATACAAAGCTGTTTCATAGTGTGAAAAAGGTAAAGAACAGAGTTTCAAAGTAAAGATTCTTCTTATAATGCATTCCCTTTTAGTCTAAACATGATCTCTTGCCCTGCAACAGTGTTTAAGGTGAATACAAAGCTGTTTCATTGTGTGAAAAAGGTAAAGAACAGAGTTTCAAAGTAAAGATTCTTCTTATAATGCATTCCCTTTTAGTCTAAAACACAATCTCTTGCCCTGAAACAGTGTTTAAGGTGAATACAAAGCTGTTTCATAGTGTGAAAAAGGTAAAGAACAGAGTTTCAAAGTAAAGATTCTTCTTATAATGCATTCCCTTTTAGTCTAAACATGATCTCTTGCCCTGCAACAGTGTTTAAGGTGAATACAAAGCTGTTTAATTGTGTGAAAAAGGTAAAGAACAGAGTTTCAAAGTGAAGATTCTTCTTATAATGCATTCCCTTTTAGTCTAAAACACAATCTCTTGCCCTGAAACAGTGTTTAAGGTGAATACAAAGCTGTTTCATAGTGTGAAAAAGGTAAAGAACAGAGTTTCAAAGTAAAGATTCTTCTTATAATGCATTCCCTTTTAGTCTAAAACACAATCTCTTGCCCTGAAACAGTGTTTAAGGTGAATACAAAGCTGTTTCATAGTGTGAAAAAGGTAAAGAACAGAGTTTCAAAGTAAAGATTCTTCTTATAATGCATTCCCTTTTAGTCTAAAACACAATCTCTTGCCCTGAAACAGTGTTTAAGGTGAATACAAAGCTGTTTCATAGTGTGAAAAAGGTAAAGAACAGAGTTTCAAAGTAAAGATTCTTCTTATAATGCATTCCCTTTTAGTCTAAACATGATCTCTTGCCCTGCAACAGTGTTTAAGGTGAATACAAAGCTGTTTCATAGTGTGAAAAAGGTAAAGAACAGAGTTTCAAAGTAAAGATTCTTCTTATAATGCATTCCCTTTTAGTCTAAACATGATCTCTTGCCCTGCAACAGTGTTACAAAGTGAATACAAAGCTGTTTCATTGTGTGAAAAAGGTAAAGAACAGAGTTTCAAAGTAAAGATTCTTCTTATAATGCATTCCCTTTTAGTCTAAAACACAATCTCTTGCCCTGAAACAGTGTTTAAGGTGAATACAAAGCTGTTTCATAGTGTGAAAAAGGTAAAGAACAGAGTTTCAAAGTAAAGATTCTTCTTATAATGCATTCCCTTTTAGTCTAAACATGATCTCTTGCCCTGCAACAGTGTTTAAGGTGAATACAAAGCTGTTTCATTGTGTGAAAAAGGTAAAGAACAGAGTTTCAAAGTAAAGATTCTTCTTATAATGCATTCCCTTTTAGTCTAAAACACAATCTCTTGCCCTGAAACAGTGTTTAAGGTGAATACAAAGCTGTTTCATAGTGTGAAAAAGGTAAAGAACAGAGTTTCAAAGTAAAGATTCTTCTTATAATGCATACCCTTTTAGTCTAAACATGATCTCTTGCCCTGCAACAGTGTTTAAGCTGAATACAAAGCTGTTTCATAGTGTGAAAAAGGTAAAGAACAGAGTTTCAAAGTAAAGATTCTTCTTATAATGCATTCACTTTTAGTCTAAACATGATCTCTTGCCCTGCAACAGTGTTTAAGGTGAATACAAAGCTGTTTCATAGTGTGAAAAAGGTAAAGAACAGAGTTTCAAAGTAAAGATTCTTCTTATAATGCATTCCCTTTTAGTCTAAAACACAATCTCTTGCCCTGAAACAGTGTTTAAGGTGAATACAAAGCTGTTTCATAGTGTGAAAAAGGTAAAGAACAGAGTTTCAAAGTAAAGATTCTTCTTATAATGCATTCCCTTTTAGTCTAAAACACAATCTCTTGCCCTGAAACAGTGTTTAAGGTGAATACAAAGCTGTTTCATAGTGTGAAAAAGGTAAAGAACAGAGTTTCAAAGTAAAGATTCTTCTTATAATGCATTCCCTTTTAGTCTAAACATGATCTCTTGCCCTGCAATAGTGTTTAAGGTGAATACAAAGCTGTTTCATAGTGTGAAAAAGGTAAAGAACAGAGTTTCAAAGTAAAGATTCTTCTTATAATGCATTCCCTTTTAGTCTAAACATGATCTCTTGCCCTGCAACAATGTTTAAGGTGAATACAAAGCTGTTTCATTGTGTGAAAAAGGTAAAGAACAGAGTTTCAAAGTAAAGATTCTTCTTATAATGCATTCCCTTTTAGTCTAAAACACAATCTTTTGCCCTGAAACAGTGTTTAAGGTGAATACAAAGCTGTTTCATAGTGTGAAAAAGGTAAAGAACAGAGTTTCAAAGTAAAGATTCTTCTTATAATGCATTCCCTTTTAGTCTAAAACATAATCTCTTGCCCTGAAACAGTGTTTAAGGTGAATACAAAGCTGTTTCATAGTGTGAAAAAGGTAAAGAACAGAGTTTCAAAGTAAAGATTCTTCTTATAATGCATTCCCTTTTAGTCTAAAACACAATCTCTTGCCCTGAAACAGTGTTTAAGGTGAATACAAAGCTGTTTCATAGTGTGAAAAAGGTAAAGAACAGAGTTTCAAAGTAAAGATTCTTCTTATAATGCATACCCTTTTAGTCTAAACATGATCTCTTGCCCTGCAACAGTGTTTAAGCTGAATACAAAGCTGTTTCATAGTGTGAAAAAGGTAAAGAACAGAGTTTCAAAGTAAAGATTCTTCTTATAATGCATTCACTTTTAGTCTAAACATGATCTCTTGCCCTGCAACAGTGTTTAAGGTGAATACAAAGCTGTTTCATAGTGTGAAAAAGGTAAAGAACAGAGTTTCAAAGTAAAGATTCTTCTTATAATGCATTCCCTTTTAGTCTAAAACACAATCTCTTGCCCTGAAACAGTGTTTAAGGTGAATACAAAGCTGTTTCATAGTGTGAAAAAGGTAAAGAACAGAGTTTCAAAGTAAAGATTCTTCTTATAATGCATTCCCTTTTAGTCTAAAACACAATCTCTTGCCCTGAAACAGTGTTTAAGGTGAATACAAAGCTGTTTCATAGTGTGAAAAAGGTAAAGAACAGAGTTTCAAAGTAAAGATTCTTCTTATAATGCATTCCCTTTTAGTCTAAACATGATCTCTTGCCCTGCAATAGTGTTTAAGGTGAATACAAAGCTGTTTCATAGTGTGAAAAAGGTAAAGAACAGAGTTTCAAAGTAAAGATTCTTCTTATAATGCATTCCCTTTTAGTCTAAACATGATCTCTTGCCCTGCAACAATGTTTAAGGTGAATACAAAGCTGTTTCATTGTGTGAAAAAGGTAAAGAACAGAGTTTCAAAGTAAAGATTCTTCTTATAATGCATTCCCTTTTAGTCTAAAACACAATCTTTTGCCCTGAAACAGTGTTTAAGGTGAATACAAAGCTGTTTCATAGTGTGAAAAAGGTAAAGAACAGAGTTTCAAAGTAAAGATTCTTCTTATAATGCATTCCCTTTTAGTCTAAAACATAATCTCTTGCCCTGAAACAGTGTTTAAGGTGAATACAAAGCTGTTTCATAGTGTGAAAAAGGTAAAGAACAGAGTTTCAAAGTAAAGATTCTTCTTATAATGCATTCCCTTTTAGTCTAAACATGATCTCTTGCCCTGAAACAGTGTTTAAGGTGAATACAAAGCTGTTTCATAGTGTGAAAAAGGTAAACAACAGAGTTTCAAAGTAAAGATTCTTCTTATAATGCATTCCCTTTTAGTCTAAACATGATCTCTTGCCCTGCAACAGTGTTACAAAGTGAATACAAAGCTGTTTCATTGTGTGAAAAAGGTAAAGAACAGAGTTTCAAAGTAAAGATTCTTCTTATAATGCATTCCCTTTTAGTCTAAAACACAATCTCTTGCCCTGAAACAGTGTTTAAGGTGAATACAAAGCTGTTTCATAGTGTGAAAAAGGTAAAGAACAGAGTTTCAAAGTAAAGATTCTTCTTATAATGCATTCCCTTTTAGTCTAAACATGATCTCTTGCCCTGCAACAGTGTTTAAGGTGAATACAAAGCTGTTTCATTGTGTGAAAAAGGTAAAGAACAGAGTTTCAAAGTAAAGATTCTTCTTATAATGCATTCCCTTTTAGTCTAAACATGATCTCTTGCCCTGCAACAGTGTTTAAGGTGAATACAAAGCTGTTTCATAGTGTGAAAAAGGTAAAGAACAGAGTTTCAAAGTAAAGATTCTTCTTATAATGCATTCCCTTTTAGTCTAAAACACAATCTCTTGCCCTGAAACAGTGTTTAAGTTGTTCAATTTGGTTAAAAACAATATTTCTTGCTCTGAAACTATGTATAAGCCAATTATAATGCGTGGAAACGTTGCCTCCTTGTGGTTAGAGGTGTAAAAACAGAGTTGCAATTACTTTAATTGGTCATATTACAAACAACTTGATGTCCCCTTGTTATAAACTCTTTTCATTTGAAATATGTGTTTTCTTAACATATTGTAAGTTATTCAGTTTGGTTAAAAACAAGATGTCTAGCTCTGAAACAGTGTTTAAGGTGAATACAAAGCTGTTTCATAGTGTGAAAAAGGTAAAGAACAGAGTTTCTAAGTAAAGATTCTTCTTAGAATGCATTCCCTTTTAGTCTAAAACACAATCTCTTACCCTGAAACAGTGTTTAAGGTGAATACAAAGCTGTTTCATAGTGTGAAAAAGGTAAAGAACAGAGTTTCAAAGTAAAGATTCTTCTTATAATGCATTCCCTTTTAGTCTAAACATGATCTCTTGCCCTGCAACAGTGTTTAAGGTGAATACAAAGCTGTTTCATAGTGTGAAAAAGGTAAAGAACAGAGTTTCAAAGTAAAGATTCTTCTTATAATGCATTCCCTTTTAGTCTAAAACACGATCTCTTGCCCTGAAACAGTGTTTAAGGTGAATACAAAGCTGTTTCATAGTGTGAAAAAGGTAAAGAACAGTTTCAAAGTAAAGATTCTTCTTATAATGCATTCCCTTTTAGTCTAAAACACAATCTCTTGCCCTGAAACAGTGTTTAAGGTGAATACAAAGCTGTTTCATAGTGTGAAAAAGGTAAAGAACAGAGTTTCAAAGTAAAGATTCTTCTTATAATGCATTCCCTTTTAGTCTAAACATGATCTCTTGCCCTGCAATAGTGTTTAAGGTGAAAACAAAGCTGTTTCATAGTGTGAAAAAGGTAAAGAACAGAGTTTCAAAGTAAAGATTCTTCTTATAATGCATTCCCTTTTAGTCTAAACATGATCTCTTGCCCTGCAACAATGTTTAAGGTGAATACAAAGCTGTTTCATTGTGTGAAAAAGGTAAAGAACAGAGTTTCAAAGTAAAGATTCTTCTTATAATGCATTCCCTTTTAGTCTAAAACACAATCTTTTGCCCTGAAACAGTGTTTAAGGTGAATACAAAGCTGTTTCATAGTGTGAAAAAGGTAAAGAACAGAGTTTCAAAGTAAAGATTCTTCTTATAATGCATTCCCTTTTAGTCTAAAACATAATCTCTTGCCCTGAAACAGTGTTTAAGGTGAATACAAAGCTGTTTCATAGTGTGAAAAAGGTAAAGAACAGAGTTTCAAAGTAAAGATTCTTCTTATAATGCATTCCCTTTTAGTCTAAACATGATCTCTTGCCCTGAAACAGTGTTTAAGGTGAATACAAAGCTGTTTCATAGTGTGAAAAAGGTAAACAACAGAGTTTCAAAGTAAAGATTCTTCTTATAATGCATTCCCTTTTAGTCTAAACATGATCTCTTGCCCTGCAACAGTGTTACAAAGTGAATACAAAGCTGTTTCATTGTGTGAAAAAGGTAAAGAACAGAGTTTCAAAGTAAAGATTCTTCTTATAATGCATTCCCTTTTAGTCTAAAACACAATCTCTTGCCCTGAAACAGTGTTTAAGGTGAATACAAAGCTGTTTCATAGTGTGAAAAAGGTAAAGAACAGAGTTTCAAAGTAAAGATTCTTCTTATAATGCATTCCCTTTTAGTCTAAACATGATCTCTTGCCCTGCAACAGTGTTTAAGGTGAATACAAAGCTGTTTCATTGTGTGAAAAAGGTAAAGAACAGAGTTTCAAAGTAAAGATTCTTCTTATAATGCATTCCCTTTTAGTCTAAACATGATCTCTTGCCCTGCAACAGTGTTTAAGGTGAATACAAAGCTGTTTCATAGTGTGAAAAAGGTAAAGAACAGAGTTTCAAAGTAAAGATTCTTCTTATAATGCATTCCCTTTTAGTCTAAAACACAATCTCTTGCCCTGAAACAGTGTTTAAGTTGTTCAATTTGGTTAAAAACAATATTTCTTGCTCTGAAACTATGTATAAGCCAATTATAATGCGTGGAAACGTTGCCTCCTTGTGGTTAGAGGTGTAAAAACAGAGTTGCAATTACTTTAATTGGTCATATTACAAACAACTTGATGTCCCCTTGTTATAAACTCTTTTCATTTGAAATATGTGTTTTCTTAACATATTGTAAGTTATTCAGTTTGGTTAAAAACAAGATGTCTAGCTCTGAAACAGTGTTTAAGGTGAATACAAAGCTGTTTCATAGTGTGAAAAAGGTAAAGAACAGAGTTTCTAAGTAAAGATTCTTCTTAGAATGCATTCCCTTTTAGTCTAAAACACAATCTCTTACCCTGAAACAGTGTTTAAGGTGAATACAAAGCTGTTTCATAGTGTGAAAAAGGTAAAGAACAGAGTTTCAAAGTAAAGATTCTTCTTATAATGCATTCCCTTTTAGTCTAAACATGATCTCTTGCCCTGCAACAGTGTTTAAGGTGAATACAAAGCTGTTTCATAGTGTGAAAAAGGTAAAGAACAGAGTTTCAAAGTAAAGATTCTTCTTATAATGCATTCCCTTTTAGTCTAAAACACGATCTCTTGCCCTGAAACAGTGTTTAAGGTGAATACAAAGCTGTTTCATAGTGTGAAAAAGGTAAAGAACAGTTTCAAAGTAAAGATTCTTCTTATAATGCATTCCCTTTTAGTCTAAAACACAATCTCTTGCCCTGAAACAGTGTTTAAGGTGAATACAAAGCTGTTTCATAGTGTGAAAAAGGTAAAGAACAGAGTTTCAAAGTAAAGATTCTTCTTCTAATGCATTCCCTTTTAGTCTAAACATGATCTCTTGCCCTGCAACAGTGTTTAAGGTGAATACAAAGCTGTTTCATAGTGTGAAAAAGGTAAAGAACAGAGTTTCAAAGTAAAGATTCTTCTTATAATGCATTCCCTTTTAGTCTAAAACACAATCTCTTGCCCTGAAACAGTGTTTAAGGTGAATACAAAGCTGTTTCATAGTGTGAAAAAGGTAAAGAACAGAGTTTCAAAGTAAAGATTCTTCTTATAATGCATTCCCTTTTAGTCTAAAACACAATCTCTTGCCCTGAAACAGTGTTTAAGGTGAATACAAAGCTGTTTCATAGTGTGAAAAAGGTAAAGAACAGAGTTTCAAAGTAAAGATTCTTCTTATAATGCATTCCCTTTTAGTCTAAACATGATCTCTTGCCCTGCAACAGTGTTTAAGGTGAATACAAAGCTGTTTCATAGTGTGAAAAAGGTAAAGAACAGAGTTTCAAAGTAAAGATTCTTCTTATAATGCATTCCCTTTTAGTCTAAACATGATCTCTTGCCCTGCAACAATGTTTAAGGTGAATACAAAGCTGTTTCATTGTGTGAAAAAGGTAAAGAACAGAGTTTCAAAGTAAAGATTCTTCTTATAATGCATTCCCTTTTAGTCTAAAACACGATCTCTTGCCCTGAAACAGTGTTTAAGGTGAATACAAAGCTGTTTCATAGTGTGAAAAAGGTAAAGAACAGAGTTTCAAAGTAAAGATTCTTCTTATAATGCATTCCCTTTTAGTCTAAACATGATCTCTTGCCCTGCAACAGTGTTTAAGGTGAATACAAAGCTGTTTCATAGTGTGAAAAAGGTAAAGAACAGAGTTTCAAAGTAAAGATTCTTCTTATAATGCATTCCCTTTTAGTCTAAACATGATCTCTTGCCCTGCAACAGTGTTACAAAGTGAATACAAAGCTGTTTCATAGTGTGAAAAAGGTAAAGAACAGAGTTTCAAAGTAAAGATTCTTCTTATAATGCATTCCCTTTTAGTCTAAAACACAATCTCTTGCCCTGAAACAGTGTTTAAGGTGAATACAAAGCTGTTTCATAGTGTGAAAAAGGTAAAGAACAGAGTTTCAAAGTAAAGATTCTTCTTATAATGCATTCCCTTTTAGTCTAAAACACAATCTCTTGCCCTGAAACAGTGTTTAAGGTGAATACAAAGCTGTTTCATAGTGTGAAAAAGGTAAAGAACAGAGTTTCAAAGTAAAGATTCTTCTTATAATGCATTCCCTTTTAGTCTAAACATGATCTCTTGCCCTGCAACAATGTTTAAGGTGAATACAAAGCTGTTTCATTGTGTGAAAAAGGTAAAGAACAGAGTTTCAAAGTAAAGATTCTTCTTATAATGCATTCCCTTTTAGTCTAAAACACAATCTCTTGCCCTGAAACAGTGTTTAAGGTGAATACAAAGCTGTTTCATAGTGTGAAAAAGGTAAAGAACAGAGTTTCAAAGTAAAGATTCTTCTTATAATGCATTCCCTTTTAGTCTAAACATGATCTCTTGCCCTGCAACAGTGTTTAAGGTGAATACAAAGCTGTTTCATAGTGTGAAAAAGGTAAAGAACAGTTTCAAAGTAAAGATTCTTCTTATAATGCATTCCCTTTTAGTCTAAACATGATCTCTTGCCCTGCAACAGTGTTACAAAGTGAATACAAAGCTGTTTCATTGTGTGAAAAAGGTAAAGAACAGAGTTTCAAAGTAAAGATTCTTCTTATAATGCATTCCCTTTTAGTCTAAAACACAATCTCTTGCCCTGAAACAGTGTTTAAGGTGAATACAAAGCTGTTTCATAGTGTGAAAAAGGTAAAGAACAGAGTTTCAAAGTAAAGATTCTTCTTATAATGCATTCCCTTTTAGTCTAAACATGATCTCTTGCCCTGCAACAGTGTTTAAGGTGAATACAAAGCTGTTTCATTGTGTGAAAAAGGTAAAGAACAGAGTTTCAAAGTAAAGATTCTTCTTATAATGCATTCCCTTTTAGTCTAAACATGATCTCTTGCCCTGCAACAGTGTTTAAGGTGAATACAAGGCTGTTTCATAGTGTGAAAAAGGTAAAGAACAGAGTTTCAAAGTAAAGATTCTTCTTATAATGCATTCCCTTTTAGTCTAAAACACAATCTCTTGCCCTGAAACAGTGTTTAAGTTGTTCAATTTGGTTAAAAACAATATTTCTTGCTCTGAAACTATGTATAAGCCAATTATAATGCGTGGAAACGTTGCCTCCTTGTGGTTAGAGGTGTAAAAACAGAGTTGCAATTACTTTAATTGGTCATATTACAAACAACTTGATGTCCCCTTGTTATAAACTCTTTTCATTTGAAATATGTGTTTTCTTAACATATTGTAAGTTATTCAGTTTGGTTAAAAACAAGATGTCTAGCTCTGAAACAGTGTTTAAGGTGAATACAAAGCTGTTTCATAGTGTGAAAAAGGTAAAGAACAGAGTTTCTAAGTAAAGATTCTTCTTAGAATGCATTCCCTTTTAGTCTAAAACACAATCTCTTACCCTGAAACAGTGTTTAAGGTGAATACAAAGCTGTTTCATAGTGTGAAAAAGGTAAAGAACAGAGTTTCAAAGTAAAGATTCTTCTTATAATGCATTCCCTTTTAGTCTAAACATGATCTCTTGCCCTGCAACAGTGTTTAAGGTGAATACAAAGCTGTTTCATAGTGTGAAAAAGGTAAAGAACAGAGTTTCAAAGTAAAGATTCTTCTTATAATGCATTCCCTTTTAGTCTAAAACACGATCTCTTGCCCTGAAACAGTGTTTAAGGTGAATACAAAGCTGTTTCATAGTGTGAAAAAGGTAAAGAACAGTTTCAAAGTAAAGATTCTTCTTATAATGCATTCCCTTTTAGTCTAAAACACAATCTCTTGCCCTGAAACAGTGTTTAAGGTGAATACAAAGCTGTTTCATAGTGTGAAAAAGGTAAAGAACAGAGTTTCAAAGTAAAGATTCTTCTTCTAATGCATTCCCTTTTAGTCTAAACATGATCTCTTGCCCTGCAACAGTGTTTAAGGTGAATACAAAGCTGTTTCATAGTGTGAAAAAGGTAAAGAACAGAGTTTCAAAGTAAAGATTCTTCTTATAATGCATTCCCTTTTAGTCTAAAACACAATCTCTTGCCCTGAAACAGTGTTTAAGGTGAATACAAAGCTGTTTCATAGTGTGAAAAAGGTAAAGAACAGAGTTTCAAAGTAAAGATTCTTCTTATAATGCATTCCCATTTAGTCTAAAACACAATCTCTTGCCCTGAAACAGTGTTTAAGGTGAATACAAAGCTGTTTCATAGTGTGAAAAAGGTAAAGAACAGAGTTTCAAAGTAAAGATTCTTCTTATAATGCATTCCCTTTTAGTCTAAACATGATCTCTTGCCCTGCAACAGTGTTTAAGGTGAATACAAAGCTGTTTCATAGTGTGAAAAAGGTAAAGAACAGAGTTTCAAAGTAAAGATTCTTCTTATAATGCATTCCCTTTTAGTCTAAACATGATCTCTTGCCCTGCAACAATGTTTAAGGTGAATACAAAGCTGTTTCATTGTGTGAAAAAGGTAAAGAACAGAGTTTCAAAGTAAAGATTCTTCTTATAATGCATTCCCTTTTAGTCTAAAACACAATCTCTTGCCCTGAAACAGTGTTTAAGGTGAATACAAAGCTGTTTCATAGTGTGAAAAAGGTAAAGAACAGAGTTTCAAAGTAAAGATTCTTCTTATAATGCATTCCCTTTTAGTCTAAAACACAATCTCTTGCCCTGAAACAGTGTTTAAGGTGAATACAAAGCTGTTTCATAGTGTGAAAAAGGTAAAGAACAGAGTTTCAAAGTAAAGATTCTTCTTATAATGCATTCCCTTTTAGTCTAAACATGATCTCTTGCCCTGCAACAGTGTTTAAGGTGAATACAAAGCTGTTTCATAGTGTGAAAAAGGTAAAGAACAGAGTTTCAAAGTAAAGATTCTTCTTATAATGCATTCCCTTTTAGTCTAAACATGATCTCTTGCCCTGCAACAGTGTTACAAAGTGAATACAAAGCTGTTTCATAGTGTGAAAAAGGTAAAGAACAGAGTTTCAAAGTAAAGATTCTTCTTATAATGCATTCCCTTTTAGTCTAAAACACAATCTCTTGCCCTGAAACAGTGTTTAAGGTGAATACAAAGCTGTTTCATAGTGTGAAAAAGGTAAAGAACAGAGTTTCAAAGTAAAGATTCTTCTTATAATGCATTCCCTTTTAGTCTAAAACACAATCTCTTGCCCTGAAACAGTGTTTAAGGTGAATACAAAGCTGTTTCATAGTGTGAAAAAGGTAAAGAACAGAGTTTCAAAGTAAAGATTCTTCTTATAATGCATTCCCTTTTAGTCTAAACATGATCTCTTGCCCTGCAACAATGTTTAAGGTGAATACAAAGCTGTTTCATTGTGTGAAAAAGGTAAAGAACAGAGTTTCAAAGTAAAGATTCTTCTTATAATGCATTCCCTTTTAGTCTAAAACACAATCTCTTGCCCTGAAACAGTGTTTAAGGTGAATACAAAGCTGTTTCATAGTGTGAAAAAGGTAAAGAACAGAGTTTCAAAGTAAAGATTCTTCTTATAATGCATTCCCTTTTAGTCTAAACATGATCTCTTGCCCTGCAACAGTGTTTAAGGTGAATACAAAGCTGTTTCATAGTGTGAAAAAGGTAAAGAACAGTTTCAAAGTAAAGATTCTTCTTATAATGCATTCCCTTTTAGTCTAAACATGATCTCTTGCCCTGCAACAGTGTTACAAAGTGAATACAAAGCTGTTTCATTGTGTGAAAAAGGTAAAGAACAGAGTTTCAAAGTAAAGATTCTTCTTATAATGCATTCCCTTTTAGTCTAAAACACAATCTCTTGCCCTGAAACAGTGTTTAAGGTGAATACAAAGCTGTTTCATAGTGTGAAAAAGGTAAAGAACAGAGTTTCAAAGTAAAGATTCTTCTTATAATGCATTCCCTTTTAGTCTAAACATGATCTCTTGCCCTGCAACAGTGTTTAAGGTGAATACAAAGCTGTTTCATAGTGTGACAAAGGTAAAGAACAGAGTTTCAAAGTAAAGATTCTTCTTATAATGCATTCCCTTTTAGTCTAAACATGATCTCTTGCCCTGCAACAGTGTTTAAGGTGAATACAAAGCTGTTTCATTGTGTGAAAAAGGTAAAGAACAGAGTTTCAAAGTAAAGATTCTTCTTATAATGCATTCCCTTTTAGTCTAAAACACAATCTCTTGCCCTGAAACAGTGTTTAAGGTGAATACAAAGCTGTTTCATAGTGTGAAAAAGGTAAAGAACAGAGTTTCAAAGTAAAGATTCTTCTTATAATGCATTCCCTTTTAGTCTAAAACACAATCTCTTGCCCTGAAACAGTGTTTAAGGTGAATACAAAGCTGTTTCATAGTGTGAAAAAGGTAAAGAACAGAGTTTCAAAGTAAAGATTCTTCTTATAATGCATTCCCTTTTAGTCTAAACATGATCTCTTGCCCTGCAACAGTGTTACAAAGTGAATACAAAGCTGTTTCATAGTGTGAAAAAGGTAAAGAACAGAGTTTCAAAGTAAAGATTCTTCTTATAATGCATTCCCTTTTAGTCTAAAACACAATCTCTTGCCCTGAAACAGTGTTTAAGGTGAATACAAAGCTGTTTCATAGTGTGAAAAAGGTAAAGAACAGAGTTTCAAAGTAAAGATTCTTCTTATAATGCATTCCCTTTTAGTCTAAAACACAATCTCTTGCCCTGAAACAGTGTTTAAGGTGAATACAAAGCTGTTTCATAGTGTGAAAAAGGTAAAGAACAGAGTTTCAAAGTAAAGATTCTTCTTATAATGCATTCCCTTTTAGTCTAAACATGATCTCTTGCCCTGC
This sequence comes from Electrophorus electricus, assembly GCF_041902795.1. Classification (NCBI taxonomy): domain Eukaryota; kingdom Metazoa; phylum Chordata; class Actinopteri; order Gymnotiformes; family Gymnotidae; genus Electrophorus; species Electrophorus electricus. Next base: position 17,336,251 of record NC_137508.1, on the reverse strand, counting down.
AACAATGTTTAAGGTGAATACAAAGCTGTTTCATTGTGTGAAAAAGGTAAAGAACAGAGTTTCAAAGTAAAGATTCTTCTTATAATGCATTCCCTTTTAGTCTAAAACACAATCTCTTGCCCTGAAACAGTGTTTAAGGTGAATACAAAGCTGTTTCATAGTGTGAAAAAGGTAAAGAACAGAGTTTCAAAGTAAAGATTCTTCTTATAATGCATTCCCTTTTAGTCTAAACATGATCTCTTGCCCTGCAACAGTGTTTAAGGTGAATACAAAGCTGTTTCATAGTGTGAAAAAGGTAAAGAACAGTTTCAAAGTAAAGATTCTTCTTATAATGCATTCCCTTTTAGTCTAAACATGATCTCTTGCCCTGCAACAGTGTTACAAAGTGAATACAAAGCTGTTTCATTGTGTGAAAAAGGTAAAGAACAGAGTTTCAAAGTAAAGATTCTTCTTATAATGCATTCCCTTTTAGTCTAAAACACAATCTCTTGCCCTGAAACAGTGTTTAAGGTGAATACAAAGCTGTTTCATAGTGTGAAAAAGGTAAAGAACAGAGTTTCAAAGTAAAGATTCTTCTTATAATGCATTCCCTTTTAGTCTAAACATGATCTCTTGCCCTGTAACAGTGTTTAAGGTGAATACAAAGCTGTTTCATTGTGTGAAAAAGGTAAAGAACAGAGTTTCAAAGTAAAGATTCTTCTTATAATGCATTCCCTTTTAGTCTAAACATGATCTCTTGCCCTGCAACAGTGTTTAAGGTGAATACAAAGCTGTTTCATAGTGTGAAAAAGGTAAAGAACAGAGTTTCAAAGTAAAGATTCTTCTTATAATGCATTCCCTTTTAGTCTAAACATGATCTCTTGCCCTGCAACAGTGTTTAAGGTGAATACAAAGCTGTTTCATTGTGTGAAAAAGGTAAAGAACAGAGTTTCAAAGTAAAGATTCTTCTTATAATGCATTCCCTTTTAGTCTAAAACACAATCTCTTGCCCTGAAACAGTGTTTAAGTTGTTCAATTTGGTTAAAAACAATATTTCTTGCTCTGAAACTATGTATAAGCCAATTATAATGCGTGGAAACGTTGCCTCCTTGTGGTTAGAGGTGTAAAAACAGAGTTGCAATTACTTTAATTGGTCATATTACAAACAACTTGATGTCCCCTTGTTATAAACTCTTTTCATTTGAAATATGTGTTTTCTTAACATATTGTAAGTTATTCAGTTTGGTTAAAAACAAGATGTCTAGCTCTGAAACAGTGTTTAAGGTGAATACAAAGCTGTTTCATAGTGTGAAAAAGGTAAAGAACAGAGTTTCTAAGTAAAGATTCTTCTTATAATGCATTCCCTTTTAGTCTAAAACACAATCTCTTACCCTGAAACAGTGTTTAAGGTGAATACAAAGCTGTTTCATTGTGTGAAAAAGGTAAAGAACAGAGTTTCAAAGTAAAGATTCTTCTTATAATGCATTCCCTTTTAGTCTAAACATGATCTCTTGCCCTGCAACAGTGTTACAAAGTGAATACAAAGCTGTTTCATAGTGTGAAAAAGGTAAAGAACAGAGTTTCAAAGTAAAGATTCTTCTTATAATGCATTCCCTTTTAGTCTAAAACACAATCTCTTGCCCTGAAACAGTGTTTAAGGTGAATACAAAGCTGTTTCATAGTGTGAAAAAGGTAAAGAACAGAGTTTCAAAGTAAAGATTCTTCTTATAATGCATTCCCTTTTAGTCTAAAACACAATCTCTTGCCCTGAAACAGTGTTTAAGGTGAATACAAAGCTGTTTCATAGTGTGAAAAAGGTAAAGAACAGAGTTTCAAAGTAAAGATTCTTCTTATAATGCATTCCCTTTTAGTCTAAACATGATCTCTTGCCCTGCAACAATGTTTAAGGTGAATACAAAGCTGTTTCATTGTGTGAAAAAGGTAAAGAACAGAGTTTCAAAGTAAAGATTCTTCTTATAATGCATTCCCTTTTAGTCTAAAACACAATCTCTTGCCCTGAAACAGTGTTTAAGGTGAATACAAAGCTGTTTCATAGTGTGAAAAAGGTAAAGAACAGAGTTTCAAAGTAAAGATTCTTCTTATAATGCATTCCCTTTTAGTCTAAACATGATCTCTTGCCCTGCAACAGTGTTTAAGGTGAATACAAAGCTGTTTCATAGTGTGAAAAAGGTAAAGAACAGTTTCAAAGTAAAGATTCTTCTTATAATGCATTCCCTTTTAGTCTAAACATGATCTCTTGCCCTGCAACAGTGTTACAAAGTGAATACAAAGCTGTTTCATTGTGTGAAAAAGGTAAAGAACAGAGTTTCAAAGTAAAGATTCTTCTTATAATGCATTCCCTTTTAGTCTAAAACACAATCTCTTGCCCTGAAACAGTGTTTAAGGTGAATACAAAGCTGTTTCATAGTGTGAAAAAGGTAAAGAACAGAGTTTCAAAGTAAAGATTCTTCTTATAATGCATTCCCTTTTAGTCTAAACATGATCTCTTGCCCTGTAACAGTGTTTAAGGTGAATACAAAGCTGTTTCATTGTGTGAAAAAGGTAAAGAACAGAGTTTCAAAGTAAAGATTCTTCTTATAATGCATTCCCTTTTAGTCTAAACATGATCTCTTGCCCTGCAACAGTGTTTAAGGTGAATACAAAGCTGTTTCATAGTGTGAAAAAGGTAAAGAACAGAGTTTCAAAGTAAAGATTCTTCTTATAATGCATTCCCTTTTAGTCTAAACATGATCTCTTGCCCTGCAACAGTGTTTAAGGTGAATACAAAGCTGTTTCATTGTGTGAAAAAGGTAAAGAACAGAGTTTCAAAGTAAAGATTCTTCTTATAATGCATTCCCTTTTAGTCTAAAACACAATCTCTTGCCCTGAAACAGTGTTTAAGTTGTTCAATTTGGTTAAAAACAATATTTCTTGCTCTGAAACTATGTATAAGCCAATTATAATGCGTGGAAACGTTGCCTCCTTGTGGTTAGAGGTGTAAAAACAGAGTTGCAATTACTTTAATTGGTCATATTACAAACAACTTGATGTCCCCTTGTTATAAACTCTTTTCATTTGAAATATGTGTTTTCTTAACATATTGTAAGTTATTCAGTTTGGTTAAAAACAAGATGTCTAGCTCTGAAACAGTGTTTAAGGTGAATACAAAGCTGTTTCATAGTGTGAAAAAGGTAAAGAACAGAGTTTCTAAGTAAAGATTCTTCTTAGAATGCATTCCCTTTTAGTCTAAAACACAATCTCTTACCCTGAAACAGTGTTTAAGGTGAATACAAAGCTGTTTCATAGTGTGAAAAAGGTAAAGAACAGAGTTTCAAAGTAAAGATTCTTCTTATAATGCATTCCCTTTTAGTCTAAACATGATCTCTTGCCCTGCAACAGTGTTTAAGGTGAATACAAAGCTGTTTCATAGTGTGAAAAAGGTAAAGAACAGAGTTTCAAAGTAAAGATTCTTCTTATAATGCATTCCCTTTTAGTCTAAAACACGATCTCTTGCCCTGAAACAGTGTTTAAGGTGAATACAAAGCTGTTTCATAGTGTGAAAAAGGTAAAGAACAGTTTCAAAGTAAAGATTCTTCTTATAATGCATTCCCTTTTAGTCTAAAACACAATCTCTTGCCCTGAAACAGTGTTTAAGGTGAATACAAAGCTGTTTCATAGTGTGAAAAAGGTAAAGAACAGAGTTTCAAAGTAAAGATTCTTCTTCTAATGCATTCCCTTTTAGTCTAAACATGATCTCTTGCCCTGCAACAGTGTTTAAGGTGAATACAAAGCTGTTTCATAGTGTGAAAAAGGTAAAGAACAGAGTTTCAAAGTAAAGATTCTTCTTATAATGCATTCCCTTTTAGTCTAAAACACAATCTCTTGCCCTGAAACAGTGTTTAAGGTGAATACAAAGCTGTTTCATAGTGTGAAAAAGGTAAAGAACAGAGTTTCAAAGTAAAGATTCTTCTTATAATGCATTCCCTTTTAGTCTAAACATGATCTCTTGCCCTGCAACAGTGTTTAAGGTGAATACAAAGCTGTTTCATAGTGTGAAAAAGGTAAAGAACAGTTTCAAAGTAAAGATTCTTCTTATAATGCATTCCCTTTTAGTCTAAACATGATCTCTTGCCCTGCAACAGTGTTACAAAGTGAATACAAAGCTGTTTCATTGTGTGAAAAAGGTAAAGAACAGAGTTTCAAAGTAAAGATTCTTCTTATAATGCATTCCCTTTTAGTCTAAAACACAATCTCTTGCCCTGAAACAGTGTTTAAGGTGAATACAAAGCTGTTTCATAGTGTGAAAAAGGTAAAGAACAGAGTTTCAAAGTAAAGATTCTTCTTATAATGCATTCCCTTTTAGTCTAAACATGATCTCTTGCCCTGTAACAGTGTTTAAGGTGAATACAAAGCTGTTTCATTGTGTGAAAAAGGTAAAGAACAGAGTTTCAAAGTAAAGATTCTTCTTATAATGCATTCCCTTTTAGTCTAAACATGATCTCTTGCCCTGCAACAGTGTTTAAGGTGAATACAAAGCTGTTTCATAGTGTGAAAAAGGTAAAGAACAGAGTTTCAAAGTAAAGATTCTTCTTATAATGCATTCCCTTTTAGTCTAAACATGATCTCTTGCCCTGCAACAGTGTTTAAGGTGAATACAAAGCTGTTTCATTGTGTGAAAAAGGTAAAGAACAGAGTTTCAAAGTAAAGATTCTTCTTATAATGCATTCCCTTTTAGTCTAAAACACAATCTCTTGCCCTGAAACAGTGTTTAAGTTGTTCAATTTGGTTAAAAACAATATTTCTTGCTCTGAAACTATGTATAAGCCAATTATAATGCGTGGAAACGTTGCCTCCTTGTGGTTAGAGGTGTAAAAACAGAGTTGCAATTACTTTAATTGGTCATATTACAAACAACTTGATGTCCCCTTGTTATAAACTCTTTTCATTTGAAATATGTGTTTTCTTAACATATTGTAAGTTATTCAGTTTGGTTAAAAACAAGATGTCTAGCTCTGAAACAGTGTTTAAGGTGAATACAAAGCTGTTTCATAGTGTGAAAAAGGTAAAGAACAGAGTTTCTAAGTAAAGATTCTTCTTAGAATGCATTCCCTTTTAGTCTAAAACACAATCTCTTACCCTGAAACAGTGTTTAAGGTGAATACAAAGCTGTTTCATAGTGTGAAAAAGGTAAAGAACAGAGTTTCAAAGTAAAGATTCTTCTTATAATGCATTCCCTTTTAGTCTAAACATGATCTCTTGCCCTGCAACAGTGTTTAAGGTGAATACAAAGCTGTTTCATAGTGTGAAAAAGGTAAAGAACAGAGTTTCAAAGTAAAGATTCTTCTTATAATGCATTCCCTTTTAGTCTAAAACACGATCTCTTGCCCTGAAACAGTGTTTAAGGTGAATACAAAGCTGTTTCATAGTGTGAAAAAGGTAAAGAACAGTTTCAAAGTAAAGATTCTTCTTATAATGCATTCCCTTTTAGTCTAAAACACAATCTCTTGCCCTGAAACAGTGTTTAAGGTGAATACAAAGCTGTTTCATAGTGTGAAAAAGGTAAAGAACAGAGTTTCAAAGTAAAGATTCTTCTTCTAATGCATTCCCTTTTAGTCTAAACATGATCTCTTGCCCTGCAACAGTGTTTAAGGTGAATACAAAGCTGTTTCATAGTGTGAAAAAGGTAAAGAACAGAGTTTCAAAGTAAAGATTCTTCTTATAATGCATTCCCTTTTAGTCTAAACATGATCTCTTGCCCTGCAATAGTGTTTAAGGTGAAAACAAAGCTGTTTCATAGTGTGAAAAAGGTAAAGAACAGAGTTTCAAAGTAAAGATTCTTCTTATAATGCATTCCCTTTTAGTCTAAACATGATCTCTTGCCCTGCAACAATGTTTAAGGTGAATACAAAGCTGTTTCATTGTGTGAAAAAGGTAAAGAACAGAGTTTCAAAGTAAAGATTCTTCTTATAATGCATTCCCTTTTAGTCTAAAACACAATCTTTTGCCCTGAAACAGTGTTTAAGGTGAATACAAAGCTGTTTCATAGTGTGAAAAAGGTAAAGAACAGAGTTTCAAAGTAAAGATTCTTCTTATAATGCATTCCCTTTTAGTCTAAAACATAATCTCTTGCCCTGAAACAGTGTTTAAGGTGAATACAAAGCTGTTTCATAGTGTGAAAAAGGTAAAGAACAGAGTTTCAAAGTAAAGATTCTTCTTATAATGCATTCCCTTTTAGTCTAAACATGATCTCTTGCCCTGAAACAGTGTTTAAGGTGAATACAAAGCTGTTTCATAGTGTGAAAAAGGTAAACAACAGAGTTTCAAAGTAAAGATTCTTCTTATAATGCATTCCCTTTTAGTCTAAACATGATCTCTTGCCCTGCAACAGTGTTACAAAGTGAATACAAAGCTGTTTCATTGTGTGAAAAAGGTAAAGAACAGAGTTTCAAAGTAAAGATTCTTCTTATAATGCATTCCCTTTTAGTCTAAAACACAATCTCTTGCCCTGAAACAGTGTTTAAGGTGAATACAAAGCTGTTTCATAGTGTGAAAAAGGTAAAGAACAAAGTTTCAAAGTAAAGATTCTTCTTATAATGCATTCCCTTTTAGTCTAAACATGATCTCTTGCCCTGCAACAGTGTTTAAGGTGAATACAAAGCTGTTTCATTGTGTGAAAAAGGTAAAGAACAGAGTTTCAAAGTAAAGATTCTTCTTATAATGCATTCCCTTTTAGTCTAAACATGATCTCTTGCCCTGCAACAGTGTTTAAGGTGAATACAAAGCTGTTTCATAGTGTGAAAAAGGTAAAGAACAGAGTTTCAAAGTAAAGATTCTTCTTATAATGCATTCCCTTTTAGTCTAAAACACAATCTCTTGCCCTGAAACAGTGTTTAAGTTGTTCAATTTGGTTAAAAACAATATTTCTTGCTCTGAAACTATGTATAAGCCAATTATAATGCGTGGAAACGTTGCCTCCTTGTGGTTAGAGGTGTAAAAACAGAGTTGCAATTACTTTAATTGGTCATATTACAAACAACTTGATGTCCCCTTGTTATAAACTCTTTTCATTTGAAATATGTGTTTTCTTAACATATTGTAAGTTATTCAGTTTGGTTAAAAACAAGATGTCTAGCTCTGAAACAGTGTTTAAGGTGAATACAAAGCTGTTTCATAGTGTGAAAAAGGTAAAGAACAGAGTTTCTAAGTAAAGATTCTTCTTAGAATGCATTCCCTTTTAGTCTAAAACACAATCTCTTACCCTGAAACAGTGTTTAAGGTGAATACAAAGCTGTTTCATAGTGTGAAAAAGGTAAAGAACAGAGTTTCAAAGTAAAGATTCTTCTTATAATGCATTCCCTTTTAGTCTAAACATGATCTCTTGCCCTGCAACAGTGTTTAAGGTGAATACAAAGCTGTTTCATAGTGTGAAAAAGGTAAAGAACAGAGTTTCAAAGTAAAGATTCTTCTTATAATGCATTCCCTTTTAGTCTAAAACACGATCTCTTGCCCTGAAACAGTGTTTAAGGTGAATACAAAGCTGTTTCATAGTGTGAAAAAGGTAAAGAACAGTTTCAAAGTAAAGATTCTTCTTATAATGCATTCCCTTTTAGTCTAAAACACAATCTCTTGCCCTGAAACAGTGTTTAAGGTGAATACAAAGCTGTTTCATAGTGTGAAAAAGGTAAAGAACAGAGTTTCAAAGTAAAGATTCTTCTTCTAATGCATTCCCTTTTAGTCTAAACATGATCTCTTGCCCTGCAACAGTGTTTAAGGTGAATACAAAGCTGTTTCATAGTGTGAAAAAGGTAAAGAACAGAGTTTCAAAGTAAAGATTCTTCTTATAATGCATTCCCTTTTAGTCTAAAACACAATCTCTTGCCCTGAAACAGTGTTTAAGGTGAATACAAAGCTGTTTCATAGTGTGAAAAAGGTAAAGAACAGAGTTTCAAAGTAAAGATTCTTCTTATAATGCATTCCCTTTTAGTCTAAAACACAATCTCTTGCCCTGAAACAGTGTTTAAGGTGAATACAAAGCTGTTTCATAGTGTGAAAAAGGTAAAGAACAGAGTTTCAAAGTAAAGATTCTTCTTATAATGCATTCCCTTTTAGTCTAAACATGATCTCTTGCCCTGCAACAGTGTTTAAGGTGAATACAAAGCTGTTTCATAGTGTGAAAAAGGTAAAGAACAGAGTTTCAAAGTAAAGATTCTTCTTATAATGCATTCCCTTTTAGTCTAAACATGATCTCTTGCCCTGCAACAATGTTTAAGGTGAATACAAAGCTGTTTCATTGTGTGAAAAAGGTAAAGAACAGAGTTTCAAAGTAAAGATTCTTCTTATAATGCATTCCCTTTTAGTCTAAAACACGATCTCTTGCCCTGAAACAGTGTTTAAGGTGAATACAAAGCTGTTTCATAGTGTGAAAAAGGTAAAGAACAGAGTTTCAAAGTAAAGATTCTTCTTATAATGCATTCCCTTTTAGTCTAAACATGATCTCTTGCCCTGCAACAGTGTTTAAGGTGAATACAAAGCTGTTTCATAGTGTGAAAAAGGTAAAGAACAGAGTTTCAAAGTAAAGATTCTTCTTATAATGCATTCCCTTTTAGTCTAAACATGATCTCTTGCCCTGCAACAGTGTTACAAAGTGAATACAAAGCTGTTTCATAGTGTGAAAAAGGTAAAGAACAGAGTTTCAAAGTAAAGATTCTTCTTATAATGCATTCCCTTTTAGTCTAAAACACAATCTCTTGCCCTGAAACAGTGTTTAAGGTGAATACAAAGCTGTTTCATTGTGTGAAAAAGGTAAAGAACAGAGTTTCAAAGTAAAGATTCTTCTTATAATGCATTCCCTTTTAGTCTAAAACACAATCTCTTGCCCTGAAACAGTGTTTAAGGTGAATACAAAGCTGTTTCATAGTGTGAAAAAGGTAAAGAACAGAGTTTCAAAGTAAAGATTCTTCTTATAATGCATTCCCTTTTAGTCTAAACATGATCTCTTGCCCTGCAACAGTGTTTAAGGTGAATACAAAGCTGTTTCATAGTGTGAAAAAGGTAAAGAACAGTTTCAAAGTAAAGATTCTTCTTATAATGCATTCCCTTTTAGTCTAAACATGATCTCTTGCCCTGCAACAGTGTTACAAAGTGAATACAAAGCTGTTTCATTGTGTGAAAAAGGTAAAGAACAGAGTTTCAAAGTAAAGATTCTTCTTATAATGCATTCCCTTTTAGTCTAAAACACAATCTCTTGCCCTGAAACAGTGTTTAAGGTGAATACAAAGCTGTTTCATAGTGTGAAAAAGGTAAAGAACAGAGTTTCAAAGTAAAGATTCTTCTTATAATGCATTCCCTTTTAGTCTAAACATGATCTCTTGCCCTGCAACAGTGTTTAAGGTGAATACAAAGCTGTTTCATAGTGTGACAAAGGTAAAGAACAGAGTTTCAAAGTAAAGATTCTTCTTATAATGCATTCCCTTTTAGTCTAAACATGATCTCTTGCCCTGCAACAGTGTTTAAGGTGAATACAAAGCTGTTTCATTGTGTGAAAAAGGTAAAGAACAGAGTTTCAAAGTAAAGATTCTTCTTATAATGCATTCCCTTTTAGTCTAAAACACAATCTCTTGCCCTGAAACAGTGTTTAAGGTGAATACAAAGCTGTTTCATAGTGTGAAAAAGGTAAAGAACAGAGTTTCAAAGTAAAGATTCTTCTTATAATGCATTCCCTTTTAGTCTAAAACACAATCTCTTGCCCTGAAACAGTGTTTAAGGTGAATACAAAGCTGTTTCATAGTGTGAAAAAGGTAAAGAACAGAGTTTCAAAGTAAAGATTCTTCTTATAATGCATTCCCTTTTAGTCTAAACATGATCTCTTGCCCTGCAACAGTGTTACAAAGTGAATACAAAGCTGTTTCATAGTGTGAAAAAGGTAAAGAACAGAGTTTCAAAGTAAAGATTCTTCTTATAATGCATTCCCTTTTAGTCTAAAACACAATCTCTTGCCCTGAAACAGTGTTTAAGGTGAATACAAAGCTGTTTCATAGTGTGAAAAAGGTAAAGAACAGAGTTTCAAAGTAAAGATTCTTCTTATAATGCATTCCCTTTTAGTCTAAAACACAATCTCTTGCCCTGAAACAGTGTTTAAGGTGAATACAAAGCTGTTTCATAGTGTGAAAAAGGTAAAGAACAGAGTTTCAAAGTAAAGATTCTTCTTATAATGCATTCCCTTTTAGTCTAAACATGATCTCTTGCCCTGCAACAATGTTTAAGGTGAATACAAAGCTGTTTCATTGTGTGAAAAAGGTAAAGAACAGAGTTTCAAAGTAAAGATTCTTCTTATAATGCATTCCCTTTTAGTCTAAAACACAATCTCTTGCCCTGAAACAGTGTTTAAGGTGAATACAAAGCTGTTTCATAGTGTGAAAAAGGTAAAGAACAGAGTTTCAAAGTAAAGATTCTTCTTATAATGCATTCCCTTTTAGTCTAAACATGATCTCTTGCCCTGCAACAGTGTTTAAGGTGAATACAAAGCTGTTTCATAGTGTGAAAAAGGTAAAGAACAGTTTCAAAGTAAAGATTCTTCTTATAATGCATTCCCTTTTAGTCTAAACATGATCTCTTGCCCTGCAACAGTGTTACAAAGTGAATACAAAGCTGTTTCATTGTGTGAAAAAGGTAAAGAACAGAGTTTCAAAGTAAAGATTCTTCTTATAATGCATTCCCTTTTAGTCTAAAACACAATCTCTTGCCCTGAAACAGTGTTTAAGGTGAATACAAAGCTGTTTCATAGTGTGAAAAAGGTAAAGAACAGAGTTTCAAAGTAAAGATTCTTCTTATAATGCATTCCCTTTTAGTCTAAACATGATCTCTTGCCCTGTAACAGTGTTTAAGGTGAATACAAAGCTGTTTCATTGTGTGAAAAAGGTAAAGAACAGAGTTTCAAAGTAAAGATTCTTCTTATAATGCATTCCCTTTTAGTCTAAACATGATCTCTTGCCCTGCAACAGTGTTTAAGGTGAATACAAAGCTGTTTCATAGTGTGAAAAAGGTAAAGAACAGAGTTTCAAAGTAAAGATTCTTCTTATAATGCATTCCCTTTTAGTCTAAACATGATCTCTTGCCCTGCAACAGTGTTTAAGGTGAATACAAAGCTGTTTCATTGTGTGAAAAAGGTAAAGAACAGAGTTTCAAAGTAAAGATTCTTCTTATAATGCATTCCCTTTTAGTCTAAAACACAATCTCTTGCCCTGAAACAGTGTTTAAGTTGTTCAATTTGGTTAAAAACAATATTTCTTGCTCTGAAACTATGTATAAGCCAATTATAATGCGTGGAAACGTTGCCTCCTTGTGGTTAGAGGTGTAAAAACAGAGTTGCAATTACTTTAATTGGTCATATTACAAACAACTTGATGTCCCCTTGTTATAAACTCTTTTCATTTGAAATATGTGTTTTCTTAACATATTGTAAGTTATTCAGTTTGGTTAAAAACAAGATGTCTAGCTCTGAAACAGTGTTTAAGGTGAATACAAAGCTGTTTCATAGTGTGAAAAAGGTAAAGAACAGAGTTTCTAAGTAAAGATTCTTCTTAGAATGCATTCCCTTTTAGTCTAAAACACAATCTCTTACCCTGAAACAGTGTTTAAGGTGAATACAAAGCTGTTTCATAGTGTGAAAAAGGTAAAGAACAGAGTTTCAAAGTAAAGATTCTTCTTATAATGCATTCCCTTTTAGTCTAAACATGATCTCTTGCCCTGCAACAGTGTTTAAGGTGAATACAAAGCTGTTTCATAGTGTGAAAAAGGTAAAGAACAGAGTTTCAAAGTAAAGATTCTTCTTATAATGCATTCCCTTTTAGTCTAAAACACGATCTCTTGCCCTGAAACAGTGTTTAAGGTGAATACAAAGCTGTTTCATAGTGTGAAAAAGGTAAAGAACAGTTTCAAAGTAAAGATTCTTCTTATAATGCATTCCCTTTTAGTCTAAAACACAATCTCTTGCCCTGAAACAGTGTTTAAGGTGAATACAAAGCTGTTTCATAGTGTGAAAAAGGTAAAGAACAGAGTTTCAAAGTAAAGATTCTTCTTCTAATGCATTCCCTTTTAGTCTAAACATGATCTCTTGCCCTGCAACAGTGTTTAAGGTGAATACAAAGCTGTTTCATAGTGTGAAAAAGGTAAAGAACAGAGTTTCAAAGTAAAGATTCTTCTTATAATGCATTCCCTTTTAGTCTAAACATGATCTCTTGCCCTGCAATAGTGTTTAAGGTGAAAACAAAGCTGTTTCATAGTGTGAAAAAGGTAAAGAACAGAGTTTCAAAGTAAAGATTCTTCTTATAATGCATTCCCTTTTAGTCTAAACATGATCTCTTGCCCTGCAACAATGTTTAAGGTGAATACAAAGCTGTTTCATTGTGTGAAAAAGGTAAAGAACAGAGTTTCAAAGTAAAGATTCTTCTTATAATGCATTCCCTTTTAGTCTAAAACACAATCTTTTGCCCTGAAACAGTGTTTAAGGTGAATACAAAGCTGTTTCATAGTGTGAAAAAGGTAAAGAACAGAGTTTCAAAGTAAAGATTCTTCTTATAATGCATTCCCTTTTAGTCTAAAACATAATCTCTTGCCCTGAAACAGTGTTTAAGGTGAATACAAAGCTGTTTCATAGTGTGAAAAAGGTAAAGAACAGAGTTTCAAAGTAAAGATTCTTCTTATAATGCATTCCCTTTTAGTCTAAACATGATCTCTTGCCCTGAAACAGTGTTTAAGGTGAATACAAAGCTGTTTCATAGTGTGAAAAAGGTAAACAACAGAGTTTCAAAGTAAAGATTCTTCTTATAATGCAATCCCTTTTAGTCTAAACATGATCTCTTGCCCTGCAACAGTGTTACAAAGTGAATACAAAGCTGTTTCATTGTGTGAAAAAGGTAAAGAACAGAGTTTCAAAGTAAAGATTCTTCTTATAATGCATTCCCTTTTAGTCTAAAACACAATCTCTTGCCCTGAAACAGTGTTTAAGGTGAATACAAAGCTGTTTCATAGTGTGAAAAAGGTAAAGAACAGAGTTTCAAAGTAAAGATTCTTCTTATAATGCATTCCCTTTTAGTCTAAACATGATCTCTTGCCCTGCAACAGTGTTTAAGGTGAATACAAAGCTGTTTCATTGTGTGAAAAAGGTAAAGAACAGAGTTTCAAAGTAAAGATTCTTCTTATAATGCATTCCCTTTTAGTCTAAACATGATCTCTTGCCCTGCAACAGTGTTTAAGGTGAATACAAAGCTGTTTCATAGTGTGAAAAAGGTAAAGAACAGAGTTTCAAAGTAAAGATTCTTCTTATAATGCATTCCCTTTTAGTCTAAAACACAATCTCTTGCCCTGAAACAGTGTTTAAGTTGTTCAATTTGGTTAAAAACAATATTTCTTGCTCTGAAACTATGTATAAGCCAATTATAATGCGTGGAAACGTTGCCTCCTTGTGGTTAGAGGTGTAAAAACAGAGTTGCAATTACTTTAATTGGTCATATTACAAACAACTTGATGTCCCCTTGTTATAAACTCTTTTCATTTGAAATATGTGTTTTCTTAACATATTGTAAGTTATTCAGTTTGGTTAAAAACAAGATGTCTAGCTCTGAAACAGTGTTTAAGGTGAATACAAAGCTGTTTCATAGTGTGAAAAAGGTAAAGAACAGAGTTTCTAAGTAAAGATTCTTCTTAGAATGCATTCCCTTTTAGTCTAAAACACAATCTCTTACCCTGAAACAGTGTTTAAGGTGAATACAAAGCTGTTTCATAGTGTGAAAAAGGTAAAGAACAGAGTTTCAAAGTAAAGATTCTTCTTATAATGCATTCCCTTTTAGTCTAAACATGATCTCTTGCCCTGCAACAGTGTTTAAGGTGAATACAAAGCTGTTTCATAGTGTGAAAAAGGTAAAGAACAGAGATTCAAAGTAAAGATTCTTCTTATAATGCATTCCCTTTTAGTCTAAAACACGATCTCTTGCCCTGAAACAGTGTTTAAGGTGAATACAAAGCTGTTTCATAGTGTGAAAAAGGTAAAGAACAGTTTCAAAGTAAAGATTCTTCTTATAATGCATTCCCTTTTAGTCTAAAACACAATCTCTTGCCCTGAAACAGTGTTTAAGGTGAATACAAAGCTGTTTCATAGTGTGAAAAAGGTAAAGAACAGAGTTTCAAAGTAAAGATTCTTCTTATAATGCATTCCCTTTTAGTCTAAACATGATCTCTTGCCCTGCAACAGTGTTTAAGGTGAATACAAAGCTGTTTCATAGTGTGAAAAAGGTAAAGAACAGTTTCAAAGTAAAGATTCTTCTTATAATGCATTCCCTTTTAGTCTAAACATGATCTCTTGCCCTGCAACAGTGTTACAAAGTGAATACAAAGCTGTTTCATTGTGTGAAAAAGGTAAAGAACAGAGTTTCAAAGTAAAGATTCTTCTTATAATGCATTCCCTTTTAGTCTAAAACACAATCTCTTGCCCTGAAACAGTGTTTAAGGTGAATACAAAGCTGTTTCATAGTGTGAAAAAGGTAAAGAACAGAGTTTCAAAGTAAAGATTCTTCTTATAATGCATTCCCTTTTAGTCTAAACATGATCTCTTGCCCTGTAACAGTGTTTAAGGTGAATACAAAGCTGTTTCATTGTGTGAAAAAGGTAAAGAACAGAGTTTCAAAGTAAAGATTCTTCTTATAATGCATTCCCTTTTAGTCTAAACATGATCTCTTGCCCTGCAACAGTGTTTAAGGTGAATACAAAGCTGTTTCATAGTGTGAAAAAGGTAAAGAACAGAGTTTCAAAGTAAAGATTCTTCTTATAATGCATTCCCTTTTAGTCTAAACATGATCTCTTGCCCTGCAACAGTGTTTAAGGTGAATACAAAGCTGTTTCATTGTGTGAAAAAGGTAAAGAACAGAGTTTCAAAGTAAAGATTCTTCTTATAATGCATTCCCTTTTAGTCTAAAACACAATCTCTTGCCCTGAAACAGTGTTTAAGTTGTTCAATTTGGTTAAAAACAATATTTCTTGCTCTGAAACTATGTATAAGCCAATTATAATGCGTGGAAACGTTGCCTCCTTGTGGTTAGAGGTGTAAAAACAGAGTTGCAATTACTTTAATTGGTCATATTACAAACAACTTGATGTCCCCTTGTTATAAACTCTTTTCATTTGAAATATGTGTTTTCTTAACATATTGTAAGTTATTCAGTTTGGTTAAAAACAAGATGTCTAGCTCTGAAACAGTGTTTAAGGTGAATACAAAGCTGTTTCATAGTGTGAAAAAGGTAAAGAACAGAGTTTCTAAGTAAAGATTCTTCTTAGAATGCATTCCCTTTTAGTCTAAAACACAATCTCTTACCCTGAAACAGTGTTTAAGGTGAATACAAAGCTGTTTCATAGTGTGAAAAAGGTAAAGAACAGAGTTTCAAAGTAAAGATTCTTCTTATAATGCATTCCCTTTTAGTCTAAACATGATCTCTTGCCCTGCAACAGTGTTTAAGGTGAATACAAAGCTGTTTCATAGTGTGAAAAAGGTAAAGAACAGAGTTTCAAAGTAAAGATTCTTCTTATAATGCATTCCCTTTTAGTCTAAAACACGATCTCTTGCCCTGAAACAGTGTTTAAGGTGAATACAAAGCTGTTTCATAGTGTGAAAAAGGTAAAGAACAGTTTCAAAGTAAAGATTCTTCTTATAATGCATTCCCTTTTAGTCTAAAACACAATCTCTTGCCCTGAAACAGTGTTTAAGGTGAATACAAAGCTGTTTCATAGTGTGAAAAAGGTAAAGAACAGAGTTTCAAAGTAAAGATTCTTCTTCTAATGCATTCCCTTTTAGTCTAAACATGATCTCTTGCCCTGCAACAGTGTTTAAGGTGAATACAAAGCTGTTTCATAGTGTGAAAAAGGTAAAGAACAGAGTTTCAAAGTAAAGATTCTTCTTATAATGCATTCCCTTTTAGTCTAAACATGATCTCTTGCCCTGCAATAGTGTTTAAGGTGAAAACAAAGCTGTTTCATAGTGTGAAAAAGGTAAAGAACAGAGTTTCAAAGTAAAGATTCTTCTTATAATGCATTCCCTTTTAGTCTAAACATGATCTCTTGCAATGCAACAATGTTTAAGGTGAATACAAAGCTGTTTCATTGTGTGAAAAAGGTAAAGAACAGAGTTTCAAAGTAAAGATTCTTCTTATAATGCATTCCCTTTTAGTCTAAAACACAATCTTTTGCCCTGAAACAGTGTTTAAGGTGAATACAAAGCTGTTTCATAGTGTGAAAAAGGTAAAGAACAGAGTTTCAAAGTAAAGATTCTTCTTATAATGCATTCCCTTTTAGTCTAAAACATAATCTCTTGCCCTGAAACAGTGTTTAAGGTGAATACAAAGCTGTTTCATAGTGTGAAAAAGGTAAAGAACAGAGTTTCAAAGTAAAGATTCTTCTTATAATGCATTCCCTTTTAGTCTAAACATGATCTCTTGCCCTGAAACAGTGTTTAAGGTGAATACAAAGCTGTTTCATAGTGTGAAAAAGGTAAACAACAGAGTTTCAAAGTAAAGATTCTTCTTATAATGCAATCCCTTTTAGTCTAAACATGATCTCTTGCCCTGCAACAGTGTTACAAAGTGAATACAAAGCTGTTTCATTGTGTGAAAAAGGTAAAGAACAGAGTTTCAAAGTAAAGATTCTTCTTATAATGCATTCCCTTTTAGTCTAAAACACAATCTCTTGCCCTGAAACAGTGTTTAAGGTGAATACAAAGCTGTTTCATAGTGTGAAAAAGGTAAAGAACAGAGTTTCAAAGTAAAGATTCTTCTTATAATGCATTCCCTTTTAGTCTAAACATGATCTCTTGCCCTGCAACAGTGTTTAAGGTGAATACAAAGCTGTTTCATTGTGTGAAAAAGGTAAAGAACAGAGTTTCAAAGTAAAGATTCTTCTTATAATGCATTCCCTTTTAGTCTAAACATGATCTCTTGCCCTGCAACAGTGTTTAAGGTGAATACAAAGCTGTTTCATAGTGTGAAAAAGGTAAAGAACAGAGTTTCAAAGTAAAGATTCTTCTTATAATGCATTCCCTTTTAGTCTAAAACACAATCTCTTGCCCTGAAACAGTGTTTAAGTTGTTCAATTTGGTTAAAAACAATATTTCTTGCTCTGAAACTATGTATAAGCCAATTATAATGCGTGGAAACGTTGCCTCCTTGTGGTTAGAGGTGTAAAAACAGAGTTGCAATTACTTTAATTGGTCATATTACAAACAACTTGATGTCCCCTTGTTATAAACTCTTTTCATTTGAAATATGTGTTTTCTTAACATATTGTAAGTTATTCAGTTTGGTTAAAAACAAGATGTCTAGCTCTGAAACAGTGTTTAAGGTGAATACAAAGCTGTTTCATAGTGTGAAAAAGGTAAAGAACAGAGTTTCTAAGTAAAGATTCTTCTTAGAATGCATTCCCTTTTAGTCTAAAACACAATCTCTTACCCTGAAACAGTGTTTAAGGTGAATACAAAGCTGTTTCATAGTGTGAAAAAGGTAAAGAACAGAGTTTCAAAGTAAAGATTCTTCTTATAATGCATTCCCTTTTAGTCTAAACATGATCTCTTGCCCTGCAACAGTGTTTAAGGTGAATACAAAGCTGTTTCATAGTGTGAAAAAGGTAAAGAACAGAGTTTCAAAGTAAAGATTCTTCTTATAATGCATTCCCTTTTAGTCTAAAACACGATCTCTTGCCCTGAAACAGTGTTTAAGGTGAATACAAAGCTGTTTCATAGTGTGAAAAAGGTAAAGAACAGTTTCAAAGTAAAGATTCTTCTTATAATGCATTCCCTTTTAGTCTAAAACACAATCTCTTGCCCTGAAACAGTGTTTAAGGTGAATACAAAGCTGTTTCATAGTGTGAAAAAGGTAAAGAACAGAGTTTCAAAGTAAAGATTCTTCTTCTAATGCATTCCCTTTTAGTCTAAACATGATCTCTTGCCCTGCAACAGTGTTTAAGGTGAATACAAAGCTGTTTCATAGTGTGAAAAAGGTAAAGAACAGAGTTTCAAAGTAAAGATTCTTCTTATAATGCATTCCCTTTTAGTCTAAAACACAATCTCTTGCCCTGAAACAGTGTTTAAGGTGAATACAAAGCTGTTTCATAGTGTGAAAAAGGTAAAGAACAGAGTTTCAAAGTAAAGATTCTTCTTATAATGCATTCCCTTTTAGTCTAAAACACAATCTCTTGCCCTGAAACAGTGTTTAAGGTGAATACAAAGCTGTTTCATAGTGTGAAAAAGGTAAAGAACAGAGTTTCAAAGTAAAGATTCTTCTTATAATGCATTCCCTTTTAGTCTAAACATGATCTCTTGCCCTGCAACAGTGTTTAAGGTGAATACAAAGCTGTTTCATAGTGTGAAAAAGGTAAAGAACAGAGTTTCAAAGTAAAGATTCTTCTTATAATGCATTCCCTTTTAGTCTAAACATGATCTCTTGCCCTGCAACAATGTTTAAGGTGAATACAAAGCTGTTTCATTGTGTGAAAAAGGTAAAGAACAGAGTTTCAAAGTAAAGATTCTTCTTATAATGCATTCCCTTTTAGTCTAAAACACGATCTCTTGCCCTGAAACAGTGTTTAAGGTGAATACAAAGCTGTTTCATAGTGTGAAAAAGGTAAAGAACAGAGTTTCAAAGTAAAGATTCTTCTTATAATGCATTCCCTTTTAGTCTAAACATGATCTCTTGCCCTGCAACAATGTTTAAGGTGAATACAAAGCTGTTTCATTGTGTGAAAAAGGTAAAGAACAGAGTTTCAAAGTAAAGATTCTTCTTATAATGCATTCCCTTTTAGTCTAAAACACGATCTCTTGCCCTGAAACAGTGTTTAAGGTGAATACAAAGCTGTTTCATAGTGTGAAAAAGGTAAAGAACAGAGTTTCAAAGTAAAGATTCTTCTTATAATGCATTCCCTTTTAGTCTAAACATGATCTCTTGCCCTGCAACAGTGTTTAAGGTGAATACAAAGCTGTTTCATAGTGTGAAAAAGGTAAAGAACAGAGTTTCAAAGTAAAGATTCTTCTTATAATGCATTCCCTTTTAGTCTAAACATGATCTCTTGCCCTGCAACAGTGTTACAAAGTGAATACAAAGCTGTTTCATAGTGTGAAAAAGGTAAAGAACAGAGTTTCAAAGTAAAGATTCTTCTTATAATGCATTCCCTTTTAGTCTAAAACACAATCTCTTGCCCTGAAACAGTGTTTAAGGTGAATACAAAGCTGTTTCATAGTGTGAAAAAGGTAAAGAACAGAGTTTCAAAGTAAAGATTCTTCTTATAATGCATTCCCTTTTAGTCTAAAACACAATCTCTTGCCCTGAAACAGTGTTTAAGGTGAATACAAAGCTGTTTCATAGTGTGAAAAAGGTAAAGAACAGAGTTTCAAAGTAAAGATTCTTCTTATAATGCATTCCCTTTTAGTCTAAACATGATCTCTTGCCCTGCAACAATGTTTAAGGTGAATACAAAGCTGTTTCATTGTGTGAAAAAGGTAAAGAACAGAGTTTCAAAGTAAAGATTCTTCTTATAATGCATTCCCTTTTAGTCTAAAACACAATCTCTTGCCCTGAAACAGTGTTTAAGGTGAATACAAAGCTGTTTCATAGTGTGAAAAAGGTAAAGAACAGAGTTTCAAAGTAAAGATTCTTCTTATAATGCATTCCCTTTTAGTCTAAACATGATCTCTTGCCCTGCAACAGTGTTTAAGGTGAATACAAAGCTGTTTCATAGTGTGAAAAAGGTAAAGAACAGTTTCAAAGTAAAGATTCTTCTTATAATGCATTCCCTTTTAGTCTAAACATGATCTCTTGCCCTGCAACAGTGTTACAAAGTGAATACAAAGCTGTTTCATTGTGTGAAAAAGGTAAAGAACAGAGTTTCAAAGTAAAGATTCTTCTTATAATGCATTCCCTTTTAGTCTAAAACACAATCTCTTGCCCTGAAACAGTGTTTAAGGTGAATACAAAGCTGTTTCATAGTGTGAAAAAGGTAAAGAACAGAGTTTCAAAGTAAAGATTCTTCTTATAATGCATTCCCTTTTAGTCTAAACATGATCTCTTGCCCTGCAACAGTGTTTAAGGTGAATACAAAGCTGTTTCATTGTGTGAAAAAGGTAAAGAACAGAGTTTCAAAGTAAAGATTCTTCTTATAATGCATTCCCTTTTAGTCTAAACATGATCTCTTGCCCTGCAACAGTGTTTAAGGTGAATACAAGGCTGTTTCATAGTGTGAAAAAGGTAAAGAACAGAGTTTCAAAGTAAAGATTCTTCTTATAATGCATTCCCTTTTAGTCTAAAACACAATCTCTTGCCCTGAAACAGTGTTTAAGTTGTTCAATTTGGTTAAAAACAATATTTCTTGCTCTGAAACTATGTATAAGCCAATTATAATGCGTGGAAACGTTGCCTCCTTGTGGTTAGAGGTGTAAAAACAGAGTTGCAATTACTTTAATTGGTCATATTACAAACAACTTGATGTCCCCTTGTTATAAACTCTTTTCATTTGAAATATGTGTTTTCTTAACATATTGTAAGTTATTCAGTTTGGTTAAAAACAAGATGTCTAGCTCTGAAACAGTGTTTAAGGTGAATACAAAGCTGTTTCATAGTGTGAAAAAGGTAAAGAACAGAGTTTCTAAGTAAAGATTCTTCTTAGAATGCATTCCCTTTTAGTCTAAAACACAATCTCTTACCCTGAAACAGTGTTTAAGGTGAATACAAAGCTGTTTCATAGTGTGAAAAAGGTAAAGAACAGAGTTTCAAAGTAAAGATTCTTCTTATAATGCATTCCCTTTTAGTCTAAACATGATCTCTTGCCCTGCAACAGTGTTTAAGGTGAATACAAAGCTGTTTCATAGTGTGAAAAAGGTAAAGAACAGAGTTTCAAAGTAAAGATTCTTCTTATAATGCATTCCCTTTTAGTCTAAAACACGATCTCTTGCCCTGAAACAGTGTTTAAGGTGAATACAAAGCTGTTTCATAGTGTGAAAAAGGTAAAGAACAGTTTCAAAGTAAAGATTCTTCTTATAATGCATTCCCTTTTAGTCTAAAACACAATCTCTTGCCCTGAAACAGTGTTTAAGGTGAATACAAAGCTGTTTCATAGTGTGAAAAAGGTAAAGAACAGAGTTTCAAAGTAAAGATTCTTCTTCTAATGCATTCCCTTTTAGTCTAAACATGATCTCTTGCCCTGCAACAGTGTTTAAGGTGAATACAAAGCTGTTTCATAGTGTGAAAAAGGTAAAGAACAGAGTTTCAAAGTAAAGATTCTTCTTATAATGCATTCCCTTTTAGTCTAAAACACAATCTCTTGCCCTGAAACAGTGTTTAAGGGGAATACAAAGCTGTTTCATAGTGTGAAAAAGGTAAAGAACAGAGTTTCAAAGTAAAGATTCTTCTTATAATGCATTCCCATTTAGTCTAAAACACAATCTCTTGCCCTGAAACAGTGTTTAAGGTGAATACAAAGCTGTTTCATAGTGTGAAAAAGGTAAAGAACAGAGTTTCAAAGTAAAGATTCTTCTTATAATGCATTCCCTTTTAGTCTAAACATGATCTCTTGCCCTGCAACAGTGTTTAAGGTGAATACAAAGCTGTTTCATAGTGTGAAAAAGGTAAAGAACAGAGTTTCAAAGTAAAGATTCTTCTTATAATGCATTCCCTTTTAGTCTAAACATGATCTCTTGCCCTGCAACAATGTTTAAGGTGAATACAAAGCTGTTTCATTGTGTGAAAAAGGTAAAGAACAGAGTTTCAAAGTAAAGATTCTTCTTATAATGCATTCCCTTTTAGTCTAAAACACAATCTCTTGCCCTGAAACAGTGTTTAAGGTGAATACAAAGCTGTTTCATAGTGTGAAAAAGGTAAAGAACAGAGTTTCAAAGTAAAGATTCTTCTTATAATGCATTCCCTTTTAGTCTAAAACACAATCTCTTGCCCTGAAACAGTGTTTAAGGTGAATACAAAGCTGTTTCATAGTGTGAAAAAGGTAAAGAACAGAGTTTCAAAGTAAAGATTCTTCTTATAATGCATTCCCTTTTAGTCTAAACATGATCTCTTGCCCTGCAACAGTGTTTAAGGTGAATACAAAGCTGTTTCATAGTGTGAAAAAGGTAAAGAACAGAGTTTCAAAGTAAAGATTCTTCTTATAATGCATTCCCTTTTAGTCTAAACATGATCTCTTGCCCTGCAACAGTGTTACAAAGTGAATACAAAGCTGTTTCATAGTGTGAAAAAGGTAAAGAACAGAGTTTCAAAGTAAAGATTCTTCTTATAATGCATTCCCTTTTAGTCTAAAACACAATCTCTTGCCCTGAAACAGTGTTTAAGGTGAATACAAAGCTGTTTCATAGTGTGAAAAAGGTAAAGAACAGAGTTTCAAAGTAAAGATTCTTCTTATAATGCATTCCCTTTTAGTCTAAAACACAATCTCTTGCCCTGAAACAGTGTTTAAGGTGAATACAAAGCTGTTTCATAGTGTGAAAAAGGTAAAGAACAGAGTTTCAAAGTAAAGATTCTTCTTATAATGCATTCCCTTTTAGTCTAAACATGATCTCTTGCCCTGCAACAATGTTTAAGGTGAATACAAAGCTGTTTCATTGTGTGAAAAAGGTAAAGAACAGAGTTTCAAAGTAAAGATTCTTCTTATAATGCATTCCCTTTTAGTCTAAAACACAATCTCTTGCCCTGAAACAGTGTTTAAGGTGAATACAAAGCTGTTTCATAGTGTGAAAAAGGTAAAGAACAGAGTTTCAAAGTAAAGATTCTTCTTATAATGCATTCCCTTTTAGTCTAAACATGATCTCTTGCCCTGCAACAGTGTTTAAGGTGAATACAAAGCTGTTTCATAGTGTGAAAAAGGTAAAGAACAGTTTCAAAGTAAAGATTCTTCTTATAATGCATTCCCTTTTAGTCTAAACATGATCTCTTGCCCTGCAACAGTGTTACAAAGTGAATACAAAGCTGTTTCATTGTGTGAAAAATGTAAAGAACAGAGTTTCAAAGTAAAGATTCTTCTTATAATGCATTCCCTTTTAGTCTAAAACACAATCTCTTGCCCTGAAACAGTGTTTAAGGTGAATACAAAGCTGTTTCATAGTGTGAAAAAGGTAAAGAACAGAGTTTCAAAGTAAAGATTCTTCTTATAATGCATTCCCTTTTAGTCTAAACATGATCTCTTGCCCTGCAACAGTGTTTAAGGTGAATACAAAGCTGTTTCATAGTGTGACAAAGGTAAAGAACAGAGTTTCAAAGTAAAGATTCTTCTTATAATGCATTCCCTTTTAGTCTAAACATGATCTCTTGCCCTGCAACAGTGTTTAAGGTGAATACAAAGCTGTTTCATTGTGTGAAAAAGGTAAAGAACAGAGTTTCAAAGTAAAGATTCTTCTTATAATGCATTCCCTTTTAGTCTAAAACACAATCTCTTGCCCTGAAACAGTGTTTAAGGTGAATACAAAGCTGTTTCATAGTGTGAAAAAGGTAAAGAACAGAGTTTCAAAGTAAAGATTCTTCTTATAATGCATTCCCTTTTAGTCTAAAACACAATCTCTTGCCCTGAAACAGTGTTTAAGGTGAATACAAAGCTGTTTCATAGTGTGAAAAAGGTAAAGAACAGAGTTTCAAAGTAAAGATTCTTCTTATAATGCATTCCCTTTTAGTCTAAACATGATCTCTTGCCCTGCAACAGTGTTACAAAGTGAATACAAAGCTGTTTCATAGTGTGAAAAAGGTAAAGAACAGAGTTTCAAAGTAAAGATTCTTCTTATAATGCATTCCCTTTTAGTCTAAAACACAATCTCTTGCCCTGAAACAGTGTTTAAGGTGAATACAAAGCTGTTTCATAGTGTGAAAAAGGTAAAGAACAGAGTTTCAAAGTAAAGATTCTTCTTATAATGCATTCCCTTTTAGTCTAAAACACAATCTCTTGCCCTGAAACAGTGTTTAAGGTGAATACAAAGCTGTTTCATAGTGTGAAAAAGGTAAAGAACAGAGTTTCAAAGTAAAGATTCTTCTTATAATGCATTCCCTTTTAGTCTAAACATGATCTCTTGCCCTGCAACAATGTTTAAGGTGAATACAAAGCTGTTTCATTGTGTGAAAAAGGTAAAGAACAGAGTTTCAAAGTAAAGATTCTTCTTATAATGCATTCCCTTTTAGTCTAAAACACAATCTCTTGCCCTGAAACAGTGTTTAAGGTGAATACAAAGCTGTTTCATAGTGTGAAAAAGGTAAAGAACAGAGTTTCAAAGTAAAGATTCTTCTTATAATGCATTCCCTTTTAGTCTAAACATGATCTCTTGCCCTGCAACAGTGTTTAAGGTGAATACAAAGCTGTTTCATAGTGTGAAAAAGGTAAAGAACAGTTTCAAAGTAAAGATTCTTCTTATAATGCATTCCCTTTTAGTCTAAACATGATCTCTTGCCCTGCAACAGTGTTACAAAGTGAATACAAAGCTGTTTCATTGTGTGAAAAAGGTAAAGAACAGAGTTTCAAAGTAAAGATTCTTCTTATAATGCATTCCCTTTTAGTCTAAAACACAATCTCTTGCCCTGAAACAGTGTTTAAGGTGAATACAAAGCTGTTTCATAGTGTGAAAAAGGTAAAGAACAGAGTTTCAAAGTAAAGATTCTTCTTATAATGCATTCCCTTTTAGTCTAAACATGATCTCTTGCCCTGTAACAGTGTTTAAGGTGAATACAAAGCTGTTTCATTGTGTGAAAAAGGTAAAGAACAGAGTTTCAAAGTAAAGATTCTTCTTATAATGCATTCCCTTTTAGTCTAAACATGATCTCTTGCCCTGCAACAGTGTTTAAGGTGAATACAAAGCTGTTTCATAGTGTGAAAAAGGTAAAGAACAGAGTTTCAAAGTAAAGATTCTTCTTATAATGCATTCCCTTTTAGTCTAAACATGATCTCTTGCCCTGCAACAGTGTTTAAGGTGAATACAAAGCTGTTTCATTGTGTGAAAAAGGTAAAGAACAGAGTTTCAAAGTAAAGATTCTTCTTATAATGCATTCCCTTTTAGTCTAAAACACAATCTCTTGCCCTGAAACAGTGTTTAAGTTGTTCAATTTGGTTAAAAACAATATTTCTTGCTCTGAAACTATGTATAAGCCAATTATAATGCGTGGAAACGTTGCCTCCTTGTGGTTAGAGGTGTAAAAACAGAGTTGCAATTACTTTAATTGGTCATATTACAAACAACTTGATGTCCCCTTGTTATAAACTCTTTTCATTTGAAATATGTGTTTTCTTAACATATTGTAAGTTATTCAGTTTGGTTAAAAACAAGATGTCTAGCTCTGAAACAGTGTTTAAGGTGAATACAAAGCTGTTTCATAGTGTGAAAAAGGTAAAGAACAGAGTTTCTAAGTAAAGATTCTTCTTAGAATGCATTCCCTTTTAGTCTAAAACACAATCTCTTACCCTGAAACAGTGTTTAAGGTGAATACAAAGCTGTTTCATAGTGTGAAAAAGGTAAAGAACAGAGTTTCAAAGTAAAGATTCTTCTTATAATGCATTCCCTTTTAGTCTAAACATGATCTCTTGCCCTGCAACAGTGTTTAAGGTGAATACAAAGCTGTTTCATAGTGTGAAAAAGGTAAAGAACAGAGTTTCAAAGTAAAGATTCTTCTTATAATGCATTCCCTTTTAGTCTAAAACACGATCTCTTGCCCTGAAACAGTGTTTAAGGTGAATACAAAGCTGTTTCATAGTGTGAAAAAGGTAAAGAACAGTTTCAAAGTAAAGATTCTTCTTATAATGCATTCCCTTTTAGTCTAAAACACAATCTCTTGCCCTGAAACAGTGTTTAAGGTGAATACAAAGCTGTTTCATAGTGTGAAAAAGGTAAAGAACAGAGTTTCAAAGTAAAGATTCTTCTTCTAATGCATTCCCTTTTAGTCTAAACATGATCTCTTGCCCTGCAACAGTGTTTAAGGTGAATACAAAGCTGTTTCATAGTGTGAAAAAGGTAAAGAACAGAGTTTCAAAGTAAAGATTCTTCTTATAATGCATTCCCTTTTAGTCTAAAACACAATCTCTTGCCCTGAAACAGTGTTTAAGGTGAATACAAAGCTGTTTCATAGTGTGAAAAAGGTAAAGAACAGAGTTTCAAAGTAAAGATTCTTCTTATAATGCATTCCCTTTTAGTCTAAAACACAATCTCTTGCCCTGAAACAGTGTTTAAGGTGAATACAAAGCTGTTTCATAGTGTGAAAAAGGTAAAGAACAGAGTTTCAAAGTAAAGATTCTTCTTATAATGCATTCCCTTTTAGTCTAAACATGATCTCTTGCCCTGCAACAGTGTTTAAGGTGAATACAAAGCTGTTTCATAGTGTGAAAAAGGTAAAGAACAGAGTTTCAAAGTAAAGATTCTTCTTATAATGCATTCCCTTTTAGTCTAAACATGATCTCTTGCCCTGCAACAATGTTTAAGGTGAATACAAAGCTGTTTCATTGTGTGAAAAAGGTAAAGAACAGAGTTTCAAAGTAAAGATTCTTCTTATAATGCATTCCCTTTTAGTCTAAAACACGATCTCTTGCCCTGAAACAGTGTTTAAGGTGAATACAAAGCTGTTTCATAGTGTGAAAAAGGTAAAGAACAGAGTTTCAAAGTAAAGATTCTTCTTATAATGCATTCCCTTTTAGTCTAAACATGATCTCTTGCCCTGCAACAGTGTTTAAGGTGAATACAAAGCTGTTTCATAGTGTGAAAAAGGTAAAGAACAGAGTTTCAAAGTAAAGATTCTTCTTATAATGCATTCCCTTTTAGTCTAAACATGATCTCTTGCCCTGCAACAGTGTTACAAAGTGAATACAAAGCTGTTTCATAGTGTGAAAAAGGTAAAGAACAGAGTTTCAAAGTAAAGATTCTTCTTATAATGCATTCCCTTTTAGTCTAAAACACAATCTCTTGCCCTGAAACAGTGTTTAAGGTGAATACAAAGCTGTTTCATAGTGTGAAAAAGGTAAAGAACAGAGTTTCAAAGTAAAGATTCTTCTTATAATGCATTCCCTTTTAGTCTAAAACACAATCTCTTGCCCTGAAACAGTGTTTAAGGTGAATACAAAGCTGTTTCATAGTGTGAAAAAGGTAAAGAACAGAGTTTCAAAGTAAAGATTCTTCTTATAATGCATTCCCTTTTAGTCTAAACATGATCTCTTGCCCTGCAACAATGTTTAAGGTGAATACAAAGCTGTTTCATTGTGTGAAAAAGGTAAAGAACAGAGTTTCAAAGTAAAGATTCTTCTTATAATGCATTCCCTTTTAGTCTAAAACACAATCTCTTGCCCTGAAACAGTGTTTAAGGTGAATACAAAGCTGTTTCATAGTGTGAAAAAGGTAAAGAACAGAGTTTCAAAGTAAAGATTCTTCTTATAATGCATTCCCTTTTAGTCTAAACATGATCTCTTGCCCTGCAACAGTGTTTAAGGTGAATACAAAGCTGTTTCATAGTGTGAAAAAGGTAAAGAACAGTTTCAAAGTAAAGATTCTTCTTATAATGCATTCCCTTTTAGTCTAAACATGATCTCTTGCCCTGCAACAGTGTTACAAAGTGAATACAAAGCTGTTTCATTGTGTGAAAAAGGTAAAGAACAGAGTTTCAAAGTAAAGATTCTTCTTATAATGCATTCCCTTTTAGTCTAAAACACAATCTCTTGCCCTGAAACAGTGTTTAAGGTGAATACAAAGCTGTTTCATAGTGTGAAAAAGGTAAAGAACAGAGTTTCAAAGTAAAGATTCTTCTTATAATGCATTCCCTTTTAGTCTAAACATGATCTCTTGCCCTGCAACAGTGTTTAAGGTGAATACAAAGCTGTTTCATTGTGTGAAAAAGGTAAAGAACAGAGTTTCAAAGTAAAGATTCTTCTTATAATGCATTCCCTTTTAGTCTAAACATGATCTCTTGCCCTGCAACAGTGTTTAAGGTGAATACAAAGCTGTTTCATAGTGTGAAAAAGGTAAAGAACAGAGTTTCAAAGTAAAGATTCTTCTTATAATGCATTCCCTTTTAGTCTAAAACACAATCTCTTGCCCTGAAACAGTGTTTAAGTTGTTCAATTTGGTTAAAAACAATATTTCTTGCTCTGAAACTATGTATAAGCCAATTATAATGCGTGGAAACGTTGCCTCCTTGTGGTTAGAGGTGTAAAAACAGAGTTGCAATTACTTTAATTGGTCATATTACAAACAACTTGATGTCCCCTTGTTATAAACTCTTTTCATTTGAAATATGTGTTTTCTTAACATATTGTAAGTTATTCAGTTTGGTTAAAAACAAGATGTCTAGCTCTGAAACAGTGTTTAAGGTGAATACAAAGCTGTTTCATAGTGTGAAAAAGGTAAAGAACAGAGTTTCTAAGTAAAGATTCTTCTTAGAATGCATTCCCTTTTAGTCTAAAACACAATCTCTTACCCTGAAACAGTGTTTAAGGTGAATACAAAGCTGTTTCATAGTGTGAAAAAGGTAAAGAACAGAGTTTCAAAGTAAAGATTCTTCTTATAATGCATTCCCTTTTAGTCTAAACATGATCTCTTGCCCTGCAACAGTGTTTAAGGTGAATACAAAGCTGTTTCATAGTGTGAAAAAGGTAAAGAACAGAGTTTCAAAGTAAAGATTCTTCTTATAATGCATTCCCTTTTAGTCTAAAACACGATCTCTTGCCCTGAAACAGTGTTTAAGGTGAATACAAAGCTGTTTCATAGTGTGAAAAAGGTAAAGAACAGTTTCAAAGTAAAGATTCTTCTTATAATGCATTCCCTTTTAGTCTAAAACACAATCTCTTGCCCTGAAACAGTGTTTAAGGTGAATACAAAGCTGTTTCATAGTGTGAAAAAGGTAAAGAACAGAGTTTCAAAGTAAAGATTCTTCTTCTAATGCATTCCCTTTTAGTCTAAACATGATCTCTTGCCCTGCAACAGTGTTTAAGGTGAATACAAAGCTGTTTCATAGTGTGAAAAAGGTAAAGAACAGTTTCTAAGTAAAGATTATTCCTATAATGCATTCCCTTTTAGTCTAAAATACAATCTCTTGCCCTGAAACAGTGTTTAAGGTGAATACAAAGCTGTTTCATAGTGTGAAAAAAGGTAAAGAACAGAGTTTCTAAGTAAAGATTCTTCTAATAATGCATTCCCTTTTAGTCTAAAATACAATCTCTTGCCCTGAAACAGTGTTTAAGGTGAATACAAAGCTGTTTCATAGTGTGAAAAAGGTAAAGAACAGAGTTTCTAAGTAAAGATTCTTCTAATAATGCATTCCGTTTTATTCTAAACACGATCTCTTGCCCTGCAACAGTGTTTAAGGTGAATACAAAGCTGTTTCATTGTGTGAAAAAGGTAAAGAACAGAGTTTCAAAGTAAAGATTCTTCTTATAATGCATTCCCTTTTAGTCTAAATCACAATATCTTGCCCTGCACCAGTGTTTAAGGTGAATACAAAGCTGTTTCATTGTGTGAAAAAGGTAAAGAACAGAGTTTCAAAGTAAAGATTCTTCTTATAACGCATTCCCTTTTAGTCTAAATCACAATCTGTTGCCCTGAAACAGTGTTTAAGGTGAATACAAAGCTGTTTCATAGTGTGAAAAAGGTAAAGAACAGAGTTTCAAAGTAAAGATTATTCCTATAATGCATTCCCTTTTAGTCTAAAATAAAATCTCTTGCCCTGAAACAGTGTTTAAGGTGAATACAAAGCTGTTTCATAGTGTGAAAAAGGTAAGGAACAGAGTTTCTAAGTAAAGATTCTTCTTATAATGCATTCCCTTTTAGTCTAAAACACATTCTCTTGCCCTGAAACAGTGATTAAGTTGAATATAAAGCTGTTTCATTGTTTGAAAAAGGTAAAGAACAGAGTTTCTAAGAAAA
This sequence comes from Electrophorus electricus, assembly GCF_041902795.1. Lineage (NCBI taxonomy): Eukaryota > Metazoa > Chordata > Actinopteri > Gymnotiformes > Gymnotidae > Electrophorus > Electrophorus electricus. Next base: position 17,306,370 of record NC_137508.1, on the reverse strand, counting down.
GATTCTTCTTATAATGCATTCCCTTTTAGACTAAACACGATCTCTTGCCCTGCAACAGTGTTTAAGGTGACTACAAAGCTTTTCATTGTGTAAAAAAGGTAAAGAACAGAGTTTCTAAGAAAAGATTCTGCTTATAATGCATTCCCTTTTAGTCTAAAACACAATCTCTTGCCCTGAAACAGTGTTTAAGGTGAATACAAAGCTGTTTCATAGTGTGAAAAAGGTAAAGAACCGAGTTTCTAAGTAAAGATTCTTCTTATAATGCATTCCCTTTTAGTCTAAAACACAATCTCTTGCCCTGAAACAGTGTTTAAGGCGAATACAAAACTGTTTCATAATGTGAAAAAGGTAAAGAACAGAGTTTCAAAGTAAAGATTCTTCTTATAATGCATTCCCTTTTAGTCTAAAACACAATCTCTTGCCCTGAAACAGTGTTTAAGGTGAATACAAAGCTGTTTCATAGTTTGAAAAAGGTAAAGAACAGAGTTTCTAAGAAAAGATTCTTCTTATAATGCATTCCCTTTTAGTCTAAACACGATCTCTTGCCCTGCAACAGTGTTTAAGGTGAATACAAAGCTGTTTCATTGTGTAGAAAAGGTAAAGAACAGAGTTTCTAAGAAAAGATTCTTCTTATAATGCATTCCCTTTTAGTCTAAAACACAATCTCTTGCCCTGAAACAGTGTTTAAGGTGAATACAAAGCTGTTTCATAGTGTGAAAAAGGTAAAGAACAGATTTTCTAATTAAAGATTCTTCTTATAATGCATTCCCTTTTAGTCTAAAACACAATCTCTTGCCCTGAAACAGTGTTTAAGGTGAATACAAAGCTGTTTCATAGTGTGAAAAAGGTAAAGAACAGAGTTTCAAAGTAAAGATTCTTCTTATAATGCATTCCCTTTTAGTCTAAAACACAATCTCTTGCCCTGAAAAAGTGTTTAAGGTGAATACAAAGCTGTTTCATAGTGTGAAAAAGGTAAAGAACAGTTTCTAAGTAAAGATTATTCCTATAATGCATTCCCTTTTAGTCTAAAATACAATCTCTTGCCCTGAAACAGTGTTTAAGGTGAATACAAAGCTGTTTCATAGTGTGAAAAAGGTAAAGAAAAGAGTTTCTAAGTAAAGATTCTTTTTATAATGCATTCCCTTTTAGTCTAAAACACAATCTCTTGCCCTGAAACAGTGTTTAAGTTGAATATAAAGCTGTTTCATTGTTTGAAAAAGGTAAAGAACAGAGTTTCTAAGAAAAGATTCTTCTTATAATGCATTCCCTTTTAGTCTAAACACGATCTCTTGCCCTGCAACAGTGTTTAAGGTGAATACAAAGTTTTTCATTGTGTAAAAAAGGTAAAGAACAGAGTTTCTAAGAAAAAATTCTTCTTATAATGCATTCCCTTTTAGTCTAAAACACAATCTCTTGCCCTGCAACAGTGTTTAAGTTGAATACAAAGCTGTTTCATAGTGTGAAAAAGGTAAAGAAAAGAACAGTTTCTAAGTAAAGATTCTTCTTATAATGCATTCCCTTTTAGTCTAAAACACAATCTCTTGCCCTGAAACAGTGTTTAAGGTGAATACAAAGCTGTTTCATAGTGTGAAAAAGGTAAATAACAGTTTCTAAGTAAAGATTCTTCTTATAATGCATTCCCTGTTAGTTTAAAACACAATCTCTTGCCCTGCAACAGTGTTTAAGGTGAATACAAAGCTGTTTCATAGTGTGAAAAAAGGTAAAGAACAGAGTTTCTAAGTAAAGATTCTTCTAATAATGCATTCCCTTTTAGTCTAAAATACAATCTCTTGCCCTGAAACAGTGTTTAAGGTGAATACAAAGCTGTTTCATAGTGTGAAAAAGGTAAAGAACAGTTTCAAAGTAAAGATTCTTCTTATAATGCATTCCCTTTTAGTCTAAAACACAATCTCTTGCCCTGCAACAGTGTTTAAGGTGATTACAAAGCTGTTTCATAGTGTGAAAAAGGTAAAGAACAGAGTTTCAAAGTAAAGATTCTTCTTATAATGCATTCCCTTTTAGTCTAAAATACAATCTCTTGCCCTGAAACAGTGTTTAAGGTGAATACAAAGCTGTTTCATAGTGTGAAAAAGGTAAAGAACAGAGTTTCTAAGAAAAAATTCTTCTTATAATGCATTCCCTTTTAGTCTAAAACACAATCTCTTGCCCTGCAACAGTGTTTAAGTTGAATACAAAGCTGTTTCATAGTGTGAAAAAGGTAAAGAACAGTTTCTAAGTAAAGATTCTTCTTATAATGCATTCCCTTTTAGTCTAAAACACAATCTCTTGCCCTGAAACAGTGTTTAAGGTGAATACAAAGCTGTTTCATAGTGTGAAAAAAGGTAAAGAACAGAGTTTCTAAGTAAAGATTCTTCTAATAATGCATTCCCTTTTAGTCTAAAATACAATCTCTTGCCCTGAAACAGTGTTTAAGGTGAATACAAAGCTGTTTCATAGTGTGAAAAAGGTAAAGAACAGAGTTTCTAAGTAAAGATTCTTCTACTAATGCATTCCGTTTTATTCTAAACACGATCTCTTGCCCTGCAACAGTGTTTAAGGTGAATACAAAGCTGTTTCATTGTGTGAAAAAGGTAAAGAACAGAGTTTCAAAGTAAAGATTCTTCTTATAATGCATTCCCTTTTAGTCTAAATCACAATATCTTGCCCTGCACCAGTGTTTAAGGTGAATACAAAGCTGTTTCATTGTGTGAAAAAGGTAAAGAACAGAGTTTCAAAGTAAAGATTCTTCTTATAACGCATTCCCTTTTAGTCTAAATCACAATCTGTTGCCCTGAAACAGTGTTTAAGGTGAATACAAAGCTGTTTCATAGTGTGAAAAAGGTAAAGAACAGAGTTTCAAAGTAAAGATTCTTCTTATAATGCATTCCCTTTTAGTCTAAAACACAATCTCTTGCCCTGAAACAGTGTTTAAGTTGAATATAAAGCTGTTTCATTGTTTGAAAAAGGTAAAGAACAGAGTTTCTAAGAAAAGATTCTTCTTATAATGCATTCCCTTTTAGTCTAAACACGATCTCTTGCCCTGCAACAGTGTTTAAGGTGAATACAAAGTTTTTCATTGTGTAAAAAAGGTAAAGAACAGAGTTTCTAAGAAAAAATTCTTCTTATAATGCATTCCCTTTTAGTCTAAAACACAATCTCTTGCCCTGCAACAGTGTTTAAGTTGAATACAAAGCTGTTTCATAGTGTGAAAAAGGTAAAGAAAAGAACAGTTTCTAAGTAAAGATTCTTCTTATAATGCATTCCCTTTTAGTCTAAAACACAATCTCTTGCCCTGAAACAGTGTTTAAGGTGAATACAAAGCTGTTTCATAGTGTGAAAAAGGTAAATAACAGTTTCTAAGTAAAGATTCTTCTTATAATGCATTCCCTGTTAGTTTAAAACACAATCTCTTGCCCTGCAACAGTGTTTAAGGTGAATACAAAGCTGTTTCATAGTGTGAAAAAAGGTAAAGAACAGAGTTTCTAAGTAAAGATTCTTCTAATAATGCATTCCCTTTTAGTCTAAAATACAATCTCTTGCCCTGAAACAGTGTTTAAGGTGAATACAAAGCTGTTTCATAGTGTGAAAAAGGTAAAGAACAGTTTCAAAGTAAAGATTCTTCTTATAATGCATTCCCTTTTAGTCTAAAACACAATCTCTTGCCCTGCAACAGTGTTTAAGGTGATTACAAAGCTGTTTCATAGTGTGAAAAAGGTAAAGAACAGAGTTTCAAAGTAAAGATTCTTCTTATAATGCATTCCCTTTTAGTCTAAAATACAATCTCTTGCCCTGAAACAGTGTTTAAGGTGAATACAAAGCTGTTTCATAGTGTGAAAAAGGTAAAGAACAGAGTTTCTAAGAAAAAATTCTTCTTATAATGCATTCCCTTTTAGTCTAAAACACAATCTCTTGCCCTGCAACAGTGTTTAAGTTGAATACAAAGCTGTTTCATAGTGTGAAAAAGGTAAAGAACAGTTTCTAAGTAAAGATTCTTCTTATAATGCATTCCCTTTTAGTCTAAAACACAATCTCTTGCCCTGAAACAGTGTTTAAGGTGAATACAAAGCTGTTTCATAGTGTGAAAAAAGGTAAAGAACAGAGTTTCTAAGTAAAGATTCTTCTAATAATGCATTCCCTTTTAGTCTAAAATACAATCTCTTGCCCTGAAACAGTGTTTAAGGTGAATACAAAGCTGTTTCATAGTGTGAAAAAGGTAAAGAACAGAGTTTCTAAGTAAAGATTCTTCTACTAATGCATTCCGTTTTATTCTAAACACGATCTCTTGCCCTGCAACAGTGTTTAAGGTGAATACAAAGCTGTTTCATTGTGTGAAAAAGGTAAAGAACAGAGTTTCAAAGTAAAGATTCTTCTTATAATGCATTCCCTTTTAGTCTAAATCACAATATCTTGCCCTGCACCAGTGTTTAAGGTGAATACAAAGCTGTTTCATTGTGTGAAAAAGGTAAAGAACAGAGTTTCAAAGTAAAGATTCTTCTTATAACGCATTCCCTTTTAGTCTAAATCACAATCTGTTGCCCTGAAACAGTGTTTAAGGTGAATACAAAGCTGTTTCATAGTGTGAAAAAGGTAAAGAACAGAGTTTCAAAGTAAAGATTCTTCTTATAATGCATTCCCTTTTAGTCTAAAACACAATCTCTTGCCCTGAAACAGTGTTTAAGGTGAATACAAAGCTGTTTCATAGTGTGAAAAAGGTAAATAACAGTTTCTAAGTAAAGATTCTTCTTATAATGCATTCCCTGTTAGTCTAAAACACAATCTCTTGCCCTGCAACAGTGTTTAAGGTGATTACAAAGCTGTTTCATAGTGTGAAAAAGGTAAAGAACAGAGTTTCAAAGTAAAGATTCTTCTTATAATGCATTCCCTTTTAGTCTAAAATACAATCTCTTGCCCTGAAACAGTGTTTAAGGTGAATACAAAGCTGTTTCATAGTGTGAAAAAGGTAAAGAACAGAGTTTCTAAGAAAAAATTCTTCTTATAATGCATTCCCTTTTAGTCTAAAACACAATCTCTTGCCCTGCAACAGTGTTTAAGTTGAATACAAAGCTGTTTCATAGTGTGAAAAAGGTAAAGAACAGTTTCTAAGTAAAGATTCTTCTTATAATGCATTCCCTTTTAGTCTAAAACACAATCTCTTGCCCTGAAACAGTGTTTAAGGTGAATACAAAGCTGTTTCATAGTGTGAAAAAAGGTAAAGAACAGAGTTTCTAAGTAAAGATTCTTCTAATAATGCATTCCCTTTTAGTCTAAAATACAATCTCTTGCCCTGAAACAGTGTTTAAGGTGAATACAAAGCTGTTTCATAGTGTGAAAAAGGTAAAGAACAGAGTTTCTAAGTAAAGATTCTTCTACTAATGCATTCCGTTTTATTCTAAACACGATCTCTTGCCCTGCAACAGTGTTTAAGGTGAATACAAAGCTGTTTCATTGTGTGAAAAAGGTAAAGAACAGAGTTTCAAAGTAAAGATTCTTCTTATAATGCATTCCCTTTTAGTCTAAATCACAATATCTTGCCCTGCACCAGTGTTTAAGGTGAATACAAAGCTGTTTCATTGTGTGAAAAAGGTAAAGAACAGAGTTTCAAAGTAAAGATTCTTCTTATAACGCATTCCCTTTTAGTCTAAATCACAATCTGTTGCCCTGAAACAGTGTTTAAGGTGAATACAAAGCTGTTTCATAGTGTGAAAAAGGTAAAGAACAGAGTTTCAAAGTAAAGATTATTCCTATAATGCATTCCCTTTTAGTCTAAAATAAAATCACTTGCCCTGAAACAGTGTTTAAGGTGAATACAAAGCTGTTTCATAGTGTGAAAAAGGTAAGGAACAGAGTTTCTAAGAAAAGATTCTTCTTATAATGCATTCCCTTTTAGTCTAAAACACAATCTCTTGCCCTGAAACAGTGTTTAAGTTGAATATAAAGCTGTTTCATTGTTTGAAAAAGGTAAAGAACAGAGTTTCTAAGAAAAGATTCTTCTTATAATGCATTCCCTTTTAGTCTAAACACGATCTCTTGCCCTGCAACAGTGTTTAAGGTGAATACAAAGTTTTTCATTGTGTAAAAAAGGTAAAGAACAGAGTTTCTAAGAAAAAATTCTTCTTATAATGCATTCCCTTTTAGTCTAAAACACAATCTCTTGCCCTGCAACAGTGTTTAAGTTGAATACAAAGCTGTTTCATAGTGTGAAAAAGGTAAAGAAAAGAACAGTTTCTAAGTAAAGATTCTTCTTATAATGCATTCCCTTTTAGTCTAAAACACAATCTCTTGCCCTGAAACAGTGTTTAAGGTGAATACAAAGCTGTTTCATAGTGTGAAAAAGGTAAATAACAGTTTCTAAGTAAAGATTCTTCTTATAATGCATTCCCTGTTAGTCTAAAACACAATCTCTTGCCCTGCAACAGTGTTTAAGGTGAATACAAAGCTGTTTCATAGTGTGAAAAAGGTAAAGAACAGAGTTTCAAAGTAAAGATTCTTCTTATAATGCATTCCCTTTTAGTCTAAACATGATCTCTTGCCCTGCAACAATGTTTAAGGTGAATACAAAGCTGTTTCATTGTGTGAAAAAGGTAAAGAACAGAGTTTCAAAGTAAAGATTCTTCTTATAATGCATTCCCTTTTAGTCTAAACATGATCTCTTGCCCTGCAACAGTGTTTAAGGTGAATACAAAGCTGTTTCATAGTGTGAAAAAGGTAAAGAACAGTTTCAAAGTAAAGATTCTTCTTATAATGCATTCCCTTTTAGTCTAAACATGATCTCTTGCCCTGCAACAGTGTTACAAAGTGAATACAAAGCTGTTTCATTGTGTGAAAAAGGTAAAGAACAGAGTTTCAAAGTAAAGATTCTTCTTATAATGCATTCCCTTTTAGTCTAAAACACAATCTCTTGCCCTGAAACAGTGTTTAAGGTGAATACAAAGCTGTTTCATTGTGTGAAAAAGGTAAAGAACAGAGTTTCAAAGTAAAGATTCTTCTTATAATGCATTCCCTTTTAGTCTAAAACACAATCTCTTGCCCTGCAACAGTGTTTAAGTTGAATACAAAGCTGTTTCATAGTGTGAAAAAGGTAAAGAACAGTTTCTAAGTAAAGATTCTTCTTATAATGCATTCCCTTTTAGTCTAAAACACAATCTCTTGCCCTGAAACAGTGTTTAAGGTGAATACAAAGCTGTTTCATAGTGTGAAAAAAGGTAAAGAACAGAGTTTCTAAGTAAAGATTCTTCTAATAATGCATTCCCTTTTAGTCTAAAATACAATCTCTTGCCCTGAAACAGTGTTTAAGGTGAATACAAAGCTGTTTCATAGTGTGAAAAAGGTAAAGAACAGAGTTTCTAAGTAAAGATTCTTCTACTAATGCATTCCGTTTTATTCTAAACACGATCTCTTGCCCTGCAACAGTGTTTAAGGTGAATACAAAGCTGTTTCATTGTGTGAAAAAGGTAAAGAACAGAGTTTCAAAGTAAAGATTCTTCTTATAATGCATTCCCTTTTAGTCTAAATCACAATATCTTGCCCTGCACCAGTGTTTAAGGTGAATACAAAGCTGTTTCATTGTGTGAAAAAGGTAAAGAACAGAGTTTCAAAGTAAAGATTCTTCTTATAACGCATTCCCTTTTAGTCTAAATCACAATCTGTTGCCCTGAAACAGTGTTTAAGGTGAATACAAAGCTGTTTCATAGTGTGAAAAAGGTAAAGAACAGAGTTTCAAAGTAAAGATTCTTCTTATAATGCATTCCCTTTTAGTCTAAAACACAATCTCTTGCCCTGAAACAGTGTTTAAGGTGAATACAAAGCTGTTTCATAGTGTGAAAAAGGTAAATAACAGTTTCTAAGTAAAGATTCTTCTTATAATGCATTCCCTGTTAGTCTAAAACACAATCTCTTGCCCTGCAACAGTGTTTAAGGTGATTACAAAGCTGTTTCATAGTGTGAAAAAGGTAAAGAACAGAGTTTCAAAGTAAAGATTCTTCTTATAATGCATTCCCTTTTAGTCTAAAATACAATCTCTTGCCCTGAAACAGTGTTTAAGGTGAATACAAAGCTGTTTCATAGTGTGAAAAAGGTAAAGAACAGAGTTTCTAAGAAAAAATTCTTCTTATAATGCATTCCCTTTTAGTCTAAAACACAATCTCTTGCCCTGCAACAGTGTTTAAGTTGAATACAAAGCTGTTTCATAGTGTGAAAAAGGTAAAGAACAGTTTCTAAGTAAAGATTCTTCTTATAATGCATTCCCTTTTAGTCTAAAACACAATCTCTTGCCCTGAAACAGTGTTTAAGGTGAATACAAAGCTGTTTCATAGTGTGAAAAAAGGTAAAGAACAGAGTTTCTAAGTAAAGATTCTTCTAATAATGCATTCCGTTTTAGTCTAAAATACAATCTCTTGCCCTGAAACAGTGTTTAAGGTGAATACAAAGCTGTTTCATAGTGTGAAAAAAGGTAAAGAACAGAGTTTCTAAGTAAAGATTCTTCTAATAATGCATTCCCTTTTAGTCTAAAATACAATCTCTTGCCCTGAAACAGTGTTTAAGGTGAATACAAAGCTGTTTCATAGTGTGAAAAAGGTAAAGAACAGAGTTTCTAAGTAAAGATTCTTCTACTAATGCATTCCGTTTTATTCTAAACACGATCTCTTGCCCTGCAACAGTGTTTAAGGTGAATACAAAGCTGTTTCATTGTGTGAAAAAGGTAAAGAACAGAGTTTCAAAGTAAAGATTCTTCTTATAATGCATTCCCTTTTAGTCTAAATCACAATATCTTGCCCTGCACCAGTGTTTAAGGTGAATACAAAGCTGTTTCATTGTGTGAAAAAGGTAAAGAACAGAGTTTCAAAGTAAAGATTCTTCTTATAACGCATTCCCTTTTAGTCTAAATCACAATCTGTTGCCCTGAAACAGTGTTTAAGGTGAATACAAAGCTGTTTCATAGTGTGAAAAAGGTAAAGAACAGAGTTTCAAAGTAAAGATTATTCCTATAATGCATTCCCTTTTAGTCTAAAATAAAATCACTTGCCCTGAAACAGTGTTTAAGGTGAATACAAAGCTGTTTCATAGTGTGAAAAAGGTAAGGAACAGAGTTTCTAAGAAAAGATTCTTCTTATAATGCATTCCCTTTTAGTCTAAAACACAATCTCTTGCCCTGAAACAGTGTTTAAGTTGAATATAAAGCTGTTTCATTGTTTGAAAAAGGTAAAGAACAGAGTTTCTAAGAAAAGATTCTTCTTATAATGCATTCCCTTTTAGTCTAAACACGATCTCTTGCCCTGCAACAGTGTTTAAGGTGAATACAAAGTTTTTCATTGTGTAAAAAAGGTAAAGAACAGAGTTTCTAAGAAAAAATTCTTCTTATAATGCATTCCCTTTTAGTCTAAAACACAATCTCTTGCCCTGCAACAGTGTTTAAGTTGAATACAAAGCTGTTTCATAGTGTGAAAAAGGTAAAGAAAAGAACAGTTTCTAAGTAAAGATTCTTCTTATAATGCATTCCCTTTTAGTCTAAAACACAATCTCTTGCCCTGAAACAGTGTTTAAGGTGAATACAAAGCTGTTTCATAGTGTGAAAAAGGTAAATAACAGTTTCTAAGTAAAGATTCTTCTTATAATGCATTCCCTGTTAGTCTAAAACACAATCTCTTGCCCTGCAACAGTGTTTAAGGTGAATACAAAGCTGTTTCATAGTGTGAAAAAAGGTAAAGAACAGAGTTTCTAAGTAAAGATTCTTCTAATAATGCATTCCCTTTTAGTCTAAAATACAATCTCTTGCCCTGAAACAGTGTTTAAGGTGAATACAAAGCTGTTTCATAGTGTGAAAAAGGTAAAGAACAGTTTCAAAGTAAAGATTCTTCTTATAATGCATTCCCTTTTAGTCTAAAACACAATCTCTTGCCCTGCAACAGTGTTTAAGGTGATTACAAAGCTGTTTCATAGTGTGAAAAAGGTAAAGAACAGAGTTTCAAAGTAAAGATTCTTCTTATAATGCATTCCCTTTTAGTTTAAAATACAATCTCTTGCCCTGAAACAGTGTTTAAGGTGAATACAAAGCTGTTTCATAGTGTGAAAAAGGTAAAGAACAGAGTTTCTAAGAAAAAATTCTTCTTATAATGCATTCCCTTTTAGTCTAAAACACAATCTCTTGCCCTGCAACAGTGTTTAAGTTGAATACAAAGCTGTTTCATAGTGTGAAAAAGGTAAAGAACAGTTTCTAAGTAAAGATTCTTCTTATAATGCATTCCCTTTTAGTCTAAAACACAATCTCTTGCCCTGAAACAGTGTTTAAGGTGAATACAAAGCTGTTTCATAGTGTGAAAAAAGGTAAAGAACAGAGTTTCTAAGTAAAGATTCTTCTAATAATGCATTCCCTTTTAGTCTAAAATACAATCTCTTGCCCTGAAACAGTGTTTAAGGTGAAAACAAAGCTGTTTCATAGTGTGAAAAAGGTAAAGAACAGAGTTTCTAAGTAAAGATTCTTCTAATAATGCATTCCGTTTTATTCTAAACACGATCTCTTGCCCTGCAACACTGTTTAAGGTGAATACAAAGCTGTTTCATAGTGTGAAAAAGGTAAAGAACAGAGTTTCAAAGTAAAGATTCTTCTTATAACGCATTCCCTTTTAGTCTAAATCACAATCTGTTGCCCTGAAACAGTGTTTAAGGTGAATACAAAGCTGTTTCATAGTGTGAAAAAGGTAAAGAACAGAGTTTCAAAGTAAAGATTATTCCTATAATGCATTCCCTTTTAGTCTAAAATAAAATCTCTTGCCCTGAAACAGTGTTTAAGGTGAATACAAAGCTGTTTCATAGTGTGAAAAAGGTAAGGAACAGAGTTTCTAAGTAAAGATTCTTCTTATAATGCATTCCCTTTTAGTCTAAAACACATTCTCTTGCCCTGAAACAGTGATTAAGTTGAATATAAAGCTGTTTCATTGTTTGAAAAAGGTAAAGAACAGAGTTTCTAAGAAAAGATTCTTCTTATAATGCATTCCCTTTTAGTCTAAACACGATCTCTTGCCCTGCAACAGTGTTTAAGGTGACTACAAAGCTGTTTCATAGTGTGAAAAAAGGTAAAGAACAGAGTTTCTAAGTAAAGATTCTTCTAATAATGCATTCCCTTTTAGTCTAAAATACAATCTCTTGCCCTGAAACAGTGTTTAAGGTGAATACAAAGCTGTTTCATAGTGTGAAAAAGGTAAAGAACAGTTTCAAAGTAAAGATTCTTCTTATAATGCATTCCCTTTTAGTCTAAAACACAATCTCTTGCCCTGCAACAGTGTTTAAGGTGATTACAAAGCTGTTTCATAGTGTGAAAAAGGTAAAGAACAGAGTTTCAAAGTAAAGATTCTTCTTATAATGCATTCCCTTTTAGTCTAAAATACAATCTCTTGCCCTGAAACAGTGTTTAAGGTGAATACAAAGCTGTTTCATAGTGTGAAAAAGGTAAAGAACAGAGTTTCTAAGAAAAAATTCTTCTTATAATGCATTCCCTTTTAGTCTAAAACACAATCTCTTGCCCTGCAACAGTGTTTAAGTTGAATACAAAGCTGTTTCATAGTGTGAAAAAGGTAAAGAACAGTTTCTAAGTAAAGATTCTTCTTATAATGCATTCCCTTTTAGTCTAAAACACAATCTCTTGCCCTGAAACAGTGTTTAAGGTGAATACAAAGCTGTTTCATAGTGTGAAAAAAGGTAAAGAACAGAGTTTCTAAGTAAAGATTCTTCTAATAATGCATTCCCTTTTAGTCTAAAATACAATCTCTTGCCCTGAAACAGTGTTTAAGGTGAATACAAAGCTGTTTCATAGTGTGAAAAAGGTAAAGAACAGAGTTTCTAAGTAAAGATTCTTCTACTAATGCATTCCGTTTTATTCTAAACACGATCTCTTGCCCTGCAACAGTGTTTAAGGTGAATACAAAGCTGTTTCATTGTGTGAAAAAGGTAAAGAACAGAGTTTCAAAGTAAAGATTCTTCTTATAATGCATTCCCTTTTAGTCTAAATCACAATATCTTGCCCTGCACCAGTGTTTAAGGTGAATACAAAGCTGTTTCATTGTGTGAAAAAGGTAAAGAACAGAGTTTCAAAGTAAAGATTCTTCTTATAACGCATTCCCTTTTAGTCTAAATCACAATCTGTTGCCCTGAAACAGTGTTTAAGGTGAATACAAAGCTGTTTCATAGTGTGAAAAAGGTAAAGAACAGAGTTTCAAAGTAAAGATTATTCCTATAATGCATTCCCTTTTAGTCTAAAATAAAATCACTTGCCCTGAAACAGTGTTTAAGGTGAATACAAAGCTGTTTCATAGTGTGAAAAAGGTAAGGAACAGAGTTTCTAAGAAAAGATTCTTCTTATAATGCATTCCCTTTTAGTCTAAAACACAATCTCTTGCCCTGAAACAGTGTTTAAGTTGAATATAAAGCTGTTTCATTGTTTGAAAAAGGTAAAGAACAGAGTTTCTAAGAAAAGATTCTTCTTATAATGCATTCCCTTTTAGTCTAAACACGATCTCTTGCCCTGCAACAGTGTTTAAGGTGAATACAAAGTTTTTCATTGTGTAAAAAAGGTAAAGAACAGAGTTTCTAAGAAAAAATTCTTCTTATAATGCATTCCCTTTTAGTCTAAAACACAATCTCTTGCCCTGCAACAGTGTTTAAGTTGAATACAAAGCTGTTTCATAGTGTGAAAAAGGTAAAGAAAAGAACAGTTTCTAAGTAAAGATTCTTCTTATAATGCATTCCCTTTTAGTCTAAAACACAATCTCTTGCCCTGAAACAGTGTTTAAGGTGAATACAAAGCTGTTTCATAGTGTGAAAAAGGTAAATAACAGTTTCTAAGTAAAGATTCTTCTTATAATGCATTCCCTGTTAGTCTAAAACACAATCTCTTGCCCTGCAACAGTGTTTAAGGTGAATACAAAGCTGTTTCATAGTGTGAAAAAGGTAAAGAACAGTTTCTAAGTAAAGATTCTTCTAATAATGCATTCCGTTTTATTCTAAACACGATCTCTTGCCCTGCAACACTGTTTAAGGTGAATACAAAGCTGTTTCATAGTGTGAAAAAGGTAAAGAACAGAGTTTCAAAGTAAAGATTCTTCTTATAACGCATTCCCTTTTAGTCTAAATCACAATCTGTTGCCCTGAAACAGTGTTTAAGGTGAATACAAAGCTGTTTCATAGTGTGAAAAAGGTAAAGAACAGAGTTTCAAAGTAAAGATTATTCCTATAATGCATTCCCTTTTAGTCTAAAATAAAATCTCTTGCCCTGAAACAGTGTTTAAGGTGAATACAAAGCTGTTTCATAGTGTGAAAAAGGTAAGGAACAGAGTTTCTAAGTAAAGATTCTTCTTATAATGCATTCCCTTTTAGTCTAAAACACATTCTCTTGCCCTGAAACAGTGATTAAGTTGAATATAAAGCTGTTTCATTGTTTGAAAAAGGTAAAGAACAGAGTTTCTAAGAAAAGATTCTTCTTATAATGCATTCCCTTTTAGTCTAAACACGATCTCTTGCCCTGCAACAGTGTTTAAGGTGACTACAAAGCTGTTTCATAGTGTGAAAAAAGGTAAAGAACAGAGTTTCTAAGTAAAGATTCTTCTAATAATGCATTCCCTTTTAGTCTAAAATACAATCTCTTGCCCTGAAACAGTGTTTAAGGTGAATACAAAGCTGTTTCATAGTGTGAAAAAGGTAAAGAACAGTTTCAAAGTAAAGATTCTTCTTATAATGCATTCCCTTTTAGTCTAAAACACAATCTCTTGCCCTGCAACAGTGTTTAAGGTGATTACAAAGCTGTTTCATAGTGTGAAAAAGGTAAAGAACAGAGTTTCAAAGTAAAGATTCTTCTTATAATGCATTTCCTTTTAGTCTAAAATACAATCTCTTGCCCTGAAACAGTGTTTAAGGTGAATACAAAGCTGTTTCATAGTGTGAAAAAGGTAAAGAACAGAGTTTCTAAGAAAAAATTCTTCTTATAATGCATTCCCTTTTAGTCTAAAACACAATCTCTTGCCCTGCAACAGTGTTTAAGTTGAATACAAAGCTGTTTCATAGTGTGAAAAAGGTAAAGAACAGTTTCTAAGTAAAGATTCTTCTTATAATGCATTCCCTTTTAGTCTAAAACACAATCTCTTGCCCTGAAACAGTGTTTAAGGTGAATACAAAGCTGTTTCATAGTGTGAAAAAAGGTTAAGAACAGAGTTTCTAAGTAAAGATTCTTCTAATAATGCATTCCCTTTTAGTCTAAAATACAATCTCTTGCCCTGAAACAGTGTTTAAGGTGAATACAAAGCTGTTTCATAGTGTGAAAAAGGTAAAGAACAGTTTCAAAGTAAAGATTCTTCTTATAATGCATTCCCTTTTAGTCTAAAACACAATCTCTTGCCCTGCAACAGTGTTTAAGGTGATTACAAAGCTGTTTCATAGTGTGAAAAAGGTAAAGAACAGAGTTTCAAAGTAAAGATTCTTCTTATAATGCATTCCCTTTTAGTCTAAAATACAATCTCTTGCCCTGAAACAGTGTTTAAGATGAATACAAAGCTGTTTCATAGTGTGAAAAAGGTAAAGAACAGAGTTTCTAAGAAAAAATTCTTCTTATAATGCATTCCCTTTTAGTCTAAAACACAATCTCTTGCCCTGCAACAGTGTTTAAGTTGAATACAAAGCTGTTTCATAGTGTGAAAAAGGTAAAGAACAGTTTCTAAGTAAAGATTCTTCTTATAATGCATTCCCTTTTAGTCTAAAACACAATCTCTTGCCCTGAAACAGTGTTTAAGGTGAATACAAAGCTGTTTCATAGTGTGAAAAAAGGTAAAGAACAGAGTTTCTAAGTAAAGATTCTTCTAATAATGCATTCCCTTTTAGTCTAAAATACAATCTCTTGCCCTGAAACAGTGTTTAAGGTGAATACAAAGCTGTTTCATAGTGTGAAAAAGGTAAAGAACAGAGTTTCTAAGTAAAGATTCTTCTACTAATGCATTCCGTTTTATTCTAAACACGATCTCTTGCCCTGCAACAGTGTTTAAGGTGAATACAAAGCTGTTTCATTGTGTGAAAAAGGTAAAGAACAGAGTTTCAAAGTAAAGATTCTTCTTATAATGCATTCCCTTTTAGTCTAAATCACAATATCTTGCCCTGCACCAGTGTTTAAGGTGAATACAAAGCTGTTTCATTGTGTGAAAAAGGTAAAGAACAGAGTTTCAAAGTAAAGATTCTTCTTATAACGCATTCCCTTTTAGTCTAAATCACAATCTGTTGCCCTGAAACAGTGTTTAAGGTGAATACAAAGCTGTTTCATAGTGTGAAAAAGGTAAAGAACAGAGTTTCAAAGTAAAGATTATTCCTATAATGCATTCCCTTTTAGTCTAAAATAAAATCACTTGCCCTGAAACAGTGTTTAAGGTGAATACAAAGCTGTTTCATAGTGTGAAAAAGGTAAGGAACAGAGTTTCTAAGAAAAGATTCTTCTTATAATGCATTCCCTTTTAGTCTAAAACACAATCTCTTGCCCTGAAACAGTGTTTAAGTTGAATATAAAGCTGTTTCATTGTTTGAAAAAGGTAAAGAACAGAGTTTCTAAGAAAAGATTCTTCTTATAATGCATTCCCTTTTAGTCTAAACACGATCTCTTGCCCTGCAACAGTGTTTAAGGTGAATACAAAGTTTTTCATTGTGTAAAAAAGGTAAAGAACAGAGTTTCTAAGAAAAAATTCTTCTTATAATGCATTCCCTTTTAGTCTAAAACACAATCTCTTGCCCTGCAACAGTGTTTAAGTTGAATACAAAGCTGTTTCATAGTGTGAAAAAGGTAAAGAAAAGAACAGTTTCTAAGTAAAGATTCTTCTTATAATGCATTCCCTTTTAGTCTAAAACACAATCTCTTGCCCTGAAACAGTGTTTAAGGTGAATACAAAGCTGTTTCATAGTGTGAAAAAGGTAAATAACAGTTTCTAAGTAAAGATTCTTCTTATAATGCATTCCCTGTTAGTCTAAAACACAATCTATTGCCCTGCAACAGTGTTTAAGGTGAATACAAAGCTGTTTCATAGTGTGAAAAAAGGTAAAGAACAGAGTTTCTAAGTAAAGATTCTTCTAATAATGCATTCCCTTTTAGTCTAAAATACAATCTCTTGCCCTGAAACAGTGTTTAAGGTGAATACAAAGCTGTTTCATAGTGTGAAAAAGGTAAAGAACAGTTTCAAAGTAAAGATTCTTCTTATAATGCATTCCCTTTTAGTCTAAAACACAATCTCTTGCCCTGCAACAGTGTTTAAGGTGATTACAAAGCTGTTTCATAGTGTGAAAAAGGTAAAGAACAGAGTTTCAAAGTAAAGATTCTTCTTATAATGCATTCCCTTTTAGTCTAAAATACAATCTCTTGCCCTGAAACAGTGTTTAAGGTGAATACAAAGCTGTTTCATAGTGTGAAAAAGGTAAAGAACAGAGTTTCTAAGAAAAAATTCTTCTTATAATGCATTCCCTTTTAGTCTAAAACACAATCTCTTGCCCTGCAACAGTGTTTAAGTTGAATACAAAGCTGTTTCATAGTGTGAAAAAGGTAAAGAACAGTTTCTAAGTAAAGATTCTTCTTATAATGCATTCCCTTTTAGTCTAAAACACAATCTCTTGCCCTGAAACAGTGTTTAAGGTGAATACAAAGCTGTTTCATAGTGTGAAAAAAGGTAAAGAACAGAGTTTCTAAGTAAAGATTCTTCTAATAATGCATTCCCTTTTAGTCTAAAATACAATCTCTTGCCCTGAAACAGTGTTTAAGGTGAAAACAAAGCTGTTTCATAGTGTGAAAAAGGTAAAGAACAGAGTTTCTAAGTAAAGATTCTTCTAATAATGCATTCCGTTTTATTCTAAACACGATCTCTTGCCCTGCAACACTGTTTAAGGTGAATACAAAGCTGTTTCATAGTGTGAAAAAGGTAAAGAACAGAGTTTCAAAGTAAAGATTCTTCTTATAACGCATTCCCTTTTAGTCTAAATCACAATCTGTTGCCCTGAAACAGTGTTTAAGGTGAATACAAAGCTGTTTCATAGTGTGAAAAAGGTAAAGAACAGAGTTTCAAAGTAAAGATTATTCCTATAATGCATTCCCTTTTAGTCTAAAATAAAATCTCTTGCCCTGAAACAGTGTTTAAGGTGAATACAAAGCTGTTTCATAGTGTGAAAAAGGTAAGGAACAGAGTTTCTAAGTAAAGATTCTTCTTATAATGCATTCCCTTTTAGTCTAAAACACATTCTCTTGCCCTGAAACAGTGATTAAGTTGAATATAAAGCTGTTTCATTGTTTGAAAAAGGTAAAGAACAGAGTTTCTAAGAAAAGATTCTTCTTATAATGCATTCCCTTTTAGTCTAAACACGATCTCTTGCCCTGCAACAGTGTTTAAGGTGACTACAAAGCTTTTCATTGTGTAAAAAAGGTAAAGAACAGAGTTTCTAAGAAAAGATTCTGCTTATAATGCATTCCCTTTTAGTCTAAAACACAATCTCTTGCCCTGAAACAGTGTTTAAGGTGAATACAAAGCTGTTTCATAGTGTGAAAAAGGTAAAGAACCGAGTTTCTAAGTAAAGATTCTTCTTATAATGCATTCCCTTTTAGTCTAAAACACAATCTCTTGCCCTGAAACAGTGTTTAAGGCGAATACAAAACTGTTTCATAGTGTGAAAAAGGTAAAGAACAGAGTTTCAAAGTAAAGATTCTTCTTATAATGCATTCCCTTTTAGTCTAAAACACAATCTCTTGCCCTGAAACAGTGTTTAAGGTGAATACAAAGCTGTTTCATAGTTTGAAAAAGGTAAAGAACAGAGTTTCTAAGAAAAGATTCTTCTTATAATGCATTCCCTTTTAGTCTAAACACGATCTCTTGCCCTGCAACAGTGTTTAAGGTGAATACAAAGCTGTTTCATTGTGTAGAAAAGGTAAAGAACAGAGTTTCTAAGAAAAGATTCTTCTTATAATGCATTCCCTTTTAGTCTAAAACACAATCTCTTGCCCTGAAACAGTGTTTAAGGTGAATACAAAGCTGTTTCATAGTGTGAAAAAGGTAAAGAACAGATTTTCTAATTAAAGATTCTTCTTATAATGCATTCCCTTTTAGTCTAAAACACAATCTCTTGCCCTGAAACAGTGTTTAAGGTGAATACAAAGCTGTTTCATAGTGTGAAAAAGGGAAAGAACAGAGTTTCAAAGTAAAGATTCTTCTTATAATGCATTCCCTTTTAGTCTAAACATGATCTCTAGCCCTGAAACAGTGTTTAAGGTGAATACAAAGCTGTTTCATAGTGTGAAAAAGGTAAAGAACAGAGTTTCTAAGTAAAGATTCTTCTTATAATGCATTCCCTTTTAGTCTAAAACACAATCTCTTGCCCTGAAACAGTGTTTAAGGTGAATACAAAGCTGTTTCATAGTGTGAAAAAGGTAAAGAACAGAGTTTCAAAGTAAAGATTCTTCTTATAATGCATTCCCTTTTAGTCTAAAACACAATCTCTTGCCCTGAAACAGTGTTTAAGGTGAATACAAAGCTGTTTCATAGTGTGAAAAAGGTAAAGAACAGAGTTTCTAAGTAAAGATTCTTCTAATAATGCATTCCCTTTTAGTCTAAACACGATATCTTGCCCTGCAACAGTGTTTAAGGTGAATACAAAGCTGTTTCATTGTGTGAAAAAGGTAAAGAACAGAGTTTCAAAGTAAAGATTCTTCTTATAATGCATTCCCTTTTAGTCTAAATCACAATCTCTTGCCCTGAAACAGTGTTTAAGGTGAATACAAAGCTGTTTCATAGTGTGAAAAAGGTAAAGAACAGAGTTTCTAAGTAAAGATTCTTCTTATAATGCATTCCCTTTTAGTCTAAAACACAATCTCTTGCCCTGAAAAAGTGTTTAAGGTGAATACAAAGCTGTTTCATAGTCTGAAAAAGGTAAAGAACAGTTTCTAAGTAAAGATTATTCCTATAATGCATTCCCTTTTAGTCTAAAATACAATCTCTTGCCCTGAAACAGTGTTTAAGGTGAATACAAAGCTGTTTCATAGTCTGAAAAAGGTAAAGAACAGTTTCTAAGTAAAGATTATTCCTATAATGCATTCCCTTTTAGTCTAAAATACAATCTCTTGCCCTGAAACAGTGTTTAAGGTGAATACAAAGCTGTTTCATAGTGTGAAAAAGGTAAAGAAAAGAGTTTCTAAGTAAAGATTCTTCTTATAATGCATTCCCTTTTAGTCTAAAACACAATCTCTTGCCCTGAAACAGTGTTTAAGTTGAATATAAAGCTGTTTCATTGTTTGAAAAAGGTAAAGAACAGAGTTTCTAAGAAAAGATTCTTCTTATAATGCATTCCCTTTTAGTCTAAAACACGATCTCTTGCCCTGCAACAGTGTTTAAGGTGAATACAAAGTTTTTCATTGTGTAAAAAAGGTAAAGAACAGAGTTTCTAAGAAAAAATTCTTCTTATAATGCAATCCCTTTTAGTCTAAAACACAATCTCTTGCCCTGCAACAGTGTTTAAGTTGAATACAAAGCTGTTTCATAGTGTGAAAAAGGTAAAGAACAGTTTCTAAGTAAAGATTCTTCTTATAATGCATTCCCTTTTAGTCTAAAACACAATCTCTTGCCCTGAAACAGTGTTTAAGGTGAATACAAAGCTGTTTCATAGTGTGAAAAAAGGTAAAGAACAGAGTTTCTAAGTAAAGATTCTTCTAATAATGCATTCCGTTTTAGTCTAAAATACAATCTCTTGCCCTGAAACAGTGTTTAAGGTGAATACAAAGCTGTTTCATAGTGTGAAAAAGGTAAAGAACAGAGTTTCTAAGTAAAGATTCTTCTAATAATGCATTCCGTTTTATTCTAAACACGATCTCTTGCCCTGCAACAGTGTTTAAGGTGAATACAAAGCTGTTTCATAGTGTGAAAAAGGTAAAGAACAGAGTTTCAAAGTAAAGATTCTTCTTATAACTCATTCCCTTTTAGTCTAAATCACAATCTGTTGCCCTGAAACAGTGTTTAAGGTGAATACAAAGCTGTTTCATAGTGTGAAAAAGGTAAAGAACAGAGTTTCAAAGTAAAGATTATTCCTATAATGCATTCCCTTTTAGTCTAAAATAAAATCTCTTGCCCTGAAACAGTGTTTAAGGTGAATACAAAGCTGTTTCATAGTGTGAAAAAGGTAAGGAACAGAGTTTCTAAGTAAAGATTCTTCTTATAATGCATTCCCTTTTAGTCTAAAACACATTCTCTTGCCCTGAAACAGTGATTAAGTTGAATATAAAGCTGTTTCATTGTTTGAAAAAGGTAAAGAACAGAGATTCTAAGAAAAGATTCTTCTTATAATGCATTCCCTTTTAGTCTAAACACGATCTCTTGCCCTGCAACAGTGTTTAAGGTGACTACAAAGCTTTTCATTGTGTAAAAAAGGTAAAGAACAGAGTTTCTAAGAAAAGATTCTGCTTATAATGCATTCCCTTTTAGTCTAAAACACAATCTCTTGCCCTGAAACAGTGTTTAAGGTGAATACAAAGCTGTTTCATAGTGTGAAAAAGGTAAAGAACCGAGTTTCTAAGTAAAGATTCTTCTTATAATGCATTCCCTTTTAGTCTAAAACACAATCTCTTGCCCTGAAACAGTGTTTAAGGCGAATACAAAACTGTTTCATAGTGTGAAAAAGGTAAAGAACAGAGTTTCAAAGTAAAGATTCTTCTTATAATGCATTCCCTTTTAGTCTAAAACACAATCTCTTGCCCTGAAACAGTGTTTAAGGTGAATACAAAGCTGTTTCATAGTTTGAAAAAGGTAAAGAACAGAGTTTCTAAGAAAAGATTCTTCTTATAATGCATTCCCTTTTAGTCTAAACACGATCTCTTGCCCTGCAACAGTGTTTAAGGTGAATACAAAGCTGTTTCATTGTGTAGAAAAGGTAAAGAACAGAGTTTCTAAGAAAAGATTCTTCTTATTATGCATTCCCTTTTAGTCTAAAACACAATCTCTTGCCCTGAAACAGTGTTTAAGGTGAATACAAAGCTGTTTCATAGTGTGAAAAAGGTAAAGAACAGATTTTCTAATTAAAGATTCTTCTTATAATGCATTCCCTTTTAGTCTAAAACACAATCTCTTGCCCTGAAACAGTGTTTAAGGTGAATACAAAGCTGTTTCATAGTGTGAAAAAGGTAAAGAACAGAGTTTCAAAGTAAAGATTCTTCTTATAATGCATTCCCTTTTAGTCTAAAATACATTCTCTTGCCCTGAAACAGTGATTAAGTTGAATATAAAGCTGTTTCATTGTTTGAAAAAGGTAAAGAACAGAGTTTCTAAGAAAAGATTCTTCTTATAATGCATTCCCTTTTAGTCTAAACACGATCTCTTGCCCTGCAACAGTGTTTAAGGTGACTACAAAGCTTTTCATTGTGTAAAAAAGGTAAAGAACAGAGTTTCTAAGAAAAGATTCTGCTTATAATGCATTCCCTTTTAGTCTAAAACACAATCTCTTGCCCTGAAACAGTGTTTAAGGTGAATACAAAGCTGTTTCATAGTGTGAAAAAGGTAAAGAACCGAGTTTCTAAGTAAAGATTCTTCTTATAATGCATTCCCTTTTAGTCTAAAACACAATCTCTTGCCCTGAAACAGTGTTTAAGGCGAATACAAAACTGTTTCATAGTGTGAAAAAGGTAAAGAACAGAGTTTCAAAGTAAAGATTCTTCTTATAATGCATTCCCTTTTAGTCTAAAACACAATCTCTTGCCCTGAAACAGTGTTTAAGGTGAATACAAAGCTGTTTCATAGTTTGAAAAAGGTAAAGAACAGAGTTTCTAAGAAAAGATTCTTCTTATAATGCATTCCCTTTTAGTCTAAACACGATGTCTTGCCCTGCAACAGTGTTTAAGGTGAATACAAAGCTGTTTCATTGTGTAGAAAAGGTAAAGAACAGAGTTTCTAAGAAAAGATTCTTCTTATAATGCATTCCCTTTTAGTCTAAAACACAATCTCTTGCCCTGAAACAGTGTTTAAGGTGAATACAAAGCTGTTTCATAGTGTGAAAAAGGTAAAGAACAGATTTTCTAATTAAAGATTCTTCTTATAATGCATTCCCTTTTAGTCTAAAACACAATCTCTTGCCCTGAAACAGTGTTTAAGGTGAATACAAAGCTGTTTCATAGTGTGAAAAAGGGAAAGAACAGTTTCAAAGTAAAGATTCTTCTTATAATGCATTCCCTTTTAGTCTAAACATGATCTCTAGCCCTGAAACAGTGTTTAAGGTGAATACAAAGCTGTTTCATAGTGTGAAAAAGGTAAAGAACAGAGTTTCTAAGTAAAGATTCTTCTTATAATGCATTCCCTTTTAGTCTAAAACACAATCTCTTGCCCTGAAACAGTGTTTAAGGTGAATACAAAGCTGTTTCATAGTGTGAAAAAGGTAAAGAACAGAGTTTCAAAGTAAAGATTCTTCTTATAATGCATTCCCTTTTAGTCTAAAACACAATCTCTTGCCCTGAAACAGTGTTTAAGGTGAATACAAAGCTGTTTCATAGTGTGAAAAAGGTAAAGAACAGAGTTTCTAAGTAAAGATTCTTCTAATAATGCATTCCCTTTTAGTCTAAACACGATATCTTGCCCTGCAACAGTGTTTAAGGTGAATACAAAGCTGTTTCATTGTGTGAAAAAGGTAAAGAACAGAGTTTCAAAGTAAAGATTCTTCTTATAATGCATTCCCTTTTAGTCTAAATCACAATCTCTTGCCCTGAAACAGTGTTTAAGGTGAATACAAAGCTGTTTCATAGTGTGAAAAAGGTAAAGAACAGAGTTTCTAAGTAAAGATTCTTCTTATAATGCATTCCCTTTTAGTCTAAAACACAATCTCTTGCCCTGAAAAAGTGTTTAAGGTGAATACAAAGCTGTTTCATAGTCTGAAAAAGGTAAAGAACAGTTTCTAAGTAAAGATTATTCCTATAATGCATTCCCTTTTAGTCTAAAATACAATCTCTTGCCCTGAAACAGTGTTTAAGGTGAATACAAAGCTGTTTCATAGTCTGAAAAAGGTAAAGAACAGTTTCTAAGTAAAGATTATTCCTATAATGCATTCCCTTTTAGTCTAAAATACAATCTCTTGCCCTGAAACAGTGTTTAAGGTGAATACAAAGCTGTTTCATAGTGTGAAAAAGGTAAAGAAAAGAGTTTCTAAGTAAAGATTCTTCTTATAATGCATTCCCTTTTAGTCTAAAACACAATCTCTTGCCCTGAAACAGTGTTTAAGTTGAATATAAAGCTGTTTCATTGTTTGAAAAAGGTAAAGAACAGAGTTTCTAAGAAAAGATTCTTCTTATAATGCATTCCCTTTTAGTCTAAAACACGATCTCTTGCCCTGCAACAGTGTTTAAGGTGAATACAAAGTTTTTCATTGTGTAAAAAAGGTAAAGAACAGAGTTTCTAAGAAAAAATTCTTCTTATAATGCAATCCCTTTTAGTCTAAAACACAATCTCTTGCCCTGCAACAGTGTTTAAGTTGAATACAAAGCTGTTTCATAGTGTGAAAAAGGTAAAGAACAGTTTCTAAGTAAAGATTCTTCTTATAATGCATTCCCTTTTAGTCTAAAACACAATCTCTTGCCCTGAAACAGTGTTTAAGGTGAATACAAAGCTGTTTCATAGTGTGAAAAAAGGTAAAGAACAGAGTTTCTAAGTAAAGATTCTTCTAATAATGCATTCCGTTTTAGTCTAAAATACAATCTCTTGCCCTGAAACAGTGTTTAAGGTGAATACAAAGCTGTTTCATAGTGTGAAAAAGGTAAAGAACAGAGTTTCTAAGTAAAGATTCTTCTAATAATGCATTCCGTTTTATTCTAAACACGATCTCTTGCCCTGCAACAGTGTTTAAGGTGAATACAAAGCTGTTTCATAGTGTGAAAAAGGTAAAGAACAGAGTTTCAAAGTAAAGATTCTTCTTATAACTCATTCCCTTTTAGTCTAAATCACAATCTGTTGCCCTGAAACAGTGTTTAAGGTGAATACAAAGCTGTTTCATAGTGTGAAAAAGGTAAAGAACAGAGTTTCAAAGTAAAGATTATTCCTATAATGCATTCCCTTTTAGTCTAAAATAAAATCTCTTGCCCTGAAACAGTGTTTAAGGTGAATACAAAGCTGTTTCATAGTGTGAAAAAGGTAAGGAACAGAGTTTCTAAGTAAAGATTCTTCTTATAATGCATTCCCTTTTAGTCTAAAACACATTCTCTTGCCCTGAAACAGTGATTAAGTTGAATATAAAGCTGTTTCATTGTTTGAAAAAGGTAAAGAACAGAGATTCTAAGAAAAGATTCTTCTTATAATGCATTCCCTTTTAGTCTAAACACGATCTCTTGCCCTGCAACAGTGTTTAAGGTGACTACAAAGCTTTTCATTGTGTAAAAAAGGTAAAGAACAGAGTTTCTAAGAAAAGATTCTGCTTATAATGCATTCCCTTTTAGTCTAAAACACAATCTCTTGCCCTGAAACAGTGTTTAAGGTGAATACAAAGCTGTTTCATAGTGTGAAAAAGGTAAAGAACCGAGTTTCTAAGTAAAGATTCTTCTTATAATGCATTCCCTTTTAGTCTAAAACACAATCTCTTGCCCTGAAACAGTGTTTAAGGCGAATACAAAACTGTTTCATAGTGTGAAAAAGGTAAAGAACAGAGTTTCAAAGTAAAGATTCTTCTTATAATGCATTCCCTTTTAGTCTAAAACACAATCTCTTGCCCTGAAACAGTGTTTAAGGTGAATACAAAGCTGTTTCATAGTTTGAAAAAGGTAAAGAACAGAGTTTCTAAGAAAAGATTCTTCTTATAATGCATTCCCTTTTAGTCTAAACACGATCTCTTGCCCTGCAACAGTGTTTAAGGTGAATACAAAGCTGTTTCATTGTGTAGAAAAGGTAAAGAACAGAGTTTCTAAGAAAAGATTCTTCTTATTATGCATTCCCTTTTAGTCTAAAACACAATCTCTTGCCCTGAAACAGTGTTTAAGGTGAATACAAAGCTGTTTCATAGTGTGAAAAAGGTAAAGAACAGATTTTCTAATTAAAGATTCTTCTTATAATGCATTCCCTTTTAGTCTAAAACACAATCTCTTGCCCTGAAACAGTGTTTAAGGTGAATACAAAGCTGTTTCATAGTGTGAAAAAGGTAAAGAACAGAGTTTCAAAGTAAAGATTCTTCTTATAATGCATTCCCTTTTAGTCTAAACATGATCTCTAGCCCTGAAACAGTGTTTAAGGTGAATACAAAGCTGTTTCATAGTGTGAAAAAGGTAAAGAACAGAGTTTCTAAGTAAAGATTCTTCTTATAATGCATTCCCTTTTAGTCTAAAACACAATCTCTTGCCCTGAAACAGTGTTTAAGGTGAATACAAAGCTGTTTCATAGTGTGAAAAAGGTAAAGAACAGAGTTTCAAAGTAAAGATTCTTCTTATAATGCATTCCCTTTTAGTCTAAAACACAATCTCTTGCCCTGAAACAGTGTTTAAGGTGAATACAAAGCTGTTTCATAGTGTGAAAAAGGTAAAGAACAGAGTTTCTAAGTAAAGATTCTTCTAATAATGCATTCCCTTTTAGTCTAAACACGATATCTTGCCCTGCAACAGTGTTTAAGGTGAATACAAAGCTGTTTCATTGTGTGAAAAAGGTAAAGAACAGAGTTTCAAAGTAAAGATTCTTCTTATAATGCATTCCCTTTTAGTCTAAATCACAATCTCTTGCCCTGAAACAGTGTTTAAGGTGAATACAAAGCTGTTTCATAGTGTGAAAAAGGTAAAGAACAGTTTCAAAGTAAAGATTCTTCTTATAATGCATTCCCTTTTAGTCTAAAACACAATCTCTTGCCCTGCAACAGTGTTTAAGGTGATTACAAAGCTGTTTCATAGTGTGAAAAAGGTAAAGAACAGAGTTTCAAAGTAAAGATTCTTCTTATAATGCATTCCCTTTTAGTCTAAAACACAATCTCTTGCCCTGAAACAGTGTTTAAGGTGAATACAAAGCTGTTTCATAGTGTGAAAAAGGTAAAGAACAGAGTTTCTAAGTAAAGATTCTTCTTATAATGCATTCCCTTTTAGTCTAAAACACAATCTCTTGCCCTGAAAAAGTGTTTAAGGTGAATACAAAGCTGTTTCATAGTGTGAAAAAGGTAAAGAACAGTTTCTAAGTAAAGATTATTCCTATAATGCATTCCCTTTTAGTCTAAAATACAATCTCTTGCCCTGAAACAGTGTTTAAGGTGAATACAAAGCTGTTTCATAGTGTGAAAAAGGTAAAGAACAGAGTTTCTAAGTAAAGATTCTTCTTATAATGCATTCCCTTTTAGTCTAAAACACAATCTCTTGCCCTGAAAAAGTGTTTAAGGTGAATACAAAGCTGTTTCATAGTGTGAAAAAGGTAAAGAACAGTTTCTAAGTAAAGATTATTCCTATAATGCATTCCCTTTTAGTCTAAAATACAATCTCTTGCCCTGAAACAGTGTTTAAGGTGAATACAAAGCTGTTTCATAGTGTGAAAAAGGTAAAGAAAAGAGTTTCTAAGTAAAGATTCTTCTTATAATGCATTCCCTTTTAGTCTAAAACACAATCTCTTGCCCTGAAACAGTGTTTAAGTTGAATATAAAGCTGTTTCATTGTTTGAAAAAGGTAAAGAACAGAGTTTCTAAGAAAAGATTCTTCTTATAATGCATTCCCTTTTAGTCTAAACACGATCTCTTGCCCTGCAACAGTGTTTAAGGTGAATACAAAGTTTTTCATTGTGTAAAAAAGGTAAAGAACAGAGTTTCTAAGAAAAAATTCTTCTTATAATGCATTCCCTTTTAGTCTAAAACACAATCTCTTGCCCTGCAACAGTGTTTAAGTTGAATACAAAGCTGTTTCATAGTGTGAAAAAGGTAAAGAAAAGAACAGTTTCTAAGTAAAGATTCTTCTTATAATGCATTCCCTTTTAGTCTAAAACACAATCTCTTGCCCTGAAACAGTGTTTAAGGTGAATACAAAGCTATTTCATAGTGTGAAAAAGGTAAATAACAGTTTCTAAGTAAAGATTCTTCTTATAATGCATTCCCTGTTAGTCTAAAACACAATCTCTTGCCCTGCAACAGTGTTTAAGGTGAATACAAAGCTGTTTCATAGTGTGAAAAAAGGTAAAGAACAGAGTTTCTAAGTAAAGATTCTTCTAATAATGCATTCCCTTTTAGTCTAAAATACAATCTCTTGCCCTGAAACAGTGTTTAAGGTGAATACAAAGCTGTTTCATAGTGTGAAAAAGGTAAAGAACAGTTTCAAAGTAAAGATTCTTCTTATAATGCATTCCCTTTTAGTCTAAAACACAATCTCTTGCCCTGCAACAGTGTTTAAGGTGATTACAAAGCTGTTTCATAGTGTGAAAAAGGTAAAGAACAGAGTTTCAAAGTAAAGATTCTTCTTATAATGCATTCCCTTTTAGTCTAAAATACAATCTCTTGCCCTGAAACAGTGTTTAAGGTGAATACAAAGCTGTTTCATAGTGTGAAAAAGGTAAAGAACAGAGTTTCTAAGTAAAGATTCTTCTTATAATGCATTCCCTTTTAGTCTAAAACACAATCTCTTGCCCTGAAAAAGTGTTTAAGGTGAATACAAAGCTGTTTCATAGTCTGAAAAAGGTAAAGAACAGTTTCTAAGTAAAGATTATTCCTATAATGCATTCCCTTTTAGTCTAAAATACAATCTCTTGCCCTGAAACAGTGTTTAAGGTGAATACAAAGCTGTTTCATAGTGTGAAAAAGGTAAAGAAAAGAGTTTCTAAGTAAAGATTCTTCTTATAATGCATTCCCTTTTAGTCTAAAACACAATCTCTTGCCCTGAAACAGTGTTTAAGTTGAATATAAAGCTGTTTCATTGTTTGAAAAAGGTAAAGAACAGAGTTTCTAAGAAAAGATTCTTCTTATAATGCATTCCCTTTTAGTCTAAAACACGATCTCTTGCCCTGCAACAGTGTTTAAGGTGAATACAAAGTTTTTCATTGTGTAAAAAAGGTAAAGAACAGAGTTTCTAAGAAAAAATTCTTCTTATAATGCATTCCCTTTTAGTCTAAAACACAATCTCTTGCCCTGCAACAGTGTTTAAGTTGAATACAAAGCTGTTTCATAGTGTGAAAAAGGTAAAGAACAGTTTCTAAGTAAAGATTCTTCTTATAATGCATTCCCTTTTAGTCTAAAACACAATCTCTTGCCCTGAAACAGTGTTTAAGGTGAATACAAAGCTGTTTCATAGTGTGAAAAAAGGTAAAGAACAGAGTTTCTAAGTAAAGATTCTTCTAATAATGCATTCCCTTTTAGTCTAAAATACAATCTCTTGCCCTGAAACAGTGTTTAAGGTGAATACAAAGCTGTTTCATAGTGTGAAAAAGGTAAAGAACAGAGTTTCTAAGTAAAGATTCTTCTAATAATGCATTCCGTTTTATTCTAAACACGATCTCTTGCCCTGCAACAGTGTTTAAGGTGAATACAAAGCTGTTTCATTGTGTGAAAAAGGTAAAGAACAGAGTTTCAAAGTAAAGATTCTTCTTATAATGCATTCCCTTTTAGTCTAAATCACAATATCTTGCCCTGCACCAGTGTTTAAGGTGAATACAAAGCTGTTTCATTGTGTGAAAAAGGTAAAGAACAGAGTTTCAAAGTAAAGATTCTTCTTATAACGCATTCCCTTTTAGTCTAAATCACAATCTGTTGCCCTGAAACAGTGTTTAAGGTGAATACAAAGCTGTTTCATAGTGTGAAAAAGGTAAAGAACAGAGTTTCAAAGTAAAGATTATTCCTATAATGCATTCCCTTTTAGTCTAAAATAAAATCTCTTGCCCTGAAACAGTGTTTAAGGTGAATACAAAGCTGTTTCATAGTGTGAAAAAGGTAAGGAACAGAGTTTCTAAGTAAAGATTCTTCTTATAATGCATTCCCTTTTAGTCTAAAACACATTCTCTTGCCCTGAAACAGAGATTAAGTTGAATATAAAGCTGTTTCATTGTTTGAAAAAGGTAAAGAACAGAGTTTCTAAGTAAAGATTCTTCTTATAATGCATTCCCTTTTAGTCTAAACACGATCTCTTGCCCTGCAACAGTGTTTAAGGTGACTACAAAGCTTTTCATTGTGTAAAAAAGGTAAAGAACAGAGTTTCTAAGAAAAGATTCTGCTTATAATGCATTCCCTTTTAGTCTAAAACACAATCTCTTGCCCTGAAACAGTGTTTAAGGTGAATACAAAGCTGTTTCATAGTGTGAAAAAGGTAAAGAACCGAGTTTCTAAGTAAAGATTCTTCTTATAATGCATTCCCTTTTAGTCTAAAACACAATCTCTTGCCCTGAAACAGTGTTTAAGGCGAATACAAAACTGTTTCATAATGTGAAAAAGGTAAAGAACAGAGTTTCAAAGTAAAGATTCTTCTTATAATGCATTCCCTTTTAGTCTAAAACACAATCTCTTGCCCTGAAACAGTGTTTAAGGTGAATACAAAGCTGTTTCATAGTTTGAAAAAGGTAAAGAACAGAGTTTCTAAGAAAAGATTCTTCTTATAATGCATTCCCTTTTAGTCTAAACACGATCTCTTGCCCTGCAACAGTGTTTAAGGTGAATACAAAGCTGTTTCATTGTGTAGAAAAGGTAAAGAACAGAGTTTCTAAGAAAAGATTCTTCTTATAATGCATTCCCTTTTAGTCTAAAACACAATCTCTTGCCCTGAAACAGTGTTTAAGGTGAATACAAAGCTGTTTCATAGTGTGAAAAAGGTAAAGAACAGATTTTCTAATTAAAGATTCTTCTTATAATGCATTCCCTTTTAGTCTAAAACACAATCTCTTGCCCTGAAACAGTGTTTAAGGTGAATACAAAGCTGTTTCATAGTGTGAAAAAGGTAAAGAACAGAGTTTCAAAGTAAAGATTCTTCTTATAATGCATTCCCTTTTAGTCTAAAACACAATCTCTTGCCCTGAAAAAGTGTTTAAGGTGAATACAAAGCTGTTTCATAGTGTGAAAAAGGTAAAGAACAGTTTCTAAGTAAAGATTATTCCTATAATGCATTCCCTTTTAGTCTAAAATACAATCTCTTGCCCTGAAACAGTGTTTAAGGTGAATACAAAGCTGTTTCATAGTGTGAAAAAGGTAAAGAAAAGAGTTTCTAAGTAAAGATTCTTTTTATAATGCATTCCCTTTTAGTCTAAAACACAATCTCTTGCCCTGAAACAGTGTTTAAGTTGAATATAAAGCTGTTTCATTGTTTGAAAAAGGTAAAGAACAGAGTTTCTAAGAAAAGATTCTTCTTATAATGCATTCCCTTTTAGTCTAAACACGATCTCTTGCCCTGCAACAGTGTTTAAGGTGAATACAAAGTTTTTCATTGTGTAAAAAAGGTAAAGAACAGAGTTTCTAAGAAAAAATTCTTCTTATAATGCATTCCCTTTTAGTCTAAAACACAATCTCTTGCCCTGCAACAGTGTTTAAGTTGAATACAAAGCTGTTTCATAGTGTGAAAAAGGTAAAGAAAAGAACAGTTTCTAAGTAAAGATTCTTCTTATAATGCATTCCCTTTTAGTCTAAAACACAATCTCTTGCCCTGAAACAGTGTTTAAGGTGAATACAAAGCTGTTTCATAGTGTGAAAAAGGTAAATAACAGTTTCTAAGTAAAGATTCTTCTTATAATGCATTCCCTGTTAGTTTAAAACACAATCTCTTGCCCTGCAACAGTGTTTAAGGTGAATACAAAGCTGTTTCATAGTGTGAAAAAAGGTAAAGAACAGAGTTTCTAAGTAAAGATTCTTCTAATAATGCATTCCCTTTTAGTCTAAAATACAATCTCTTGCCCTGAAACAGTGTTTAAGGTGAATACAAAGCTGTTTCATAGTGTGAAAAAGGTAAAGAACAGTTTCAAAGTAAAGATTCTTCTTATAATGCATTCCCTTTTAGTCTAAAACACAATCTCTTGCCCTGCAACAGTGTTTAAGGTGATTACAAAGCTGTTTCATAGTGTGAAAAAGGTAAAGAACAGAGTTTCAAAGTAAAGATTCTTCTTATAATGCATTCCCTTTTAGTCTAAAATACAATCTCTTGCCCTGAAACAGTGTTTAAGGTGAATACAAAGCTGTTTCATAGTGTGAAAAAGGTAAAGAACAGAGTTTCTAAGTAAAGATTCTTCTAATAATGCATTCCGTTTTATTCTAAACACGATCTCTTGCCCTGCAACAGTGTTTAAGGTGAATACAAAGCTGTTTCATTGTGTGAAAAAGGTAAAGAACAGAGTTTCAAAGTAAAGATTCTTCTTATAATGCATTCCCTTTTAGTCTAAATCACAATATCTTGCCCTGCACCAGTGTTTAAGGTGAATACAAAGCTGTTTCATTGTGTGAAAAAGGTAAAGAACAGAGTTTCAAAGTAAAGATTCTTCTTATAACGCATTCCCTTTTAGTCTAAATCACAATCTGTTGCCCTGAAACAGTGTTTAAGGTGAATACAAAGCTGTTTCATAGTGTGAAAAAGGTAAAGAACAGAGTTTCAAAGTAAAGATTATTCCTATAATGCATTCCCTTTTAGTCTAAAATAAAATCTCTTGCCCTGAAACAGTGTTTAAGGTGAATACAAAGCTGTTTCATAGTGTGAAAAAGGTAAGGAACAGAGTTTCTAAGTAAAGATTCTTCTTATAATGCATTCCCTTTTAGTCTAAAACACATTCTCTTGCCCTGAAACAGAGATTAAGTTGAATATAAAGCTGTTTCATTGTTTGAAAAAGGTAAAGAACAGAGTTTCTAAGAAAAGATTCTTCTTATAATGCATTCCCTTTTAGTCTAAACACGATCTCTTGCCCTGCAACAGTGTTTAAGGTGACTACAAAGCTTTTCATTGTGTAAAAAAGGTAAAGAACAGAGTTTCTAAGAAAAGATTCTGCTTATAATGCATTCCCTTTTAGTCTAAAACACAATCTCTTGCCCTGAAACAGTGTTTAAGGTGAATACAAAGCTGTTTCATAGTGTGAAAAAGGTAAAGAACCGAGTTTCTAAGTAAAGATTCTTCTTATAATGCATTCCCTTTTAGTCTAAAACACAATCTCTTGCCCTGAAACAGTGTTTAAGGCGAATACAAAACTGTTTCATAATGTGAAAAAGGTAAAGAACAGAGTTTCAAAGTAAAGATTCTTCTTATAATGCATTCCCTTTTAGTCTAAAACACAATCTCTTGCCCTGAAACAGTGTTTAAGGTGAATACAAAGCTGTTTCATAGTTTGAAAAAGGTAAAGAACAGAGTTTCTAAGAAAAGATTCTTCTTATAATGCATTCCCTTTTAGTCTAAACACGATCTCTTGCCCTGCAACAGTGTTTAAGGTGAATACAAAGCTGTTTCATTGTGTAGAAAAGGTAAAGAACAGAGTTTCTAAGAAAAGATTCTTCTTATAATGCATTCCCTTTTAGTCTAAAACACAATCTCTTGCCCTGAAACAGTGTTTAAGGTGAATACAAAGCTGTTTCATAGTGTGAAAAAGGTAAAGAACAGATTTTCTAATTAAAGATTCTTCTTATAATGCATTCCCTTTTAGTCTAAAACACAATCTCTTGCCCTGAAACAGTGTTTAAGGTGAATACAAAGCTGTTTCATAGTGTGAAAAAGGTAAAGAACAGAGTTTCAAAGTAAAGATTCTTCTTATAATGCATTCCCTTTTAGTCTAAAACACAATCTCTTGCCCTGAAAAAGTGTTTAAGGTGAATACAAAGCTGTTTCATAGTGTGAAAAAGGTAAAGAACAGTTTCTAAGTAAAGATTATTCCTATAATGCATTCCCTTTTAGTCTAAAATACAATCTCTTGCCCTGAAACAGTGTTTAAGGTGAATACAAAGCTGTTTCATAGTGTGAAAAAGGTAAAGAAAAGAGTTTCTAAGTAAAGATTCTTTTTATAATGCATTCCCTTTTAGTCTAAAACACAATCTCTTGCCCTGAAACAGTGTTTAAGTTGAATATAAAGCTGTTTCATTGTTTGAAAAAGGTAAAGAACAGAGTTTCTAAGAAAAGATTCTTCTTATAATGCATTCCCTTTTAGTCTAAACACGATCTCTTGCCCTGCAACAGTGTTTAAGGTGAATACAAAGTTTTTCATTGTGTAAAAAAGGTAAAGAACAGAGTTTCTAAGAAAAAATTCTTCTTATAATGCATTCCCTTTTAGTCTAAAACACAATCTCTTGCCCTGCAACAGTGTTTAAGTTGAATACAAAGCTGTTTCATAGTGTGAAAAAGGTAAAGAAAAGAACAGTTTCTAAGTAAAGATTCTTCTTATAATGCATTCCCTTTTAGTCTAAAACACAATCTCTTGCCCTGAAACAGTGTTTAAGGTGAATACAAAGCTGTTTCATAGTGTGAAAAAGGTAAAGAACCGAGTTTCTAAGTAAAGATTCTTCTTATAATGCATTCCCTTTTAGTCTAAAACACAATCTCTTGCCCTGAAACAGTGTTTAAGGCGAATACAAAACTGTTTCATAATGTGAAAAAGGTAAAGAACAGAGTTTCAAAGTAAAGATTCTTCTTATAATGCATTCCCTTTTAGTCTAAAACACAATCTCTTGCCCTGAAACAGTGTTTAAGGTGAATACAAAGCTGTTTCATAGTTTGAAAAAGGTAAAGAACAGAGTTTCTAAGAAAAGATTCTTCTTATAATGCATTCCCTTTTAGTCTAAACACGATCTCTTGCCCTGCAACAGTGTTTAAGGTGAATACAAAGCTGTTTCATTGTGTAGAAAAGGTAAAGAACAGAGTTTCTAAGAAAAGATTCTTCTTATAATGCATTCCCTTTTAGTCTAAAACACAATCTCTTGCCCTGAAACAGTGTTTAAGGTGAATACAAAGCTGTTTCATAGTGTGAAAAAGGTAAAGAACAGATTTTCTAATTAAAGATTCTTCTTATAATGCATTCCCTTTTAGTCTAAAACACAATCTCTTGCCCTGAAACAGTGTTTAAGGTGAATACAAAGCTGTTTCATAGTGTGAAAAAGGTAAAGAACAGAGTTTCAAAGTAAAGATTCTTCTTATAATGCATTCCCTTTTAGTCTAAAACACAATCTCTTGCCCTGAAAAAGTGTTTAAGGTGAATACAAAGCTGTTTCATAGTGTGAAAAAGGTAAAGAACAGTTTCTAAGTAAAGATTATTCCTATAATGCATTCCCTTTTAGTCTAAAATACAATCTCTTGCCCTGAAACAGTGTTTAAGGTGAATACAAAGCTGTTTCATAGTGTGAAAAAGGTAAAGAAAAGAGTTTCTAAGTAAAGATTCTTTTTATAATGCATTCCCTTTTAGTCTAAAACACAATCTCTTGCCCTGAAACAGTGTTTAAGTTGAATATAAAGCTGTTTCATTGTTTGAAAAAGGTAAAGAACAGAGTTTCTAAGAAAAGATTCTTCTTATAATGCATTCCCTTTTAGTCTAAACACGATCTCTTGCCCTGCAACAGTGTTTAAGGTGAATACAAAGTTTTTCATTGTGTAAAAAAGGTAAAGAACAGAGTTTCTAAGAAAAAATTCTTCTTATAATGCATTCCCTTTTAGTCTAAAACACAATCTCTTGCCCTGCAACAGTGTTTAAGTTGAATACAAAGCTGTTTCATAGTGTGAAAAAGGTAAAGAAAAGAACAGTTTCTAAGTAAAGATTCTTCTTATAATGCATTCCCTTTTAGTCTAAAACACAATCTCTTGCCCTGAAACAGTGTTTAAGGTGAATACAAAGCTGTTTCATAGTGTGAAAAAGGTAAATAACAGTTTCTAAGTAAAGATTCTTCTTATAATGCATTCCCTGTTAGTTTAAAACACAATCTCTTGCCCTGCAACAGTGTTTAAGGTGAATACAAAGCTGTTTCATAGTGTGAAAAAAGGTAAAGAACAGAGTTTCTAAGTAAAGATTCTTCTAATAATGCATTCCCTTTTAGTCTAAAATACAATCTCTTGCCCTGAAACAGTGTTTAAGGTGAATACAAAGCTGTTTCATAGTGTGAAAAAGGTAAAGAACAGTTTCAAAGTAAAGATTCTTCTTATAATGCATTCCCTTTTAGTCTAAAACACAATCTCTTGCCCTGCAACAGTGTTTAAGGTGATTACAAAGCTGTTTCATAGTGTGAAAAAGGTAAAGAACAGAGTTTCAAAGTAAAGATTCTTCTTATAATGCATTCCCTTTTAGTCTAAAATACAATCTCTTGCCCTGAAACAGTGTTTAAGGTGAATACAAAGCTGTTTCATAGTGTGAAAAAGGTAAAGAACAGAGTTTCTAAGTAAAGATTCTTCTAATAATGCATTCCGTTTTATTCTAAACACGATCTCTTGCCCTGCAACAGTGTTTAAGGTGAATACAAAGCTGTTTCATTGTGTGAAAAAGGTAAAGAACAGAGTTTCAAAGTAAAGATTCTTCTTATAATGCATTCCCTTTTAGTCTAAATCACAATATCTTGCCCTGCACCAGTGTTTAAGGTGAATACAAAGCTGTTTCATTGTGTGAAAAAGGTAAAGAACAGAGTTTCAAAGTAAAGATTCTTCTTATAACGCATTCCCTTTTAGTCTAAATCACAATCTGTTGCCCTGA
This sequence comes from Electrophorus electricus, assembly GCF_041902795.1. Lineage (NCBI taxonomy): Eukaryota > Metazoa > Chordata > Actinopteri > Gymnotiformes > Gymnotidae > Electrophorus > Electrophorus electricus. Next base: position 17,270,806 of record NC_137508.1, on the reverse strand, counting down.
AACAGTGTTTAAGGTGAATACAAAGCTGTTTCATAGTGTGAAAAAGGTAAAGAACAGAGTTTCAAAGTAAAGATTATTCCTATAATGCATTCCCTTTTAGTCTAAAATAAAATCTCTTGCCCTGAAACAGTGTTTAAGGTGAATACAAAGCTGTTTCATAGTGTGAAAAAGGTAAGGAACAGAGTTTCTAAGTAAAGATTCTTCTTATAATGCATTCCCTTTTAGTCTAAAACACATTCTCTTGCCCTGAAACAGAGATTAAGTTGAATATAAAGCTGTTTCATTGTTTGAAAAAGGTAAAGAACAGAGTTTCTAAGAAAAGATTCTTCTTATAATGCATTCCCTTTTAGTCTAAACACGATCTCTTGCCCTGCAACAGTGTTTAAGGTGACTACAAAGCTTTTCATTGTGTAAAAAAGGTAAAGAACAGAGTTTCTAAGAAAAGATTCTGCTTATAATGCATTCCCTTTTAGTCTAAAACACAATCTCTTGCCCTGAAACAGTGTTTAAGGTGAATACAAAGCTGTTTCATAGTGTGAAAAAGGTAAAGAACCGAGTTTCTAAGTAAAGATTCTTCTTATAATGCATTCCCTTTTAGTCTAAAACACAATCTCTTGCCCTGAAACAGTGTTTAAGGCGAATACAAAACTGTTTCATAATGTGAAAAAGGTAAAGAACAGAGTTTCAAAGTAAAGATTCTTCTTATAATGCATTCCCTTTTAGTCTAAAACACAATCTCTTGCCCTGAAACAGTGTTTAAGGTGAATACAAAGCTGTTTCATAGTTTGAAAAAGGTAAAGAACAGAGTTTCTAAGAAAAGATTCTTCTTATAATGCATTCCCTTTTAGTCTAAACACGATCTCTTGCCCTGCAACAGTGTTTAAGGTGAATACAAAGCTGTTTCATTGTGTAGAAAAGGTAAAGAACAGAGTTTCTAAGAAAAGATTCTTCTTATAATGCATTCCCTTTTAGTCTAAAACACAATCTCTTGCCCTGAAACAGTGTTTAAGGTGAATACAAAGCTGTTTCATAGTGTGAAAAAGGTAAAGAACAGATTTTCTAATTAAAGATTCTTCTTATAATGCATTCCCTTTTAGTCTAAAACACAATCTCTTGCCCTGAAACAGTGTTTAAGGTGAATACAAAGCTGTTTCATAGTGTGAAAAAGGTAAAGAACAGAGTTTCAAAGTAAAGATTCTTCTTATAATGCATTCCCTTTTAGTCTAAAACACAATCTCTTGCCCTGAAAAAGTGTTTAAGGTGAATACAAAGCTGTTTCATAGTGTGAAAAAGGTAAAGAACAGTTTCTAAGTAAAGATTATTCCTATAATGCATTCCCTTTTAGTCTAAAATACAATCTCTTGCCCTGAAACAGTGTTTAAGGTGAATACAAAGCTGTTTCATAGTGTGAAAAAGGTAAAGAAAAGAGTTTCTAAGTAAAGATTCTTTTTATAATGCATTCCCTTTTAGTCTAAAACACAATCTCTTGCCCTGAAACAGTGTTTAAGTTGAATATAAAGCTGTTTCATTGTTTGAAAAAGGTAAAGAACAGAGTTTCTAAGAAAAGATTCTTCTTATAATGCATTCCCTTTTAGTCTAAACACGATCTCTTGCCCTGCAACAGTGTTTAAGGTGAATACAAAGTTTTTCATTGTGTAAAAAAGGTAAAGAACAGAGTTTCTAAGAAAAAATTCTTCTTATAATGCATTCCCTTTTAGTCTAAAACACAATCTCTTGCCCTGCAACAGTGTTTAAGTTGAATACAAAGCTGTTTCATAGTGTGAAAAAGGTAAAGAAAAGAACAGTTTCTAAGTAAAGATTCTTCTTATAATGCATTCCCTTTTAGTCTAAAACACAATCTCTTGCCCTGAAACAGTGTTTAAGGTGAATACAAAGCTGTTTCATAGTGTGAAAAAGGTAAATAACAGTTTCTAAGTAAAGATTCTTCTTATAATGCATTCCCTGTTAGTTTAAAACACAATCTCTTGCCCTGCAACAGTGTTTAAGGTGAATACAAAGCTGTTTCATAGTGTGAAAAAAGGTAAAGAACAGAGTTTCTAAGTAAAGATTCTTCTAATAATGCATTCCCTTTTAGTCTAAAATACAATCTCTTGCCCTGAAACAGTGTTTAAGGTGAATACAAAGCTGTTTCATAGTGTGAAAAAGGTAAAGAACAGTTTCAAAGTAAAGATTCTTCTTATAATGCATTCCCTTTTAGTCTAAAACACAATCTCTTGCCCTGCAACAGTGTTTAAGGTGATTACAAAGCTGTTTCATAGTGTGAAAAAGGTAAAGAACAGAGTTTCAAAGTAAAGATTCTTCTTATAATGCATTCCCTTTTAGTCTAAAATACAATCTCTTGCCCTGAAACAGTGTTTAAGGTGAATACAAAGCTGTTTCATAGTGTGAAAAAGGTAAAGAACAGAGTTTCTAAGTAAAGATTCTTCTAATAATGCATTCCGTTTTATTCTAAACACGATCTCTTGCCCTGCAACAGTGTTTAAGGTGAATACAAAGCTGTTTCATTGTGTGAAAAAGGTAAAGAACAGAGTTTCAAAGTAAAGATTCTTCTTATAATGCATTCCCTTTTAGTCTAAATCACAATATCTTGCCCTGCACCAGTGTTTAAGGTGAATACAAAGCTGTTTCATTGTGTGAAAAAGGTAAAGAACAGAGTTTCTAAGAAAAGATTCTTCTTATAATGCATTCCCTTTTAGTCTAAAACACGATCTCTTGCCCTGCAACAGTGTTTAAGGTGAATACAAAGTTTTTCATTGTGTAAAAAAGGTAAAGAACAGAGTTTCTAAGAAAAAATTCTTCTTATAATGCATTCCCTTTTAGTCTAAAACACAATCTCTTGCCCTGCAACAGTGTTTAAGTTGAATACAAAGCTGTTTCATAGTGTGAAAAAGGTAAAGAACAGTTTCTAAGTAAAGATTCTTCTTATAATGCATTCCCTTTTAGTCTAAAACACAATCTCTTGCCCTGAAACAGTGTTTAAGGTGAATACAAAGCTGTTTCATAGTGTGAAAAAAGGTAAAGAACAGAGTTTCTAAGTAAAGATTCTTCTAATAATGCATTCCCTTTTAGTCTAAAATACAATCTCTTGCCCTGAAACAGTGTTTAAGGTGAATACAAAGCTGTTTCATAGTGTGAAAAAGGTAAAGAACAGAGTTTCTAAGTAAAGATTCTTCTAATAATGCATTCCGTTTTATTCTAAACACGATCTCTTGCCCTGCAACAGTGTTTAAGGTGAATACAAAGCTGTTTCATTGTGTGAAAAAGGTAAAGAACAGAGTTTCAAAGTAAAGATTCTTCTTATAATGCATTCCCTTTTAGTCTAAATCACAATATCTTGCCCTGCACCAGTGTTTAAGGTGAATACAAAGCTGTTTCATTGTGTGAAAAAGGTAAAGAACAGAGTTTCAAAGTAAAGATTCTTCTTATAACGCATTCCCTTTTAGTCTAAATCACAATCTGTTGCCCTGAAACAGTGTTTAAGGTGAATACAAAGCTGTTTCATAGTGTGAAAAAGGTAAAGAACAGAGTTTCAAAGTAAAGATTATTCCTATAATGCATTCCCTTTTAGTCTAAAATAAAATCTCTTGCCCTGAAACAGTGTTTAAGGTGAATACAAAGCTGTTTCATAGTGTGAAAAAGGTAAGGAACAGAGTTTCTAAGTAAAGATTCTTCTTATAATGCATTCCCTTTTAGTCTAAAACACATTCTCTTGCCCTGAAACAGAGATTAAGTTGAATATAAAGCTGTTTCATTGTTTGAAAAAGGTAAAGAACAGAGTTTCTAAGTAAAGATTCTTCTTATAATGCATTCCCTTTTAGTCTAAACACGATCTCTTGCCCTGCAACAGTGTTTAAGGTGACTACAAAGCTTTTCATTGTGTAAAAAAGGTAAAGAACAGAGTTTCTAAGAAAAGATTCTGCTTATAATGCATTCCCTTTTAGTCTAAAACACAATCTCTTGCCCTGAAACAGTGTTTAAGGTGAATACAAAGCTGTTTCATAGTGTGAAAACGGTAAAGAACCGAGTTTCTAAGTAAAGATTCTTCTTATAATGCATTCCCTTTTAGTCTAAAACACAATCTCTTGCCCTGAAACAGTGTTTAAGGTGAATACAAAGCTGTTTCATAGTTTGAAAAAGGTAAAGAACAGAGTTTCTAAGAAAAGATTCTTCTTATAATGCATTCCCTTTTAGTCTAAACACGATCTCTTGCCCTGCAACAGTGTTTAAGGTGAATACAAAGCTGTTTCATTGTGTAGAAAAGGTAAAGAACAGAGTTTCTAAGAAAAGATTCTTCTTATAATGCATTCCCTTTTAGTCTAAAACACAATCTCTTGCCCTGAAACAGTGTTTAAGGTGAATACAAAGCTGTTTCATAGTGTGAAAAAGGTAAAGAACAGATTTTCTAATTAAAGATTCTTCTTATAATGCATTCCCTTTTAGTCTAAAACACAATCTCTTGCCCTGAAACAGTGTTTAAGGTGAATACAAAGCTGTTTCATAGTGTGAAAAAGGTAAAGAACAGAGTTTCAAAGTAAAGATTCTTCTTATAATGCATTCCCTTTTAGTCTAAAACACAATCTCTTGCCCTGAAAAAGTGTTTAAGGTGAATACAAAGCTGTTTCATAGTGTGAAAAAGGTAAAGAACAGTTTCTAAGTAAAGATTATTCCTATAATGCATTCCCTTTTAGTCTAAAATACAATCTCTTGCCCTGAAACAGTGTTTAAGGTGAATACAAAGCTGTTTCATAGTGTGAAAAAGGTAAAGAAAAGAGTTTCTAAGTAAAGATTCTTTTTATAATGCATTCCCTTTTAGTCTAAAACACAATCTCTTGCCCTGAAACAGTGTTTAAGTTGAATATAAAGCTGTTTCATTGTTTGAAAAAGGTAAAGAACAGAGTTTCTAAGAAAAGATTCTTCTTATAATGCATTCCCTTTTAGTCTAAACACGATCTCTTGCCCTGCAACAGTGTTTAAGGTGAATACAAAGTTTTTCATTGTGTAAAAAAGGTAAAGAACAGAGTTTCTAAGAAAAAATTCTTCTTATAATGCATTCCCTTTTAGTCTAAAACACAATCTCTTGCCCTGCAACAGTGTTTAAGTTGAATACAAAGCTGTTTCATAGTGTGAAAAAGGTAAAGAAAAGAACAGTTTCTAAGTAAAGATTCTTCTTATAATGCATTCCCTTTTAGTCTAAAACACAATCTCTTGCCCTGAAACAGTGTTTAAGGTGAATACAAAGCTGTTTCATAGTGTGAAAAAGGTAAATAACAGTTTCTAAGTAAAGATTCTTCTTATAATGCATTCCCTGTTAGTTTAAAACACAATCTCTTGCCCTGCAACAGTGTTTAAGGTGAATACAAAGCTGTTTCATAGTGTGAAAAAAGGTAAAGAACAGAGTTTCTAAGTAAAGATTCTTCTAATAATGCATTCCCTTTTAGTCTAAAATACAATCTCTTGCCCTGAAACAGTGTTTAAGGTGAATACAAAGCTGTTTCATAGTGTGAAAAAGGTAAAGAACAGTTTCAAAGTAAAGATTCTTCTTATAATGCATTCCCTTTTAGTCTAAAACACAATCTCTTGCCCTGCAACAGTGTTTAAGGTGATTACAAAGCTGTTTCATAGTGTGAAAAAGGTAAAGAACAGAGTTTCAAAGTAAAGATTCTTCTTATAATGCATTCCCTTTTAGTCTAAAATACAATCTCTTGCCCTGAAACAGTGTTTAAGGTGAATACAAAGCTGTTTCATAGTGTGAAAAAGGTAAAGAACAGAGTTTCTAAGTAAAGATTCTTCTAATAATGCATTCCGTTTTATTCTAAACACGATCTCTTGCCCTGCAACAGTGTTTAAGGTGAATACAAAGCTGTTTCATTGTGTGAAAAAGGTAAAGAACAGAGTTTCAAAGTAAAGATTCTTCTTATAATGCATTCCCTTTTAGTCTAAATCACAATATCTTGCCCTGAAACAGTGTTTAAGGTGAATACAAAGCTGTTTCATAGTGTGAAAACGGTAAAGAACCGAGTTTCTAAGTAAAGATTCTTCTTATAATGCATTCCCTTTTAGTCTAAAACACAATCTCTTGCCCTGAAACAGTGTTTAAGGCGAATACAAAACTGTTTCATAATGTGAAAAAGGTAAAGAACAGAGTTTCAAAGTAAAGATTCTTCTTATAATGCATTCCCTTTTAGTCTAAAACACAATCTCTTGCCCTGAAACAGTGTTTAAGGTGAATACAAAGCTGTTTCATAGTTTGAAAAAGGTAAAGAACAGAGTTTCTAAGAAAAGATTCTTCTTATAATGCATTCCCTTTTAGTCTAAACACGATCTCTTGCCCTGCAACAGTGTTTAAGGTGAATACAAAGCTGTTTCATTGTGTAGAAAAGGTAAAGAACAGAGTTTCTAAGAAAAGATTCTTCTTATAATGCATTCCCTTTTAGTCTAAAACACAATCTCTTGCCCTGAAACAGTGTTTAAGGTGAATACAAAGCTGTTTCATAGTGTGAAAAAGGTAAAGAACAGATTTTCTAATTAAAGATTCTTCTTATAATGCATTCCCTTTTAGTCTAAAACACAATCTCTTGCCCTGAAACAGTGTTTAAGGTGAATACAAAGCTGTTTCATAGTGTGAAAAAGGTAAAGAACAGAGTTTCAAAGTAAAGATTCTTCTTATAATGCATTCCCTTTTAGTCTAAAACACAATCTCTTGCCCTGAAAAAGTGTTTAAGGTGAATACAAAGCTGTTTCATAGTGTGAAAAAGGTAAAGAACAGTTTCTAAGTAAAGATTATTCCTATAATGCATTCCCTTTTAGTCTAAAATACAATCTCTTGCCCTGAAACAGTGTTTAAGGTGAATACAAAGCTGTTTCATAGTGTGAAAAAGGTAAAGAAAAGAGTTTCTAAGTAAAGATTCTTTTTATAATGCATTCCCTTTTAGTCTAAAACACAATCTCTTGCCCTGAAACAGTGTTTAAGTTGAATATAAAGCTGTTTCATTGTTTGAAAAAGGTAAAGAACAGAGTTTCTAAGAAAAGATTCTTCTTATAATGCATTCCCTTTTAGTCTAAACACGATCTCTTGCCCTGCAACAGTGTTTAAGGTGAATACAAAGTTTTTCATTGTGTAAAAAAGGTAAAGAACAGAGTTTCTAAGAAAAAATTCTTCTTATAATGCATTCCCTTTTAGTCTAAAACACAATCTCTTGCCCTGCAACAGTGTTTAAGTTGAATACAAAGCTGTTTCATAGTGTGAAAAAGGTAAAGAAAAGAACAGTTTCTAAGTAAAGATTCTTCTTATAATGCATTCCCTTTTAGTCTAAAACACAATCTCTTGCCCTGAAACAGTGTTTAAGGTGAATACAAAGCTGTTTCATAGTGTGAAAAAGGTAAATAACAGTTTCTAAGTAAAGATTCTTCTTATAATGCATTCCCTGTTAGTTTAAAACACAATCTCTTGCCCTGCAACAGTGTTTAAGGTGAATACAAAGCTGTTTCATAGTGTGAAAAAAGGTAAAGAACAGAGTTTCTAAGTAAAGATTCTTCTAATAATGCATTCCCTTTTAGTCTAAAATACAATCTCTTGCCCTGAAACAGTGTTTAAGGTGAATACAAAGCTGTTTCATAGTGTGAAAAAGGTAAAGAACAGTTTCAAAGTAAAGATTCTTCTTATAATGCATTCCCTTTTAGTCTAAAACACAATCTCTTGCCCTGCAACAGTGTTTAAGGTGATTACAAAGCTGTTTCATAGTGTGAAAAAGGTAAAGAACAGAGTTTCAAAGTAAAGATTCTTCTTATAATGCATTCCCTTTTAGTCTAAAATACAATCTCTTGCCCTGAAACAGTGTTTAAGGTGAATACAAAGCTGTTTCATAGTGTGAAAAAGGTAAAGAACAGAGTTTCTAAGTAAAGATTCTTCTAATAATGCATTCCGTTTTATTCTAAACACGATCTCTTGCCCTGCAACAGTGTTTAAGGTGAATACAAAGCTGTTTCATTGTGTGAAAAAGGTAAAGAACAGAGTTTCAAAGTAAAGATTCTTCTTATAATGCATTCCCTTTTAGTCTAAATCACAATATCTTGCCCTGCACCAGTGTTTAAGGTGAATACAAAGCTGTTTCATTGTGTGAAAAAGGTAAAGAACAGAGTTTCAAAGTAAAGATTCTTCTTATAACGCATTCCCTTTTAGTCTAAATCACAATCTGTTGCCCTGAAACAGTGTTTAAGGTGAATACAAAGCTGTTTCATAGTGTGAAAAAGGTAAAGAACAGAGTTTCAAAGTAAAGATTATTCCTATAATGCATTCCCTTTTAGTCTAAAATAAAATCTCTTGCCCTGAAACAGTGTTTAAGGTGAATACAAAGCTGTTTCATAGTGTGAAAAAGGTAAGGAACAGAGTTTCTAAGTAAAGATTCTTCTTATAATGCATTCCCTTTTAGTCTAAAACACATTCTCTTGCCCTGAAACAGAGATTAAGTTGAATATAAAGCTGTTTCATTGTTTGAAAAAGGTAAAGAACAGAGTTTCTAAGAAAAGATTCTTCTTATAATGCATTCCCTTTTAGTCTAAACACGATCTCTTGCCCTGCAACAGTGTTTAAGGTGACTACAAAGCTTTTCATTGTGTAAAAAAGGTAAAGAACAGAGTTTCTAAGAAAAGATTCTGCTTATAATGCATTCCCTTTTAGTCTAAAACACAATCTCTTGCCCTGAAACAGTGTTTAAGGTGAATACAAAGCTGTTTCATAGTGTGAAAAAGGTAAAGAACCGAGTTTCTAAGTAAAGATTCTTCTTATAATGCATTCCCTTTTAGTCTAAAACACAATCTCTTGCCCTGAAACAGTGTTTAAGGCGAATACAAAACTGTTTCATAATGTGAAAAAGGTAAAGAACAGAGTTTCAAAGTAAAGATTCTTCTTATAATGCATTCCCTTTTAGTCTAAAACACAATCTCTTGCCCTGAAACAGTGTTTAAGGTGAATACAAAGCTGTTTCATAGTTTGAAAAAGGTAAAGAACAGAGTTTCTAAGAAAAGATTCTTCTTATAATGCATTCCCTTTTAGTCTAAACACGATCTCTTGCCCTGCAACAGTGTTTAAGGTGATTACAAAGCTGTTTCATAGTGTGAAAAAGGTAAAGAACAGAGTTTCAAAGTAAAGATTCTTCTTATAATGCATTCCCTTTTAGTCTAAAATACAATCTCTTGCCCTGAAACAGTGTTTAAGGTGAATACAAAGCTGTTTCATAGTGTGAAAAAGGTAAAGAACAGAGTTTCTAAGTAAAGATTCTTCTAATAATGCATTCCGTTTTATTCTAAACACGATCTCTTGCCCTGCAACAGTGTTTAAGGTGAATACAAAGCTGTTTCATTGTGTGAAAAAGGTAAAGAACAGAGTTTCAAAGTAAAGATTCTTCTTATAATGCATTCCCTTTTAGTCTAAATCACAATATCTTGCCCTGCACCAGTGTTTAAGGTGAATACAAAGCTGTTTCATTGTGTGAAAAAGGTAAAGAACAGAGTTTCAAAGTAAAGATTCTTCTTATAACGCATTCCCTTTTAGTCTAAATCACAATCTGTTGCCCTGAAACAGTGTTTAAGGTGAATACAAAGCTGTTTCATAGTGTGAAAAAGGTAAAGAACAGAGTTTCAAAGTAAAGATTATTCCTATAATGCATTCCCTTTTAGTCTAAAATAAAATCTCTTGCCCTGAAACAGTGTTTAAGGTGAATACAAAGCTGTTTCATAGTGTGAAAAAGGTAAGGAACAGAGTTTCTAAGTAAAGATTCTTCTTATAATGCATTCCCTTTTAGTCTAAAACACATTCTCTTGCCCTGAAACAGAGATTAAGTTGAATATAAAGCTGTTTCATTGTTTGAAAAAGGTAAAGAACAGAGTTTCTAAGAAAAGATTCTTCTTATAATGCATTCCCTTTTAGTCTAAACACGATCTCTTGCCCTGCAACAGTGTTTAAGGTGACTACAAAGCTTTTCATTGTGTAAAAAAGGTAAAGAACAGAGTTTCTAAGAAAAGATTCTGCTTATAATGCATTCCCTTTTAGTCTAAAACACAATCTCTTGCCCTGAAACAGTGTTTAAGGTGAATACAAAGCTGTTTCATAGTGTGAAAAAGGTAAAGAACCGAGTTTCTAAGTAAAGATTCTTCTTATAATGCATTCCCTTTTAGTCTAAAACACAATCTCTTGCCCTGAAACAGTGTTTAAGGCGAATACAAAACTGTTTCATAATGTGAAAAAGGTAAAGAACAGAGTTTCAAAGTAAAGATTCTTCTTATAATGCATTCCCTTTTAGTCTAAAACACAATCTCTTGCCCTGAAACAGTGTTTAAGGTGAATACAAAGCTGTTTCATAGTTTGAAAAAGGTAAAGAACAGAGTTTCTAAGAAAAGATTCTTCTTATAATGCATTCCCTTTTAGTCTAAACACGATCTCTTGCCCTGCAACAGTGTTTAAGGTGAATACAAAGCTGTTTCATTGTGTAGAAAAGGTAAAGAACAGAGTTTCTAAGAAAAGATTCTTCTTATAATGCATTCCCTTTTAGTCTAAAACACAATCTCTTGCCCTGAAACAGTGTTTAAGGTGAATACAAAGCTGTTTCATAGTGTGAAAAAGGTAAAGAACAGATTTTCTAATTAAAGATTCTTCTTATAATGCATTCCCTTTTAGTCTAAAACACAATCTCTTGCCCTGAAACAGTGTTTAAGGTGAATACAAAGCTGTTTCATAGTGTGAAAAAGGTAAAGAACAGAGTTTCAAAGTAAAGATTCTTCTTATAATGCATTCCCTTTTAGTCTAAAACACAATCTCTTGCCCTGAAAAAGTGTTTAAGGTGAATACAAAGCTGTTTCATAGTGTGAAAAAGGTAAAGAACAGTTTCTAAGTAAAGATTATTCCTATAATGCATTCCCTTTTAGTCTAAAATACAATCTCTTGCCCTGAAACAGTGTTTAAGGTGAATACAAAGCTGTTTCATAGTGTGAAAAAGGTAAAGAAAAGAGTTTCTAAGTAAAGATTCTTTTTATAATGCATTCCCTTTTAGTCTAAAACACAATCTCTTGCCCTGAAACAGTGTTTAAGTTGAATATAAAGCTGTTTCATTGTTTGAAAAAGGTAAAGAACAGAGTTTCTAAGAAAAAATTCTTCTTATAATGCATTCCCTTTTAGTCTAAAACACAATCTCTTGCCCTGCAACAGTGTTTAAGTTGAATACAAAGCTGTTTCATAGTGTGAAAAAGGTAAAGAAAAGAACAGTTTCTAAGTAAAGATTCTTCTTATAATGCATTCCCTTTTAGTCTAAAACACAATCTCTTGCCCTGAAACAGTGTTTAAGGTGAATACAAAGCTGTTTCATAGTGTGAAAAAGGTAAATAACAGTTTCTAAGTAAAGATTCTTCTTATAATGCATTCCCTGTTAGTTTAAAACACAATCTCTTGCCCTGCAACAGTGTTTAAGGTGAATACAAAGCTGTTTCATAGTGTGAAAAAAGGTAAAGAACAGAGTTTCTAAGTAAAGATTCTTCTAATAATGCATTCCCTTTTAGTCTAAAATACAATCTCTTGCCCTGAAACAGTGTTTAAGGTGAATACAAAGCTGTTTCATAGTGTGAAAAAGGTAAAGAACAGTTTCAAAGTAAAGATTCTTCTTATAATGCATTCCCTTTTAGTCTAAAACACAATCTCTTGCCCTGCAACAGTGTTTAAGGTGATTACAAAGCTGTTTCATAGTGTGAAAAAGGTAAAGAACAGAGTTTCAAAGTAAAGATTCTTCTTATAATGCATTCCCTTTTAGTCTAAAATACAATCTCTTGCCCTGAAACAGTGTTTAAGGTGAATACAAAGCTGTTTCATAGTGTGAAAAAGGTAAAGAACAGAGTTTCTAAGTAAAGATTCTTCTAATAATGCATTCCGTTTTATTCTAAACACGATCTCTTGCCCTGCAACAGTGTTTAAGGTGAATACAAAGCTGTTTCATTGTGTGAAAAAGGTAAAGAACAGAGTTTCAAAGTAAAGATTCTTCTTATAATGCATTCCCTTTTAGTCTAAATCACAATATCTTGCCCTGCACCAGTGTTTAAGGTGAATACAAAGCTGTTTCATTGTGTGAAAAAGGTAAAGAACAGAGTTTCTAAGAAAAGATTCTGCTTATAATGCATTCCCTTTTAGTCTAAAACACAATCTCTTGCCCTGAAACAGTGTTTAAGGTGAATACAAAGCTGTTTCATAGTGTGAAAAAGGTAAAGAACCGAGTTTCTAAGTAAAGATTCTTCTTATAATGCATTCCCTTTTAGTCTAAAACACAATCTCTTGCCCTGAAACAGTGTTTAAGGCGAATACAAAACTGTTTCATAATGTGAAAAAGGTAAAGAACAGAGTTTCAAAGTAAAGATTCTTCTTATAATGCATTCCCTTTTAGTCTAAAACACAATCTCTTGCCCTGAAACTGTGTTTAAGGTGAATACAAAGCTGTTTCATAGTTTGAAAAAGGTAAAGAACAGAGTTTCTAAGAAAAGATTCTTCTTATAATGCATTCCCTTTTAGTCTAAACACGATCTCTTGCCCTGCAACAGTGTTTAAGGTGAATACAAAGCTGTTTCATTGTGTAGAAAAGGTAAAGAACAGAGTTTCTAAGAAAAGATTCTTCTTATAATGCATTCCCTTTTAGTCTAAAACACAATCTCTTGCCCTGAAACAGTGTTTAAGGTGAATACAAAGCTGTTTCATAGTGTGAAAAAGGTAAAGAACAGATTTTCTAATTAAAGATTCTTCTTATAATGCATTCCCTTTTAGTCTAAAACACAATCTCTTGCCCTGAAACAGTGTTTAAGGTGAATACAAAGCTGTTTCATAGTGTGAAAAAGGTAAAGAACAGAGTTTCAAAGTAAAGATTCTTCTTATAATGCATTCCCTTTTAGTCTAAAACACAATCTCTTGCCCTGAAAAAGTGTTTAAGGTGAATACAAAGCTGTTTCATAGTGTGAAAAAGGTAAAGAACAGTTTCTAAGTAAAGATTATTCCTATAATGCATTCCCTTTTAGTCTAAAATACAATCTCTTGCCCTGAAACAGTGTTTAAGGTGAATACAAAGCTGTTTCATAGTGTGAAAAAGGTAAAGAAAAGAGTTTCTAAGTAAAGATTCTTTTTATAATGCATTCCCTTTTAGTCTAAAACACAATCTCTTGCCCTGAAACAGTGTTTAAGTTGAATATAAAGCTGTTTCATTGTTTGAAAAAGGTAAAGAACAGAGTTTCTAAGAAAAGATTCTTCTTATAATGCATTCCCTTTTAGTCTAAACACGATCTCTTGCCCTGCAACAGTGTTTAAGGTGAATACAAAGTTTTTCATTGTGTAAAAAAGGTAAAGAACAGAGTTTCTAAGAAAAAATTCTTCTTATAATGCATTCCCTTTTAGTCTAAAACACAATCTCTTGCCCTGCAACAGTGTTTAAGTTGAATACAAAGCTGTTTCATAGTGTGAAAAAGGTAAAGAAAAGAACAGTTTCTAAGTAAAGATTCTTCTTATAATGCATTCCCTTTTAGTCTAAAACACAATCTCTTGCCCTGAAACAGTGTTTAAGGTGAATACAAAGCTGTTTCATAGTGTGAAAAAGGTAAATAACAGTTTCTAAGTAAAGATTCTTCTTATAATGCATTCCCTGTTAGTTTAAAACACAATCTCTTGCCCTGCAACAGTGTTTAAGGTGAATACAAAGCTGTTTCATAGTGTGAAAAAAGGTAAAGAACAGAGTTTCTAAGTAAAGATTCTTCTAATAATGCATTCCCTTTTAGTCTAAAATACAATCTCTTGCCCTGAAACAGTGTTTAAGGTGAATACAAAGCTGTTTCATAGTGTGAAAAAGGTAAAGAACAGTTTCAAAGTAAAGATTCTTCTTATAATGCATTCCCTTTTAGTCTAAAACACAATCTCTTGCCCTGCAACAGTGTTTAAGGTGATTACAAAGCTGTTTCATAGTGTGAAAAAGGTAAAGAACAGAGTTTCAAAGTAAAGATTCTTCTTATAATGCATTCCCTTTTAGTCTAAAATACAATCTCTTGCCCTGAAACAGTGTTTAAGGTGAATACAAAGCTGTTTCATAGTGTGAAAAAGGTAAAGAACAGAGTTTCTAAGAAAAAATTCTTCTTATAATGCATTCCCTTTTAGTCTAAAACACAATCTCTTGCCCTGCAACAGTGTTTAAGTTGAATACAAAGCTGTTTCATAGTGTGAAAAAGGTAAAGAACAGTTTCTAAGTAAAGATTCTTCTTATAATGCATTCCCTTTTAGTCTAAAACACAATCTCTTGCCCTGAAACAGTGTTTAAGGTGAATACAAAGCTGTTTCATAGTGTGAAAAAAGGTAAAGAACAGAGTTTCTAAGTAAAGATTCTTCTAATAATGCATTCCCTTTTAGTCTAAAATACAATCTCTTGCCCTGAAACAGTGTTTAAGGTGAATACAAAGCTGTTTCATAGTGTGAAAAAGGTAAAGAACAGAGTTTCTAAGTAAAGATTCTTCTAATAATGCATTCCGTTTTATTCTAAACACGATCTCTTGCCCTGCAACAGTGTTTAAGGTGAATACAAAGCTGTTTCATTGTGTGAAAAAGGTAAAGAACAGAGTTTCAAAGTAAAGATTCTTCTTATAATGCATTCCCTTTTAGTCTAAATCACAATATCTTGCCCTGCACCAGTGTTTAAGGTGAATACAAAGCTGTTTCATTGTGTGAAAAAGGTAAAGAACAGAGTTTCAAAGTAAAAATTCTTCTTATAACGCATTCCCTTTTAGTCTAAATCACAATCTGTTGCCCTGAAACAGTGTTTAAGGTGAATACAAAGCTGTTTCATAGTGTGAAAAAGGTAAAGAACAGAGTTTCAAAGTAAAGATTATTCCTATAATGCATTCCCTTTTAGTCTAAAATAAAATCACTTGCCCTGAAACAGTGTTTAAGGTGAATACAAAGCTGTTTCATAGTGTGAAAAAGGTAAGGAACAGAGTTTCTAAGAAAAGATTCTTCTTATAATGCATTCCCTTTTAGTCTAAAACACAATCTCTTGCCCTGAAACAGTGTTTAAGTTGAATATAAAGCTGTTTCATTGTTTGAAAAAGGTAAAGAACAGAGTTTCTAAGAAAAGATTCTTCTTATAATGCATTCCCTTTTAGTCTAAACACGATCTCTTGCCCTGCAACAGTGTTTAAGGTGAATACAAAGCTGTTTCATTGTGTAGAAAAGGTAAAGAACAGAGTTTCTAAGAAAAGATTCTTCTTATAATGCATTCCCTTTTAGTCTAAAACACAATCTCTTGCCCTGAAACAGTGTTTAAGGTGAATACAAAGCTGTTTCATAGTGTGAAAAAGGTAAAGAACAGATTTTCTAATTAAAGATTCTTCTTATAATGCATTCCCTTTTAGTCTAAAACACAATCTCTTGCCCTGCAACAGTGTTTAAGTTGAATACAAAGCTGTTTCATAGTGTGAAAAAGGTAAAGAAAAGAACAGTTTCTAAGTAAAGATTCTTCTTATAATGCATTCCCTTTTAGTCTAAAACACAATCTCTTGCCCTGAAACAGTGTTTAAGGTGAATACAAAGCTGTTTCATAGTGTGAAAAAGGTAAATAACAGTTTCTAAGTAAAGATTCTTCTTATAATGCATTCCCTGTTAGTCTAAAACACAATCTCTTGCCCTGCAACAGTGTTTAAGGTGAATACAAAGCTGTTTCATAGTGTGAAAAAAGGTAAAGAACACAGTTTCTAAGTAAAGATTCTTCTAATAATGCATTCCCTTTTAGTCTAAAATACAATCTCTTGCCCTGAAACAGTGTTTAAGGTGAATACAAAGCTGTTTCATAGTGTGAAAAAGGTAAAGAACAGTTTCAAAGTAAAGATTCTTCTTATAATGCATTCCCTTTTAGTCTAAAACACAATCTCTTGCCCTGCAACAGTGTTTAAGGTGATTACAAAGCTGTTTCATAGTGTGAAAAAGGTAAAGAACAGAGTTTCAAAGTAAAGATTCTTCTTATAATGCATTCCCTTTT
The DNA here is from genome assembly GCF_041902795.1 of Electrophorus electricus. Taxonomy (NCBI): domain Eukaryota; kingdom Metazoa; phylum Chordata; class Actinopteri; order Gymnotiformes; family Gymnotidae; genus Electrophorus; species Electrophorus electricus. The sequence continues at coordinate 17,254,751 of NC_137508.1, read as the reverse complement.
AGTCTAAAATACAATCTCTTGCCCTGAAACAGTGTTTAAGGTGAATACAAAGCTGTTTCATAGTGTGAAAAAGGTAAAGAACAGAGTTTCTAAGAAAAAATTCTTCTTATAATGCATTCCCTTTTAGTCTAAAACACAATCTCTTGCCCTGAAACAGTGTTTAAGTTGAATACAAAGCTGTTTCATAGTGTGAAAAAGGTAAAGAACAGTTTCTAAGTAAAGATTCTTCTTATAATGCATTCCCTTTTAGTCTAAAACACAATCTCTTGCCCTGAAACAGTGTTTAAGGTGAATACAAAGCTGTTTCATAGTGTGAAAAAAGGTAAAGAACAGAGTTTCTAAGTAAAGATTCTTCTAATAATGCATTCCCTTTTAGTCTAAAATACAATCTCTTGCCCTGAAACAGTGTTTAAGGTGAATACAAAGCTGTTTCATAGTGTGAAAAAGGTAAAGAACAGAGTTTCTAAGTAAAGATTCTTCTAATAATGCATTCCGTTTTATTCTAAACACGATCTCTTGCCCTGAAACAGTGATTAAGTTGAATATAAAGCTGTTTCATTGTTTGAAAAAGGTAAAGAACAGAGTTTCTAAGAAAAGATTCTTCTTATAATGCATTCCCTTTTAGTCTAAACACGATCTCTTGCCCTGCAACAGTGTTTAAGGTGACTACAAAGCTTTTCATTGTGTAAAAAAGGTAAAGAACAGAGTTTCTAAGAAAAGATTCTGCTTATAATGCATTCCCTTTTAGTCTAAAACACAATCTCTTGCCCTGAAACAGTGTTTAAGGTGAATACAAAGCTGTTTCATAGTGTGAAAAAGGTAAAGAACCGAGTTTCTAAGTAAAGATTCTTCTTATAATGCATTCCCTTTTAGTCTAAAACACAATCTCTTGCCCTGAAACAGTGTTTAAGGCGAATACAAAACTGTTTCATAGTGTGAAAAAGGTAAAGAACAGAGTTTCAAAGTAAAGATTCTTCTTATAATGCATTCCCTTTTAGTCTAAAACACAATCTCTTGCCCTGAAACAGTGTTTAAGGTGAATACAAAGCTGTTTCATAGTTTGAAAAAGGTAAAGAACAGAGTTTCTAAGAAAAGATTCTTCTTATAATGCATTCCCTTTTAGTCTAAATCACAATCTCTTGCCCTGAAACAGTGTTTAAGGTGAATACAAAGCTGTTTCATAGTGTGAAAAGGGTAAAGAACAGTTTCAAAGTAAAGATTCTTCTTATAATGCATTCCCTTTTAGTCTAAAACACAATCTCTTGCCCTGCAACAGTGTTTAAGGTGATTACAAAGCTGTTTCATAGTGTGAAAAAGGTAAAGAACAGAGTTTCAAAGTAAAGATTCTTCTTATAATGCATTCCCTTTTAGTCTAAAACACAATCTCTTGCCCTGAAACAGTGTTTAAGGTGAATACAAAGCTGTTTCATAGTGTGAAAAAGGTAAAGAACAGAGTTTCTAAGTAAAGATTCTTCTTATAATGCATTCCCTTTTAGTCTAAAACACAATCTCTTGCCCTGAAAAAGTGTTTAAGGTGAATACAAAGCTGTTTCATAGTGTGAAAAAGGTAAAGAACAGTTTCTAAGTAAAGATTATTCCTATAATGCATTCCCTTTTAGTCTAAAATACAATCTCTTGCCCTGAAACAGTGTTTAAGGTGAATACAAAGCTGTTTCATAGTGTGAAAAAGGTAAAGAAAAGAGTTTCTAAGTAAAGATTCTTTTTATAATGCATTCCCTTTTAGTCTAAAACACAATCTCTTGCCCTGAAACAGTGTTTAAGTTGAATATAAAGCTGTTTCATTGTTTGAAAAAGGTAAAGAACAGAGTTTCTAAGAAAAAATTCTTCTTATAATGCATTCCCTTTTAGTCTAAAACACAATCTCTTGCCCTGCAACAGTGTTTAAGTTGAATACAAAGCTGTTTCATAGTGTGAAAAAGGTAAAGAACAGTTTCTAAGTAAAGATTCTTCTTATAATGCATTCCCTTTTAGTCTAAAACACAATCTCTTGCCCTGAAACAGTGTTTAAGGTGAATACAAAGCTGTTTCATAGTGTGAAAAAAGGTAAAGAACAGAGTTTCTAAGTAAAGATTCTTCTAATAATGCATTCCCTTTTAGTCTAAAATACAATCTCTTGCCCTGAAACAGTGTTTAAGGTGAATACAAAGCTGTTTCATAGTGTGAAAAAGGTAAAGAACAGAGTTTCTAAGTAAAGATTCTTCTAATAATGCATTCCGTTTTATTCTAAACACGATCTCTTGCCCTGCAACAGTGTTTAAGGTGAATACAAAGCTGTTTCATTGTGTGAAAAAGGTAAAGAACAGAGTTTCTAAGTAAAGATTCTTCTTATAACGCATTCCCTTTTAGTCTAAATCACAATCTGTTGCCCTGAAACAGTGTTTAAGGTGAATACAAAGCTGTTTCATAGTGTGAAAAAGGTAAAGAACAGAGTTTCAAAGTAAAGATTATTCCTATAATGCATTCCCTTTTAGTCTAAAATAAAATCTCTTGCCCTGAAACAGTGTTTAAGGTGAATACAAAGCTGTTTCATAGTGTGAAAAAGGTAAGGAACAGAGTTTCTAAGTAAAGATTCTTCTTATAATGCATTCCCTTTTAGTCTAAAACACATTCTCTTGCCCTGCAACAGTGTTTAAGGTGACTACAAAGCTTTTCATTGTGTAAAAAAGGTAAAGAACAGAGTTTCAAAGTAAAGATTCTTCTTATAATGCATTCCCTTTTAGTCTAAATCACAATCTCTTGCCCTGAAACAGTGTTTAAGGTGAATACAAAGCTGTTTCATAGTGTGAAAAAGGTAAAGAACAGTTTCAAAGTAAAGATTCTTCTTATAATGCATTCCCTTTTAGACTAAAACACAATCTCTTGCCCTGCAACAGTGTTTAAGGTGATTACAAAGCTGTTTCATAGTGTGAAAAAGGTAAAGAACAGAGTTTCAAAGTAAAGATTATTCCTATAATGCATTCCCTTTTAGTCTAAAATAAAATCTCTTGCCCTGAAACAGTGTTTAAGGTGAATACAAAGCTGTTTCATAGTGTGAAAAAGGTAAGGAACAGAGTTTCTAAGTAAAGATTCTTCTTATAATGCATTCCCTTTTAGTCTAAAACACATTCTCTTGCCCTGAAACAGTGATTAAGTTGAATATAAAGCTGTTTCATTGTTTGAAAAAGGTAAAGAACAGAGTTTCTAAGAAAAGATTCTTCTTATAATGCATTCCCTTTTAGTCTAAACACGATCTCTTGCCCTGCAACAGTGTTTAAGGTGACTACAAAGCTTTTCATTGTGTAAAAAAGGTAAAGAACAGAGTTTCTAAGAAAAGATTCTGCTTATAATGCATTCCCTTTTAGTCTAAAACACAATCTCTTGCCCTGAAACAGTGTTTAAGGTGAATACAAAGCTGTTTCATAGTGTGAAAAAGGTAAAGAACCGAGTTTCTAAGTAAAGATTCTTCTTATAATGCATTCCCTTTTAGTCTAAAACACAATCTCTTGCCCTGAAACAGTGTTTAAGGCGAATACAAAACTGTTTCATAGTGTGAAAAAGGTAAAGAACAGAGTTTCAAAGTAAAGATTCTTCTTATAATGCATTCCCTTTTAGTCTAAAACACAATCTCTTGCCCTGAAACAGTGTTTAAGGTGAATACAAAGCTGTTTCATAGTTTGAAAAAGGTAAAGAACAGAGTTTCTAAGAAAAGATTCTTCTTATAATGCATTCCCTTTTAGTCTAAACACGATCTCTTGCCCTGCAACAGTGTTTAAGGTGAATACAAAGCTGTTTCATTGTGTAGAAAAGGTAAAGAACAGAGTTTCTAAGAAAAGATTCTTCTTATAATGCATTCCCTTTTAGTCTAAAACACAATCTCTTGCCCTGAAACAGTGTTTAAGGTGAATACAAAGCTGTTTCATAGTGTGAAAAAGGTAAAGAACAGATTTTCTAATTAAAGATTCTTCTTATAATGCATTCCCTTTTAGTCTAAAACACAATCTCTTGCCCTGAAACAGTGTTTAAGGTGAATACAAAGCTGTTTCATAGTGTGAAAAAGGTAAAGAACAGAGTTTCAAAGTAAAGATTCTTCTTATAATGCATTCCCTTTTAGTCTAAACATGATCTCTAGCCCTGAAACAGTGTTTAAGGTGAATACAAAGCTGTTTCATAGTGTGAAAAAGGTAAAGAACAGAGTTTCTAAGTAAAGATTCTTCTTATAATGCATTCCCTTTTAGTCTAAAACACAATCTCTTGCCCTGAAACAGTGTTTAAGGTGAATACAAAGCTGTTTCATAGTGTGAAAAAGGTAAAGAACAGAGTTTCAAAGTAAAGATTCTTCTTATAATGCATTCCCTTTTAGTCTAAAACACAATCTCTTGCCCTGAAACAGTGTTTAAGGTGAATACAAAGCTGTTTCATAGTGTGAAAAAGGTAAAGAACAGAGTTTCTAAGTAAAGATTCTTCTAATAATGCATTCCCTTTTAGTCTAAACACGATATCTTGCCCTGCAACAGTGTTTAAGGTGAATACAAAGCTGTTTCATTGTGTGAAAAAGGTAAAGAACAGAGTTTCAAAGTAAAGATTCTTCTTATAATGCATTCCCTTTTAGTCTAAATCACAATCTCTTGCCCTGAAACAGTGTTTAAGGTGAATACAAAGCTGTTTCATAGTGTGAAAAAGGTAAAGAACAGTTTCAAAGTAAAGATTCTTCTTATAATGCATTCCCTTTTAGTCTAAAACACAATCTCTTGCCCTGCAACAGTGTTTAAGGTGATTACAAAGCTGTTTCATAGTGTGAAAAAGGTAAAGAACAGAGTTTCAAAGTAAAGATTCTTCTTATAATGCATTCCCTTTTAGTCTAAAACACAATCTCTTGCCCTGAAACAGTGTTTAAGGTGAATACAAAGCTGTTTCATAGTGTGAAAAAGGTAAAGAACAGAGTTTCTAAGTAAAGATTCTTCTTATAATGCATTCCCTTTTAGTCTAAACACGATCTCTTGCCCTGCAACAGTGTTTAAGGTGAATACAAAGTTTTTCATTGTGTAAAAAAGGTAAAGAACAGAGTTTCTAAGAAAAAAGTCTTCTTATAATGCATTCCCTTTTAGTCTAAAACACAATCTCTTGCCCTGCAACAGTGTTTAAGTTGAATACAAAGCTGTTTCATAGTGTGAAAAAGGTAAAGAAAAGAACAGTTTCTAAGTAAAGATTCTTCTTATAATGCATTCCCTTTTAGTCTAAAACACAATCTCTTGCCCTGAAACAGTGTTTAAGGTGAATACAAAGCTGTTTCATAGTGTGAAAAAGGTAAATAACAGTTTCTAAGTAAAGATTCTTCTTATAATGCATTCCCTGTTAGTCTAAAACACAATCTCTTGCCCTGCAACAGTGTTTAAGGTGAATACAAAGCTGTTTCATAGTGTGAAAAAAGGTAAAGAACAGAGTTTCTAAGTAAAGATTCTTCTAATAATGCATTCCCTTTTAGTCTAAAATACAATCTCTTGCCCTGAAACAGTGTTTAAGGTGAATACAAAGCTGTTTCATAGTGTGAAAAAGGTAAAGAACAGTTTCAAAGTAAAGATTCTTCTTATAATGCATTCCCTTTTAGTCTAAAACACAATCTCTTGCCCTGCAACAGTGTTTAAGGTGATTACAAAGCTGTTTCATAGTGTGAAAAAGGTAAAGAACAGAGTTTCAAAGTAAAGATTCTTCTTATAATGCATTCCCTTTTAGTCTAAAATACAATCTCTTGCCCTGAAACAGTGTTTAAGGTGAATACAAAGCTGTTTCATAGTGTGAAAAAGGTAAAGAACAGAGTTTCTAAGAAAAAATTCTTCTTATAATGCATTCCCTTTTAGTCTAAAACACAATCTCTTGCCCTGCAACAGTGTTTAAGGTGAATACAAAGCTGTTTCATAGTGTGAAAAAAGGTAAAGAACAGAGTTTCTAAGTAAAGATTCTTCTAATAATGCATTCCCTTTTAGTCTAAAATACAATCTCTTGCCCTGAAACAGTGTTTAAGGTGAATACAAAGCTGTTTCATAGTGTGAAAAAGGTAAAGAACAGAGTTTCAAAGTAAAGATTATTCCTATAATGCATTCCCTTTTAGTCTAAAATAAAATCTCTTGCCCTGAAACAGTGTTTAAGGTGAATACAAAGCTGTTTCATAGTGTGAAAAAGGTAAGGAACAGAGTTTCTAAGTAAAGATTCTTCTTATAATGCATTCCCTTTTAGTCTAAAACACATTCTCTTGCCCTGAAACAGTGATTAAGTTGAATATAAAGCTGTTTCATTGTTTGAAAAAGGTAAAGAACAGAGTTTCTAAGAAAAGATTCTTCTTATAATGCATTCCCTTTTAGTCTAAAACACAATCTCTTGCCCTGAAACAGTGTTTAAGGTGAATACAAAGCTGTTTCATAGTTTGAAAAAGGTAAAGAACAGAGTTTCTAAGAAAAGATTCTTCTTATAATGCATTCCCTTTTAGTCTAAACACGATCTCTTGCCCTGCAACAGTGTTTAAGGTGAATACAAAGCTGTTTCATTGTGTAGAAAAGGTAAAGAACAGAGTTTCTAAGAAAAGATTCTTCTTATAATGCATTCCCTTTTAGTCTAAAACACAATCTCTTGCCCTGAAACAGTGTTTAAGGTGAATACAAAGCTGTTTCATAGTGTGAAAAAGGTAAAGAACAGATTTTCTAATTAAAGATTCTTCTTATAATGCATTCCCTTTTAGTCTAAAACACAATCTCTTGCCCTGAAACAGTGTTTAAGGTGAATACAAAGCTGTTTCATAGTGTGAAAAAGGTAAAGAACAGAGTTTCAAAGTAAAGATTCTTCTTATAATGCATTCCCTTTTAGTCTAAACATGATCTCTAGCCCTGAAACAGTGTTTAAGTTGAATACAAAGCTGTTTCATAGTGTGAAAAAGGTAAAGAACAGAGTTTCTAAGTAAAGATTCTTCTTATAATGCATTCCCTTTTAGTCTAAACATGATCTCTAGCCCTGAAACAGTGTTTAAGTTGAATACAAAGCTGTTTCATAGTGTGAAAAAGGTAAAGAACAGAGTTTCTAAGTAAAGATTCTTCTTATAATGCATTCCCTTTTAGTCTAAAACACAATCTCTTGCCCTGAAACAGTGTTTAAGGTGAATACAAAGCTGTTTCATAGTGTGAAAAAGGTAAAGAACAGAGTTTCAAAGTAAAGATTCTTCTTATAATGCATTCCCTTTTAGTCTAAAACACAATCTCTTGCCCTGAAACAGTGTTTAAGGTGAATACAAAGCTGTTTCATAGTGTGAAAAAGGTAAAGAACAGAGTTTCTAAGTAAAGATTCTTCTAATAATGCATTCCCTTTTAGTATAAACACGATATCTTGCCCTGCAACAGTGTTTAAGGTGAAGACAAAGCTGTTTCATTGTGTGAAAAAGGTAAAGAACAGAGTTTCAAAGTAAAGATTCTTCTTATAATGCATTCCCTTTTAGTCTAAATCACAATCTCTTGCCCTGAAACAGTGTTTAAGGTGAATACAAAGCTGTTTCATAGTGTGAAAAAGGTAAAGAACAGTTTCAAAGTAAAGATTCTTCTTATAATGCATTCCCTTTTAGTCTAAAACACAATCTCTTGCCCTGCAACAGTGTTTAAGGTGATTACAAAGCTGTTTCATAGTGTGAAAAAGGTAAAGAACAGAGTTTCAAAGTAAAGATTATTCCTATAATGCATTCCCTTTTAGTCTAAAATAAAATCTCTTGCCCTGAAACAGTGTTTAAGGTGAATACAAAGCTGTTTCATAGTGTGAAAAAGGTAAGGAACAGAGTTTCTAAGTAAAGATTCTTCTTATAATGCATTCCCTTTTAGTCTAAAACACATTCTCTTGCCCTGAAACAGTGATTAAGTTGAATATAAAGCTGTTTCATTGTTTGAAAAAGGTAAAGAACAGAGTTTCTAAGAAAAGATTCTTCTTATAATGCATTCCCTTTTAGTCTAAACACGATCTCTTGCCCTGCAACAGTGTTTAAGGTGACTACAAAGCTTTTCATTGTGTAAAAAAGGTAAAGAACAGAGTTTCTAAGAAAAGATTCTGCTTATAATGCATTCCCTTTTAGTCTAAAACACAATCTCTTGCCCTGAAACAGTGTTTAAGGTGAATACAAAGCTGTTTCATAGTGTGAAAAAGGTAAAGAACCGAGTTTCTAAGTAAAGATTCTTCTTATAATGCATTCCCTTTTAGTCTAAAACACAATCTCTTGCCCTGAAACAGTGTTTAAGTTGAATATAAAGCTGTTTCATTGTTTGAAAAAGGTAAAGAACAGAGTTTCTAAGAAAAGATTCTTCTTATAATGCATTCCCTTTTAGTCTAAAACACATTCTCTTGCCCTGAAACAGTGATTAAGTTGAATATAAAGCTGTTTCATTGTTTGAAAAAGGTAAAGAACAGAGTTTCTAAGAAAAGATTCTTCTTATAATGCATTCCCTTTTAGTCTAAAACACAATCTCTTGCCCTGAAACAGTGTTTAAGGTGAATACAAAGCTGTTTCATAGTTTGAAAAAGGTAAAGAACAGAGTTTCTAAGAAAAGATTCTTCTTATAATGCATTCCCTTTTAGTCTAAACACGATCTCTTGCCCTGCAACAGTGTTTAAGGTGAATACAAAGCTGTTTCATTGTGTAGAAAAGGTAAAGAACAGAGTTTCTAAGAAAAGATTCTTCTTATAATGCATTCCCTTTTAGTCTAAAACACAATCTCTTGCCCTGAAACAGTGTTTAAGGTGAATACAAAGCTGTTTCATAGTGTGAAAAAGGTAAAGAACAGATTTTCTAATTAAAGATTCTTCTTATAATGCATTCCCTTTTAGTCTAAAACACAATCTCTTGCCCTGAAACAGTGTTTAAGGTGAATACAAAGCTGTTTCATAGTGTGAAAAAGGTAAAGAACAGAGTTTCAAAGTAAAGATTCTTCTTATAATGCATTCCCTTTTAGTCTAAACATGATCTCTAGCCCTGAAACAGTGTTTAAGTTGAATACAAAGCTGTTTCATAGTGTGAAAAAGGTAAAGAACAGAGTTTCTAAGTAAAGATTCTTCTTATAATGCATTCCCTTTTAGTCTAAACATGATCTCTAGCCCTGAAACAGTGTTTAAGTTGAATACAAAGCTGTTTCATAGTGTGAAAAAGGTAAAGAACAGAGTTTCTAAGTAAAGATTCTTCTTATAATGCATTCCCTTTTAGTCTAAAACACAATCTCTTGCCCTGAAACAGTGTTTAAGGTGAATACAAAGCTGTTTCATAGTGTGAAAAAGGTAAAGAACAGAGTTTCAAAGTAAAGATTCTTCTTATAATGCATTCCCTTTTAGTCTAAAACACAATCTCTTGCCCTGAAACAGTGTTTAAGGTGAATACAAAGCTGTTTCATAGTGTGAAAAAGGTAAAGAACAGAGTTTCTAAGTAAAGATTCTTCTAATAATGCATTCCCTTTTAGTCTAAACACGATATCTTGCCCTGCAACAGTGTTTAAGGTGAAGACAAAGCTGTTTCATTGTGTGAAAAAGGTAAAGAACAGAGTTTCAAAGTAAAGATTCTTCTTATAATGCATTCCCTTTTAGTCTAAATCACAATCTCTTGCCCTGAAACAGTGTTTAAGGTGAATACAAAGCTGTTTCATAGTGTGAAAAAGGTAAAGAACAGTTTCAAAGTAAAGATTCTTCTTATAATGCATTCCCTTTTAGTCTAAAACACAATCTCTTGCCCTGCAACAGTGTTTAAGGTGATTACAAAGCTGTTTCATAGTGTGAAAAAGGTAAAGAACAGAGTTTCAAAGTAAAGATTATTCCTATAATGCATTCCCTTTTAGTCTAAAATAAAATCTCTTGCCCTGAAACAGTGTTTAAGGTGAATACAAAGCTGTTTCATAGTGTGAAAAAGGTAAGGAACAGAGTTTCTAAGTAAAGATTCTTCTTATAATGCATTCCCTTTTAGTCTAAAACACATTCTCTTGCCCTGAAACAGTGATTAAGTTGAATATAAAGCTGTTTCATTGTTTGAAAAAGGTAAAGAACAGAGTTTCTAAGAAAAGATTCTTCTTATAATGCATTCCCTTTTAGTCTAAACACGATCTCTTGCCCTGCAACAGTGTTTAAGGTGACTACAAAGCTTTTCATTGTGTAAAAAAGGTAAAGAACAGAGTTTCTAAGAAAAGATTCTGCTTATAATGCATTCCCTTTTAGTCTAAAACACAATCTCTTGCCCTGAAACAGTGTTTAAGGTGAATACAAAGCTGTTTCATAGTGTGAAAAAGGTAAAGAACCGAGTTTCTAAGTAAAGATTCTTCTTATAATGCATTCCCTTTTAGTCTAAAACACAATCTCTTGCCCTGAAACAGTGTTTAAGGCGAATACAAAACTGTTTCATAGTGTGAAAAAGGTAAAGAACAGAGTTTCAAAGTAAAGATTCTTCTTATAATGCATTCCCTTTTAGTCTAAAACACAATCTCTTGCCCTGAAACAGTGTTTAAGGTGAATACAAAGCTGTTTCATAGTTTGAAAAAGGTAAAGAACAGAGTTTCTAAGAAAAGATTCTTCTTATAATGCATTCCCTTTTAGTCTAAACACGATCTCTTGCCCTGAAACAGTGTTTAAGGTGAATACAAAGCTGTTTCATTGTGTAGAAAAGGTAAAGAACAGAGTTTCTAAGAAAAGATTCTTCTTATAATGCATTCCCTTTTAGTCTAAAACACAATCTCTTGCCCTGAAACAGTGTTTAAGGTGAATACAAAGCTGTTTCATAGTGTGAAAAAGGTAAAGAACAGATTTTCTAATTAAAGATTCTTCTTATAATGCATTCCCTTTTAGTCTAAAACACAATCTCTTGCCCTGAAACAGTGTTTAAGGTGAATACAAAGCTGTTTCATAGTGTGAAAAAGGTAAAGAACAGAGTTTCAAAGTAAAGATTCTTCTTATAATGCATTCCCTTTTAGTCTAAACATGATCTCTAGCCCTGAAACAGTGTTTAAGGTGAATACAAAGCTGTTTCATAGTGTGAAAAAGGTAAAGAACAGAGTTTCTAAGTAAAGATTCTTCTTATAATGCATTCCCTTTTAGTCTAAAACACAATCTCTTGCCCTGAAACAGTGTTTAAGGTGAATACAAAGCTGTTTCATAGTGTGAAAAAGGTAAAGAACAGAGTTTCAAAGTAAAGATTCTTCTTATAATGCATTCCCTTTTAGTCTAAAACACAATCTCTTGCCCTGAAACAGTGTTTAAGGTGAATACAAAGCTGTTTCATAGTGTGAAAAAGGTAAAGAACAGAGTTTCTAAGTAAAGATTCTTCTAATAATGCATTCCCTTTTAGTCTAAACACGATATCTTGCCCTGCAACAGTGTTTAAGGTGAATACAAAGCTGTTTCATTGTGTGAAAAAGGTAAAGAACAGAGTTTCAAAGTAAAGATTCTTCTTATAATGCATTCCCTTTTAGTCTAAATCACAATCTCTTGCCCTGAAACAGTGTTTAAGGTGAATACAAAGCTGTTTCATAGTGTGAAAAAGGTAAAGAACAGTTTCAAAGTAAAGATTCTTCTTATAATGCATTCCCTTTTAGTCTAAAACACAATCTCTTGCCCTGCAACAGTGTTTAAGGTGATTACAAAGCTGTTTCATAGTGTGAAAAAGGTAAAGAACAGAGTTTCAAAGTAAAGATTCTTCTTATAATGCATTCCCTTTTAGTCTAAAACACAATCTCTTGCCCTGAAACAGTGTTTAAGGTGAATACAAAGCTGTTTCATAGTGTGAAAAAGGTAAAGAACAGAGTTTCTAAGTAAAGATTCTTCTTATAATGCATTCCCTTTTAGTCTAAAACACAATCTCTTGCCCTGAAACAGTGTTTAAGGTGAATACAAAGCTGTTTCATAGTGTGAAAAAGGTAAAGAACAGTTTCAAAGTAAAGATTCTTCTTATAATGCATTCCCTTTTAGTCTAAAACACAATCTCTTGCCCTGCAACAGTGTTTAAGGTGATTACAAAGCTGTTTCATAGTGTGAAAAAGGTAAAGAACAGAGTTTCAAAGTAAAGATTCTTCTTATAATGCATTCCCTTTTAGTCTAAAACACAATCTCTTGCCCTGAAACAGTGTTTAAGTTGAATATAAAGCTGTTTCATTGTTTGAAAAAGGTAAAGAACAGAGTTTCTAAGAAAAGATTCTTCTTATAATGCATTCCCTTTTAGTCTAAACACGATCTCTTGCCCTGCAACAGTGTTTAAGGTGAATACAAAGTTTTTCATTGTGTAAAAAAGGTAAAGAACAGAGTTTCTAAGAAAAAATTCTTCTTATAATGCATTCCCTTTTAGTCTAAAACACAATCTTTTGCCCTGCAACAGTGTTTAAGTTGAATACAAAGCTGTTTCATAGTGTGAAAAAGGTAAAGAAAAGAACAGTTTCTAAGTAAAGATTCTTCTTATAATGCATTCCCTTTTAGTCTAAAACACAATCTCTTGCCCTAAAACAGTGTTTAAGGTGAATACAAAGCTGTTTCATAGTGTGAAAAAGGTAAATAACAGTTTCTAAGTAAAGATTCTTCTTATAATGCATTCCCTGTTAGTCTAAAACACAATCTCTTGCCCTGCAACAGTGTTTAAGGTGAATACAAAGCTGTTTCATAGTGTGAAAAAAGGTAAAGAACAGAGTTTCTAAGTAAAGATTCTTCTAATAATGCATTCCCTTTTAGTCTAAAATACAATCTCTTGCCCTGAAACAGTGTTTAAGGTGAATACAAAGCTGTTTCATAGTGTGAAAAAGGTAAAGAACAGTTTCAAAGTAAAGATTCTTCTTATAATGCATTCCCTTTTAGTCTAAAACACAATCTCTTGCCCTGCAACAGTGTTTAAGGTGATTACAAAGCTGTTTCATAGTGTGAAAAAGGTAAAGAACAGAGTTTCAAAGTAAAGATTCTTCTTATAATGCATTCCCTTTTAGTCTAAAATACAATCTCTTGCCCTGAAACAGTGTTTAAGGTGAATACAAAGCTGTTTCATAGTGTGAAAAAGGTAAAGAACAGAGTTTCTAAGAAAAAATTCTTCTTATAATGCATTCCCTTTTAGTCTAAAACACAATCTCTTGCCCTGCAACAGTGTTTAAGTTGAATACAAAGCTGTTTCATAGTGTGAAAAAGGTAAAGAACAGTTTCTAAGTAAAGATTCTTCTTATAATGCATTCCCTTTTAGTCTAAAACACAATCTCTTGCCCTGAAACAGTGTTTAAGGTGAATACAAAGCTGTTTCATAGTGTGAAAAAAGGTAAAGAACAGAGTTTCTAAGTAAAGATTCTTCTAATAATGCATTCCCTTTTAGTCTAAAATACAATCTCTTGCCCTGAAACAGTGTTTAAGGTGAATACAAAGCTGTTTCATAGTGTGAAAAAGGTAAAGAACAGAGTTTCTAAGTAAAGATTCTTCTAATAATGCATTCCGTTTTATTCTAAACACGATCTCTTGCCCTGCAACAGTGTTTAAGGTGAATACAAAGCTGTTTCATTGTGTGAAAAAGGTAAAGAACAGAGTTTCAAAGTAAAGATTCTTCTTATAATGCATTCCCTTTTAGTCTAAATCACAATATCTTGCCCTGCACCAGTGTTTAAGGTGAATACAAAGCTGTTTCATTGTGTGAAAAAGGTAAAGAACAGAGTTTCAAAGTAAAGATTCTTCTTATAACGCATTCCCTTTTAGTCTAAATCACAATCTGTTGCCCTGAAACAGTGTTTAAGGTGAATACAAAGCTGTTTCATAGTGTGAAAAAGGTAAAGAACAGAGTTTCAAAGTAAAGATTATTCCTATAATGCATTCCCTTTTAGTGTAAAATAAAATCTCTTGCCCTGAAACAGTGTTTAAGGTGAATACAAAGCTGTTTCATAGTGTGAAAAAGGTAAGGAACAGAGTTTCTAAGTAAAGATTCTTCTTATAATGCATTCCCTTTTAGTCTAAAACACATTCTCTTGCCCTGAAACAGTGATTAAGTTGAATATAAAGCTGTTTCATTGTTTGAAAAAGGTAAAGAACAGAGTTTCTAAGAAAAGATTCTTCTTATAATGCATTCCCTTTTAGTCTAAACACGATCTCTTGCCCTGCAACAGTGTTTAAGGTGACTACAAAGCTTTTCATTGTGTAAAAAAGGTAAAGAACAGAGTTTCTAAGAAAAGATTCTGCTTATAATGCATTCCCTTTTAGTCTAAAACACAATCTCTTGCCCTGAAACAGTGTTTAAGGTGAATACAAAGCTGTTTCATAGTGTGAAAAAGGTAAAGAACAGAGTTTCAAAGTAAAGATTATTCCTATAATGCATTCCCTTTTAGTCTAAAATAAAATCTCTTGCCCTGAAACAGTGTTTAAGGTGAATACAAAGCTGTTTCATAGTGTGAAAAAGGTAAGGAACAGAGTTTCTAAGTAAAGATTCTTCTTATAATGCATTCCCTTTTAGTCTAAAACACATTCTCTTGCCCTGAAACAGTGATTAAGTTGAATATAAAGCTGTTTCATTGTTTGAAAAAGGTAAAGAACAGAGTTTCTAAGAAAAGATTCTTCTTATAATGCATTCCCTTTTAGTCTAAACACGATCTCTTGCCCTGCAACAGTGTTTAAGGTGACTACAAAGCTTTTCATTGTGTAAAAAAGGTAAAGAACAGAGTTTCTAAGAAAAAATTCTTCTTATAATGCATTCCCTTTTAGTCTAAAACACAATCTCTTGCCCTGCAACAGTGTTTAAGTTGAATACAAAGCTGTTTCATAGTGTGAAAAAGGTAAAGAACAGTTTCTAAGTAAAGATTCTTCTTATAATGCATTCCCTTTTAGTCTAAAACACAATCTCTTGCCCTGAAACAGTGTTTAAGGTGAATACAAAGCTGTTTCATAGTGTGAAAAAAGGTAAAGAACAGAGTTTCTAAGTAAAGATTCTTCTAATAATGCATTCCCTTTTAGTCTAAAATACAATCTCTTGCCCTGAAACAGTGTTTAAGGTGAATACAAAGCTGTTTCATAGTGTGAAAAAGGTAAAGAACAGAGTTTCTAAGTAAAGATTCTTCTAATAATGCATTCCGTTTTATTCTAAACACGATCTCTTGCCCTGCAACAGTGTTTAAGGTGAATACAAAGCTGTTTCATTGTGTGAAAAAGGTAAAGAACAGAGTTTCAAAGTAAAGATTCTTCTTATAATGCATTCCCTTTTAGTCTAAATCACAATATCTTGCCCTGCACCAGTGTTTAAGGTGAATACAAAGCTGTTTCATTGTGTGAAAAAGGTAAAGAACAGAGTTTCAAAGTAAAGATTCTTCTTATAACGCATTCCCTTTTAGTCTAAATCACAATCTGTTGCCCTGAAACAGTGTTTAAGGTGAATACAAAGCTGTTTCATAGTGTGAAAAAGGTAAAGAACAGAGTTTCAAAGTAAAGATTATTCCTATAATGCATTCCCTTTTAGTCTAAAATAAAATCTCTTGCCCTGAAACAGTGTTTAAGGTGAATACAAAGCTGTTTCATAGTGTGAAAAAGGTAAGGAACAGAGTTTCTAAGTAAAGATTCTTCTTATAATGCATTCCCTTTTAGTCTAAAACACATTCTCTTGCCCTGAAACAGTGATTAAGTTGAATATAAAGCTGTTTCATTGTTTGAAAAAGGTAAAGAACAGAGTTTCTAAGAAAAGATTCTTCTTATAATGCATTCCCTTTTAGTCTAAACACGATCTCTTGCCCTGCAACAGTGTTTAAGGTGACTACAAAGCTTTTCATTGTGTAAAAAAGGTAAAGAACAGAGTTTCTAAGAAAAGATTCTGCTTATAATGCATTCCCTTTTAGTCTAAAACACAATCTCTTGCCCTGAAACAGTGTTTAAGGTGAATACAAAGCTGTTTCATAGTGTGAAAAAGGTAAAGAACAGAGTTTCAAAGTAAAGATTATTCCTATAATGCATTCCCTTTTAGTCTAAAATAAAATCTCTTGCCCTGAAACAGTGTTTAAGGTGAATACAAAGCTGTTTCATAGTGTGAAAAAGGTAAGGAACAGAGTTTCTAAGTAAAGATTCTTCTTATAATGCATTCCCTTTTAGTCTAAAACACATTCTCTTGCCCTGAAACAGTGATTAAGTTGAATATAAAGCTGTTTCATTGTTTGAAAAAGGTAAAGAACAGAGTTTCTAAGAAAAGATTCTTCTTATAATGCATTCCCTTTTAGTCTAAACACGATCTCTTGCCCTGCAACAGTGTTTAAGGTGACTACAAAGCTTTTCATTGTGTAAAAAAGGTAAAGAACAGAGTTTCTAAGAAAAGATTCTGCTTATAATGCATTCCCTTTTAGTCTAAAACACAATCTCTTGCCCTGAAACAGTGTTTAAGGTGAATACAAAGCTGTTTCATAGTGTGAAAAAGGTAAAGAACCGAGTTTCTAAGTAAAGATTCTTCTTATAATGCATTCCCTTTTAGTCTAAAACACAATCTCTTGCCCTGAAACAGTGTTTAAGGCGAATACAAAACTGTTTCATAGTGTGAAAAAGGTAAAGAACAGTTTCTAAGTAAAGATTCTTCTTATAATGCATTCCCTTTTAGTCTAAAACACAATCTCTTGCCCTGAAACAGTGTTTAAGGTGAATACAAAGCTGTTTCATAGTGTGAAAAAGGTAAAGAACAGATTTTCTAATTAAAGATTCTTCTTATAATGCATTCCCTTTTAGTCTAAAACACTATCTCTTGCCCTGAAACAGTGTTTAAGGTGAATACAAAGCTGTTTCATAGTGTGAAAAAGGTAAAGAACAGAGTTTCTAAGTAAAGATTCTTCTAATAATGCATTCCCTTTTAGTCTAAACACGATATCTTGCCCTGCAACAGTGTTTAAGGTGAATACAAAGCTGTTTCATTGTGTGAAAAAGGTAAAGAACAGAGTTTCAAAGTAAAGATTCTTCTTATAATGCATTCCCTTTTAGTCTAAATCACATTCTCTTGCCCTGAAACAGTGATTAAGTTGAATATAAAGCTGTTTCATTGTTTGAAAAAGGTAAAGAACAGAGTTTCTAAGAAAAGATTCTTCTTATAATGCATTCCCTTTTAGTCTAAACACGATCTCTTGCCCTGCAACAGTGTTTAAGGTGACTACAAAGCTTTTCATTGTGTAAAAAAGGTAAAGAACAGAGTTTCTAAGAAAAAATTCTTCTTATAATGCATTCCCTTTTAGTCTAAAACACAATCTCTTGCCCTGCAACAGTGTTTAAGTTGAATACAAAGCTGTTTCATAGTGTGAAAAAGGTAAAGAACAGTTTCTAAGTAAAGATTCTTCTTATAATGCATTCCCTTTTAGTCTAAAACACAATCTCTTGCCCTGAAACAGTGTTTAAGGTGAATACAAAGCTGTTTCATAGTGTGAAAAAAGGTAAAGAACAGAGTTTCTAAGTAAAGATTCTTCTAATAATGCATTCCCTTTTAGTCTAAAATACAATCTCTTGCCCTGAAACAGTGTTTAAGGTGAATACAAAGCTGTTTCATAGTGTGAAAAAGGTAAAGAACAGAGTTTCTAAGTAAAGATTCTTCTAATAATGCATTCCGTTTTATTCTAAACACGATCTCTTGCCCTGCAACAGTGTTTAAGGTGAATACAAAGCTGTTTCATTGTGTGAAAAAGGTAAAGAACAGAGTTTCAAAGTAAAGATTCTTCTTATAATGCATTCCCTTTTAGTCTAAATCACAATATCTTGCCCTGCACCAGTGTTTAAGGTGAATACAAAGCTGTTTCATTGTGTGAAAAAGGTAAAGAACAGAGTTTCAAAGTAAAGATTCTTCTTATAACGCATTCCCTTTTAGTCTAAATCACAATCTGTTGCCCTGAAACAGTGTTTAAGGTGAATACAAAGCTGTTTCATAGTGTGAAAAAGGTAAAGAACAGAGTTTCAAAGTAAAGATTATTCCTATAATGCATTCCCTTTTAGTCTAAAATAAAATCTCTTGCCCTGAAACAGTGTTTAAGGTGAATACAAAGCTGTTTCATAGTGTGAAAAAGGTAAGGAACAGAGTTTCTAAGTAAAGATTCTTCTTATAATGCATTCCCTTTTAGTCTAAAACACATTCTCTTGCCCTGAAACAGTGATTAAGTTGAATATAAAGCTGT
The DNA here is from genome assembly GCF_041902795.1 of Electrophorus electricus. Lineage (NCBI taxonomy): Eukaryota > Metazoa > Chordata > Actinopteri > Gymnotiformes > Gymnotidae > Electrophorus > Electrophorus electricus. The sequence continues at coordinate 17,236,635 of NC_137508.1, read as the reverse complement.
TTCATTGTTTGAAAAAGGTAAAGAACAGAGTTTCTAAGAAAAGATTCTTCTTATAATGCATTCCCTTTTAGTCTAAACACGATCTCTTGCCCTGCAACAGTGTTTAAGGTGACTACAAAGCTTTTCATTGTGTAAAAAAGGTAAAGAACAGAGTTTCTAAGAAAAGATTCTGCTTATAATGCATTCCCTTTTAGTCTAAAACACAATCTCTTGCCCTGAAACAGTGTTTAAGGTGAATACAAAGCTGTTTCATAGTGTGAAAAAGGTAAAGAACAGAGTTTCAAAGTAAAGATTATTCCTATAATGCATTCCCTTTTAGTCTAAAATAAAATCTCTTGCCCTGAAACAGTGTTTAAGGTGAATACAAAGCTGTTTCATAGTGTGAAAAAGGTAAGGAACAGAGTTTCTAAGTAAAGATTCTTCTTATAATGCATTCCCTTTTAGTCTAAAACACATTCTCTTGCCCTGAAACAGTGATTAAGTTGAATATAAAGCTGTTTCATTGTTTGAAAAAGGTAAAGAACAGAGTTTCTAAGAAAAGATTCTTCTTATAATGCATTCCCTTTTAGTCTAAACACGATCTCTTGCCCTGCAACAGTGTTTAAGGTGACTACAAAGCTTTTCATTGTGTAAAAAAGGTAAAGAACAGAGTTTCTAAGAAAAGATTCTGCTTATAATGCATTCCCTTTTAGTCTAAAACACAATCTCTTGCCCTGAAACAGTGTTTAAGGTGAATACAAAGCTGTTTCATAGTGTGAAAAAGGTAAAGAACCGAGTTTCTAAGTAAAGATTCTTCTTATAATGCATTCCCTTTTAGTCTAAAACACAATCTCTTGCCCTGAAACAGTGTTTAAGGCGAATACAAAACTGTTTCATAGTGTGAAAAAGGTAAAGAACAGTTTCTAAGTAAAGATTCTTCTTATAATGCATTCCCTTTTAGTCTAAAACACAATCTCTTGCCCTGAAACAGTGTTTAAGGTGAATACAAAGCTGTTTCATAGTGTGAAAAAGGTAAAGAACAGATTTTCTAATTAAAGATTCTTCTTATAATGCATTCCCTTTTAGTCTAAAACACTATCTCTTGCCCTGAAACAGTGTTTAAGGTGAATACAAAGCTGTTTCATAGTGTGAAAAAGGTAAAGAACAGAGTTTCTAAGTAAAGATTCTTCTAATAATGCATTCCCTTTTAGTCTAAACACGATATCTTGCCCTGCAACAGTGTTTAAGGTGAATACAAAGCTGTTTCATTGTGTGAAAAAGGTAAAGAACAGAGTTTCAAAGTAAAGATTCTTCTTATAATGCATTCCCTTTTAGTCTAAATCACAATCTCTTGCCCTGAAACAGTGTTTAAGGTGAATACAAAGCTGTTTCATAGTGTGAAAAAGGTAAAGAACAGTTTCAAAGTAAAGATTCTTCTTATAATGCATTCCCTTTTAGTCTAAAACACAATCTCTTGCCCTGCAACAGTGTTTAAGGTGATTACAAAGCTGTTTCATAGTGTGAAAAAGGTAAAGAACAGAGTTTCAAAGTAAAGATTCTTCTTATAATGCATTCCCTTTTAGTCTAAAACACAATCTCTTGCCCTGAAACAGTGTTTAAGGTGAATACAAAGCTGTTTCATAGTGTGAAAAAGGTAAAGAACAGAGTTTCTAAGTAAAGATTCTTCTTATAATGCATTCCCTTTTAGTCTAAAACACAATCTCTTGCCCTGAAAAAGTGTTTAAGGTGAATACAAAGCTGTTTCATAGTGTGAAAAAGGTAAAGAACAGTTTCTAAGTAAAGATTATTCCTATAATGCATTCCCTTTTAGTCTAAAATACAATCTCTTGCCCTGAAACAGTGTTTAAGGTGAATACAAAGCTGTTTCATAGTGTGAAAAAGGTAAAGAAAAGAGTTTCTAAGTAAAGATTCTTCTTATAATGCATTCCCTTTTAGTCTAAAACACAATCTCTTGCCCTGAAACAGTGTTTAAGTTGAATATAAAGCTGTTTCATTGTTTGAAAAAGGTAAAGAACAGAGTTTCTAAGAAAAGATTCTTCTTATAATGCATTCCCTTTTAGTGTAAACACGATCTCTTGCCCTGCAACAGTGTTTAAGGTGAATACAAAGTTTTTCATTGTGTAAAAAAGGTAAAGAACAGAGTTTCTAAGAAAAAATTCTTCTTATAATGCATTCCCTTTTAGTCTAAAACACAATCTCTTGCCCTGCAACAGTGTTTAAGTTGAATACAAAGCTGTTTCATAGTGTGAAAAAGGTAAAGAAAAGAACAGTTTCTAAGTAAAGATTCTTCTTATAATGCATTCCCTTTTAGTCTAAAACACAATCTCTTGCCCTGAAACAGTGTTTAAGGTGAATACAAAGCTGTTTCATAGTGTGAAAAAGGTAAATAACAGTTTCTAAGTAAAGATTCTTCTTATAATGCATTCCCTGTTAGTCTAAAACACAATCTCTTGCCCTGCAACAGTGTTTAAGGTGAATACAAAGCTGTTTCATAGTGTGAAAAAAGGTAAAGAACAGAGTTTCTAAGTAAAGATTCTTCTAATAATGCATTCCCTTTTAGTCTAAAATACAATCTCTTGCCCTGAAACAGTGTTTAAGGTGAATACAAAGCTGTTTAATAGTGTGAAAAAGGTAAAGAACAGTTTCAAAGTAAAGATTCTTCTTATAATGCATTCCCTTTTAGTCTAAAACACAATCTCTTGCCCTGCAACAGTGTTTAAGGTGATTACAAAGCTGTTTCATAGTGTGAAAAAGGTAAAGAACAGAGTTTCAAAGTAAAGATTCTTCTTATAATGCATTCCCTTTTAGTCTAAAACACAATCTCTTGCCCTGAAACAGTGTTTAAGTTGAATATAAAGCTGTTTCATTGTTTGAAAAAGGTAAAGAACAGAGTTTCTAAGAAAAGATTCTTCTTATAATGCATTCCCTTTTAGTCTAAACACGATCTCTTGCCCTGCAACAGTGTTTAAGGTGAATACAAAGTTTTTCATTGTGTAAAAAAGGTAAAGAACAGAGTTTCTAAGAAAAAATTCTTCTTATAATGCATTCCCTTTTAGTCTAAAACACAATCTTTTGCCCTGCAACAGTGTTTAAGTTGAATACAAAGCTGTTTCATAGTGTGAAAAAGGTAAAGAAAAGAACAGTTTCTAAGTAAAGATTCTTCTTATAATGCATTCCCTTTTAGTCTAAAACACAATCTCTTGCCCTAAAACAGTGTTTAAGGTGAATACAAAGCTGTTTCATAGTGTGAAAAAGGTAAATAACAGTTTCTAAGTAAAGATTCTTCTTATAATGCATTCCCTGTTAGTCTAAAACACAATCTCTTGCCCTGCAACAGTGTTTAAGGTGAATACAAAGCTGTTTCATAGTGTGAAAAAAGGTAAAGAACAGAGTTTCTAAGTAAAGATTCTTCTAATAATGCATTCCCTTTTAGTCTAAAATACAATCTCTTGCCCTGCAACAGTGTTTAAGGTGACTACAAAGCTTTTCATTGTGTAAAAAAGGTAAAGAACAGAGTTTCTAAGAAAAGATTCTGCTTATAATGCATTCCCTTTTAGTCTAAAACACAATCTCTTGCCCTGAAACAGTGTTTAAGGTGAATACAAAGCTGTTTCATAGTGTGAAAAAGGTAAAGAACCGAGTTTCTAAGTAAAGATTCTTCTTATAATGCATTCCCTTTTAGTCTAAAACACAATCTCTTGCCCTGAAACAGTGTTTAAGGCGAATACAAAACTGTTTCATAGTGTGAAAAAGGTAAAGAACAGTTTCTAAGTAAAGATTCTTCTTATAATGCATTCCCTTTTAGTCTAAAACACAATCTCTTGCCCTGAAACAGTGTTTAAGGTGAATACAAAGCTGTTTCATAGTGTGAAAAAGGTAAAGAACAGATTTTCTAATTAAAGATTCTTCTTATAATGCATTCCCTTTTAGTCTAAAACACTATCTCTTGCCCTGAAACAGTGTTTAAGGTGAATACAAAGCTGTTTCATAGTGTGAAAAAGGTAAAGAACAGAGTTTCTAAGTAAAGATTCTTCTAATAATGCATTCCCTTTTAGTCTAAACACGATATCTTGCCCTGCAACAGTGTTTAAGGTGAATACAAAGCTGTTTCATTGTGTGAAAAAGGTAAAGAACAGAGTTTCAAAGTAAAGATTCTTCTTATAATGCATTCCCTTTTAGTCTAAATCACAATCTCTTGCCCTGAAACAGTGTTTAAGGTGAATACAAAGCTGTTTCATAGTGTGAAAAAGGTAAAGAACAGTTTCAAAGTAAAGATTCTTCTTATAATGCATTCCCTTTTAGTCTAAAACACAATCTCTTGCCCTGCAACAGTGTTTAAGGTGATTACAAAGCTGTTTCATAGTGTGAAAAAGGTAAAGAACAGAGTTTCAAAGTAAAGATTCTTCTTATAATGCATTCCCTTTTAGTCTAAAACACAATCTCTTGCCCTGAAACAGTGTTTAAGGTGAATACAAAGCTGTTTCATAGTGTGAAAAAGGTAAAGAACAGAGTTTCTAAGTAAAGATTCTTCTTATAATGCATTCCCTTTTAGTCTAAAACACAATCTCTTGCCCTGAAAAAGTGTTTAAGGTGAATACAAAGCTGTTTCATAGTGTGAAAAAGGTAAAGAACAGTTTCTAAGTAAAGATTATTCCTATAATGCATTCCCTTTTAGTCTAAAATACAATCTCTTGCCCTGAAACAGTGTTTAAGGTGAATACAAAGCTGTTTCATAGTGTGAAAAAGGTAAAGAAAAGAGTTTCTAAGTAAAGATTCTTCTTATAATGCATTCCCTTTTAGTCTAAAACACAATCTCTTGCCCTGAAACAGTGTTTAAGTTGAATATAAAGCTGTTTCATTGTTTGAAAAAGGTAAAGAACAGAGTTTCTAAGAAAAGATTCTTCTTATAATGCATTCCCTTTTAGTGTAAACACGATCTCTTGCCCTGCAACAGTGTTTAAGGTGAATACAAAGTTTTTCATTGTGTAAAAAAGGTAAAGAACAGAGTTTCTAAGAAAAAATTCTTCTTATAATGCATTCCCTTTTAGTCTAAAACACAATCTCTTGCCCTGCAACAGTGTTTAAGTTGAATACAAAGCTGTTTCATAGTGTGAAAAAGGTAAAGAAAAGAACAGTTTCTAAGTAAAGATTCTTCTTATAATGCATTCCCTTTTAGTCTAAAACACAATCTCTTGCCCTGAAACAGTGTTTAAGGTGAATACAAAGCTGTTTCATAGTGTGAAAAAGGTAAATAACAGTTTCTAAGTAAAGATTCTTCTTATAATGCATTCCCTGTTAGTCTAAAACACAATCTCTTGCCCTGCAACAGTGTTTAAGGTGAATACAAAGCTGTTTCATAGTGTGAAAAAAGGTAAAGAACAGAGTTTCTAAGTAAAGATTCTTCTAATAATGCATTCCCTTTTAGTCTAAAATACAATCTCTTGCCCTGAAACAGTGTTTAAGGTGAATACAAAGCTGTTTCATAGTGTGAAAAAGGTAAAGAACAGTTTCATAGTAAAGATTCTTCTTATAATGCATTCCCTTTTAGTCTAAAACACAATCTCTTGCCCTGCAACAGTGTTTAAGGTGATTACAAAGCTGTTTCATAGTGTGAAAAAGGTAAAGAACAGAGTTTCAAAGTAAAGATTCTTCTTATAATGCATTCCCTTTTAGTCTAAAACACAATCTCTTGCCCTGAAACAGTGTTTAAGTTGAATATAAAGCTGTTTCATTGTTTGAAAAAGGTAAAGAACAGAGTTTCTAAGAAAAGATTCTTCTTATAATGCATTCCCTTTTAGTCTAAACACGATCTCTTGCCCTGCAACAGTGTTTAAGGTGAATACAAAGTTTTTCATTGTGTAAAAAAGGTAAAGAACAGAGTTTCTAAGAAAAAATTCTTCTTATAATGCATTCCCTTTTAGTCTAAAACACAATCTTTTGCCCTGCAACAGTGTTTAAGTTGAATACAAAGCTGTTTCATAGTGTGAAAAAGGTAAAGAAAAGAACAGTTTCTAAGTAAAGATTCTTCTTATAATGCATTCCCTTTTAGTCTAAAACACAATCTCTTGCCCTAAAACAGTGTTTAAGGTGAATACAAAGCTGTTTCATAGTGTGAAAAAGGTAAATAACAGTTTCTAAGTAAAGATTCTTCTTATAATGCATTCCCTGTTAGTCTAAAACACAATCTCTTGCCCTGCAACAGTGTTTAAGGTGAATACAAAGCTGTTTCATAGTGTGAAAAAAGGTAAAGAACAGAGTTTCTAAGTAAAGATTCTTCTAATAATGCATTCCCTTTTAGTCTAAAATACAATCTCTTGCCCTGAAACAGTGTTTAAGGTGAATACAAAGCTGTTTCATAGTGTGAAAAAGGTAAAGAACAGTTTCAAAGTAAAGATTCTTCTTATAATGCATTCCCTTTTAGTCTAAAACACAATCTCTTGCCCTGCAACAGTGTTTAAGGTGATTACAAAGCTGTTTCATAGTGTGAAAAAGGTAAAGAACAGAGTTTCAAAGTAAAGATTCTTCTTATAATGCATTCCCTTTTAGTCTAAAATACAATCTCTTGCCCTGAAACAGTGTTTAAGGTGAATACAAAGCTGTTTCATAGTGTGAAAAAGGTAAAGAACAGAGTTTCTAAGAAAAAATTCTTCTTATAATGCATTCCCTTTTAGTCTAAAACACAATCTCTTGCCCTGCAACAGTGTTTAAGTTGAATACAAAGCTGTTTCATAGTGTGAAAAAGGTAAAGAACAGTTTCTAAGTAAAGATTCTTCTTATAATGCATTCCCTTTTAGTCTAAAACACAATCTCTTGCCCTGAAACAGTGTTTAAGGTGAATACAAAGCTGTTTCATAGTGTGAAAAAAGGTAAAGAACAGAGTTTCTAAGTAAAGATTCTTCTAATAATGCATTCCCTTTTAGTCTAAAATACAATCTCTTGCCCTGAAACAGTGTTTAAGGTGAATACAAAGCTGTTTCATAGTGTGAAAAAGGTAAAGAACAGAGTTTCTAAGTAAAGATTCTTCTAATAATGCATTCCGTTTTATTCTAAACACGATCTCTTGCCCTGCAACAGTGTTTAAGGTGAATACAAAGCTGTTTCATTGTGTGAAAAAGGTAAAGAACAGAGTTTCAAAGTAAAGATTCTTCTTATAATGCATTCCCTTTTAGTCTAAATCACAATATCTTGCCCTGCACCAGTGTTTAAGGTGAATACAAAGCTGTGTCATTGTGTGAAAAAGGTAAAGAACAGAGTTTCAAAGTAAAGATTCTTCTTATAACGCATTCCCTTTTAGTCTAAATCACAATCTGTTGCCCTGAAACAGTGTTTAAGGTGAATACAAAGCTGTTTCATAGTGTGAAAAAGGTAAAGAACAGAGTTTCAAAGTAAAGATTATTCCTATAATGCATTCCCTTTTAGTCTAAAATAAAATCTCTTGCCCTGAAACAGTGTTTAAGGTGAATACAAAGCTGTTTCATAGTGTGAAAAAGGTAAGGAACAGAGTTTCTAAGTAAAGATTCTTCTTATAATGCATTCCCTTTTAGTCTAAAACACATTCTCTTGCCCTGAAACAGTGATTAAGTTGAATATAAAGCTGTTTCATTGTTTGAAAAAGGTAAAGAACAGAGTTTCTAAGAAAAGATTCTTCTTATAATGCATTCCCTTTTAGTCTAAACACGATCTCTTGCCCTGCAACAGTGTTTAAGGTGACTACAAAGCTTTTCATTGTGTAAAAAAGGTAAAGAACAGAGTTTCTAAGAAAAGATTCTGCTTATAATGCATTCCCTTTTAGTCTAAAACACAATCTCTTGCCCTGAAACAGTGTTTAAGGTGAATACAAAGCTGTTTCATAGTGTGAAAAAGGTAAAGAACCGAGTTTCTAAGTAAAGATTCTTCTTATAATGCATTCCCTTTTAGTCTAAAACACAATCTCTTGCCCTGAAACAGTGTTTAAGGCGAATACAAAGCTGTTTCATAGTGTGAAAAAGGTAAAGAAAAGAGTTTCTAAGTAAAGATTCTTCTTATAATGCATTCCCTTTTAGTCTAAAACACAATCTCTTGCCCTGAAACAGTGTTTAAGTTGAATATAAAGCTGTTTCATTGTTTGAAAAAGGTAAAGAACAGTTTCTAAGAAAAGATTCTTCTTATAATGCATTCCCTATTAGTCTAAAACACAATCTCTTGCCCTGCAACAGTGTTTAAGTTGAATACAAAGCTGTTTCATAGTGTGAAAAAGGTAAAGAACAGTTTCTAAGTAAAGATTCTTCTTATAATGCATTCCCTTTTAGTCTAAAACACAATCTCTTGCCCTGAAACAGTGTTTAAGGTGAATACAAAGCTGTTTCATAGTGTGAAAAAGGTAAGGAACAGAGTTTCTAAGTAAAGATTCTTCTTATAATGCATTCCCTTTTAGTCTAAAACACATTCTCTTACCCTGAAACAGTGATTAAGTTGAATATAAAGCTGTTTCATTGTTTGAAAAAGGTAAAGAACAGAGTTTCTAAGAAAAGATTCTTCTTATAATGCATTCCCTTTTAGTCTAAACACGATCTCTTGCCCTGCAACAGTGTTTAAGTTGAATACAAAGCTGTTTCATAGTGTGAAAAATGTAAAGAAAAGAACAGTTTCTAAGTAAAGATTCTTCTTATAATGCATTCCCTTTTAGTCTAAAACACAATCTCTTGCCCTGAAACAGTGTTTAAGGTGAATACAAAGCTGTTTCATAGTGTGAAAAAGGTAAATAACAGTTTCTAAGTAAAGATTCTTCTTATAATGCATTCCCTGTTAGTCTAAAACACAATCTCTTGCCCTGCAACAGTGTTTAAGGTGAATACAAATCTCTTTCATAGTGTGAAAAAAGGTAAAGAACAGAGTTTCTAAGTAAAGATTCTTCTAATAATGCATTCCCTTTTAGTCTAAAATACAATCTCTTGCCCTGAAACAGTGTTTAAGGTGAATACAAAGCTGTTTCATAGTGTGAAAAAGGTAAAGAACAGTTTCAAAGTAAAGATTCTTCTTATAATGCATTCCCTTTTAGTCTAAAACACAATCTCTTGCCCTGAAACAGTGTTTAAGGCGAATACAAAACTGTTTCATAGTGTGAAAAAGGTAAAGAACAGAGTTTCAAAGTAAAGATTCTTCTTATAATGCATTCCCTTTTAGTCTAAAACACAATCTCTTGCCCTGAAACAGTGTTTAAGGTGAATACAAAGCTGTTTCATAGTTTGAAAAAGGTAAAGAACAAAGTTTCTAAGAAAAGATTCTTCTTATAATGCATTCCCTTTTAGTCTAAACACGATCTCTTGCCCTGCAACAGTGTTTAAGGTGAATACAAAGCTGTTTCATTGTGTAGAAAAGGTAAAGAACAGAGTTTCTAAGAAAAGATTCTTCTTATAATGCATTCCCTTTTAGTCTAAAACACAATCTCTTGCCCTGAAACAGTGTTTAAGGTGAATACAAAGCTGTTTCATAGTGTGAAAAAGGTAAGGAACAGAGTTTCTAAGTAAAGATTCTTCTTATAATGCATTCCCTTTTAGTCTAAAACACATTCTCTTGCCCTGAAACAGTGATTAAGTTGAATATAAAGCTGTTTCATTGTTTGAAAAAGGTAAAGAACAGAGTTTCTAAGAAAAGATTCTTCTTATAATGCATTCCCTTTTAGTCTAAACACGATCTCTTGCCCTGCAACAGTGTTTAAGGTGACTACAAAGCTTTTCATTGTGTAAAAAAGGTAAAGAACAGAGTTTCTAAGAAAAGATTCTGCTTATAATGCATTCCCTTTTAGTCTAAAACACAATCTCTTGCCCTGAAACAGTGTTTAAGGTGAATACAAAGCTGTTTCATAGTGTGAAAAAGGTAAAGAACCGAGTTTCTAAGTAAAGATTCTTCTTATAATGCATTCCCTTTTAGTCTAAAACACAATCTCTTGCCCTGAAACAGTGTTTAAGGCGAATACAAAACTGTTTCATAGTGTGAAAAAGGTAAAGAACAGTTTCTAAGTAAAGATTCTTCTTATAATGCATTCCCTTTTAGTCTAAAACACAATCTCTTGCCCTGAAACAGTGTTTAAGGTGAATACAAAGCTGTTTCATAGTGTGAAAAAGGTAAAGAACAGATTTTCTAATTAAAGATTCTTCTTATAATGCATTCCCTTTTAGTCTAAAACACTATCTCTTGCCCTGAAACAGTGTTTAAGGTGAATACAAAGCTGTTTCATAGTGTGAAAAAGGTAAAGAACAGAGTTTCTAAGTAAAGATTCTTCTAATAATGCATTCCCTTTTAGTCTAAACACGATATCTTGCCCTGCAACAGTGTTTAAGGTGAATACAAAGCTGTTTCATTGTGTGAAAAAGGTAAAGAACAGAGTTTCAAAGTAAAGATTCTTCTTATAATGCATTCCCTTTTAGTCTAAATCACAATCTCTTGCCCTGAAACAGTGTTTAAGGTGAATACAAAGCTGTTTCATAGTGTGAAAAAGGTAAAGAACAGTTTCAAAGTAAAGATTCTTCTTATAATGCATTCCCTTTTAGTCTAAAACACAATCTCTTGCCCTGCAACAGTGTTTAAGGTGATTACAAAGCTGTTTCATAGTGTGAAAAAGGTAAAGAACAGAGTTTCAAAGTAAAGATTCTTCTTATAATGCATTCCCTTTTAGTCTAAAACACAATCTCTTGCCCTGAAACAGTGTTTAAGGTGAATACAAAGCTGTTTCATAGTGTGAAAAAGGTAAAGAACAGAGTTTCTAAGTAAAGATTCTTCTTATAATGCATTCCCTTTTAGTCTAAAACACAATCTCTTGCCCTGAAAAAGTGTTTAAGGTGAATACAAAGCTGTTTCATAGTGTGAAAAAGGTAAAGAACAGTTTCTAAGTAAAGATTATTCCTATAATGCATTCCCTTTTAGTCTAAAATACAATCTCTTGCCCTGAAACAGTGTTTAAGGTGAATACAAAGCTGTTTCATAGTGTGAAAAAGGTAAAGAAAAGAGTTTCTAAGTAAAGATTCTTCTTATAATGCATTCCCTTTTAGTCTAAAACACAATCTCTTGCCCTGAAACAGTGTTTAAGTTGAATATAAAGCTGTTTCATTGTTTGAAAAAGGTAAAGAACAGAGTTTCTAAGAAAAGATTCTTCTTATAATGCATTCCCTTTTAGTGTAAACACGATCTCTTGCCCTGCAACAGTGTTTAAGGTGAATACAAAGTTTTTCATTGTGTAAAAAAGGTAAAGAACAGAGTTTCTAAGAAAAAATTCTTCTTATAATGCATTCCCTTTTAGTCTAAAACACAATCTCTTGCCCTGCAACAGTGTTTAAGTTGAATACAAAGCTGTTTCATAGTGTGAAAAAGGTAAAGAAAAGAACAGTTTCTAAGTAAAGATTCTTCTTATAATGCATTCCCTTTTAGTCTAAAACACAATCTCTTGCCCTGAAACAGTGTTTAAGGTGAATACAAAGCTGTTTCATAGTGTGAAAAAGGTAAATAACAGTTTCTAAGTAAAGATTCTTCTTATAATGCATTCCCTGTTAGTCTAAAACACAATCTCTTGCCCTGCAACAGTGTTTAAGGTGAATACAAAGCTGTTTCATAGTGTGAAAAAAGGTAAAGAACAGAGTTTCTAAGTAAAGATTCTTCTAATAATGCATTCCCTTTTAGTCTAAAATACAATCTCTTGCCCTGAAACAGTGTTTAAGGTGAATACAAAGCTGTTTCATAGTGTGAAAAAGGTAAAGAACAGTTTCATAGTAAAGATTCTTCTTATAATGCATTCCCTTTTAGTCTAAAACACAATCTCTTGCCCTGCAACAGTGTTTAAGGTGATTACAAAGCTGTTTCATAGTGTGAAAAAGGTAAAGAACAGAGTTTCAAAGTAAAGATTCTTCTTATAATGCATTCCCTTTTAGTCTAAAACACAATCTCTTGCCCTGAAACAGTGTTTAAGTTGAATATAAAGCTGTTTCATTGTTTGAAAAAGGTAAAGAACAGAGTTTCTAAGAAAAGATTCTTCTTATAATGCATTCCCTTTTAGTCTAAACACGATCTCTTGCCCTGCAACAGTGTTTAAGGTGAATACAAAGTTTTTCATTGTGTAAAAAAGGTAAAGAACAGAGTTTCTAAGAAAAAATTCTTCTTATAATGCATTCCCTTTTAGTCTAAAACACAATCTTTTGCCCTGCAACAGTGTTTAAGTTGAATACAAAGCTGTTTCATAGTGTGAAAAAGGTAAAGAAAAGAACAGTTTCTAAGTAAAGATTCTTCTTATAATGCATTCCCTTTTAGTCTAAAACACAATCTCTTGCCCTAAAACAGTGTTTAAGGTGAATACAAAGCTGTTTCATAGTGTGAAAAAGGTAAATAACAGTTTCTAAGTAAAGATTCTTCTTATAATGCATTCCCTGTTAGTCTAAAACACAATCTCTTGCCCTGCAACAGTGTTTAAGGTGAATACAAAGCTGTTTCATAGTGTGAAAAAAGGTAAAGAACAGAGTTTCTAAGTAAAGATTCTTCTAATAATGCATTCCCTTTTAGTCTAAAATACAATCTCTTGCCCTGAAACAGTGTTTAAGGTGAATACAAAGCTGTTTCATAGTGTGAAAAAGGTAAAGAACAGTTTCAAAGTAAAGATTCTTCTTATAATGCATTCCCTTTTAGTCTAAAACACAATCTCTTGCCCTGCAACAGTGTTTAAGGTGATTACAAAGCTGTTTCATAGTGTGAAAAAGGTAAAGAACAGAGTTTCAAAGTAAAGATTCTTCTTATAATGCATTCCCTTTTAGTCTAAAATACAATCTCTTGCCCTGAAACAGTGTTTAAGGTGAATACAAAGCTGTTTCATAGTGTGAAAAAGGTAAAGAACAGAGTTTCTAAGAAAAAATTCTTCTTATAATGCATTCCCTTTTAGTCTAAAACACAATCTCTTGCCCTGCAACAGTGTTTAAGTTGAATACAAAGCTGTTTCATAGTGTGAAAAAGGTAAAGAACAGTTTCTAAGTAAAGATTCTTCTTATAATGCATTCCCTTTTAGTCTAAAACACAATCTCTTGCCCTGAAACAGTGTTTAAGGTGAATACAAAGCTGTTTCATAGTGTGAAAAAAGGTAAAGAACAGAGTTTCTAAGTAAAGATTCTTCTAATAATGCATTCCCTTTTAGTCTAAAATACAATCTCTTGCCCTGAAACAGTGTTTAAGGTGAATACAAAGCTGTTTCATAGTGTGAAAAAGGTAAAGAACAGAGTTTCTAAGTAAAGATTCTTCTAATAATGCATTCCGTTTTATTCTAAACACGATCTCTTGCCCTGCAACAGTGTTTAAGGTGAATACAAAGCTGTTTCATTGTGTGAAAAAGGTAAAGAACAGAGTTTCAAAGTAAAGATTCTTCTTATAATGCATTCCCTTTTAGTCTAAATCACAATATCTTGCCCTGCACCAGTGTTTAAGGTGAATACAAAGCTGTTTCATTGTGTGAAAAAGGTAAAGAACAGAGTTTCAAAGTAAAGATTCTTCTTATAACGCATTCCCTTTTAGTCTAAATCACAATCTGTTGCCCTGAAACAGTGTTTAAGGTGAATACAAAGCTGTTTCATAGTGTGAAAAAGGTAAAGAACAGAGTTTCAAAGTAAAGATTATTCCTATAATGCATTCCCTTTTAGTCTAAAACACAATCTCTTGCCCTGAAACAGTGTTTAAGTTGAATATAAAGCTGTTTCATTGTTTGAAAAAGGTAAAGAACAGAGTTTCTAAGAAAAGATTCTTCTTATAATGCATTCCCTTTTAGTCTAAACACGATCTCTTGCCCTGCAACAGTGTTTAAGGTGAATACAAAGTTTTTCATTGTGTAAAAAAGGTAAAGAACAGAGTTTCTAAGAAAAAATTCTTCTTATAATGCATTCCCTTTTAGTCTAAAACACAATCTTTTGCCCTGCAACAGTGTTTAAGTTGAATACAAAGCTGTTTCATAGTGTGAAAAAGGTAAAGAAAAGAACAGTTTCTAAGTAAAGATTCTTCTTATAATGCATTCCCTTTTAGTCTAAAACACAATCTCTTGCCCTAAAACAGTGTTTAAGGTGAATACAAAGCTGTTTCATAGTGTGAAAAAGGTAAATAACAGTTTCTAAGTAAAGATTCTTCTTATAATGCATTCCCTGTTAGTCTAAAACACAATCTCTTGCCCTGCAACAGTGTTTAAGGTGAATACAAAGCTGTTTCATAGTGTGAAAAAAGGTAAAGAACAGAGTTTCTAAGTAAAGATTCTTCTAATAATGCATTCCCTTTTAGTCTAAAATACAATCTCTTGCCCTGAAACAGTGTTTAAGGTGAATACAAAGCTGTTTCATAGTGTGAAAAAGGTAAAGAACAGTTTCAAAGTAAAGATTCTTCTTATAATGCATTCCCTTTTAGTCTAAAACACAATCTCTTGCCCTGCAACAGTGTTTAAGGTGATTACAAAGCTGTTTCATAGTGTGAAAAAGGTAAAGAACAGAGTTTCAAAGTAAAGATTCTTCTTATAATGCATTCCCTTTTAGTCTAAAATACAATCTCTTGCCCTGAAACAGTGTTTAAGGTGAATACAAAGCTGTTTCATAGTGTGAAAAAGGTAAAGAACAGAGTTTCTAAGAAAAAATTCTTCTTATAATGCATTCCCTTTTAGTCTAAAACACAATCTCTTGCCCTGCAACAGTGTTTAAGTTGAATACAAAGCTGTTTCATAGTGTGAAAAAGGTAAAGAACAGTTTCTAAGTAAAGATTCTTCTTATAATGCATTCCCTTTTAGTCTAAAACACAATCTCTTGCCCTGAAACAGTGTTTAAGGTGAATACAAAGCTGTTTCATAGTGTGAAAAAAGGTAAAGAACAGAGTTTCTAAGTAAAGATTCTTCTAATAATGCATTCCCTTTTAGTCTAAAATACAATCTCTTGCCCTGAAACAGTGTTTAAGGTGAATACAAAGCTGTTTCATAGTGTGAAAAAGGTAAAGAACAGAGTTTCTAAGTAAAGATTCTTCTAATAATGCATTCCGTTTTATTCTAAACACGATCTCTTGCCCTGCAACAGTGTTTAAGGTGAATACAAAGCTGTTTCATTGTGTGAAAAAGGTAAAGAACAGAGTTTCAAAGTAAAGATTCTTCTTATAATGCATTCCCTTTTAGTCTAAATCACAATATCTTGCCCTGCACCAGTGTTTAAGGTGAATACAAAGCTGTTTCATTGTGTGAAAAAGGTAAAGAACAGAGTTTCAAAGTAAAGATTCTTCTTATAACGCATTCCCTTTTAGTCTAAATCACAATCTGTTGCCCTGAAACAGTGTTTAAGGTGAATACAAAGCTGTTTCATAGTGTGAAAAAGGTAAAGAACAGAGTTTCAAAGTAAAGATTATTCCTATAATGCATTCCCTTTTAGTCTAAAATAAAATCTCTTGCCCTGAAACAGTGTTTAAGGTGAATACAAAGCTGTTTCATAGTGTGAAAAAGGTAAGGAACAGAGTTTCTAAGTAAAGATTCTTCTTATAATGCATTCCCTTTTAGTCTAAAACACATTCTCTTGCCCTGAAACAGTGATTAAGTTGAATATAAAGCTGTTTCATTGTTTGAAAAAGGTAAAGAACAGAGTTTCTAAGAAAAGATTCTTCTTATAATGCATTCCCTTTTAGTCTAAACACGATCTCTTGCCCTGCAACAGTGTTTAAGGTGACTACAAAGCTTTTCATTGTGTAAAAAAGGTAAAGAACAGAGTTTCTAAGAAAAGATTCTGCTTATAATGCATTCCCTTTTAGTCTAAAACACAATCTCTTGCCCTGAAACAGTGTTTAAGGTGAATACAAAGCTGTTTCATAGTGTGAAAAAGGTAAAGAACCGAGTTTCTAAGTAAAGATTCTTCTTATAATGCATTCCCTTTTAGTCTAAAACACAATCTCTTGCCCTGAAACAGTGTTTAAGTTGAATATAAAGCTGTTTCATTGTTTGAAAAAGGTAAAGAACAGAGTTTCTAAGAAAAGATTCTTCTTATAATGCATTCCCTTTTAGTCTAAAACACAATCTCTTGCCCTGCAACAGTGTTTAAGTTGAATACAAAGCTGTTTCATAGTGTGAAAAAGGTAAAGAACAGTTTCTAAGTAAAGATTCTTCTTATAATGCATTCCCTTTTAGTCTAAAACACAATCTCTTGCCCTGAAACAGTGTTTAAGGTGAATACAAAGCTGTTTCATAGTGTGAAAAAGGTAAGGAACAGAGTTTCTAAGTAAAGATTCTTCTTATAATGCATTCCCTTTTAGTCTAAAACACAATCTCTTGCCCTGCAACAGTGTTTAAGTTGAATACAAAGCTGTTTCATAGTGTGAAAAAGGTAAAGAACAGTTTCTAAGTAAAGATTCTTCTTATAATGCATTCCCTTTTAGTCTAAAACACAATCTCTTGCCCTGAAACAGTGTTTAAGGTGAATACAAAGCTGTTTCATAGTGTGAAAAAAGGTAAAGAACAGAGTTTCTAAGTAAAGATTCTTCTAATAATGCATTCCCTTTTAGTCTAAAATACAATCTCTTGCCCTGAAACAGTGTTTAAGGTGAATACAAAGCTGTTTCATAGTGTGAAAAAGGTAAAGAACAGAGTTTCTAAGTAAAGATTCTTCTAATAATGCATTCCGTTTTATTCTAAACACGATCTCTTGCCCTGCAACAGTGTTTAAGGTGAATACAAAGCTGTTTCATTGTGTGAAAAAGGTAAAGAACAGAGTTTCAAAGTAAAGATTCTTCTTATAATGCATTCCCTTTTAGTCTAAATCACAATATCTTGCCCTGCACCAGTGTTTAAGGTGAATACAAAGCTGTGTCATTGTGTGAAAAAGGTAAAGAACAGAGTTTCAAAGTAAAGATTCTTCTTATAACGCATTCCCTTTTAGTCTAAATCACAATCTGTTGCCCTGAAACAGTGTTTAAGGTGAATACAAAGCTGTTTCATAGTGTGAAAAAGGTAAAGAACAGAGTTTCAAAGTAAAGATTATTCCTATAATGCATTCCCTTTTAGTCTAAAATAAAATCTCTTGCCCTGAAACAGTGTTTAAGGTGAATACAAAGCTGTTTCATAGTGTGAAAAAGGTAAGGAACAGAGTTTCTAAGTAAAGATTCTTCTTATAATGCATTCCCTTTTAGTCTAAAACACATTCTCTTGCCCTGAAACAGTGATTAAGTTGAATATAAAGCTGTTTCATTGTTTGAAAAAGGTAAAGAACAGAGTTTCTAAGAAAAGATTCTTCTTATAATGCATTCCCTTTTAGTCTAAACACGATCTCTTGCCCTGCAACAGTGTTTAAGGTGACTACAAAGCTTTTCATTGTGTAAAAAAGGTAAAGAACAGAGTTTCTAAGAAAAGATTCTGCTTATAATGCATTCCCTTTTAGTCTAAAACACAATCTCTTGCCCTGAAACAGTGTTTAAGGTGAATACAAAGCTGTTTCATAGTGTGAAAAAGGTAAAGAACCGAGTTTCTAAGTAAAGATTCTTCTTATAATGCATTCCCTTTTAGTCTAAAACACAATCTCTTGCCCTGAAACAGTGTTTAAGGCGAATACAAAGCTGTTTCATAGTGTGAAAAAGGTAAAGAAAAGAGTTTCTAAGTAAAGATTCTTCTTATAATGCATTCCCTTTTAGTCTAAAACACAATCTCTTGCCCTGAAACAGTGTTTAAGTTGAATATAAAGCTGTTTCATTGTTTGAAAAAGGTAAAGAACAGAGTTTCTAAGAAAAGATTCTTCTTATAATGCATTCCCTTTTAGTCTAAAACACAATCTCTTGCCCTGCAACAGTGTTTAAGTTGAATACAAAGCTGTTTCATAGTGTGAAAAAGGTAAAGAACAGTTTCTAAGTAAAGATTCTTCTTATAATGCATTCCCTTTTAGTCTAAAACACAATCTCTTGCCCTGAAACAGTGTTTAAGGTGAATACAAAGCTGTTTCATAGTGTGAAAAAGGTAAGGAACAGAGTTTCTAAGTAAAGATTCTTCTTATAATGCATTCCCTTTTAGTCTAAAACACATTCTCTTGCCCTGAAACAGTGATTAAGTTGAATATAAAGCTGTTTCATTGTTTGAAAAAGGTAAAGAACAGAGTTTCTAAGAAAAGATTCTTCTTATAATGCATTCCCTTTTAGTCTAAACACGATCTCTTGCCCTGCAACAGTGTTTAAGTTGAATACAAAGCTGTTTCATAGTGTGAAAAAGGTAAAGAAAAGAACAGTTTCTAAGTAAAGATTCTTCTTATAATGCATTCCCTTTTAGTCTAAAACACAATCTCTTGCCCTGAAACAGTGTTTAAGGTGAATACAAAGCTGTTTCATAGTGTGAAAAAGGTAAATAACAGTTTCTAAGTAAAGATTCTTCTTATAATGCATTCCCTGTTAGTCTAAAACACAATCTCTTGCCCTGCAACAGTGTTTAAGGTGAATACAAATCTCTTTCATAGTGTGAAAAAAGGTAAAGAACAGAGTTTCTAAGTAAAGATTCTTCTAATAATGCATTCCCTTTTAGTCTAAAATACAATCTCTTGCCCTGAAACAGTGTTTAAGGTGAATACAAAGCTGTTTCATAGTGTGAAAAAGGTAAAGAACAGAGTTTCAAAGTAAAGATTATTCCTATAATGCATTCCCTTTTAGTCTAAAATAAAATCTCTTGCCCTGAAACAGTGTTTAAGGTGAATACAAAGCTGTTTCATAGTGTGAAAAAGGTAAGGAACAGAGTTTCTAAGTAAAGATTCTTCTTATAATGCATTCCCTTTTAGTCTAAAACACATTCTCTTGCCCTGAAACAGTGATTAAGTTGAATATAAAGCTGTTTCATTGTTTGAAAAAGGTAAAGAACAGAGTTTCTAAGAAAAGATTCTTCTTATAATGCATTCCCTTTTAGTCTAAACACGATCTCTTGCCCTGCAACAGTGTTTAAGGTGACTACAAAGCTTTTCATTGTGTAAAAAAGGTAAAGAACAGAGTTTCTAAGAAAAGATTCTGCTTATAATGCATTCCCTTTTAGTCTAAAACACAATCTCTTGCCCTGAAACAGTGTTTAAGGTGAATACAAAGCTGTTTCATAGTGTGAAAAAGGTAAAGAACCGAGTTTCTAAGTAAAGATTCTTCTTATAATGCATTCCCTTTTAGTCTAAAATACAATCTCTTGCCCTGAAACAGTGTTTAAGGTGAATACAAAGCTGTTTCATAGTGTGAAAAAGGTAAAGAACAGAGTTTCTAAGTAAAGATTCTTCTAATAATGCATTCCGTTTTATTCTAAACACGATCTCTTGCCCTGCAACAGTGTTTAAGGTGAATACAAAGCTGTTTCATTGTGTGAAAAAGGTAAAGAACAGAGTTTCAAAGTAAAGATTCTTCTTATAATGCATTCCCTTTTAGTCTAAATCACAATATCTTGCCCTGCACCAGTGTTTAAGGTGAATACAAAGCTGTGTCATTGTGTGAAAAAGGTAAAGAACAGAGTTTCAAAGTAAAGATTCTTCTTATAACGCATTCCCTTTTAGTCTAGATCACAATCTGTTGCCCTGAAACAGTGTTTAAGGTGAATACAAAGCTGTTTCATAGTGTGAAAAAGGTAAAGAACAGAGTTTCAAAGTAAAGATTATTCCTATAATGCATTCCCTTTTAGTCTAAAATAAAATCTCTTGCCCTGAAACAGTGTTTAAGGTGAATACAAAGCTGTTTCATAGTGTGAAAAAGGTAAGGAACAGAGTTTCTAAGTAAAGATTCTTCTTATAATGCATTCCCTTTTAGTCTAAAACACATTCTCTTGCCCTGAAACAGTGATTAAGTTGAATATAAAGCTGTTTCATTGTTTGAAAAAGGTAAAGAACAGAGTTTCTAAGAAAAGATTCTTCTTATAATGCATTCCCTTTTAGTCTAAACACGATCTCTTGCCCTGCAACAGTGTTTAAGGTGACTACAAAGCTTTTCATTGTGTAAAAAAGGTAAAGAACAGAGTTTCTAAGAAAAGATTCTGCTTATAATGCATTCCCTTTTAGTCTAAAACACAATCTCTTGCCCTGAAACAGTGTTTAAGGTGAATACAAAGCTGTTTCATAGTGTGAAAAAGGTAAAGAACCGAGTTTCTAAGTAAAGATTCTTCTTATAATGCATTCCCTTTTAGTCTAAAACACAATCTCTTGCCCTGAAACAGTGTTTAAGGCGAATACAAAGCTGTTTCATAGTGTGAAAAAGGTAAAGAAAAGAGTTTCTATGTAAAGATTCTTCTTATAATGCATTCCCTTTTAGTCTAAAACACAATCTCTTGCCCTGAAACAGTGTTTAAGTTGAATATAAAGCTGTTTCATTGTTTGAAAAAGGTAAAGAACAGAGTTTCTAAGAAAAGATTCTTCTTATAATGCATTCCCTTTTAGTCTAAAACACAATCTCTTGCCCTGCAACAGTGTTTAAGTTGAATACAAAGCTGTTTCATAGTGTGAAAAAGGTAAAGAACAGTTTCTAAGTAAAGATTCTTCTTATAATGCATTCCCTTTTAGTCTAAAACACAATCTCTTGCCCTGAAACAGTGTTTAAGGTGAATACAAAGCTGTTTCATAGTGTGAAAAAGGTAAGGAACAGAGTTTCTAAGTAAAGATTCTTCTTATAATGCATTCCCTTTTAGTCTAAAACACATTCTCTTGCCCTGAAACAGTGATTAAGTTGAATATAAAGCTGTTTCATTGTTTGAAAAAGGTAAAGAACAGAGTTTCTAAGAAAAGATTCTTCTTATAATGCATTCCCTTTTAGTCTAAACACGATCTCTTGCCCTGCAACAGTGTTTAAGTTGAATACAAAGCTGTTTCATAGTGTGAAAAAGGTAAAGAAAAGAACAGTTTCTAAGTAAAGATTCTTCTAATAATGCATTCCCTTTTAGTCTAAAATACAATCTCTTGCCCTGAAACAGTGTTTAAGGTGAATACAAAGCTGTTTCATAGTGTGAAAAAGGTAAAGAACAGTTTCAAAGTAAAGATTCTTCTTATAATGCATTCCCTTTTAGTCTAAAACACAATCTCTTGCCCTGCAACAGTGTTTAAGGTGATTACAAAGCTGTTTCATAGTGTGAAAAAGGTAAAGAACAGAGTTTCAAAGTAAAGATTCTTCTTATAATGCATTCCCTTTTAGTCTAAAATACAATCTCTTGCCCTGAAACAGTGTTTAAGGTGAATACAAAGCTGTTTCATAGTGTGAAAAAGGTAAAGAACAGAGTTTCTAAGAAAAAATTCTTCTTATAATGCATTCCCTTTTAGTCTAAAACACAATCTCTTGCCCTGCAACAGTGTTTAAGTTGAATACAAAGCTGTTTCATAGTGTGAAAAAGGTAAAGAACAGTTTCTAAGTAAAGATTCTTCTTATAATGCATTCCCTTTTAGTCTAAAACACAATCTCTTGCCCTGAAACAGTGTTTAAGGTGAATACAAAGCTGTTTCATAGTGTGAAAAAAGGTAAAGAACAGAGTTTCTAAGTAAAGATTCTTCTAATAATGCATTCCCTTTTAGTCTAAAATACAATCTCTTGCCCTGAAACAGTGTTTAAGGTGAATACAAAGCTGTTTCATAGTGTGAAAAAGGTAAAGAACAGAGTTTCTAAGTAAAGATTCTTCTAATAATGCATTCCGTTTTATTCTAAACACGATCTCTTGCCCTGCAACAGTGTTTAAGGTGAATACAAAGCTGTTTCATTGTGTGAAAAAGGTAAAGAACAGAGTTTCAAAGTAAAGATTCTTCTTATAATGCATTCCCTTTTAGTCTAAATCACAATATCTTGCCCTGCACCAGTGTTTAAGGTGAATACAAAGCTGTTTCATTGTGTGAAAAAGGTAAAGAACAGAGTTTCAAAGTAAAGATTCTTCTTATAACGCATTCCCTTTTAGTCTAAATCACAATCTGTTGCCCTGAAACAGTGTTTAAGGTGAATACAAAGCTGTTTCATAGTGTGAAAAAGGTAAAGAACAGAGTTTCAAAGTAAAGATTATTCCTATAATGCATTCCCTTTTAGTCTAAAATAAAATCTCTTGCCCTGAAACAGTGTTTAAGGTGAATACAAAGCTGTTTCATAGTGTGAAAAAGGTAAGGAACAGAGTTTCTAAGTAAAGATTCTTCTTATAATGCATTCCCTTTTAGTCTAAAACACATTCTCTTGCCCTGAAACAGTGATTAAGTTGAATATAAAGCTGTTTCATTGTTTGAAAAAGGTAAAGAACAGAGTTTCTAAGAAAAGATTCTTCTTATAATGCATTCCCTTTTAGTCTAAACACGATCTCTTGCCCTGCAACAGTGTTTAAGGTGACTACAAAGCTGTTTCATAGTGTGAAAAAGGTAAAGAACAGTTTCTAAGTAAAGATTCTTCTTATAATGCATTCCCTTTTAGTCTAAAACACAATCTCTTGCCCTGAAACAGTGTTTAAGGTCAATACAAAGCTGTTTCATAGTGTGAAAAAGGTAAGGAACAGAGTTTCTAAGTAAAGATTCTTCTTATAATGCATTCCCTTTTAGTCTAAAACACAATCTCTTGCCCTGCAACAGTGTTTAAGTTGAATACAAAGCTGTTTCATAGTGTGAAAAAGGTAAAGAACAGTTTCTAAGTAAAGATTCTTCTTATAATGCATTCCCTTTTAGTCTAAAACACAATCTCTTGCCCTGAAACAGTGTTTAAGGTGAATACAAAGCTGTTTCATAGTGTGAAAAAAGGTAAAGAACAGAGTTTCTAAGTAAAGATTCTTCTAATAATGCATTCCCTTTTAGTCTAAAATACAATCTCTTGCCCTGAAACAGTGTTTAAGGTGAATACAAAGCTGTTTCATAGTGTGAAAAAGGTAAAGAACAGAGTTTCTAAGTAAAGATTCTTCTAATAATGCATTCCGTTTTATTCTAAACACGATCTCTTGCCCTGCAACAGTGTTTAAGGTGAATACAAAGCTGTTTCATTGTGTGAAAAAGGTAAAGAACAGAGTTTCAAAGTAAAGATTCTTCTTATAATGCATTCCCTTTTAGTCTAAATCACAATATCTTGCCCTGCACCAGTGTTTAAGGTGAATACAAAGCTGTGTCATTGTGTTAAAAAGGTAAAGAACAGAGTTTCAAAGTAAAGATTCTTCTTATAACGCATTCCCTTTTAGTCTAAATCACAATCTGTTGCCCTGAAACAGTGTTTAAGGTGAATACAAAGCTGTTTCATAGTGTGAAAAAGGTAAAGAACAGAGTTTCAAAGTAAAGATTATTCCTATAATGCATTCCCTTTTAGTCTAAAATAAAATCTCTTGCCCTGAAACAGTGTTTAAGGTGAATACAAAGCTGTTTCATAGTGTGAAAAAGGTAAGGAACAGAGTTTCTAAGTAAAGATTCTTCTTATAATGCATTCCCTTTTAGTCTAAAACACATTCTCTTGCCCTGAAACAGTGATTAAGTTGAATATAAAGCTGTTTCATTGTTTGAAAAAGGTAAAGAACAGAGTTTCTAAGAAAAGATTCTTCTTATAATGCATTCCCTTTTAGTCTAAACACGATCTCTTGCCCTGCAACAGTGTTTAAGGTGACTACAAAGCTTTTCATTGTGTAAAAAAGGTAAAGAACAGAGTTTCTAAGAAAAGATTCTGCTTATAATGCATTCCCTTTTAGTCTAAAACACAATCTCTTGCCCTGAAACAGTGTTTAAGGTGAATACAAAGCTGTTTCATAGTGTGAAAAAGGTAAAGAACCGAGTTTCTAAGTAAAGATTCTTCTTATAATGCATTCCCTTTTAGTCTAAAACACAATCTCTTGCCCTGAAACAGTGTTTAAGGCGAATACAAAGCTGTTTCATAGTGTGAAAAAGGTAAAGAAAAGAGTTTCTAAGTAAAGATTCTTCTTATAATGCATTCCCTTTTAGTCTAAAACACAATCTCTTGCCCTGAAACAGTGTTTAAGGTGATTACAAAGCTGTTTCATAGTGTGAAAAAGGTAAAGAACAGAGTTTCAAAGTAAA
This sequence comes from Electrophorus electricus, assembly GCF_041902795.1. Lineage (NCBI taxonomy): Eukaryota > Metazoa > Chordata > Actinopteri > Gymnotiformes > Gymnotidae > Electrophorus > Electrophorus electricus. The sequence goes on along the minus strand of NC_137508.1, from coordinate 17,212,672 downwards.
GATTCTTCTTATAATGCATTCCCTTTTAGTCTAAAATACAATCTCTTGCCCTGAAACAGTGTTTAAGGTGAATACAAAGCTGTTTCATAGTGTGAAAAAGGTAAAGAACAGAGTTTCTAAGAAAAAATTCTTCTTATAATGCATTCCCTTTTAGTCTAAAACACAATCTCTTGCCCTGCAACAGTGTTTAAGTTGAATACAAAGCTGTTTCATAGTGTGAAAAAGGTAAAGAACAGTTTCTAAGTAAAGATTCTTCTTATAATGCATTCCCTTTTAGTCTAAAACACAATCTCTTGCCCTGAAACAGTGTTTAAGGTGAATACAAAGCTGTTTCATAGTGTGAAAAAAGGTAAAGAACAGAGTTTCTAAGTAAAGATTCTTCTAATAATGCATTCCCTTTTAGTCTAAAATACAATCTCTTGCCCTGAAACAGTGTTTAAGGTGAATACAAAGCTGTTTCATAGTGTGAAAAAGGTAAAGAACAGAGTTTCTAAGTAAAGATTCTTCTAATAATGCATTCCGTTTTATTCTAAACACGATCTCTTGCCCTGCAACAGTGTTTAAGGTGAATACAAAGCTGTTTCATTGTGTGAAAAAGGTAAAGAACAGAGTTTCAAAGTAAAGATTCTTCTTATAATGCATTCCCTTTTAGTCTAAATCACAATATCTTGCCCTGCACCAGTGTTTAAGGTGAATACAAAGCTGTTTCATTGTGTGAAAAAGGTAAAGAACAGAGTTTCAAAGTAAAGATTCTTCTTATAACGCATTCCCTTTTAGTCTAAATCACAATCTGTTGCCCTGAAACAGTGTTTAAGGTGAATACAAAGCTGTTTCATAGTGTGAAAAAGGTAAAGAACAGAGTTTCAAAGTAAAGATTATTCCTATAATGCATTCCCTTTTAGTCTAAAATAAAATCTCTTGCCCTGAAACAGTGTTTAAGGTGAATACAAAGCTGTTTCATAGTGTGAAAAAGGTAAGGAACAGAGTTTCTAAGTAAAGATTCTTCTTATAATGCATTCCCTTTTAGTCTAAAACACATTCTCTTGCCCTGAAACAGTGATTAAGTTGAATATAAAGCTGTTTCATTGTTTGAAAAAGGTAAAGAACAGAGTTTCTAAGAAAAGATTCTTCTTATAATGCATTCCCTTTTAGTCTAAACACGATCTCTTGCCCTGCAACAGTGTTTAAGGTGACTACAAAGCTTTTCATTGTGTAAAAAAGGTAAAGAACAGAGTTTCTAAGAAAAGATTCTGCTTATAATGCATTCCCTTTTAGTCTAAAACACAATCTCTTGCCCTGAAACAGTGTTTAAGGTGAATACAAAGCTGTTTCATAGTGTGAAAAAGGTAAAGAACCGAGTTTCTAAGTAAAGATTCTTCTTATAATGCATTCCCTTTTAGTCTAAAACACAATCTCTTGCCCTGAAACAGTGTTTAAGTTGAATATAAAGCTGTTTCATTGTTTGAAAAAGGTAAAGAACAGAGTTTCTAAGAAAAGATTCTTCTTATAATGCATTCCCTTTTAGTCTAAAACACAATCTCTTGCCCTGCAACAGTGTTTAAGTTGAATACAAAGCTGTTTCATAGTGTGAAAAAGGTAAAGAACAGTTTCTAAGTAAAGATTCTTCTTATAATGCATTCCCTTTTAGTCTAAAACACAATCTCTTGCCCTGAAACAGTGTTTAAGGTCAATACAAAGCTGTTTCATAGTGTGAAAAAGGTAAGGAACAGAGTTTCTAAGTAAAGATTCTTCTTATAATGCATTCCCTTTTAGTCTAAAACACAATCTCTTGCCCTGCAACAGTGTTTAAGTTGAATACAAAGCTGTTTCATAGTGTGAAAAAGGTAAAGAACAGTTTCTAAGTAAAGATTCTTCTTATAATGCATTCCCTTTTAGTCTAAAACACAATCTCTTGCCCTGAAACAGTGTTTAAGGTGAATACAAAGCTGTTTCATAGTGTGAAAAAAGGTAAAGAACAGAGTTTCTAAGTAAAGATTCTTCTAATAATGCATTCCCTTTTAGTCTAAAATACAATCTCTTGCCCTGAAACAGTGTTTAAGGTGAATACAAAGCTGTTTCATAGTGTGAAAAAGGTAAAGAACAGAGTTTCTAAGTAAAGATTCTTCTAATAATGCATTCCGTTTTATTCTAAACACGATCTCTTGCCCTGCAACAGTGTTTAAGGTGAATACAAAGCTGTTTCATTGTGTGAAAAAGGTAAAGAACAGAGTTTCAAAGTAAAGATTCTTCTTATAATGCATTCCCTTTTAGTCTAAATCACAATATCTTGCCCTGCACCAGTGTTTAAGGTGAATACAAAGCTGTGTCATTGTGTTAAAAAGGTAAAGAACAGAGTTTCAAAGTAAAGATTCTTCTTATAACGCATTCCCTTTTAGTCTAAATCACAATCTGTTGCCCTGAAACAGTGTTTAAGGTGAATACAAAGCTGTTTCATAGTGTGAAAAAGGTAAAGAACAGAGTTTCAAAGTAAAGATTATTCCTATAATGCATTCCCTTTTAGTCTAAAATAAAATCTCTTGCCCTGAAACAGTGTTTAAGGTGAATACAAAGCTGTTTCATAGTGTGAAAAAGGTAAGGAACAGAGTTTCTAAGTAAAGATTCTTCTTATAATGCATTCCCTTTTAGTCTAAAACACATTCTCTTGCCCTGAAACAGTGATTAAGTTGAATATAAAGCTGTTTCATTGTTTGAAAAAGGTAAAGAACAGAGTTTCTAAGAAAAGATTCTTCTTATAATGCATTCCCTTTTAGTCTAAACACGATCTCTTGCCCTGCAACAGTGTTTAAGGTGACTACAAAGCTTTTCATTGTGTAAAAAAGGTAAAGAACAGAGTTTCTAAGAAAAGATTCTGCTTATAATGCATTCCCTTTTAGTCTAAAACACAATCTCTTGCCCTGAAACAGTGTTTAAGGTGAATACAAAGCTGTTTCATAGTGTGAAAAAGGTAAAGAACCGAGTTTCTAAGTAAAGATTCTTCTTATAATGCATTCCCTTTTAGTCTAAAACACAATCTCTTGCCCTGAAACAGTGTTTAAGGCGAATACAAAGCTGTTTCATAGTGTGAAAAAGGTAAAGAAAAGAGTTTCTAAGTAAAGATTCTTCTTATAATGCATTCCCTTTTAGTCTAAAACACAATCTCTTGCCCTGAAACAGTGTTTAAGTTGAATATAAAGCTGTTTCATTGTTTGAAAAAGGTAAAGAACAGAGTTTCTAAGAAAAGATTCTTCTTATAATGCATTCCCTTTTAGTCTAAAACACAATCTCTTGCCCTGCAACAGTGTTTAAGTTGAATACAAAGCTGTTTCATAGTGTGAAAAAGGTAAAGAACAGTTTCTAAGTAAAGATTCTTCTTATAATGCATTCCCTTTTAGTCTAAAACACAATCTCTTGCCCTGAAACAGTGTTTAAGGTGAATACAAAGCTGTTTCATAGTGTGAAAAAGGTAAGGAACAGAGTTTCTAAGTAAAGATTCTTCTTATAATGCATTCCCTTTTAGTCTAAAACACATTCTCTTGCCCTGAAACAGTGATTAAGTTGAATATAAAGCTGTTTCATTGTTTGAAAAAGGTAAAGAACAGAGTTTCTAAGAAAAGATTCTTCTTATAATGCATTCCCTTTTAGTCTAAACACGATCTCTTGCCCTGCAACAGTGTTTAAGTTGAATACAAAGCTGTTTCATAGTGTGAAAAAGGTAAAGAAAAGAACAGTTTCTAAGTAAAGATTCTTCTTATAATGCATTCCCTTTTAGTCTAAAACACAATCTCTTGCCCTGAAACAGTGTTTAAGGTGAATACAAAGCTGTTTCATAGTGTGAAAAAGGTAAATAACAGTTTCTAAGTAAAGATTCTTCTTATAATGCATTCCCTTTTAGTCTAAAACACATTCTCTTGCCCTGAAACAGTGATTAAGTTGAATATAAAGCTGTTTCATTGTTTGAAAAAGGTAAAGAACAGAGTTTCTAAGAAAAGATTCTTCTTATAATGCATTCCCTTTTAGTCTAAACACGATCTCTTGCCCTGCAACAGTGTTTAAGGTGACTACAAAGCTTTTCATTGTGTAAAAAAGGTAAAGAACAGAGTTTCTAAGAAAAGATTCTGCTTATAATGCATTCCCTTTTAGTCTAAAACACAATCTCTTGCCCTGAAACAGTGTTTAAGGTGAATACAAAGCTGTTTCATAGTGTGAAAAAGGTAAAGAACCGAGTTTCTAAGTAAAGATTCTTCTTATAATGCATTCCCTTTTAGTCTAAAATACAATCTCTTGCCCTGAAACAGTGTTTAAGGTGAATACAAAGCTGTTTCATAGTGTGAAAAAGGTAAAGAACAGAGTTTCTAAGTAAAGATTCTTCTAATAATGCATTCCGTTTTATTCTAAACACGATCTCTTGCCCTGCAACAGTGTTTAAGGTGAATACAAAGCTGTTTCATTGTGTGAAAAAGGTAAAGAACAGAGTTTCAAAGTAAAGATTCTTCTTATAATGCATTCCCTTTTAGTCTAAATCACAATATCTTGCCCTGCACCAGTGTTTAAGGTGAATACAAAGCTGTGTCATTGTGTGAAAAAGGTAAAGAACAGAGTTTCAAAGTAAAGATTCTTCTTATAACGCATTCCCTTTTAGTCTAAATCACAATCTGTTGCCCTGAAACAGTGTTTAAGGTGAATACAAAGCTGTTTCATAGTGTGAAAAAGGTAAAGAACAGAGTTTCAAAGTAAAGATTATTCCTATAATGCATTCCCTTTTAGTCTAAAATAAAATCTCTTGCCCTGAAACAGTGTTTAAGGTGAATACAAAGCTGTTTCATAGTGTGAAAAAGGTAAGGAACAGAGTTTCTAAGTAAAGATTCTTCTTATAATGCATTCCCTTTTAGTCTAAAACACATTCTCTTGCCCTGAAACAGTGATTAAGTTGAATATAAAGCTGTTTCATTGTTTGAAAAAGGTAAAGAACAGAGTTTCTAAGAAAAGATTCTTCTTATAATGCATTCCCTTTTAGTCTAAACACGATCTCTTGCCCTGCAACAGTGTTTAAGGTGACTACAAAGCTTTTCATTGTGTAAAAAAGGTAAAGAACAGAGTTTCTAAGAAAAGATTCTGCTTATAATGCATTCCCTTTTAGTCTAAAACACAATCTCTTGCCCTGAAACAGTGTTTAAGGTGAATACAAAGCTGTTTCATAGTGTGAAAAAGGTAAAGAACCGAGTTTCTAAGTAAAGATTCTTCTTATAATGCATTCCCTTTTAGTCTAAAACACAATCTCTTGCCCTGAAACAGTGTTTAAGGCGAATACAAAGCTGTTTCATAGTGTGAAAAAGGTAAAGAAAAGAGTTTCTAAGTAAAGATTCTTCTTATAATGCATTCCCTTTTAGTCTAAAACACAATCTCTTGCCCTGAAACAGTGTTTAAGTTGAATATAAAGCTGTTTCATTGTTTGAAAAAGGTAAAGAACAGAGTTTCTAAGAAAAGATTCTTCTTATAATGCATTCCCTTTTAGTCTAAAACACAATCTCTTGCCCTGCAACAGTGTTTAAGTTGAATACAAAGCTGTTTCATAGTGTGAAAAAGGTAAAGAACAGTTTCTAAGTAAAGATTCTTCTTATAATGCATTCCCTTTTAGTCTAAAACACAATCTCTTGCCCTGAAACAGTGTTTAAGGTGAATACAAAGCTGTTTCATAGTGTGAAAAAGGTAAGGAACAGAGTTTCTAAGTAAAGATTCTTCTTATAATGCATTCCCTTTTAGTCTAAAACACATTCTCTTGCCCTGAAACAGTGATTAAGTTGAATATAAAGCTGTTTCATTGTTTGAAAAAGGTAAAGAACAGAGTTTCTAAGAAAAGATTCTTCTTATAATGCATTCCCTTTTAGTCTAAACACGATCTCTTGCCCTGCAACAGTGTTTAAGTTGAATACAAAGCTGTTTCATAGTGTGAAAAAGGTAAAGAAAAGAACAGTTTCTAAGTAAAGATTCTTCTTATAATGCATTCCCTTTTAGTCTAAAACACAATCTCTTGCCCTGAAACAGTGTTTAAGGTGAATACAAAGCTGTTTCATAGTGTGAAAAAGGTAAATAACAGTTTCTAAGTAAAGATTCTTCTTATAATGCATTCCCTGTTAGTCTAAAACACAATCTCTTGCCCTGCAACAGTGTTTAAGGTGAATACAAATCTCTTTCATAGTGTGAAAAAAGGTAAAGAACAGAGTTTCTAAGTAAAGATTCTTCTAATAATGCATTCCCTTTTAGTCTAAAATACAATCTCTTGCCCTGAAACAGTGTTTAAGGTGAATACAAAGCTGTTTCATAGTGTGAAAAAGGTAAAGAACAGAGTTTCAAAGTAAAGATTATTCCTATAATGCATTCCCTTTTAGTCTAAAATAAAATCTCTTGCCCTGAAACAGTGTTTAAGGTGAATACAAAGCTGTTTCATAGTGTGAAAAAGGTAAGGAACAGAGTTTCTAAGTAAAGATTCTTCTTATAATGCATTCCCTTTTAGTCTAAAACACAATCTCTTGCCCTGAAACAGTGTTTAAGGCGAATACAAAGCTGTTTCATAGTGTGAAAAAGGTAAAGAAAAGAGTTTCTAAGTAAAGATTCTTCTTATAATGCATTCCCTTTTAGTCTAAAACACAATCTCTTGCCCTGAAACAGTGTTTAAGTTGAATATAAAGCTGTTTCATTGTTTGAAAAAGGTAAAGAACAGAGTTTCTAAGAAAAGATTCTTCTTATAATGCATTCCCTTTTAGTCTAAAACACAATCTCTTGCCCTGCAACAGTGTTTAAGTTGAATACAAAGCTGTTTCATAGTGTGAAAAAGGTAAAGAACAGTTTCTAAGTAAAGATTCTTCTTATAATGCATTCCCTTTTAGTCTAAAACACAATCTCTTGCCCTGAAACAGTGTTTAAGGTGAATACAAAGCTGTTTCATAGTGTGAAAAAGGTAAGGAACAGAGTTTCTAAGTAAAGATTCTTCTTATAATGCATTCCCTTTTAGTCTAAAACACATTCTCTTGCCCTGAAACAGTGATTAAGTTGAATATAAAGCTGTTTCATTGTTTGAAAAAGGTAAAGAACAGAGTTTCTAAGAAAAGATTCTTCTTATAATGCATTCCCTTTTAGTCTAAACACGATCTCTTGCCCTGCAACAGTGTTTAAGTTGAATACAAAGCTGTTTCATAGTGTGAAAAAGGTAAAGAAAAGAACAGTTTCTAAGTAAAGATTCTTCTTATAATGCATTCCCTTTTAGTCTAAAACACAATCTCTTGCCCTGAAACAGTGTTTAAGGTGAATACAAAGCTGTTTCATAGTGTGAAAAAGGTAAATAACAGTTTCTAAGTAAAGATTCTTCTTATAATGCATTCCCTGTTAGTCTAAAACACAATCTCTTGCCCTGCAACAGTGTTTAAGGTGAATACAAATCTCTTTCATAGTGTGAAAAAAGGTAAAGAACAGAGTTTCTAAGTAAAGATTCTTCTAATAATGCATTCCCTTTTAGTCTAAAATACAATCTCTTGCCCTGAAACAGTGTTTAAGGTGAATACAAAGCTGTTTCATAGTGTGAAAAAGGTAAAGAACAGAGTTTCAAAGTAAAGATTATTCCTATAATGCATTCCCTTTTAGTCTAAAATAAAATCTCTTGCCCTGAAACAGTGTTTAAGGTGAATACAAAGCTGTTTCATAGTGTGAAAAAGGTAAGGAACAGAGTTTCTAAGTAAAGATTCTTCTTATAATGCATTCCCTTTTAGTCTAAAACACATTCTCTTGCCCTGAAACAGTGATTAAGTTGAATATAAAGCTGTTTCATTGTTTGAAAAAGGTAAAGAACAGAGTTTCTAAGAAAAGATTCTTCTTATAATGCATTCCCTTTTAGTCTAAACACGATCTCTTGCCCTGCAACAGTGTTTAAGGTGACTACAAAGCTTTTCATTGTGTAAAAAAGGTAAAGAACAGAGTTTCTAAGAAAAGATTCTGCTTATAATGCATTCCCTTTTAGTCTAAAACACAATCTCTTGCCCTGAAACAGTGTTTAAGGTGAATACAAAGCTGTTTCATAGTGTGAAAAAGGTAAAGAACCGAGTTTCTAAGTAAAGATTCTTCTTATAATGCATTCCCTTTTAGTCTAAAATACAATCTCTTGCCCTGAAACAGTGTTTAAGGTGAATACAAAGCTGTTTCATAGTGTGAAAAAGGTAAAGAACAGAGTTTCTAAGTAAAGATTCTTCTAATAATGCATTCCGTTTTATTCTAAACACGATCTCTTGCCCTGCAACAGTGTTTAAGGTGAATACAAAGCTGTTTCATTGTGTGAAAAAGGTAAAGAACAGAGTTTCAAAGTAAAGATTCTTCTTATAATGCATTCCCTTTTAGTCTAAATCACAATATCTTGCCCTGCACCAGTGTTTAAGGTGAATACAAAGCTGTGTCATTGTGTGAAAAAGGTAAAGAACAGAGTTTCAAAGTAAAGATTCTTCTTATAACGCATTCCCTTTTAGTCTAAATCACAATCTGTTGCCCTGAAACAGTGTTTAAGGTGAATACAAAGCTGTTTCATAGTGTGAAAAAGGTAAAGAACAGAGTTTCAAAGTAAAGATTATTCCTATAATGCATTCCCTTTTAGTCTAAAATAAAATCTCTTGCCCTGAAACAGTGTTTAAGGTGAATACAAAGCTGTTTCATAGTGTGAAAAAGGTAAGGAACAGAGTTTCTAAGTAAAGATTCTTCTTATAATGCATTCCCTTTTAGTCTAAAACACATTCTCTTGCCCTGAAACAGTGATTAAGTTGAATATAAAGCTGTTTCATTGTTTGAAAAAGGTAAAGAACAGAGTTTCTAAGAAAAGATTCTTCTTATAATGCATTCCCTTTTAGTCTAAACACGATCTCTTGCCCTGCAACAGTGTTTAAGGTGACTACAAAGCTTTTCATTGTGTAAAAAAGGTAAAGAACAGAGTTTCTAAGAAAAGATTCTGCTTATAATGCATTCCCTTTTAGTCTAAAACACAATCTCTTGCCCTGAAACAGTGTTTAAGGTGAATACAAAGCTGTTTCATAGTGTGAAAAAGGTAAAGAACCGAGTTTCTAAGTAAAGATTCTTCTTATAATGCATTCCCTTTTAGTCTAAAACACAATCTCTTGCCCTGAAACAGTGTTTAAGGCGAATACAAAGCTGTTTCATAGTGTGAAAAAGGTAAATAACAGTTTCTAAGTAAAGATTCTTCTTATAATGCATTCCCTGTTAGTCTAAAACACAATCTCTTGCCCTGCAACAGTGTTTAAGTTGAATACAAAGCTGTTTCATAGTGTGAAAAAGGTAAAGAAAAGAACAGTTTCTAAGTAAAGATTCTTCTTATAATGCATTCCCTTTTAGTCTAAAACACAATCTCTTGCCCTGAAACAGTGTTTAAGGTGAATACAAAGCTGTTTCATAGTGTGAAAAAGGTAAATAACAGTTTCTAAGTAAAGATTCTTCTTATAATGCATTCCCTGTTAGTCTAAAACACAATCTCTTGCCCTGCAACAGTGTTTAAGGTGAATACAAAGCTGTTTCATAGTGTGAAAAAAGGTAAAGAACAGAGTTTCTAAGTAAAGATTCTTCTAATAATGCATTCCCTTTTAGTCTAAAATACAATCTCTTGCCCTGAAACAGTGTTTAAGGTGAATACAAAGCTGTTTCATAGTGTGATAAAGGTAAAGAACAGTTTCAAAGTAAAGATTCTTCTTATAATGCATTCCCTTTTAGTCTAAAACACAATCTCTTGCCCTGCAACAGTGTTTAAGGTGATTACAAAGCTGTTTCATAGTGTGAAAAAGGTAAAGAACAGAGTTTCAAAGTAAAGATTCTTCTTATAATGCATTCCCTTTTAGTCTAAAATACAATCTCTTGCCCTGAAACAGTGTTTAAGGTGAATACAAAGCTGTTTCATAGTGTGAAAAAGGTAAAGAACAGAGTTTCTAAGTAAAGATTCTTCTTATAATGCATTCCCTTTTAGTCTAAAACACAATCTCTTGCCCTGAAAAAGTGTTTAAGGTGAATACAAAGCTGTTTCATAGTCTGAAAAAGGTAAAGAACAGTTTCTAAGTAAAGATTATTCCTATAATGCATTCCCTTTTAGTCTAAAATACAATCTCTTGCCCTGAAACAGTGTTTAAGGTGAATACAAAGCTGTTTCATAGTGTGAAAAAGGTAAAGAAAAGAGTTTCTAAGTAAAGATTCTTCTTATAATGCATTCCCTTTTAGTCTAAAACACAATCTCTTGCCCTGAAACAGTGTTTAAGTTGAATATAAAGCTGTTTCATTGTTTGAAAAAGGTAAAGAACAGAGTTTCTAAGAAAAGATTCTTCTTATAATGCATTCCCTTTTAGTCTAAACACGATCTCTTGCCCTGCAACAGTGTTTAAGGTGAATACAAAGTTCTTCATTGTGTAAAAAAGGTAAAGAACAGAGTTTCTAAGAAAAAATTCTTCTTATAATGCATTCCCTTTTAGTCTAAAACACAATCTCTTGCCCTGCAACAGTGTTTAAGTTGAATACAAAGCTGTTTCATAGTGTGAAAAAGGTAAAGAAAAGAACAGTTTCTAAGTAAAGATTCTTCTTATAATGCATTCCCTTTTAGTCTAAAACACAATCTCTTGCCCTGAAACAGTGTTTAAGGTGAATACAAAGCTGTTTCATAGTGTGAAAAAGGTAAATAACAGTTTCTAAGTAAAGATTCTTCTTATAATGCATTCCCTGTTAGTCTAAAACACAATCTCTTGCCCTGCAACAGTGTTTAAGGTGAATACAAAGCTGTTTCATAGTGTGAAAAAAGGTAAAGAACAGAGTTTCTAAGTAAAGATTCTTCTAATAATGCATTCCCTTTTAGTCTAAAATACAATCTCTTGCCCTGAAACAGTGTTTAAGGTGAATACAAAGCTGTTTCATAGTGTGATAAAGGTAAAGAACAGTTTCAAAGTAAAGATTCTTCTTATAATGCATTCCCTTTTAGTCTAAAACACAATCTCTTGCCCTGCAACAGTGTTTAAGGTGATTACAAAGCTGTTTCATAGTGTGAAAAAGGTAAAGAACAGAGTTTCAAAGTAAAGATTCTTCTTATAATGCATTCCCTTTTAGTCTAAAATACAATCTCTTGCCCTGAAACAGTGTTTAAGGTGAATACAAAGCTGTTTCATAGTGTGAAAAAGGTAAAGAACAGAGTTTCTAAGTAAAGATTCTTCTTATAATGCATTCCCTTTTAGTCTAAAACACAATCTCTTGCCCTGAAAAAGTGTTTAAGGTGAATACAAAGCTGTTTCATAGTCTGAAAAAGGTAAAGAACAGTTTCTAAGTAAAGATTATTCCTATAATGCATTCCCTTTTAGTCTAAAATACAATCTCTTGCCCTGAAACAGTGTTTAAGGTGAATACAAAGCTGTTTCATAGTGTGAAAAAGGTAAAGAAAAGAGTTTCTAAGTAAAGATTCTTCTTATAATGCATTCCCTTTTAGTCTAAAACACAATCTCTTGCCCTGAAACAGTGTTTAAGTTGAATATAAAGCTGTTTCATTGTTTGAAAAAGGTAAAGAACAGAGTTTCTAAGAAAAGATTCTTCTTATAATGCATTCCCTTTTAGTCTAAAACACGATCTCTTGCCCTGAAACAGTGTTTAAGGTGAATATAAAGCTGTTTCATTGTTTGAAAAAGGTAAAGAACAGAGTTTCTAAGAAAAGATTCTTCTTATAATGCATTCCCTTTTAGTCTAAACACGATCTCTTGCCCTGCAACAGTGTTTAAGGTGAATACAAAGTTTTTCATTGTGTAAAAAAGGTAAAGAACAGAGTTTCTAAGAAAAAATTCTTCTTATAATGCATTCCCTTTTAGTCTAAAACACAATCTCTTGCCCTGCAACAGTGTTTAAGTTGAATACAAAGCTGTTTCATAGTGTGAAAAAGGTAAAGAACAGTTTCTAAGTAAAGATTCTTCTTATAATGCATTCCCTTTTAGTCTAAAACACAATCTCTTGCCCTGAAACAGTGTTTAAGGTGAATACAAAGCTGTTTCATAGTGTGAAAAAGGTAAATAACAGTTTCTAAGTAAAGATTCTTCTTATAATGCATTCCCTGTTAGTCTAAAACACAATCTCTTGCCCTGCAACAGTGTTTAAGGTGAATACAAAGCTGTTTCATAGTGTGAAAAAAGGTAAAGAACAGAGTTTCTAAGTAAAGATTCTTCTAATAATGCATTCCCTTTTAGTCTAAAATACAATCTCTTGCCCTGAAACAGTGTTTAAGGTGAATACAAAGCTGTTTCATAGTGTGAAAAAGGTAAATAACAGTTTCTAAGTAAAGATTGTTCTTATAATGCATTCCCTGTTAGTCTAAAACACAATCTCTTGCCCTGCAACAGTGTTTAAGGTGAATACAAAGCTGTTTCATAGTGTGAAAAAAGGTAAAGAACAGAGTTTCTAAGTAAAGATTCTTCTAATAATGCATTCCCTTTTAGTCTAAAATACAATCTCTTGCCCTGAAACAGTGTTTAAGGTGAATACAAAGCTGTTTCATAGTGTGAAAAAGGTAAAGAACAGAGTTTCTAAGTAAAGATTCTTCTAATAATGCATTCCCTTTTATTCTAAACACGATCTCTTGCCCTGCAACAGTGTTTAAGGTGAATACAAAGCTGTTTCATTGTGTGAAAAAGGTAAAGAACAGAGTTTCAAAGTAAAGATTCTTCTTATAATGCATTCCCTTTTAGTCTAAATCACAATATCTTGCCCTGCAACAGTGTTTAAGGTGAATACAAAGCTGTTTCATTGTGTGAAAAAGGTAAAGAACAGAGTTTCAAAGTAAAGATTCTTCTTATAACGCATTCCCTTTTAGTCTAAATCACAATCTGTTGCCCTGAAACAGTGTTTAAGGTGAATACAAAGCTGTTTCATAGTGTGAAAAAGGTAAAGAACAGAGTTTCAAAGTAAAGATTATTCCTATAATGCATTCCCTTTTAGTCTAAAATAAAATCTCTTGCCCTGAAACAGTGTTTAAGGTGAATACAAAGCTGTTTCATAGTGTGAAAAAGGTAAGGAACAGAGTTTCTAAGTAAAGATTCTTCTTATAATGCATTCCCTTTTAGTCTAAAACACATTCTCTTGCCCTGAAACAGTGATTAAGTTGAATATAAAGCTGTTTCATTGTTTGAAAAAGGTAAAGAACAGAGTTTCTAAGAAAAGATTCTTCTTATAATGCATTCCCTTTTAGTCTAAACACGATCTCTTGCCCTGAAACAGTGTTTAAGGCGAATACAAAACTGTTTCATAGTGTGAAAAAGGTAAAGAACAGAGTTTCAAAGTAAAGATTCTTCTTATAATGCATTCCCTTTTAGTCTAAAACACAATCTCTTGCCCTGAAACAGTGTTTAAGGTGAATACAAAGCTGTTTCATAGTGTGAAAAAGGTAAAGAACAGAGTTTCTAATTAAAGATTCTTCTTATAATGCATTCCCTTTTAGTCTAAAACACAATCTCTTGCCCTGAAACAGTGTTTAAGTTGAATATAAAGCTGTTTCATTGTTTGAAAAAGGTAAAGAACAGAGTTTCTAAGAAAAGATTCTTCTTATAATGCATTCCCTTTTAGTCTAAACACGATCTCTTGCCCTGCAACAGTGTTTAAGGTGAATACAAAGTTTTTCATTGTGTAAAAAAGGTAAAGAACAGAGTTTCTAAGAAAAAATTCTTCTTATAATGCATTCCCTTTTAGTCTAAAACACAATCTCTTGCCCTGCAACAGTGTTTAAGTTGAATACAAAGCTGTTTCATAGTGTGAAAAAGGTAAAGAACAGTTTCTAAGTAAAGATTCTTCTTATAATGCATTCCCTTTTAGTCTAAAACACAATCTCTTGCCCTGAAACAGTGTTTAAGGTGAATACAAAGCTGTTTCATAGTGTGAAAAAGGTAAATAACAGTTTCTAAGTAAAGATTCTTCTTATAATGCATTCCCTGTTAGTCTAAAACACAATCTCTTGCCCTGCAACAGTGTTTAAGGTGAATACAAAGCTGTTTCATAGTGTGAAAAAAGGTAAAGAACAGAGTTTCAAAGTAAAGATTCTTCTTATAATGCATTCCCTTTTAGTCTAAAACACAATCTCTTGCCCTGAAACAGTGTTTAAGGTGAATACAAAGCTGTTTCATAGTTTGAAAAAGGTAAAGAACAGAGTTTCTAAGAAAAGATTCTTCTTATAATGCATTCCCTTTTAGTCTAAACACGATCTCTTGCCCTGCAACAGTGTTTAAGGTGAATACAAAGCTGTTTCATTGTGTAAAAAAGGTAAAGAACAGAGTTTCTAAGAAAAGATTCTTCTTATAATGCATTCCCTTTTAGTCTAAAACACAATCTCTTGCCCTGATACAATGTTTAAGGTGAATACAAAGCTGTTTCATAGTGTGAAAAAGGTAAAGAACAGTTTCTAAGTAAAGATTATTCCTATACTGCATTCCCTTTTAGTCTAAAATACAATCTCTTGCCCTGAAACAGTGTTTAAGGTGAATACAAAGCTGTTTCATAGTGTGAAAAAGGTAAAGAACAGAGTTTCTAATTAAAGATTCTTCTTATAATGCATTCCCTTTTATTCTAAAACACAATCTCTTGCCCTGAAAGTTTTTAAGTTGAATATAAAGCTGTTTCATAGTGTGAAAAAGGTAAAGAACAGAGTTTCTAAGTAAAGATTCTTCTTATAATGCATTCCCTTTTAGTCTAAAACACAATCTCTTGCCCTGAAACAGTGTTTAAGTTGAATATAAAGCTGTTTCATAGTTTGAAAAAGGTAAAGAACAGAGTTTCTAAGAAAAGATTCTTCTTATAATGCATTCCCTTTTAGTCTAAAACACAATCTCTTGCCCTGAAACAGTGTTTAAGGTGAATACAAAGCTGTTTCATAGTGTGAAAAAGGTAAAGAACAGAGTTTCTAAGTAAAGATTCTTCTAATAATGCATTCCCTTTTAGTCTAAACACGATCTCTTGCCCTGCAACAGTGTTTAAGGTGAATACAAAGCTGTTTCATAGTGTGAAAAAGGTAAAGAACCGAGTTTCTAAGTAAAGATTCTTCTTATAATGCATTCCCTTATAGTCTAAAACACAATCTCTTGCCCTGAAACAGTGTTTAAGGCGAATACAAAACTGTTTCATAGTGTGAAAAAGGTAAAGAACAGAGTTTCAAAGTAAAAATTCTTCTTATAATGCATTCCCTTTTAGTCTAAAACACAATCTCTTGCCCTGAAACAGTGTTTAAGGTGAATACAAAGCTGTTTCATTGTTTGAAAAAGGTAAAGAACAGAGTTTCTAAGAAAAGATTCTTCTTATAATGCATTCCCTTTTAGTCTAAACACGATCTCTTGCCCTGAAACAGTGTTTAAGGCGAATACAAAACTGTTTCATAGTGTGAAAAAGGTAAAGAACAGAGTTTCAAAGTAAAGATTCTTCTTATAATGCATTCCCTTTTAGTCTAAAACACAATCTCTTGCCCTGAAACAGTGTTTAAGGTGAATACAAAGCTGTTTCATAGTGTGAAAAAGGTAAAGAACAGAGTTTCTAATTAAAGATTCTTCTTATAATGCATTCCCTTTTAGTCTAAAACACAATCTCTTGCCCTGAAACAGTGTTTAAGTTGAATATAAAGCTGTTTCATTGTTTGAAAAAGGTAAAGAACAGAGTTTCTAAGAAAAGATTCTTCTTATAATGCATTCCCTTTTAGTCTAAACACGATCTCTTGCCCTGCAACAGTGTTTAAGGTGAATACAAAGTTTTTCATTGTGTAAAAAAGGTAAAGAACAGAGTTTCTAAGAAAAAATTCTTCTTATAATGCATTCCCTTTTAGTCTAAAACACAATCTCTTGCCCTGCAACAGTGTTTAAGTTGAATACAAAGCTGTTTCATAGTGTGAAAAAGGTAAAGAACAGTTTCTAAGTAAAGATTCTTCTTATAATGCATTCCCTTTTAGTCTAAAACACAATCTCTTGCCCTGAAACAGTGTTTAAGGTGAATACAAAGCTGTTTCATAGTGTGAAAAAGGTAAATAACAGTTTCTAAGTAAAGATTCTTCTTATAATGCATTCCCTGTTAGTCTAAAACACAATCTCTTGCCCTGCAACAGTGTTTAAGGTGAATACAAAGCTGTTTCATAGTGTGAAAAAAGGTAAAGAACAGAGTTTCAAAGTAAAGATTCTTCTTATAATGCATTCCCTTTTAGTCTAAAACACAATCTCTTGCCCTGAAACAGTGTTTAAGGTGAATACAAAGCTGTTTCATAGTTTGAAAAAGGTAAAGAACAGAGTTTCTAAGAAAAGATTCTTCTTATAATGCATTCCCTTTTAGTCTAAACACGATCTCTTGCCCTGCAACAGTGTTTAAGGTGAATACAAAGCTGTTTCATTGTGTAAAAAAGGTAAAGAACAGAGTTTCTAAGAAAAGATTCTTCTTATAATGCATTCCCTTTTAGTCTAAAACACAATCTCTTGCCCTGATACAATGTTTAAGGTGAATACAAAGCTGTTTCATAGTGTGAAAAAGGTAAAGAACAGTTTCTAAGTAAAGATTATTCCTATAATGCATTCCCTTTTAGTCTAAAATACAATCTCTTGCCCTGAAACAGTGTTTAAGGTGAATACAAAGCTGTTTCATAGTGTGAAAAAGGTAAAGAACAGAGTTTCTAATTAAAGATTCTTCTTATAATGCATTCCCTTTTATTCTAAAACACAATCTCTTGCCCTGAAAGTTTTTAAGTTGAATATAAAGCTGTTTCATAGTGTGAAAAAGGTAAAGAACAGAGTTTCTAAGTAAAGATTCTTCTTATAATGCATTCCCTTTTAGTCTAAAACACAATCTCTTGCCCTGAAACAGTGTTTAAGTTGAATATAAAGCTGTTTCATAGTTTGAAAAAGGTAAAGAACAGAGTTTCTAAGAAAAGATTCTTCTTATAATGCATTCCCTTTTAGTCTAAAACACAATCTCTTGCCCTGAAAGTTTTTAAGTTGAATACAAAGCTGTTTCATAGTGTGAAAAAGGTAAATAACAGAGTTTCTAAGTAAAGATTCTTCTAATAATGCATTCCCTTTTAGTCTAAAATACAATCTCTTGCCCTGAAACAGTGTTTAAGGTGAATACAAAGCTGTTTCATAGTGTGAAAAAGGTAAAGAACAGAGTTTCTAAGTAAAGATTCTTCTAATAATGCATTCCCTTTTAGTCTAAACACGATCTCTTGCCCTGCAACAGTGTTTAAGGTGAATACAAAGCTGTTTCATAGTGTGAAAAAGGTAAAGAACCGAGTTTCTAAGTAAAGATTCTTCTTATAATGCATTCCCTTATAGTCTAAAACACAATCTCTTGCCCTGAAACAGTGTTTAAGGCGAATACAAAACTGTTTCATAGTGTGAAAAAGGTAAAGAACAGAGTTTCAAAGTAAAAATTCTTCTTATAATGCATTCCCTTTTAGTCTAAAACACAATCTCTTGCCCTGAAACAGTGTTTAAGGTGAATACAAAGCTGTTTCATAGTTTGAAAAAGGTAAAGAACAGAGTTTCTAAGAAAAGATTCTTCTTATAATGCATTCCCTTTTAGTCTAAACACGATCTCTTGCCCTGCAACAGTGTTTAAGGTGAATACAAAGCTGTTTCATTGTGTAAAAAAGGTAAAGAACAGAGTTTCTAAGAAAAGATTCTTCTTATAATGCATTCCCTTTTAGTCTAAAACACAATCTCTTGCCCTGAAACAGTGTTTAAGGTGAATACAAAGCTGTTTCATAGTGTGAAAAAGGTAAAGAACAGTTTCTAAGTAAAGATTATTCCTATAATGCATTCCCTTTTAGTCTAAAATACAATCTCTTGCCCTGAAACAGTGTTTAAGGTGAATACAAAGCTGTTTCATAGTGTGAAAAAGGTAAAGAACAGAGTTTCTAATTAAAGATTCTTCTTATAATGCATTCCCTTTTAGTCTAAAACACAATCTCTTGCCCTGAAAGTTTTTAAGTTGAATATAAAGCTGTTTCATAGTGTGAAAAAGGTAAAGAACAGAGTTTCTAAGAAAAGATTCTTCTTATAATGCATTCCCTTTTAGTCTAAACACGATCTCTTGCCCTGAAACTGTGATTAAGTTGAATATAAAGCTGTTTCATTGTTTGAAAAAGGTAAAGAACAGAGTTTCTAAGAAAAGATTCTTCTTATAATGCATTCCCTTTTAGTCTAAACACGATCTCTTGCCCTGCAACAGGGTTTAAGGTGAATACAAAGCTTTTCATTGTGTAAAAAAGGTAAAGAACAGTTTCTAAGAAAAGATTCTTCTTATAATGCATTCCCTTTTAGTCTAAAACACGATCTCTTGCCCTGAAACAGTGTTTAAGGTGAATACAAAGCTGTTTCATAGTGTGAAAAAGGTAAAGAACCGAGTTTCTAAGTAAAGATTCTTCTTATAATGCATTCCCTTTTAGTCTAAAACACAATCTCTTGCCCTGCAACAGTGTTTAAGTTGAATACAAAGCTGTTTCATAGTGTGAAAAAGGTAAAGAACAGTTTCTAAGTAAAGATTCTTCTTATAATGCATTCCCTTTTAGTCTAAAACACAATCTGTTGCCCTGAAACAGTGTTTAAGGTGAATACAAAGCTGTTTCATAGTGTGAAAAAGGTAAAGAACAGAGTTTCAAAGTAAAGATTATTCCTATAATGCATTCCCTTTTAGTCTAAAATAAAATCTCTTGCCCTGAAACAGTGTTTAAGGTGAATACAAAGCTGTTTCATAGTGTGAAAAAGGTAAGGAACAGAGTTTCTAAGTAAAGATTCTTCTTATAATGCATTCCCTTTTAGTCTAAAACACATTCTCTTGCCCTGAAACAGTGATTAAGTTGAATATAAAGCTGTTTCATTGTTTGAAAAAGGTAAAGAACAGAGTTTCTAAGAAAAGATTCTTCTTATAATGCATTCCCTTTTAGTCTAAACACGATCTCTTGCCCTGAAACAGTGTTTAAGGCGAATACAAAACTGTTTCATAGTGTGAAAAAGGTAAAGAACAGAGTTTCAAAGTAAAGATTCTTCTTATAATGCATTCCCTTTTAGTCTAAAACACAATCTCTTGCCCTGAAACAGTGTTTAAGGTGAATACAAAGCTGTTTCATAGTTTGAAAAAGGTAAAGAACAGAGTTTCTAAGAAAAGATTCTTCTTATAATGCATTCCCTTTTAGTCTAAACACGATCTCTTGCCCTGCAACAGTGTTTAAGGTGAATACAAAGCTGTTTCATTGTGTAAAAAAGGTAAAGAACAGAGTTTCTAAGAAAAGATTCTTCTTATAATGCATTCCCTTTTAGTCTAAAACACAATCTCTTGCCCTGAAACAGTGTTTAAGGTGAATACAAAGCTGTTTCACAGTGTGAAAAAGGTAAAGAACAGAGTTTCTAATTAAAGATTCTTCTTATAATGCATTCCCTTTTAGTCTAAAACACAATCTCTTGCCCTGAAACAGTGTTTAAGTTGAATATAAAGCTGTTTCATTGTTTGAAAAAGGTAAAGAACAGAGTTTCTAAGAAAAGATTCTTCTTATAATGCATTCCCTTTTAGTCTAAACACGATCTCTTGCCCTGCAACAGTGTTTAAGGTGAATACAAAGTTTTTCATTGTGTAAAAAAGGTAAAGAACAGAGTTTCTAAGAAAAAATTCTTCTTATAATGCATTCCCTTTTAGTCTAAAACACAATCTCTTGCCCTGCAACAGTGTTTAAGTTGAATACAAAGCTGTTTCATAGTGTGAAAAAGGTAAAGAACAGTTTCTAAGTAAAGATTCTTCTTATAATGCATTCCCTTTTAGTCTAAAACACAATCTCTTGCCCTGAAACAGTGTTTAAGGTGAATACAAAGCTGTTTCATAGTGTGAAAAAGGTAAATAACAGTTTCTAAGTAAAGATTCTTCTTATAATGCATTCCCTGTTAGTCTAAAACACAATCTCTTGCCCTGCAACAGTGTTTAAGGTGAATACAAAGCTGTTTCATAGTGTGAAAAAAGGTAAAGAACAGAGTTTCAAAGTAAAGATTCTTCTTATAATGCATTCCCTTTTAGTCTAAAACACAATCTCTTGCCCTGAAACAGTGTTTAAGGTGAATACAAAGCTGTTTCATAGTATGAAAAAGGTAAAGAACAGAGTTTCTAAGAAAAGATTCTTCTTATAATGCATTCCCTTTTAGTCTAAACACGATCTCTTGCCCTGCAACAGTGTTTAAGGTGAATACAAAGCTGTTTCATTGTGTAAAAAAGGTAAAGAACAGAGTTTCTAAGAAAAGATTCTTCTTATAATGCATTCCCTTTTAGTCTAAAACACAATCTCTTGCCCTGATACAATGTTTAAGGTGAATACAAAGCTGTTTCATAGTGTGAAAAAGGTAAAGAACAGTTTCTAAGTAAAGATTATTCCTATAATGCATTCCCTTTTAGTCTAAAATACAATCTCTTGCCCTGAAACAGTGTTTAAGGTGAATACAAAGCTGTTTCATAGTGTGAAAAAGGTAAAGAACAGAGTTTCTAATTAAAGATTCTTCTTATAATGCATTCCCTTTTATTCTAAAACACAATCTCTTGCCCTGAAAGTTTTTAAGTTGAATATAAAGCTGTTTCATAGTGTGAAAAAGGTAAAGAACAGAGTTTCTAAGTAAAGATTCTTCTTATAATGCATTCCCTTTTAGTCTAAAACACAATCTCTTGCCCTGAAACAGTGTTTAAGTTGAATATAAAGCTGTTTCATAGTTTGAAAAAGGTAAAGAACAGAGTTTCTAAGAAAAGATTCTTCTTATAATGCATTCCCTTTTAGTCTAAAACACAATCTCTTGCCCTGAAAGTTTTTAAGTTGAATACAAAGCTGTTTCATAGTGTGAAAAAGGTAAATAACAGAGTTTCTAAGTAAAGATTCTTCTAATAATGCATTCCCTTTTAGTCTAAAATACAATCTCTTGCCCTGAAACATTGTTTAAGGTGAATACAAAGCTGTTTCATAGTGTGAAAAAGGTAAAGAACAGAGTTTCTAAGTAAAGATTCTTCTAATAATGCATTCCCTTTTAGTCTAAACACGATCTCTTGCCCTGCAACAGTGTTTAAGGTGAATACAAAGCTGTTTCATAGTGTGAAAAAGGTAAAGAACCGAGTTTCTAAGTATAGATTCTTCTTATAATGCATTCCCTTTTAGTCTAAAACATAATCTCTTGCCCTGAAACAGTGTTTAAGGCGAATACAAAACTGTTTCATAGTGTGAAAAAGGTAAAGAACAGAGTTTCAAAGTAAAAATTCTTCTTATAATGCATTCCCTTTTAGTCTAAAACACAATCTCTTGCCCTGAAACAGTGTTTAAGGTGAATACAAAGCTGTTTCATAGTTTGAAAAAGGTAAAGAACAGAGTTTCTAAGAAAAGATTCTTCTTATAATGCATTCCCTTTTAGTCTAAACACGATCTCTTGCCCTGCAACAGTGTTTAAGGTGAATACAAAGCTGTTTCATTGTGTAAAAAAGGTAAAGAACAGAGTTTCTAAGAAAAGATTCTTCTTATAATGCATTCCCTTTTAGTCTAAAACACAATCTCTTGCCCTGAAACAGTGTTTAAGGTGAATACAAAGCTGTTTCATAGTGTGAAAAAGGTAAAGAACAGTTTCTAAGTAAAGATTATTCCTATAATGCATTCCCTTTTAGTCTAAAATACAATCTCTTGCCCTGAAACAGTGTTTAAGGTGAATACAAAGCTGTTTCATAGTGTGAAAAAGGTAAAGAACAGAGTTTCTAATTAAAGATTCTTCTTATAATGCATTCCCTTTTAGTCTAAAACACAATCTCTTGCCCTGAAAGTTTTTAAGTTGAATATAAAGCTGTTTCATAGTGTGAAAAAGGTAAAGAACAGAGTTTCTAAGAAAAGATTCTTCTTATAATGCATTCCCTTTTAGTCTAAACACGATCTCTTGCCCTGAAACTGTGATTAAGTTGAATATAAAGCTGTTTCATTGTTTGAAAAAGGTAAAGAACAGAGTTTCTAAGAAAAGATTCTTCTTATAATGCATTCCCTTTTAGTCTAAACACGATCTCTTGCCCTGCAACAGGGTTTAAGGTGAATACAAAGCTTTTCATTGTGTAAAAAAGGTAAAGAACAGTTTCTAAGAAAAGATTCTTCTTATAATGCATTCCCTTTTAGTCTAAAACACGATCTCTTGCCCTGAAACAGTGTTTAAGGTGAATACAAAGCTGTTTCATAGTGTGAAAAAGGTAAAGAACCGAGTTTCTAAGTAAAGATTCTTCTTATAATGCATTCCCTTTTAGTCTAAAACACAATCTCTTGCCCTGCAACAGTGTTTAAGTTGAATACAAAGCTGTTTCATAGTGTGAAAAAGGTAAAGAACAGTTTCTAAGTAAAGATTCTTCTTATAATGCATTCCCTTTTAGTCTAAAACACAATCTCTTGCCCTGAAACAGTGTTTAAGGTGAATACAAAGCTGTTTCATAGTGTGAAAAAGGTAAATAACAGTTTCTAAGTAAAGATTCTTCTTATAATGCATTCCCTGTTAGTCTAAAACACAATCTCTTGCCCTGCAACAGTGTTTAAGGTGAATACAAAGCTGTTTCATAGTGTGAAAAAAGGTAAAGAACAGAGTTTCAAAGTAAAGATTCTTCTTATAATGCATTCCCTTTTAGTCTAAATCACAATATCTTGCCCTGCAACAGTGTTTAAGGTGAATACAAAGCTGTTTCATTGTGTGAAAAAGGTAAAGAACAGAGTTTCAAAGTAAAGATTCTTCTTATAACGCATTCCCTTTTAGTCTAAATCACAATCTGTTGCCCTGAAACAGTGTTTAAGGTGAATACAAAGCTGTTTCATAGTGTGAAAAAGGTAAAGAACAGGGTTTCAAAGTAAAGATTATTCCTATAATGCATTCCCTTTTAGTCTAAAATAAAATCTCTTGCCCTGAAACAGTGTTTAAGGTGAATACAAAGCTGTTTCATAGTCTGAAAAAGGTAAGGAACAGAGTTTCTAAGTAAAGATTCTTCTTATAATGCATTCCCTTTTAGTCTAAAACACATTCTCTTGCCCTGAAACAGTGATTAAGGTGAATACAAAGCTTTTGATTGTGTAAAAAAGGTAAAGAACAGAGTTTCTAAGAAAAGATTCTTCTTATAATGCATTCCCTTTTAGTCTAAAACACAATCTCTTGCCCTGAAACAGTGTTTAAGGTGAATACAAAGCTGTTTCATAGTGTGAAAAAGGTAAAGAACCGAGTTTCTAAGTAAAGATTCTTCTTATAATGCATTCCCTTTTAGTCTAAAACACAATCTCTTGCCCTGAAACAGTGTTTAAGGCGAATACAAAACTGTTTCATAGTGTGAAAAAGGTAAAGAACAGAGTTTCAAAGTAAAGATTCTTCTTATAATGCATTCCCTTTTAGTCTAAAACACAATCTCTTGCCCTGAAACAGTGTTTAAGGTGAATACAAAGCTGTTTCATAGTTTGAAAAAGGTAAAGAACAGAGTTTCTAAGAAAAGATTCTTCTTATAATGCATTCCCTTTTAGTATAAACACGATCTCTTGCCCTGCAACAGTGTTTAAGGTGAATACAAAGCTGTTTCATTGTGTAAAAAAGGTAAAGAACAGAGTTTCTAAGAAAAGATTCTTCTTATAATGCATTCCCTTTTATTCTAAAACACAATCTCTTGCCCTGAAACAGTGTTTAAGGTGAATACAAAGCTGTTTCATAGTGTGAAAAAGGTAAAGAACAGTTTCTAAGTAAAGATTATTCCTATAATGCATTCCCTTTTAGTCTAAAATACAATCTCTTGCCCTGAAACAGTGTTTAAGGTGAATACAAAGCTGTTTCATAGTGTGAAAAAGGTAAAGAACAGAGTTTCTAATTAAAGATTCTTCTTATAATGCATTCCCTTTTAGTCTAAAACACAATCTCTTGCCCTGAAAGTTTTTAAGTTGAATATAAAGCTGTTTCATAGTGTGAAAAAGGTAAAGAACAGAGTTTCTAAGAAAAGATTCTTCTTATAATGCATTCCCTTTTAGTCTAAACACGATCTCTTGCCCTGAAACTGTGATTAAGTTGAATATAAAGCTGTTTCATTGTTTGAAAAAGGTAAAGAACAGAGTTTCTAAGAAAAGATTCTTCTTATAATGCATTCCCTTTTAGTCTAAACACGATCTCTTGCCCTGCAACAGGGTTTAAGGTGAATACAAAGCTTTTCATTGTGTAAAAAAGGTAAAGAACAGTTTCTAAGAAAAGATTCTTCTTATAATGCATTCCCTTTTAGTCTAAAACACGATCTCTTGCCCTGAAACAGTGTTTAAGGTGAATACAAAGCTGTTTCATAGTGTGAAAAAGGTAAAGAACCGAGTTTCTAAGTAAAGATTCTTCTTATAATGCATTCCCTCTTAGTCTAAAACACAATCTCTTGCCCTGCAACAGTGTTTAAGTTGAATACAAAGCTGTTTCATAGTGTGAAAAAGGTAAAGAACAGTTTCTAAGTAAAGATTCTTCTTATAATGCATTCCCTTTTAGTCTAAAACACAATCTCTTGCCCTGAAACAGTGTTTAAGGTGAATACAAAGCTGTTTCATAGTGTGAAAAAGGTAAATAACAGTTTCTAAGTAAAGATTCTTCTTATAATGCATTCCCTGTTAGTCTAAAACACAATCTCTTGCCCTGCAACAGTGTTTAAGGTGAATACAAAGCTGTTTCATAGTGTGAAAAAAGGTAAAGAACAGAGTTTCAAAGTAAAGATTCTTCTTATAATGCATTCCCTTTTAGTCTAAATCACAATATCTTGCCCTGCAACAGTGTTTAAGGTGAATACAAAGCTGTTTCATTGTGTGAAAAAGGTAAAGAACAGAGTTTCAAAGTAAAGATTCTTCTTATAACGCATTCCCTTTTAGTCTAAATCACAATCTGTTGCCCTGAAACAGTGTTTAAGGTGAATACAAAGCTGTTTCATAGTGTGAAAAAGGTAAAGAACAGAGTTTCAAAGTAAAGATTATTCCTATAATGCATTCCCTTTTAGTCTAAAATAAAATCTCTTGCCCTGAAACAGTGTTTAAGGTGAATACAAAGCTGTTTCATAGTGTGAAAAAGGTAAGGAACAGAGTTTCTAAGTAAAGATTCTTCTTATAATGCATTCCCTTTTAGTCTAAAACACATTCTCTTGCCCTGAAACAGTGATTAAGGTGAATACAAAGCTTTTCATTGTGTAAAAAAGGTAAAGAACAGAGTTTCTAAGAAAAGATTCTTCTTATAATGCATTCCCTTTTAGTCTAAAACACAATCTCTTGCCCTGAAACAGTGTTTAAGGTGAATACAAAGCTGTTTCATAGTGTGAAAAAGGTAAAGAACCGAGTTTCTAAGTAAAGATTCTTCTTATAATGCATTCCCTTTTAGTCTAAAACACAATCTCTTGCCCTGAAACAGTGTTTAAGGCGAATACAAAACTGTTTCATAGTGTGAAAAAGGTAAAGAACAGAGTTTCAAAGTAAAGATTCTTCTTATAATGCATTCCCTTTTAGTCTAAAACACAATCTCTTGCCCTGAAACAGTGTTTAAGGTGAATACAAAGCTGTTTCATAGTTTGAAAAAGGTAAAGAACAGAGTTTCTAAGAAAAGATTCTTCTTATAATGCATTCCCTTTTAGTCTAAACACGATCTCTTGCCCTGCAACAGTGTTTAAGGTGAATACAAAGCTGTTTCATTGTGTAAAAAAGGTAAAGAACAGAGTTTCTAAGAAAAGATTCTTCTTATAATGCATTCCCTTTTAGTCTAAAACACAATCTCTTGCCCTGAAACAGTGTTTAAGGTGAATACAAAGCTGTTTCATAGTGTGAAAAAGGTAAAGAACAGTTTCTAAGTAAAGATTATTCCTATAATGCATTCCCTTTTAGTCTAAAATACAATCTCTTGCCCTGAAACAGTGTTTAAGGTGAATACAAAGCTGTTTCATAGTGTGAAAAAGGTAAAGAACAGAGTTTCTAAGAAAAGATTCTTCTTATAATGCATTCCCTTTTAGTCTAAAACACAATCTTGCCCTGAAAGTTTTTAAGTTGAATATAAAGCTGTTTCATAGTGTGAAAAAGGTAAATAACAGTTTCTAAGTAAAGATTCTTCTTATAATGCATTCCCTTTTAGTCTAAAACACTATCTCTAGCCCTGAAACAGTGTTTAAGGCGAATACAAAACTGTTTCAAAGTGTGAAAAAGGTAAAGAACAGAGATTCTAAGTAAAGATTCTTCTTATAATGCATTCCCTTTTAGTCTAAAACACAATCTCTTGCCCTGAAACAGTGTTTAAGGTGAATACAAAGCTGTTTCATAGTGTGAAAAAGGTAAAGAACAGAGTTTCAAAGTAAAGATTCTTCTTATAATGTATTCCCTTTTAGTCTAAAACACAATCTCTTGCCCTGAAACAGTGTTTAAGGTGAATACAAAGCTGTTTCATAGTGAGAAAAAGGTAAAGAACAGAGTTTCTAAGTAAAGATTCTTCTAATAATGCATTCCCTTTTAGTCTAAACACGATATCTTGCACTGCAACAGTGTTTAAGGTGAATACAAAGCTGTTTCATAGTGTGAAAAAGGTAAAGAACAGTTTCTAAGTAAAGATTCTTCTTATAATGCATTCCCTTTTAGTCTAAAACACAATCTCTTGCCCTGAAATAGTGTTTAAGGTGAATACAAAGCTGTTTCATAGTGTGAAAAAGGTAAAGAACCGAGTTTCTAAGTAAAGATTCTTCTTATAATGCATTCCCTTTTAGTCTAAAACACAATCTCTTGCCCTGAAACAGTGTTTAAGGCGAATACAAAACTGTTTCATAGTGTGAAAAAGGTAAAGAACAGAGTTTCAAAGTAAAGATTCTTCTTATAATGCATTCCCTTTTAGTCTAAAACACAATCTCTTGCCCTGAAACAGTGTTTAAGGTGAATACAAAGCTGTTTCATAGTGTGAAAAAGGTAAAGAACAGAGTTTCTAAGTAAAGATTCTTCTTATAATGCATTCCCTTTTAGTCTAAAACACAATCTCTTGCCCTGAAACAGTGTTTAAGGTGAATACAAAGCTGTTTCATAGTGTGAAAAAGGTAAAGAACAGAGTTTCAAAGTAAAGATTCTTCTTATAATGCATTCCCTTTTAGTCTAAAACACAATCTCTTGCCCTGAAACAGTGTTTAAGGTGAATACAAAGCTGTTTCATAGTGTGAAAAAGGTAAAGAACAGAGTTTCTAAGTAAAGATTCTTCTAATAATGCATTCCCTTTTAGTCTAAACACGATATCTTGCCCTGCAACAGTGTTTAAGGTGAATACAAAGCTGTTTCATTGTGTGAAAAAGGTAAAGAACAGAGTTTCAAAGTAAAGATTCTTCTTATAATGCATTCCCTTTTAGTCTAAATCACAATCTCTTGCCCTGAAACAGTGTTTAAGGTGAATACAAAGCTGTTTCATAGTGTGAAAAAGGTAAAGAACAGTTTCAAAGTAAAGATTCTTCTTATAATGCATTCCCTTTTAGTCTAAAACACAATCTCTTGCCCTGCAACAGTGTTTAAGGTGATTACAAAGCTGTTTCATAGTGTGAAAAAGGTAAAGAACAGAGTTTCAAAGTAAAGATTCTTCTTATAATGCATTCCCTTTTAGTCTAAAACACAATCTCTTGCCCTGAAACAGTGTTTAAGGTGAATACAAAGCTGTTTCATAGTGTGAAAAAGGTAAAGAACAGAGTTTCTAAGTAAAGATTCTTCTTATAATGCATTCCCTTTTAGTCTAAAACACAATCTCTTGCCCTGAAAAA
This sequence comes from Electrophorus electricus, assembly GCF_041902795.1. Classification (NCBI taxonomy): domain Eukaryota; kingdom Metazoa; phylum Chordata; class Actinopteri; order Gymnotiformes; family Gymnotidae; genus Electrophorus; species Electrophorus electricus. The sequence goes on along the minus strand of NC_137508.1, from coordinate 17,184,874 downwards.
GTGTTTAAGGTGAATACAAAGCTGTTTCATAGTCTGAAAAAGGTAAAGAACAGTTTCTAAGTAAAGTTTATTCCTATAATGCATTCCCTTTTAGTCTAAAACACAATCTCTTGCCCTGAAACAGTGTTTAAGTTGAATATAAAGCTGTTTCATTGTTTGAAAAAGGTAAAGAACAGAGTTTCTAAGAAAAGATTCTTCTTATAATGCATTCCCTTTTAGTCTAAACACGATCTCTTGCCCTGCAACAGTGTTTAAGGTGAATACAAAGTTTTTCATTGTGTAAAAAAGGTAAAGAACAGAGTTTCTAAGAAAAAAATCTTCTTATAATGCATTCCCTTTTAGTCTAAAACACAATCTCTTGCCCTGCAACAGTGTTTAAGTTGAATACAAAGCTGTTTCATAGTGTGAAAATGGTAAAGAAAAGAACAGTTTCTAAGTAAAGATTCTTCTTATAATGCATTCCCTTTTAGTCTAAAACACAATCTCTTGCCCTGAAACAGTGTTTAAGGTGAATACAAAGCTGTTTCATAGTGTGAAAAAGGTAAATAACAGTTTCTAAGTAAAGATTCTTCTTATAATGCATTCCCTGTTAGTCTAAAACACAATCTCTTGCCCTGCAACAGTGTTTAAGGTGAATACAAAGCTGTTTCATAGTGTGAAAAAAGGTAAAGAACAGAGTTTCTAAGTAAAGATTCTTCTAATAATGCATTCCCTTTTAGTCTAAAATACAATCTCTTGCCCTGAAACAGTGTTTAAGGTGAATACAAAGCTGTTTCATAGTGTGAAAAAGGTAAAGAACAGTTTCAAAGTAAAGATTCTTCTTATAATGCATTCCCTTTTAGTCTAAAACACAATCTCTTGCCCTGCAACAGTGTTTAAGGTGATTACAAAGCTGTTTCATAGTGTGAAAAAGGTAAAGAACAGAGTTTCAAAGTAAAGATTCTTCTTATAATGCATTCCCTTTTAGTCTAAAATACAATCTCTTGCCCTGAAACAGTGTTTAAGGTGAATACAAAGCTGTTTCATAGTGTGAAAAAGGTAAAGAACAGAGTTTCTAAGTAAAGATTCTTCATATAATGCATTCCCTTTTAGTCTAAAACACAATCTCTTGCCCTGAAAAAGTGTTTAAGGTGAATACAAAGCTGTTTCATAGTCTGAAAAAGGTAAAGAACAGTTTCTAAGTAAAGATTATTCCTATAATGCATTCCCTTTTAGTCTAAAATACAATCTCTTGCCCTGAAACAGTGTTTAAGGTGAATACAAAGCTGTTTCATAGTGTGAAAAAGGTAAAGAACAGAGTTTCTAAGAAAAGATTCTTCTTATAATGCATTCCCTTTTAGTCTAAACACGATCTCTTGCCCTGCAACAGTGTTTAAGGTGAATACAAAGTTTTTCATTGTGTAAAAAAGGTAAAGAACAGAGTTTCTAAGAAAAAAATCTTCTTATAATGCATTCCCTTTTAGTCTAAAACACAATCTCTTGCCCTGCAACAGTGTTTAAGTTGAATACAAAGCTGTTTCATAGTGTGAAAATGGTAAAGAAAAGAACAGTTTCTAAGTAAAGATTCTTCTTATAATGCATTCCCTTTTAGTCTAAAACACAATCTCTTGCCCTGAAACAGTGTTTAAGGTGAATACAAAGCTGTTTCATAGTGTGAAAAAGGTAAATAACAGTTTCTAAGTAAAGATTCTTCTTATAATGCATTCCCTGTTAGTCTAAAACACAATCTCTTGCCCTGCAACAGTGTTTAAGGTGAATACAAAGCTGTTTCATAGTGTGAAAAAAGGTAAAGAACAGAGTTTCTAAGTAAAGATTCTTCTAATAATGCATTCCCTTTTAGTCTAAAATACAATATCTTGCCCTGAAACAGTGTTTAAGGTGAATACAAAGCTGTTTCATAGTGTGAAAAAGGTAAAGAACAGTTTCAAAGTAAAGATTCTTCTTATAATGCATTCCCTTTTAGTCTAAAACACAATCTCTTGCCCTGCAACAGTGTTTAAGGTGATTACAAAGCTGTTTCATAGTGTGAAAAAGGTAAAGAACAGAGTTTCAAAGTAAAGATTCTTCTTATAATGCATTCCCTTTTAGTCTAAAATACAATCTCTTGCCCTGAAACAGTGTTTAAGGTGAATACAAAGCTGTTTCATAGTGTGAAAAAGGTAAAGAACAGAGTTTCTAAGTAAAGATTCTTCTTATAATGCATTCCCTTTTAGTCTAAAACACAATCTCTTGCCCTGAAAAAGTGTTTAAGGTGAATACAAAGCTGTTTCATAGTCTGAAAAAGGTAAAGAACAGTTTCTAAGTAAAGATTATTCCTATAATGCATTCCCTTTTAGTCTAAAATACAATCTCTTGCCCTGAAACAGTGTTTAAGGTGAATACAAAGCTGTTTCATAGTGTGAAAAAGGTAAAGAAAAGAGTTTCTAAGTAAAGATTCTTCTTATAATGCATTCCCTTTTAGTCTAAAACACAATCTCTTGCCCTGAAACAGTGTTTAAGTTGAATATACAGCTGTTTCATTGTTTGAAAAAGGTAAAGAACAGAGTTTCTAAGAAAAGATTATTCTTATAATGCATTCCCTTTTAGTCTAAAACACGATCTCTTGCCCTGAAACAGTGTTTAAGGTGAATACAAAGCTGTTTCATAGTGTGAAAAAGGTAAAGAACCGAGTTTCTAAGTAAAGATTCTTCTTATAATGCATTCCCTTTTAGTCTAAAACACAATCTCTTGCCCTGCAACAGTGTTTAAGTTGAATACAAAGCTGTTTCATAGTGTGAAAAAGGTAAAGAACAGTTTCTAAGTAAAGATTCTTCTTATAATGCATTCCCTTTTAGTCTAAAACACAATCTCTTGCCCTGAAACAGTGTTTAAGGTGAATACAAAGCTGTTTCATAGTGTGAAAAAGGTAAATAACAGTTTCTAAGTAAAGATTCTTCTTATAATGCATTCCCTGTTAGTCTAAAACACAATCTCTTGCCCTGCAACAGTGTTTAAGGTGAATACAAAGCTGTTTCATAGTGTGAAAAAAGGTAAAGAACAGAGTTTCAAAGTAAAGATTCTTCTTATAATGCATTCCCTTTTAGTCTAAATCACAATATCTTGCCCTGCAACAGTGTTTAAGGTGAATACAAAGCTGTTTCATAGTGTGAAAAAGGTAAAGAACAGAGTTTCTAAGTAAAGATTCTTCTTATAACGCATTCCCTTTTAGTCTAAATCACAATCTGTTGCCCTGAAACAGTGTTTAAGGTGAATACAAAGCTGTTTCATAGTGTGAAAAAGGTAAAGAACAGAGTTTCAAAGTAAAGATTATTCCTATAATGCATTCCCTTTTAGTCTAAAATAAAATCTCTTGCCCTGAAACAGTGTTTAAGGTGAATACAAAGCTGTTTCATAGTGTGAAAAAGGTAAGGAACAGAGTTTCTAAGTAAAGATTCTTCTTATAATGCATTCCCTTTTAGTCTAAAACACATTCTCTTGCCCTGAAACAGTGATTAAGGTGAATACAAAGCTTTTCATTGTGTAAAAAAGGTAAAGAACAGAGTTTCTAAGAAAAGATTCTTCTTATAATGCATTCCCTTTTAGTCTAAAATACAATCTCTTGCCCTGAAACAGTGTTTAAGGTGAATACAAAGCTGTTTCATAGTGTGAAAAAGGTAAAGAACAGAGTTTCTAAGTAAAGATTCTTCTTATAATGCATTCCCTTTTAGTCTAAAACACAATCTCTTGCCCTGAAAAAGTGTTTAAGGTGAATACAAAGCTGTTTCATAGTCTGAAAAAGGTAAAGAACAGTTTCTAAGTAAAGATTATTCCTATAATGCATTCCCTTTTAGTCTAAAATACAATCTCTTGCCCTGAAACAGTGTTTAAGGTGAATACAAAGCTGTTTCATAGTGTGAAAAAGGTAAAGAAAAGAGTTTCTAAGTAAAGATTCTTCTTATAATGCATTCCCTTTTAGTCTAAAACACAATCTCTTGCCCTGAAACAGTTTTTAAGTTGAATATAAAGCTGTTTCATTGTTTGAAAAAGGTAAAGAACAGAGTTTCTAAGAAAAGATTCTTCTTATAATGCATTCCCTTTTAGTCTAAAACACGATCTCTTGCCCTGAAACAGTGTTTAAGGTGAATACAAAGCTGTTTCATAGTGTGAAAAAGGTAAAGAACCGAGTTTCTAAGTAAAGATTCTTCTTATAATGCATTCCCTTTTAGTCTAAAACACAATCTCTTGCCCTGCAACAGTGTTTAAGTTGAATACAAAGCTGTTTCATAGTGTGAAAAAGGTAAAGAACAGTTTCTAAGTAAAGATTCTTCTTATAATGCATTCCCTTTTAGTCTAAAACACAATCTCTTGCCCTGAAACAGTGTTTAAGGTGAATACAAAGCTGTTTCATAGTGTGAAAAAGGTAAATAACAGTTTCTAAGTAAAGATTCTTCTTATAATGCATTCCCTGTTAGTCTAAAACACAATCTCTTGCCCTGCAACAGTGTTTAAGTTGAATATAAAGCTGTTTCATTGTTTGAAAAAGGTAAAGAACAGAGTTTCTAAGAAAAGATTCTTCTTATAATGCATTCCCTTTTAGTGTAAACACGATCTCTTGCCCTGCAACAGTGTTTAAGGTGAATACAAAGTTTTTCATTGTGTAAAAAAGGTAAAGAACAGAGTTTCAAAGTAAAGATTCTTCTTATAATACATTCCCTTTTAGTCTAAAACACAATCTCTTGCCCTGAAACAGTGTTTAAGGTGAATACAAAGCTGTTTCATAGTGTGAAAAAGGTAAAGAACAGTTTCTAAGTAAAGATTATTCCTATAATGCATTCCCTTTTAGTCTAAAATACAATCTCTTGCCCTGAAACAGTGTTTAAGGTGAATACAAAGCTGTTTCATAGTGTGAAAAAGGTAAAGAACAGAGTTTCTAAGAAAAGATTCTTCTTATAATGCATTCCCTTTTAGTCTAAAACACAATCTTGCCCTGAAAGTTTTTAAGTTGAATATAAAGCTGTTTCATAGTGTGAAAAAGGTAAATAACAGTTTCTAAGTAAAGATTCTTCTTATAATGCATTCCCTTTTAGTCTAAAACACTATCTCTAGCCCTGAAACAGTGTTTAAGGCGAATACAAAACTGTTTCAAAGTGTGAAAAAGGTAAAGAACAGAGATTCTAAGTAAAGATTCTTCTTATAATGCATTCCCTTTTAGTCTAAAACACAATCTCTTGCCCTGAAACAGTGTTTAAGGTGAATACAAAGCTGTTTCATAGTGTGAAAAAGGTAAAGAACAGAGTTTCAAAGTAAAGATTCTTCTTATAATGTATTCCCTTTTAGTCTAAAACACAATCTCTTGCCCTGAAACAGTGTTTAAGGTGAATACAAAGCTGTTTCATAGTGAGAAAAAGGTAAAGAACAGAGTTTCTAAGTAAAGATTCTTCTAATAATGCATTCCCTTTTAGTCTAAACACGATATCTTGCACTGCAACAGTGTTTAAGGTGAATACAAAGCTGTTTCATAGTGTGAAAAAGGTAAAGAACAGTTTCTAAGTAAAGATTCTTCTTATAATGCATTCCCTTTTAGTCTAAAACACAATCTCTTGCCCTGAAACAGTGTTTAAGGTGAATACAAAGCTGTTTCATAGTGTGAAAAAGGTAAAGAACCGAGTTTCTAAGTAAAGATTCTTCTTATAATGCATTCCCTTTTAGTCTAAAACACAATATCTTGCCCTGAAACAGTGTTTAAGGCGAATACAAAACTGTTTCATAGTGTGAAAAAGGTAAAGAACAGAGTTTCAAAGTAAAGATTCTTCTTATAATGCATTCCCTTTTAGTCTAAAACACAATCTCTTGCCCTGAAACAGTGTTTAAGGTGAATACAAAGCTGTTTCATAGTGTGAAAAAGGTAAAGAACAGAGTTTCTAAGTAAAGATTCTTCTTATAATGCATTCCCTTTTAGTCTAAAACACAATCTCTTGCCCTGAAACAGTGTTTAAGGTGAATACAAAGCTGTTTCATAGTGTGAAAAAGGTAAAGAACAGAGTTTCAAAGTAAAGATTCTTCTTATAATGCATTCCCTTTTAGTCTAAAACACAATCTCTTGCCCTGAAACAGTGTTTAAGGTGAATACAAAGCTGTTTCATAGTGTGAAAAAGGTAAAGAACAGAGTTTCTAAGTAAAGATTCTTCTAATAATGCATTCCCTTTTAGTCTAAACACGATATCTTGCCCTGCAACAGTGTTTAAGGTGAATACAAAGCTGTTTCATTGTGTGAAAAAGGTAAAGAACAGAGTTTCAAAGTAAAGATTCTTCTTATAATGCATTCCCTTTTAGTCTAAATCACAATCTCTTGCCCTGAAACAGTGTTTAAGGTGAATACAAAGCTGTTTCATAGTGTGAAAAAGGTAAAGAACAGTTTCAAAGTAAAGATTCTTCTTATAATGCATTCCCTTTTAGTCTAAAACACAATCTCTTGCCCTGCAACAGTGTTTAAGGTGATTACAAAGCTGTTTCATAGTGTGAAAAAGGTAAAGAACAGAGTTTCAAAGTAAAGATTCTTCTTATAATGCATTCCCTTTTAGTCTAAACACGATCTCTTGCCCTGAAACAGTGTTTAAGGTGAATACAAAGCTGTTTCATAGTGTGAAAAAGGTAAAGAACAGTTTCTAAGTAAAGATTCTTCTTATAATGCATTCCCTTTTAGTCTAAAACACAATCTCTTGCCCTGAAAAAGTGTTTAAGGTGAATACAAAGCTGTTTCATAGTCTGAAAAAGGTAAAGAACAGTTTCTAAGTAAAGATTATTCCTATAATGCATTCCCTTTTAGTCTAAAATACAATCTCTTGCCCTGAAACAGTGTTTAAGGTGAATACAAAGCTGTTTCATAGTGTGAAAAAGGTAAAGAAAAGAGTTTCTAAGTAAAGATTCTTCTTATAATGCATTCCCTTTTAGTCTAAAACACAATCTCTTGCCCTGAAACAGTGTTTAAGTTGAAAATAAAGCTGTTTCATTGTTTGAAAAAGGTAAACAACAGAGTTTCTAAGAAAAGATTCTTCTTATAATGCATTCCCTTTTAGTGTAAACACGATCTCTTGCCCTGCAACAGTGTTTAAGGTGAATACAAAGTTTTTCATTGTGTAAAAAAGGTAAAGAACAGAGTTTCTAAGAAAAAATTCTTCTTATAATGCATTCCCTTTTAGTCTAAAACACAATCTCTTGCCCTGCAACAGTGTTTAAGTTGAATACAAAGCTGTTTCATAGTGTGAAAAAGGTAAAGAACAGTTTCTAAGTAAAGATTCTTCTTATAATGCATTCCCTTTTAGTCTAAAACACAATCTCTTGCCCTGAAACAGTGTTTAAGGTGAATACAAAGCTGTTTCATAGTGTGAAAAAGGTAAAGAACAGAGTTTCAAAGTAAAGATTCTTCTTATAATGTATTCCCTTTTAGTCTAAAACACAATCTCTTGCCCTGAAACAGTGTTTAAGGTGAATACAAAGCTGTTTCATAGTGAGAAAAAGGTAAAGAACAGAGTTTCTAAGTAAAGATTCTTCTAATAATGCATTCCCTTTTAGTCTAAACACGATATCTTGCACTGCAACAGTGTTTAAGGTGAATACAAAGCTGTTTCATTGTGTGAAAAAGGTAAAGAACAGAGTTTCAAAGTAAAGATTCTTCTTATAATGCATTCCCTTTTAGTCTAAATCACAATCTCTTGCCCTGAAACAGTGTTTAAGGTGAATACAAAGCTGTTTCATAGTGTGAAAAAGGTAAAGAACAGTTTCAAAGTAAAGATTCTTCTTATAATGCATTCCCTTTTAGTCTAAAACACAATCTCTTGCCCTGAAACAGTGTTTAAGGTGAATACAAAGCTGTTTCATAGTGTGAAAAAGGTAAAGAACAGAGTTTCTAAGTAAAGATTCTTCTAATAATGCATTCCCTTTTAGTCTAAACACGATATCTTGCCCTGCAACAGTGTTTAAGGTGAATACAAAGCTGTTTCATTGTGTGAAAAAGGTAAAGAACAGAGTTTCAAAGTAAAGATTCTTCTTATAATGCATTCCCTTTTAGTCTAAATCACAATCTCTTGCCCTGAAACAGTGTTTAAGGTGAATACAAAGCTGTTTCATAGTGTGAAAAAGGTAAAGAACAGAGTTTCTAAGTAAAGATTCTTCTAATAATGCATTCCCTTTTAGTCTAAAACACAATCTCTTGCCCTGCAACAGTGTTTAAGGTGATTACAAAGCTGTTTCATAGTGTGAAAAAGGTAAAGAACAGAGTTTCAAAGTAAAGATTCTTCTTATAATGCATTCCCTTTTAGTCTAAACACGATCTCTTGCCCTGAAACAGTGTTTAAGGTGAATACAAATCTGTTTCATAGTGTGAAAAAGGTAAAGAACAGTTTCTAAGTAAAGATTCTTCTTATAATGCATTCCCTTTTAGTCTAAAACACAATCTCTTGCCCTGAAAAAGTGTTTAAGGTGAATACAAAGCTGTTTCATAGTGTGAAAAAGGTAAAGAACAGTTTCTAAGTAAAGATTATTCCTATAATGCATTCCCTTTTAGTCTAAAATACAATCTCTTGCCCTGAAACAGTGTTTAAGGTGAATACAAAGCTGTTTCATAGTGTGAAAAAGGTAAAGAAAAGAGTTTCTAAGTAAAGATTCTTCTTATAATGCATTCCCTTTTAGTCTAAAACACAATCTCTTGCCCTGAAACAGTGTTTAAGTTGAATATAAAGCTGTTTCATTGTTTGAAAAAGGTAAAGAACAGAGTTTCTAAGAAAAGATTCTTCTTATAATGCATTCCCTTTTAGTGTAAACACGATCTCTTGCCCTGCAACAGTGTTTAAGGTGAATACAAAGTTTTTCATTGTGTAAAAAAGGTAAAGAACAGAGTTTCTAAGAAAAAATTCTTCTTATAATGCATTACCTTTTAGTCTAAAACACAATCTCTTGCCCTGCAACAGTGTTTAAGGTGAATACAAAGCTGTTTCATAGTGTGAAAAAGGTAAAGAACAGAGTTTCAAAGTAAAGATTCTTCTTATAATGCATTCCCTTTTAGTCTAAACATGATCTCTAGCCCTGAAACAGTGTTTAAGGTGAATACAAAGCTGTTTCATAGTGTGAAAAAGGTAAAGAACAGAGTTTCTAAGTAAAGATTCTTCTTATAATGCATTCCCTTTTAGTCTAAAACACAATCTCTTGCCCTGAAACAGTGTTTAAGGTGAATACAAAGCTGTTTCATAGTGTGAAAAAGGTAAAGAACAGAGTTTCAAAGTAAAGATTCTTCTTATAATGCATTCCCTTTTAGTCTAAAACACAATCTCTTGCCCTGAAACAGTGTTTAAGGTGAATACAAAGCTGTTTCATAGTGTGAAAAAGGTAAAGAACAGAGTTTCTAAGTAAAGATTCTTCTAATAATGCATTCCCTTTTAGTCTAAACACGATATCTTGCCCTGCAACAGTGTTTAAGGTGAATACAAAGCTGTTTCATTGTGTGAAAAAGGTAAAGAACAGAGTTTCAAAGTAAAGATTCTTCTTATAATGCATTCCCTTTTAGTCTAAATCACAATCTCTTGCCCTGAAACAGTGTTTAAGGTGAATACAAAGCTGTTTCATAGTGTGAAAAAGGTAAAGAACAGAGTTTCTAAGTAAAGATTCTTCTAATAATGCATTCCCTTTTAGTCTAAAACACAATCTCTTGCCCTGCAACAGTGTTTAAGGTGATTACAAAGCTGTTTCATAGTGTGAAAAAGGTAAAGAACAGAGTTTCAAAGTAAAGATTCTTCTTATAATGCATTCCCTTTTAGTCTAAACACGATCTCTTGCCCTGAAACAGTGTTTAAGGTGAATACAAATCTGTTTCATAGTGTGAAAAAGGTAAAGAACAGTTTCTAAGTAAAGATTCTTCTTATAATGCATTCCCTTTTAGTCTAAAACACAATCTCTTGCCCTGAAAAAGTGTTTAAGGTGAATACAAAGCTGTTTCATAGTGTGAAAAAGGTAAAGAACAGTTTCTAAGTAAAGATTATTCCTATAATGCATTCCCTTTTAGTCTAAAATACAATCTCTTGCCCTGAAACAGTGTTTAAGGTGAATACAAAGCTGTTTCATAGTGTGAAAAAGGTAAAGAAAAGAGTTTCTAAGTAAAGATTCTTCTTATAATGCATTCCCTTTTAGTCTAAAACACAATCTCTTGCCCTGAAACAGTGTTTAAGTTGAATATAAAGCTGTTTCATTGTTTGAAAAAGGTAAAGAACAGAGTTTCTAAGAAAAGATTCTTCTTATAATGCATTCCCTTTTAGTGTAAACACGATCTCTTGCCCTGCAACAGTGTTTAAGGTGAATACAAAGTTTTTCATTGTGTAAAAAAGGTAAAGAACAGAGTTTCTAAGAAAAAATTCTTCTTATAATGCATTACCTTTTAGTCTAAAACACAATCTCTTGCCCTGCAACAGTGTTTAAGGTGAATACAAAGCTGTTTCATAGTGTGAAAAAGGTAAAGAACAGAGTTTCAAAGTAAAGATTCTTCTTATAATGCATTCCCTTTTAGTCTAAACATGATCTCTAGCCCTGAAACAGTGTTTAAGGTGAATACAAAGCTGTTTCATAGTGTGAAAAAGGTAAAGAACAGAGTTTCTAAGTAAAGATTCTTCTTATAATGCATTCCCTTTTAGTCTAAAACACAATCTCTTGCCCTGAAACAGTGTTTAAGGTGAATACAAAGCTGTTTCATAGTGTGAAAAAGGTAAAGAACAGAGTTTCAAAGTAAAGATTCTTCTTATAATGCATTCCCTTTTAGTCTAAAACACAATCTCTTGCCCTGAAACAGTGTTTAAGGTGAATACAAAGCTGTTTCATAGTGTGAAAAAGGTAAAGAACAGAGTTTCTAAGTAAAGATTCTTCTAATAATGCATTCCCTTTTAGTCTAAACACGATATCTTGCCCTGCAACAGTGTTTAAGGTGAATACAAAGCTGTTTCATTGTGTGAAAAAGGTAAAGAACAGAGTTTCAAAGTAAAGATTCTTCTTATAATGCATTCCCTTTTAGTCTAAATCACAATCTCTTGCCCTGAAACAGTGTTTAAGGTGAATACAAAGCTGTTTCATAGTGTGAAAAAGGTAAAGAACAGTTTCAAAGTAAAGATTCTTCTTATAATGCATTCCCTTTTAGTCTAAAACACAATCTCTTGCCCTGCAACAGTGTTTAAGCTGATTACAAAGCTGTTTCATAGTGTGAAAAAGGTAAAGAACAGAGTTTCAAAGTAAAGATTCTTCTTATAATGCATTCCCTTTTAGTCTAAACACGATCTCTTGCCCTGAAACAGTGTTTAAGGTGAATACAACGCTGTTTCATAGTGTGAAAAAGGTAAAGAACAGAGTTTCAAAGTAAAGATTCTTCTTATAATGCATTCCCTTTTAGTCTAAATCACAATCTCTTGCCCTGAAACAGTGTTTAAGGTGAATACAAAGCTGTTTCATAGTGTGAAAAAGGTAAAGAACAGTTTCAAAGTAAAGATTCTTCTTATAATGCATTCCCTTTTAGTCTAAAACACAATCTCTTGCCCTGAAACAGTGTTTAAGGTGAATACAAAGCTGTTTCATAGTGTGAAAAAGGTAAAGAACAGAGTTTCAAAGTAAAGATTCTTCTTATAATGCATTCCCTTTTAGTCTAAACATGATCTCTAGCCCTGAAACAGTGTTTAAGGTGAATACAAAGCTGTTTCATAGTGTGAAAAAGGTAAAGAACAGAGTTTCTAAGTAAAGATTCTTCTTATAATGCATTCCCTTTTAGTCTAAAACACAATCTCTTGCCCTGAAACAGTGTTTAAGGTGAATACAAAGCTGTTTCATAGTGTGAAAAAGGTAAAGAACAGAGTTTCAAAGTAAAGATTCTTCTTATAATGCATTCCCTTTTAGTCTAAAACACAATCTCTTGCCCTGAAACAGTGTTTAAGGTGAATACAAAGCTGTTTCATAGTGTGAAAAAGGTAAAGAACAGAGTTTCTAAGTAAAGATTCTTCTAATAATGCATTCCCTTTTAGTCTAAACACGATATCTTGCCCTGCAACAGTGTTTAAGGTGAATACAAAGCTGTTTCATTGTGTGAAAAAGGTAAAGAACAGAGTTTCAAAGTAAAGATTCTTCTTATAATGCATTCCCTTTTAGTCTAAATCACAATCTCTTGCCCTGAAACAGTGTTTAAGGTGAATACAAAGCTGTTTCATAGTGTGAAAAAGGTAAAGAACAGTTTCAAAGTAAAGATTCTTCTTATAATGCATTCCCTTTTAGTCTAAAACACAATCTCTTGCCCTGCAACAGTGTTTAAGGTGATTACAAAGCTGTTTCATAGTGTGAAAAAGGTAAAGAACAGAGTTTCAAAGTAAAGATTCTTCTTATAATGCATTCCCTTTTAGTCTAAACACGATCTCTTGCCCTGAAACAGTGTTTAAGGTGAATACAAAGCTGTTTCATAGTGTGAAAAAGGTAAAGAACAGTTTCTAAGTAAAGATTCTTCTTATAATGCATTCCCTTTTAGTCTAAAACACAATCTCTTGCCCTGAAAAAGTGTTTAAGGTGAATACAAAGCTGTTTCATAGTGTGAAAAAGGTAAAGAACAGTTTCTAAGTAAAGATTATTCCTATAATGCATTCCCTTTTAGTCTAAAATACAATCTCTTGCCCTGAAACAGTGTTTAAGGTGAATACAAAGCTGTTTCATAGTGTGAAAAAGGTAAAGAAAAGAGTTTCTAAGTAAAGATTCTTCTTATAATGCATTCCCTTTTAGTCTAAAACACAATCTCTTGCCCTGAAACAGTGTTTAAGTTGAAAATAAAGCTGTTTCATTGTTTGAAAAAGGTAAACAACAGAGTTTCTAAGAAAAGATTCTTCTTATAATGCATTCCCTTTTAGTGTAAACACGATCTCTTGCCCTGCAACAGTGTTTAAGGTGAATACAAAGTTTTTCATTGTGTAAAAAAGGTAAAGAACAGAGTTTCTAAGAAAAAATTCTTCTTATAATGCATTCCCCTTTAGTCTAAAACACAATCTCTTGCCCTGCAACAGTGTTTAAGTTGAATACAAAGCTGTTTCATAGTGTGAAAAAGGTAAAGAACAGTTTCTAAGTAAAGATTCTTCTTATAATGCATTCCCTTTTAGTCTAAAACACAATCTCTTGCCCTGAAACAGTGTTTAAGGTGAATACAAAGCTGTTTCATAGTGTGAAAAAGGTAAATAACAGTTTCTAAGTAAAGATTCTTCTTATAATGCATTCCCTGTTAGTCTAAAACACAAACTCTTGCCCTGCAACAGTGTTTAAGGTGAATACAAAGCTGTTTCATAGTGTGAAAAAAGGTAAAGAACAGAGTTTCTAAGTAAAGATTCTTCTAATAATGCATTCCCTTTTAGTCTAAAATACAATCTCTTGCCCTGAAACAGTGTTTAAGGTGAATACAAAGCTGTTTCATAGTGTGAAAAAGGTAAAGAACAGAGTTTCTAAGTAAAGATTCTTCTAATAATGCATTCCCTTTTAGTCTAAACACGATCTCTTGCCCTGCAACAGTGTTTAAGTTGAATACAAAGCTGTTTCATAGTGTGAAAAAGGTAAAGAACAGTTTCTAAGTAAAGATTCTTCTTATAATGCATTCCCTTTTAGTCTAAAACACAATCTCTTGCCCTGAAACAGTGTTTAAGGTGAATACAAAGCTTTTCATTGTGTAAAAAAGGTAAAGAACAGAGTTTCTAAGAAAAGATTCTTCTTATAATGCATTCCCTTTTAGTCTAAAACACAATCTCTTGCCCTGAAACAGTGTTTAAGGTGAATACAAAGCTGTTTCATAGTGTGAAAAAGGTAAAGAACAGTTTCAAAGTAAAGATTCTTCTTATAATGCATTCCCTTTTAGTCTAAAACACAATCTCTTGCCCTGAAACAGTGTTTAAGGTGAATACAAAGCTGTTTCATAGTGTGAAAAAGGTAAAGAACAGTTTCAAAGTAAAGATTCTTCTTATAATGCATTCCCTTTTAGTCTAAAACACAATCTCTTGCCCTGAAACAGTGTTTAAGGTGAATACAAAGCTGTTTCATAGTGTGAAAAAGGTAAAGAACAGAGTTTCAAAGTAAAGATTCTTCTTATAATGCATTCCCTTTTAGTCTAAACATGATCTCTAGCCCTGAAACAGTGTTTAAGGTGAATACAAAGCTGTTTCATAGTGTGAAAAAGGTAAAGAACAGAGTTTCTAAGTAAAGATTCTTCTAATAATGCATTCCCTTTTAGTCTAAACACGATATCTTGCCCTGCAACAGTGTTTAAGGTGAATACAAAGCTGTTTCATTGTGTGAAAAAGGTAAAGAACAGAGTTTCAAAGTAAAGATTCTTCTTATAATGCATTCCCTTTTAGTCTAAATCACAATCTCTTGCCCTGAAACAGTGTTTAAGGTGAATACAAAGCTGTTTCATAGTGTGAAAAAGGTAAAGAACAGTTTCAAAGTAAAGATTCTTCTTATAATGCATTCCCTTTTAGTCTAAAACACAATCTCTTGCCCTGCAACAGTGTTTAAGCTGATTACAAAGCTGTTTCATAGTGTGAAAAAGGTAAAGAACAGAGTTTCAAAGTAAAGATTCTTCTTATAATGCATTCCCTTTTAGTCTAAACACGATCTCTTGCCCTGAAACAGTGTTTAAGGTGAATACAAAGCTGTTTCATAGTGTGAAAAAGGTAAAGAACAGAGTTTCAAAGTAAAGATTCTTCTTATAATGCATTCCCTTTTAGTCTAAATCACAATCTCTTGCCCTGAAACAGTGTTTAAGGTGAATACAAAGCTGTTTCATAGTGTGAAAAAGGTAAAGAACAGTTTCAAAGTAAAGATTCTTCTTATAATGCATTCCCTTTTAGTCTAAAACACAATCTCTTGCCCTGAAACAGTGTTTAAGGTGAATACAAAGCTGTTTCATAGTGTGAAAAAGGTAAAGAACAGAGTTTCAAAGTAAAGATTCTTCTTATAATGCATTCCCTTTTAGTCTAAACATGATCTCTAGCCCTGAAACAGTGTTTAAGGTGAATACAAAGCTGTTTCATAGTGTGAAAAAGGTAAAGAACAGAGTTTCTAAGTAAAGATTCTTCTTATAATGCATTCCCTTTTAGTCTAAAACACAATCTCTTGCCCTGAAACAGTGTTTAAGGTGAATACAAAGCTGTTTCATAGTGTGAAAAAGGTAAAGAACAGAGTTTCAAAGTAAAGATTCTTCTTATAATGCATTCCCTTTTAGTCTAAAACACAATCTCTTGCCCTGAAACAGTGTTTAAGGTGAATACAAAGCTGTTTCATAGTGTGAAAAAGGTAAAGAACAGAGTTTCTAAGTAAAGATTCTTCTAATAATGCATTCCCTTTTAGTCTAAACACGATATCTTGCCCTGCAACAGTGTTTAAGGTGAATACAAAGCTGTTTCATTGTGTGAAAAAGGTAAAGAACAGAGTTTCAAAGTAAAGATTCTTCTTATAATGCATTCCCTTTTAGTCTAAATCACAATCTCTTGCCCTGAAACAGTGTTTAAGGTGAATACAAAGCTGTTTCATAGTGTGAAAAAGGTAAAGAACAGTTTCAAAGTAAAGATTCTTCTTATAATGCATTCCCTTTTAGTCTAAAACACAATCTCTTGCCCTGCAACAGTGTTTAAGGTGATTACAAAGCTGTTTCATAGTGTGAAAAAGGTAAAGAACAGAGTTTCAAAGTAAAGATTCTTCTTATAATGCATTCCCTTTTAGTCTAAACACGATCTCTTGCCCTGAAACAGTGTTTAAGGTGAATACAAAGCTGTTTCATAGTGTGAAAAAGGTAAAGAACAGTTTCTAAGTAAAGATTCTTCTTATAATGCATTCCCTTTTAGTCTAAAACACAATCTCTTGCCCTGAAAAAGTGTTTAAGGTGAATACAAAGCTGTTTCATAGTGTGAAAAAGGTAAAGAACAGTTTCTAAGTAAAGATTATTCCTATAATGCATTCCCTTTTAGTCTAAAATACAATCTCTTGCCCTGAAACAGTGTTTAAGGTGAATACAAAGCTGTTTCATAGTGTGAAAAAGGTAAAGAAAAGAGTTTCTAAGTAAAGATTCTTCTTATAATGCATTCCCTTTTAGTCTAAAACACAATCTCTTGCCCTGAAACAGTGTTTAAGTTGAATATAAAGCTGTTTCATTGTTTGAAAAAGGTAAAGAACAGAGTTTCTAAGAAAAGATTCTTCTTATAATGCATTCCCTTTTAGTGTAAACACGATCTCTTGCCCTGCAACAGTGTTTAAGGTGAATACAAAGTTTTTCATTGTGTAAAAAAGGTAAAGAACAGAGTTTCTAAGAAAAAATTCTTCTTATAATGCATTCCCTTTTAGTCTAAAACACAATCTCTTGCCCTGCAACAGTGTTTAAGTTGAATACAAAGCTGTTTCATAGTGTGAAAAAGGTAAAGAACAGTTTCTAAGTAAAGATTCTTCTTATAATGCATTCCCTTTTAGTCTAAAACACAATCTCTTGCCCTGAAACAGTGTTTAAGGTGAATACAAAGCTGTTTCATAGTGTGAAAAAGGTAAATAACAGTTTCTAAGTAAAGATTCTTCTTATAATGCATTCCCTGTTAGTCTAAAACACAAACTCTTGCCCTGCAACAGTGTTTAAGGTGAATACAAAGCTGTTTCATAGTGTGAAAAAAGGTAAAGAACAGAGTTTCTAAGTAAAGATTCTTCTAATAATGCATTCCCTTTTAGTCTAAAATACAATCTCTTGCCCTGAAACAGTGTTTAAGGTGAATACAAAGCTGTTTCATAGTGTGAAAAAGGTAAAGAACAGAGTTTCTAAGTAAAGATTCTTCTAATAATGCATTCCCTTTTAGTCTAAACACGATCTCTTGCCCTGCAACAGTGTTTAAGGTGAATACAAAGCTTTTCATTGTGTAAAAAAGGTAAAGAACAGAGTTTCTAAGAAAAGATTCTTCTTATAATGCATTCCCTTTTAGTCTAAAACACAATCTCTTGCCCTGAAACAGTGTTTAAGGTGAATACAAAGCTGTTTCATAGTGTGAAAAAGGTAAAGAACAGTTTCAAAGTAAAGAATCTTCTTATAATGCATTCCCTTTTAGTCTAAAACACAATCTCTTGCCCTGAAACAGTGTTTAAGGTGAATACAAAGCTGTTTCATAGTGTGAAAAAGGTAAAGAACAGAGTTTCAAAGTAAAGATTCTTCTTATAATGCATTCCCTTTTAGTCTAAACATGATCTCTAGCCCTGAAACAGTGTTTAAGGTGAATACAAAGCTGTTTCATAGTGTGAAAAAGGTAAAGAACAGAGTTTCTAAGTAAAGATTCTTCTTATAATGCATTCCCTTTTAGTCTAAAACACAATCTCTTGCCCTGCAACAGTGTTTAAGTTGAATACAAAGCTGTTTCATAGTGTGAAAAAGGTAAAGAACAGTTTCTAAGTAAAGATTCTTCTTATAATGCATTCCCTTTTAGTCTAAAACACAATCTCTTGCCCTGAAACAGTGTTTAAGGTGAATACAAAGCTGTTTCATAGTGTGAAAAAGGTAAAGAACAGAGTTTCAAAGTAAAGATTCTTCTTATAATGTATTCCCTTTTAGTCTAAAACACAATCTCTTGCCCTGAAACAGTGTTTAAGGTGAATACAAAGCTGTTTCATAGTGAGAAAAAGGTAAAGAACAGAGTTTCTAAGTAAAGATTCTTCTAATAATGCATTCCCTTTTAGTCTAAACACGATATCTTGCACTGCAACAGTGTTTAAGGTGAATACAAAGCTGTTTCATTGTGTGAAAAAGGTAAAGAACAGAGTTTCAAAGTAAAGATTCTTCTTATAATGCATTCCCTTTTAGTCTAAATCACAATCTCTTGCCCTGAAACAGTGTTTAAGGTGAATACAAAGCTGTTTCATAGTGTGAAAAAGGTAAAGAACAGTTTCAAAGTAAAGATTCTTCTTATAATGCATTCCCTTTTAGTCTAAAACACAATCTCTTGCCCTGAAACAGTGTTTAAGGTGAATACAAAGCTGTTTCATAGTGTGAAAAAGGTAAAGAACAGAGTTTCAAAGTAAAGATTCTTCTTATAATGCATTCCCTTTTAGTCTAAAACACAATCTCTTGCCCTGAAACAGTGTTTAAGGTGAATACAAAGCTGTTTCATAGTGTGAAAAAGGTAAAGAACAGAGTTTCTAAGTAAAGATTCTTCTAATAATGCATTCCCTTTTAGTCTAAACACGATATCTTGCCCTGCAACAGTGTTTAAGGTGAATACAAAGCTGTTTCATTGTGTGAAAAAGGTAAAGAACAGAGTTTCAAAGTAAAGATTCTTCTTATAATGCATTCCCTTTTAGTCTAAATCACAATCTCTTGCCCTGAAACAGTGTTTAAGGTGAATACAAAGCTGTTTCATAGTGTGAAAAAGGTAAAGAACAGTTTCAAAGTAAAGATTCTTCTTATAATGCATTCCCTTTTAGTCTAAAACACAATCTCTTGCCCTGCAACAGTGTTTAAGGTGATTACAAAGCTGTTTCATAGTGTGAAAAAGGTAAAGAACAGAGTTTCAAAGTAAAGATTCTTCTTATAATGCATTCCCTTTTAGTCTAAACACGATCTCTTGCCCTGAAACAGTGTTTAAGGTGAATACAAAGCTGTTTCATAGTGTGAAAAAGGTAAAGAACAGTTTCTAAGTAAAGATTCTTCTTATAATGCATTCCCTTTTAGTCTAAAACACAATCTCTTGCCCTGAAAAAGTGTTTAAGGTGAATACAAAGCTGTTTCATAGTGTGAAAAAGGTAAAGAACAGTTTCTAAGTAAAGATTATTCCTATAATGCATTCCCTTTTAGTCTAAAATACAATCTCTTGCCCTGAAACAGTGTTTAAGGTGAATACAAAGCTGTTTCATAGTGTGAAAAAGGTAAAGAAAAGAGTTTCTAAGTAAAGATTCTTCTTATAATGCATTCCCTTTTAGTCTAAAACACAATCTCTTGCCCTGAAACAGTGTTTAAGTTGAATATAAAGCTGTTTCATTGTTTGAAAAAGGTAAAGAACAGAGTTTCTAAGAAAAGATTCTTCTTATAATGCATTCCCTTTTAGTGTAAACACGATCTCTTGCCCTGCAACAGTGTTTAAGGTGAATACAAAGTTTTTCATTGTGTAAAAAAGGTAAAGAACAGAGTTTCTAAGAAAAAATTCTTCTTATAATGCATTCCCTTTTAGTCTAAAACACAATCTCTTGCCCTGCAACAGTGTTTAAGTTGAATACAAAGCTGTTTCATAGTGTGAAAAAGGTAAAGAACAGTTTCTAAGTAAAGATTCTTCTTATAATGCATTCCCTTTTAGTCTAAAACACAATCTCTTGCCCTGAAACAGTGTTTAAGGTGAATACAAAGCTTTTCATTGTGTAAAAAAGGTAAAGAACAGAGTTTCTAAGAAAAGATTCTTCTTATAATGCATTCCCTTTTAGTCTAAAACACAATCTCTTGCCCTGAAACAGTGTTTAAGGTGAATACAAAGCTGTTTCATAGTGTGAAAAAGGTAAAGAACAGTTTCAAAGTAAAGATTCTTCTTATAATGCATTCCCTTTTAGTCTAAAACACAATCTCTTGCCCTGAAACAGTGTTTAAGGTGAATACAAAGCTGTTTCATAGTGTGAAAAAGGTAAAGAACAGAGTTTCAAAGTAAAGATTCTTCTTATAATGCATTCCCTTTTAGTCTAAACATGATCTCTAGCCCTGAAACAGTGTTTAAGGTGAATACAAAGCTGTTTCATAGTGTGAAAAAGGTAAAGAACAGAGTTTCTAAGTAAAGATTCTTCTTATAATGCATTCCCTTTTAGTCTAAAACACAATCTCTTGCCCTGAAACAGTGTTTAAGGTGAATACAAAGCTGTTTCATAGTGTGAAAAAGGTAAAGAACAGAGTTTCAAAGTAAAGATTCTTCTTATAATGCATTCCCTTTTAGTCTAAAACACAATCTCTTGCCCTGAAACAGTGTTTAAGGTGAATACAAAGCTGTTTCATAGTGTGAAAAAGGTAAAGAACAGAGTTTCTAAGTAAAGATTCTTCTAATAATGCATTCCCTTTTAGTCTAAACACGATATCTTGCCCTGCAACAGTGTTTAAGGTGAATACAAAGCTGTTTCATTGTGTGAAAAAGGTAAAGAACAGAGTTTCAAAGTAAAGATTCTTCTTATAATGCATTCCCTTTTAGTCTAAATCACAATCTCTTGCCCTGAAACAGTGTTTAAGGTGAATACAAAGCTGTTTCATAGTGTGAAAAAGGTAAAGAACAGAGTTTCTAAGTAAAGATTCTTCTAATAATGCATTCCCTTTTAGTCTAAAACACAATCTCTTGCCCTGCAACAGTGTTTAAGGTGATTACAAAGCTGTTTCATAGTGTGAAAAAGGTAAAGAACAGAGTTTCAAAGTAAAGATTCTTCTTATAATGCATTCCCTTTTAGTCTAAACACGATCTCTTGCCCTGAAACAGTGTTTAAGGTGAATACAAATCTGTTTCATAGTGTGAAAAAGGTAAAGAACAGTTTCTAAGTAAAGATTCTTCTTATAATGCATTCCCTTTTAGTCTAAAACACAATCTCTTGCCCTGAAAAAGTGTTTAAGGTGAATACAAAGCTGTTTCATAGTGTGAAAAAGGTAAAGAACAGTTTCTAAGTAAAGATTATTCCTATAATGCATTCCCTTTTAGTCTAAAATACAATCTCTTGCCCTGAAACAGTGTTTAAGGTGAATACAAAGCTGTTTCATAGTGTGAAAAAGGTAAAGAAAAGAGTTTCTAAGTAAAGATTCTTCTTATAATGCATTCCCTTTTAGTCTAAAACACAATCTCTTGCCCTGAAACAGTGTTTAAGTTGAATATAAAGCTGTTTCATTGTTTGAAAAAGGTAAAGAACAGAGTTTCTAAGAAAAGATTCTTCTTATAATGCATTCCCTTTTAGTGTAAACACGATCTCTTGCCCTGCAACAGTGTTTAAGGTGAATACAAAGTTTTTCATTGTGTAAAAAAGGTAAAGAACAGAGTTTCTAAGAAAAAATTCTTCTTATAATGCATTACCTTTTAGTCTAAAACACAATCTCTTGCCCTGCAACAGTGTTTAAGGTGAATACAAAGCTGTTTCATAGTGTGAAAAAGGTAAAGAACAGAGTTTCAAAGTAAAGATTCTTCTTATAATGCATTCCCTTTTAGTCTAAACATGATCTCTAGCCCTGAAACAGTGTTTAAGGTGAATACAAAGCTGTTTCATAGTGTGAAAAAGGTAAAGAACAGAGTTTCTAAGTAAAGATTCTTCTTATAATGCATTCCCTTTTAGTCTAAAACACAATCTCTTGCCCTGAAACAGTGTTTAAGGTGAATACAAAGCTGTTTCATAGTGTGAAAAAGGTAAAGAACAGAGTTTCAAAGTAAAGATTCTTCTTATAATGCATTCCCTTTTAGTCTAAAACACAATCTCTTGCCCTGAAACAGTGTTTAAGGTGAATACAAAGCTGTTTCATAGTGTGAAAAAGGTAAAGAACAGAGTTTCTAAGTAAAGATTCTTCTAATAATGCATTCCCTTTTAGTCTAAACACGATATCTTGCCCTGCAACAGTGTTTAAGGTGAATACAAAGCTGTTTCATTGTGTGAAAAAGGTAAAGAACAGAGTTTCAAAGTAAAGATTCTTCTTATAATGCATTCCCTTTTAGTCTAAATCACAATCTCTTGCCCTGAAACAGTGTTTAAGGTGAATACAAAGCTGTTTCATAGTGTGAAAAAGGTAAAGAACAGAGTTTCTAAGTAAAGATTCTTCTAATAATGCATTCCCTTTTAGTCTAAAACACAATCTCTTGCCCTGCAACAGTGTTTAAGGTGATTACAAAGCTGTTTCATAGTGTGAAAAAGGTAAAGAACAGAGTTTCAAAGTAAAGATTCTTCTTATAATGCATTCCCTTTTAGTCTAAACACGATCTCTTGCCCTGAAACAGTGTTTAAGGTGAATACAAATCTGTTTCATAGTGTGAAAAAGGTAAAGAACAGTTTCTAAGTAAAGATTCTTCTTATAATGCATTCCCTTTTAGTCTAAAACACAATCTCTTGCCCTGAAAAAGTGTTTAAGGTGAATACAAAGCTGTTTCATAGTGTGAAAAAGGTAAAGAACAGTTTCTAAGTAAAGATTATTCCTATAATGCATTCCCTTTTAGTCTAAAATACAATCTCTTGCCCTGAAACAGTGTTTAAGGTGAATACAAAGCTGTTTCATAGTGTGAAAAAGGTAAAGAAAAGAGTTTCTAAGTAAAGATTCTTCTTATAATGCATTCCCTTTTAGTCTAAAACACAATCTCTTGCCCTGAAACAGTGTTTAAGTTGAATATAAAGCTGTTTCATTGTTTGAAAAAGGTAAAGAACAGAGTTTCTAAGAAAAGATTCTTCTTATAATGCATTCCCTTTTAGTGTAAACACGATCTCTTGCCCTGCAACAGTGTTTAAGGTGAATACAAAGTTTTTCATTGTGTAAAAAAGGTAAAGAACAGAGTTTCTAAGAAAAAATTCTTCTTATAATGCATTACCTTTTAGTCTAAAACACAATCTCTTGCCCTGCAACAGTGTTTAAGGTGAATACAAAGCTGTTTCATAGTGTGAAAAAGGTAAAGAACAGAGTTTCTAAGTAAAGATTCTTCTTATAATGCATTCCCTTTTAGTCTAAAACACAATCTCTTGCCCTGAAACAGTGTTTAAGGTGAATACAAAGCTGTTTCATAGTGTGAAAAAGGTAAAGAACAGAGTTTCAAAGTAAAGATTCTTCTTATAATGCATTCCCTTTTAGTCTAAAACACAATCTCTTGCCCTGAAACAGTGTTTAAGGTGAATACAAAGCTGTTTCATAGTGTGAAAAAGGTAAAGAACAGAGTTTCTAAGTAAAGATTCTTCTAATAATGCATTCCCTTTTAGTCTAAACACGATATCTTGCCCTGCAACAGTGTTTAAGGTGAATACAAAGCTGTTTCATTGTGTGAAAAAGGTAAAGAACAGAGTTTCAAAGTAAAGATTCTTCTTATAATGCATTCCCTTTTAGTCTAAATCACAATCTCTTGCCCTGAAACAGTGTTTAAGGTGAATACAAAGCTGTTTCATAGTGTGAAAAAGGTAAAGAACAGTTTCAAAGTAAAGATTCTTCTTATAATGCATTCCCTTTTAGTCTAAAACACAATCTCTTGCCCTGCAACAGTGTTTAAGCTGATTACAAAGCTGTTTCATAGTGTGAAAAAGGTAAAGAACAGAGTTTCAAAGTAAAGATTCTTCTTATAATGCATTCCCTTTTAGTCTAAACACGATCTCTTGCCCTGAAACAGTGTTTAAGGTGAATACAACGCTGTTTCATAGTGTGAAAAAGGTAAAGAACAGAGTTTCAAAGTAAAGATTCTTCTTATAATGCATTCCCTTTTAGTCTAAATCACAATCTCTTGCCCTGAAACAGTGTTTAAGGTGAATACAAAGCTGTTTCATAGTGTGAAAAAGGTAAAGAACAGTTTCAAAGTAAAGATTCTTCTTATAATGCATTCCCTTTTAGTCTAAAACACAATCTCTTGCCCTGAAACAGTGTTTAAGGTGAATACAAAGCTGTTTCATAGTGTGAAAAAGGTAAAGAACAGAGTTTCAAAGTAAAGATTCTTCTTATAATGCATTCCCTTTTAGTCTAAACATGATCTCTAGCCCTGAAACAGTGTTTAAGGTGAATACAAAGCTGTTTCATAGTGTGAAAAAGGTAAAGAACAGAGTTTCTAAGTAAAGATTCTTCTTATAATGCATTCCCTTTTAGTCTAAAACACAATCTCTTGCCCTGAAACAGTGTTTAAGGTGAATACAAAGCTGTTTCATAGTGTGAAAAAGGTAAAGAACAGAGTTTCAAAGTAAAGATTCTTCTTATAATGCATTCCCTTTTAGTCTAAAACACAATCTCTTGCCCTGAAACAGTGTTTAAGGTGAATACAAAGCTGTTTCATAGTGTGAAAAAGGTAAAGAACAGAGTTTCTAAGTAAAGATTCTTCTAATAATGCATTCCCTTTTAGTCTAAACACGATATCTTGCCCTGCAACAGTGTTTAAGGTGAATACAAAGCTGTTTCATTGTGTGAAAAAGGTAAAGAACAGAGTTTCAAAGTAAAGATTCTTCTTATAATGCATTCCCTTTTAGTCTAAATCACAATCTCTTGCCCTGAAACAGTGTTTAAGGTGAATACAAAGCTGTTTCATAGTGTGAAAAAGGTAAAGAACAGTTTCAAAGTAAAGATTCTTCTTATAATGCATTCCCTTTTAGTCTAAAACACAATCTCTTGCCCTGCAACAGTGTTTAAGGTGATTACAAAGCTGTTTCATAGTGTGAAAAAGGTAAAGAACAGAGTTTCAAAGTAAAGATTCTTCTTATAATGCATTCCCTTTTAGTCTAAACACGATCTCTTGCCCTGAAACAGTGTTTAAGGTGAATACAAAGCTGTTTCATAGTGTGAAAAAGGTAAAGAACAGTTTCTAAGTAAAGATTCTTCTTATAATGCATTCCCTTTTAGTCTAAAACACAATCTCTTGCCCTGAAAAAGTGTTTAAGGTGAATACAAAGCTGTTTCATAGTGTGAAAAAGGTAAAGAACAGTTTCTAAGTAAAGATTATTCCTATAATGCATTCCCTTTTAGTCTAAAATACAATCTCTTGCCCTGAAACAGTGTTTAAGGTGAATACAAAGCTGTTTCATAGTGTGAAAAAGGTAAAGAAAAGAGTTTCTAAGTAAAGATTCTTCTTATAATGCATTCCCTTTTAGTCTAAAACACAATCTCTTGCCCTGAAACAGTGTTTAAGTTGAAAATAAAGCTGTTTCATTGTTTGAAAAAGGTAAACAACAGAGTTTCTAAGAAAAGATTCTTCTTATAATGCATTCCCTTTTAGTGTAAACACGATCTCTTGCCCTGCAACAGTGTTTAAGGTGAATACAAAGTTTTTCATTGTGTAAAAAAGGTAAAGAACAGAGTTTCTAAGAAAAAATTCTTCTTATAATGCATTCCCTTTTAGTCTAAAACACAATCTCTTGCCCTGCAACAGTGTTTAAGTTGAATACAAAGCTGTTTCATAGTGTGAAAAAGGTAAAGAACAGTTTCTAAGTAAAGATTCTTCTTATAATGCATTCCCTTTTAGTCTAAAACACAATCTCTTGCCCTGAAACAGTGTTTAAGGTGAATACAAAGCTGTTTCATAGTGTGAAAAAGGTAAATAACAGTTTCTAAGTAAAGATTCTTCTTATAATGCATTCCCTGTTAGTCTAAAACACAAACTCTTGCCCTGCAACAGTGTTTAAGGTGAATACAAAGCTGTTTCATAGTGTGAAAAAAGGTAAAGAACAGAGTTTCTAAGTAAAGATTCTTCTAATAATGCATTCCCTTTTAGTCTAAAATACAATCTCTTGCCCTGAAACAGTGTTTAAGGTGAATACAAAGCTGTTTCATAGTGTGAAAAAGGTAAAGAACAGAGTTTCTAAGTAAAGATTCTTCTAATAATGCATTCCCTTTTAGTCTAAACACGATCTCTTGCCCTGCAACAGTGTTTAAGTTGAATACAAAGCTGTTTCATAGTGTGAAAAAGGTAAAGAACAGTTTCTAAGTAAAGATTCTTCTTATAATGCATTCCCTTTTAGTCTAAAACACAATCTCTTGCCCTGAAACAGTGTTTAAGGTGAATACAAAGCTTTTCATTGTGTAAAAAAGGTAAAGAACAGAGTTTCTAAGAAAAGATTCTTCTTATAATGCATTCCCTTTTAGTCTAAAACACAATCTCTTGCCCTGAAACAGTGTTTAAGGTGAATACAAAGCTGTTTCATAGTGTGAAAAAGGTAAAGAACAGTTTCAAAGTAAAGATTCTTCTTATAATGCATTCCCTTTTAGTCTAAAACACAATCTCTTGCCCTGAAACAGTGTTTAAGGTGAATACAAAGCTGTTTCATAGTGTGAAAAAGGTAAAGAACAGTTTCAAAGTAAAGATTCTTCTTATAATGCATTCCCTTTTAGTCTAAAACACAATCTCTTGCCCTGAAACAGTGTTTAAGGTGAATACAAAGCTGTTTCATAGTGTGAAAAAGGTAAAGAACAGAGTTTCAAAGTAAAGATTCTTCTTATAATGCATTCCCTTTTAGTCTAAACATGATCTCTAGCCCTGAAACAGTGTTTAAGGTGAATACAAAGCTGTTTCATAGTGTGAAAAAGGTAAAGAACAGAGTTTCTAAGTAAAGATTCTTCTAATAATGCATTCCCTTTTAGTCTAAACACGATATCTTGCCCTGCAACAGTGTTTAAGGTGAATACAAAGCTGTTTCATTGTGTGAAAAAGGTAAAGAACAGAGTTTCAAAGTAAAGATTCTTCTTATAATGCATTCCCTTTTAGTCTAAATCACAATCTCTTGCCCTGAAACAGTGTTTAAGGTGAATACAAAGCTGTTTCATAGTGTGAAAAAGGTAAAGAACAGTTTCAAAGTAAAGATTCTTCTTATAATGCATTCCCTTTTAGTCTAAAACACAATCTCTTGCCCTGCAACAGTGTTTAAGCTGATTACAAAGCTGTTTCATAGTGTGAAAAAGGTAAAGAACAGAGTTTCAAAGTAAAGATTCTTCTTATAATGCATTCCCTTTTAGTCTAAACACGATCTCTTGCCCTGAAACAGTGTTTAAGGTGAATACAAAGCTGTTTCATAGTGTGAAAAAGGTAAAGAACAGAGTTTCAAAGTAAAGATTCTTCTTATAATGCATTCCCTTTTAGTCTAAATCACAATCTCTTGCCCTGAAACAGTGTTTAAGGTGAATACAAAGCTGTTTCATAGTGTGAAAAAGGTAAAGAACAGTTTCAAAGTAAAGATTCTTCTTATAATGCATTCCCTTTTAGTCTAAAACACAATCTCTTGCCCTGAAACAGTGTTTAAGGTGAATACAAAGCTGTTTCATAGTGTGAAAAAGGTAAAGAACAGAGTTTCAAAGTAAAGATTCTTCTTATAATGCATTCCCTTTTAGTCTAAACATGATCTCTAGCCCTGAAACAGTGTTTAAGGTGAATACAAAGCTGTTTCATAGTGTGAAAAAGGTAAAGAACAGAGTTTCTAAGTAAAGATTCTTCTTATAATGCATTCCCTTTTAGTCTAAAACACAATCTCTTGCCCTGAAACAGTGTTTAAGGTGAATACAAAGCTGTTTCATAGTGTGAAAAAGGTAAAGAACAGAGTTTCAAAGTAAAGATTCTTCTTATAATGCATTCCCTTTTAGTCTAAAACACAATCTCTTGCCCTGAAACAGTGTTTAAGGTGAATACAAAGCTGTTTCATAGTGTGAAAAAGGTAAAGAACAGAGTTTCTAAGTAAAGATTCTTCTAATAATGCATTCCCTTTTAGTCTAAACACGATATCTTGCCCTGCAACAGTGTTTAAGGTGAATACAAAGCTGTTTCATTGTGTGAAAAAGGTAAAGAACAGAGTTTCAAAGTAAAGATTCTTCTTATAATGCATTCCCTTTTAGTCTAAATCACAATCTCTTGCCCTGAAACAGTGTTTAAGGTGAATACAAAGCTGTTTCATAGTGTGAAAAAGGTAAAGAACAGTTTCAAAGTAAAGATTCTTCTTATAATGCATTCCCTTTTAGTCTAAAACACAATCTCTTGCCCTGCAACAGTGTTTAAGGTGATTACAAAGCTGTTTCATAGTGTGAAAAAGGTAAAGAACAGAGTTTCAAAGTAAAGATTCTTCTTATAATGCATTCCCTTTTAGTCTAAACACGATCTCTTGCCCTGAAACAGTGTTTAAGGTGAATACAAAGCTGTTTCATAGTGTGAAAAAGGTAAAGAACAGTTTCTAAGTAAAGATTCTTCTTATAATGCATTCCCTTTTAGTCTAAAACACAATCTCTTGCCCTGAAAAAGTGTTTAAGGTGAATACAAAGCTGTTTCATAGTGTGAAAAAGGTAAAGAACAGTTTCTAAGTAAAGATTATTCCTATAATGCATTCCCTTTTAGTCTAAAATACAATCTCTTGCCCTGAAACAGTGTTTAAGGTGAATACAAAGCTGTTTCATAGTGTGAAAAAGGTAAAGAAAAGAGTTTCTAAGTAAAGATTCTTCTTATAATGCATTCCCTTTTAGTCTAAAACACAATCTCTTGCCCTGAAACAGTGTTTAAGTTGAATATAAAGCTGTTTCATTGTTTGAAAAAGGTAAAGAACAGAGTTTCTAAGAAAAGATTCTTCTTATAATGCATTCCCTTTTAGTGTAAACACGATCTCTTGCCCTGCAACAGTGTTTAAGGTGAATACAAAGTTTTTCATTGTGTAAAAAAGGTAAAGAACAGAGTTTCTAAGAAAAAATTCTTCTTATAATGCATTCCCTTTTAGTCTAAAACACAATCTCTTGCCCTGCAACAGTGTTTAAGTTGAATACAAAGCTGTTTCATAGTGTGAAAAAGGTAAAGAACAGTTTCTAAGTAAAGATTCTTCTTATAATGCATTCCCTTTTAGTCTAAAACACAATCTCTTGCCCTGAAACAGTGTTTAAGGTGAATACAAAGCTGTTTCATAGTGTGAAAAAGGTAAATAACAGTTTCTAAGTAAAGATTCTTCTTATAATGCATTCCCTGTTAGTCTAAAACACAAACTCTTGCCCTGCAACAGTGTTTAAGGTGAATACAAAGCTGTTTCATAGTGTGAAAAAAGGTAAAGAACAGAGTTTCTAAGTAAAGATTCTTCTAATAATGCATTCCCTTTTAGTCTAAAATACAATCTCTTGCCCTGAAACAGTGTTTAAGGTGAATACAAAGCTGTTTCATAGTGTGAAAAAGGTAAAGAACAGAGTTTCTAAGTAAAGATTCTTCTAATAATGCATTCCCTTTTAGTCTAAACACGATCTCTTGCCCTGCAACAGTGTTTAAGGTGAATACAAAGCTTTTCATTGTGTAAAAAAGGTAAAGAACAGAGTTTCTAAGAAAAGATTCTTCTTATAATGCATTCCCTTTTAGTCTAAAACACAATCTCTTGCCCTGAAACAGTGTTTAAGGTGAATACAAAGCTGTTTCATAGTGTGAAAAAGGTAAAGAACAGTTTCAAAGTAAAGAATCTTCTTATAATGCATTCCCTTTTAGTCTAAAACACAATCTCTTGCCCTGAAACAGTGTTTAAGGTGAATACAAAGCTGTTTCATAGTGTGAAAAAGGTAAAGAACAGAGTTTCAAAGTAAAGATTCTTCTTATAATGCATTCCCTTTTAGTCTAAACATGATCTCTAGCCCTGAAACAGTGTTTAAGGTGAATACAAAGCTGTTTCATAGTGTGAAAAAGGTAAAGAACAGAGTTTCTAAGTAAAGATTCTTCTTATAATGCATTCCCTTTTAGTCTAAAACACAATCTCTTGCCCTGCAACAGTGTTTAAGTTGAATACAAAGCTGTTTCATAGTGTGAAAAAGGTAAAGAACAGTTTCTAAGTAAAGATTCTTCTTATAATGCATTCCCTTTTAGTCTAAAACACAATCTCTTGCCCTGAAACAGTGTTTAAGGTGAATACAAAGCTGTTTCATAGTGTGAAAAAGGTAAAGAACAGAGTTTCAAAGTAAAGATTCTTCTTATAATGTATTCCCTTTTAGTCTAAAACACAATCTCTTGCCCTGAAACAGTGTTTAAGGTGAATACAAAGCTGTTTCATAGTGAGAAAAAGGTAAAGAACAGAGTTTCTAAGTAAAGATTCTTCTAATAATGCATTCCCTTTTAGTCTAAACACGATATCTTGCACTGCAACAGTGTTTAAGGTGAATACAAAGCTGTTTCATTGTGTGAAAAAGGTAAAGAACAGAGTTTCAAAGTAAAGATTCTTCTTATAATGCATTCCCTTTTAGTCTAAATCACAATCTCTTGCCCTGAAACAGTGTTTAAGGTGAATACAAAGCTGTTTCATAGTGTGAAAAAGGTAAAGAACAGTTTCAAAGTAAAGATTCTTCTTATAATGCATTCCCTTTTAGTCTAAAACACAATCTCTTGCCCTGAAACAGTGTTTAAGGTGAATACAAAGCTGTTTCATAGTGTGAAAAAGGTAAAGAACAGAGTTTCAAAGTAAAGATTCTTCTTATAATGCATTCCCTTTTAGTCTAAAACACAATCTCTTGCCCTGAAACAGTGTTTAAGGTGAATACAAAGCTGTTTCATAGTGTGAAAAAGGTAAAGAACAGAGTTTCTAAGTAAAGATTCTTCTAATAATGCATTCCCTTTTAGTCTAAACACGATATCTTGCCCTGCAACAGTGTTTAAGGTGAATACAAAGCTGTTTCATTGTGTGAAAAAGGTAAAGAACAGAGTTTCAAAGTAAAGATTCTTCTTATAATGCATTCCCTTTTAGTCTAAATCACAATCTCTTGCCCTGAAACAGTGTTTAAGGTGAATACAAAGCTGTTTCATAGTGTGAAAAAGGTAAAGAACAGTTTCAAAGTAAAGATTCTTCTTATAATGCATTCCCTTTTAGTCTAAAACACAATCTCTTGCCCTGCAACAGTGTTTAAGGTGATTACAAAGCTGTTTCATAGTGTGAAAAAGGTAAAGAACAGAGTTTCAAAGTAAAGATTCTTCTTATAATGCATTCCCTTTTAGTCTAAACACGATCTCTTGCCCTGAAACAGTGTTTAAGGTGAATACAAAGCTGTTTCATAGTGTGAAAAAGGTAAAGAACAGTTTCTAAGTAAAGATTCTTCTTATAATGCATTCCCTTTTAGTCTAAAACACAATCTCTTGCCCTGAAAAAGTGTTTAAGGTGAATACAAAGCTGTTTCATAGTGTGAAAAAGGTAAAGAACAGTTTCTAAGTAAAGATTATTCCTATAATGCATTCCCTTTTAGTCTAAAATACAATCTCTTGCCCTGAAACAGTGTTTAAGGTGAATACAAAGCTGTTTCATAGTGTGAAAAAGGTAAAGAAAAGAGTTTCTAAGTAAAGATTCTTCTTATAATGCATTCCCTTTTAGTCTAAAACACAATCTCTTGCCCTGAAACAGTGTTTAAGTTGAATATAAAGCTGTTTCATTGTTTGAAAAAGGTAAAGAACAGAGTTTCTAAGAAAAGATTCTTCTTATAATGCATTCCCTTTTAGTGTAAACACGATCTCTTGCCCTGCAACAGTGTTTAAGGTGAATACAAAGTTTTTCATTGTGTAAAAAAGGTAAAGAACAGAGTTTCTAAGAAAAAATTCTTCTTATAATGCATTCCCTTTTAGTCTAAAACACAATCTCTTGCCCTGCAACAGTGTTTAAGTTGAATACAAAGCTGTTTCATAGTGTGAAAAAGGTAAAGAACAGTTTCTAAGTAAAGATTCTTCTTATAATGCATTCCCTTTTAGTCTAAAACACAATCTCTTGCCCTGAAACAGTGTTTAAGGTGAATACAAAGCTTTTCATTGTGTAAAAAAGGTAAAGAACAGAGTTTCTAAGAAAAGATTCTTCTTATAATGCATTCCCTTTTAGTCTAAAACACAATCTCTTGCCCTGAAACAGTGTTTAAGGTGAATACAAAGCTGTTTCATAGTGTGAAAAAGGTAAAGAACAGTTTCAAAGTAAAGATTCTTCTTATAATGCATTCCCTTTTAGTCTAAAACACAATCTCTTGCCCTGAAACAGTGTTTAAGGTGAATACAAAGCTGTTTCATAGTGTGAAAAAGGTAAAGAACAGAGTTTCAAAGTAAAGATTCTTCTTATAATGCATTCCCTTTTAGTCTAAACATGATCTCTAGCCCTGAAACAGTGTTTAAGGTGAATACAAAGCTGTTTCATAGTGTGAAAAAGGTAAAGAACAGAGTTTCTAAGTAAAGATTCTTCTTATAATGCATTCCCTTTTAGTCTAAAACACAATCTCTTGCCCTGAAACAGTGTTTAAGGTGAATACAAAGCTGTTTCATAGTGTGAAAAAGGTAAAGAACAGAGTTTCAAAGTAAAGATTCTTCTTATAATGCATTCCCTTTTAGTCTAAAACACAATCTCTTGCCCTGAAACAGTGTTTAAGGTGAATACAAAGCTGTTTCATAGTGTGAAAAAGGTAAAGAACAGAGTTTCTAAGTAAAGATTCTTCTAATAATGCATTCCCTTTTAGTCTAAACACGATATCTTGCCCTGCAACAGTGTTTAAGGTGAATACAAAGCTGTTTCATTGTGTGAAAAAGGTAAAGAACAGAGTTTCAAAGTAAAGATTCTTCTTATAATGCATTCCCTTTTAGTCTAAATCACAATCTCTTGCCCTGAAACAGTGTTTAAGGTGAATACAAAGCTGTTTCATAGTGTGAAAAAGGTAAAGAACAGTTTCAAAGTAAAGATTCTTCTTATAATGCATTCCCTTTTAGTCTAAAACACAATCTCTTGCCCTGCAACAGTGTTTAAGCTGATTACAAAGCTGTTTCATAGTGTGAAAAAGGTAAAGAACAGAGTTTCAAAGTAAAGATTCTTCTTATAATGCATTCCCTTTTAGTCTAAACACGATCTCTTGCCCTGAAACAGTGTTTAAGGTGAATACAAAGCTGTTTCATAGTGTGAAAAAGGTAAAGAACAGAGTTTCAAAGTAAAGATTCTTCTTATAATGCATTCCCTTTTAGTCTAAATCACAATCTCTTGCCCTGAAACAGTGTTTAAGGTGAATACAAAGCTGTTTCATAGTGTGAAAAAGGTAAAGAACAGTTTCAAAGTAAAGATTCTTCTTATAATGCATTCCCTTTTAGTCTAAAACACAATCTCTTGCCCTGAAACAGTGTTTAAGGTGAATACAAAGCTGTTTCATAGTGTGAAAAAGGTAAAGAACAGAGTTTCAAAGTAAAGATTCTTCTTATAATGCATTCCCTTTTAGTCTAAACATGATCTCTAGCCCTGAAACAGTGTTTAAGGTGAATACAAAGCTGTTTCATAGTGTGAAAAAGGTAAAGAACAGAGTTTCTAAGTAAAGATTCTTCTTATAATGCATTCACTTTTAGTCTAAAACACAATCTCTTGCCCTGAAACAGTGTTTAAGGTGAATACAAAGCTGTTTCATAGTGTGAAAAAGGTAAAGAACAGAGTTTCAAAGTAAAGATTCTTCTTATAATGCATTCCCTTTTAGTCTAAAACACAATCTCTTGCCCTGAAACAGTGTTTAAGGTGAATACAAAGCTGTTTCATAGTGTGAAAAAGGTAAAGAACAGAGTTTCTAAGTAAAGATTCTTCTAATAATGCATTCCCTTTTAGTCTAAACACGATATCTTGCCCTGCAACAGTGTTTAAGGTGAATACAAAGCTGTTTCATAGTGTGAAAAAGGTAAAGAACAGAGTTTCAAAGTAAAGATTCTTCTTATAATGCATTCCCTTTTAGTCTAAATCACAATCTCTTGCCCTGAAACAGTGTTTAAGGTGAATACAAAGCTGTTTCATAGTGTGAAAAAGGTAAAGAACAGTTTCAAAGTAAAGATTCTTCTTATAATGCATTCCCTTTTAGTCTAAAACACAATCTCTTGCCCTGCAACAGTGTTTAAGGTGATTACAAAGCTGTTTCATAGTGTGAAAAAGGTAAAGAACAGAGTTTCAAAGTAAAGATTCTTCTTATAATGCATTCCCTTTTAGTCTAAACACGATCTCTTGCCCTGAAACAGTGTTTAAGGTGAATACAAAGCTGTTTCATAGTGTGAAAAAGGTAAAGAACAGTTTCTAAGTAAAGATTCTTCTTATAATGCATTCCCTTTTAGTCTAAAACACAATCTCTTGCCCTGAAAAAGTGTTTAAGGTGAATACAAAGCTGTTTCATAGTGTGAAAAAGGTAAAGAACAGTTTCTAAGTAAAGATTATTCCTATAATGCATTCCCTTTTAGTCTAAAATACAATCTCTTGCCCTGAAACAGTGTTTAAGGTGAATACAAAGCTGTTTCATAGTGTGAAAAAGGTAAAGAAAAGAGTTTCTAAGTAAAGATTCTTCTTATAATGCATTCCCTTTTAGTCTAAAACACAATCTCTTGCCCTGAAACAGTGTTTAAGTTGAATATAAAGCTGTTTCATTGTTTGAAAAAGGTAAAGAACAGAGTTTCTAAGAAAAGATTCTTCTTATAATGCATTCCCTTTTAGTGTAAACACGATCTCTTGCCCTGCAACAGTGTTTAAGGTGAATACAAAGTTTTTCATTGTGTAAAAAAGGTAAAGAACAGAGTTTCTAAGAAAAAATTCTTCTTATAATGCATTCCCTTTTAGTCTAAAACACAATCTCTTGCCCTGCAACAGTGTTTAAGTTGAATACAAAGCTGTTTCATAGTGTGAAAAAGGTAAAGAACAGTTTCTAAGTAAAGATTCTTCTTATAATGCATTCCCTTTTAGTCTAAAACACAATCTCTTGCCCTGAAACAGTGTTTAAGGTGAATACAAAGCTGTTTCATAGTGTGAAAAAGGTAAATAACAGTTTCTAAGTAAAGATTCTTCTTATAATGCATTCCCTGTTAGTCTAAAACACAAACTCTTGCCCTGCAACAGTGTTTAAGGTGAATACAAAGCTGTTTCATAGTGTGAAAAAAGGTAAAGAACAGAGTTTCTAAGTAAAGATTCTTCTAATAATGCATTCCCTTTTAGTCTAAAATACAATCTCTTGCCCTGAAACAGTGTTTAAGGTGAATACAAAGCTGTTTCATAGTGTGAAAAAGGTAAAGAACAGAGTTTCTAAGTAAAGATTCTTCTAATAATGCATTCCCTTTTAGTCTAAACACGATCTCTTGCCCTGCAACAGTGTTTAAGGTGAATAGAAAGCTTTTCATTGTGTAAAAAAGGTAAAGAACAGAGTTTCTAAGAAAAGATTCTTCTTATAATGCATTCCCTTTTAGTCTAAAACACAATCTCTTGCCCTGAAACAGTGTTTAAGGTGAATACAAAGCTGTTTCATAGTGTGAAAAAGGTAAAGAACAGTTTCAAAGTAAAGAATCTTCTTATAATGCATTCCCTTTTAGTCTAAAACACAATCTCTTGCCCTGAAACAGTGTTTAAGGTGAATACAAAGCTGTTTCATAGTGTGAAAAAGGTAAAGAACAGAGTTTCAAAGTAAAGATTCTTCTTATAATGCATTCCCTTTTAGTCTAAACATGATCTCTAGCCCTGAAACAGTGTTTAAGGTGAATACAAAGCTGTTTCATAGTGTGAAAAAGGTAAAGAACAGAGTTTCTAAGTAAAGATTCTTCTTATAATGCATTCCCTTTTAGTCTAAAACACAATCTCTTGCCCTGAAACAGTGTTTAAGGTGAATACAAAGCTGTTTCATAGTGTGAAAAAGGTAAAGAACAGAGTTTCAAAGTAAAGATTCTTCTTATAATGCATTCCCTTTTAGTCTAAAACACAATCTCTTGCCCTGAAACAGTGTTTAAGGTGAATACAAAGCTGTTTCATAGTGTGAAAAAGGTAAAGAACAGAGTTTCTAAGTAAAGATTCTTCTAATAATGCATTCCCTTTTAGTCTAAACACGATATCTTGCCCTGCAACAGTGTTTAAGGTGAATACAAAGCTGTTTCATTGTGTGAAAAAGGTAAAGAACAGAGTTTCAAAGTAAAGATTCTTCTTATAATGCATTCCCTTTTAGTCTAAATCACAATCTCTTGCCCTGAAACAGTGTTTAAGGTGAATACAAAGCTGTTTCATAGTGTGAAAAAGGTAAAGAACAGTTTCAAAGTAAAGATTCTTCTTATAATGCATTCCCTTTTAGTCTAAAACACAATCTCTTGCCCTGCAACAGTGTTTAAGGTGAATACAAAGCTGTTTCATAGTGTGAAAAAGGTAAAGAACAGAGTTTCAAAGTAAAGATTCTTCTTATAATGCATTCCCTTTTAGTCTAAACACGATCTCTTGCCCTGAAACAGTGTTTAAGGTGAATACAAAGCTGTTTCATAGTGTGAAAAAGGTAAAGAACAGTTTCTAAGTAAAGATTCTTCTTATAATGCATTCCCTTTTAGTCTAAAACACAATCTCTTGCCCTGAAAAAGTGTTTAAGGTGAATACAAAGCTGTTTCATAGTGTGAAAAAGGTAAAGAACAGTTTCTAAGTAAAGATTATTCCTATAATGCATTCCCTTTTAGTCTAAAATACAATCTCTTGCCCTGAAACAGTGTTTAAGGTGAATACAAAGCTGTTTCATAGTGTGAAAAAGGTAAAGAAAAGAGTTTCTAAGTAAAGATTCTTCTTATAATGCATTCCCTTTTAGTCTAAAACACAATCTCTTGCCCTGAAACAGTGTTTAAGTTGAATATAAAGCTGTTTCATTGTTTGAAAAAGGTAAAGAACAGAGTTTCTAAGAAAAGATTCTTCTTATAATGCATTCCCTTTTAGTGTAAACACGATCTCTTGCCCTGCAACAGTGTTTAAGGTGAATACAAAGTTTTTCATTGTGTAAAAAAGGTAAAGAACAGAGTTTCTAAGAAAAAATTCTTCTTATAATGCATTCCCTTTTAGTCTAAAACACAATCTCTTGCCCTGCAACAGTGTTTAAGTTGAATACAAAGCTGTTTCATAGTGTGAAAAAGGTAAAGAACAGTTTCTAAGTAAAGATTCTTCTTATAATGCATTCCCTTTTAGTCTAAAACACAATCTCTTGCCCTGAAACAGTGTTTAAGGTGAATACAAAGCTGTTTCATAGTGTGAAAAAGGTAAATAACAGTTTCTAAGTAAAGATTCTTCTTATAATGCATTCCCTGTTAGTCTAAAACACAAACTCTTGCCCTGCAACAGTGTTTAAGGTGAATACAAAGCTGTTTCATAGTGTGAAAAAAGGTAAAGAACAGAGTTTCTAAGTAAAGATTCTTCTAATAATGCATTCCCTTTTAGTCTAAAATACAATCTCTTGCCCTGAAACAGTGTTTAAGGTGAATACAAAGCTGTTTCATAGTGTGAAAAAGGTAAAGAACAGAGTTTCTAAGTAAAGATTCTTCTAATAATGCATTCCCTTTTAGTCTAAACACGATCTCTTGCCCTGCAACAGTGTTTAAGGTGAATACAAAGCTTTTCATTGTGTAAAAAAGGTAAAGAACAGAGTTTCTAAGAAAAGATTCTTCTTATAATGCATTCCCTTTTAGTCTAAAACACAATCTCTTGCCCTGAAACAGTGTTTAAGGTGAATACAAAGCTGTTTCATAGTGTGAAAAAGGTAAAGAACCGAGTTTCTAAGTAAAGATTCTTCTTATAATGCATTCCCTTTTAGTCTAAAACACAATCTTGCCCTGAAAGTTTTTAAGTTGAATATAAAGCTGTTTCATAGTGTGAAAAAGGTAAATAACAGTTTCTAAGTAAAGATTCTTCTTATAATGCATTCCCTTTTAGTCTAAAACACTATCTCTAGCCATGAAACAGTGTTTAAGGCGAATACAAAACTGTTTCAAAGTGTGAAAAAGGTAAAGAACAGTTTCAAAGTAAAGATTCTTCTTATAATGCATTCCCTTTTAGTCTAAAACACAATCTCTTGCCCTGAAACAGTGTTTAAGGTGAATACAAAGCTGTTTCATAGTGTGAAAAAGGTAAAGAACAGAGTTTCTAAGTAAAGATTCTTCTTATAATGCATTCCCTTTTAGTCTAAAACACAATCTCTTGCCCTGAAACAGTGTTTAAGGTGAATACAAAGCTGTTTCATAGTGTGAAAAAGGTAAAGAACAGAGTTTCAAAGTAAAGATTCTTCTTATAATGTATTCCCTTTTAGTCTAAAACACAATCTCTTGCCCTGAAACAGTGTTTAAGGTGAATACAAAGCTGTTTCATAGTGAGAAAAAGGTAAAGAACAGAGTTTCTAAGTAAAGATTCTTCTAATAATGCATTCCCTTTTAGTCTAAACACGATATGTTGCACTGCAACAGTGTTTAAGGTGAATACAAAGCTGTTTCATTGTGTGAAAAAGGTAAAGAACAGAGTTTCAAAGTAAAGATTCTTCTTATAATGCATTCCCTTTTAGTCTAAATCACAATCTCTTGCCCTGAAACAGTGTTTAAGGTGAATACAAAGCTGTTTCATAGTGTGAAAAAGGTAAAGAACAGTTTCAAAGTAAAGATTCTTCTTATAATGCATTCCCTTTTAGTCTAAAACACAATCTCTTGCCCTGAAACAGTGTTTAAGGTGAATACAAAGCTGTTTCATAGTGTGAAAAAGGTAAAGAACAGAGTTTCAAAGTAAAGATTCTTCTTATAATGCATTCCCTTTTAGTCTAAACATGATCTCTAGCCCTGAAACAGTGTTTAAGGTGAATACAAAGCTGTTTCATAGTGTGAAAAAGGTAAAGAACAGAGTTTCTAAGTAAAGATTCTTCTTATAATGCATTCCCTTTTAGTCTAAAACACAATCTCTTGCCCTGAAACAGTGTTTAAGGTGAATACAAAGCTGTTTCATAGTGTGAAAAAGGTAAAGAACAGAGTTTCAAAGTAAAGATTCTTCTTATAATGCATTCCCTTTTAGTCTAAACACGATCTCTTGCCCTGAAACAGTGTTTAAGGTGAATACAAAGCTGTTTCATAGTGTGAAAAAGGTAAAGAACAGAGTTTCAAAGTAAAGATTCTTCTTATAATGTATTCCCTTTTAGTCTAAAACACAATCTCTTGCCCTGAAACAGTGTTTAAGGTGAATACAAAGCTGTTTCATAGTGAGAAAAAGGTAAAGAACAGAGTTTCTAAGTAAAGATTCTTCTAATAATGCATTCCCTTTTAGTCTAAACACGATATCTTGCACTGCAACAGTGTTTAAGTTGAATACAAAGCTGTTTCATAGTGTGAAAAAGGTAAAGAACAGAATTTCAAAGTAAAGATTCTTCTTATAATGCATTCCCTTTTAGTCTAAAACACAATCTCTTGCCCTGAAACAGTGTTTAAGTTGAATATAAAGCTGTTTCATTGTTTGAAAAAGGTAAAGAACAGAGTTTCTAAGAAAAGATTCTTCTTATAATGCATGCCCTTTTAGTGTAAACACGATCTCTTGCCCTGCAACAGTGTTTAAGGTGAATACAAAGTTTTTCATTGTGTAAAAAAGGTAAAGAACAGAGTTTCTATGAAAAAATTCTTCTTATAATGCATTCCCTTTTAGTCTAAAACACAATCTCTTGCCCTGCAACAGTGTTTAAGTTGAATACAAAGCTGTTTCATAGTGTGAAAAAGGTAAAGAACAGAGTTTCAAAGTAAAGATTCTTCTTATAATGCATTCCCTTTTAGTCTAAACATCATCTCTAGCCCTGAAACAGTGTTTAAGGTGAATACAAAGCTGTTTCATAGTGTGAAAAAGATAAAGAACAGAATTTCTAAGTAAAGATTCTTCTTATAATGCATTCCCTTTTAGTCTAAAACACAATCTCTTGCCCTGAAACAGTGTTTAAGGTGAATACAAAGCTGTTTCATAGTGTGAAAAAGGTAAAGAACAGAGTTTCAAAGTAAAGATTCTTCTTATAATGCATTCCCTTTTAGTCTAAAACACAATCTCTTGCCATGAAACAGTGTTTAAGGTGAATACAAAGCTGTTTCATAGTGTGAAAAAGGTAAAGAACAGAGTTTCTAAGTAAAGATTCTTCTAATAATGCATTCCCTTTTAGTCTAAACACGATATCTTGCCCTGCAACAGTGTTTAAGGTGAATACATAGCTGTTTCATTGTGTGAAAAAGGTAAAGAACAGAGTTTCAAAGTAAAGATTCTTCTTATAATGCATTCCCTTTTAGTCTAAATCACAATCTCTTGCCCTGAAACAGTGTTTAAGGTGAATACAAAGCTGTTTCATAGTGTGAAAAAGGTAAAGAACAGTTTCAAAGTAAAGATTCTTCTTATAATGCATTCCCTTTTAGTCTAAAACACAATCTCTTGCCCTGCAACAGTGTTTAAGGTGATTACAAAGCTGTTTCATAGTGTGAAAAAGGTAAAGAACAGAGTTTCAAAGTAAAGATTCTTCTTATAATGCATTCCCTTTTAGTCTAAACACGATCTCTTGCCCTGAAACAGTGTTTAAGGTGAATACAAAGCTGTTTCATAGTGTGAAAAAGGTAAAGAACAGTTTCTAAGTAAAGATTCTTCTTAGAATGCATTCCCTTTTAGTCTAAATCACAATCTCTTGCCCTGAAACAGTGTTTAAGGTGAATACAAAGCTGTTTCATAGTGTGAAAAAGGTAAAGAACAGTTTCAAAGTAAAGATTCTTCTTATAATGCATTCCCTTTTAGTCTAAAACACAATCTCTTGCCCTGCAACAGTGTTTAAGGTGATTACAAAGCTGTTTCATAGTGTGAAAAAGGTAAAGAACAGAGTTTCAAAGTAAAGATTCTTCTTATAATGCATTCCCTTTTAGTCTAAACACGATCTCTTGCCCTGAAACAGTGTTTAAGGTGAATACAAAGCTGTTTCATAGTGTGAAAAAGGTAAATAACAGTTTCTAAGTAAAGATTATTCCTATAATGCATTCCCTTTTAGTCTAAAATACAATCTCTTGCCCTGAAACAGTGTTTAAGGTGAATACAAAGCTGTTTCATAGTGTGAAAAAGGTAAAGAAAAGAGTTTCTAAGTAAAGATTCTTCTTATAATGCATTCCCTTTTAGTCTAAAACACAATCTCTTGCCCTGAAACAGTGTTTAAGTTGAATATAAAGCTGTTTCATTGTTTGAAAAAGGTAAAGAACAGAGTTTCTAAGAAAAGATTCTTCTTATAATGCATTCCCTTTTAGTGTAAACACGATCTCTTGCCCTGCAACAGTGTTTAAGGTGAATACAAAGTTTTTCATTGTGTAAAAAAGGTAAAGAACAGAGTTTCTAAGAAAAAATTCTTCTTATAATGCATTCCCTTTTAGTCTAAAACACAATCTCTTGCCCTGCAACAGTGTTTAAGTTGAATACAAAGCTGTTTCATAGTGTGAAAAAGGTAAAGAACAGTTTCTAAGTAAAGATTCTTCTTATAATGCATTCCCTTTTAGTCTAAAACACAATCTCTTGCCCTGAAACAGTGTTTAAGGTGAATAAAAAGCTGTTTCATAGTGTGAAAAAGGTAAAGAACAGAGTTTCAAAGTAAAGATTCTTCTTATAATGTATTCCCTTTTAGTCTAAAACACAATCTCTTGCCCTGAAACAGTGTTTAAGGTGAATACAAAGCTGTTTCATAGTGAGAAAAAGGTAAAGAACAGAGTTTCTAAGTAAAGATTCTTCTAATAATGCATTCCCTTTTAGTCTAAACACGATATCTTGCACTGCAACAGTGTTTAAGGTGAATACAAAGCTGTTTCATAGTGTGAAAAAGGTAAAGAACAGAGTTTCTAAGTAAAGATTCTTCTTATAATGCATTCCCTTTTAGTCTAAAACACAATCTCTTGCCCTGAAACAGTGTTTAAGGTGAATACAAAGCTGTTTCATAGTGTGAAAAAGGTAAAGAACAGAGTTTCAAAGTAAAGATTCTTCTTATAATGCATTCCCTTTTAGTCTAAAACACAATCTCTTGCCCTGAAACAGTGTTTAAGGTGAATACAAAGCTGTTTCATAGTGTGAAAAAGGTAAAGAACAGAGTTTCTAAGAAAAGATTCTTCTTATAATGCATTCCCTTTTAGTCTAAACATGATCTCTTGCCCTGCAACAGTGTTTAAGGTGAATACAAAGCTGTTTCATTGTGTGAAAAAGGTAAAGAACAGTTTCTAAGTAAAGATTCTTCTTATAATGCATTCCCTGTTAGTCTAAAACACAAACTCTTGCCCTGCAACAGTGTTTAAGGTGAATACAAAGCTGTTTCATAGTGTGAAAAAAGGTAAAGAACAGAGTTTCTAAGTAAAGATTCTTCAAATAATGCATTCCCTTTTAGTCTAAAATACAATCTCTTGCCCTGAAACAGTGTTTAAGGTGAATACAAAGCTGTTTCATAGTGTGAAAAAGGTAAAGAACAGAGTTTCTAAGTAAAGATTCTTCTAATAATGCATTCCCTTTTAGTCTAAACACGATCTCTTGCCCTGCAACAGTGTTTAAGGTGAATACAAAGCTGTTTCATAGTGTGAAAAAGGTAAAGAACAGTTTCTAAGTAAAGATTCTTCTTATAATGCATTCCCTTTTAGTCTAAAACACAATCTCTTGCCCTGAAACAGTGTTTAAGGTGAATAAAAAGCTGTTTCATAGTGTGAAAAAGGTAAAGAACAGAGTTTCAAAGTAAAGATTCTTCTTATAATGTATTCCCTTTTAGTCTAAAACACAATCTCTTGCCCTGAAACAGTGTTTAAGGTGAATACAAAGCTGTTTCATAGTGAGAAAAAGGTAAAGAACAGAGTTTCTAAGTAAAGATTCTTCTAATAATGCATTCCCTTTTAGTCTAAACACGATATCTTGCACTGCAACAGTGTTTAAGGTGAATACAAAGCTGTTTCATAGTGTGAAAAAGGTAAAGAACAGAGTTTCTAAGTAAAGATTCTTCTTATAATGCATTCCCTTTTAGTCTAAAACACAATCTCTTGCCCTGAAACAGTGTTTAAGGTGAATACAAAGCTGTTTCATAGTGTGAAAAAGGTAAAGAACAGAGTTTCAAAGTAAAGATTCTTCTTATAATGCATTCCCTTTTAGTCTAAAACACAATCTCTTGCCCTGAAACAGTGTTTAAGGTGAATACAAAGCTGTTTCATAGTGTGAAAAAGGTAAAGAACAGAGTTTCTAAGTAAAGATTCTTCTAATAATGCATTCCCTTTTAGTCTAAACACGATATCTTGCCCTGCAACAGTGTTTAAGGTGAATACAAAGCTGTTTCATTGTGTGAAAAAGGTAAAGAACAGTTTCTAAGTAAAGATTCTTCTTATAATGCATTCCCTGTTAGTCTAAAACACAAACTCTTGCCCTGCAACAGTGTTTAAGGTGAATACAAAGCTGTTTCATAGTGTGAAAAAAGGTAAAGAACAGAGTTTCTAAGTAAAGATTCTTCAAATAATGCATTCCCTTTTAGTCTAAAATACAATCTCTTGCCCTGAAACAGTGTTTAAGGTGAATACAAAGCTGTTTCATAGTGTGAAAAAGGTAAAGAACAGAGTTTCTAAGTAAAGATTCTTCTAATAATGCATTCCCTTTTAGTCTAAACACGATCTCTTGCCCTGCAACAGTGTTTAAGGTGAATACAAAGCTGTTTCATAGTGTGAAAAAGGTAAAGAACAGTTTCTAAGTAAAGATTCTTCTTATAATGCATTCCCTTTTAGTCTAAAACACAATCTCTTGCCCTGAAACAGTGTTTAAGGTGAATAAAAAGCTGTTTCATAGTGTGAAAAAGGTAAAGAACAGAGTTTCAAAGTAAAGATTCTTCTTATAATGTATTCCCTTTTAGTCTAAAACACAATCTCTTGCCCTGAAACAGTGTTTAAGGTGAATACAAAGCTGTTTCATAGTGAGAAAAAGGTAAAGAACAGAGTTTCTAAGTAAAGATTCTTCTAATAATGCATTCCCTTTTAGTCTAAACACGATATCTTGCACTGCAACAGTGTTTAAGGTGAATACAAAGCTGTTTCATAGTGTGAAAAAGGTAAAGAACAGAGTTTCTAAGTAAAGATTCTTCTTATAATGCATTCCCTTTTAGTCTAAAACACAATCTCTTGCCCTGAAACAGTGTTTAAGGTGAATACAAAGCTGTTTCATAGTGTGAAAAAGGTAAAGAACAGAGTTTCAAAGTAAAGATTCTTCTTATAATGCATTCCCTTTTAGTCTAAAACACAATCTCTTGCCCTGAAACAGTGTTTAAGGTGAATACAAAGCTGTTTCATAGTGTGAAAAAGGTAAAGAACAGAGTTTCTAAGTAAAGATTCTTCTAATAATGCATTCCCTTTTAGTCTAAACACGATATCTTGCCCTGCAACAGTGTTTAAGGTGAATACAAAGCTGTTTCATTGTGTGAAAAAGGTAAAGAACAGAGTTTCAAAGTAAAGATTCTTCTTATAATGCATTCCCTTTTAGTCTAAAACACAATCTCTTGCCCTGCAACAGTGTTTAAGGTGATTACAAAGCTGTTTCATAGTGTGAAAAAGGTAAAGAACAGAGTTTCAAAGTAAAGATTCTTCTTATAATGCATTCCCTTTTAGTCTAAACACGATCTCTTGCCCTGAAACAGTGTTTAAGGTGAATACAAAGCTGTTTCATAGTGTGAAAAAGGTAAAGAACAGTTTCTAAGTAAAGATTCTTCTTATAATGCATTCCCTTTTAGTCTAAAACACAATCTCTTGCCCTGAAAAAGTGTTTAAGGTGAATACAAAGCTGTTTCATAGTCTGAAAAAGGTAAAGAACAGTTTCTAAGTAAAGATTATTCCTATAATGCATTCCCTTTTAGTCTAAAATACAATCTCTTGCCCTGAAACAGTGTTTAAGGTGAATACAAAGCTGTTTCATAGTGTGAAAAAGGTAAAGAAAAGAGTTTCTAAGTAAAGATTCTTCTTATAATGCATTCCCTTTTAGTCTAAAACACAATCTCTTGCCCTGAAACAGTGTTTAAGTTGAATATAAAGCTGTTTCATTGTTTGAAAAAGGTAAAGAACAGAGTTTCTAAGAAAAGATTCTTCTTATAATGCATTCCCTTTTAGTGTAAACACGATCTCTTGCCCTGCAACAGTGTTTAAGGTGAATACAAAGTTTTTCATTGTGTAAAAAAGGTAAAGAACAGAGTTTCTATGAAAAAATTCTTCTTATAATGCATTCCCTTTTAGTCTAAAACACAA
This sequence comes from Electrophorus electricus, assembly GCF_041902795.1. Taxonomy (NCBI): domain Eukaryota; kingdom Metazoa; phylum Chordata; class Actinopteri; order Gymnotiformes; family Gymnotidae; genus Electrophorus; species Electrophorus electricus. The sequence continues at coordinate 17,140,217 of NC_137508.1, read as the reverse complement.
TCTCTTGCCCTGCAACAGTGTTTAAGTTGAATACAAAGCTGTTTCATAGTGTGAAAAAGGTAAAGAACAGAGTTTCAAAGTAAAGATTCTTCTTATAATGCATTCCCTTTTAGTCTAAACATGATCTCTAGCCCTGAAACAGTGTTTAAGGTGAATACAAAGCTGTTTCATAGTGTGAAAAAGATAAAGAACAGAATTTCTAAGAAAAGATTCTTCTTATAATGCATTCCCTTTTAGTCTAAAACACAATCTCTTGCCCTGAAACAGTGTTTAAGGTGAATACAAAGCTGTTTCATAGTGTGAAAAAGGTAAAGAACAGAGTTTCAAAGTAAAGATTCTTCTTATAATGCATTCCCTTTTAGTCTAAAACACAATCTCTTGCCATGAAACAGTGTTTAAGGTGAATACAAAGCTGTTTCATAGTGTGAAAAAGGTAAAGAACAGAGTTTCTAAGTAAAGATTCTTCTAATAATGCATTCCCTTTTAGTCTAAACACGATATCTTGCCCTGCAACAGTGTTTAAGGTGAATACATAGCTGTTTCATTGTGTGAAAAAGGTAAAGAACAGAGTTTCAAAGTAAAGATTCTTCTTATAATGCATTCCCTTTTAGTCTAAATCACAATCTCTTGCCCTGAAACAGTGTTTAAGGTGAATACAAAGCTGTTTCATAGTGTGAAAAAGGTAAAGAACAGAGTTTCAAAGTAAAGATTCTTCTTATAATGCATTCCCTTTTAGTCTAAAACACAATCTCTTGCCCTGAAACAGTGTTTAAGGTGAATACAAAGCTGTTTCATAGTGTGAAAAAGGTAAAGAACAGAGTTTCTAAGTAAAGATTCTTCTAATAATGCATTCCCTTTTAGTCTAAACACGATATCTTGCCCTGCAACAGTGTTTAAGGTGAATACAAAGCTGTTTCATTGTGTGAAAAAGGTAAAGAACAGAGTTTCAAAGTAAAGATTCTTCTTATAATGCATTCCCTTTTAGTCTAAAACACAATCTCTTGCCCTGCAACAGTGTTTAAGGTGATTACAAAGCTGTTTCATAGTGTGAAAAAGGTAAAGAACAGAGTTTCAAAGTAAAGATTCTTCTTATAATGCATTCCCTTTTAGTCTAAACACGATCTCTTGCCCTGAAACAGTGTTTAAGGTGAATACAAAGCTGTTTCATAGTGTGAAAAAGGTAAAGAACAGTTTCTAAGTAAAGATTCTTCTTATAATGCATTCCCTTTTAGTCTAAAACACAATCTCTTGCCCTGAAAAAGTGTTTAAGGTGAATACAAAGCTGTTTCATAGTCTGAAAAAGGTAAAGAACAGTTTCTAAGTAAAGATTATTCCTATAATGCATTCCCTTTTAGTCTAAAATACAATCTCTTGCCCTGAAACAGTGTTTAAGGTGAATACAAAGCTGTTTCATAGTGTGAAAAAGGTAAAGAAAAGAGTTTCTAAGTAAAGATTCTTCTTATAATGCATTCCCTTTTAGTCTAAAACACAATCTCTTGCCCTGAAACAGTGTTTAAGTTGAATATAAAGCTGTTTCATTGTTTGAAAAAGGTAAAGAACAGAGTTTCTAAGAAAAGATTCTTCTTATAATGCATTCCCTTTTAGTGTAAACACGATCTCTTGCCCTGCAACAGTGTTTAAGGTGAATACAAAGTTTTTCATTGTGTAAAAAAGGTAAAGAACAGAGTTTCTATGAAAAAATTCTTCTTATAATGCATTCCCTTTTAGTCTAAAACACAATCTCTTGCCCTGCAACAGTGTTTAAGTTGAATACAAAGCTGTTTCATAGTGTGAAAAAGGTAAAGAACAGAGTTTCAAAGTAAAGATTCTTCTTATAATGCATTCCCTTTTAGTCTAAACATGATCTCTAGCCCTGAAACAGTGTTTAAGGTGAATACAAAGCTGTTTCATAGTGTGAAAAAGATAAAGAACAGAATTTCTAAGAAAAGATTCTTCTTATAATGCATTCCCTTTTAGTCTAAAACACAATCTCTTGCCCTGAAACAGTGTTTAAGGTGAATACAAAGCTGTTTCATAGTGTGAAAAAGGTAAAGAACAGAGTTTCAAAGTAAAGATTCTTCTTATAATGCATTCCCTTTTAGTCTAAAACACAATCTCTTGCCATGAAACAGTGTTTAAGGTGAATACAAAGCTGTTTCATAGTGTGAAAAAGGTAAAGAACAGAGTTTCTAAGTAAAGATTCTTCTAATAATGCATTCCCTTTTAGTCTAAACACGATATCTTGCCCTGCAACAGTGTTTAAGGTGAATACATAGCTGTTTCATTGTGTGAAAAAGGTAAAGAACAGAGTTTCAAAGTAAAGATTCTTCTTATAATGCATTCCCTTTTAGTCTAAATCACAATCTCTTGCCCTGAAACAGTGTTTAAGGTGAATACAAAGCTGTTTCATAGTGTGAAAAAGGTAAAGAACAGTTTCAAAGTAAAGATTCTTCTTATAATGCATTCCCTTTTAGTCTAAAACACAATCTCTTGCCCTGCAACAGTGTTTAAGGTGATTACAAAGCTGTTTCATAGTGTGAAAAAGGTAAAGAACAGAGTTTCAAAGTAAAGATTCTTCTTATAATGCATTCCCTTTTAGTCTAAACACGATCTCTTGCCCTGAAACAGTGTTTAAGGTGAATACAAAGCTGTTTCATAGTGTGAAAAAGGTAAAGAACAGTTTCTAAGTAAAGATTCTTCTTATAATGCATTCCCTTTTAGTCTAAAACACAATCTCTTGCCCTGAAAAAGTGTTTAAGGTGAATACAAAGCTGTTTCATAGTGTGAAAAAGGTAAAGAACAGTTTCTAAGTAAAGATTCTTCTTATAATGCATTCCCTGTTAGTCTAAAACACAAACTCTTGCCCTGCAACAGTGTTTAAGGTGAATACAAAGCTGTTTCATAGTGTGAAAAAAGGTAAAGAACAGAGTTTCTAAGTAAAGATTCTTCAAATAATGCATTCCCTTTTAGTCTAAAATACAATCTCTTGCCCTGAAACAGTGTTTAAGGTGAATACAAAGCTGTTTCATAGTGTGAAAAAGGTAAAGAACAGAGTTTCTAAGTAAAGATTCTTCTAATAATGCATTCCCTTTTAGTCTAAACACGATCTCTTGCCCTGCAACAGTGTTTAAGGTGAATACAAAGCTGTTTCATTGTGTGAAAAAGGTAAAGAACAGAGTTTCTAAGAAAAGATTCTTCTTATAATGCATTCCCTTTTAGTGTAAACACGATCTCTTGCCCTGCAACAGTGTTTAAGGTGAATACAAAGTTTTTCATTGTGTAAAAAAGGTAAAGAACAGAGTTTCTATGAAAAAATTCTTCTTATAATGCATTCCCTTTTAGTCTAAAACACAATCTCTTGCCCTGCAACAGTGTTTAAGTTGAATACAAAGCTGTTTCATAGTGTGAAAAAGGTAAAGAACAGAGTTTCAAAGTAAAGATTCTTCTTATAATGCATTCCCTTTTAGTCTAAACATGATCTCTAGCCCTGAAACAGTGTTTAAGGTGAATACAAAGCTGTTTCATAGTGTGAAAAAGATAAAGAACAGAATTTCTAAGAAAAGATTCTTCTTATAATGCATTCCCTTTTAGTCTAAAACACAATCTCTTGCCCTGAAACAGTGTTTAAGGTGAATACAAAGCTGTTTCATAGTGTGAAAAAGGTAAAGAACAGAGTTTCAAAGTAAAGATTCTTCTTATAATGCATTCCCTTTTAGTCTAAAACACAATCTCTTGCCATGAAACAGTGTTTAAGGTGAATACAAAGCTGTTTCATAGTGTGAAAAAGGTAAAGAACAGAGTTTCTAAGTAAAGATTCTTCTAATAATGCATTCCCTTTTAGTCTAAACACGATATCTTGCCCTGCAACAGTGTTTAAGGTGAATACATAGCTGTTTCATTGTGTGAAAAAGGTAAAGAACAGAGTTTCAAAGTAAAGATTCTTCTTATAATGCATTCCCTTTTAGTCTAAATCACAATCTCTTGCCCTGAAACAGTGTTTAAGGTGAATACAAAGCTGTTTCATAGTGTGAAAAAGGTAAAGAACAGTTTCAAAGTAAAGATTCTTCTTATAATGCATTCCCTTTTAGTCTAAAACACAATCTCTTGCCCTGCAACAGTGTTTAAGGTGATTACAAAGCTGTTTCATAGTGTGAAAAAGGTAAAGAACAGAGTTTCAAAGTAAAGATTCTTCTTATAATGCATTCCCTTTTAGTCTAAACACGATCTCTTGCCCTGAAACAGTGTTTAAGGTGAATACAAAGCTGTTTCATAGTGTGAAAAAGGTAAAGAACAGTTTCTAAGTAAAGATTCTTCTTATAATGCATTCCCTTTTAGTCTAAAACACAATCTCTTGCCCTGAAAAAGTGTTTAAGGTGAATACAAAGCTGTTTCATAGTGTGAAAAAGGTAAAGAACAGTTTCTAAGTAAAGATTCTTCTTATAATGCATTCCCTGTTAGTCTAAAACACAAACTCTTGCCCTGCAACAGTGTTTAAGGTGAATACAAAGCTGTTTCATAGTGTGAAAAAAGGTAAAGAACAGAGTTTCTAAGTAAAGATTCTTCAAATAATGCATTCCCTTTTAGTCTAAAATACAATCTCTTGCCCTGAAACAGTGTTTAAGGTGAATACAAAGCTGTTTCATAGTGTGAAAAAGGTAAAGAACAGAGTTTCTAAGTAAAGATTCTTCTAATAATGCATTCCCTTTTAGTCTAAACACGATCTCTTGCCCTGCAACAGTGTTTAAGGTGAATACAAAGCTGTTTCATTGTGTGAAAAAGGTAAAGAACAGAGTTTCAAAGTAAAGATTCTTCTTATAATGCATTCCCTTTTAGTCTAAATCACAATCTCTTGCCCTGAAACAGTGTTTAAGGTGAATACAAAGCTGTTTCATAGTGTGAAAAAGGTAAAGAACAGTTTCAAAGTAAAGATTCTTCTTATAATGCATTCCCTTTTAGTCTAAAACACAATCTCTTGCCCTGCAACAGTGTTTAAGGTGATTACAAAGCTGTTTCATAGTGTGAAAAAGGTAAAGAACAGAGTTTCAAAGTAAAGATTCTTCTTATAATGCATTCCCTTTTAGTCTAAACACGATCTCTTGCCCTGAAACAGTGTTTAAGGTGAATACAAAGCTGTTTCATAGTGTGAAAAAGGTAAATAACAGTTTCTAAGTAAAGATTATTCCTATAATGCATTCCCTTTTAGTCTAAAATACAATCTCTTGCCCTGAAACAGTGTTTAAGGTGAATACAAAGCTGTTTCATAGTGTGAAAAAGGTAAAGAAAAGAGTTTCTAAGTAAAGATTCTTCTTATAATGCATTCCCTTTTAGTCTAAAACACAATCTCTTGCCCTGAAACAGTGTTTAAGTTGAATATAAAGCTGTTTCATTGTTTGAAAAAGGTAAAGAACAGAGTTTCTAAGAAAAGATTCTTCTTATAATGCATTCCCTTTTAGTGTAAACACGATCTCTTGCCCTGCAACAGTGTTTAAGGTGAATACAAAGTTTTTCATTGTGTAAAAAAGGTAAAGAACAGAGTTTCTAAGAAAAAATTCTTCTTATAATGCATTCCCTTTTAGTCTAAATCACAATCTCTTGCCCTGAAACAGTGTTTAAGGTGAATACAAAGCTGTTTCATAGTGTGAAAAAGGTAAAGAACAGTTTCAAAGTAAAGATTCTTCTTATAATGCATTCCCTTTTAGTCTAAAACACAATCTCTTGCCCTGCAACAGTGTTTAAGGTGATTACAAAGCTGTTTCATAGTGTGAAAAAGGTAAAGAACAGAGTTTCAAAGTAAAGATTCTTCTTATAATGCATTCCCTTTTAGTCTAAACACGATCTCTTGCCCTGAAACAGTGTTTAAGGTGAATACAAAGCTGTTTCATAGTGTGAAAAAGGTAAAGAACAGTTTCTAAGTAAAGATTCTTCTTATAATGCATTCCCTTTTAGTCTAAAACACAATCTCTTGCCCTGAAAAAGTGTTTAAGGTGAATACAAAGCTGTTTCATAGTGTGAAAAAGGTAAAGAACAGTTTCTAAGTAAAGATTATTCCTATAATGCATTCCCTTTTAGTCTAAAATACAATCTCTTGCCCTGAAACAGTGTTTAAGGTGAATACAAAGCTGTTTCATAGTGTGAAAAAGGTAAAGAAAAGAGTTTCTAAGTAAAGATTCTTCTTATAATGCATTCCCTTTTAGTCTAAAACACAATCTCTTGCCCTGAAACAGTGTTTAAGTTGAATATAAAGCTGTTTCATTGTTTGAAAAAGGTAAAGAACAGAGTTTCTAAGAAAAGATTCTTCTTATAATGCATTCCCTTTTAGTGTAAACACGATCTCTTGCCCTGCAACAGTGTTTAAGGTGAATACAAAGTTTTTCATTGTGTAAAAAAGGTAAAGAACAGAGTTTCTAAGAAAAAATTCTTCTTATAATGCATTCCCTTTTAGTCTAAAACACAATCTCTTGCCCTGCAACAGTGTTTAAGTTGAATACAAAGCTGTTTCATAGTGTGAAAAAGGTAAAGAACAGTTTCTAAGTAAAGATTCTTCTTATAATGCATTCCCTTTTAGTCTAAAACACAATCTCTTGCCCTGAAACAGTGTTTAAGGTGAATACAAAGCTGTTTCATAGTGTGAAAAAGGTAAATAACAGTTTCTAAGTAAAGATTCTTCTTATAATGCATTCCCTGTTAGTCTAAAACACAAACTCTTGCCCTGCAACAGTGTTTAAGGTGAATACAAAGCTGTTTCATAGTGTGAAAAAAGGTAAAGAACAGAGTTTCTAAGTAAAGATTCTTCTAATAATGCATTCCCTTTTAGTCTAAAATACAATCTCTTGCCCTGAAACAGTGTTTAAGGTGAATACAAAGCTGTTTCATAGTGTGAAAAAGGTAAAGAACAGAGTTTCTAAGTAAAGATTCTTCTAATAATGCATTCCCTTTTAGTCTAAACACGATCTCTTGCCCTGCAACAGTGTTTAAGGTGAATACAAAGCTTTTCATTGTGTAAAAAAGGTAAAGAACAGAGTTTCTAAGAAAAGATTCTTCTTATAATGCATTCCCTTTTAGTCTAAAACACAATCTCTTGCCCTGAAACAGTGTTTAAGGTGAATACAAAGCTGTTTCATAGTGTGAAAAAGGTAAAGAACCGAGTTTCTAAGTAAAGATTCTTCTTATAATGCATTCCCTTTTAGTCTAAAACACAATCTTGCCCTGAAAGTTTTTAAGTTGAATATAAAGCTGTTTCATAGTGTGAAAAAGGTAAATAACAGTTTCTAAGTAAAGATTCTTCTTATAATGCATTCCCTTTTAGTCTAAAACACTATCTCTAGCCATGAAACAGTGTTTAAGGCGAATACAAAACTGTTTCAAAGTGTGAAAAAGGTAAAGAACAGAGTTTCAAAGTAAAGATTCTTCTTATAATGCATTCCCTTTTAGTCTAAAACACAATCTCTTGCCCTGAAACAGTGTTTAAGGTGAATACAAAGCTGTTTCATAGTGTGAAAAAGGTAAAGAACAGAGTTTCTAAGTAAAGATTCTTCTTATAATGCATTCCCTTTTAGTCTAAAACACAATCTCTTGCCCTGAAACAGTGTTTAAGGTGAATACAAAGCTGTTTCATAGTGTGAAAAAGGTAAAGAACAGAGTTTCAAAGTAAAGATTCTTCTTATAATGTATTCCCTTTTAGTCTAAAACACAATCTCTTGCCCTGAAACAGTGTTTAAGGTGAATACAAAGCTGTTTCATAGTGAGAAAAAGGTAAAGAACAGAGTTTCTAAGTAAAGATTCTTCTAATAATGCATTCCCTTTTAGTCTAAACACGATATGTTGCACTGCAACAGTGTTTAAGGTGAATACAAAGCTGTTTCATTGTGTGAAAAAGGTAAAGAACAGAGTTTCAAAGTAAAGATTCTTCTTATAATGCATTCCCTTTTAGTCTAAATCACAATCTCTTGCCCTGAAACAGTGTTTAAGGTGAATACAAAGCTGTTTCGTAGTGTGAAAAAGGTAAAGAACAGTTTCAAAGTAAAGATTCTTCTTATAATGCATTCCCTTTTAGTCTAAAACACAATCTCTTGCCCTGAAACAGTGTTTAAGGTGAATACAAAGCTGTTTCATAGTGTGAAAAAGGTAAAGAACAGAGTTTCAAAGTAAAGATTCTTCTTATAATGCATTCCCTTTTAGTCTAAACATGATCTCTAGCCCTGAAACAGTGTTTAAGGTGAATACAAAGCTGTTTCATAGTGTGAAAAAGGTAAAGAACAGAGTTTCTAAGTAAAGATTCTTCTTATAATGCATTCCCTTTTAGTCTAAAACACAATCTCTTGCCCTGAAACAGTGTTTAAGGTGAATACAAAGCTGTTTCATAGTGTGAAAAAGGTAAAGAACAGAGTTTCAAAGTAAAGATTCTTCTTATAATGCATTCCCTTTTAGTCTAAACACGATCTCTTGCCCTGAAACAGTGTTTAAGGTGAATACAAAGCTGTTTCATAGTGTGAAAAAGGTAAAGAACAGAGTTTCAAAGTAAAGATTCTTCTTATAATGTATTCCCTTTTAGTCTAAAACACAATCTCTTGCCCTGAAACAGTGTTTAAGGTGAATACAAAGCTGTTTCATAGTGAGAAAAAGGTAAAGAACAGAGTTTCTAAGTAAAGATTCTTCTAATAATGCATTCCCTTTTAGTCTAAACACGATATCTTGCACTGCAACAGTGTTTAAGTTGAATACAAAGCTGTTTCATAGTGTGAAAAAGGTAAAGAACAGAATTTCAAAGTAAAGATTCTTCTTATAATGCATTCCCTTTTAGTCTAAAACACAATCTCTTGCCCTGAAACAGTGTTTAAGTTGAATATAAAGCTGTTTCATTGTTTGAAAAAGGTAAAGAACAGAGTTTCTAAGAAAAGATTCTTCTTATAATGCATGCCCTTTTAGTGTAAACACGATCTCTTGCCCTGCAACAGTGTTTAAGGTGAATACAAAGTTTTTCATTGTGTAAAAAAGGTAAAGAACAGAGTTTCTATGAAAAAATTCTTCTTATAATGCATTCCCTTTTAGTCTAAAACACAATCTCTTGCCCTGCAACAGTGTTTAAGTTGAATACAAAGCTGTTTCATAGTGTGAAAAAGGTAAAGAACAGAGTTTCAAAGTAAAGATTCTTCTTATAATGCATTCCCTTTTAGTCTAAACATCATCTCTAGCCCTGAAACAGTGTTTAAGGTGAATACAAAGCTGTTTCATAGTGTGAAAAAGATAAAGAACAGAATTTCTAAGTAAAGATTCTTCTTATAATGCATTCCCTTTTAGTCTAAAACACAATCTCTTGCCCTGAAACAGTGTTTAAGGTGAATACAAAGCTGTTTCATAGTGTGAAAAAGGTAAAGAACAGAGTTTCAAAGTAAAGATTCTTCTTATAATGCATTCCCTTTTAGTCTAAAACACAATCTCTTGCCATGAAACAGTGTTTAAGGTGAATACAAAGCTGTTTCATAGTGTGAAAAAGGTAAAGAACAGAGTTTCTAAGTAAAGATTCTTCTAATAATGCATTCCCTTTTAGTCTAAACACGATATCTTGCCCTGCAACAGTGTTTAAGGTGAATACATAGCTGTTTCATTGTGTGAAAAAGGTAAAGAACAGAGTTTCAAAGTAAAGATTCTTCTTATAATGCATTCCCTTTTAGTCTAAATCACAATCTCTTGCCCTGAAACAGTGTTTAAGGTGAATACAAAGCTGTTTCATAGTGTGAAAAAGGTAAAGAACAGTTTCAAAGTAAAGATTCTTCTTATAATGCATTCCCTTTTAGTCTAAAACACAATCTCTTGCCCTGCAACAGTGTTTAAGGTGATTACAAAGCTGTTTCATAGTGTGAAAAAGGTAAAGAACAGAGTTTCAAAGTAAAGATTCTTCTTATAATGCATTCCCTTTTAGTCTAAACACGATCTCTTGCCCTGAAACAGTGTTTAAGGTGAATACAAAGCTGTTTCATAGTGTGAAAAAGGTAAAGAACAGTTTCTAAGTAAAGATTCTTCTTAGAATGCATTCCCTTTTAGTCTAAATCACAATCTCTTGCCCTGAAACAGTGTTTAAGGTGAATACAAAGCTGTTTCATAGTGTGAAAAAGGTAAAGAACAGTTTCAAAGTAAAGATTCTTCTTATAATGCATTCCCTTTTAGTCTAAAACACAATCTCTTGCCCTGCAACAGTGTTTAAGGTGATTACAAAGCTGTTTCATAGTGTGAAAAAGGTAAAGAACAGAGTTTCAAAGTAAAGATTCTTCTTATAATGCATTCCCTTTTAGTCTAAACACGATCTCTTGCCCTGAAACAGTGTTTAAGGTGAATACAAAGCTGTTTCATAGTGTGAAAAAGGTAAATAACAGTTTCTAAGTAAAGATTATTCCTATAATGCATTCCCTTTTAGTCTAAAATACAATCTCTTGCCCTGAAACAGTGTTTAAGGTGAATACAAAGCTGTTTCATAGTGTGAAAAAGGTAAAGAAAAGAGTTTCTAAGTAAAGATTCTTCTTATAATGCATTCCCTTTTAGTCTAAAACACAATCTCTTGCCCTGAAACAGTGTTTAAGTTGAATATAAAGCTGTTTCATTGTTTGAAAAAGGTAAAGAACAGAGTTTCTAAGAAAAGATTCTTCTTATAATGCATTCCCTTTTAGTGTAAACACGATCTCTTGCCCTGCAACAGTGTTTAAGGTGAATACAAAGTTTTTCATTGTGTAAAAAAGGTAAAGAACAGAGTTTCTAAGAAAAAATTCTTCTTATAATGCATTCCCTTTTAGTCTAAAACACAATCTCTTGCCCTGCAACAGTGTTTAAGTTGAATACAAAGCTGTTTCATAGTGTGAAAAAGGTAAAGAACAGTTTCTAAGTAAAGATTCTTCTTATAATGCATTCCCTTTTAGTCTAAAACACAATCTCTTGCCCTGAAACAGTGTTTAAGGTGAATAAAAAGCTGTTTCATAGTGTGAAAAAGGTAAAGAACAGAGTTTCAAAGTAAAGATTCTTCTTATAATGTATTCCCTTTTAGTCTAAAACACAATCTCTTGCCCTGAAACAGTGTTTAAGGTGAATACAAAGCTGTTTCATAGTGAGAAAAAGGTAAAGAACAGAGTTTCTAAGTAAAGATTCTTCTAATAATGCATTCCCTTTTAGTCTAAACACGATATCTTGCACTGCAACAGTGTTTAAGGTGAATACAAAGCTGTTTCATAGTGTGAAAAAGGTAAAGAACAGAGTTTCTAAGTAAAGATTCTTCTTATAATGCATTCCCTTTTAGTCTAAAACACAATCTCTTGCCCTGAAACAGTGTTTAAGGTGAATACAAAGCTGTTTCATAGTGTGAAAAAGGTAAAGAACAGAGTTTCAAAGTAAAGATTCTTCTTATAATGCATTCCCTTTTAGTCTAAAACACAATCTCTTGCCCTGAAACAGTGTTTAAGGTGAATACAAAGCTGTTTCATAGTGTGAAAAAGGTAAAGAACAGAGTTTCTAAGAAAAGATTCTTCTTATAATGCATTCCCTTTTAGTCTAAACATGATCTCTTGCCCTGCAACAGTGTTTAAGGTGAATACAAAGCTGTTTCATTGTGTGAAAAAGGTAAAGAACAGTTTCTAAGTAAAGATTCTTCTTATAATGCATTCCCTGTTAGTCTAAAACACAAACTCTTGCCCTGCAACAGTGTTTAAGGTGAATACAAAGCTGTTTCATAGTGTGAAAAAAGGTAAAGAACAGAGTTTCTAAGTAAAGATTCTTCAAATAATGCATTCCCTTTTAGTCTAAAATACAATCTCTTGCCCTGAAACAGTGTTTAAGGTGAATACAAAGCTGTTTCATAGTGTGAAAAAGGTAAAGAACAGAGTTTCTAAGTAAAGATTCTTCTAATAATGCATTCCCTTTTAGTCTAAACACGATCTCTTGCCCTGCAACAGTGTTTAAGGTGAATACAAAGCTGTTTCATAGTGTGAAAAAGGTAAAGAACAGTTTCTAAGTAAAGATTCTTCTTATAATGCATTCCCTTTTAGTCTAAAACACAATCTCTTGCCCTGAAACAGTGTTTAAGGTGAATAAAAAGCTGTTTCATAGTGTGAAAAAGGTAAAGAACAGAGTTTCAAAGTAAAGATTCTTCTTATAATGTATTCCCTTTTAGTCTAAAACACAATCTCTTGCCCTGAAACAGTGTTTAAGGTGAATACAAAGCTGTTTCATAGTGAGAAAAAGGTAAAGAACAGAGTTTCTAAGTAAAGATTCTTCTAATAATGCATTCCCTTTTAGTCTAAACACGATATCTTGCACTGCAACAGTGTTTAAGGTGAATACAAAGCTGTTTCATAGTGTGAAAAAGGTAAAGAACAGAGTTTCTAAGTAAAGATTCTTCTTATAATGCATTCCCTTTTAGTCTAAAACACAATCTCTTGCCCTGAAACAGTGTTTAAGGTGAATACAAAGCTGTTTCATAGTGTGAAAAAGGTAAAGAACAGAGTTTCAAAGTAAAGATTCTTCTTATAATGCATTCCCTTTTAGTCTAAAACACAATCTCTTGCCCTGAAACAGTGTTTAAGGTGAATACAAAGCTGTTTCATAGTGTGAAAAAGGTAAAGAACAGAGTTTCTAAGTAAAGATTCTTCTAATAATGCATTCCCTTTTAGTCTAAACACGATATCTTGCCCTGCAACAGTGTTTAAGGTGAATACAAAGCTGTTTCATTGTGTGAAAAAGGTAAAGAACAGAGTTTCAAAGTAAAGATTCTTCTTATAATGCATTCCCTTTTAGTCTAAAACACAATCTCTTGCCCTGCAACAGTGTTTAAGGTGATTACAAAGCTGTTTCATAGTGTGAAAAAGGTAAAGAACAGAGTTTCAAAGTAAAGATTCTTCTTATAATGCATTCCCTTTTAGTCTAAACACGATCTCTTGCCCTGAAACAGTGTTTAAGGTGAATACAAAGCTGTTTCATAGTGTGAAAAAGGTAAAGAACAGTTTCTAAGTAAAGATTCTTCTTATAATGCATTCCCTTTTAGTCTAAAACACAATCTCTTGCCCTGAAAAAGTGTTTAAGGTGAATACAAAGCTGTTTCATAGTCTGAAAAAGGTAAAGAACAGTTTCTAAGTAAAGATTATTCCTATAATGCATTCCCTTTTAGTCTAAAATACAATCTCTTGCCCTGAAACAGTGTTTAAGGTGAATACAAAGCTGTTTCATAGTGTGAAAAAGGTAAAGAAAAGAGTTTCTAAGTAAAGATTCTTCTTATAATGCATTCCCTTTTAGTCTAAAACACAATCTCTTGCCCTGAAACAGTGTTTAAGTTGAATATAAAGCTGTTTCATTGTTTGAAAAAGGTAAAGAACAGAGTTTCTAAGAAAAGATTCTTCTTATAATGCATTCCCTTTTAGTGTAAACACGATCTCTTGCCCTGCAACAGTGTTTAAGGTGAATACAAAGTTTTTCATTGTGTAAAAAAGGTAAAGAACAGAGTTTCTATGAAAAAATTCTTCTTATAATGCATTCCCTTTTAGTCTAAAACACAATCTCTTGCCCTGCAACAGTGTTTAAGTTGAATACAAAGCTGTTTCATAGTGTGAAAAAGGTAAAGAACAGAGTTTCAAAGTAAAGATTCTTCTTATAATGCATTCCCTTTTAGTCTAAACATGATCTCTAGCCCTGAAACAGTGTTTAAGGTGAATACAAAGCTGTTTCATAGTGTGAAAAAGATAAAGAACAGAATTTCTAAGAAAAGATTCTTCTTATAATGCATTCCCTTTTAGTCTAAAACACAATCTCTTGCCCTGAAACAGTGTTTAAGGTGAATACAAAGCTGTTTCATAGTGTGAAAAAGGTAAAGAACAGAGTTTCAAAGTAAAGATTCTTCTTATAATGCATTCCCTTTTAGTCTAAAACACAATCTCTTGCCATGAAACAGTGTTTAAGGTGAATACAAAGCTGTTTCATAGTGTGAAAAAGGTAAAGAACAGAGTTTCTAAGTAAAGATTCTTCTAATAATGCATTCCCTTTTAGTCTAAACACGATATCTTGCCCTGCAACAGTGTTTAAGGTGAATACATAGCTGTTTCATTGTGTGAAAAAGGTAAAGAACAGAGTTTCAAAGTAAAGATTCTTCTTATAATGCATTCCCTTTTAGTCTAAATCACAATCTCTTGCCCTGAAACAGTGTTTAAGGTGAATACAAAGCTGTTTCATAGTGTGAAAAAGGTAAAGAACAGAGTTTCAAAGTAAAGATTCTTCTTATAATGCATTCCCTTTTAGTCTAAAACACAATCTCTTGCCCTGAAACAGTGTTTAAGGTGAATACAAAGCTGTTTCATAGTGTGAAAAAGGTAAAGAACAGAGTTTCTAAGTAAAGATTCTTCTAATAATGCATTCCCTTTTAGTCTAAACACGATATCTTGCCCTGCAACAGTGTTTAAGGTGAATACAAAGCTGTTTCATTGTGTGAAAAAGGTAAAGAACAGAGTTTCAAAGTAAAGATTCTTCTTATAATGCATTCCCTTTTAGTCTAAAACACAATCTCTTGCCCTGCAACAGTGTTTAAGGTGATTACAAAGCTGTTTCATAGTGTGAAAAAGGTAAAGAACAGAGTTTCAAAGTAAAGATTCTTCTTATAATGCATTCCCTTTTAGTCTAAACACGATCTCTTGCCCTGAAACAGTGTTTAAGGTGAATACAAAGCTGTTTCATAGTGTGAAAAAGGTAAAGAACAGTTTCTAAGTAAAGATTCTTCTTATAATGCATTCCCTTTTAGTCTAAAACACAATCTCTTGCCCTGAAACAGTGTTTAAGTTGAATATAAAGCTGTTTCATTGTTTGAAAAAGGTAAAGAACAGAGTTTCTAAGAAAAGATTCTTCTTATAATGCATTCCCTTTTAGTGTAAACACGATCTCTTGCCCTGCAACAGTGTTTAAGGTGAATACAAAGTTTTTCATTGTGTAAAAAAGGTAAAGAACAGAGTTTCTAAGAAAAAATTCTTCTTATAATGCATTCCCTTTTAGTCTAAAACACAATCTCTTGCCCTGCAACAGTGTTTAAGTTGAATACAAAGCTGTTTCATAGTGTGAAAAAGGTAAAGAACAGTTTCTAAGTAAAGATTCTTCTTATAATGCATTCCCTTTTAGTCTAAAACACAATCTCTTGCCCTGAAACAGTGTTTAAGGTGAATAAAAAGCTGTTTCATAGTGTGAAAAAGGTAAAGAACAGAGTTTCAAAGTAAAGATTCTTCTTATAATGTATTCCCTTTTAGTCTAAAACACAATCTCTTGCCCTGAAACAGTGTTTAAGGTGAATACAAAGCTGTTTCATAGTGAGAAAAAGGTAAAGAACAGAGTTTCTAAGTAAAGATTCTTCTAATAATGCATTCCCTTTTAGTCTAAACACGATATCTTGCACTGCAACAGTGTTTAAGGTGAATACAAAGCTGTTTCATAGTGTGAAAAAGGTAAAGAACAGAGTTTCTAAGTAAAGATTCTTCTTATAATGCATTCCCTTTTAGTCTAAAACACAATCTCTTGCCCTGAAACAGTGTTTAAGGTGAATACAAAGCTGTTTCATAGTGTGAAAAAGGTAAAGAACAGAGTTTCAAAGTAAAGATTCTTCTTATAATGCATTCCCTTTTAGTCTAAAACACAATCTCTTGCCCTGAAACAGTGTTTAAGGTGAATACAAAGCTGTTTCATAGTGTGAAAAAGGTAAAGAACAGAGTTTCTAAGAAAAGATTCTTCTTATAATGCATTCCCTTTTAGTCTAAACATGATCTCTTGCCCTGCAACAGTGTTTAAGGTGAATACAAAGCTGTTTCATTGTGTGAAAAAGGTAAAGAACAGTTTCTAAGTAAAGATTCTTCTTATAATGCATTCCCTGTTAGTCTAAAACACAAACTCTTGCCCTGCAACAGTGTTTAAGGTGAATACAAAGCTGTTTCATAGTGTGAAAAAAGGTAAAGAAAAGAGTTTCTAAGTAAAGATTCTTCAAATAATGCATTCCCTTTTAGTCTAAAATACAATCTCTTGCCCTGAAACAGTGTTTAAGGTGAATACAAAGCTGTTTCATAGTGTGAAAAAGGTAAAGAACAGAGTTTCTAAGTAAAGATTCTTCTAATAATGCATTCCCTTTTAGTCTAAACACGATCTCTTGCCCTGCAACAGTGTTTAAGGTGAATACAAAGCTGTTTCATAGTGTGAAAAAGGTAAAGAACAGTTTCTAAGTAAAGATTCTTCTTATAATGCATTCCCTTTTAGTCTAAAACACAATCTCTTGCCCTGAAACAGTGTTTAAGGTGAATAAAAAGCTGTTTCATAGTGTGAAAAAGGTAAAGAACAGAGTTTCAAAGTAAAGATTCTTCTTATAATGTATTCCCTTTTAGTCTAAAACACAATCTCTTGCCCTGAAACAGTGTTTAAGGTGAATACAAAGCTGTTTCATAGTGAGAAAAAGGTAAAGAACAGAGTTTCTAAGTAAAGATTCTTCTAATAATGCATTCCCTTTTAGTCTAAACACGATATCTTGCACTGCAACAGTGTTTAAGGTGAATACAAAGCTGTTTCATAGTGTGAAAAAGGTAAAGAACAGAGTTTCTAAGTAAAGATTCTTCTTATAATGCATTCCCTTTTAGTCTAAAACACAATCTCTTGCCCTGAAACAGTGTTTAAGGTGAATACAAAGCTGTTTCATAGTGTGAAAAAGGTAAAGAACAGAGTTTCAAAGTAAAGATTCTTCTTATAATGCATTCCCTTTTAGTCTAAAACACAATCTCTTGCCCTGAAACAGTGTTTAAGGTGAATACAAAGCTGTTTCATAGTGTGAAAAAGGTAAAGAACAGAGTTTCTAAGTAAAGATTCTTCTAATAATGCATTCCCTTTTAGTCTAAACACGATATCTTGCCCTGCAACAGTGTTTAAGGTGAATACAAAGCTGTTTCATTGTGTGAAAAAGGTAAAGAACAGAGTTTCAAAGTAAAGATTCTTCTTATAATGCATTCCCTTTTAGTCTAAAACACAATCTCTTGCCCTGCAACAGTGTTTAAGGTGATTACAAAGCTGTTTCATAGTGTGAAAAAGGTAAAGAACAGAGTTTCAAAGTAAAGATTCTTCTTATAATGCATTCCCTTTTAGTCTAAACACGATCTCTTGCCCTGAAACAGTGTTTAAGGTGAATACAAAGCTGTTTCATAGTGTGAAAAAGGTAAAGAACAGTTTCTAAGTAAAGATTCTTCTTATAATGCATTCCCTTTTAGTCTAAAACACAATCTCTTGCCCTGAAAAAGTGTTTAAGGTGAATACAAAGCTGTTTCATAGTCTGAAAAAGGTAAAGAACAGTTTCTAAGTAAAGATTATTCCTATAATGCATTCCCTTTTAGTCTAAAATACAATCTCTTGCCCTGAAACAGTGTTTAAGGTGAATACAAAGCTGTTTCATAGTGTGAAAAAGGTAAAGAAAAGAGTTTCTAAGTAAAGATTCTTCTTATAATGCATTCCCTTTTAGTCTAAAACACAATCTCTTGCCCTGAAACAGTGTTTAAGTTGAATATAAAGCTGTTTCATTGTTTGAAAAAGGTAAAGAACAGAGTTTCTAAGAAAAGATTCTTCTTATAATGCATTCCCTTTTAGTGTAAACACGATCTCTTGCCCTGCAACAGTGTTTAAGGTGAATACAAAGTTTTTCATTGTGTAAAAAAGGTAAAGAACAGAGTTTCTATGAAAAAATTCTTCTTATAATGCATTCCCTTTTAGTCTAAAACACAATCTCTTGCCCTGCAACAGTGTTTAAGTTGAATACAAAGCTGTTTCATAGTGTGAAAAAGGTAAAGAACAGAGTTTCAAAGTAAAGATTCTTCTTATAATGCATTCCCTTTTAGTCTAAACATGATCTCTAGCCCTGAAACAGTGTTTAAGGTGAATACAAAGCTGTTTCATAGTGTGAAAAAGATAAAGAACAGAATTTCTAAGAAAAGATTCTTCTTATAATGCATTCCCTTTTAGTCTAAAACACAATCTCTTGCCCTGAAACAGTGTTTAAGGTGAATACAAAGCTGTTTCATAGTGTGAAAAAGGTAAAGAACAGAGTTTCAAAGTAAAGATTCTTCTTATAATGCATTCCCTTTTAGTCTAAAACACAATCTCTTGCCATGAAACAGTGTTTAAGGTGAATACAAAGCTGTTTCATAGTGTGAAAAAGGTAAAGAACAGAGTTTCTAAGTAAAGATTCTTCTAATAATGCATTCCCTTTTAGTCTAAACACGATATCTTGCCCTGCAACAGTGTTTAAGGTGAATACATAGCTGTTTCATTGTGTGAAAAAGGTAAAGAACAGAGTTTCAAAGTAAAGATTCTTCTTATAATGCATTCCCTTTTAGTCTAAATCACAATCTCTTGCCCTGAAACAGTGTTTAAGGTGAATACAAAGCTGTTTCATAGTGTGAAAAAGGTAAAGAACAGAGTTTCAAAGTAAAGATTCTTCTTATAATGCATTCCCTTTTAGTCTAAAACACAATCTCTTGCCCTGAAACAGTGTTTAAGGTGAATACAAAGCTGTTTCATAGTGTGAAAAAGGTAAAGAACAGAGTTTCTAAGTAAAGATTCTTCTAATAATGCATTCCCTTTTAGTCTAAACACGATATCTTGCCCTGCAACAGTGTTTAAGGTGAATACAAAGCTGTTTCATTGTGTGAAAAAGGTAAAGAACAGAGTTTCAAAGTAAAGATTCTTCTTATAATGCATTCCCTTTTAGTCTAAAACACAATCTCTTGCCCTGCAACAGTGTTTAAGGTGATTACAAAGCTGTTTCATAGTGTGAAAAAGGTAAAGAACAGTTTCTAAGTAAAGATTCTTCTTATAATGCATTCCCTTTTAGTCTAAAACACAATCTCTTGCCCTGAAAAAGTGTTTAAGGTGAATACAAAGCTGTTTCATAGTCTGAAAAAGGTAAAGAACAGTTTCTAAGTAAAGATTATTCCTATAATGCATTCCCTTTTAGTCTAAAATACAATCTCTTGCCCTGAAACAGTGTTTAAGGTGAATACAAAGCTGTTTCATAGTGTGAAAAAGGTAAAGAAAAGAGTTTCTAAGTAAAGATTCTTCTTATAATGCATTCCCTTTTAGTCTAAAACACAATCTCTTGCCCTGAAACAGTGTTTAAGTTGAATATAAAGCTGTTTCATTGTTTGAAAAAGGTAAAGAACAGAGTTTCTAAGAAAAGATTCTTCTTATAATGCATTCCCTTTTAGTGTAAACACGATCTCTTGCCCTGCAACAGTGTTTAAGGTGAATACAAAGTTTTTCATTGTGTAAAAAAGGTAAAGAACAGAGTTTCTATGAAAAAATTCTTCTTATAATGCATTCCCTTTTAGTCTAAAACACAATCTCTTGCCCTGCAACAGTGTTTAAGTTGAATACAAAGCTGTTTCATAGTGTGAAAAAGGTAAAGAACAGAGTTTCAAAGTAAAGATTCTTCTTATAATGCATTCCCTTTTAGTCTAAACATGATCTCTAGCCCTGAAACAGTGTTTAAGGTGAATACAAAGCTGTTTCATAGTGTGAAAAAGATAAAGAACAGAATTTCTAAGAAAAGATTCTTCTTATAATGCATTCCCTTTTAGTCTAAAACACAATCTCTTGCCCTGAAACAGTGTTTAAGGTGAATACAAAGCTGTTTCATAGTGTGAAAAAGGTAAAGAACAGAGTTTCAAAGTAAAGATTCTTCTTATAATGCATTCCCTTTTAGTCTAAAACACAATCTCTTGCCATGAAACAGTGTTTAAGGTGAATACAAAGCTGTTTCATAGTGTGAAAAAGGTAAAGAACAGAGTTTCAAAGTAAAGATTCTTCTTATAATGCATTCCCTTTTAGTCTAAACACGATCTCTTGCCCTGAAACAGTGTTTAAGGTGAATACAAAGCTGTTTCATAGTGTGAAAAAGGTAAAGAACAGTTTCTAAGTAAAGATTCTTCTTATAATGCATTCCCTTTTAGTCTAAAACACAATCTCTTGCCCTGAAAAAGTGTTTAAGGTGAATACAAAGCTGTTTCATAGTCTGAAAAAGGTAAAGAACAGTTTCTAAGTAAAGATTATTCCTATAATGCATTCCCTTTTAGTCTAAAATACAATCTCTTGCCCTGAAACAGTGTTTAAGGTGAATACAAAGCTGTTTCATAGTGTGAAAAAGGTAAAGAAAAGAGTTTCTAAGTAAAGATTCTTCTTATAATGCATTCCCTTTTAGTCTAAAACACAATCTCTTGCCCTGAAACAGTGTTTAAGTTGAATATAAAGCTGTTTCATTGTTTGAAAAAGGTAAAGAACAGAGTTTCTAAGAAAAGATTCTTCTTATAATGCATTCCCTTTTAGTGTAAACACGATCTCTTGCCCTGCAACAGTGTTTAAGGTGAATACAAAGTTTTTCATTGTGTAAAAAAGGTAAAGAACAGAGTTTCTATGAAAAAATTCTTCTTATAATGCATTCCCTTTTAGTCTAAAACACAATCTCTTGCCCTGCAACAGTGTTTAAGTTGAATACAAAGCTGTTTCATAGTGTGAAAAAGGTAAAGAACAGAGTTTCAAAGTAAAGATTCTTCTTATAATGCATTCCCTTTTAGTCTAAACATGATCTCTAGCCCTGAAACAGTGTTTAAGGTGAATACAAAGCTGTTTCATAGTGTGAAAAAGATAAAGAACAGAATTTCTAAGAAAAGATTCTTCTTATAATGCATTCCCTTTTAGTCTAAAACACAATCTCTTGCCCTGAAACAGTGTTTAAGGTGAATACAAAGCTGTTTCATAGTGTGAAAAAGGTAAAGAACAGAGTTTCAAAGTAAAGATTCTTCTTATAATGCATTCCCTTTTAGTCTAAAACACAATCTCTTGCCATGAAACAGTGTTTAAGGTGAATACAAAGCTGTTTCATAGTGTGAAAAAGGTAAAGAACAGAGTTTCTAAGTAAAGATTCTTCTAATAATGCATTCCCTTTTAGTCTAAACACGATATCTTGCCCTGCAACAGTGTTTAAGGTGAATACATAGCTGTTTCATTGTGTGAAAAAGGTAAAGAACAGAGTTTCAAAGTAAAGATTCTTCTTATAATGCATTCCCTTTTAGTCTAAATCACAATCTCTTGCCCTGAAACAGTGTTTAAGGTGAATACAAAGCTGTTTCATAGTGTGAAAAAGGTAAAGAACAGAGTTTCAAAGTAAAGATTCTTCTTATAATGCATTCCCTTTTAGTCTAAAACACAATCTCTTGCCCTGAAACAGTGTTTAAGGTGAATACAAAGCTGTTTCATAGTGTGAAAAAGGTAAAGAACAGAGTTTCAAAGTAAAGATTCTTCTTATAATGCATTCCCTTTTAGTCTAAAACACAATCTCTTGCCCTGAAACAGTGTTTAAGTTGAATATAAAGCTGTTTCATTGTTTGAAAAAGGTAAAGAACAGAGTTTCTAAGAAAAGATTCTTCTTATAATGCATTCCCTTTTAGTGTAAACACGATCTCTTGCCCTGCAACAGTGTTTAAGGTGAATACAAAGTTTTTCATTGTGTAAAAAAGGTAAAGAACAGAGTTTCTATGAAAAAATTCTTCTTATAATGCATTCCCTTTTAGTCTAAAACACAATCTCTTGCCCTGCAACAGTGTTTAAGTTGAATACAAAGCTGTTTCATAGTGTGAAAAAGGTAAAGAACAGAGTTTCAAAGTAAAGATTCTTCTTATAATGCATTCCCTTTTAGTCTAAACATGATCTCTAGCCCTGAAACAGTGTTTAAGGTGAATACAAAGCTGTTTCATAGTGTGAAAAAGATAAAGAACAGAATTTCTAAGAAAAGATTCTTCTTATAATGCATTCCCTTTTAGTCTAAAACACAATCTCTTGCCCTGAAACAGTGTTTAAGGTGAATACAAAGCTGTTTCATAGTGTGAAAAAGGTAAAGAACAGAGTTTCAAAGTAAAGATTCTTCTTATAATGCATTCCCTTTTAGTCTAAAACACAATCTCTTGCCATGAAACAGTGTTTAAGGTGAATACAAAGCTGTTTCATAGTGTGAAAAAGGTAAAGAACAGAGTTTCAAAGTAAAGATTCTTCTTATAATGCATTCCCTTTTAGTCTAAACACGATCTCTTGCCCTGAAACAGTGTTTAAGGTGAATACAAAGCTGTTTCATAGTGTGAAAAAGGTAAAGAACAGTTTCTAAGTAAAGATTCTTCTTATAATGCATTCCCTTTTAGTCTAAAACACAATCTCTTGCCCTGAAAAAGTGTTTAAGGTGAATACAAAGCTGTTTCATAGTCTGAAAAAGGTAAAGAACAGTTTCTAAGTAAAGATTATTCCTATAATGCATTCCCTTTTAGTCTAAAATACAATCTCTTGCCCTGAAACAGTGTTTAAGGTGAATACAAAGCTGTTTCATAGTGTGAAAAAGGTAAAGAAAAGAGTTTCTAAGTAAAGATTCTTCTTATAATGCATTCCCTTTTAGTCTAAAACACAATCTCTTGCCCTGAAACAGTGTTTAAGTTGAATATAAAGCTGTTTCATTGTTTGAAAAAGGTAAAGAACAGAGTTTCTAAGAAAAGATTCTTCTTATAATGCATTCCCTTTTAGTGTAAACACGATCTCTTGCCCTGCAACAGTGTTTAAGGTGAATACAAAGTTTTTCATTGTGTAAAAAAGGTAAAGAACAGAGTTTCTATGAAAAAATTCTTCTTATAATGCATTCCCTTTTAGTCTAAAACACAATCTCTTGCCCTGCAACAGTGTTTAAGTTGAATACAAAGCTGTTTCATAGTGTGAAAAAGGTAAAGAACAGAGTTTCAAAGTAAAGATTCTTCTTATAATGCATTCCCTTTTAGTCTAAACATGATCTCTAGCCCTGAAACAGTGTTTAAGGTGAATACAAAGCTGTTTCATAGTGTGAAAAAGATAAAGAACAGAATTTCTAAGAAAAGATTCTTCTTATAATGCATTCCCTTTTAGTCTAAAACACAATCTCTTGCCCTGAAACAGTGTTTAAGGTGAATACAAAGCTGTTTCATAGTGTGAAAAAGGTAAAGAACAGAGTTTCAAAGTAAAGATTCTTCTTATAATGCATTCCCTTTTAGTCTAAAACACAATCTCTTGCCATGAAACAGTGTTTAAGGTGAATACAAAGCTGTTTCATAGTGTGAAAAAGGTAAAGAACAGAGTTTCTAAGTAAAGATTCTTCTAATAATGCATTCCCTTTTAGTCTAAACACGATATCTTGCCCTGCAACAGTGTTTAAGGTGAATACATAGCTGTTTCATTGTGTGAAAAAGGTAAAGAACAGAGTTTCAAAGTAAAGATTCTTCTTATAATGCATTCCCTTTTAGTCTAAATCACAATCTCTTGCCCTGAAACAGTGTTTAAGGTGAATACAAAGCTGTTTCATAGTGTGAAAAAGGTAAAGAACAGTTTCAAAGTAAAGATTCTTCTTATAATGCATTCCCTTTTAGTCTAAAACACAATCTCTTGCCCTGCAACAGTGTTTAAGGTGATTACAAAGCTGTTTCATAGTGTGAAAAAGGTAAAGAACAGAGTTTCAAAGTAAAGATTCTTCTTATAATGCATTCCCTTTTAGTCTAAACACGATCTCTTGCCCTGAAACAGTGTTTAAGGTGAATACAAAGCTGTTTCATAGTGTGAAAAAGGTAAAGAACAGTTTCTAAGTAAAGATTCTTCTTATAATGCATTCCCTTTTAGTCTAAAACACAATCTCTTGCCCTGAAAAAGTGTTTAAGGTGAATACAAAGCTGTTTCATAGTGTGAAAAAGGTAAAGAACAGTTTCTAAGTAAAGATTCTTCTTATAATGCATTCCCTGTTAGTCTAAAACACAAACTCTTGCCCTGCAACAGTGTTTAAGGTGAATACAAAGCTGTTTCATAGTGTGAAAAAAGGTAAAGAACAGAGTTTCTAAGTAAAGATTCTTCAAATAATGCATTCCCTTTTAGTCTAAAATACAATCTCTTGCCCTGAAACAGTGTTTAAGGTGAATACAAAGCTGTTTCATAGTGTGAAAAAGGTAAAGAACAGAGTTTCTAAGTAAAGATTCTTCTAATAATGCATTCCCTTTTAGTCTAAACACGATCTCTTGCCCTGCAACAGTGTTTAAGGTGAATACAAAGCTGTTTCATTGTGTGAAAAAGGTAAAGAACAGAGTTTCAAAGTAAAGATTCTTCTTATAATGCATTCCCTTTTAGTCTAAATCACAATCTCTTGCCCTGAAACAGTGTTTAAGGTGAATACAAAGCTGTTTCATAGTGTGAAAAAGGTAAAGAACAGTTTCAAAGTAAAGATTCTTCTTATAATGCATTCCCTTTTAGTCTAAAACACAATCTCTTGCCCTGCAACAGTGTTTAAGGTGATTACAAAGCTGTTTCATAGTGTGAAAAAGGTAAAGAACAGAGTTTCAAAGTAAAGATTCTTCTTATAATGCATTCCCTTTTAGTCTAAACACGATCTCTTGCCCTGAAACAGTGTTTAAGGTGAATACAAAGCTGTTTCATAGTGTGAAAAAGGTAAATAACAGTTTCTAAGTAAAGATTATTCCTATAATGCATTCCCTTTTAGTCTAAAATACAATCTCTTGCCCTGAAACAGTGTTTAAGGTGAATACAAAGCTGTTTCATAGTGTGAAAAAGGTAAAGAAAAGAGTTTCTAAGTAAAGATTCTTCTTATAATGCATTCCCTTTTAGTCTAAAACACAATCTCTTGCCCTGAAACAGTGTTTAAGTTGAATATAAAGCTGTTTCATTGTTTGAAAAAGGTAAAGAACAGAGTTTCTAAGAAAAGATTCTTCTTATAATGCATTCCCTTTTAGTGTAAACACGATCTCTTGCCCTGCAACAGTGTTTAAGGTGAATACAAAGTTTTTCATTGTGTAAAAAAGGTAAAGAACAGAGTTTCTAAGAAAAAATTCTTCTTATAATGCATTCCCTTTTAGTCTAAAACACAATCTCTTGCCCTGCAACAGTGTTTAAGTTGAATACAAAGCTGTTTCATAGTGTGAAAAAGGTAAAGAACAGTTTCTAAGTAAAGATTCTTCTTATAATGCATTCCCTGTTAGTCTAAAACACAAACTCTTGCCCTGCAACAGTGTTTAAGGTGAATACAAAGCTGTTTCATAGTGTGAAAAAAGGTAAAGAACAGAGTTTCTAAGTAAAGATTCTTCAAATAATGCATTCCCTTTTAGTCTAAAATACAATCTCTTGCCCTGAAACAGTGTTTAAGGTGAATACAAAGCTGTTTCATAGTGTGAAAAAGGTAAAGAACAGAGTTTCTA
The DNA here is from genome assembly GCF_041902795.1 of Electrophorus electricus. Taxonomy (NCBI): domain Eukaryota; kingdom Metazoa; phylum Chordata; class Actinopteri; order Gymnotiformes; family Gymnotidae; genus Electrophorus; species Electrophorus electricus. The sequence continues at coordinate 17,114,931 of NC_137508.1, read as the reverse complement.
AGTAAAGATTCTTCTAATAATGCATTCCCTTTTAGTCTAAACACGATCTCTTGCCCTGCAACAGTGTTTAAGGTGAATACAAAGCTGTTTCATTGTGTGAAAAAGGTAAAGAACAGAGTTTCAAAGTAAAGATTCTTCTTAGAATGCATTCCCTTTTAGTCTAAATCACAATCTCTTGCCCTGAAACAGTGTTTAAGGTGAATACAAAGCTGTTTCATAGTGTGAAAAAGGTAAAGAACAGTTTCAAAGTAAAGATTCTTCTTATAATGCATTCCCTTTTAGTCTAAAACACAATCTCTTGCCCTGCAACAGTGTTTAAGGTGATTACAAAGCTGTTTCATAGTGTGAAAAAGGTAAAGAACAGAGTTTCAAAGTAAAGATTCTTCTTATAATGCATTCCCTTTTAGTCTAAACACGATCTCTTGCCCTGAAACAGTGTTTAAGGTGAATACAAAGCTGTTTCATAGTGTGAAAAAGGTAAATAACAGTTTCTAAGTAAAGATTATTCCTATAATGCATTCCCTTTTAGTCTAAAATACAATCTCTTGCCCTGAAACAGTGTTTAAGGTGAATACAAAGCTGTTTCATAGTGTGAAAAAGGTAAAGAAAAGAGTTTCTAAGTAAAGATTCTTCTTATAATGCATTCCCTTTTAGTCTAAAACACAATCTCTTGCCCTGAAACAGTGTTTAAGTTGAATATAAAGCTGTTTCATTGTTTGAAAAAGGTAAAGAACAGAGTTTCTAAGAAAAGATTCTTCTTATAATGCATTCCCTTTTAGTGTAAACACGATCTCTTGCCCTGCAACAGTGTTTAAGGTGAATACAAAGTTTTTCATTGTGTAAAAAAGGTAAAGAACAGAGTTTCTAAGAAAAAATTCTTCTTATAATGCATTCCCTTTTAGTCTAAAACACAATCTCTTGCCCTGCAACAGTGTTTAAGTTGAATACAAAGCTGTTTCATAGTGTGAAAAAGGTAAAGAACAGTTTCTAAGTAAAGATTCTTCTTATAATGCATTCCCTTTTAGTCTAAAACACAATCTCTTGCCCTGAAACAGTGTTTAAGGTGAATAAAAAGCTGTTTCATAGTGTGAAAAAGGTAAAGAACAGAGTTTCAAAGTAAAGATTCTTCTTATAATGTATTCCCTTTTAGTCTAAAACACAATCTCTTGCCCTGAAACAGTGTTTAAGGTGAATACAAAGCTGTTTCATAGTGAGAAAAAGGTAAAGAACAGAGTTTCTAAGTAAAGATTCTTCTAATAATGCATTCCCTTTTAGTCTAAACACGATATCTTGCACTGCAACAGTGTTTAAGGTGAATACAAAGCTGTTTCATAGTGTGAAAAAGGTAAAGAACAGAGTTTCTAAGTAAAGATTCTTCTTATAATGCATTCCCTTTTAGTCTAAAACACAATCTCTTGCCCTGAAACAGTGTTTAAGGTGAATACAAAGCTGTTTCATAGTGTGAAAAAGGTAAAGAACAGAGTTTCAAAGTAAAGATTCTTCTTATAATGCATTCCCTTTTAGTCTAAAACACAATCTCTTGCCCTGAAACAGTGTTTAAGGTGAATACAAAGCTGTTTCATAGTGTGAAAAAGGTAAAGAACAGAGTTTCTAAGAAAAGATTCTTCTTATAATGCATTCCCTTTTAGTCTAAACATGATCTCTTGCCCTGCAACAGTGTTTAAGGTGAATACAAAGCTGTTTCATTGTGTGAAAAAGGTAAAGAACAGTTTCTAAGTAAAGATTCTTCTTATAATGCATTCCCTGTTAGTCTAAAACACAAACTCTTGCCCTGCAACAGTGTTTAAGGTGAATACAAAGCTGTTTCATAGTGTGAAAAAAGGTAAAGAACAGAGTTTCTAAGTAAAGATTCTTCAAATAATGCATTCCCTTTTAGTCTAAAATACAATCTCTTGCCCTGAAACAGTGTTTAAGGTGAATACAAAGCTGTTTCATAGTGTGAAAAAGGTAAAGAACAGAGTTTCTAAGTAAAGATTCTTCTAATAATGCATTCCCTTTTAGTCTAAACACGATCTCTTGCCCTGCAACAGTGTTTAAGGTGAATACAAAGCTGTTTCATAGTGTGAAAAAGGTAAAGAACAGTTTCTAAGTAAAGATTCTTCTTATAATGCATTCCCTTTTAGTCTAAAACACAATCTCTTGCCCTGAAACAGTGTTTAAGGTGAATACAAAGCTGTTTCATAGTGTGAAAAAGGTAAAGAACAGAGTTTCTAAGTAAAGATTCTTCTAATAATGCATTCCCTTTTAGTCTAAACACGATATCTTGCCCTGCAACAGTGTTTAAGGTGAATACAAAGCTGTTTCATTGTGTGAAAAAGGTAAAGAACAGAGTTTCAAAGTAAAGATTCTTCTTATAATGCATTCCCTTTTAGTCTAAAACACAATCTCTTGCCCTGAAACAGTGTTTAAGGTGAATACAAAGCTGTTTCATAGTGTGAAAAAGGTAAAGAACAGTTTCAAAGTAAAGATTCTTCTTATAATGCATTCCCTTTTAGTCTAAAACACAATCTCTTGCCCTGCAACAGTGTTTAAGGTGATTACAAAGCTGTTTCATAGTGTGAAAAAGGTAAAGAACAGAGTTTCAAAGTAAAGATTCTTCTTATAATGCATTCCCTTTTAGTCTAAACACGATCTCTTGCCCTGAAACAGTGTTTAAGGTGAATACAAAGCTGTTTCATAGTGTGAAAAAGGTAAATAACAGTTTCTAAGTAAAGATTATTCCTATAATGCATTCCCTTTTAGTCTAAAATACAATCTCTTGCCCTGAAACAGTGTTTAAGGTGAATACAAAGCTGTTTCATAGTGTGAAAAAGGTAAAGAAAAGAGTTTCTAAGTAAAGATTCTTCTTATAATGCATTCCCTTTTAGTCTAAAACACAATCTCTTGCCCTGAAACAGTGTTTAAGTTGAATATAAAGCTGTTTCATTGTTTGAAAAAGGTAAAGAACAGAGTTTCTAAGAAAAGATTCTTCTTATAATGCATTCCCTTTTAGTGTAAACACGATCTCTTGCCCTGCAACAGTGTTTAAGGTGAATACAAAGTTTTTCATTGTGTAAAAAAGGTAAAGAACAGAGTTTCTAAGAAAAAATTCTTCTTATAATGCATTCCCTTTTAGTCTAAAACACAATCTCTTGCCCTGCAACAGTGTTTAAGTTGAATACAAAGCTGTTTCATAGTGTGAAAAAGGTAAAGAACAGTTTCTAAGTAAAGATTCTTCTTATAATGCATTCCCTGTTAGTCTAAAACACAAACTCTTGCCCTGCAACAGTGTTTAAGGTGAATACAAAGCTGTTTCATAGTGTGAAAAAAGGTAAAGAACAGAGTTTCTAAGTAAAGATTCTTCAAATAATGCATTCCCTTTTAGTCTAAAATACAATCTCTTGCCCTGAAACAGTGTTTAAGGTGAATACAAAGCTGTTTCATAGTGTGAAAAAGGTAAAGAACAGAGTTTCTAAGTAAAGATTCTTCTTATAATGCATTCCCTTTTAGTCTAAAACACAATCTCTTGCCCTGAAACAGTGTTTAAGTTGAATATAAAGCTGTTTCATTGTTTGAAAAAGGTAAAGAACAGAGTTTCTAAGAAAAGATTCTTCTTATAATGCATTCCCTTTTAGTGTAAACACGATCTCTTGCCCTGCAACAGTGTTTAAGGTGAATACAAAGTTTTTCATTGTGTAAAAAAGGTAAAGAACAGAGTTTCTAAGAAAAAATTCTTCTTATAATGCATTACCTTTTAGTCTAAAACACAATCTCTTGCCCTGCAACAGTGTTTAAGGTGAATACAAAGCTGTTTCATAGTGTGAAAAAGGTAAAGAACAGAGTTTCAAAGTAAAGATTCTTCTTATAATGCATTCCCTTTTAGTCTAAACATGATCTCTAGCCCTGAAACAGTGTTTAAGGTGAATACAAAGCTGTTTCATAGTGTGAAAAAGGTAAAGAACAGAGTTTCTAAGTAAAGATTCTTCTTATAATGCATTCCCTTTTAGTCTAAAACACAATCTCTTGCCCTGAAACAGTGTTTAAGGTGAATACAAAGCTGTTTCATAGTGTGAAAAAGGTAAAGAACAGAGTTTCAAAGTAAAGATTCTTCTTATAATGCATTCCCTTTTAGTCTAAAACACAATCTCTTGCCCTGAAACAGTGTTTAAGGTGAATACAAAGCTGTTTCATAGTGTGAAAAAGGTAAAGAACAGAGTTTCTAAGTAAAGATTCTTCTAATAATGCATTCCCTTTTAGTCTAAACACGATATCTTGCCCTGCAACAGTGTTTAAGGTGAATACAAAGCTGTTTCATTGTGTGAAAAAGGTAAAGAACAGAGTTTCAAAGTAAAGATTCTTCTTATAATGCATTCCCTTTTAGTCTAAATCACAATCTCTTGCCCTGAAACAGTGTTTAAGGTGAATACAAAGCTGTTTCATAGTGTGAAAAAGGTAAAGAACAGAGTTTCTAAGTAAAGATTCTTCTAATAATGCATTCCCTTTTAGTCTAAAACACAATCTCTTGCCCTGCAACAGTGTTTAAGGTGATTACAAAGCTGTTTCATAGTGTGAAAAAGGTAAAGAACAGAGTTTCAAAGTAAAGATTCTTCTTATAATGCATTCCCTTTTAGTCTAAACACGATCTCTTGCCCTGAAACAGTGTTTAAGGTGAATACAAATCTGTTTCATAGTGTGAAAAAGGTAAAGAACAGTTTCTAAGTAAAGATTCTTCTTATAATGCATTCCCTTTTAGTCTAAAACACAATCTCTTGCCCTGAAAAAGTGTTTAAGGTGAATACAAAGCTGTTTCATAGTGTGAAAAAGGTAAAGAACAGTTTCTAAGTAAAGATTATTCCTATAATGCATTCCCTTTTAGTCTAAAATACAATCTCTTGCCCTGAAACAGTGTTTAAGGTGAATACAAAGCTGTTTCATAGTGTGAAAAAGGTAAAGAAAAGAGTTTCTAAGTAAAGATTCTTCTTATAATGCATTCCCTTTTAGTCTAAAACACAATCTCTTGCCCTGAAACAGTGTTTAAGTTGAATATAAAGCTGTTTCATTGTTTGAAAAAGGTAAAGAACAGAGTTTCTAAGAAAAGATTCTTCTTATAATGCATTCCCTTTTAGTGTAAACACGATCTCTTGCCCTGCAACAGTGTTTAAGGTGAATACAAAGTTTTTCATTGTGTAAAAAAGGTAAAGAACAGAGTTTCTAAGAAAAAATTCTTCTTATAATGCATTACCTTTTAGTCTAAAACACAATCTCTTGCCCTGCAACAGTGTTTAAGGTGAATACAAAGCTGTTTCATAGTGTGAAAAAGGTAAAGAACAGAGTTTCAAAGTAAAGATTCTTCTTATAATGCATTCCCTTTTAGTCTAAACATGATCTCTAGCCCTGAAACAGTGTTTAAGGTGAATACAAAGCTGTTTCATAGTGTGAAAAAGGTAAAGAACAGAGTTTCTAAGTAAAGATTCTTCTTATAATGCATTCCCTTTTAGTCTAAAACACAATCTCTTGCCCTGAAACAGTGTTTAAGGTGAATACAAAGCTGTTTCATAGTGTGAAAAAGGTAAAGAACAGAGTTTCAAAGTAAAGATTCTTCTTATAATGCATTCCCTTTTAGTCTAAAACACAATCTCTTGCCCTGAAACAGTGTTTAAGGTGAATACAAAGCTGTTTCATAGTGTGAAAAAGGTAAAGAACAGAGTTTCTAAGTAAAGATTCTTCTAATAATGCATTCCCTTTTAGTCTAAACACGATATCTTGCCCTGCAACAGTGTTTAAGGTGAATACAAAGCTGTTTCATTGTGTGAAAAAGGTAAAGAACAGAGTTTCAAAGTAAAGATTCTTCTTATAATGCATTCCCTTTTAGTCTAAATCACAATCTCTTGCCCTGAAACAGTGTTTAAGGTGAATACAAAGCTGTTTCATAGTGTGAAAAAGGTAAAGAACAGTTTCAAAGTAAAGATTCTTCTTATAATGCATTCCCTTTTAGTCTAAAACACAATCTCTTGCCCTGCAACAGTGTTTAAGCTGATTACAAAGCTGTTTCATAGTGTGAAAAAGGTAAAGAACAGAGTTTCAAAGTAAAGATTCTTCTTATAATGCATTCCCTTTTAGTCTAAACACGATCTCTTGCCCTGAAACAGTGTTTAAGGTGAATACAAAGCTGTTTCATAGTGTGAAAAAGGTAAAGAACAGAGTTTCAAAGTAAAGATTCTTCTTATAATGCATTCCCTTTTAGTCTAAATCACAATCTCTTGCCCTGAAACAGTGTTTAAGGTGAATACAAAGCTGTTTCATAGTGTGAAAAAGGTAAAGAACAGTTTCAAAGTAAAGATTCTTCTTATAATGCATTCCCTTTTAGTCTAAAACACAATCTCTTGCCCTGAAACAGTGTTTAAGGTGAATACAAAGCTGTTTCATAGTGTGAAAAAGGTAAAGAACAGAGTTTCAAAGTAAAGATTCTTCTTATAATGCATTCCCTTTTAGTCTAAACATGATCTCTAGCCCTGAAACAGTGTTTAAGGTGAATACAAAGCTGTTTCATAGTGTGAAAAAGGTAAAGAACAGAGTTTCTAAGTAAAGATTCTTCTTATAATGCATTCCCTTTTAGTCTAAAACACAATCTCTTGCCCTGAAACAGTGTTTAAGGTGAATACAAAGCTGTTTCATAGTGTGAAAAAGGTAAAGAACAGAGTTTCAAAGTAAAGATTCTTCTTATAATGCATTCCCTTTTAGTCTAAAACACAATCTCTTGCCCTGGAACAGTGTTTAAGGTGAATACAAAGCTGTTTCATAGTGTGAAAAAGGTAAAGAACAGAGTTTCTAAGTAAAGATTCTTCTAATAATGCATTCCCTTTTAGTCTAAACACGATATCTTGCCCTGCAACAGTGTTTAAGGTGAATACAAAGCTGTTTCATTGTGTGAAAAAGGTAAAGAACAGAGTTTCAAAGTAAAGATTCTTCTTATAATGCATTCCCTTTTAGTCTAAATCACAATCTCTTGCCCTGAAACAGTGTTTAAGGTGAATACAAAGCTGTTTCATAGTGTGAAAAAGGTAAAGAACAGTTTCAAAGTAAAGATTCTTCTTATAATGCATTCCCTTTTAGTCTAAAACACAATCTCTTGCCCTGCAACAGTGTTTAAGGTGATTACAAAGCTGTTTCATAGTGTGAAAAAGGTAAAGAACAGAGTTTCAAAGTAAAGATTCTTCTTATAATGCATTCCCTTTTAGTCTAAACACGATCTCTTGCCCTGAAACAGTGTTTAAGGTGAATACAAAGCTGTTTCATAGTGTGAAAAAGGTAAAGAACAGTTTCTAAGTAAAGATTCTTCTTATAATGCATTCCCTTTTAGTCTAAAACACAATCTCTTGCCCTGAAAAAGTGTTTAAGGTGAATACAAAGCTGTTTCATAGTGTGAAAAAGGTAAAGAACAGTTTCTAAGTAAAGATTATTCCTATAATGCATTCCCTTTTAGTCTAAAATACAATCTCTTGCCCTGAAACAGTGTTTAAGGTGAATACAAAGCTGTTTCATAGTGTGAAAAAGGTAAAGAAAAGAGTTTCTAAGTAAAGATTCTTCTTATAATGCATTCCCTTTTAGTCTAAAACACAATCTCTTGCCCTGAAACAGTGTTTAAGTTGAAAATAAAGCTGTTTCATTGTTTGAAAAAGGTAAACAACAGAGTTTCTAAGAAAAGATTCTTCTTATAATGCATTCCCTTTTAGTGTAAACACGATCTCTTGCCCTGCAACAGTGTTTAAGGTGAATACAAAGTTTTTCATTGTGTAAAAAAGGTAAAGAACAGAGTTTCTAAGAAAAAATTCTTCTTATAATGCATTCCCTTTTAGTCTAAAACACAATCTCTTGCCCTGCAACAGTGTTTAAGTTGAATACAAAGCTGTTTCATAGTGTGAAAAAGGTAAAGAACAGTTTCTAAGTAAAGATTCTTCTTATAATGCATTCCCTTTTAGTCTAAAACACAATCTCTTGCCCTGAAACAGTGTTTAAGGTGAATACAAAGCTGTTTCATAGTGTGAAAAAGGTAAATAACAGTTTCTAAGTAAAGATTCTTCTTATAATGCATTCCCTGTTAGTCTAAAACACAAACTCTTGCCCTGCAACAGTGTTTAAGGTGAATACAAAGCTGTTTCATAGTGTGAAAAAAGGTAAAGAACAGAGTTTCTAAGTAAAGATTCTTCTAATAATGCATTCCCTTTTAGTCTAAAATACAATCTCTTGCCCTGAAACAGTGTTTAAGGTGAATACAAAGCTGTTTCATAGTGTGAAAAAGGTAAAGAACAGAGTTTCTAAGTAAAGATTCTTCTAATAATGCATTCCCTTTTAGTCTAAACACGATCTCTTGCCCTGCAACAGTGTTTAAGTTGAATACAAAGCTGTTTCATAGTGTGAAAAAGGTAAAGAACAGTTTCTAAGTAAAGATTCTTCTTATAATGCATTCCCTTTTAGTCTAAAACACAATCTCTTGCCCTGCAACAGTGTTTAAGTTGAATACAAAGCTGTTTCATAGTGTGAAAAAGGTAAAGAACAGTTTCTAAGTAAAGATTCTTCTTATAATGCATTCCCTTTTAGTCTAAAACACAATCTCTTGCCCTGAAACAGTGTTTAAGGTGAATACAAAGCTGTTTCATAGTGTGAAAAAGGTAAAGAACAGTTTCAAAGTAAAGATTCTTCTTATAATGCATTCCCTTTTAGTCTAAAACACAATCTCTTGCCCTGAAACAGTGTTTAAGGTGAATACAAAGCTGTTTCATAGTGTGAAAAAGGTAAAGAACAGAGTTTCAAAGTAAAGATTCTTCTTATAATGCATTCCCTTTTAGTCTAAACATGATCTCTAGCCCTGAAACAGTGTTTAAGGTGAATACAAAGCTGTTTCATAGTGTGAAAAAGGTAAAGAACAGAGTTTCTAAGTAAAGATTCTTCTAATAATGCATTCCCTTTTAGTCTAAACACGATATCTTGCCCTGCAACAGTGTTTAAGGTGAATACAAAGCTGTTTCATTGTGTGAAAAAGGTAAAGAACAGAGTTTCAAAGTAAAGATTCTTCTTATAATGCATTCCCTTTTAGTCTAAATCACAATCTCTTGCCCTGAAACAGTGTTTAAGGTGAATACAAAGCTGTTTCATAGTGTGAAAAAGGTAAAGAACAGTTTCAAAGTAAAGATTCTTCTTATAATGCATTCCCTTTTAGTCTAAAACACAATCTCTTGCCCTGCAACAGTGTTTAAGCTGATTACAAAGCTGTTTCATAGTGTGAAAAAGGTAAAGAACAGAGTTTCAAAGTAAAGATTCTTCTTATAATGCATTCCCTTTTAGTCTAAACACGATCTCTTGCCCTGAAACAGTGTTTAAGGTGAATACAAAGCTGTTTCATAGTGTGAAAAAGGTAAAGAACAGAGTTTCAAAGTAAAGATTCTTCTTATAATGCATTCCCTTTTAGTCTAAATCACAATCTCTTGCCCTGAAACAGTGTTTAAGGTGAATACAAAGCTGTTTCATAGTGTGAAAAAGGTAAAGAACAGTTTCAAAGTAAAGATTCTTCTTATAATGCATTCCCTTTTAGTCTAAAACACAATCTCTTGCCCTGAAACAGTGTTTAAGGTGAATACAAAGCTGTTTCATAGTGTGAAAAAGGTAAAGAACAGAGTTTCAAAGTAAAGATTCTTCTTATAATGCATTCCCTTTTAGTCTAAACATGATCTCTAGCCCTGAAACAGTGTTTAAGGTGAATACAAAGCTGTTTCATAGTGTGAAAAAGGTAAAGAACAGAGTTTCTAAGTAAAGATTCTTCTTATAATGCATTCCCTTTTAGTCTAAAACACAATCTCTTGCCCTGAAACAGTGTTTAAGGTGAATACAAAGCTGTTTCATAGTGTGAAAAAGGTAAAGAACAGAGTTTCAAAGTAAAGATTCTTCTTATAATGCATTCCCTTTTAGTCTAAAACACAATCTCTTGCCCTGAAACAGTGTTTAAGGTGAATACAAAGCTGTTTCATAGTGTGAAAAAGGTAAAGAACAGAGTTTCTAAGTAAAGATTCTTCTAATAATGCATTCCCTTTTAGTCTAAACACGATATCTTGCCCTGCAACAGTGTTTAAGGTGAATACAAAGCTGTTTCATTGTGTGAAAAAGGTAAAGAACAGAGTTTCAAAGTAAAGATTCTTCTTATAATGCATTCCCTTTTAGTCTAAATCACAATCTCTTGCCCTGAAACAGTGTTTAAGGTGAATACAAAGCTGTTTCATAGTGTGAAAAAGGTAAAGAACAGTTTCAAAGTAAAGATTCTTCTTATAATGCATTCCCTTTTAGTCTAAAACACAATCTCTTGCCCTGCAACAGTGTTTAAGGTGATTACAAAGCTGTTTCATAGTGTGAAAAAGGTAAAGAACAGAGTTTCAAAGTAAAGATTCTTCTTATAATGCATTCCCTTTTAGTCTAAACACGATCTCTTGCCCTGAAACAGTGTTTAAGGTGAATACAAAGCTGTTTCATAGTGTGAAAAAGGTAAAGAACAGTTTCTAAGTAAAGATTCTTCTTATAATGCATTCCCTTTTAGTCTAAAACACAATCTCTTGCCCTGAAAAAGTGTTTAAGGTGAATACAAAGCTGTTTCATAGTGTGAAAAAGGTAAAGAACAGTTTCTAAGTAAAGATTATTCCTATAATGCATTCCCTTTTAGTCTAAAATACAATCTCTTGCCCTGAAACAGTGTTTAAGGTGAATACAAAGCTGTTTCATAGTGTGAAAAAGGTAAAGAAAAGAGTTTCTAAGTAAAGATTCTTCTTATAATGCATTCCCTTTTAGTCTAAAACACAATCTCTTGCCCTGAAACAGTGTTTAAGTTGAATATAAAGCTGTTTCATTGTTTGAAAAAGGTAAAGAACAGAGTTTCTAAGAAAAGATTCTTCTTATAATGCATTCCCTTTTAGTGTAAACACGATCTCTTGCCCTGCAACAGTGTTTAAGGTGAATACAAAGTTTTTCATTGTGTAAAAAAGGTAAAGAACAGAGTTTCTAAGAAAAAATTCTTCTTATAATGCATTCCCTTTTAGTCTAAAACACAATCTCTTGCCCTGCAACAGTGTTTAAGTTGAATACAAAGCTGTTTCATAGTGTGAAAAAGGTAAAGAACAGTTTCTAAGTAAAGATTCTTCTTATAATGCATTCCCTTTTAGTCTAAAACACAATCTCTTGCCCTGAAACAGTGTTTAAGGTGAATACAAAGCTGTTTCATAGTGTGAAAAAGGTAAATAACAGTTTCTAAGTAAAGATTCTTCTTATAATGCATTCCCTGTTAGTCTAAAACACAAACTCTTGCCCTGCAACAGTGTTTAAGGTGAATACAAAGCTGTTTCATAGTGTGAAAAAAGGTAAAGAACAGAGTTTCTAAGTAAAGATTCTTCTAATAATGCATTCCCTTTTAGTCTAAAATACAATCTCTTGCCCTGAAACAGTGTTTAAGGTGAATACAAAGCTGTTTCATAGTGTGAAAAAGGTAAAGAACAGAGTTTCTAAGTAAAGATTCTTCTAATAATGCATTCCCTTTTAGTCTAAACACGATCTCTTGCCCTGCAACAGTGTTTAAGGTGAATACAAAGCTTTTCATTGTGTAAAAAAGGTAAAGAACAGAGTTTCTAAGAAAAGATTCTTCTTATAATGCATTCCCTTTTAGTCTAAAACACAATCTCTTGCCCTGAAACAGTGTTTAAGGTGAATACAAAGCTGTTTCATAGTGTGAAAAAGGTAAAGAACAGTTTCAAAGTAAAGAATCTTCTTATAATGCATTCCCTTTTAGTCTAAAACACAATCTCTTGCCCTGAAACAGTGTTTAAGGTGAATACAAAGCTGTTTCATAGTGTGAAAAAGGTAAAGAACAGAGTTTCAAAGTAAAGATTCTTCTTATAATGCATTCCCTTTTAGTCTAAACATGATCTCTAGCCCTGAAACAGTGTTTAAGGTGAATACAAAGCTGTTTCATAGTGTGAAAAAGGTAAAGAACAGAGTTTCTAAGTAAAGATTCTTCTTATAATGCATTCCCTTTTAGTCTAAAACACAATCTCTTGCCCTGCAACAGTGTTTAAGTTGAATACAAAGCTGTTTCATAGTGTGAAAAAGGTAAAGAACAGTTTCTAAGTAAAGATTCTTCTTATAATGCATTCCCTTTTAGTCTAAAACACAATCTCTTGCCCTGAAACAGTGTTTAAGGTGAATACAAAGCTGTTTCATAGTGTGAAAAAGGTAAAGAACAGAGTTTCAAAGTAAAGATTCTTCTTATAATGTATTCCCTTTTAGTCTAAAACACAATCTCTTGCCCTGAAACAGTGTTTAAGGTGAATACAAAGCTGTTTCATAGTGAGAAAAAGGTAAAGAACAGAGTTTCTAAGTAAAGATTCTTCTAATAATGCATTCCCTTTTAGTCTAAACACGATATCTTGCACTGCAACAGTGTTTAAGGTGAATACAAAGCTGTTTCATTGTGTGAAAAAGGTAAAGAACAGAGTTTCAAAGTAAAGATTCTTCTTATAATGCATTCCCTTTTAGTCTAAATCACAATCTCTTGCCCTGAAACAGTGTTTAAGGTGAATACAAAGCTGTTTCATAGTGTGAAAAAGGTAAAGAACAGTTTCAAAGTAAAGATTCTTCTTATAATGCATTCCCTTTTAGTCTAAAACACAATCTCTTGCCCTGAAACAGTGTTTAAGGTGAATACAAAGCTGTTTCATAGTGTGAAAAAGGTAAAGAACAGAGTTTCAAAGTAAAGATTCTTCTTATAATGCATTCCCTTTTAGTCTAAAACACAATCTCTTGCCCTGAAACAGTGTTTAAGGTGAATACAAAGCTGTTTCATAGTGTGAAAAAGGTAAAGAACAGAGTTTCTAAGTAAAGATTCTTCTAATAATGCATTCCCTTTTAGTCTAAACACGATATCTTGCCCTGCAACAGTGTTTAAGGTGAATACAAAGCTGTTTCATTGTGTGAAAAAGGTAAAGAACAGAGTTTCAAAGTAAAGATTCTTCTTATAATGCATTCCCTTTTAGTCTAAATCACAATCTCTTGCCCTGAAACAGTGTTTAAGGTGAATACAAAGCTGTTTCATAGTGTGAAAAAGGTAAAGAACAGTTTCAAAGTAAAGATTCTTCTTATAATGCATTCCCTTTTAGTCTAAAACACAATCTCTTGCCCTGCAACAGTGTTTAAGGTGATTACAAAGCTGTTTCATAGTGTGAAAAAGGTAAAGAACAGAGTTTCAAAGTAAAGATTCTTCTTATAATGCATTCCCTTTTAGTCTAAACACGATCTCTTGCCCTGAAACAGTGTTTAAGGTGAATACAAAGCTGTTTCATAGTGTGAAAAAGGTAAAGAACAGTTTCTAAGTAAAGATTCTTCTTATAATGCATTCCCTTTTAGTCTAAAACACAATCTCTTGCCCTGAAAAAGTGTTTAAGGTGAATACAAAGCTGTTTCATAGTGTGAAAAAGGTAAAGAACAGTTTCTAAGTAAAGATTATTCCTATAATGCATTCCCTTTTAGTCTAAAATACAATCTCTTGCCCTGAAACAGTGTTTAAGGTGAATACAAAGCTGTTTCATAGTGTGAAAAAGGTAAAGAAAAGAGTTTCTAAGTAAAGATTCTTCTTATAATGCATTCCCTTTTAGTCTAAAACACAATCTCTTGCCCTGAAACAGTGTTTAAGTTGAATATAAAGCTGTTTCATTGTTTGAAAAAGGTAAAGAACAGAGTTTCTAAGAAAAGATTCTTCTTATAATGCATTCCCTTTTAGTGTAAACACGATCTCTTGCCCTGCAACAGTGTTTAAGGTGAATACAAAGTTTTTCATTGTGTAAAAAAGGTAAAGAACAGAGTTTCTAAGAAAAAATTCTTCTTATAATGCATTCCCTTTTAGTCTAAAACACAATCTCTTGCCCTGCAACAGTGTTTAAGTTGAATACAAAGCTGTTTCATAGTGTGAAAAAGGTAAAGAACAGTTTCTAAGTAAAGATTCTTCTTATAATGCATTCCCTTTTAGTCTAAAACACAATCTCTTGCCCTGAAACAGTGTTTAAGGTGAATACAAAGCTTTTCATTGTGTAAAAAAGGTAAAGAACAGAGTTTCTAAGAAAAGATTCTTCTTATAATGCATTCCCTTTTAGTCTAAAACACAATCTCTTGCCCTGAAACAGTGTTTAAGGTGAATACAAAGCTGTTTCATAGTGTGAAAAAGGTAAAGAACAGTTTCAAAGTAAAGATTCTTCTTATAATGCATTCCCTTTTAGTCTAAAACACAATCTCTTGCCCTGAAACAGTGTTTAAGGTGAATACAAAGCTGTTTCATAGTGTGAAAAAGGTAAAGAACAGAGTTTCAAAGTAAAGATTCTTCTTATAATGCATTCCCTTTTAGTCTAAACATGATCTCTAGCCCTGAAACAGTGTTTAAGGTGAATACAAAGCTGTTTCATAGTGTGAAAAAGGTAAAGAACAGAGTTTCTAAGTAAAGATTCTTCTTATAATGCATTCACTTTTAGTCTAAAACACAATCTCTTGCCCTGAAACAGTGTTTAAGGTGAATACAAAGCTGTTTCATAGTGTGAAAAAGGTAAAGAACAGAGTTTCAAAGTAAAGATTCTTCTTATAATGCATTCCCTTTTAGTCTAAAACACAATCTCTTGCCCTGAAACAGTGTTTAAGGTGAATACAAAGCTGTTTCATAGTGTGAAAAAGGTAAAGAACAGAGTTTCTAAGTAAAGATTCTTCTAATAATGCATTCCCTTTTAGTCTAAACACGATATCTTGCCCTGCAACAGTGTTTAAGGTGAATACAAAGCTGTTTCATAGTGTGAAAAAGGTAAAGAACAGAGTTTCAAAGTAAAGATTCTTCTTATAATGCATTCCCTTTTAGTCTAAATCACAATCTCTTGCCCTGAAACAGTGTTTAAGGTGAATACAAAGCTGTTTCATAGTGTGAAAAAGGTAAAGAACAGTTTCAAAGTAAAGATTCTTCTTATAATGCATTCCCTTTTAGTCTAAAACACAATCTCTTGCCCTGCAACAGTGTTTAAGGTGATTACAAAGCTGTTTCATAGTGTGAAAAAGGTAAAGAACAGAGTTTCAAAGTAAAGATTCTTCTTATAATGCATTCCCTTTTAGTCTAAACACGATCTCTTGCCCTGAAACAGTGTTTAAGGTGAATACAAAGCTGTTTCATAGTGTGAAAAAGGTAAAGAACAGTTTCTAAGTAAAGATTCTTCTTATAATGCATTCCCTTTTAGTCTAAAACACAATCTCTTGCCCTGAAAAAGTGTTTAAGGTGAATACAAAGCTGTTTCATAGTGTGAAAAAGGTAAAGAACAGTTTCTAAGTAAAGATTATTCCTATAATGCATTCCCTTTTAGTCTAAAATACAATCTCTTGCCCTGAAACAGTGTTTAAGGTGAATACAAAGCTGTTTCATAGTGTGAAAAAGGTAAAGAAAAGAGTTTCTAAGTAAAGATTCTTCTTATAATGCATTCCCTTTTAGTCTAAAACACAATCTCTTGCCCTGAAACAGTGTTTAAGTTGAATATAAAGCTGTTTCATTGTTTGAAAAAGGTAAAGAACAGAGTTTCTAAGAAAAGATTCTTCTTATAATGCATTCCCTTTTAGTGTAAACACGATCTCTTGCCCTGCAACAGTGTTTAAGGTGAATACAAAGTTTTTCATTGTGTAAAAAAGGTAAAGAACAGAGTTTCTAAGAAAAAATTCTTCTTATAATGCATTCCCTTTTAGTCTAAAACACAATCTCTTGCCCTGCAACAGTGTTTAAGTTGAATACAAAGCTGTTTCATAGTGTGAAAAAGGTAAAGAACAGTTTCTAAGTAAAGATTCTTCTTATAATGCATTCCCTTTTAGTCTAAAACACAATCTCTTGCCCTGAAACAGTGTTTAAGGTGAATACAAAGCTGTTTCATAGTGTGAAATAACAGTTTCTAAGTAAAGATTCTTCTTATAATGCATTCCCTGTTAGTCTAAAACACAAACTCTTGCCCTGCAACAGTGTTTAAGGTGAATACAAAGCTGTTTCATAGTGTGAAAAAAGGTAAAGAACAGAGTTTCTAAGTAAAGATTCTTCTAATAATGCATTCCCTTTTAGTCTAAAATACAATCTCTTGCCCTGAAACAGTGTTTAAGGTGAATACAAAGCTGTTTCATAGTGTGAAAAAGGTAAAGAACAGAGTTTCTAAGTAAAGATTCTTCTAATAATGCATTCCCTTTTAGTCTAAACACGATCTCTTGCCCTGCAACAGTGTTTAAGGTGAATAGAAAGCTTTTCATTGTGTAAAAAAGGTAAAGAACAGAGTTTCTAAGAAAAGATTCTTCTTATAATGCATTCCCTTTTAGTCTAAAACACAATCTCTTGCCCTGAAACAGTGTTTAAGGTGAATACAAAGCTGTTTCATAGTGTGAAAAAGGTAAAGAACAGTTTCAAAGTAAAGAATCTTCTTATAATGCATTCCCTTTTAGTCTAAAACACAATCTCTTGCCCTGAAACAGTGTTTAAGGTGAATACAAAGCTGTTTCATAGTGTGAAAAAGGTAAAGAACAGAGTTTCAAAGTAAAGATTCTTCTTATAATGCATTCCCTTTTAGTCTAAACATGATCTCTAGCCCTGAAACAGTGTTTAAGGTGAATACAAAGCTGTTTCATAGTGTGAAAAAGGTAAAGAACAGAGTTTCTAAGTAAAGATTCTTCTTATAATGCATTCCCTTTTAGTCTAAAACACAATCTCTTGCCCTGAAACAGTGTTTAAGGTGAATACAAAGCTGTTTCATAGTGTGAAAAAGGTAAAGAACAGAGTTTCAAAGTAAAGATTCTTCTTATAATGCATTCCCTTTTAGTCTAAAACACAATCTCTTGCCCTGAAACAGTGTTTAAGGTGAATACAAAGCTGTTTCATAGTGTGAAAAAGGTAAAGAACAGAGTTTCTAAGTAAAGATTCTTCTAATAATGCATTCCCTTTTAGTCTAAACACGATATCTTGCCCTGCAACAGTGTTTAAGGTGAATACAAAGCTGTTTCATTGTGTGAAAAAGGTAAAGAACAGAGTTTCAAAGTAAAGATTCTTCTTATAATGCATTCCCTTTTAGTCTAAATCACAATCTCTTGCCCTGAAACAGTGTTTAAGGTGAATACAAAGCTGTTTCATAGTGTGAAAAAGGTAAAGAACAGTTTCAAAGTAAAGATTCTTCTTATAATGCATTCCCTTTTAGTCTAAAACACAATCTCTTGCCCTGCAACAGTGTTTAAGGTGAATACAAAGCTGTTTCATAGTGTGAAAAAGGTAAAGAACAGAGTTTCAAAGTAAAGATTCTTCTTATAATGCATTCCCTTTTAGTCTAAACACGATCTCTTGCCCTGAAACAGTGTTTAAGGTGAATACAAAGCTGTTTCATAGTGTGAAAAAGGTAAAGAACAGTTTCTAAGTAAAGATTCTTCTTATAATGCATTCCCTTTTAGTCTAAAACACAATCTCTTGCCCTGAAAAAGTGTTTAAGGTGAATACAAAGCTGTTTCATAGTGTGAAAAAGGTAAAGAACAGTTTCTAAGTAAAGATTATTCCTATAATGCATTCCCTTTTAGTCTAAAATACAATCTCTTGCCCTGAAACAGTGTTTAAGGTGAATACAAAGCTGTTTCATAGTGTGAAAAAGGTAAAGAAAAGAGTTTCTAAGTAAAGATTCTTCTTATAATGCATTCCCTTTTAGTCTAAAACACAATCTCTTGCCCTGAAACAGTGTTTAAGTTGAATATAAAGCTGTTTCATTGTTTGAAAAAGGTAAAGAACAGAGTTTCTAAGAAAAGATTCTTCTTATAATACATTCCCTTTTAGTGTAAACACGATCTCTTGCCCTGCAACAGTGTTTAAGGTGAATACAAAGTTTTTTATTGTGTAAAAAAGGTAAAGAACAGAGTTTCTAAGAAAAAATTCTTCTTATAATGCATTCCCTTTTAGTCTAAAACACAATCTCTTGCCCTGCAACAGTGTTTAAGTTGAATACAAAGCTGTTTCATAGTGTGAAAAAGGTAAAGAACAGTTTCTAAGTAAAGATTCTTCTTATAATGCATTCCCTTTTAGTCTAAAACACAATCTCTTGCCCTGAAACAGTGTTTAAGGTGAATACAAAGCTGTTTCATAGTGTGAAAAAGGTAAATAACAGTTTCTAAGTAAAGATTCTTCTTATAATGCATTCCCTGTTAGTCTAAAACACAAACTCTTGCCCTGCAACAGTGTTTAAGGTGAATACAAAGCTGTTTCATAGTGTGAAAAAAGGTAAAGAACAGAGTTTCTAAGTAAAGATTCTTCTAATAATGCATTCCCTTTTAGTCTAAAATACAATCTCTTGCCCTGAAACAGTGTTTAAGGTGAATACAAAGCTGTTTCATAGTGTGAAAAAGGTAAAGAACAGAGTTTCTAAGTAAAGATTCTTCTAATAATGCATTCCCTTTTAGTCTAAACACGATCTCTTGCCCTGCAACAGTGTTTAAGGTGAATACAAAGCTTTTCATTGTGTAAAAAAGGTAAAGAACAGAGTTTCTAAGAAAAGATTCTTCTTATAATGCATTCCCTTTTAGTCTAAAACACAATCTCTTGCCCTGAAACAGTGTTTAAGGTGAATACAAAGCTGTTTCATAGTGTGAAAAAGGTAAAGAACCGAGTTTCTAAGTAAAGATTCTTCTTATAATGCATTCCCTTTTAGTCTAAAACACAATCTTGCCCTGAAAGTTTTTAAGTTGAATATAAAGCTGTTTCATAGTGTGAAAAAGGTAAATAACAGTTTCTAAGTAAAGATTCTTCTTATAATGCATTCCCTTTTAGTCTAAAACACTATCTCTAGCCATGAAACAGTGTTTAAGGCGAATACAAAACTGTTTCAAAGTGTGAAAAAGGTAAAGAACAGAGTTTCAAAGTAAAGATTCTTCTTATAATGCATTCCCTTTTAGTCTAAAACACAATCTCTTGCCCTGAAACAGTGTTTAAGGTGAATACAAAGCTGTTTCATAGTGTGAAAAAGGTAAATAACAGTTTCTAAGTAAAGATTCTTCTTATAATGCATTCCCTGTTAGTCTAAAACACAAACTCTTGCCCTGCAACAGTGTTTAAGGTGAATACAAAGCTGTTTCATAGTGTGAAAAAAGGTAAAGAACAGAGTTTCTAAGTAAAGATTCTTCTAATAATGCATTCCCTTTTAGTCTAAAATACAATCTCTTGCCCTGAAACAGTGTTTAAGGTGAATACAAAGCTGTTTCATAGTGTGAAAAAGGTAAAGAACAGAGTTTCTAAGTAAAGATTCTTCTAATAATGCATTCCCTTTTAGTCTAAACACGATCTCTTGCCCTGCAACAGTGTTTAAGGTGAATACAAAGCTTTTCATTGTGTAAAAAAGGTAAAGAACAGAGTTTCTAAGAAAAGATTCTTCTTATAATGCATTCCCTTTTAGTCTAAAACACAATCTCTTGCCCTGAAACAGTGTTTAAGGTGAATACAAAGCTGTTTCATAGTGTGAAAAAGGTAAAGAACCGAGTTTCTAAGTAAAGATTCTTCTTATAATGCATTCCCTTTTAGTCTAAAACACAATCTTGCCCTGAAAGTTTTTAAGTTGAATATAAAGCTGTTTCATAGTGTGAAAAAGGTAAATAACAGTTTCTAAGTAAAGATTCTTCTTATAATGCATTCCCTTTTAGTCTAAAACACTATCTCTAGCCATGAAACAGTGTTTAAGGCGAATACAAAACTGTTTCAAAGTGTGAAAAAGGTAAAGAACAGAGTTTCAAAGTAAAGATTCTTCTTATAATGCATTCCCTTTTAGTCTAAAACACAATCTCTTGCCCTGAAACAGTGTTTAAGGTGAATACAAAGCTGTTTCATAGTGTGAAAAAGGTAAAGAACAGAGTTTCTAAGTAAAGATTCTTCTTATAATGCATTCCCTTTTAGTCTAAAACACAATCTCTTGCCCTGAAACAGTGTTTAAGGTGAATACAAAGCTGTTTCATAGTGTGAAAAAGGTAAAGAACAGAGTTTCAAAGTAAAGATTCTTCTTATAATGTATTCCCTTTTAGTCTAAAACACAATCTCTTGCCCTGAAACAGTGTTTAAGGTGAATACAAAGCTGTTTCATAGTGAGAAAAAGGTAAAGAACAGAGTTTCTAAGTAAAGATTCTTCTAATAATGCATTCCCTTTTAGTCTAAACACGATATGTTGCACTGCAACAGTGTTTAAGGTGAATACAAAGCTGTTTCATTGTGTGAAAAAGGTAAAGAACAGAGTTTCAAAGTAAAGATTCTTCTTATAATGCATTCCCTTTTAGTCTAAATCACAATCTCTTGCCCTGAAACAGTGTTTAAGGTGAATACAAAGCTGTTTCATAGTGTGAAAAAGGTAAAGAACAGTTTCAAAGTAAAGATTCTTCTTATAATGCATTCCCTTTTAGTCTAAAACACAATCTCTTGCCCTGAAACAGTGTTTAAGGTGAATACAAAGCTGTTTCATAGTGTGAAAAAGGTAAAGAACAGAGTTTCAAAGTAAAGATTCTTCTTATAATGCATTCCCTTTTAGTCTAAACATGATCTCTAGCCCTGAAACAGTGTTTAAGGTGAATACAAAGCTGTTTCATAGTGTGAAAAAGGTAAAGAACAGAGTTTCTAAGTAAAGATTCTTCTTATAATGCATTCCCTTTTAGTCTAAAACACAATCTCTTGCCCTGAAACAGTGTTTAAGGTGAATACAAAGCTGTTTCATAGTGTGAAAAAGGTAAAGAACAGAGTTTCAAAGTAAAGATTCTTCTTATAATGCATTCCCTTTTAGTCTAAACACGATCTCTTGCCCTGAAACAGTGTTTAAGGTGAATACAAAGCTGTTTCATAGTGTGAAAAAGGTAAAGAACAGAGTTTCAAAGTAAAGATTCTTCTTATAATGTATTCCCTTTTAGTCTAAAACACAATCTCTTGCCCTGAAACAGTGTTTAAGGTGAATACAAAGCTGTTTCATAGTGAGAAAAAGGTAAAGAACAGAGTTTCTAAGTAAAGATTCTTCTAATAATGCATTCCCTTTTAGTCTAAACACGATATCTTGCACTGCAACAGTGTTTAAGTTGAATACAAAGCTGTTTCATAGTGTGAAAAAGGTAAAGAACAGAATTTCAAAGTAAAGATTCTTCTTATAATGCATTCCCTTTTAGTCTAAAACACAATCTCTTGCCCTGAAACAGTGTTTAAGTTGAATATAAAGCTGTTTCATTGTTTGAAAAAGGTAAAGAACAGAGTTTCTAAGAAAAGATTCTTCTTATAATGCATGCCCTTTTAGTGTAAACACGATCTCTTGCCCTGCAACAGTGTTTAAGGTGAATACAAAGTTTTTCATTGTGTAAAAAAGGTAAAGAACAGAGTTTCTATGAAAAAATTCTTCTTATAATGCATTCCCTTTTAGTCTAAAACACAATCTCTTGCCCTGCAACAGTGTTTAAGTTGAATACAAAGCTGTTTCATAGTGTGAAAAAGGTAAAGAACAGAGTTTCAAAGTAAAGATTCTTCTTATAATGCATTCCCTTTTAGTCTAAACATCATCTCTAGCCCTGAAACAGTGTTTAAGGTGAATACAAAGCTGTTTCATAGTGTGAAAAAGATAAAGAACAGAATTTCTAAGTAAAGATTCTTCTTATAATGCATTCCCTTTTAGTCTAAAACACAATCTCTTGCCCTGAAACAGTGTTTAAGGTGAATACAAAGCTGTTTCATAGTGTGAAAAAGGTAAAGAACAGAGTTTCAAAGTAAAGATTCTTCTTATAATGCATTCCCTTTTAGTCTAAAACACAATCTCTTGCCATGAAACAGTGTTTAAGGTGAATACAAAGCTGTTTCATAGTGTGAAAAAGGTAAAGAACAGAGTTTCTAAGTAAAGATTCTTCTAATAATGCATTCCCTTTTAGTCTAAACACGATATCTTGCCCTGCAACAGTGTTTAAGGTGAATACATAGCTGTTTCATTGTGTGAAAAAGGTAAAGAACAGAGTTTCAAAGTAAAGATTCTTCTTATAATGCATTCCCTTTTAGTCTAAATCACAATCTCTTGCCCTGAAACAGTGTTTAAGGTGAATACAAAGCTGTTTCATAGTGTGAAAAAGGTAAAGAACAGTTTCAAAGTAAAGATTCTTCTTATAATGCATTCCCTTTTAGTCTAAAACACAATCTCTTGCCCTGCAACAGTGTTTAAGGTGATTACAAAGCTGTTTCATAGTGTGAAAAAGGTAAAGAACAGAGTTTCAAAGTAAAGATTCTTCTTATAATGCATTCCCTTTTAGTCTAAACACGATCTCTTGCCCTGAAACAGTGTTTAAGGTGAATACAAAGCTGTTTCATAGTGTGAAAAAGGTAAAGAACAGTTTCTAAGTAAAGATTCTTCTTAGAATGCATTCCCTTTTAGTCTAAATCACAATCTCTTGCCCTGAAACAGTGTTTAAGGTGAATACAAAGCTGTTTCATAGTGTGAAAAAGGTAAAGAACAGTTTCAAAGTAAAGATTCTTCTTATAATGCATTCCCTTTTAGTCTAAAACACAATCTCTTGCCCTGCAACAGTGTTTAAGGTGATTACAAAGCTGTTTCATAGTGTGAAAAAGGTAAAGAACAGAGTTTCAAAGTAAAGATTCTTCTTATAATGCATTCCCTTTTAGTCTAAACACGATCTCTTGCCCTGAAACAGTGTTTAAGGTGAATACAAAGCTGTTTCATAGTGTGAAAAAGGTAAATAACAGTTTCTAAGTAAAGATTATTCCTATAATGCATTCCCTTTTAGTCTAAAATACAATCTCTTGCCCTGAAACAGTGTTTAAGGTGAATACAAAGCTGTTTCATAGTGTGAAAAAGGTAAAGAAAAGAGTTTCTAAGTAAAGATTCTTCTTATAATGCATTCCCTTTTAGTCTAAAACACAATCTCTTGCCCTGAAACAGTGTTTAAGTTGAATATAAAGCTGTTTCATTGTTTGAAAAAGGTAAAGAACAGAGTTTCTAAGAAAAGATTCTTCTTATAATGCATTCCCTTTTAGTGTAAACACGATCTCTTGCCCTGCAACAGTGTTTAAGGTGAATACAAAGTTTTTCATTGTGTAAAAAAGGTAAAGAACAGAGTTTCTAAGAAAAAATTCTTCTTATAATGCATTCCCTTTTAGTCTAAAACACAATCTCTTGCCCTGCAACAGTGTTTAAGTTGAATACAAAGCTGTTTCATAGTGTGAAAAAGGTAAAGAACAGTTTCTAAGTAAAGATTCTTCTTATAATGCATTCCCTTTTAGTCTAAAACACAATCTCTTGCCCTGAAACAGTGTTTAAGGTGAATAAAAAGCTGTTTCATAGTGTGAAAAAGGTAAAGAACAGAGTTTCAAAGTAAAGATTCTTCTTATAATGTATTCCCTTTTAGTCTAAAACACAATCTCTTGCCCTGAAACAGTGTTTAAGGTGAATACAAAGCTGTTTCATAGTGAGAAAAAGGTAAAGAACAGAGTTTCTAAGTAAAGATTCTTCTAATAATGCATTCCCTTTTAGTCTAAACACGATATCTTGCACTGCAACAGTGTTTAAGGTGAATACAAAGCTGTTTCATAGTGTGAAAAAGGTAAAGAACAGAGTTTCTAAGTAAAGATTCTTCTTATAATGCATTCCCTTTTAGTCTAAAACACAATCTCTTGCCCTGAAACAGTGTTTAAGGTGAATACAAAGCTGTTTCATAGTGTGAAAAAGGTAAAGAACAGAGTTTCAAAGTAAAGATTCTTCTTATAATGCATTCCCTTTTAGTCTAAAACACAATCTCTTGCCCTGAAACAGTGTTTAAGGTGAATACAAAGCTGTTTCATAGTGTGAAAAAGGTAAAGAACAGAGTTTCTAAGAAAAGATTCTTCTTATAATGCATTCCCTTTTAGTCTAAACATGATCTCTTGCCCTGCAACAGTGTTTAAGGTGAATACAAAGCTGTTTCATTGTGTGAAAAAGGTAAAGAACAGTTTCTAAGTAAAGATTCTTCTTATAATGCATTCCCTGTTAGTCTAAAACACAAACTCTTGCCCTGCAACAGTGTTTAAGGTGAATACAAAGCTGTTTCATAGTGTGAAAAAAGGTAAAGAACAGAGTTTCTAAGTAAAGATTCTTCAAATAATGCATTCCCTTTTAGTCTAAAATACAATCTCTTGCCCTGAAACAGTGTTTAAGGTGAATACAAAGCTGTTTCATAGTGTGAAAAAGGTAAAGAACAGAGTTTCTAAGTAAAGATTCTTCTAATAATGCATTCCCTTTTAGTCTAAACACGATCTCTTGCCCTGCAACAGTGTTTAAGGTGAATACAAAGCTGTTTCATAGTGTGAAAAAGGTAAAGAACAGTTTCTAAGTAAAGATTCTTCTTATAATGCATTCCCTTTTAGTCTAAAACACAATCTCTTGCCCTGAAACAGTGTTTAAGGTGAATAAAAAGCTGTTTCATAGTGTGAAAAAGGTAAAGAACAGAGTTTCAAAGTAAAGATTCTTCTTATAATGTATTCCCTTTTAGTCTAAAACACAATCTCTTGCCCTGAAACAGTGTTTAAGGTGAATACAAAGCTGTTTCATAGTGAGAAAAAGGTAAAGAACAGAGTTTCTAAGTAAAGATTCTTCTAATAATGCATTCCCTTTTAGTCTAAACACGATATCTTGCACTGCAACAGTGTTTAAGGTGAATACAAAGCTGTTTCATAGTGTGAAAAAGGTAAAGAACAGAGTTTCTAAGTAAAGATTCTTCTTATAATGCATTCCCTTTTAGTCTAAAACACAATCTCTTGCCCTGAAACAGTGTTTAAGGTGAATACAAAGCTGTTTCATAGTGTGAAAAAGGTAAAGAACAGAGTTTCAAAGTAAAGATTCTTCTTATAATGCATTCCCTTTTAGTCTAAAACACAATCTCTTGCCCTGAAACAGTGTTTAAGGTGAATACAAAGCTGTTTCATAGTGTGAAAAAGGTAAAGAACAGAGTTTCTAAGTAAAGATTCTTCTAATAATGCATTCCCTTTTAGTCTAAACACGATATCTTGCCCTGCAACAGTGTTTAAGGTGAATACAAAGCTGTTTCATTGTGTGAAAAAGGTAAAGAACAGAGTTTCAAAGTAAAGATTCTTCTTATAATGCATTCCCTTTTAGTCTAAAACACAATCTCTTGCCCTGCAACAGTGTTTAAGGTGATTACAAAGCTGTTTCATAGTGTGAAAAAGGTAAAGAACAGAGTTTCAAAGTAAAGATTCTTCTTATAATGCATTCCCTTTTAGTCTAAACACGATCTCTTGCCCTGAAACAGTGTTTAAGGTGAATACAAAGCTGTTTCATAGTGTGAAAAAGGTAAAGAACAGTTTCTAAGTAAAGATTCTTCTTATAATGCATTCCCTTTTAGTCTAAAACACAATCTCTTGCCCTGAAAAAGTGTTTAAGGTGAATACAAAGCTGTTTCATAGTCTGAAAAAGGTAAAGAACAGTTTCTAAGTAAAGATTATTCCTATAATGCATTCCCTTTTAGTCTAAAATACAATCTCTTGCCCTGAAACAGTGTTTAAGGTGAATACAAAGCTGTTTCATAGTGTGAAAAAGGTAAAGAAAAGAGTTTCTAAGTAAAGATTCTTCTTATAATGCATTCCCTTTTAGTCTAAAACACAATCTCTTGCCCTGAAACAGTGTTTAAGTTGAATATAAAGCTGTTTCATTGTTTGAAAAAGGTAAAGAACAGAGTTTCTAAGAAAAGATTCTTCTTATAATGCATTCCCTTTTAGTGTAAACACGATCTCTTGCCCTGCAACAGTGTTTAAGGTGAATACAAAGTTTTTCATTGTGTAAAAAAGGTAAAGAACAGAGTTTCTATGAAAAAATTCTTCTTATAATGCATTCCCTTTTAGTCTAAAACACAATCTCTTGCCCTGCAACAGTGTTTAAGTTGAATACAAAGCTGTTTCATAGTGTGAAAAAGGTAAAGAACAGAGTTTCAAAGTAAAGATTCTTCTTATAATGCATTCCCTTTTAGTCTAAACATGATCTCTAGCCCTGAAACAGTGTTTAAGGTGAATACAAAGCTGTTTCATAGTGTGAAAAAGATAAAGAACAGAATTTCTAAGAAAAGATTCTTCTTATAATGCATTCCCTTTTAGTCTAAAACACAATCTCTTGCCCTGAAACAGTGTTTAAGGTGAATACAAAGCTGTTTCATAGTGTGAAAAAGGTAAAGAACAGAGTTTCAAAGTAAAGATTCTTCTTATAATGCATTCCCTTTTAGTCTAAAACACAATCTCTTGCCATGAAACAGTGTTTAAGGTGAATACAAAGCTGTTTCATAGTGTGAAAAAGGTAAAGAACAGAGTTTCTAAGTAAAGATTCTTCTAATAATGCATTCCCTTTTAGTCTAAACACGATATCTTGCCCTGCAACAGTGTTTAAGGTGAATACATAGCTGTTTCATTGTGTGAAAAAGGTAAAGAACAGAGTTTCAAAGTAAAGATTCTTCTTATAATGCATTCCCTTTTAGTCTAAATCACAATCTCTTGCCCTGAAACAGTGTTTAAGGTGAATACAAAGCTGTTTCATAGTGTGAAAAAGGTAAAGAACAGAGTTTCAAAGTAAAGATTCTTCTTATAATGCATTCCCTTTTAGTCTAAAACACAATCTCTTGCCCTGAAACAGTGTTTAAGGTGAATACAAAGCTGTTTCATAGTGTGAAAAAGGTAAAGAACAGAGTTTCTAAGTAAAGATTCTTCTAATAATGCATTCCCTTTTAGTCTAAACACGATATCTTGCCCTGCAACAGTGTTTAAGGTGAATACAAAGCTGTTTCATTGTGTGAAAAAGGTAAAGAACAGAGTTTCAAAGTAAAGATTCTTCTTATAATGCATTCCCTTTTAGTCTAAAACACAATCTCTTGCCCTGCAACAGTGTTTAAGGTGATTACAAAGCTGTTTCATAGTGTGAAAAAGGTAAAGAACAGAGTTTCAAAGTAAAGATTCTTCTTATAATGCATTCCCTTTTAGTCTAAACACGATCTCTTGCCCTGAAACAGTGTTTAAGGTGAATACAAAGCTGTTTCATAGTGTGAAAAAGGTAAAGAACAGTTTCTAAGTAAAGATTCTTCTTATAATGCATTCCCTTTTAGTCTAAAACACAATCTCTTGCCCTGAAAAAGTGTTTAAGGTGAATACAAAGCTGTTTCATAGTCTGAAAAAGGTAAAGAACAGTTTCTAAGTAAAGATTATTCCTATAATGCATTCCCTTTTAGTCTAAAATACAATCTCTTGCCCTGAAACAGTGTTTAAGGTGAATACAAAGCTGTTTCATAGTGTGAAAAAGGTAAAGAAAAGAGTTTCTAAGTAAAGATTCTTCTTATAATGCATTCCCTTTTAGTCTAAAACACAATCTCTTGCCCTGAAACAGTGTTTAAGTTGAATATAAAGCTGTTTCATTGTTTGAAAAAGGTAAAGAACAGAGTTTCTAAGAAAAGATTCTTCTTATAATGCATTCCCTTTTAGTGTAAACACGATCTCTTGCCCTGCAACAGTGTTTAAGGTGAATACAAAGTTTTTCATTGTGTAAAAAAGGTAAAGAACAGAGTTTCTATGAAAAAATTCTTCTTATAATGCATTCCCTTTTAGTCTAAAACACAATCTCTTGCCCTGCAACAGTGTTTAAGTTGAATACAAAGCTGTTTCATAGTGTGAAAAAGGTAAAGAACAGAGTTTCAAAGTAAAGATTCTTCTTATAATGCATTCCCTTTTAGTCTAAACATGATCTCTAGCCCTGAAACAGTGTTTAAGGTGAATACAAAGCTGTTTCATAGTGTGAAAAAGATAAAGAACAGAATTTCTAAGAAAAGATTCTTCTTATAATGCATTCCCTTTTAGTCTAAAACACAATCTCTTGCCCTGAAACAGTGTTTAAGGTGAATACAAAGCTGTTTCATAGTGTGAAAAAGGTAAAGAACAGAGTTTCAAAGTAAAGATTCTTCTTATAATGCATTCCCTTTTAGTCTAAAACACAATCTCTTGCCATGAAACAGTGTTTAAGGTGAATACAAAGCTGTTTCATAGTGTGAAAAAGGTAAAGAACAGAGTTTCTAAGTAAAGATTCTTCTAATAATGCATTCCCTTTTAGTCTAAACACGATATCTTGCCCTGCAACAGTGTTTAAGGTGAATACATAGCTGTTTCATTGTGTGAAAAAGGTAAAGAACAGAGTTTCTAAGTAAAGATTCTTCTTATAATGCATTCCCTTTTAGTCTAAATCACAATCTCTTGCCCTGAAACAGTGTTTAAGGTGAATACAAAGCTGTTTCATAGTGTGAAAAAGGTAAAGAACAGAGTTTCTAAGTAAAGATTCTTCTAATAATGCATTCCCTTTTAGTCTAAACACGATATCTTGCCCTGCAACAGTGTTTAAGGTGAATACATAGCTGTTTCATTGTGTGAAAAAGGTAAAGAACAGAGTTTCAAAGTAAAGATTCTTCTTATAATGCATTCCCTTTTAGTCTAAATCACAATCTCTTGCCCTGAAACAGTGTTTAAGGTGAATACAAAGCTGTTTCATAGTGTGAAAAAGGTAAAGAACAGAGTTTCAAAGTAAAGATTCTTCTTATAATGCATTCCCTTTTAGTCTAAAACACAATCTCTTGCCCTGAAACAGTGTTTAAGGTGAATACAAAGCTGTTTCATAGTGTGAAAAAGGTAAAGAACAGAGTTTCTAAGTAAAGATTCTTCTAATAATGCATTCCCTTTTAGTCTAAACACGATATCTTGCCCTGCAACAGTGTTTAAGGTGAATACAAAGCTGTTTCATTGTGTGAAAAAGGTAAAGAACAGAGTTTCAAAGTAAAGATTCTTCTTATAATGCATTCCCTTTTAGTCTAAAACACAATCTCTTGCCCTGCAACAGTGTTTAAGGTGATTACAAAGCTGTTTCATAGTGTGAAAAAGGTAAAGAACAGAGTTTCAAAGTAAAGATTCTTCTTATAATGCATTCCCTTTTAGTCTAAACACGATCTCTTGCCCTGAAACAGTGTTTAAGGTGAATACAAAGCTGTTTCATAGTGTGAAAAAGGTAAAGAACAGTTTCTAAGTAAAGATTCTTCTTATAATGCATTCCCTTTTAGTCTAAAACACAATCTCTTGCCCTGAAAAAGTGTTTAAGGTGAATACAAAGCTGTTTCATAGTCTGAAAAAGGTAAAGAACAGTTTCTAAGTAAAGATTATTCCTATAATGCATTCCCTTTTAGTCTAAAATACAATCTCTTGCCCTGAAACAGTGTTTAAGGTGAATACAAAGCTGTTTCATAGTGTGAAAAAGGTAAAGAAAAGAGTTTCTAAGTAAAGATTCTTCTTATAATGCATTCCCTTTTAGTCTAAAACACAATCTCTTGCCCTGAAACAGTGTTTAAGTTGAATATAAAGCTGTTTCATTGTTTGAAAAAGGTAAAGAACAGAGTTTCTAAGAAAAGATTCTTCTTATAATGCATTCCCTTTTAGTGTAAACACGATCTCTTGCCCTGCAACAGTGTTTAAGGTGAATACAAAGTTTTTCATTGTGTAAAAAAGGTAAAGAACAGAGTTTCTATGAAAAAATTCTTCTTATAATGCATTCCCTTTTAGTCTAAAACACAATCTCTTGCCCTGCAACAGTGTTTAAGTTGAATACAAAGCTGTTTCATAGTGTGAAAAAGGTAAAGAACAGAGTTTCAAAGTAAAGATTCTTCTTATAATGCATTCCCTTTTAGTCTAAACATGATCTCTAGCCCTGAAACAGTGTTTAAGGTGAATACAAAGCTGTTTCATAGTGTGAAAAAGATAAAGAACAGAATTTCTAAGAAAAGATTCTTCTTATAATGCATTCCCTTTTAGTCTAAAACACAATCTCTTGCCCTGAAACAGTGTTTAAGGTGAATACAAAGCTGTTTCATAGTGTGAAAAAGGTAAAGAACAGAGTTTCAAAGTAAAGATTCTTCTTATAATGCATTCCCTTTTAGTCTAAAACACAATCTCTTGCCATGAAACAGTGTTTAAGGTGAATACAAAGCTGTTTCATAGTGTGAAAAAGGTAAAGAACAGAGTTTCTAAGTAAAGATTCTTCTAATAATGCATTCCCTTTTAGTCTAAACACGATATCTTGCCCTGCAACAGTGTTTAAGGTGAATACATAGCTGTTTCATTGTGTGAAAAAGGTAAAGAACAGAGTTTCTAAGTAAAGATTCTTCTTATAATGCATTCCCTTTTAGTCTAAATCACAATCTCTTGCCCTGAAACAGTGTTTAAGGTGAATACAAAGCTGTTTCATAGTGTGAAAAAGGTAAAGAACAGTTTCAAAGTAAAGATTCTTCTTATAATGCATTCCCTTTTAGTCTAAAACACAATCTCTTGCCCTGCAACAGTGTTTAAGGTGATTACAAAGCTGTTTCATAGTGTGAAAAAGGTAAAGAACAGAGTTTCAAAGTAAAGATTCTTCTTATAATGCATTCCCTTTTAGTCTAAACACGATCTCTTGCCCTGAAACAGTGTTTAAGGTGAATACAAAGCTGTTTCATAGTGTGAAAAAGGTAAAGAACAGTTTCTAAGTAAAGATTCTTCTTATAATGCATTCCCTTTTAGTCTAAAACACAATCTCTTGCCCTGAAAAAGTGTTTAAGGTGAATACAAAGCTGTTTCATAGTGTGAAAAAGGTAAAGAACAGTTTCTAAGTAAAGATTCTTCTTATAATGCATTCCCTGTTAGTCTAAAACACAAACTCTTGCCCTGCAACAGTGTTTAAGGTGAATACAAAGCTGTTTCATAGTGTGAAAAAAGGTAAAGAACAGAGTTTCTAAGTAAAGATTCTTCAAATAATGCATTCCCTTTTAGTCTAAAATACAATCTCTTGCCCTGAAACAGTGTTTAAGGTGAATACAAAGCTGTTTCATAGTGTGAAAAAGGTAAAGAACAGAGTTTCTAAGTAAAGATTCTTCTAATAATGCATTCCCTTTTAGTCTAAACACGATCTCTTGCCCTGCAACAGTGTTTAAGGTGAATACAAAGCTGTTTCATTGTGTGAAAAAGGTAAAGAACAGAGTTTCAAAGTAAAGATTCTTCTTATAATGCATTCCCTTTTAGTCTAAATCACAATCTCTTGCCCTGAAACAGTGTTTAAGGTGAATACAAAGCTGTTTCATAGTGTGAAAAAGGTAAAGAACAGTTTCAAAGTAAAGATTCTTCTTATAATGCATTCCCTTTTAGTCTAAAACACAATCTCTTGCCCTGCAACAGTGTTTAAGGTGATTACAAAGCTGTTTCATAGTGTGAAAAAGGTAAAGAACAGAGTTTCAAAGTAAAGATTCTTCTTATAATGCATTCCCTTTTAGTCTAAACACGATCTCTTGCCCTGAAACAGTGTTTAAGGTGAATACAAAGCTGTTTCATAGTGTGAAAAAGGTAAATAACAGTTTCTAAGTAAAGATTATTCCTATAATGCATTCCCTTTTAGTCTAAAATACAATCTCTTGCCCTGAAACAGTGTTTAAGGTGAATACAAAGCTGTTTCATAGTGTGAAAAAGGTAAAGAAAAGAGTTTCTAAGTAAAGATTCTTCTTATAATGCATTCCCTTTTAGTCTAAAACACAATCTCTTGCCCTGAAACAGTGTTTAAGTTGAATATAAAGCTGTTTCATTGTTTGAAAAAGGTAAAGAACAGAGTTTCTAAGAAAAGATTCTTCTTATAATGCATTCCCTTTTAGTGTAAACACGATCTCTTGCCCTGCAACAGTGTTTAAGGTGAATACAAAGTTTTTCATTGTGTAAAAAAGGTAAAGAACAGAGTTTCTAAGAAAAAATTCTTCTTATAATGCATTCCCTTTTAGTCTAAAACACAATCTCTTGCCCTGCAACAGTGTTTAAGTTGAATACAAAGCTGTTTCATAGTGTGAAAAAGGTAAAGAACAGTTTCTAAGTAAAGATTCTTCTTATAATGCATTCCCTGTTAGTCTAAAACACAAACTCTTGCCCTGCAACAGTGTTTAAGGTGAATACAAAGCTGTTTCATAGTGTGAAAAAAGGTAAAGAACAGAGTTTCTAAGTAAAGATTCTTAAAATAATGCATTCCCTTTTAGTCTAAAATACAATCTCTTGCCCTGAAACAGTGTTTAAGGTGAATACAAAGCTGTTTCATAGTGTGAAAAAGGTAAAGAACAGAGTTTCTAAGTAAAGATTCTTCTAATAATGCATTCCCTTTTAGTCTAAACACGATCTCTTGCCCTGCAACAGTGTTTAAGGTGAATACAAAGCTGTTTCATTGTGTGAAAAAGGTAAAGAACAGAGTTTCAAAGTAAAGATTCTTCTTAGAATGCATTCCCTTTTAGTCTAAATCACAATCTCTTGCCCTGAAACAGTGTTTAAGGTGAATACAAAGCTGTTTCATAGTGTGAAAAAGGTAAAGAACAGTTTCAAAGTAAAGATTCTTCTTATAATGCATTCCCTTTTAGTCTAAAACACAATCTCTTGCCCTGCAACAGTGTTTAAGGTGATTACAAAGCTGTTTCATAGTGTGAAAAAGGTAAAGAACAGAGTTTCAAAGTAAAGATTCTTCTTATAATGCATTCCCTTTTAGTCTAAACACGATCTCTTGCCCTGAAACAGTGTTTAAGGTGAATACAAAGCTGTTTCATAGTGTGAAAAAGGTAAAGAACAGTTTCTAAGTAAAGATTCTTCTTATAATGCATTCCCTTTTAGTCTAAAACACAATCTCTTGCCCTGAAAAAGTGTTTAAGGTGAATACAAAGCTGTTTCATAGTGTGAAAAAGGTAAAGAACAGTTTCTAAGTAAAGATTATTCCTATAATGCATTCCCTTTTAGTCTAAAATACAATCTCTTGCCCTGAAACAGTGTTTAAGGTGAATACAAAGCTGTTTCATAGTGTGAAAAAGGTAAAGAAAAGAGTTTCTAAGTAAAGATTCTTCTTATAATGCATTCCCTTTTAGTCTAAAACACAATCTCTTGCCCTGAAACAGTGTTTAAGTTGAATATAAAGCTGTTTCATTGTTTGAAAAAGGTAAAGAACAGAGTTTCTAAGAAAAGATTCTTCTTATAATGCATTCCCTTTTAGTGTAAACACGATCTCTTGCCCTGCAACAGTGTTTAAGGTGAATACAAAGTTTTTCATTGTGTAAAAAAGGTAAAGAACAGAGTTTCTAAGAAAAAATTCTTCTTATAATGCATTCCCTTTTAGTCTAAAACACAATCTCTTGCCCTGCAACAGTGTTTAAGTTGAATACAAAGCTGTTTCATAGTGTGAAAAAGGTAAAGAACAGTTTCTAAGTAAAGATTCTTCTTATAATGCATTCCCTTTTAGTCTAAAACACAATCTCTTGCCCTGAAACAGTGTTTAAGGTGAATACAAAGCTGTTTCATAGTGTGAAAAAGGTAAATAACAGTTTCTAAGTAAAGATTCTTCTTATAATGCATTCCCTGTTAGTCTAAAACACAAACTCTTGCCCTGCAACAGTGTTTAAGGTGAATACAAAGCTGTTTCATAGTGTGAAAAAAGGTAAAGAACAGAGTTTCTAAGTAAAGATTCTTCTAATAATGCATTCCCTTTTAGTCTAAAATACAATCTCTTGCCCTGAAACAGTGTTTAAGGTGAATACAAAGCTGTTTCATAGTGTGAAAAAGGTAAAGAACAGAGTTTCTAAGTAAAGATTCTTCTAATAATGCATTCCCTTTTAGTCTAAACACGATCTCTTGCCCTGCAACAGTGTTTAAGGTGAATACAAAGCTTTTCATTGTGTAAAAAAGGTAAAGAACAGAGTTTCTAAGAAAAGATTCTTCTTATAATGCATTCCCTTTTAGTCTAAAACACAATCTCTTGCCCTGAAACAGTGTTTAAGGTGAATACAAAGCTGTTTCATAGTGTGAAAAAGGTAAAGAACCGAGTTTCTAAGTAAAGATTCTTCTTATAATGCATTCCCTTTTAGTCTAAAACACAATCTTGCCCTGAAAGTTTTTAAGTTGAATATAAAGCTGTTTCATAGTGTGAAAAAGGTAAATAACAGTTTCTAAGTAAAGATTCTTCTTATAATGCATTCCCTTTTAGTCTAAAACACTATCTCTAGCCATGAAACAGTGTTTAAGGCGAATACAAAACTGTTTCAAAGTGTGAAAAAGGTAAAGAACAGAGTTTCAAAGTAAAGATTCTTCTTATAATGCATTCCCTTTTAGTCTAAAACACAATCTCTTGCCCTGAAACAGTGTTTAAGGTGAATACAAAGCTGTTTCATAGTGTGAAAAAGGTAAAGAACAGAGTTTCTAAGTAAAGATTCTTCTTATAATGCATTCCCTTTTAGTCTAAAACACAATCTCTTGCCCTGAAACAGTGTTTAAGGTGAATACAAAGCTGTTTCATAGTGTGAAAAAGGTAAAGAACAGAGTTTCAAAGTAAAGATTCTTCTTATAATGTATTCCCTTTTAGTCTAAAACACAATCTCTTGCCCTGAAACAGTGTTTAAGGTGAATACAAAGCTGTTTCATAGTGAGAAAAAGGTAAAGAACAGAGTTTCTAAGTAAAGATTCTTCTAATAATGCATTCCCTTTTAGTCTAAACACGATATGTTGCACTGCAACAGTGTTTAAGGTGAATACAAAGCTGTTTCATTGTGTGAAAAAGGTAAAGAACAGAGTTTCAAAGTAAAGATTCTTCTTATAATGCATTCCCTTTTAGTCTAAATCACAATCTCTTGCCCTGAAACAGTGTTTAAGGTGAATACAAAGCTGTTTCATAGTGTGAAAAAGGTAAAGAACAGTTTCAAAGTAAAGATTCTTCTTATAATGCATTCCCTTTTAGTCTAAAACACAATCTCTTGCCCTGAAACAGTGTTTAAGGTGAATACAAAGCTGTTTCATAGTGTGAAAAAGGTAAAGAACAGAGTTTCAAAGTAAAGATTCTTCTTATAATGCATTCCCTTTTAGTCTAAACATGATCTCTAGCCCTGAAACAGTGTTTAAGGTGAATACAAAGCTGTTTCATAGTGTGAAAAAGGTAAAGAACAGAGTTTCTAAGTAAAGATTCTTCTTATAATGCATTCCCTTTTAGTCTAAAACACAATCTCTTGCCCTGAAACAGTGTTTAAGGTGAATACAAAGCTGTTTCATAGTGTGAAAAAGGTAAAGAACAGAGTTTCAAAGTAAAGATTCTTCTTATAATGCATTCCCTTTTAGTCTAAACACGATCTCTTGCCCTGAAACAGTGTTTAAGGTGAATACAAAGCTGTTTCATAGTGTGAAAAAGGTAAAGAACAGAGTTTCAAAGTAAAGATTCTTCTTATAATGTATTCCCTTTTAGTCTAAAACACAATCTCTTGCCCTGAAACAGTGTTTAAGGTGAATACAAAGCTGTTTCATAGTGAGAAAAAGGTAAAGAACAGAGTTTCTAAGTAAAGATTCTTCTAATAATGCATTCCCTTTTAGTCTAAACACGATATCTTGCACTGCAACAGTGTTTAAGTTGAATACAAAGCTGTTTCATAGTGTGAAAAAGGTAAAGAACAGAATTTCAAAGTAAAGATTCTTCTTATAATGCATTCCCTTTTAGTCTAAAACACAATCTCTTGCCCTGAAACAGTGTTTAAGTTGAATATAAAGCTGTTTCATTGTTTGAAAAAGGTAAAGAACAGAGTTTCTAAGAAAAGATTCTTCTTATAATGCATGCCCTTTTAGTGTAAACACGATCTCTTGCCCTGCAACAGTGTTTAAGGTGAATACAAAGTTTTTCATTGTGTAAAAAAGGTAAAGAACAGAGTTTCTATGAAAAAATTCTTCTTATAATGCATTCCCTTTTAGTCTAAAACACAATCTCTTGCCCTGCAACAGTGTTTAAGTTGAATACAAAGCTGTTTCATAGTGTGAAAAAGGTAAAGAACAGAGTTTCAAAGTAAAGATTCTTCTTATAATGCATTCCCTTTTAGTCTAAACATCATCTCTAGCCCTGAAACAGTGTTTAAGGTGAATACAAAGCTGTTTCATAGTGTGAAAAAGATAAAGAACAGAATTTCTAAGTAAAGATTCTTCTTATAATGCATTCCCTTTTAGTCTAAAACACAATCTCTTGCCCTGAAACAGTGTTTAAGGTGAATACAAAGCTGTTTCATAGTGTGAAAAAGGTAAAGAACAGAGTTTCAAAGTAAAGATTCTTCTTATAATGCATTCCCTTTTAGTCTAAAACACAATCTCTTGCCATGAAACAGTGTTTAAGGTGAATACAAAGCTGTTTCATAGTGTGAAAAAGGTAAAGAACAGAGTTTCTAAGTAAAGATTCTTCTAATAATGCATTCCCTTTTAGTCTAAACACGATATCTTGCCCTGCAACAGTGTTTAAGGTGAATACATAGCTGTTTCATTGTGTGAAAAAGGTAAAGAACAGAGTTTCAAAGTAAAGATTCTTCTTATAATGCATTCCCTTTTAGTCTAAATCACAATCTCTTGCCCTGAAACAGTGTTTAAGGTGAATACAAAGCTGTTTCATAGTGTGAAAAAGGTAAAGAACAGTTTCAAAGTAAAGATTCTTCTTATAATGCATTCCCTTTTAGTCTAAAACACAATCTCTTGCCCTGCAACAGTGTTTAAGGTGATTACAAAGCTGTTTCATAGTGTGAAAAAGGTAAAGAACAGAGTTTCAAAGTAAAGATTCTTCTTATAATGCATTCCCTTTTAGTCTAAACACGATCTCTTGCCCTGAAACAGTGTTTAAGGTGAATACAAAGCTGTTTCATAGTGTGAAAAAGGTAAAGAACAGTTTCTAAGTAAAGATTCTTCTTAGAATGCATTCCCTTTTAGTCTAAATCACAATCTCTTGCCCTGAAACAGTGTTTAAGGTGAATACAAAGCTGTTTCATAGTGTGAAAAAGGTAAAGAACAGTTTCAAAGTAAAGATTCTTCTTATAATGCATTCCCTTTTAGTCTAAAACACAATCTCTTGCCCTGCAACAGTGTTTAAGGTGATTACAAAGCTGTTTCATAGTGTGAAAAAGGTAAAGAACAGAGTTTCAAAGTAAAGATTCTTCTTATAATGCATTCCCTTTTAGTCTAAACACGATCTCTTGCCCTGAAACAGTGTTTAAGGTGAATACAAAGCTGTTTCATAGTGTGAAAAAGGTAAATAACAGTTTCTAAGTAAAGATTATTCCTATAATGCATTCCCTTTTAGTCTAAAATACAATCTCTTGCCCTGAAACAGTGTTTAAGGTGAATACAAAGCTGTTTCATAGTGTGAAAAAGGTAAAGAAAAGAGTTTCTAAGTAAAGATTCTTCTTATAATGCATTCCCTTTTAGTCTAAAACACAATCTCTTGCCCTGAAACAGTGTTTAAGTTGAATATAAAGCTGTTTCATTGTTTGAAAAAGGTAAAGAACAGAGTTTCTAAGAAAAGATTCTTCTTATAATGCATTCCCTTTTAGTGTAAACACGATCTCTTGCCCTGCAACAGTGTTTAAGGTGAATACAAAGTTTTTCATTGTGTAAAAAAGGTAAAGAACAGAGTTTCTAAGAAAAAATTCTTCTTATAATGCATTCCCTTTTAGTCTAAAACACAATCTCTTGCCCTGCAACAGTGTTTAAGGTGAATACAAAGCTGTTTCATTGTGTGAAAAAGGTAAAGAACAGAGTTTCAAAGTAAAGATTCTTCTTAGAATGCATTCCCTTTTAGTCTAAATCACAATCTCTTGCCCTGAAACAGTGTTTAAGGTGAATACAAAGCTGTTTCATAGTGTGAAAAAGGTAAAGAACAGTTTCAAAGTAAAGATTCTTCTTATAATGCATTCCCTTTTAGTCTAAAACACAATCTCTTGCCCTGCAACAGTGTTTAAGGTGATTACAAAGCTGTTTCATAGTGTGAAAAAGGTAAAGAACAGAGTTTCAAAGTAAAGATTCTTCTTATAATGCATTCCCTTTTAGTCTAAACACGATCTCTTGCCCTGAAACAGTGTTTAAGGTGAATACAAAGCTGTTTCATAGTGTGAAAAAGGTAAAGAACAGTTTCTAAGTAAAGATTCTTCTTATAATGCATTCCCTTTTAGTCTAAAACACAATCTCTTGCCCTGAAAAAGTGTTTAAGGTGAATACAAAGCTGTTTCATAGTGTGAAAAAGGTAAAGAACAGTTTCTAAGTAAAGATTATTCCTATAATGCATTCCCTTTTAGTCTAAAATACAATCTCTTGCCCTGAAACAGTGTTTAAGGTGAATACAAAGCTGTTTCATAGTGTGAAAAAGGTAAAGAAAAGAGTTTCTAAGTAAAGATTCTTCTTATAATGCATTCCCTTTTAGTCTAAAACACAATCTCTTGCCCTGAAACAGTGTTTAAGTTGAATATAAAGCTGTTTCATTGTTTGAAAAAGGTAAAGAACAGAGTTTCTAAGAAAAGATTCTTCTTATAATGCATTCCCTTTTAGTGTAAACACGATCTCTTGCCCTGCAACAGTGTTTAAGGTGAATACAAAGTTTTTCATTGTGTAAAAAAGGTAAAGAACAGAGTTTCTAAGAAAAAATTCTTCTTATAATGCATTCCCTTTTAGTCTAAAACACAATCTCTTGCCCTGCAACAGTGTTTAAGTTGAATACAAAGCTGTTTCATAGTGTGAAAAAGGTAAAGAACAGTTTCTAAGTAAAGATTCTTCTTATAATGCATTCCCTTTTAGTCTAAAACACAATCTCTTGCCCTGAAACAGTGTTTAAGGTGAATACAAAGCTGTTTCATAGTGTGAAAAAGGTAAATAACAGTTTCTAAGTAAAGATTCTTCTTATAATGCATTCCCTGTTAGTCTAAAACACAAACTCTTGCCCTGCAACAGTGTTTAAGGTGAATACAAAGCTGTTTCATAGTGTGAAAAAAGGTAAAGAACAGAGTTTCAAAGTAAAGATTCTTCTTATAATGCATTCCCTTTTAGTCTAAACATGATCTCTAGCCCTGAAACAGTGTTTAAGGTGAATACAAAGCTGTTTCATAGTGTGAAAAAGGTAAAGAACAGAGTTTCTAAGTAAAGATTCTTCTTATAATGCATTCCCTTTTAGTCTAAAACACAATCTCTTGCCCTGAAACAGTGTTTAAGGTGAATACAAAGCTGTTTCATAGTGTGAAAAAGGTAAAGAACAGAGTTTCAAAGTAAAGATTCTTCTTATAATGCATTCCCTTTTAGTCTAAACACGATCTCTTGCCCTGAAACAGTGTTTAAGGTGAATACAAAGCTGTTTCATAGTGTGAAAAAGGTAAAGAACAGAGTTTCAAAGTAAAGATTCTTCTTATAATGTATTCCCTTTTAGTCTAAAACACAATCTCTTGCCCTGAAACAGTGTTTAAGGTGAATACAAAGCTGTTTCATAGTGAGAAAAAGGTAAAGAACAGAGTTTCTAAGTAAAGATTCTTCTAATAATGCATTCCCTTTTAGTCTAAACACGATATCTTGCACTGCAACAGTGTTTAAGTTGAATACAAAGCTGTTTCATAGTGTGAAAAAGGTAAAGAACAGAATTTCAAAGTAAAGATTCTTCTTATAATGCATTCCCTTTTAGTCTAAAACACAATCTCTTGCCCTGAAACAGTGTTTAAGTTGAATATAAAGCTGTTTCATTGTTTGAAAAAGGTAAAGAACAGAGTTTCTAAGAAAAGATTCTTCTTATAATGCATGCCCTTTTAGTGTAAACACGATCTCTTGCCCTGCAACAGTGTTTAAGGTGAATACAAAGTTTTTCATTGTGTAAAAAAGGTAAAGAACAGAGTTTCTATGAAAAAATTCTTCTTATAATGCATTCCCTTTTAGTCTAAAACACAATCTCTTGCCCTGCAACAGTGTTTAAGTTGAATACAAAGCTGTTTCATAGTGTGAAAAAGGTAAAGAACAGAGTTTCAAAGTAAAGATTCTTCTTATAATGCATTCCCTTTTAGTCTAAACATCATCTCTAGCCCTGAAACAGTGTTTAAGGTGAATACAAAGCTGTTTCATAGTGTGAAAAAGATAAAGAACAGAATTTCTAAGTAAA
Source organism: Electrophorus electricus (assembly GCF_041902795.1). NCBI lineage: Eukaryota > Metazoa > Chordata > Actinopteri > Gymnotiformes > Gymnotidae > Electrophorus > Electrophorus electricus. The sequence continues at coordinate 17,074,855 of NC_137508.1, read as the reverse complement.
GATTCTTCTTATAATGCATTCCCTTTTAGTCTAAAACACAATCTCTTGCCCTGAAACAGTGTTTAAGGTGAATACAAAGCTGTTTCATAGTGTGAAAAAGGTAAAGAACAGAGTTTCAAAGTAAAGATTCTTCTTATAATGCATTCCCTTTTAGTCTAAAACACAATCTCTTGCCATGAAACAGTGTTTAAGGTGAATACAAAGCTGTTTCATAGTGTGAAAAAGGTAAAGAACAGAGTTTCTAAGTAAAGATTCTTCTAATAATGCATTCCCTTTTAGTCTAAACACGATATCTTGCCCTGCAACAGTGTTTAAGGTGAATACATAGCTGTTTCATTGTGTGAAAAAGGTAAAGAACAGAGTTTCAAAGTAAAGATTCTTCTTATAATGCATTCCCTTTTAGTCTAAATCACAATGTCTTGCCCTGAAACAGTGTTTAAGGTGAATACAAAGCTGTTTCATAGTGTGAAAAAGGTAAAGAACAGTTTCAAAGTAAAGATTCTTCTTATAATGCATTCCCTTTTAGTCTAAAACACAATCTCTTGCCCTGCAACAGTGTTTAAGGTGATTACAAAGCTGTTTCATAGTGTGAAAAAGGTAAAGAACAGAGTTTCAAAGTAAAGATTCTTCTTATAATGCATTCCCTTTTAGTCTAAACACGATCTCTTGCCCTGAAACAGTGTTTAAGGTGAATACAAAGCTGTTTCATAGTGTGAAAAAGGTAAAGAACAGTTTCTAAGTAAAGATTCTTCTTAGAATGCATTCCCTTTTAGTCTAAATCACAATCTCTTGCCCTGAAACAGTGTTTAAGGTGAATACAAAGCTGTTTCATAGTGTGAAAAAGGTAAAGAACAGTTTCAAAGTAAAGATTCTTCTTATAATGCATTCCCTTTTAGTCTAAAACACAATCTCTTGCCCTGCAACAGTGTTTAAGGTGATTACAAAGCTGTTTCATAGTGTGAAAAAGGTAAAGAACAGAGTTTCAAAGTAAAGATTCTTCTTATAATGCATTCCCTTTTAGTCTAAACACGATCTCTTGCCCTGAAACAGTGTTTAAGGTGAATACAAAGCTGTTTCATAGTGTGAAAAAGGTAAATAACAGTTTCTAAGTAAAGATTATTCCTATAATGCATTCCCTTTTAGTCTAAAATACAATCTCTTGCCCTGAAACAGTGTTTAAGGTGAATACAAAGCTGTTTCATAGTGTGAAAAAGGTAAAGAAAAGAGTTTCTAAGTAAAGATTCTTCTTATAATGCATTCCCTTTTAGTCTAAAACACAATCTCTTGCCCTGAAACAGTGTTTAAGTTGAATATAAAGCTGTTTCATTGTTTGAAAAAGGTAAAGAACAGAGTTTCTAAGAAAAGATTCTTCTTATAATGCATTCCCTTTTAGTGTAAACACGATCTCTTGCCCTGCAACAGTGTTTAAGGTGAATACAAAGTTTTTCATTGTGTAAAAAAGGTAAAGAACAGAGTTTCTAAGAAAAAATTCTTCTTATAATGCATTCCCTTTTAGTCTAAAACACAATCTCTTGCCCTGCAACAGTGTTTAAGTTGAATACAAAGCTGTTTCATAGTGTGAAAAAGGTAAAGAACAGTTTCTAAGTAAAGATTCTTCTTATAATGCATTCCCTTTTAGTCTAAAACACAATCTCTTGCCCTGAAACAGTGTTTAAGGTGAATAAAAAGCTGTTTCATAGTGTGAAAAAGGTAAAGAACAGAGTTTCAAAGTAAAGATTCTTCTTATAATGTATTCCCTTTTAGTCTAAAACACAATCTCTTGCCCTGAAACAGTGTTTAAGGTGAATACAAAGCTGTTTCATAGTGAGAAAAAGGTAAAGAACAGAGTTTCTAAGTAAAGATTCTTCTAATAATGCATTCCCTTTTAGTCTAAACACGATATCTTGCACTGCAACAGTGTTTAAGGTGAATACAAAGCTGTTTCATAGTGTGAAAAAGGTAAAGAACAGAGTTTCTAAGTAAAGATTCTTCTTATAATGCATTCCCTTTTAGTCTAAAACACAATCTCTTGCCCTGAAACAGTGTTTAAGGTGAATACAAAGCTGTTTCATAGTGTGAAAAAGGTAAAGAACAGAGTTTCAAAGTAAAGATTCTTCTTATAATGCATTCCCTTTTAGTCTAAAACACAATCTCTTGCCCTGAAACAGTGTTTAAGGTGAATACAAAGCTGTTTCATAGTGTGAAAAAGGTAAAGAACAGAGTTTCTAAGAAAAGATTCTTCTTATAATGCATTCCCTTTTAGTCTAAACATGATCTCTTGCCCTGCAACAGTGTTTAAGGTGAATACAAAGCTGTTTCATTGTGTGAAAAAGGTAAAGAACAGTTTCTAAGTAAAGATTCTTCTTATAATGCATTCCCTGTTAGTCTAAAACACAAACTCTTGCCCTGCAACAGTGTTTAAGGTGAATACAAAGCTGTTTCATAGTGTGAAAAAAGGTAAAGAACAGAGTTTCTAAGTAAAGATTCTTCAAATAATGCATTCCCTTTTAGTCTAAAATACAATCTCTTGCCCTGAAACAGTGTTTAAGGTGAATACAAAGCTGTTTCATAGTGTGAAAAAGGTAAAGAACAGAGTTTCTAAGTAAAGATTCTTCTAATAATGCATTCCCTTTTAGTCTAAACACGATCTCTTGCCCTGCAACAGTGTTTAAGGTGAATACAAAGCTGTTTCATAGTGTGAAAAAGGTAAAGAACAGTTTCTAAGTAAAGATTCTTCTTATAATGCATTCCCTTTTAGTCTAAAACACAATCTCTTGCCCTGAAACAGTGTTTAAGGTGAATAAAAAGCTGTTTCATAGTGTGAAAAAGGTAAAGAACAGAGTTTCAAAGTAAAGATTCTTCTTATAATGTATTCCCTTTTAGTCTAAAACACAATCTCTTGCCCTGAAACAGTGTTTAAGGTGAATACAAAGCTGTTTCATAGTGAGAAAAAGGTAAAGAACAGAGTTTCTAAGTAAAGATTCTTCTAATAATGCATTCCCTTTTAGTCTAAACACGATATCTTGCACTGCAACAGTGTTTAAGGTGAATACAAAGCTGTTTCATAGTGTGAAAAAGGTAAAGAACAGAGTTTCTAAGTAAAGATTCTTCTTATAATGCATTCCCTTTTAGTCTAAAACACAATCTCTTGCCCTGAAACAGTGTTTAAGGTGAATACAAAGCTGTTTCATAGTGTGAAAAAGGTAAAGAACAGAGTTTCAAAGTAAAGATTCTTCTTATAATGCATTCCCTTTTAGTCTAAAACACAATCTCTTGCCCTGAAACAGTGTTTAAGGTGAATACAAAGCTGTTTCATAGTGTGAAAAAGGTAAAGAACAGAGTTTCTAAGTAAAGATTCTTCTAATAATGCATTCCCTTTTAGTCTAAACACGATATCTTGCCCTGCAACAGTGTTTAAGGTGAATACAAAGCTGTTTCATTGTGTGAAAAAGGTAAAGAACAGAGTTTCAAAGTAAAGATTCTTCTTATAATGCATTCCCTTTTAGTCTAAAACACAATCTCTTGCCCTGCAACAGTGTTTAAGGTGATTACAAAGCTGTTTCATAGTGTGAAAAAGGTAAAGAACAGAGTTTCAAAGTAAAGATTCTTCTTATAATGCATTCCCTTTTAGTCTAAACACGATCTCTTGCCCTGAAACAGTGTTTAAGGTGAATACAAAGCTGTTTCATAGTGTGAAAAAGGTAAAGAACAGTTTCTAAGTAAAGATTCTTCTTATAATGCATTCCCTTTTAGTCTAAAACACAATCTCTTGCCCTGAAAAAGTGTTTAAGGTGAATACAAAGCTGTTTCATAGTCTGAAAAAGGTAAAGAACAGTTTCTAAGTAAAGATTATTCCTATAATGCATTCCCTTTTAGTCTAAAATACAATCTCTTGCCCTGAAACAGTGTTTAAGGTGAATACAAAGCTGTTTCATAGTGTGAAAAAGGTAAAGAAAAGAGTTTCTAAGTAAAGATTCTTCTTATAATGCATTCCCTTTTAGTCTAAAACACAATCTCTTGCCCTGAAACAGTGTTTAAGTTGAATATAAAGCTGTTTCATTGTTTGAAAAAGGTAAAGAACAGAGTTTCTAAGAAAAGATTCTTCTTATAATGCATTCCCTTTTAGTGTAAACACGATCTCTTGCCCTGCAACAGTGTTTAAGGTGAATACAAAGTTTTTCATTGTGTAAAAAAGGTAAAGAACAGAGTTTCTATGAAAAAATTCTTCTTATAATGCATTCCCTTTTAGTCTAAAACACAATCTCTTGCCCTGCAACAGTGTTTAAGTTGAATACAAAGCTGTTTCATAGTGTGAAAAAGGTAAAGAACAGAGTTTCAAAGTAAAGATTCTTCTTATAATGCATTCCCTTTTAGTCTAAACATGATCTCTAGCCCTGAAACAGTGTTTAAGGTGAATACAAAGCTGTTTCATAGTGTGAAAAAGATAAAGAACAGAATTTCTAAGAAAAGATTCTTCTTATAATGCATTCCCTTTTAGTCTAAAACACAATCTCTTGCCCTGAAACAGTGTTTAAGGTGAATACAAAGCTGTTTCATAGTGTGAAAAAGGTAAAGAACAGAGTTTCAAAGTAAAGATTCTTCTTATAATGCATTCCCTTTTAGTCTAAAACACAATCTCTTGCCATGAAACAGTGTTTAAGGTGAATACAAAGCTGTTTCATAGTGTGAAAAAGGTAAAGAACAGAGTTTCAAAGTAAAGATTCTTCTTATAATGCATTCCCTTTTAGTCTAAAACACAATCTCTTGCCATGAAACAGTGTTTAAGGTGAATACAAAGCTGTTTCATAGTGTGAAAAAGGTAAAGAACAGAGTTTCAAAGTAAAGATTCTTCTTATAATGCATTCCCTTTTAGTCTAAAACACAATCTCTTGCCCTGAAACAGTGTTTAAGGTGAATACAAAGCTGTTTCATAGTGTGAAAAAGGTAAAGAACAGAGTTTCTAAGTAAAGATTCTTCTAATAATGCATTCCCTTTTAGTCTAAACACGATATCTTGCCCTGCAACAGTGTTTAAGGTGAATACAAAGCTGTTTCATTGTGTGAAAAAGGTAAAGAACAGAGTTTCAAAGTAAAGATTCTTCTTATAATGCATTCCCTTTTAGTCTAAAACACAATCTCTTGCCCTGCAACAGTGTTTAAGGTGATTACAAAGCTGTTTCATAGTGTGAAAAAGGTAAAGAACAGAGTTTCAAAGTAAAGATTCTTCTTATAATGCATTCCCTTTTAGTCTAAACACGATCTCTTGCCCTGAAACAGTGTTTAAGGTGAATACAAAGCTGTTTCATAGTGTGAAAAAGGTAAAGAACAGTTTCTAAGTAAAGATTCTTCTTATAATGCATTCCCTTTTAGTCTAAAACACAATCTCTTGCCCTGAAAAAGTGTTTAAGGTGAATACAAAGCTGTTTCATAGTCTGAAAAAGGTAAAGAACAGTTTCTAAGTAAAGATTATTCCTATAATGCATTCCCTTTTAGTCTAAAATACAATCTCTTGCCCTGAAACAGTGTTTAAGGTGAATACAAAGCTGTTTCATAGTGTGAAAAAGGTAAAGAAAAGAGTTTCTAAGTAAAGATTCTTCTTATAATGCATTCCCTTTTAGTCTAAAACACAATCTCTTGCCCTGAAACAGTGTTTAAGGTGAATACAAAGCTGTTTCATAGTGTGAAAAAGGTAAAGAACAGAGTTTCAAAGTAAAGATTCTTCTTATAATGCATTCCCTTTTAGTCTAAAACACAATCTCTTGCCCTGAAACAGTGTTTAAGGTGAATACAAAGCTGTTTCATAGTGTGAAAAAGGTAAAGAACAGAGTTTCTAAGTAAAGATTCTTCTAATAATGCATTCCCTTTTAGTCTAAACACGATATCTTGCCCTGCAACAGTGTTTAAGGTGAATACAAAGCTGTTTCATTGTGTGAAAAAGGTAAAGAACAGAGTTTCAAAGTAAAGATTCTTCTTATAATGCATTCCCTTTTAGTCTAAAACACAATCTCTTGCCCTGCAACAGTGTTTAAGGTGATTACAAAGCTGTTTCATAGTGTGAAAAAGGTAAAGAACAGAGTTTCAAAGTAAAGATTCTTCTTATAATGCATTCCCTTTTAGTCTAAACACGATCTCTTGCCCTGAAACAGTGTTTAAGGTGAATACAAAGCTGTTTCATAGTGTGAAAAAGGTAAAGAACAGTTTCTAAGTAAAGATTCTTCTTATAATGCATTCCCTTTTAGTCTAAAACACAATCTCTTGCCCTGAAAAAGTGTTTAAGGTGAATACAAAGCTGTTTCATAGTCTGAAAAAGGTAAAGAACAGTTTCTAAGTAAAGATTATTCCTATAATGCATTCCCTTTTAGTCTAAAATACAATCTCTTGCCCTGAAACAGTGTTTAAGGTGAATACAAAGCTGTTTCATAGTGTGAAAAAGGTAAAGAAAAGAGTTTCTAAGTAAAGATTCTTCTTATAATGCATTCCCTTTTAGTCTAAAACACAATCTCTTGCCCTGAAACAGTGTTTAAGTTGAATATAAAGCTGTTTCATTGTTTGAAAAAGGTAAAGAACAGAGTTTCTAAGAAAAGATTCTTCTTATAATGCATTCCCTTTTAGTGTAAACACGATCTCTTGCCCTGCAACAGTGTTTAAGGTGAATACAAAGTTTTTCATTGTGTAAAAAAGGTAAAGAACAGAGTTTCTATGAAAAAATTCTTCTTATAATGCATTCCCTTTTAGTCTAAAACACAATCTCTTGCCCTGCAACAGTGTTTAAGTTGAATACAAAGCTGTTTCATAGTGTGAAAAAGGTAAAGAACAGAGTTTCAAAGTAAAGATTCTTCTTATAATGCATTCCCTTTTAGTCTAAACATGATCTCTAGCCCTGAAACAGTGTTTAAGGTGAATACAAAGCTGTTTCATAGTGTGAAAAAGATAAAGAACAGAATTTCTAAGAAAAGATTCTTCTTATAATGCATTCCCTTTTAGTCTAAAACACAATCTCTTGCCCTGAAACAGTGTTTAAGGTGAATACAAAGCTGTTTCATAGTGTGAAAAAGGTAAAGAACAGAGTTTCAAAGTAAAGATTCTTCTTATAATGCATTCCCTTTTAGTCTAAAACACAATCTCTTGCCATGAAACAGTGTTTAAGGTGAATACAAAGCTGTTTCATAGTGTGAAAAAGGTAAAGAACAGAGTTTCAAAGTAAAGATTCTTCTTATAATGCATTCCCTTTTAGTCTAAAACACAATCTCTTGCCATGAAACAGTGTTTAAGGTGAATACAAAGCTGTTTCATAGTGTGAAAAAGGTAAAGAACAGAGTTTCAAAGTAAAGATTCTTCTTATAATGCATTCCCTTTTAGTCTAAAACACAATCTCTTGCCCTGAAACAGTGTTTAAGGTGAATACAAAGCTGTTTCATAGTGTGAAAAAGGTAAAGAACAGAGTTTCTAAGTAAAGATTCTTCTAATAATGCATTCCCTTTTAGTCTAAACACGATATCTTGCCCTGCAACAGTGTTTAAGGTGAATACAAAGCTGTTTCATTGTGTGAAAAAGGTAAAGAACAGAGTTTCAAAGTAAAGATTCTTCTTATAATGCATTCCCTTTTAGTCTAAAACACAATCTCTTGCCCTGCAACAGTGTTTAAGGTGATTACAAAGCTGTTTCATAGTGTGAAAAAGGTAAAGAACAGAGTTTCAAAGTAAAGATTCTTCTTATAATGCATTCCCTTTTAGTCTAAACACGATCTCTTGCCCTGAAACAGTGTTTAAGGTGAATACAAAGCTGTTTCATAGTGTGAAAAAGGTAAAGAACAGTTTCTAAGTAAAGATTCTTCTTATAATGCATTCCCTTTTAGTCTAAAACACAATCTCTTGCCCTGAAAAAGTGTTTAAGGTGAATACAAAGCTGTTTCATAGTCTGAAAAAGGTAAAGAACAGTTTCTAAGTAAAGATTATTCCTATAATGCATTCCCTTTTAGTCTAAAATACAATCTCTTGCCCTGAAACAGTGTTTAAGGTGAATACAAAGCTGTTTCATAGTGTGAAAAAGGTAAAGAAAAGAGTTTCTAAGTAAAGATTCTTCTTATAATGCATTCCCTTTTAGTCTAAAACACAATCTCTTGCCCTGAAACAGTGTTTAAGTTGAATATAAAGCTGTTTCATTGTTTGAAAAAGGTAAAGAACAGAGTTTCTAAGAAAAGATTCTTCTTATAATGCATTCCCTTTTAGTGTAAACACGATCTCTTGCCCTGCAACAGTGTTTAAGGTGAATACAAAGTTTTTCATTGTGTAAAAAAGGTAAAGAACAGAGTTTCTATGAAAAAATTCTTCTTATAATGCATTCCCTTTTAGTCTAAAACACAATCTCTTGCCCTGCAACAGTGTTTAAGTTGAATACAAAGCTGTTTCATAGTGTGAAAAAGGTAAAGAACAGAGTTTCAAAGTAAAGATTCTTCTTATAATGCATTCCCTTTTAGTCTAAACATGATCTCTAGCCCTGAAACAGTGTTTAAGGTGAATACAAAGCTGTTTCATAGTGTGAAAAAGATAAAGAACAGAATTTCTAAGAAAAGATTCTTCTTATAATGCATTCCCTTTTAGTCTAAAACACAATCTCTTGCCCTGAAACAGTGTTTAAGGTGAATACAAAGCTGTTTCATAGTGTGAAAAAGGTAAAGAACAGAGTTTCAAAGTAAAGATTCTTCTTATAATGCATTCCCTTTTAGTCTAAAACACAATCTCTTGCCATGAAACAGTGTTTAAGGTGAATACAAAGCTGTTTCATAGTGTGAAAAAGGTAAAGAACAGAGTTTCTAAGTAAAGATTCTTCTAATAATGCATTCCCTTTTAGTCTAAACACGATATCTTGCCCTGCAACAGTGTTTAAGGTGAATACATAGCTGTTTCATTGTGTGAAAAAGGTAAAGAACAGAGTTTCAAAGTAAAGATTCTTCTTATAATGCATTCCCTTTTAGTCTAAATCACAATCTCTTGCCCTGAAACAGTGTTTAAGGTGAATACAAAGCTGTTTCATAGTGTGAAAAAGGTAAAGAACAGTTTCAAAGTAAAGATTCTTCTTATAATGCATTCCCTTTTAGTCTAAAACACAATCTCTTGCCCTGCAACAGTGTTTAAGGTGATTACAAAGCTGTTTCATAGTGTGAAAAAGGTAAAGAACAGAGTTTCAAAGTAAAGATTCTTCTTATAATGCATTCCCTTTTAGTCTAAACACGATCTCTTGCCCTGAAACAGTGTTTAAGGTGAATACAAAGCTGTTTCATAGTGTGAAAAAGGTAAAGAACAGTTTCTAAGTAAAGATTCTTCTTATAATGCATTCCCTTTTAGTCTAAAACACAATCTCTTGCCCTGAAAAAGTGTTTAAGGTGAATACAAAGCTGTTTCATAGTGTGAAAAAGGTAAAGAACAGTTTCTAAGTAAAGATTCTTCTTATAATGCATTCCCTGTTAGTCTAAAACACAAACTCTTGCCCTGCAACAGTGTTTAAGGTGAATACAAAGCTGTTTCATAGTGTGAAAAAAGGTAAAGAACAGAGTTTCTAAGTAAAGATTCTTCAAATAATGCATTCCCTTTTAGTCTAAAATACAATCTCTTGCCCTGAAACAGTGTTTAAGGTGAATACAAAGCTGTTTCATAGTGTGAAAAAGGTAAAGAACAGAGTTTCTAAGTAAAGATTCTTCTAATAATGCATTCCCTTTTAGTCTAAACACGATCTCTTGCCCTGCAACAGTGTTTAAGGTGAATACAAAGCTGTTTCATTGTGTGAAAAAGGTAAAGAACAGAGTTTCAAAGTAAAGATTCTTCTTATAATGCATTCCCTTTTAGTCTAAATCACAATCTCTTGCCCTGAAACAGTGTTTAAGGTGAATACAAAGCTGTTTCATAGTGTGAAAAAGGTAAAGAACAGTTTCAAAGTAAAGATTCTTCTTATAATGCATTCCCTTTTAGTCTAAAACACAATCTCTTGCCCTGCAACAGTGTTTAAGGTGATTACAAAGCTGTTTCATAGTGTGAAAAAGGTAAAGAACAGAGTTTCAAAGTAAAGATTCTTCTTATAATGCATTCCCTTTTAGTCTAAACACGATCTCTTGCCCTGAAACAGTGTTTAAGGTGAATACAAAGCTGTTTCATAGTGTGAAAAAGGTAAATAACAGTTTCTAAGTAAAGATTATTCCTATAATGCATTCCCTTTTAGTCTAAAATACAATCTCTTGCCCTGAAACAGTGTTTAAGGTGAATACAAAGCTGTTTCATAGTGTGAAAAAGGTAAAGAAAAGAGTTTCTAAGTAAAGATTCTTCTTATAATGCATTCCCTTTTAGTCTAAAACACAATCTCTTGCCCTGAAACAGTGTTTAAGTTGAATATAAAGCTGTTTCATTGTTTGAAAAAGGTAAAGAACAGAGTTTCTAAGAAAAGATTCTTCTTATAATGCATTCCCTTTTAGTGTAAACACGATCTCTTGCCCTGCAACAGTGTTTAAGGTGAATACAAAGTTTTTCATTGTGTAAAAAAGGTAAAGAACAGAGTTTCTAAGAAAAAATTCTTCTTATAATGCATTCCCTTTTAGTCTAAAACACAATCTCTTGCCCTGCAACAGTGTTTAAGTTGAATACAAAGCTGTTTCATAGTGTGAAAAAGGTAAAGAACAGTTTCTAAGTAAAGATTCTTCTTATAATGCATTCCCTGTTAGTCTAAAACACAAACTCTTGCCCTGCAACAGTGTTTAAGGTGAATACAAAGCTGTTTCATAGTGTGAAAAAAGGTAAAGAACAGAGTTTCTAAGTAAAGATTCTTCAAATAATGCATTCCCTTTTAGTCTAAAATACAATCTCTTGCCCTGAAACAGTGTTTAAGGTGAATACAAAGCTGTTTCATAGTGTGAAAAAGGTAAAGAACAGAGTTTCTAAGTAAAGATTCTTCTAATAATGCATTCCCTTTTAGTCTAAACACGATCTCTTGCCCTGCAACAGTGTTTAAGGTGAATACAAAGCTGTTTCATTGTGTGAAAAAGGTAAAGAACAGAGTTTCAAAGTAAAGATTCTTCTTAGAATGCATTCCCTTTTAGTCTAAATCACAATCTCTTGCCCTGAAACAGTGTTTAAGGTGAATACAAAGCTGTTTCATAGTGTGAAAAAGGTAAAGAACAGTTTCAAAGTAAAGATTCTTCTTATAATGCATTCCCTTTTAGTCTAAAACACAATCTCTTGCCCTGCAACAGTGTTTAAGGTGATTACAAAGCTGTTTCATAGTGTGAAAAAGGTAAAGAACAGAGTTTCAAAGTAAAGATTCTTCTTATAATGCATTCCCTTTTAGTCTAAACACGATCTCTTGCCCTGAAACAGTGTTTAAGGTGAATACAAAGCTGTTTCATAGTGTGAAAAAGGTAAATAACAGTTTCTAAGTAAAGATTATTCCTATAATGCATTCCCTTTTAGTCTAAAATACAATCTCTTGCCCTGAAACAGTGTTTAAGGTGAATACAAAGCTGTTTCATAGTGTGAAAAAGGTAAAGAAAAGAGTTTCTAAGTAAAGATTCTTCTTATAATGCATTCCCTTTTAGTCTAAAACACAATCTCTTGCCCTGAAACAGTGTTTAAGTTGAATATAAAGCTGTTTCATTGTTTGAAAAAGGTAAAGAACAGAGTTTCTAAGAAAAGATTCTTCTTATAATGCATTCCCTTTTAGTGTAAACACGATCTCTTGCCCTGCAACAGTGTTTAAGGTGAATACAAAGTTTTTCATTGTGTAAAAAAGGTAAAGAACAGAGTTTCTAAGAAAAAATTCTTCTTATAATGCATTCCCTTTTAGTCTAAAACACAATCTCTTGCCCTGCAACAGTGTTTAAGTTGAATACAAAGCTGTTTCATAGTGTGAAAAAGGTAAAGAACAGTTTCTAAGTAAAGATTCTTCTTATAATGCATTCCCTTTTAGTCTAAAACACAATCTCTTGCCCTGAAACAGTGTTTAAGGTGAATAAAAAGCTGTTTCATAGTGTGAAAAAGGTAAAGAACAGAGTTTCAAAGTAAAGATTCTTCTTATAATGTATTCCCTTTTAGTCTAAAACACAATCTCTTGCCCTGAAACAGTGTTTAAGGTGAATACAAAGCTGTTTCATAGTGAGAAAAAGGTAAAGAACAGAGTTTCTAAGTAAAGATTCTTCTAATAATGCATTCCCTTTTAGTCTAAACACGATATCTTGCACTGCAACAGTGTTTAAGGTGAATACAAAGCTGTTTCATAGTGTGAAAAAGGTAAAGAACAGAGTTTCTAAGTAAAGATTCTTCTTATAATGCATTCCCTTTTAGTCTAAAACACAATCTCTTGCCCTGAAACAGTGTTTAAGGTGAATACAAAGCTGTTTCATAGTGTGAAAAAGGTAAAGAACAGAGTTTCAAAGTAAAGATTCTTCTTATAATGCATTCCCTTTTAGTCTAAAACACAATCTCTTGCCCTGAAACAGTGTTTAAGGTGAATACAAAGCTGTTTCATAGTGTGAAAAAGGTAAAGAACAGAGTTTCTAAGAAAAGATTCTTCTTATAATGCATTCCCTTTTAGTCTAAACATGATCTCTTGCCCTGCAACAGTGTTTAAGGTGAATACAAAGCTGTTTCATTGTGTGAAAAAGGTAAAGAACAGTTTCTAAGTAAAGATTCTTCTTATAATGCATTCCCTGTTAGTCTAAAACACAAACTCTTGCCCTGCAACAGTGTTTAAGGTGAATACAAAGCTGTTTCATAGTGTGAAAAAAGGTAAAGAACAGAGTTTCTAAGTAAAGATTCTTCAAATAATGCATTCCCTTTTAGTCTAAAATACAATCTCTTGCCCTGAAACAGTGTTTAAGGTGAATACAAAGCTGTTTCATAGTGTGAAAAAGGTAAAGAACAGAGTTTCTAAGTAAAGATTCTTCTAATAATGCATTCCCTTTTAGTCTAAACACGATCTCTTGCCCTGCAACAGTGTTTAAGGTGAATACAAAGCTGTTTCATAGTGTGAAAAAGGTAAAGAACAGTTTCTAAGTAAAGATTCTTCTTATAATGCATTCCCTTTTAGTCTAAAACACAATCTCTTGCCCTGAAACAGTGTTTAAGGTGAATACAAAGCTGTTTCATAGTGTGAAAAAGGTAAAGAACAGAGTTTCTAAGTAAAGATTCTTCTAATAATGCATTCCCTTTTAGTCTAAACACGATATCTTGCCCTGCAACAGTGTTTAAGGTGAATACAAAGCTGTTTCATTGTGTGAAAAAGGTAAAGAACAGAGTTTCAAAGTAAAGATTCTTCTTATAATGCATTCCCTTTTAGTCTAAAACACAATCTCTTGCCCTGAAACAGTGTTTAAGGTGAATACAAAGCTGTTTCATAGTGTGAAAAAGGTAAAGAACAGTTTCAAAGTAAAGATTCTTCTTATAATGCATTCCCTTTTAGTCTAAAACACAATCTCTTGCCCTGCAACAGTGTTTAAGGTGATTACAAAGCTGTTTCATAGTGTGAAAAAGGTAAAGAACAGAGTTTCAAAGTAAAGATTCTTCTTATAATGCATTCCCTTTTAGTCTAAACACGATCTCTTGCCCTGAAACAGTGTTTAAGGTGAATACAAAGCTGTTTCATAGTGTGAAAAAGGTAAATAACAGTTTCTAAGTAAAGATTATTCCTATAATGCATTCCCTTTTAGTCTAAAATACAATCTCTTGCCCTGAAACAGTGTTTAAGGTGAATACAAAGCTGTTTCATAGTGTGAAAAAGGTAAAGAAAAGAGTTTCTAAGTAAAGATTCTTCTTATAATGCATTCCCTTTTAGTCTAAAACACAATCTCTTGCCCTGAAACAGTGTTTAAGTTGAATATAAAGCTGTTTCATTGTTTGAAAAAGGTAAAGAACAGAGTTTCTAAGAAAAGATTCTTCTTATAATGCATTCCCTTTTAGTGTAAACACGATCTCTTGCCCTGCAACAGTGTTTAAGGTGAATACAAAGTTTTTCATTGTGTAAAAAAGGTAAAGAACAGAGTTTCTAAGAAAAAATTCTTCTTATAATGCATTCCCTTTTAGTCTAAAACACAATCTCTTGCCCTGCAACAGTGTTTAAGTTGAATACAAAGCTGTTTCATAGTGTGAAAAAGGTAAAGAACAGTTTCTAAGTAAAGATTCTTCTTATAATGCATTCCCTGTTAGTCTAAAACACAAACTCTTGCCCTGCAACAGTGTTTAAGGTGAATACAAAGCTGTTTCATAGTGTGAAAAAGGTAAAGAACAGAGTTTCTAAGTAAAGATTCTTCTAATAATGCATTCCCTTTTAGTCTAAACACGATCTCTTGCCCTGCAACAGTGTTTAAGGTGAATACAAAGCTGTTTCATTGTGTGAAAAAGGTAAAGAACAGAGTTTCAAAGTAAAGATTCTTCTTAGAATGCATTCCCTTTTAGTCTAAATCACAATCTCTTGCCCTGAAACAGTGTTTAAGGTGAATACAAAGCTGTTTCATAGTGTGAAAAAGGTAAAGAACAGTTTCAAAGTAAAGATTCTTCTTATAATGCATTCCCTTTTAGTCTAAAACACAATCTCTTGCCCTGCAACAGTGTTTAAGGTGATTACAAAGCTGTTTCATAGTGTGAAAAAGGTAAAGAACAGAGTTTCAAAGTAAAGATTCTTCTTATAATGCATTCCCTTTTAGTCTAAACACGATCTCTTGCCCTGAAACAGTGTTTAAGGTGAATACAAAGCTGTTTCATAGTGTGAAAAAGGTAAATAACAGTTTCTAAGTAAAGATTATTCCTATAATGCATTCCCTTTTAGTCTAAAATACAATCTCTTGCCCTGAAACAGTGTTTAAGGTGAATACAAAGCTGTTTCATAGTGTGAAAAAGGTAAAGAAAAGAGTTTCTAAGTAAAGATTCTTCTTATAATGCATTCCCTTTTAGTCTAAAACACAATCTCTTGCCCTGAAACAGTGTTTAAGTTGAATATAAAGCTGTTTCATTGTTTGAAAAAGGTAAAGAACAGAGTTTCTAAGAAAAGATTCTTCTTATAATGCATTCCCTTTTAGTGTAAACACGATCTCTTGCCCTGCAACAGTGTTTAAGGTGAATACAAAGTTTTTCATTGTGTAAAAAAGGTAAAGAACAGAGTTTCTAAGAAAAAATTCTTCTTATAATGCATTCCCTTTTAGTCTAAAACACAATCTCTTGCCCTGCAACAGTGTTTAAGTTGAATACAAAGCTGTTTCATAGTGTGAAAAAGGTAAAGAACAGTTTCTAAGTAAAGATTCTTCTTATAATGCATTCCCTTTTAGTCTAAAACACAATCTCTTGCCCTGAAACAGTGTTTAAGGTGAATAAAAAGCTGTTTCATAGTGTGAAAAAGGTAAAGAACAGAGTTTCAAAGTAAAGATTCTTCTTATAATGTATTCCCTTTTAGTCTAAAACACAATCTCTTGCCCTGAAACAGTGTTTAAGGTGAATACAAAGCTGTTTCATAGTGAGAAAAAGGTAAAGAACAGAGTTTCTAAGTAAAGATTCTTCTAATAATGCATTCCCTTTTAGTCTAAACACGATATCTTGCACTGCAACAGTGTTTAAGGTGAATACAAAGCTGTTTCATAGTGTGAAAAAGGTAAAGAACAGAGTTTCTAAGTAAAGATTCTTCTTATAATGCATTCCCTTTTAGTCTAAAACACAATCTCTTGCCCTGAAACAGTGTTTAAGGTGAATACAAAGCTGTTTCATAGTGTGAAAAAGGTAAAGAACAGAGTTTCAAAGTAAAGATTCTTCTTATAATGCATTCCCTTTTAGTCTAAAACACAATCTCTTGCCCTGAAACAGTGTTTAAGGTGAATACAAAGCTGTTTCATAGTGTGAAAAAGGTAAAGAACAGAGTTTCTAAGAAAAGATTCTTCTTATAATGCATTCCCTTTTAGTCTAAACATGATCTCTTGCCCTGCAACAGTGTTTAAGGTGAATACAAAGCTGTTTCATTGTGTGAAAAAGGTAAAGAACAGTTTCTAAGTAAAGATTCTTCTTATAATGCATTCCCTGTTAGTCTAAAACACAAACTCTTGCCCTGCAACAGTGTTTAAGGTGAATACAAAGCTGTTTCATAGTGTGAAAAAAGGTAAAGAACAGAGTTTCTAAGTAAAGATTCTTCAAATAATGCATTCCCTATTAGTCTAAAATACAATCTCTTGCCCTGAAACAGTGTTTAAGGTGAATACAAAGCTGTTTCATAGTGTGAAAAAGGTAAAGAACAGAGTTTCTAAGTAAAGATTCTTCTAATAATGCATTCCCTTTTAGTCTAAACACGATCTCTTGCCCTGCAACAGTGTTTAAGGTGAATACAAAGCTGTTTCATAGTGTGAAAAAGGTAAAGAACAGTTTCTAAGTAAAGATTCTTCTTATAATGCATTCCCTTTTAGTCTAAAACACAATCTCTTGCCCTGAAACAGTGTTTAAGGTGAATACAAAGCTGTTTCATAGTGTGAAAAAGGTAAAGAACAGAGTTTCTAAGTAAAGATTCTTCTAATAATGCATTCCCTTTTAGTCTAAACACGATATCTTGCCCTGCAACAGTGTTTAAGGTGAATACAAAGCTGTTTCATTGTGTGAAAAAGGTAAAGAACAGAGTTTCAAAGTAAAGATTCTTCTTATAATGCATTCCCTTTTAGTCTAAAACACAATCTCTTGCCCTGCAACAGTGTTTAAGGTGATTACAAAGCTGTTTCATAGTGTGAAAAAGGTAAAGAACAGAGTTTCAAAGTAAAGATTCTTCTTATAATGCATTCCCTTTTAGTCTAAACACGATCTCTTGCCCTGAAACAGTGTTTAAGGTGAATACAAAGCTGTTTCATAGTGTGAAAAAGGTAAAGAACAGTTTCTAAGTAAAGATTCTTCTTATAATGCATTCCCTTTTAGTCTAAAACACAATCTCTTGCCCTGAAAAAGTGTTTAAGGTGAATACAAAGCTGTTTCATAGTCTGAAAAAGGTAAAGAACAGTTTCTAAGTAAAGATTATTCCTATAATGCATTCCCTTTTAGTCTAAAATACAATCTCTTGCCCTGAAACAGTGTTTAAGGTGAATACAAAGCTGTTTCATAGTGTGAAAAAGGTAAAGAAAAGAGTTTCTAAGTAAAGATTCTTCTTATAATGCATTCCCTTTTAGTCTAAAACACAATCTCTTGCCCTGAAACAGTGTTTAAGTTGAATATAAAGCTGTTTCATTGTTTGAAAAAGGTAAAGAACAGAGTTTCTAAGAAAAGATTCTTCTTATAATGCATTCCCTTTTAGTCTAAACATGATCTCTTGCCCTGCAACAGTGTTTAAGGTGAATACAAAGCTGTTTCATTGTGTGAAAAAGGTAAAGAACAGTTTCTAAGTAAAGATTCTTCTTATAATGCATTCCCTGTTAGTCTAAAACACAAACTCTTGCCCTGCAACAGTGTTTAAGGTGAATACAAAGCTGTTTCATAGTGTGAAAAAAGGTAAAGAACAGAGTTTCTAAGTAAAGATTCTTCAAATAATGCATTCCCTTTTAGTCTAAAATACAATCTCTTGCCCTGAAACAGTGTTTAAGGTGAATACAAAGCTGTTTCATAGTGTGAAAAAGGTAAAGAACAGAGTTTCTAAGTAAAGATTCTTCTAATAATGCATTCCCTTTTAGTCTAAACACGATCTCTTGCCCTGCAACAGTGTTTAAGGTGAATACAAAGCTGTTTCATAGTGTGAAAAAGGTAAAGAACAGTTTCTAAGTAAAGATTCTTCTTATAATGCATTCCCTTTTAGTCTAAAACACAATCTCTTGCCCTGAAACAGTGTTTAAGGTGAATACAAAGCTGTTTCATAGTGTGAAAAAGGTAAAGAACAGAGTTTCTAAGTAAAGATTCTTCTAATAATGCATTCCCTTTTAGTCTAAACACGATATCTTGCCCTGCAACAGTGTTTAAGGTGAATACAAAGCTGTTTCATTGTGTGAAAAAGGTAAAGAACAGAGTTTCAAAGTAAAGATTCTTCTTATAATGCATTCCCTTTTAGTCTAAAACACAATCTCTTGCCCTGCAACAGTGTTTAAGGTGATTACAAAGCTGTTTCATAGTGTGAAAAAGGTAAAGAACAGAGTTTCAAAGTAAAGATTCTTCTTATAATGCATTCCCTTTTAGTCTAAACACGATCTCTTGCCCTGAAACAGTGTTTAAGGTGAATACAAAGCTGTTTCATAGTGTGAAAAAGGTAAAGAACAGTTTCTAAGTAAAGATTCTTCTTATAATGCATTCCCTTTTAGTCTAAAACACAATCTCTTGCCCTGAAAAAGTGTTTAAGGTGAATACAAAGCTGTTTCATAGTCTGAAAAAGGTAAAGAACAGTTTCTAAGTAAAGATTATTCCTATAATGCATTCCCTTTTAGTCTAAAATACAATCTCTTGCCCTGAAACAGTGTTTAAGGTGAATACAAAGCTGTTTCATAGTGTGAAAAAGGTAAAGAAAAGAGTTTCTAAGTAAAGATTCTTCTTATAATGCATTCCCTTTTAGTCTAAAACACAATCTCTTGCCCTGAAACAGTGTTTAAGTTGAATATAAAGCTGTTTCATTGTTTGAAAAAGGTAAAGAACAGAGTTTCTAAGAAAAGATTCTTCTTATAATGCATTCCCTTTTAGTGTAAACACGATCTCTTGCCCTGCAACAGTGTTTAAGGTGAATACAAAGTTTTTCATTGTGTAAAAAAGGTAAAGAACAGAGTTTCTATGAAAAAATTCTTCTTATAATGCATTCCCTTTTAGTCTAAAACACAATCTCTTGCCCTGCAACAGTGTTTAAGTTGAATACAAAGCTGTTTCATAGTGTGAAAAAGGTAAAGAACAGAGTTTCAAAGTAAAGATTCTTCTTATAATGCATTCCCTTTTAGTCTAAACATGATCTCTAGCCCTGAAACAGTGTTTAAGGTGAATACAAAGCTGTTTCATAGTGTGAAAAAGATAAAGAACAGAATTTCTAAGAAAAGATTCTTCTTATAATGCATTCCCTTTTAGTCTAAAACACAATCTCTTGCCCTGAAACAGTGTTTAAGGTGAATACAAAGCTGTTTCATTGTGTGAAAAAGGTAAAGAACAGAGTTTCAAAGTAAAGATTCTTCTTATAATGCATTCCCTTTTAGTCTAAATCACAATCTCTTGCCCTGAAACAGTGTTTAAGGTGAATACAAAGCTGTTTCATAGTGTGAAAAAGGTAAAGAACAGTTTCAAAGTAAAGATTCTTCTTATAATGCATTCCCTTTTAGTCTAAAACACAATCTCTTGCCCTGCAACAGTGTTTAAGGTGATTACAAAGCTGTTTCATAGTGTGAAAAAGGTAAAGAACAGAGTTTCAAAGTAAAGATTCTTCTTATAATGCATTCCCTTTTAGTCTAAACACGATCTCTTGCCCTGAAACAGTGTTTAAGGTGAATACAAAGCTGTTTCATAGTGTGAAAAAGGTAAAGAACAGTTTCTAAGTAAAGATTCTTCTTATAATGCATTCCCTTTTAGTCTAAAACACAATCTCTTGCCCTGAAAAAGTGTTTAAGGTGAATACAAAGCTGTTTCATAGTGTGAAAAAGGTAAAGAACAGTTTCTAAGTAAAGATTCTTCTTATAATGCATTCCCTGTTAGTCTAAAACACAAACTCTTGCCCTGCAACAGTGTTTAAGGTGAATACAAAGCTGTTTCATAGTGTGAAAAAAGGTAAAGAACAGAGTTTCTAAGTAAAGATTCTTCAAATAATGCATTCCCTTTTAGTCTAAAATACAATCTCTTGCCCTGAAACAGTGTTTAAGGTGAATACAAAGCTGTTTCATAGTGTGAAAAAGGTAAAGAACAGAGTTTCTAAGTAAAGATTCTTCTAATAATGCATTCCCTTTTAGTCTAAACACGATCTCTTGCCCTGCAACAGTGTTTAAGGTGAATACAAAGCTGTTTCATTGTGTGAAAAAGGTAAAGAACAGAGTTTCAAAGTAAAGATTCTTCTTATAATGCATTCCCTTTTAGTCTAAATCACAATCTCTTGCCCTGAAACAGTGTTTAAGGTGAATACAAAGCTGTTTCATAGTGTGAAAAAGGTAAAGAACAGTTTCAAAGTAAAGATTCTTCTTATAATGCATTCCCTTTTAGTCTAAAACACAATCTCTTGCCCTGCAACAGTGTTTAAGGTGATTACAAAGCTGTTTCATAGTGTGAAAAAGGTAAAGAACAGAGTTTCAAAGTAAAGATTCTTCTTATAATGCATTCCCTTTTAGTCTAAACACGATCTCTTGCCCTGAAACAGTGTTTAAGGTGAATACAAAGCTGTTTCATAGTGTGAAAAAGGTAAAGAACAGAGTTTCTAAGTAAAGATTCTTCTTATAATGCATTCCCTTTTAGTCTAAAACACAATCTCTTGCCCTGAAACAGTGTTTAAGGTGAATACAAAGCTGTTTCATAGTGTGAAAAAGGTAAAGAACAGAGTTTCAAAGTAAAGATTCTTCTTATAATGCATTCCCTTTTAGTCTAAAACACAATCTCTTGCCCTGAAACAGTGTTTAAGGTGAATACAAAGCTGTTTCATAGTGTGAAAAAGGTAAAGAACAGAGTTTCTAAGTAAAGATTCTTCTAATAATGCATTCCCTTTTAGTCTAAACACGATATCTTGCCCTGCAACAGTGTTTAAGGTGAATACAAAGCTGTTTCATTGTGTGAAAAAGGTAAAGAACAGAGTTTCAAAGTAAAGATTCTTCTTATAATGCATTCCCTTTTAGTCTAAAACACAATCTCTTGCCCTGCAACAGTGTTTAAGGTGATTACAAAGCTGTTTCATAGTGTGAAAAAGGTAAAGAACAGAGTTTCAAAGTAAAGATTCTTCTTATAATGCATTCCCTTTTAGTCTAAACACGATCTCTTGCCCTGAAACAGTGTTTAAGGTGAATACAAAGCTGTTTCATAGTGTGAAAAAGGTAAAGAACAGTTTCTAAGTAAAGATTCTTCTTATAATGCATTCCCTTTTAGTCTAAAACACAATCTCTTACCCTGAAAAAGTGTTTAAGGTGAATACAAAGCTGTTTCATAGTCTGAAAAAGGTAAAGAACAGTTTCTAAGTAAAGATTATTCCTATAATGCATTCCCTTTTAGTCTAAAATACAATCTCTTGCCCTGAAACAGTGTTTAAGGTGAATACAAAGCTGTTTCATAGTGTGAAAAAGGTAAAGAAAAGAGTTTCTAAGTAAAGATTCTTCTTATAATGCATTCCCTTTTAGTCTAAAACACAATCTCTTGCCCTGAAACAGTGTTTAAGTTGAATATAAAGCTGTTTCATTGTTTGAAAAAGGTAAAGAACAGAGTTTCTAAGAAAAGATTCTTCTTATAATGCATTCCCTTTTAGTGTAAACACGATCTCTTGCCCTGCAACAGTGTTTAAGGTGAATACAAAGTTTTTCATTGTGTGAAAAAGATAAAGAACAGAATTTCTAAGAAAAGATTCTTCTTATAATGCATTCCCTTTTAGTCTAAAACACAATCTCTTGCCCTGAAACAGTGTTTAAGGTGAATACAAAGCTGTTTCATAGTGTGAAAAAGGTAAAGAACAGAGTTTCAAAGTAAAGATTCTTCTTATAATGCATTCCCTTTTAGTCTAAAACACAATCTCTTGCCATGAAACAGTGTTTAAGGTGAATACAAAGCTGTTTCATAGTGTGAAAAAGGTAAAGAACAGAGTTTCTAAGTAAAGATTCTTCTAATAATGCATTCCCTTTTAGTCTAAACACGATATCTTGCCCTGCAACAGTGTTTAAGGTGAATACATAGCTGTTTCATTGTGTGAAAAAGGTAAAGAACAGAGTTTCAAAGTAAAGATTCTTCTTATAATGCATTCCCTTTTAGTCTAAATCACAATCTCTTGCCCTGAAACAGTGTTTAAGGTGAATACAAAGCTGTTTCATAGTGTGAAAAAGGTAAAGAACAGTTTCAAAGTAAAGATTCTTCTTATAATGCATTCCCTTTTAGTCTAAAACACAATCTCTTGCCCTGCAACAGTGTTTAAGGTGATTACAAAGCTGTTTCATAGTGTGAAAAAGGTAAAGAACAGAGTTTCAAAGTAAAGATTCTTCTTATAATGCATTCCCTTTTAGTCTAAACACGATCTCTTGCCCTGAAACAGTGTTTAAGGTGAATACAAAGCTGTTTCATAGTGTGAAAAAGGTAAAGAACAGTTTCTAAGTAAAGATTCTTCTTATAATGCATTCCCTTTTAGTCTAAAACACAATCTCTTGCCCTGAAAAAGTGTTTAAGGTGAATACAAAGCTGTTTCATAGTCTGAAAAAGGTAAAGAACAGTTTCTAAGTAAAGATTATTCCTATAATGCATTCCCTTTTAGTCTAAAATACAATCTCTTTCCCTGAAACAGTGTTTAAGGTGAATACAAAGCTGTTTCATAGTGTGAAAAAGGTAAAGAAAAGAGTTTCTAAGTAAAGATTCTTCTTATAATGCATTCCCTTTTAGTCTAAAACACAATCTCTTGCCATGAAACAGTGTTTAAGTTGAATATAAAGCTGTTTCATTGTTTGAAAAAGGTAAAGAACAGAGTTTCTAAGAAAAGATTCTTCTTATAATGCATTCCCTTTTAGTGTAAACACGATCTCTTGCCCTGCAACAGTGTTTAAGGTGAATACAAAGTTTTTCATTGTGTAAAAAAGGTAAAGAACAGAGTTTCTATGAAAAAATTCTTCTTATAATGCATTCCCTTTTAGTCTAAAACACAATCTCTTGCCCTGCAACAGTGTTTAAGTTGAATACAAAGCTGTTTCATAGTGTGAAAAAGGTAAAGAACAGAGTTTCAAAGTAAAGATTCTTCTTATAATGCATTCCCTTTTAGTCTAAACATGATCTCTAGCCCTGAAACAGTGTTTAAGGTGAATACAAAGCTGTTTCATAGTGTGAAAAAGATAAAGAACAGAATTTCTAAGAAAAGATTCTTCTTATAATGCATTCCCTTTTAGTCTAAAACACAATCTCTTGCCCTGAAACAGTGTTTAAGGTGAATACATAGCTGTTTCATTGTGTGAAAAAGGTAAAGAACAGAGTTTCAAAGTAAAGATTCTTCTTATAATGCATTCCCTTTTAGTCTAAATCACAATCTCTTGCCCTGAAACAGTGTTTAAGGTGAATACAAAGCTGTTTCATAGTGTGAAAAAGGTAAAGAACAGTTTCAAAGTAAAGATTCTTCTTATAATGCATTCCCTTTTAGTCTAAAACACAATCTCTTGCCCTGCAACAGTGTTTAAGGTGATTACAAAGCTGTTTCATAGTGTGAAAAAGGTAAAGAACAGAGTTTCAAAGTAAAGATTCTTCTTATAATGCATTCCCTTTTAGTCTAAACACGATCTCTTGCCCTGAAACAGTGTTTAAGGTGAATACAAAGCTGTTTCATAGTGTGAAAAAGGTAAAGAACAGTTTCTAAGTAAAGATTCTTCTTATAATGCATTCCCTTTTAGTCTAAAACACAATCTCTTGCCCTGAAAAAGTGTTTAAGGTGAATACAAAGCTGTTTCATAGTGTGAAAAAGGTAAAGAACAGTTTCTAAGTAAAGATTCTTCTTATAATGCATTCCCTGTTAGTCTAAAACACAAACTCTTGCCCTGCAACAGTGTTTAAGGTGAATACAAAGCTGTTTCATAGTGTGAAAAAAGGTAAAGAACAGAGTTTCTAAGTAAAGATTCTTCAAATAATGCATTCCCTTTTAGTCTAAAATACAATCTCTTGCCCTGAAACAGTGTTTAAGGTGAATACAAAGCTGTTTCATAGTGTGAAAAAGGTAAAGAACAGAGTTTCTAAGTAAAGATTCTTCTAATAATGCATTCCCTTTTAGTCTAAACACGATCTCTTGCCCTGCAACAGTGTTTAAGGTGAATACAAAGCTGTTTCATTGTGTGAAAAAGGTAAAGAACAGAGTTTCAAAGTAAAGATTCTTCTTATAATGCATTCCCTTTTAGTCTAAATCACAATCTCTTGCCCTGAAACAGTGTTTAAGGTGAATACAAAGCTGTTTCATAGTGTGAAAAAGGTAAAGAACAGTTTCAAAGTAAAGATTCTTCTTATAATGCATTCCCTTTTAGTCTAAAACACAATCTCTTGCCCTGCAACAGTGTTTAAGGTGATTACAAAGCTGTTTCATAGTGTGAAAAAGGTAAAGAACAGAGTTTCAAAGTAAAGATTCTTCTTATAATGCATTCCCTTTTAGTCTAAACACGATCTCTTGCCCTGAAACAGTGTTTAAGGTGAATACAAAGCTGTTTCATAGTGTGAAAAAGGTAAAGAACAGAGTTTCTAAGTAAAGATTCTTCTTATAATGCATTCCCTTTTAGTCTAAAACACAATCTCTTGCCCTGAAACAGTGTTTAAGGTGAATACAAAGCTGTTTCATAGTGTGAAAAAGGTAAAGAACAGAGTTTCAAAGTAAAGATTCTTCTTATAATGCATTCCCTTTTAGTCTAAAACACAATCTCTTGCCCTGAAACAGTGTTTAAGGTGAATACAAAGCTGTTTCATAGTGTGAAAAAGGTAAAGAACAGAGTTTCTAAGTAAAGATTCTTCTAATAATGCATTCCCTTTTAGTCTAAACACGATATCTTGCCCTGCAACAGTGTTTAAGGTGAATACAAAGCTGTTTCATTGTGTGAAAAAGGTAAAGAACAGAGTTTCAAAGTAAAGATTCTTCTTATAATGCATTCCCTTTTAGTCTAAAACACAATCTCTTGCCCTGCAACAGTGTTTAAGGTGATTACAAAGCTGTTTCATAGTGTGAAAAAGGTAAAGAACAGAGTTTCAAAGTAAAGATTCTTCTTATAATGCATTCCCTTTTAGTCTAAACACGATCTCTTGCCCTGAAACAGTGTTTAAGGTGAATACAAAGCTGTTTCATAGTGTGAAAAAGGTAAAGAACAGTTTCTAAGTAAAGATTCTTCTTATAATGCATTCCCTTTTAGTCTAAAACACAATCTCTTACCCTGAAAAAGTGTTTAAGGTGAATACAAAGCTGTTTCATAGTCTGAAAAAGGTAAAGAACAGTTTCTAA
The DNA here is from genome assembly GCF_041902795.1 of Electrophorus electricus. NCBI lineage: Eukaryota > Metazoa > Chordata > Actinopteri > Gymnotiformes > Gymnotidae > Electrophorus > Electrophorus electricus. The sequence goes on along the minus strand of NC_137508.1, from coordinate 17,049,788 downwards.
GTAAAGATTATTCCTATAATGCATTCCCTTTTAGTCTAAAATACAATCTCTTGCCCTGAAACAGTGTTTAAGGTGAATACAAAGCTGTTTCATAGTGTGAAAAAGGTAAAGAAAAGAGTTTCTAAGTAAAGATTCTTCTTATAATGCATTCCCTTTTAGTCTAAAACACAATCTCTTGCCCTGAAACAGTGTTTAAGTTGAATATAAAGCTGTTTCATTGTTTGAAAAAGGTAAAGAACAGAGTTTCTAAGAAAAGATTCTTCTTATAATGCATTCCCTTTTAGTGTAAACACGATCTCTTGCCCTGCAACAGTGTTTAAGGTGAATACAAAGTTTTTCATTGTGTAAAAAAGGTAAAGAACAGAGTTTCTATGAAAAAATTCCTCTTATAATGCATTCCCTTTTAGTCTAAAACACAATCTCTTGCCCTGCAACAGTGTTTAAGTTGAATACAAAGCTGTTTCATAGTGTGAAAAAGGTAAAGAACAGAGTTTCAAAGTAAAGATTCTTCTTATAATGCATTCCCTTTTAGTCTAAACATGATCTCTAGCCCTGAAACAGTGTTTAAGGTGAATACAAAGCTGTTTCATAGTGTGAAAAAGATAAAGAACAGAATTTCTAAGAAAAGATTCTTCTTATAATGCATTCCCTTTTAGTCTAAAACACAATCTCTTGCCCTGAAACAGTGTTTAAGGTGAATACAAAGCTGTTTCATAGTGTGAAAAAGGTAAAGAACAGAGTTTCAAAGTAAAGATTCTTCTTATAATGCATTCCCTTTTAGTCTAAAACACAATCTCTTGCCATGAAACAGTGTTTAAGGTGAATACAAAGCTGTTTCATAGTGTGAAAAAGGTAAAGAACAGAGTTTCTAAGTAAAGATTCTTCTAATAATGCATTCCCTTTTAGTCTAAACATGATATCTTGCCCTGCAACAGTGTTTAAGGTGAATACATAGCTGTTTCATTGTGTGAAAAAGGTAAAGAACAGAGTTTCAAAGTAAAGATTCTTCTTATAATGCATTCCCTTTTAGTCTAAATCACAATCTCTTGCCCTGAAACAGTGTTTAAGGTGAATACAAAGCTGTTTCATAGTGTGAAAAAGGTAAAGAACAGTTTCTAAGTAAAGATTCTTCTTATAATGCATTCCCTTTTAGTCTAAAACACAATCTCTTGCCCTGCAACAGTGTTTAAGGTGATTACAAAGCTGTTTCATAGTGTGAAAAAGGTAAAGAACAGAGTTTCAAAGTAAAGATTCTTCTTATAATGCATTCCCTTTTAGTCTAAACACGATCTCTTGCCCTGAAACAGTGTTTAAGGTGAATACAAAGCTGTTTCATAGTGTGAAAAAGGTAAAGAACAGTTTCTAAGTAAAGATTCTTCTTATAATGCATTCCCTTTTAGTCTAAAACACAATCTCTTGCCCTGAAAAAGTGTTTAAGGTGAATACAAAGCTGTTTCATAGTCTGAAAAAGGTAAAGAACAGTTTCTAAGTAAAGATTATTCCTATAATGCATTCACTTTTAGTCTAAAATACAATCTCTTGCCCTGAAACAGTGTTTAAGGTGAATACAAAGCTGTTTCATAGTGTGAAAAAGGTAAAGAAAAGAGTTTCTAAGTAAAGATTCTTCTTATAATGCATTCCCTTTTAGTCTAAAACACAATCTCTTGCCATGAAACAGTGTTTAAGTTGAATATAAAGCTGTTTCATTGTTTGAAAAAGGTAAAGAACAGAGTTTCTAAGAAAAGATTCTTCTTATAATGCATTCCCTTTTAGTGTAAACACGATCTCTTGCCCTGCAACAGTGTTTAAGGTGAATACAAAGTTTTTCATTGTGTAAAAAAGGTAAAGAACAGAGTTTCTAAGAAAAAATTCTTCTTATAATGCATTCCCTTTTAGTCTAAAACACAATCTCTTGCCCTGCAACAGTGTTTAAGTTGAATACAAAGCTGTTTCATAGTGTGAAAAAGGTAAAGAACAGTTTCTAAGTAAAGATTCTTCTTATAATGCATTCCCTGTTAGTCTAAAACACAAACTCTTGCCCTGCAACAGTGTTTAAGGTGAATACAAAGCTGTTTCATAGTGTGAAAAAAGGTAAAGAACAGAGTTTCTAAGTAAAGATTCTTCAAATAATGCATTCCCTTTTAGTCTAAAATACAATCTCTTGCCCTGAAACAGTGTTTAAGGTGAATACAAAGCTGTTTCATAGTGTGAAAAAGGTAAAGAACAGAGTTTCTAAGTAAAGATTCTTCTAATAATGCATTCCCTTTTAGTCTAAACACGATCTCTTGCCCTGCAACAGTGTTTAAGGTGAATACAAAGCTGTTTCATTGTGTGAAAAAGGTAAAGAACAGAGTTTCAAAGTAAAGATTCTTCTTAGAATGCATTCCCTTTTAGTCTAAATCACAATCTCTTGCCCTGAAACAGTGTTTAAGGTGAATACAAAGCTGTTTCATAGTGTGAAAAAGGTAAAGAACAGTTTCAAAGTAAAGATTCTTCTTATAATGCATTCCCTTTTAGTCTAAAACACAATCTCTTGCCCTGCAACAGTGTTTAAGGTGATTACAAAGCTGTTTCATAGTGTGAAAAAGGTAAAGAACAGAGTTTCAAAGTAAAGATTCTTCTTATAATGCATTCCCTTTTAGTCTAAACACGATCTCTTGCCCTGAAACAGTGTTTAAGGTGAATACAAAGCTGTTTCATAGTGTGAAAAAGGTAAATAACAGTTTCTAAGTAAAGATTATTCCTATAATGCATTCCCTTTTAGTCTAAAATACAATCTCTTGCCCTGAAACAGTGTTTAAGGTGAATACAAAGCTGTTTCATAGTGTGAAAAAGGTAAAGAACAGTTTCTAAGTAAAGATTCTTCTTATAATGCATTCCCTGTTAGTCTAAAACACAAACTCTTGCCCTGCAACAGTGTTTAAGGTGAATACAAAGCTGTTTCATAGTGTGAAAAAAGGTAAAGAACAGAGTTTCAAAGTAAAGATTCTTCTTATAATGCATTCCCTTTTAGTCTAAACACGATCTCTTGCCCTGAAACAGTGTTTAAGGTGAATACAAAGCTGTTTCATAGTGTGAAAAAGGTAAAGAACAGTTTCTAAGTAAAGATTCTTCTTATAATGCATTCCCTTTTAGTCTAAAACACAATCTCTTGCCCTGAAAAAGTGTTTAAGGTGAATACAAAGCTGTTTCATAGTGTGAAAAAGGTAAAGAACAGTTTCTAAGTAAAGATTCTTCTTATAATGCATTCCCTGTTAGTCTAAAACACAAACTCTTGCCCTGCAACAGTGTTTAAGGTGAATACAAAGCTGTTTCATAGTGTGAAAAAAGGTAAAGAACAGAGTTTCTAAGTAAAGATTCTTCAAATAATGCATTCCCTTTTAGTCTAAAATACAATCTCTTGCCCTGAAACAGTGTTTAAGGTGAATACAAAGCTGTTTCATAGTGTGAAAAAGGTAAAGAACAGAGTTTCTAAGTAAAGATTCTTCTAATAATGCATTCCCTTTTAGTCTAAACACGATCTCTTGCCCTGCAACAGTGTTTAAGGTGAATACAAAGCTGTTTCATTGTGTGAAAAAGGTAAAGAACAGAGTTTCAAAGTAAAGATTCTTCTTATAATGCATTCCCTTTTAGTCTAAATCACAATCTCTTGCCCTGAAACAGTGTTTAAGGTGAATACAAAGCTGTTTCATAGTGTGAAAAAGGTAAAGAACAGTTTCAAAGTAAAGATTCTTCTTATAATGCATTCCCTTTTAGTCTAAAACACAATCTCTTGCCCTGCAACAGTGTTTAAGGTGATTACAAAGCTGTTTCATAGTGTGAAAAAGGTAAAGAACAGAGTTTCAAAGTAAAGATTCTTCTTATAATGCATTCCCTTTTAGTCTAAACACGATCTCTTGCCCTGAAACAGTGTTTAAGGTGAATACAAAGCTGTTTCATAGTGTGAAAAAGGTAAAGAACAGAGTTTCTAAGTAAAGATTCTTCTTATAATGCATTCCCTTTTAGTCTAAAACACAATCTCTTGCCCTGAAACAGTGTTTAAGGTGAATACAAAGCTGTTTCATAGTGTGAAAAAGGTAAAGAACAGAGTTTCAAAGTAAAGATTCTTCTTATAATGCATTCCCTTTTAGTCTAAAACACAATCTCTTGCCCTGAAACAGTGTTTAAGGTGAATACAAAGCTGTTTCATAGTGTGAAAAAGGTAAAGAACAGAGTTTCTAAGTAAAGATTCTTCTAATAATGCATTCCCTTTTAGTCTAAACACGATATCTTGCCCTGCAACAGTGTTTAAGGTGAATACAAAGCTGTTTCATTGTGTGAAAAAGGTAAAGAACAGAGTTTCAAAGTAAAGATTCTTCTTATAATGCATTCCCTTTTAGTCTAAAACACAATCTCTTGCCCTGCAACAGTGTTTAAGGTGATTACAAAGCTGTTTCATAGTGTGAAAAAGGTAAAGAACAGAGTTTCAAAGTAAAGATTCTTCTTATAATGCATTCCCTTTTAGTCTAAACACGATCTCTTGCCCTGAAACAGTGTTTAAGGTGAATACAAAGCTGTTTCATAGTGTGAAAAAGGTAAAGAACAGTTTCTAAGTAAAGATTCTTCTTATAATGCATTCCCTTTTAGTCTAAAACACAATCTCTTACCCTGAAAAAGTGTTTAAGGTGAATACAAAGCTGTTTCATAGTCTGAAAAAGGTAAAGAACAGTTTCTAAGTAAAGATTATTCCTATAATGCATTCCCTTTTAGTCTAAAATACAATCTCTTGCCCTGAAACAGTGTTTAAGGTGAATACAAAGCTGTTTCATAGTGTGAAAAAGGTAAAGAAAAGAGTTTCTAAGTAAAGATTCTTCTTATAATGCATTCCCTTTTAGTCTAAAACACAATCTCTTGCCCTGAAACAGTGTTTAAGTTGAATATAAAGCTGTTTCATTGTTTGAAAAAGGTAAAGAACAGAGTTTCTAAGAAAAGATTCTTCTTATAATGCATTCCCTTTTAGTGTAAACACGATCTCTTGCCCTGCAACAGTGTTTAAGGTGAATACAAAGTTTTTCATTGTGTAAAAAAGGTAAAGAACAGAGTTTCTATGAAAAAATTCCTCTTATAATGCATTCCCTTTTAGTCTAAAACACAATCTCTTGCCCTGCAACAGTGTTTAAGTTGAATACAAAGCTGTTTCATAGTGTGAAAAAGGTAAAGAACAGAGTTTCAAAGTAAAGATTCTTCTTATAATGCATTCCCTTTTAGTCTAAACATGATCTCTAGCCCTGAAACAGTGTTTAAGGTGAATACAAAGCTGTTTCATAGTGTGAAAAAGATAAAGAACAGAATTTCTAAGAAAAGATTCTTCTTATAATGCATTCCCTTTTAGTCTAAAACACAATCTCTTGCCCTGAAACAGTGTTTAAGGTGAATACAAAGCTGTTTCATAGTGTGAAAAAGGTAAAGAACAGAGTTTCAAAGTAAAGATTCTTCTTATAATGCATTCCCTTTTAGTCTAAAACACAATCTCTTGCCATGAAACAGTGTTTAAGGTGAATACAAAGCTGTTTCATAGTGTGAAAAAGGTAAAGAACAGAGTTTCTAAGTAAAGATTCTTCTAATAATGCATTCCCTTTTAGTCTAAACACGATATCTTGCCCTGCAACAGTGTTTAAGGTGAATACATAGCTGTTTCATTGTGTGAAAAAGGTAAAGAACAGAGTTTCAAAGTAAAGATTCTTCTTATAATGCATTCCCTTTTAGTCTAAATCACAATCTCTTGCCCTGAAACAGTGTTTAAGGTGAATACAAAGCTGTTTCATAGTGTGAAAAAGGTAAAGAACAGTTTCTAAGTAAAGATTCTTCTTATAATGCATTCCCTTTTAGTCTAAAACACAATCTCTTGCCCTGCAACAGTGTTTAAGGTGATTACAAATCTGTTTCATAGTGTGAAAAAGGTAAAGAACAGAGTTTCAAAGTAAAGATTCTTCTTATAATGCATTCCCTTTTAGTCTAAACACGATCTCTTGCCCTGAAACAGTGTTTAAGGTGAATACAAAGCTGTTTCATAGTGTGAAAAAGGTAAAGAACAGTTTCTAAGTAAAGATTCTTCTTATAATGCATTCCCTTTTAGTCTAAAACACAATCTCTTGCCCTGAAAAAGTGTTTAAGGTGAATACAAAGCTGTTTCATAGTCTGAAAAAGGTAAAGAACAGTTTCTAAGTAAAGATTATTCCTATAATGCATTCACTTTTAGTCTAAAATACAATCTCTTGCCCTGAAACAGTGTTTAAGGTGAATACAAAGCTGTTTCATAGTGTGAAAAAGGTAAAGAAAAGAGTTTCTAAGTAAAGATTCTTCTTATAATGCATTCCCTTTTAGTCTAAAACACAATCTCTTGCCATGAAACAGTGTTTAAGTTGAATATAAAGCTGTTTCATTGTTTGAAAAAGGTAAAGAACAGAGTTTCTAAGAAAAGATTCTTCTTATAATGCATTCCCTTTTAGTGTAAACACGATCTCTTGCCCTGCAACAGTGTTTAAGGTGAATACAAAGTTTTTCATTGTGTAAAAAAGGTAAAGAACAGAGTTTCTAAGAAAAAATTCTTCTTATAATGCATTCCCTTTTAGTCTAAAACACAATCTCTTGCCCTGCAACAGTGTTTAAGTTGAATACAAAGCTGTTTCATAGTGTGAAAAAGGTAAAGAACAGTTTCTAAGTAAAGATTCTTCTTATAATGCATTCCCTGTTAGTCTAAAACACAAACTCTTGCCCTGCAACAGTGTTTAAGGTGAATACAAAGCTGTTTCATAGTGTGAAAAAAGGTAAAGAACAGAGTTTCTAAGTAAAGATTCTTCAAATAATGCATTCCCTTTTAGTCTAAAATACAATCTCTTGCCCTGAAACAGTGTTTAAGGTGAATACAAAGCTGTTTCATAGTGTGAAAAAGGTAAAGAACAGAGTTTCTAAGTAAAGATTCTTCTAATAATGCATTCCCTTTTAGTCTAAACACGATCTCTTGCCCTGCAACAGTGTTTAAGGTGAATACAAAGCTGTTTCATTGTGTGAAAAAGGTAAAGAACAGAGTTTCAAAGTAAAGATTCTTCTTAGAATGCATTCCCTTTTAGTCTAAATCACAATCTCTTGCCCTGAAACAGTGTTTAAGGTGAATACAAAGCTGTTTCATAGTGTGAAAAAGGTAAAGAACAGTTTCAAAGTAAAGATTCTTCTTATAATGCATTCCCTTTTAGTCTAAAACACAATCTCTTGCCCTGCAACAGTGTTTAAGGTGATTACAAAGCTGTTTCATAGTGTGAAAAAGGTAAAGAACAGAGTTTCAAAGTAAAGATTCTTCTTATAATGCATTCCCTTTTAGTCTAAACACGATCTCTTGCCCTGAAACAGTGTTTAAGGTGAATACAAAGCTGTTTCATAGTGTGAAAAAGGTAAATAACAGTTTCTAAGTAAAGATTATTCCTATAATGCATTCCCTTTTAGTCTAAAATACAATCTCTTGCCCTGAAACAGTGTTTAAGGTGAATACAAAGCTGTTTCATAGTGTGAAAAAGGTAAAGAACAGTTTCTAAGTAAAGATTCTTCTTATAATGCATTCCCTGTTAGTCTAAAACACAAACTCTTGCCCTGCAACAGTGTTTAAGGTGAATACAAAGCTGTTTCATAGTGTGAAAAAAGGTAAAGAACAGAGTTTCTAAGTAAAGATTCTTCAAATAATGCATTCCCTTTTAGTCTAAAATACAATCTCTTGCCCTGAAACAGTGTTTAAGGTGAATACAAAGCTGTTTCATAGTGTGAAAAAGGTAAAGAACAGAGTTTCTAAGTAAAGATTCTTCTAATAATGCATTCCCTTTTAGTCTAAACACGATCTCTTGCCCTGCAACAGTGTTTAAGGTGAATACAAAGCTGTTTCATTGTGTGAAAAAGGTAAAGAACAGAGTTTCAAAGTAAAGATTCTTCTTATAATGCATTCCCTTTTAGTCTAAATCACAATCTCTTGCCCTGAAACAGTGTTTAAGGTGAATACAAAGCTGTTTCATAGTGTGAAAAAGGTAAAGAACAGTTTCAAAGTAAAGATTCTTCTTATAATGCATTCCCTTTTAGTCTAAAACACAATCTCTTGCCCTGCAACAGTGTTTAAGGTGATTACAAAGCTGTTTCATAGTGTGAAAAAGGTAAAGAACAGAGTTTCAAAGTAAAGATTCTTCTTATAATGCATTCCCTTTTAGTCTAAACACGATCTCTTGCCCTGAAACAGTGTTTAAGGTGAATACAAAGCTGTTTCATAGTGTGAAAAAGGTAAAGAACAGAGTTTCTAAGTAAAGATTCTTCTTATAATGCATTCCCTTTTAGTCTAAAACACAATCTCTTGCCCTGAAACAGTGTTTAAGGTGAATACAAAGCTGTTTCATAGTGTGAAAAAGGTAAAGAACAGAGTTTCAAAGTAAAGATTCTTCTTATAATGCATTCCCTTTTAGTCTAAAACACAATCTCTTGCCCTGAAACAGTGTTTAAGGTGAATACAAAGCTGTTTCATAGTGTGAAAAAGGTAAAGAACAGAGTTTCTAAGTAAAGATTCTTCTAATAATGCATTCCCTTTTAGTCTAAACACGATATCTTGCCCTGCAACAGTGTTTAAGGTGAATACAAAGCTGTTTCATTGTGTGAAAAAGGTAAAGAACAGAGTTTCAAAGTAAAGATTCTTCTTATAATGCATTCCCTTTTAGTCTAAAACACAATCTCTTGCCCTGCAACAGTGTTTAAGGTGATTACAAAGCTGTTTCATAGTGTGAAAAAGGTAAAGAACAGAGTTTCAAAGTAAAGATTCTTCTTATAATGCATTCCCTTTTAGTCTAAACAAGATCTCTTGCCCTGAAACAGTGTTTAAGGTGAATACAAAGCTGTTTCATAGTGTGAAAAAGGTAAAGAACAGTTTCTAAGTAAAGATTCTTCTTATAATGCATTCCCTTTTAGTCTAAAACACAATCTCTTACCCTGAAAAAGTGTTTAAGGTGAATACAAAGCTGTTTCATAGTCTGAAAAAGGTAAAGAACAGTTTCTAAGTAAAGATTATTCCTATAATGCATTCCCTTTTAGTCTAAAATACAATCTCTTGCCCTGAAACAGTGTTTAAGGTGAATACAAAGCTGTTTCATAGTGTGAAAAAGGTAAAGAAAAGAGTTTCTAAGTAAAGATTCTTCTTATAATGCATTCCCTTTTAGTCTAAAACACAATCTCTTGCCCTGAAACAGTGTTTAAGTTGAATATAAAGCTGTTTCATTGTTTGAAAAAGGTAAAGAACAGAGTTTCTAAGAAAAGATTCTTCTTATAATGCATTCCCTTTTAGTGTAAACACGATCTCTTGCCCTGCAACAGTGTTTAAGGTGAATACAAAGTTTTTCATTGTGTAAAAAAGGTAAAGAACAGAGTTTCTAAGTAAAGATTCTTCTAATAATGCATTCCCTTTTAGTCTAAACACGATATCTTGCCCTGCAACAGTGTTTAAGGTGAATACATAGCTGTTTCATTGTGTGAAAAAGGTAAAGAACAGAGTTTCAAAGTAAAGATTCTTCTTATAATGCATTCCCTTTTAGTCTAAATCACAATCTCTTGCCCTGAAACAGTGTTTAAGGTGAATACAAAGCTGTTTCATAGTGTGAAAAAGGTAAAGAACAGAGTTTCTAAGTAAAGATTCTTCTTATAATGCATTCCCTTTTAGTCTAAAACACAATCTCTTGCCCTGAAACAGTGTTTAAGGTGAATACAAAGCTGTTTCATAGTGTGAAAAAGGTAAAGAACAGAGTTTCAAAGTAAAGATTCTTCTTATAATGCATTCCCTTTTAGTCTAAAACACAATCTCTTGCCCTGAAACAGTGTTTAAGGTGAATACAAAGCTGTTTCATAGTGTGAAAAAGGTAAAGAACAGAGTTTCTAAGTAAAGATTCTTCTAATAATGCATTCCCTTTTAGTCTAAACACGATATCTTGCCCTGCAACAGTGTTTAAGGTGAATACAAAGCTGTTTCATTGTGTGAAAAAGGTAAAGAACAGAGTTTCAAAGTAAAGATTCTTCTTATAATGCATTCCCTTTTAGTCTAAAACACAATCTCTTGCCCTGCAACAGTGTTTAAGGTGATTACAAAGCTGTTTCATAGTGTGAAAAAGGTAAAGAACAGAGTTTCAAAGTAAAGATTCTTCTTATAATGCATTCCCTTTTAGTCTAAACACGATCTCTTGCCCTGAAACAGTGTTTAAGGTGAATACAAAGCTGTTTCATAGTGTGAAAAAGGTAAAGAACAGTTTCTAAGTAAAGATTCTTCTTATAATGCATTCCCTTTTAGTCTAAAACACAATCTCTTACCCTGAAAAAGTGTTTAAGGTGAATACAAAGCTGTTTCATAGTCTGAAAAAGGTAAAGAACAGTTTCTAAGTAAAGATTATTCCTATAATGCATTCCCTTTTAGTCTAAAATACAATCTCTTGCCCTGAAACAGTGTTTAAGGTGAATACAAAGCTGTTTCATAGTGTGAAAAAGGTAAAGAAAAGAGTTTCTAAGTAAAGATTCTTCTTATAATGCATTCCCTTTTAGTCTAAAACACAATCTCTTGCCCTGAAACAGTGTTTAAGTTGAATATAAAGCTGTTTCATTGTTTGAAAAAGGTAAAGAACAGAGTTTCTAAGAAAAGATTCTTCTTATAATGCATTCCCTTTTAGTGTAAACACGATCTCTTGCCCTGCAACAGTGTTTAAGGTGAATACAAAGTTTTTCATTGTGTAAAAAAGGTAAAGAACAGAGTTTCTATGAAAAAATTCCTCTTATAATGCATTCCCTTTTAGTCTAAAACACAATCTCTTGCCCTGCAACAGTGTTTAAGTTGAATACAAAGCTGTTTCATAGTGTGAAAAAGGTAAAGAACAGAGTTTCAAAGTAAAGATTCTTCTTATAATGCATTCCCTTTTAGTCTAAACATGATCTCTAGCCCTGAAACAGTGTTTAAGGTGAATACAAAGCTGTTTCATAGTGTGAAAAAGATAAAGAACAGAATTTCTAAGAAAAGATTCTTCTTATAATGCATTCCCTTTTAGTCTAAAACACAATCTCTTGCCCTGAAACAGTGTTTAAGGTGAATACAAAGCTGTTTCATAGTGTGAAAAAGGTAAAGAACAGAGTTTCAAAGTAAAGATTCTTCTTATAATGCATTCCCTTTTAGTCTAAAACACAATCTCTTGCCATGAAACAGTGTTTAAGGTGAATACAAAGCTGTTTCATAGTGTGAAAAAGGTAAAGAACAGAGTTTCTAAGTAAAGATTCTTCTAATAATGCATTCCCTTTTAGTCTAAACACGATATCTTGCCCTGCAACAGTGTTTAAGGTGAATACATAGCTGTTTCATTGTGTGAAAAAGGTAAAGAACAGAGTTTCAAAGTAAAGATTCTTCTTATAATGCATTCCCTTTTAGTCTAAATCACAATCTCTTGCCCTGAAACAGTGTTTAAGGTGAATACAAAGCTGTTTCATAGTGTGAAAAAGGTAAAGAACAGTTTCTAAGTAAAGATTCTTCTTATAATGCATTCCCTTTTAGTCTAAAACACAATCTCTTGCCCTGCAACAGTGTTTAAGGTGATTACAAAGCTGTTTCATAGTGTGAAAAAGGTAAAGAACAGAGTTTCAAAGTAAAGATTCTTCTTATAATGCATTCCCTTTTAGTCTAAACACGATCTCTTGCCCTGAAACAGTGTTTAAGGTGAATACAAAGCTGTTTCATAGTGTGAAAAAGGTAAAGAACAGTTTCTAAGTAAAGATTCTTCTTATAATGCATTCCCTTTTAGTCTAAAACACAATCTCTTGCCCTGAAAAAGTGTTTAAGGTGAATACAAAGCTGTTTCATAGTCTGAAAAAGGTAAAGAACAGTTTCTAAGTAAAGATTATTCCTATAATGCATTCACTTTTAGTCTAAAATACAATCTCTTGCCCTGAAACAGTGTTTAAGGTGAATACAAAGCTGTTTCATAGTGTGAAAAAGGTAAAGAAAAGAGTTTCTAAGTAAAGATTCTTCTTATAATGCATTCCCTTTTAGTCTAAAACACAATCTCTTGCCATGAAACAGTGTTTAAGTTGAATATAAAGCTGTTTCATTGTTTGAAAAAGGTAAAGAACAGAGTTTCTAAGAAAAGATTCTTCTTATAATGCATTCCCTTTTAGTGTAAACACGATCTCTTGCCCTGCAACAGTGTTTAAGGTGAATACAAAGTTTTTCATTGTGTAAAAAAGGTAAAGAACAGAGTTTCTAAGAAAAAATTCTTCTTATAATGCATTCCCTTTTAGTCTAAAACACAATCTCTTGCCCTGCAACAGTGTTTAAGTTGAATACAAAGCTGTTTCATAGTGTGAAAAAGGTAAAGAACAGTTTCTAAGTAAAGATTCTTCTTATAATGCATTCCCTGTTAGTCTAAAACACAAACTCTTGCCCTGCAACAGTGTTTAAGGTGAATACAAAGCTGTTTCATAGTGTGAAAAAAGGTAAAGAACAGAGTTTCTAAGTAAAGATTCTTCAAATAATGCATTCCCTTTTAGTCTAAAATACAATCTCTTGCCCTGAAACAGTGTTTAAGGTGAATACAAAGCTGTTTCATAGTGTGAAAAAGGTAAAGAACAGAGTTTCTAAGTAAAGATTCTTCTAATAATGCATTCCCTTTTAGTCTAAACACGATCTCTTGCCCTGCAACAGTGTTTAAGGTGAATACAAAGCTGTTTCATTGTGTGAAAAAGGTAAAGAACAGAGTTTCAAAGTAAAGATTCTTCTTAGAATGCATTCCCTTTTAGTCTAAATCACAATCTCTTGCCCTGAAACAGTGTTTAAGGTGAATACAAAGCTGTTTCATAGTGTGAAAAAGGTAAAGAACAGTTTCAAAGTAAAGATTCTTCTTATAATGCATTCCCTTTTAGTCTAAAACACAATCTCTTGCCCTGCAACAGTGTTTAAGGTGATTACAAAGCTGTTTCATAGTGTGAAAAAGGTAAAGAACAGAGTTTCAAAGTAAAGATTCTTCTTATAATGCATTCCCTTTTAGTCTAAACACGATCTCTTGCCCTGAAACAGTGTTTAAGGTGAATACAAAGCTGTTTCATAGTGTGAAAAAGGTAAATAACAGTTTCTAAGTAAAGATTATTCCTATAATGCATTCCCTTTTAGTCTAAAATACAATCTCTTGCCCTGAAACAGTGTTTAAGGTGAATACAAAGCTGTTTCATAGTGTGAAAAAGGTAAAGAAAAGAGTTTCTAAGTAAAGATTCTTCTTATAATGCATTCCCTTTTAGTCTAAAACACAATCTCTTGCCCTGAAACAGTGTTTAAGTTGAATATAAAGCTGTTTCATTGTTTGAAAAAGGTAAAGAACAGAGTTTCTAAGAAAAGATTCTTCTTATAATGCATTCCCTTTTAGTGTAAACACGATCTCTTGCCCTGCAACAGTGTTTAAGGTGAATACAAAGTTTTTCATTGTGTAAAAAAGGTAAAGAACAGAGTTTCTAAGAAAAAATTCTTCTTATAATGCATTCCCTTTTAGTCTAAAACACAATCTCTTGCCCTGCAACAGTGTTTAAGTTGAATACAAAGCTGTTTCATAGTGTGAAAAAGGTAAAGAACAGTTTCTAAGTAAAGATTCTTCTCATAATGCATTCCCTTTTAGTCTAAAACACAATCTCTTGCCCTGAAACAGTGTTTAAGGTGAATAAAAAGCTGTTTCATAGTGTGAAAAAGGTAAAGAACAGAGTTTCAAAGTAAAGATTCTTCTTATAATGTATTCCCTTTTAGTCTAAAACACAATCTCTTGCCCTGAAACAGTGTTTAAGGTGAATACAAAGCTGTTTCATAGTGAGAAAAAGGTAAAGAACAGAGTTTCTAAGTAAAGATTCTTCTAATAATGCATTCCCTTTTAGTCTAAACACGATATCTTGCACTGCAACAGTGTTTAAGGTGAATACAAAGCTGTTTCATAGTGTGAAAAAGGTAAAGAACAGAGTTTCTAAGTAAAGATTCTTCTTATAATGCATTCCCTTTTAGTCTAAAACACAATCTCTTGCCCTGAAACAGTGTTTAAGGTGAATACAAAGCTGTTTCATAGTGTGAAAAAGGTAAAGAACAGAGTTTCAAAGTAAAGATTCTTCTTATAATGCATTCCCTTTTAGTCTAAAACACAATCTCTTGCCCTGAAACAGTGTTTAAGGTGAATACAAAGCTGTTTCATAGTGTGAAAAAGGTAAAGAACAGAGTTTCTAAGTAAAGATTCTTCTAATAATGCATTCCCTTTTAGTCTAAACACGATATCTTGCCCTGCAACAGTGTTTAAGGTGAATACAAAGCTGTTTCATTGTGTGAAAAAGGTAAAGAACAGAGTTTCAAAGTAAAGATTCTTCTTATAATGCATTCCCTTTTAGTCTAAATCACAATCTCTTGCCCTGAAACAGTGTTTAAGGTGAATACAAAGCTGTTTCATAGTGTGAAAAAGGTAAAGAACAGTTTCAAAGTAAAGATTCTTCTTATAATGCATTCCCTTTTAGTCTAAAACACAATCTCTTGCCCTGCAACAGTGTTTAAGGTGATTACAAAGCTGTTTCATAGTGTGAAAAAGGTAAAGAACAGAGTTTCAAAGTAAAGATTCTTCTTATAATGCATTCCCTTTTAGTCTAAACACGATCTCTTGCCCTGAAACAGTGTTTAAGGTGATTACAAAGCTGTTTCATAGTGTGAAAAAGGTAAAGAACAGAGTTTCAAAGTAAAGATTCTTCTTATAATGCATTCCCTTTTAGTCTAAACACGATCTCTTGCCCTGAAACAGTGTTTAAGGTGAATACAAAGCTGTTTCATAGTGTGAAAAAGGTAAAGAACAGTTTCTAAGTAAAGATTCTTCTTATAATGCATTCCCTTTTAGTCTAAAACACAATCTCTTACCCTGAAAAAGTGTTTAAGGTGAATACAAAGCTGTTTCATAGTCTGAAAAAGGTAAAGAACAGTTTCTAAGTAAAGATTATTCCTATAATGCATTCCCTTTTAGTCTAAAATACAATCTCTTGCCCTGAAACAGTGTTTAAGGTGAATACAAAGCTGTTTCATAGTGTGAAAAAGGTAAAGAAAAGAGTTTCTAAGTAAAGATTCTTCTTATAATGCATTCCCTTTTAGTCTAAAACACAATCTCTTGCCCTGAAACAGTGTTTAAGTTGAATATAAAGCTGTTTCATTGTTTGAAAAAGGTAAAGAACAGAGTTTCTAAGAAAAGATTCTTCTTATAATGCATTCCCTTTTAGTGTAAACACGATCTCTTGCCCTGCAACAGTGTTTAAGGTGAATACAAAGTTTTTCATTGTGTAAAAAAGGTAAAGAACAGAGTTTCTATGAAAAAATTCCTCTTATAATGCATTCCCTTTTAGTCTAAAACACAATCTCTTGCCCTGCAACAGTGTTTAAGTTGAATACAAAGCTGTTTCATAGTGTGAAAAAGGTAAAGAACAGAGTTTCAAAGTAAAGATTCTTCTTATAATGCATTCCCTTTTAGTCTAAACATGATCTCTAGCCCTGAAACAGTGTTTAAGGTGAATACAAAGCTGTTTCATAGTGTGAAAAAGATAAAGAACAGAATTTCTAAGAAAAGATTCTTCTTATAATGCATTCCCTTTTAGTCTAAAACACAATCTCTTGCCCTGAAACAGTGTTTAAGGTGAATACAAAGCTGTTTCATAGTGTGAAAAAGGTAAAGAACAGAGTTTCAAAGTAAAGATTCTTCTTATAATGCATTCCCTTTTAGTCTAAAACACAATCTCTTGCCATGAAACAGTGTTTAAGGTGAATACAAAGCTGTTTCATAGTGTGAAAAAGGTAAAGAACAGAGTTTCTAAGTAAAGATTCTTCTAATAATGCATTCCCTTTTAGTCTAAACACGATATCTTGCCCTGCAACAGTGTTTAAGGTGAATACATAGCTGTTTCATTGTGTGAAAAAGGTAAAGAACAGAGTTTCAAAGTAAAGATTCTTCTTATAATGCATTCCCTTTTAGTCTAAATCACAATCTCTTGCCCTGAAACAGTGTTTAAGGTGAATACAAAGCTGTTTCATAGTGTGAAAAAGGTAAAGAACAGTTTCTAAGTAAAGATTCTTCTTATAATGCATTCCCTTTTAGTCTAAAACACAATCTCTTGCCCTGCAACAGTGTTTAAGGTGATTACAAAGCTGTTTCATAGTGTGAAAAAGGTAAAGAACAGAGTTTCAAAGTAAAGATTCTTCTTATAATGCATTCCCTTTTAGTGTAAACACGATCTCTTGCCCTGCAACAGTGTTTAAGGTGAATACAAAGTTTTTCATTGTGTAAAAAAGGTAAAGAACAGAGTTTCTATGAAAAAATTCCTCTTATAATGCATTCCCTTTTAGTCTAAAACACAATCTCTTGCCCTGCAACAGTGTTTAAGTTGAATACAAAGCTGTTTCATAGTGTGAAAAAGGTAAAGAACAGAGTTTCAAAGTAAAGATTCTTCTTATAATGCATTCCCTTTTAGTCTAAACATGATCTCTAGCCCTGAAACAGTGTTTAAGGTGAATACAAAGCTGTTTCATAGTGTGAAAAAGATAAAGAACAGAATTTCTAAGAAAAGATTCTTCTTATAATGCATTCCCTTTTAGTCTAAAACACAATCTCTTGCCCTGAAACAGTGTTTAAGGTGAATACAAAGCTGTTTCATAGTGTGAAAAAGGTAAAGA
This sequence comes from Electrophorus electricus, assembly GCF_041902795.1. Lineage (NCBI taxonomy): Eukaryota > Metazoa > Chordata > Actinopteri > Gymnotiformes > Gymnotidae > Electrophorus > Electrophorus electricus. The sequence continues at coordinate 17,033,044 of NC_137508.1, read as the reverse complement.
ACAGAGTTTCAAAGTAAAGATTCTTCTTATAATGCATTCCCTTTTAGTCTAAAACACAATCTCTTGCCATGAAACAGTGTTTAAGGTGAATACAAAGCTGTTTCATAGTGTGAAAAAGGTAAAGAACAGAGTTTCTAAGTAAAGATTCTTCTAATAATGCATTCCCTTTTAGTCTAAACACGATATCTTGCCCTGCAACAGTGTTTAAGGTGAATACATAGCTGTTTCATTGTGTGAAAAAGGTAAAGAACAGAGTTTCAAAGTAAAGATTCTTCTTATAATGCATTCCCTTTTAGTCTAAATCACAATCTCTTGCCCTGAAACAGTGTTTAAGGTGAATACAAAGCTGTTTCATAGTGTGAAAAAGGTAAAGAACAGTTTCTAAGTAAAGATTCTTCTTATAATGCATTCCCTTTTAGTCTAAAACACAATCTCTTGCCCTGCAACAGTGTTTAAGGTGATTACAAAGCTGTTTCATAGTGTGAAAAAGGTAAAGAACAGAGTTTCAAAGTAAAGATTCTTCTTATAATGCATTCCCTTTTAGTCTAAACACGATCTCTTGCCCTGAAACAGTGTTTAAGGTGAATACAAAGCTGTTTCATAGTGTGAAAAAGGTAAAGAACAGTTTCTAAGTAAAGATTCTTCTTATAATGCATTCCCTTTTAGTCTAAAACACAATCTCTTGCCCTGAAAAAGTGTTTAAGGTGAATACAAAGCTGTTTCATAGTCTGAAAAAGGTAAAGAACAGTTTCTAAGTAAAGATTATTCCTATAATGCATTCACTTTTAGTCTAAAATACAATCTCTTGCCCTGAAACAGTGTTTAAGGTGAATACAAAGCTGTTTCATAGTGTGAAAAAGGTAAAGAAAAGAGTTTCTAAGTAAAGATTCTTCTTATAATGCATTCCCTTTTAGTCTAAAACACAATCTCTTGCCATGAAACAGTGTTTAAGTTGAATATAAAGCTGTTTCATTGTTTGAAAAAGGTAAAGAACAGAGTTTCTAAGAAAAGATTCTTCTTATAATGCATTCCCTTTTAGTGTAAACACGATCTCTTGCCCTGCAACAGTGTTTAAGGTGAATACAAAGTTTTTCATTGTGTAAAAAAGGTAAAGAACAGAGTTTCTAAGAAAAAATTCTTCTTATAATGCATTCCCTTTTAGTCTAAAACACAATCTCTTGCCCTGCAACAGTGTTTAAGTTGAATACAAAGCTGTTTCATAGTGTGAAAAAGGTAAAGAACAGTTTCTAAGTAAAGATTCTTCTTATAATGCATTCCCTGTTAGTCTAAAACACAAACTCTTGCCCTGCAACAGTGTTTAAGGTGAATACAAAGCTGTTTCATAGTGTGAAAAAAGGTAAAGAACAGAGTTTCTAAGTAAAGATTCTTCAAATAATGCATTCCCTTTTAGTCTAAAATACAATCTCTTGCCCTGAAACAGTGTTTAAGGTGAATACAAAGCTGTTTCATAGTGTGAAAAAGGTAAAGAACAGAGTTTCTAAGTAAAGATTCTTCTAATAATGCATTCCCTTTTAGTCTAAACACGATCTCTTGCCCTGCAACAGTGTTTAAGGTGAATACAAAGCTGTTTCATTGTGTGAAAAAGGTAAAGAACAGAGTTTCAAAGTAAAGATTCTTCTTAGAATGCATTCCCTTTTAGTCTAAATCACAATCTCTTGCCCTGAAACAGTGTTTAAGGTGAATACAAAGCTGTTTCATAGTGTGAAAAAGGTAAAGAACAGTTTCAAAGTAAAGATTCTTCTTATAATGCATTCCCTTTTAGTCTAAAACACAATCTCTTGCCCTGCAACAGTGTTTAAGGTGATTACAAAGCTGTTTCATAGTGTGAAAAAGGTAAAGAACAGAGTTTCAAAGTAAAGATTCTTCTTATAATGCATTCCCTTTTAGTCTAAACACGATCTCTTGCCCTGAAACAGTGTTTAAGGTGAATACAAAGCTGTTTCATAGTGTGAAAAAGGTAAATAACAGTTTCTAAGTAAAGATTATTCCTATAATGCATTCCCTTTTAGTCTAAAATACAATCTCTTGCCCTGAAACAGTGTTTAAGGTGAATACAAAGCTGTTTCATAGTGTGAAAAAGGTAAAGAAAAGAGTTTCTAAGTAAAGATTCTTCTTATAATGCATTCCCTTTTAGTCTAAAACACAATCTCTTGCCCTGAAACAGTGTTTAAGTTGAATATAAAGCTGTTTCATTGTTTGAAAAAGGTAAAGAACAGAGTTTCTAAGAAAAGATTCTTCTTATAATGCATTCCCTTTTAGTGTAAACACGATCTCTTGCCCTGCAACAGTGTTTAAGGTGAATACAAAGTTTTTCATTGTGTAAAAAAGGTAAAGAACAGAGTTTCTAAGAAAAAATTCTTCTTATAATGCATTCCCTTTTAGTCTAAAACACAATCTCTTGCCCTGCAACAGTGTTTAAGTTGAATACAAAGCTGTTTCATAGTGTGAAAAAGGTAAAGAACAGTTTCTAAGTAAAGATTCTTCTCATAATGCATTCCCTTTTAGTCTAAAACACAATCTCTTGCCCTGAAACAGTGTTTAAGGTGAATAAAAAGCTGTTTCATAGTGTGAAAAAGGTAAAGAACAGAGTTTCAAAGTAAAGATTCTTCTTATAATGTATTCCCTTTTAGTCTAAAACACAATCTCTTGCCCTGAAACAGTGTTTAAGGTGAATACAAAGCTGTTTCATAGTGAGAAAAAGGTAAAGAACAGAGTTTCTAAGTAAAGATTCTTCTAATAATGCATTCCCTTTTAGTCTAAACACGATATCTTGCACTGCAACAGTGTTTAAGGTGAATACAAAGCTGTTTCATAGTGTGAAAAAGGTAAAGAACAGAGTTTCTAAGTAAAGATTCTTCTTATAATGCATTCCCTTTTAGTCTAAAACACAATCTCTTGCCCTGAAACAGTGTTTAAGGTGAATACAAAGCTGTTTCATAGTGTGAAAAAGGTAAAGAACAGAGTTTCAAAGTAAAGATTCTTCTTATAATGCATTCCCTTTTAGTCTAAAACACAATCTCTTGCCCTGAAACAGTGTTTAAGGTGAATACAAAGCTGTTTCATAGTGTGAAAAAGGTAAAGAACAGAGTTTCTAAGTAAAGATTCTTCTAATAATGCATTCCCTTTTAGTCTAAACACGATATCTTGCCCTGCAACAGTGTTTAAGGTGAATACAAAGCTGTTTCATTGTGTGAAAAAGGTAAAGAACAGAGTTTCAAAGTAAAGATTCTTCTTATAATGCATTCCCTTTTAGTCTAAATCACAATCTCTTGCCCTGAAACAGTGTTTAAGGTGAATACAAAGCTGTTTCATAGTGTGAAAAAGGTAAAGAACAGTTTCAAAGTAAAGATTCTTCTTATAATGCATTCCCTTTTAGTCTAAAACACAATCTCTTGCCCTGCAACAGTGTTTAAGGTGATTACAAAGCTGTTTCATAGTGTGAAAAAGGTAAAGAACAGAGTTTCAAAGTAAAGATTCTTCTTATAATGCATTCCCTTTTAGTCTAAACACGATCTCTTGCCCTGAAACAGTGTTTAAGGTGAATACAAAGCTGTTTCATAGTGTGAAAAAGGTAAAGAACAGTTTCTAAGTAAAGATTCTTCTTATAATGCATTCCCTTTTAGTCTAAAACACAATCTCTTGCCCTGAAAAAGTGTTTAAGGTGAATACAAAGCTGTTTCATAGTCTGAAAAAGGTAAAGAACAGTTTCTAAGTAAAGATTATTCCTATAATGCATTCCCTTTTAGTCTAAAACACAATCTCTTGCCCTGAAACAGTGTTTAAGTTGAATATAAAGCTGTTTCATTGTTTGAAAAAGGTAAAGAACAGAGTTTCTAAGAAAAGATTCTTCTTATAATGCATTCCCTTTTAGTGTAAACACGATCTCTTGCCCTGCAACAGTGTTTAAGGTGAATACAAAGTTTTTCATTGTGTAAAAAAGGTAAAGAACAGAGTTTCTATGAAAAAATTCTTCTTATAATGCATTCCCTTTTAGTCTAAAACACAATCTCTTGCCCTGCAACAGTGTTTAAGTTGAATACAAAGCTGTTTCATAGTGTGAAAAAGGTAAAGAACAGAGTTTCAAAGTAAAGATTCTTCTTATAATGCATTCCCTTTTAGTCTAAACATGATCTCTAGCCCTGAAACAGTGTTTAAGGTGAATACAAAGCTGTTTCATAGTGTGAAAAAGATAAAGAACAGAATTTCTAAGTAAAGATTCTTCTTATAATGCATTCCCTTTTAGTCTAAAACACAATCTCTTGCCCTGAAACAGTGTTTAAGGTGAATACAAAGCTGTTTCATAGTGTGAAAAAGGTAAAGAACAGAGTTTCAAAGTAAAGATTCTTCTTATAATGCATTCCCTTTTAGTGTAAACACGATCTCTTGCCCTGCAACAGTGTTTAAGGTGAATACAAAGTTTTTCATTGTGTAAAAAAGGTAAAGAACAGAGTTTCTATGAAAAAATTCCTCTTATAATGCATTCCCTTTTAGTCTAAAACACAATCTCTTGCCCTGCAACAGTGTTTAAGTTGAATACAAAGCTGTTTCATAGTGTGAAAAAGGTAAAGAACAGAGTTTCAAAGTAAAGATTCTTCTTATAATGCATTCCCTTTTAGTCTAAACATGATCTCTAGCCCTGAAACAGTGTTTAAGGTGAATACAAAGCTGTTTCATAGTGTGAAAAAGATAAAGAACAGAATTTCTAAGAAAAGATTCTTCTTATAATGCATTCCCTTTTAGTCTAAAACACAATCTCTTGCCCTGAAACAGTGTTTAAGGTGAATACAAAGCTGTTTCATAGTGTGAAAAAGGTAAAGAACAGAGTTTCAAAGTAAAGATTCTTCTTATAATGCATTCCCTTTTAGTCTAAAACACAATCTCTTGCCATGAAACAGTGTTTAAGGTGAATACAAAGCTGTTTCATAGTGTGAAAAAGGTAAAGAACAGAGTTTCTAAGTAAAGATTCTTCTAATAATGCATTCCCTTTTAGTCTAAACACGATATCTTGCCCTGCAACAGTGTTTAAGGTGAATACATAGCTGTTTCATTGTGTGAAAAAGGTAAAGAACAGAGTTTCAAAGTAAAGATTCTTCTTATAATGCATTCCCTTTTAGTCTAAATCACAATCTCTTGCCCTGAAACAGTGTTTAAGGTGAATACAAAGCTGTTTCATAGTGTGAAAAAGGTAAAGAACAGTTTCTAAGTAAAGATTCTTCTTATAATGCATTCCCTTTTAGTCTAAAACACAATCTCTTGCCCTGCAACAGTGTTTAAGGTGATTACAAAGCTGTTTCATAGTGTGAAAAAGGTAAAGAACAGAGTTTCAAAGTAAAGATTCTTCTTATAATGCATTCCCTTTTAGTCTAAACACGATCTCTTGCCCTGAAACAGTGTTTAAGGTGAATACAAAGCTGTTTCATAGTGTGAAAAAGGTAAAGAACAGTTTCTAAGTAAAGATTCTTCTTATAATGCATTCCCTTTTAGTCTAAAACACAATCTCTTGCCCTGAAAAAGTGTTTAAGGTGAATACAAAGCTGTTTCATAGTCTGAAAAAGGTAAAGAACAGTTTCTAAGTAAAGATTATTCCTATAATGCATTCACTTTTAGTCTAAAATACAATCTCTTGCCCTGAAACAGTGTTTAAGGTGAATACAAAGCTGTTTCATAGTGTGAAAAAGGTAAAGAAAAGAGTTTCTAAGTAAAGATTCTTCTTATAATGCATTCCCTTTTAGTCTAAAACACAATCTCTTGCCATGAAACAGTGTTTAAGTTGAATATAAAGCTGTTTCATTGTTTGAAAAAGGTAAAGAACAGAGTTTCTAAGAAAAGATTCTTCTTATAATGCATTCCCTTTTAGTGTAAACACGATCTCTTGCCCTGCAACAGTGTTTAAGGTGAATACAAAGTTTTTCATTGTGTAAAAAAGGTAAAGAACAGAGTTTCTAAGAAAAAATTCTTCTTATAATGCATTCCCTTTTAGTCTAAAACACAATCTCTTGCCCTGCAACAGTGTTTAAGTTGAATACAAAGCTGTTTCATAGTGTGAAAAAGGTAAAGAACAGTTTCTAAGTAAAGATTCTTCTTATAATGCATTCCCTGTTAGTCTAAAACACAAACTCTTGCCCTGCAACAGTGTTTAAGGTGAATACAAAGCTGTTTCATAGTGTGAAAAAAGGTAAAGAACAGAGTTTCTAAGTAAAGATTCTTCAAATAATGCATTCCCTTTTAGTCTAAAATACAATCTCTTGCCCTGAAACAGTGTTTAAGGTGAATACAAAGCTGTTTCATAGTGTGAAAAAGGTAAAGAACAGAGTTTCTAAGTAAAGATTCTTCTAATAATGCATTCCCTTTTAGTCTAAACACGATCTCTTGCCCTGCAACAGTGTTTAAGGTGAATACAAAGCTGTTTCATTGTGTGAAAAAGGTAAAGAACAGAGTTTCAAAGTAAAGATTCTTCTTAGAATGCATTCCCTTTTAGTCTAAATCACAATCTCTTGCCCTGAAACAGTGTTTAAGGTGAATACAAAGCTGTTTCATAGTGTGAAAAAGGTAAAGAACAGTTTCAAAGTAAAGATTCTTCTTATAATGCATTCCCTTTTAGTCTAAAACACAATCTCTTGCCCTGCAACAGTGTTTAAGGTGATTACAAAGCTGTTTCATAGTGTGAAAAAGGTAAAGAACAGAGTTTCAAAGTAAAGATTCTTCTTATAATGCATTCCCTTTTAGTCTAAACACGATCTCTTGCCCTGAAACAGTGTTTAAGGTGAATACAAAGCTGTTTCATAGTGTGAAAAAGGTAAATAACAGTTTCTAAGTAAAGATTATTCCTATAATGCATTCCCTTTTAGTCTAAAATACAATCTCTTGCCCTGAAACAGTGTTTAAGGTGAATACAAAGCTGTTTCATAGTGTGAAAAAGGTAAAGAAAAGAGTTTCTAAGTAAAGATTCTTCTTATAATGCATTCCCTTTTAGTCTAAAACACAATCTCTTGCCCTGAAACAGTGTTTAAGTTGAATATAAAGCTGTTTCATTGTTTGAAAAAGGTAAAGAACAGAGTTTCTAAGAAAAGATTCTTCTTATAATGCATTCCCTTTTAGTGTAAACACGATCTCTTGCCCTGCAACAGTGTTTAAGGTGAATACAAAGTTTTTCATTGTGTAAAAAAGGTAAAGAACAGAGTTTCTAAGAAAAAATTCTTCTTATAATGCATTCCCTTTTAGTCTAAAACACAATCTCTTGCCCTGCAACAGTGTTTAAGTTGAATACAAAGCTGTTTCATAGTGTGAAAAAGGTAAAGAACAGTTTCTAAGTAAAGATTCTTCTCATAATGCATTCCCTTTTAGTCTAAAACACAATCTCTTGCCCTGAAACAGTGTTTAAGGTGAATAAAAAGCTGTTTCATAGTGTGAAAAAGGTAAAGAACAGAGTTTCAAAGTAAAGATTCTTCTTATAATGTATTCCCTTTTAGTCTAAAACACAATCTCTTGCCCTGAAACAGTGTTTAAGGTGAATACAAAGCTGTTTCATAGTGAGAAAAAGGTAAAGAACAGAGTTTCTAAGTAAAGATTCTTCTAATAATGCATTCCCTTTTAGTCTAAACACGATATCTTGCACTGCAACAGTGTTTAAGGTGAATACAAAGCTGTTTCATAGTGTGAAAAAGGTAAAGAACAGAGTTTCTAAGTAAAGATTCTTCTTATAATGCATTCCCTTTTAGTCTAAAACACAATCTCTTGCCCTGAAACAGTGTTTAAGGTGAATACAAAGCTGTTTCATAGTGTGAAAAAGGTAAAGAACAGAGTTTCAAAGTAAAGATTCTTCTTATAATGCATTCCCTTTTAGTCTAAAACACAATCTCTTGCCCTGAAACAGTGTTTAAGGTGAATACAAAGCTGTTTCATAGTGTGAAAAAGGTAAAGAACAGAGTTTCTAAGTAAAGATTCTTCTAATAATGCATTCCCTTTTAGTCTAAACACGATATCTTGCCCTGCAACAGTGTTTAAGGTGAATACAAAGCTGTTTCATTGTGTGAAAAAGGTAAAGAACAGAGTTTCAAAGTAAAGATTCTTCTTATAATGCATTCCCTTTTAGTCTAAATCACAATCTCTTGCCCTGAAACAGTGTTTAAGGTGAATACAAAGCTGTTTCATAGTGTGAAAAAGGTAAAGAACAGTTTCAAAGTAAAGATTCTTCTTATAATGCATTCCCTTTTAGTCTAAAACACAATATCTTGCCCTGCAACAGTGTTTAAGGTGATTACAAAGCTGTTTCATAGTGTGAAAAAGGTAAAGAACAGAGTTTCAAAGTAAAGATTCTTCTTATAATGCATTCCCTTTTAGTCTAAACACGATCTCTTGCCCTGAAACAGTGTTTAAGGTGAATACAAAGCTGTTTCATAGTGTGAAAAAGGTAAAGAACAGTTTCTAAGTAAAGATTCTTCTTATAATGCATTCCCTTTTAGTCTAAAACACAATCTCTTGCCCTGAAAAAGTGTTTAAGGTGAATACAAAGCTGTTTCATAGTCTGAAAAAGGTAAAGAACAGTTTCTAAGTAAAGATTATTCCTATAATGCATTCCCTTTTAGTCTAAAACACAATCTCTTGCCCTGAAACAGTGTTTAAGTTGAATATAAAGCTGTTTCATTGTTTGAAAAAGGTAAAGAACAGAGTTTCTAAGAAAAGATTCTTCTTATAATGCATTCCCTTTTAGTGTAAACACGATCTCTTGCCCTGCAACAGTGTTTAAGGTGAATACAAAGTTTTTCATTGTGTAAAAAAGGTAAAGAACAGAGTTTCTATGAAAAAATTCTTCTTATAATGCATTCCCTTTTAGTCTAAAACACAATCTCTTGCCCTGCAACAGTGTTTAAGTTGAATACAAAGCTGTTTCATAGTGTGAAAAAGGTAAAGAACAGAGTTTCAAAGTAAAGATTCTTCTTATAATGCATTCCCTTTTAGTCTAAACATGATCTCTAGCCCTGAAACAGTGTTTAAGGTGAATACAAAGCTGTTTCATAGTGTGAAAAAGATAAAGAACAGAATTTCTAAGTAAAGATTCTTCTTATAATGCATTCCCTTTTAGTCTAAAACACAATCTCTTGCCCTGAAACAGTGTTTAAGGTGAATACAAAGCTGTTTCATAGTGTGAAAAAGGTAAAGAACAGAGTTTCAAAGTAAAGATTCTTCTTATAATGCATTCCCTTTTAGTGTAAACACGATCTCTTGCCCTGCAACAGTGTTTAAGGTGAATACAAAGTTTTTCATTGTGTAAAAAAGGTAAAGAACAGAGTTTCTATGAAAAAATTCCTCTTATAATGCATTCCCTTTTAGTCTAAAACACAATCTCTTGCCCTGCAACAGTGTTTAAGTTGAATACAAAGCTGTTTCATAGTGTGAAAAAGGTAAAGAACAGAGTTTCAAAGTAAAGATTCTTCTTATAATGCATTCCCTTTTAGTCTAAACATGATCTCTAGCCCTGAAACAGTGTTTAAGGTGAATACAAAGCTGTTTCATAGTGTGAAAAAGATAAAGAACAGAATTTCTAAGAAAAGATTCTTCTTATAATGCATTCCCTTTTAGTCTAAAACACAATCTCTTGCCCTGAAACAGTGTTTAAGGTGAATACAAAGCTGTTTCATAGTGTGAAAAAGGTAAAGAACAGAGTTTCAAAGTAAAGATTCTTCTTATAATGCATTCCCTTTTAGTCTAAAACACAATCTCTTGCCATGAAACAGTGTTTAAGGTGAATACAAAGCTGTTTCATAGTGTGAAAAAGGTAAAGAACAGAGTTTCTAAGTAAAGATTCTTCTAATAATGCATTCCCTTTTAGTCTAAACACGATATCTTGCCCTGCAACAGTGTTTAAGGTGAATACATAGCTGTTTCATTGTGTGAAAAAGGTAAAGAACAGAGTTTCAAAGTAAAGATTCTTCTTATAATGCATTCCCTTTTAGTCTAAATCACAATCTCTTGCCCTGAAACAGTGTTTAAGGTGAATACAAAGCTGTTTCATAGTGTGAAAAAGGTAAAGAACAGTTTCTAAGTAAAGATTCTTCTTATAATGCATTCCCTTTTAGTCTAAAACACAATCTCTTGCCCTGCAACAGTGTTTAAGGTGATTACAAAGCTGTTTCATAGTGTGAAAAAGGTAAAGAACAGAGTTTCAAAGTAAAGATTCTTCTTATAATGCATTCCCTTTTAGTCTAAACACGATCTCTTGCCCTGAAACAGTGTTTAAGGTGAATACAAAGCTGTTTCATAGTGTGAAAAAGGTAAAGAACAGTTTCTAAGTAAAGATTCTTCTTATAATGCATTCCCTTTTAGTCTAAAACACAATCTCTTGCCCTGAAAAAGTGTTTAAGGTGAATACAAAGCTGTTTCATAGTCTGAAAAAGGTAAAGAACAGTTTCTAAGTAAAGATTATTCCTATAATGCATTCACTTTTAGTCTAAAATACAATCTCTTGCCCTGAAACAGTGTTTAAGGTGAATACAAAGCTGTTTCATAGTGTGAAAAAGGTAAAGAAAAGAGTTTCTAAGTAAAGATTCTTCTTATAATGCATTCCCTTTTAGTCTAAAACACAATCTCTTGCCATGAAACAGTGTTTAAGTTGAATATAAAGCTGTTTCATTGTTTGAAAAAGGTAAAGAACAGAGTTTCTAAGAAAAGATTCTTCTTATAATGCATTCCCTTTTAGTGTAAACACGATCTCTTGCCCTGCAACAGTGTTTAAGGTGAATACAAAGTTTTTCATTGTGTAAAAAAGGTAAAGAACAGAGTTTCTAAGAAAAAATTCTTCTTATAATGCATTCCCTTTTAGTCTAAAACACAATCTCTTGCCCTGCAACAGTGTTTAAGTTGAATACAAAGCTGTTTCATAGTGTGAAAAAGGTAAAGAACAGTTTCTAAGTAAAGATTCTTCTTATAATGCATTCCCTGTTAGTCTAAAACACAAACTCTTGCCCTGCAACAGTGTTTAAGGTGAATACAAAGCTGTTTCATAGTGTGAAAAAAGGTAAAGAACAGAGTTTCTAAGTAAAGATTCTTCAAATAATGCATTCCCTTTTAGTCTAAAATACAATCTCTTGCCCTGAAACAGTGTTTAAGGTGAATACAAAGCTGTTTCATAGTGTGAAAAAGGTAAAGAACAGAGTTTCTAAGTAAAGATTCTTCTAATAATGCATTCCCTTTTAGTCTAAACACGATCTCTTGCCCTGCAACAGTGTTTAAGGTGAATACAAAGCTGTTTCATTGTGTGAAAAAGGTAAAGAACAGAGTTTCAAAGTAAAGATTCTTCTTAGAATGCATTCCCTTTTAGTCTAAATCACAATCTCTTGCCCTGAAACAGTGTTTAAGGTGAATACAAAGCTGTTTCATAGTGTGAAAAAGGTAAAGAACAGTTTCAAAGTAAAGATTCTTCTTATAATGCATTCCCTTTTAGTCTAAAACACAATCTCTTGCCCTGCAACAGTGTTTAAGGTGATTACAAAGCTGTTTCATAGTGTGAAAAAGGTAAAGAACAGAGTTTCAAAGTAAAGATTCTTCTTATAATGCATTCCCTTTTAGTCTAAACACGATCTCTTGCCCTGAAACAGTGTTTAAGGTGAATACAAAGCTGTTTCATAGTGTGAAAAAGGTAAATAACAGTTTCTAAGTAAAGATTATTCCTATAATGCATTCCCTTTTAGTCTAAAATACAATCTCTTGCCCTGAAACAGTGTTTAAGGTGAATACAAAGCTGTTTCATAGTGTGAAAAAGGTAAAGAAAAGAGTTTCTAAGTAAAGATTCTTCTTATAATGCATTCCCTTTTAGTCTAAAACACAATCTCTTGCCCTGAAACAGTGTTTAAGTTGAATATAAAGCTGTTTCATTGTTTGAAAAAGGTAAAGAACAGAGTTTCTAAGAAAAGATTCTTCTTATAATGCATTCCCTTTTAGTGTAAACACGATCTCTTGCCCTGCAACAGTGTTTAAGGTGAATACAAAGTTTTTCATTGTGTAAAAAAGGTAAAGAACAGAGTTTCTAAGAAAAAATTCTTCTTATAATGCATTCCCTTTTAGTCTAAAACACAATCTCTTGCCCTGCAACAGTGTTTAAGTTGAATACAAAGCTGTTTCATAGTGTGAAAAAGGTAAAGAACAGTTTCTAAGTAAAGATTCTTCTCATAATGCATTCCCTTTTAGTCTAAAACACAATCTCTTGCCCTGAAACAGTGTTTAAGGTGAATAAAAAGCTGTTTCATAGTGTGAAAAAGGTAAAGAACAGAGTTTCAAAGTAAAGATTCTTCTTATAATGTATTCCCTTTTAGTCTAAAACACAATCTCTTGCCCTGAAACAGTGTTTAAGGTGAATACAAAGCTGTTTCATAGTGAGAAAAAGGTAAAGAACAGAGTTTCTAAGTAAAGATTCTTCTAATAATGCATTCCCTTTTAGTCTAAACACGATATCTTGCACTGCAACAGTGTTTAAGGTGAATACAAAGCTGTTTCATAGTGTGAAAAAGGTAAAGAACAGAGTTTCTAAGTAAAGATTCTTCTTATAATGCATTCCCTTTTAGTCTAAAACACAATCTCTTGCCCTGAAACAGTGTTTAAGGTGAATACAAAGCTGTTTCATAGTGTGAAAAAGGTAAAGAACAGAGTTTCAAAGTAAAGATTCTTCTTATAATGCATTCCCTTTTAGTCTAAAACACAATCTCTTGCCCTGAAACAGTGTTTAAGGTGAATACAAAGCTGTTTCATAGTGTGAAAAAGGTAAAGAACAGAGTTTCTAAGTAAAGATTCTTCTAATAATGCATTCCCTTTTAGTCTAAACACGATATCTTGCCCTGCAACAGTGTTTAAGGTGAATACAAAGCTGTTTCATTGTGTGAAAAAGGTAAAGAACAGAGTTTCAAAGTAAAGATTCTTCTTATAATGCATTCCCTTTTAGTCTAAATCACAATCTCTTGCCCTGAAACAGTGTTTAAGGTGAATACAAAGCTGTTTCATAGTGTGAAAAAGGTAAAGAACAGTTTCAAAGTAAAGATTCTTCTTATAATGCATTCCCTTTTAGTCTAAAACACAATCTCTTGCCCTGCAACAGTGTTTAAGGTGATTACAAAGCTGTTTCATAGTGTGAAAAAGGTAAAGAACAGAGTTTCAAAGTAAAGATTCTTCTTATAATGCATTCCCTTTTAGTCTAAACACGATCTCTTGCCCTGAAACAGTGTTTAAGGTGAATACAAAGCTGTTTCATAGTGTGAAAAAGGTAAAGAACAGTTTCTAAGTAAAGATTCTTCTTATAATGCATTCCCTTTTAGTCTAAAACACAATCTCTTGCCCTGAAAAAGTGTTTAAGGTGAATACAAAGCTGTTTCATAGTCTGAAAAAGGTAAAGAACAGTTTCTAAGTAAAGATTATTCCTATAATGCATTCCCTTTTAGTCTAAAACACAATCTCTTGCCCTGAAACAGTGTTTAAGTTGAATATAAAGCTGTTTCATTGTTTGAAAAAGGTAAAGAACAGAGTTTCTAAGAAAAGATTCTTCTTATAATGCATTCCCTTTTAGTGTAAACACGATCTCTTGCCCTGCAACAGTGTTTAAGGTGAATACAAAGTTTTTCATTGTGTAAAAAAGGTAAAGAACAGAGTTTCTATGAAAAAATTCTTCTTATAATGCATTCCCTTTTAGTCTAAAACACAATCTCTTGCCCTGCAACAGTGTTTAAGTTGAATACAAAGCTGTTTCATAGTGTGAAAAAGGTAAAGAACAGAGTTTCAAAGTAAAGATTCTTCTTATAATGCATTCCCTTTTAGTCTAAACATGATCTCTAGCCCTGAAACAGTGTTTAAGGTGAATACAAAGCTGTTTCATAGTGTGAAAAAGATAAAGAACAGAATTTCTAAGTAAAGATTCTTCTTATAATGCATTCCCTTTTAGTCTAAAACACAATCTCTTGCCCTGAAACAGTGTTTAAGGTGAATACAAAGCTGTTTCATAGTGTGAAAAAGGTAAAGAACAGAGTTTCAAAGTAAAGATTCTTCTTATAATGCATTCCCTTTTAGTCTAAAACACAATCTCTTGCCATGAAACAGTGTTTAAGGTGAATACAAAGCTGTTTCATAGTGTGAAAAAGGTAAAGAACAGAGTTTCTAAGTAAAGATTCTTCTAATAATGCATTCCCTTTTAGTCTAAACACGATATCTTGCCCTGCAACAGTGTTAAAGGTGAATACATAGCTGTTTCATTGTGTGAAAAAGGTAAAGAACAGAGTTTCAAAGTAAAGATTCTTCTTATAATGCATTCCCTTTTAGTCTAAATCACAATCTCTTGCCCTGAAACAGTGTTTAAGGTGAATACAAAGCTGTTTCATAGTGTGAAAAAGGTAAAGAACAGTTTCAAAGTAAAGATTCTTCTTATAATGCATTCCCTTTTAGTCTAAAACACAATCTCTTGCCCTGCAACAGTGTTTAAGGTGATTACAAAGCTGTTTCATAGTGTGAAAAAGGTAAAGAACAGAGTTTCAAAGTAAAGATTCTTCTTATAATGCATTCCCTTTTAGTCTAAACACGATCTCTTGCCCTGAAACAGTGTTTAAGGTGAATACAAAGCTGTTTCATAGTGTGAAAAAGGTAAAGAACAGTTTCTAAGTAAAGATTCTTCTTATAATGCATTCCCTTTTAGTCTAAAACACAATCTCTTGCCCTGAAAAAGTGTTTAAGGTGAATACAAAGCTGTTTCATAGTCTGAAAAAGGTAAAGAACAGTTTCTAAGTAAAGATTATTCCTATAATGCATTCCCTTTTAGTCTAAAATACAATCTCTTGCCCTGAAACAGTGTTTAAGGTGAATACAAAGCTGTTTCATAGTGTGAAAAAGGTAAAGAAAAGAGTTTCTAAGTAAAGATTCTTCTTATAATGCATTCCCTTTTAGTCTAAAACACAATCTCTTGCCCTGAAACAGTGTTTAAGTTGAATATAAAGCTGTTTCATTGTTTGAAAAAGGTAAAGAACAGAGTTTCTAAGAAAAGATTCTTCTTATAATGCATTCCCTTTTAGTGTAAACACGATCTCTTGCCCTGCAACAGTGTTTAAGGTGAATACAAAGTTTTTCATTGTGTAAAAAAGGTAAAGAACAGAGTTTCTAAGAAAAAATTCTTCTTATAATGCATTCCCTTTTAGTCTAAAACACAATCTCTTGCCCTGAAACAGTGTTTAAGGTGAATACAAAGCTGTTTCATAGTGTGAAAAAGGTAAAGAACAGTTTCTAAGTAAAGATTCTTCTTATAATGCATTCCCTTTTAGTCTAAAACACAATCTCTTGCCCTGAAACAGTGTTTAAGGTGAATACAAAGCTGTTTCATAGTGTGAAAAAGGTAAATAACAGTTTCTAAGTAAAGATTCTTCTTATAATGCATTCCCTGTTAGTCTAAAACACAAACTCTTGCCCTGCAACAGTGTTTAAGGTGAATACAAAGCTGTTTCATAGTGTGAAAAAAGGTAAAGAACAGAGTTTCTAAGTAAAGATTCTTCTAATAATGCATTCCCTTTTAGTCTAAAATACAATCTCTTGCCCTGAAACAGTGTTTAAGGTGAATACAAAGCTGTTTCATAGTGTGAAAAAGGTAAAGAACAGAGTTTCTAAGTAAAGATTCTTCTAATAATGCATTCCCTTTTAGTCTAAACACGATCTCTTGCCCTGCAACAGTGTTTAAGGTGAATACAAAGCTGTTTCATTGTGTGAAAAAGGTAAAGAACAGAGTTTCAAAGTAAAGATTCTTCTTACAACGCATTCCCTTTTAGTCTAAATCACAATCTGTTGCCCTGAAACAGTGTTTAAGGTGAATACAAAGCTGTTTCATAGTGTGAAAAAGGTAAAGAACAGAGTTTCAAAGTAAAGATTATTCCTATAATGCATTCCCTTTTAGTCTAAAATAAAATCTCTTGCCCTGAAACAGTGTTTAAGGTGAATACAAAGCTGTTTCATAGTGTGAAAAAGGTAAAGAACAGTTTCTAAGTAAAGATTCTTCTTATAATGCATTCCCTTTTAGTCTAAGACACAATCTCTTGCGCTCAAACTGTTTAATTTGAAAATAAAGCTGTTTCATAATGTGAAAAAGGTAAAGAACAGAGTTTCTAAGTAAAGATTCTTCTTATAATGCATTCCCTTTTAGTCTAAAACACAATCTCTTGCCCTGAAACAGTGTTTAAGGCGAATACAAAGCTGTTTCATAGTGTGAAAAAGGTAAAGAAAAGAGTTTCTAAGTAAAGATTCTTCTTATAATGCATTCCCTTTTAGTCTAAAACACAATCTCTTGCCCTGAAACAGTGTTTAAGTTGAATATAAAGCTGTTTCATTGTTTGAAAAAGGTAAAGAACAGAGTTTCTAAGAAAAGATTCTTCTTATAATGCATTCCCTTTTAGTCTAAACACGATCTCTTGCCCTGCAACAGTGTTTAAGGTGAATACAAAGTTTTTCATTGTGTAAAAAAGGTAAAGAACAGAGTTTCTAAGAAAAAATTCTTCTTATAATGCATTCCCTTTTAGTCTAAAACACAATCTCTTGCCCTGCAACAGTGTTTAAGTTGAATACAAAGCTGTTTCATAGTGTGAAAAAGGTAAAGAACAGTTTCTAAGTAAAGATTCTTCTTATAATGCATTCCCTTTTAGTCTAAAACACAATCTCTTGCCCTGAAACAGTGTTTAAGGTGAATACAAAGCTGTTTCATAGTGTGAAAAAAGTAAATAACAGTTTCTAAGTAAAGATTCTTCTTATAATGCATTCCCTTTAAGTCTAAAACACAATTTCTTGCCCTGCAACAGTGTTTAAGGTCAATACAAAGCTGTTTCATAGTGTGAAAAAGGTAAAGAACAAAGTTTCTAAGTAAAGAGTCTTCTTATAATGCATTCCCTTTTAGTCTAAAACACAATCTCTTGCCCTGAAACAGTGTTTAAGGTGAATACAAAGCTGTTTCATAGTGTGAAAAAGGTAAAGAACAGAGTTTCAAAGTAAAGATTCTTCTTATAATTCATTCCCTTTTAGTCGAAAACACAATCTCTTGCCCTGAAACAGTGTTTAAGGTGAATACAAAGCTGTTTCATAGTGTGAAAAAGGTAAAGAACAGTTTCTAAGTAAAGATTCTTCTTATAATGCATTCCCTTTTAGTCTAAAACACAATCTCTTGCCCTGCAACAGTGTTTAAGGTGAATACAAAGCTGTTCCATAGTGTGAAAAAGGTAAAGAACAGAGTTTCAAAGAAAAGATTCTTCTTATAATGCATTCCCTTTTAGTCTAAAACACAATCTCTTGCCCTGAAACAGTGTTTAAGGTGAATACAAAGCTGTTTCATAGTGTGAAAAAGGTAAAGAACAGAGTTTCTAAGAAAAGATTCTTCTTATAATGCATTCCCTTTTAGTCTAAACACGATCTCTTGCCCTGCAACAGTGTTTAAGGTGAATACAAAGCTGTTTCATAGTGTGAAAAAGGTAAAGAACAAAGTTTCTAAGTAAATAGTCTTCTTATAATGCATTCCCTTTTAGTCTAAAACACAATCTCTTGCCCTGAAACAGTGTTTAAGGTGAATACAAAGCTGTTTCATAGTGTGAAAAAGGTAAAGAACAGAGTTTCTAAATAAAGATTCTTCTTATAATGCATCCCCTTTTAGTCTAAAACACAATATCTTGCCCTGAAACAGTGTTTAAGGTGAATACAAAGCTGTTTCATAGTGTGAAAAAGGTAAAGAACAGAGTTTCTAAGTAAAGATTCTTCTTATAATGCATTCCCTTTTAGTCTAAAACACAATTTCTTGCCCTGCAACAGTGTTTAAGGTCAATACAAAGCTGTTTCATAGTGTGAAAAAGGTAAAGAACAAAGTTTCTAAGTAAAGAGTCTTCTTATAATGCATTCCCTTTTAGTCTAAAACACAATCTCTTGCCCTGAAACAGTGTTTAAGGTGAATACAAAGCTGTTTCATAGTGTGAAAAAGGTAAAGAACAGAGTTTCAAAGTAAAGATTCTTCTTATAATACATTCCCTTTTAGTCTAAACACAATCTCTTGCCCTGCAACAGTGTTTAAGGTGAATACAAAGCTGTTTCATAGTGTGAAAATGGTAAAGAACAGAGTTTCTAAGTAAAGATTCTTCTTATAATGCATTCCCTTTTCGTGTAAAACGCAATCTCTTGCCCTGAAACGGTGTTTAAGGTGAATACAAAGCTGTTTCATAGTGTGAAAAAGGTAAAGAACAGAGTTTCTAAGTAAAGATTCTTCTTATAATGCATTGCCTATTAGTCTAAAACACAATCTCTTACCCTGAAACGGTGTTTAAGGTGAATACAAAGCTGTTTCATAGTGTGAAAAAGGTAAAGAACAGAGTTTCAAAGTAAAGATTCTTCTTATAATGCATTCCCTTTTAGTCTAAAACACAATCTCTTGCTCTGAAAAAGTGTTTAATTTGAAAATAAAGCTGTTTCATAGTGTGAAAAAGGTAAAGAACAGAGTTTCTAAGTAAAGATTCTTCTTATAATGCATTCCCTTTTAGTCTAAAACACAATTTCTTGCCCTGCAACAGTGTTTACGGTGAATACAAAGCTGTTTCATAGTGTGAAAAAGGTAAAGAACAGAGTTTCTAAGTAAAGAGTCTTCTTATAATGCATTCCCTTTTAGTCTAAACACGATCTCTTGCCCTGCAACAGTGTTTAAGGTGAATACAAAGCTGTTTCATAGTGTGAGAAAGGTAAAGAACAGAGTTTCAAAGTAAAGATTCTTCTTATAATACATTCCCTTTTAGTCTAAACACAATCTCTTGCCCTGCAACAGTGTTTAAGGTGAATACAAAGCTGTTTCATAGTGTGAAAATGGTAAAGAACAGAGTTTCTAAGTAAAGATTCTTCTTATAATGCATTCCCTTTTAGTCTAAAACACAATATCTTGCCCTGAAACAGTGTTTAAGGTGAATACAAAGCTGTTTCATAGTGTGAAAAAGGTAAAGAACAGAGTTTCTAAGTAAAGATTCTTCTTATAATGCATTCCCTTTTAGTCTAAAACACAATTTCTTGCCCTGCAACAGTGTTTAAGGTCAATATAAAGCTGTTTCATAGTGTGAAAAAGGTAAAGAACAAAGTTTCTAAGTAAAGAGTCTTCTTATAATGCATTCCCTTTTAGTCTAAAACACAATCTCTTGCCCTGAAACAGTGTTTAAGGTGAATACAAAGCTGTTTCATTGTGTGAAAAAGGTAAAGAACAGAGTTTCAAAGTAAAGATTCTTCTTATAATGCATTCCCTTTTAGTCTAAATCACAATATCTTGCCCTGCAACAGTGTTTAAGGTGAATACAAAGCTGTTTCATTGTGTGAAAAAGGTAAAGAACAGAGTTTCAAAGTAAAGATTCTTCTTACAACGCATTCCCTTTTAGTCTAAATCACAATCTGTTGCCCTGAAACAGTGTTTAAGGTGAATACAAAGCTGTTTCATAGTGTGAAAAAGGTAAAGAACAGAGTTTCAAAGTAAAGATTATTCCTATAATGCTTTCCCTTTTAGTCTAAAATAAAATCTCTTGCCCTGAAACAGTGTTTAAGGTGAATACAAAGCTGTTTCATAGTGTGAAAAAGGTAAAGAACAGTTTCTAAGTAAAGATTCTTCTTATAATGCATTCCCTTTTAGTCTAAGACACAATCTCTTGCGCTCAAACTGTTTAATTTGAAAATAAAGCTGTTTCATAATGTGAAAAAGGTAAAGAACAGAGTTTCTAAGTAAAGATTCTTCTTATAATGCATTCCCTTTTAGTCTAAAACACAATCTCTTGCCCTGAAACAGTGTTTAAGGCGAATACAAAGCTGTTTCATAGTGTGAAAAAGGTAAAGAAAAGAGTTTCTAAGTAAAGATTCTTCTTATAATGCATTCCCTTTTAGTCTAAAACACAATCTCTTGCCCTGAAACAGTGTTTAAGTTGAATATAAAGCTGTTTCATTGTTTGAAAAAGGTAAAGAACAGAGTTTCTAAGAAAAGATTCTTCTTATAATGCATTCCCTTTTAGTCTAAACACGATCTCTTGCCCTGCAACAGTGTTTAAGGTGAATACAAAGTTTTTCATTGTGTAAAAAAGGTAAAGAACAGAGTTTCTAAGAAAAAATTCTTCTTATAATGCATTCCCTTTTAGTCTAAAACACAATCTCTTGCCCTGCAACAGTGTTTAAGTTGAATACAAAGCTGTTTCATAGTGTGAAAAAGGTAAAGAACAGTTTCTAAGTAAAGATTCTTCTTATAATGCATTCCCTTTTAGTCTAAAACACAATCTCTTGCCCTGAAACAGTGTTTAAGGTGAATACAAAGCTGTTTCATAGTGTGAAAAAAGTAAATAACAGTTTCTAAGTAAAGATTCTTCTTATAATGCATTCCCTTTAAGTCTAAAACACAATTTCTTGCCCTGCAACAGTGTTTAAGGTCAATACAAAGCTGTTTCATAGTGTGAAAAAGGTAAAGAACAAAGTTTCTAAGTAAAGAGTCTTCTTATAATGCATTCCCTTTTAGTCTAAAACACAATCTCTTGCCCTGAAACAGTGTTTAAGGTGAATACAAAGCTGTTTCATAGTGTGAAAAAGGTAAAGAACAGAGTTTCAAAGTAAAGATTCTTCTTATAATTCATTCCCTTTTAGTCGAAAACACAATCTCTTGCCCTGAAACAGTGTTTAAGGTGAATACAAAGCTGTTTCATAGTGTGAAAAAGGTAAAGAACAGTTTCTAAGTAAAGATTCTTCTTATAATGCATTCCCTTTTAGTGTAAACACGATCTCTTGCCCTGCAACAGTGTTTAAGGTGAATACAAAGTTTTTCATTGTGTAAAAAAGGTAAAGAACAGAGTTTCAAAGAAAAGATTCTTCTTATAATGCATTCCCTTTTAGTCTAAAACACAATCTCTTGCCCTGAAACAGTGTTTAAGGTGAATACAAAGCTGTTTCATAGTGTGAAAAAGGTAAAGAACAGAGTTTCTAAGAAAAGATTCTTCTTATAATGCATTCCCTTTTAGTCTAAACACGATCTCTTGCCCTGCAACAGTGTTTAAGGTGAATACAAAGCTGTTTCATAGTGTGAAAAAGGTAAAGAACAAAGTTTCTAAGTAAATAGTCTTCTTATAATGCATTCCCTTTTAGTCTAAAACACAATCTCTTGCCCTGAAACAGTGTTTAAGGTGAATACAAAGCTGTTTCATAGTGTGAAAAAGGTAAAGAACAGAGTTTCTAAATAAAGATTCTTCTTATAATGCATCCCCTTTTAGTCTAAAACACAATATCTTGCCCTGAAACAGTGTTTAAGGTGAATACAAAGCTGTTTCATAGTGTGAAAAAGGTAAAGAACAGAGTTTCTAAGTAAAGATTCTTCTTATAATGCATTCCCTTTTAGTCTAAAACACAATTTCTTGCCCTGCAACAGTGTTTAAGGTCAATACAAAGCTGTTTCATAGTGTGAAAAAGGTAAAGAACAAAGTTTCTAAGTAAAGAGTCTTCTTATAATGCATTCCCTTTTAGTCTAAAACACAATCTCTTGCCCTGAAACAGTGTTTAAGGTGAATACAAAGCTGTTTCATAGTGTGAAAAAGGTAAAGAACAGAGTTTCAAAGTAAAGATTCTTCTTATAATACATTCCCTTTTAGTCTAAACACAATCTCTTGCCCTGCAACAGTGTTTAAGGTGAATACAAAGCTGTTTCATAGTGTGAAAATGGTAAAGAACAGAGTTTCTAAGTAAAGATTCTTCTTATAATGCATTCCCTTTTCGTGTAAAACGCAATCTCTTGCCCTGAAACGGTGTTTAAGGTGAATACAAAGCTGTTTCATAGTGTGAAAAAGGTAAAGAACAGCGTTTCTAAGTAAAGATTCTTCTTATAATGCATTGCCTATTAGTCTAAAACACAATCTCTTACCCTGAAACGGTGTTTAAGGTGAATACAAAGCTGTTTCATAGTGTGAAAAAGGTAAAGAACAGAGTTTCAAAGTAAAGATTCTTCTTATAATGCATTCCCTTTTAGTCTAAAACACAATCTCTTGCTCTGAAAAAGTGTTTAATTTGAAAATAAAGCTGTTTCATAGTGTGAAAAAGGTAAAGAACAGAGTTTCTAAGTAAAGATTCTTCTTATAATGCATTCCCTTTTAGTCTAAAACACAATTTCTTGCCCTGCAACAGTGTTTACGGTGAATACAAAGCTGTTTCATAGTGTGAAAAAGGTAAAGAACAGAGTTTCTAAGTAAAGAGTCTTCTTATAATGCATTCCCTTTTAGTCTAAACACGATCTCTTGCCCTGCAACAGTGTTTAAGGTGAATACAAAGCTGTTTCATAGTGTGAGAAAGGTAAAGAACAGAGTTTCAAAGTAGATTCTTCTTATAATACATTCCCTTTTAGTCTAAACACAATCTCTTGCCCTGCAACAGTGTTTAAGGTGAATACAAAGCTGTTTCATAGTGTGAAAATGGTAAAGAACAGAGTTTCTAAGTAAAGATTCTTCTTATAATGCATTCCCTTTTAGTCTAAAACACAATATCTTGCCCTGAAACAGTGTTTAAGGTGAATACAAAGCTGTTTCATAGTGTGAAAAAGGTAAAGAACAGAGTTTCTAAGTAAAGATTCTTCTTATAATGCATTCCCTTTTAGTCTAAAACACAATTTCTTGCCCTGCAACAGTGTTTAAGGTCAATACAAAGCTGTTTCATAGTGTGAAAAAGGTAAAGAACAAAGTTTCTAAGTAAAGAGTCTTCTTATAATGCATTCCCTTTTAGTCTAAAACACAATCTCTTGCCCTGAAACAGTGTTTAAGGTGAATACAAAGCTGTTTCATAGTGTGAAAAAGGTAAAGAACAGAGTTTCAAAGTAAAGATTCTTCTTATAATACATTCCCTTTTAGTCTAAACACAATCTCTTGCCCTGCAACAGTGTTTAAGGTGAATACAAAGCTGTTTCATAGTGTGAAAAAGGTAAAGAACAGTTTCTAAGTAAAGATTCTTCTTATAATGCATTCCCTTTTAGTCTAAGACACAATCTCTTGCGCTCAAACTGTTTAATTTGAAAATAAAGCTGTTTCATAATGTGAAAAAGGTAAAGAACAGAGTTTCTAAGTAAAGATTCTTCTTATAATGCATTCCCTTTTAGTCTAAAACACAATCTCTTGCCCTGAAACAGTGTTTAAGGCGAATACAAAGCTGTTTCATAGTGTGAAAAAGGTAAAGAAAAGAGTTTCTAAGTAAAGATTCTTCTTATAATGCATTCCCTTTTAGTCTAAAACACAATCTCTTGCCCTGAAACAGTGTTTAAGTTGAATATAAAGCTGTTTCATTGTTTGAAAAAGGTAAAGAACAGAGTTTCTAAGAAAAGATTCTTCTTATAATGCATTCCCTTTTAGTCTAAACACGATCTCTTGCCCTGCAACAGTGTTTAAGGTGAATACAAAGTTTTTCATTGTGTAAAAAAGGTAAAGAACAGAGTTTCTAAGAAAAAATTCTTCTTATAATGCATTCCCTTTTAGTCTAAAACACAATCTCTTGCCCTGCAACAGTGTTTAAGTTGAATACAAAGCTGTTTCATAGTGTGAAAAAGGTAAAGAACAGTTTCTAAGTAAAGATTCTTCTTATAATGCATTCCCTTTTAGTCTAAAACACAATCTCTTGCCCTGAAACAGTGTTTAAGGTGAATACAAAGCTGTTTCATAGTGTGAAAAAAGTAAATAACAGTTTCTAAGTAAAGATTCTTCTTATAATGCATTCCCTTTAAGTCTAAAACACAATTTCTTGCCCTGCAACAGTGTTTAAGGTCAATACAAAGCTGTTTCATAGTGTGAAAAAGGTAAAGAACAAAGTTTCTAAGTAAAGAGTCTTCTTATAATGCATTCCCTTTTAGTCTAAAACACAATCTCTTGCCCTGAAACAGTGTTTAAGGTGAATACAAAGCTGTTTCATAGTGTGAAAAAGGTAAAGAACAGAGTTTCAAAGTAAAGATTCTTCTTATAATTCATTCCCTTTTAGTCGAAAACACAATCTCTTGCCCTGAAACAGTGTTTAAGGTGAATACAAAGCTGTTTCATAGTGTGAAAAAGGTAAAGAACAGTTTCTAAGTAAAGATTCTTCTTATAATGCATTCCCTTTTAGTGTAAACACGATCTCTTGCCCTGCAACAGTGTTTAAGGTGAATACAAAGTTTTTCATTGTGTAAAAAAGGTAAAGAACAGAGTTTCAAAGAAAAGATTCTTCTTATAATGCATTCCCTTTTAGTCTAAAACACAATCTCTTGCCCTGAAACAGTGTTTAAGGTGAATACAAAGCTGTTTCATAGTGTGAAAAAGGTAAAGAACAGAGTTTCTAAGAAAAGATTCTTCTTATAATGCATTCCCTTTTAGTCTAAACACGATCTCTTGCCCTGCAACAGTGTTTAAGGTGAATACAAAGCTGTTTCATAGTGTGAAAAAGGTAAAGAACAAAGTTTCTAAGTAAATAGTCTTCTTATAATGCATTCCCTTTTAGTCTAAAACACAATCTCTTGCCCTGAAACAGTGTTTAAGGTGAATACAAAGCTGTTTCATAGTGTGAAAAAGGTAAAGAACAGAGTTTCTAAATAAAGATTCTTCTTATAATGCATCCCCTTTTAGTCTAAAACACAATATCTTGCCCTGAAACAGTGTTTAAGGTGAATACAAAGCTGTTTCATAGTGTGAAAAA
Organism: Electrophorus electricus; assembly: GCF_041902795.1. Classification (NCBI taxonomy): domain Eukaryota; kingdom Metazoa; phylum Chordata; class Actinopteri; order Gymnotiformes; family Gymnotidae; genus Electrophorus; species Electrophorus electricus. The sequence continues at coordinate 17,008,348 of NC_137508.1, read as the reverse complement.
GGTAAAGAACAGAGTTTCTAAGTAAAGATTCTTCTTATAATGCATTCCCTTTTAGTCTAAAACACAATTTCTTGCCCTGCAACAGTGTTTAAGGTCAATACAAAGCTGTTTCATAGTGTGAAAAAGGTAAAGAACAAAGTTTCTAAGTAAAGAGTCTTCTTATAATGCATTCCCTTTTAGTCTAAAACACAATCTCTTGCCCTGAAACAGTGTTTACGGTGAATACAAAGCTGTTTCATAGTGTGAAAAAGGTAAAGAACAGAGTTTCAAAGTAAAGATTCTTCTTATAATACATTCCCTTTTAGTCTAAACACAATCTCTTGCCCTGCAACAGTGTTTAAGGTGAATACAAAGCTGTTTCATAGTGTGAAAATGGTAAAGAACAGAGTTTCTAAGTAAAGATTCTTCTTATAATGCATTCCCTTTTCGTGTAAAACGCAATCTCTTGCCCTGAAACGGTGTTTAAGGTGAATACAAAGCTGTTTCATAGTGTGAAAAAGGTAAAGAACAGCGTTTCTAAGTAAAGATTCTTCTTATAATGCATTGCCTATTAGTCTAAAACACAATCTCTTACCCTGAAACGGTGTTTAAGGTGAATACAAAGCTGTTTCATAGTGTGAAAAAGGTAAAGAACAGAGTTTCAAAGTAAAGATTCTTCTTATAATGCATTCCCTTTTAGTCTAAAACACAATCTCTTGCTCTGAAAAAGTGTTTAATTTGAAAATAAAGCTGTTTCATAGTGTGAAAAAGGTAAAGAACAGAGTTTCTAAGTAAAGATTCTTCTTATAATGCATTCCCTTTTAGTCTAAAACACAATTTCTTGCCCTGCAACAGTGTTTACGGTGAATACAAAGCTGTTTCATAGTGTGAAAAAGGTAAAGAACAGAGTTTCTAAGTAAAGAGTCTTCTTATAATGCATTCCCTTTTAGTCTAAACACGATCTCTTGCCCTGCAACAGTGTTTAAGGTGAATACAAAGCTGTTTCATAGTGTGAGAAAGGTAAAGAACAGAGTTTCAAAGTAGATTCTTCTTATAATACATTCCCTTTTAGTCTAAACACAATCTCTTGCCCTGCAACAGTGTTTAAGGTGAATACAAAGCTGTTTCATAGTGTGAAAATGGTAAAGAACAGAGTTTCTAAGTAAAGATTCTTCTTATAATGCATTCCCTTTTAGTCTAAAACACAATATCTTGCCCTGAAACAGTGTTTAAGGTGAATACAAAGCTGTTTCATAGTGTGAAAAAGGTAAAGAACAGAGTTTCTAAGTAAAGATTCTTCTTATAATGCATTCCCTTTTAGTCTAAAACACAATTTCTTGCCCTGCAACAGTGTTTAAGGTCAATACAAAGCTGTTTCATAGTGTGAAAAAGGTAAAGAACAAAGTTTCTAAGTAAAGAGTCTTCTTATAATGCATTCCCTTTTAGTCTAAAACACAATCTCTTGCCCTGAAACAGTGTTTAAGGTGAATACAAAGCTGTTTCATAGTGTGAAAAAGGTAAAGAACAGAGTTTCAAAGTAAAGATTCTTCTTATAATACATTCCCTTTTAGTCTAAACACAATCTCTTGCCCTGCAACAGTGTTTAAGGTGAATACAAAGCTGTTTCATAGTGTGAAAATGGTAAAGAACAGAGTTTCTAAGTAAAGATTCTTCTTATAATGCATTCCCTTTTCGTGTAAAACGCAATCTCTTGCCCTGAAACGGTGTTTAAGGTGAATACAAAGCTGTTTCATAGTGTGAAAAAGGTAAAGAACAGTTTCAAAGTAAAGATTCTTCTTATAATACATTCCCTTTTAGTCTAAAACACAATCTCTTGCTCTGAAAAAGTGTTTAATTTGAAAATAAAGCTGTTTCATAGTGTGAAAAAGGTAAAGAACAGAGTTTCTAAGTAAAGATTCTTCTAATAATGCATTCCCTTTTAGTCTAAACACGATCTCTTGCCCTGCAACAGTGTTTAAGGTGAATACAAAGCTGTTTCATTGTGTGAAAAAGGTAAAGAACAGAGTTTCAAAGTAAAGATTCTTCTTATAATGCATTCCCTTTTAGTCTAAATCACAATATCTTGCCCTGCAACAGTGTTTAAGGTGAATACAAAGCTGTTTCATAGTGTGAAAAAGGTAAAGAACAGAGTTTCAAAGTAAAGATTATTCCTATAATGCATTCCCTTTTAGTCTAAAATAAAATCTCTTGCCCTGAAACAGTGTTTAAGGTGAATACAAAGCTGTTTCATAGTGTGAAAAAGGTAAAGAACAGTTTCTAAGTAAAGATTCTTCTTATAATGCATTCCCTTTTAGTCTAAGACACAATCTCTTGCGCTCAAACTGTTTAATTTGAAAATAAAGCTGTTTCATAATGTGAAAAAGGTAAAGAACAGAGTTTCTAAGTAAAGATTCTTCTTATAATGCATTCCCTTTTAGTCTAAAACACAATCTCTTGCCCTGAAACAGTGTTTAAGTTGAATATAAAGCTGTTTCATTGTTTGAAAAAGGTAAAGAACAGAGTTTCTAAGAAAAGATTCTTCTTATAATGCATTCCCTTTTAGTCTAAACACGATCTCTTGCCCTGCAACAGTGTTTAAGGTGAATACAAAGTTTTTCATTGTGTAAAAAAGGTAAAGAACAGAGTTTCTAAGAAAAAATTCTTCTTATAATGCATTCCCTTTTAGTCTAAAACACAATCTCTTGCCCTGCAACAGTGTTTAAGTTGAATACAAAGCTGTTTCATAGTGTGAAAAAGGTAAAGAACAGTTTCTAAGTAAAGATTCTTCTTATAATGCATTCCCTTTTAGTCTAAAACACAATCTCTTGCCCTGAAACAGTGTTTAAGGTGAATACAAAGCTGTTTCATAGTGTGAAAAAAGTAAATAACAGTTTCTAAGTAAAGATTCTTCTTATAATGCATTCCCTTTTAGTCTAAAACACAATTTCTTGCCCTGCAACAGTGTTTAAGGTCAATACAAAGCTGTTTCATAGTGTGAAAAAGGTAAAGAACAAAGTTTCTAAGTAAAGAGTCTTCTTATAATGCATTCCCTTTTAGTCTAAAACACAATCTCTTGCCCTGAAACAGTGTTTAAGGTGAATACAAAGCTGTTTCATAGTGTGAAAAAGGTAAAGAACAGAGTTTCAAAGTAAAGATTCTTCTTATAATTCATTCCCTTTTAGTCGAAAACACAATCTCTTGCCCTGAAACAGTGTTTAAGGTGAATACAAAGCTGTTTCATAGTGTGAAAAAGGTAAAGAACAGTTTCTAAGTAAAGATTCTTCTTATAATGCATTCCCTTTTAGTCTAAAACACAATCTCTTGCCCTGCAACAGTGTTTAAGGTGAATACAAAGCTGTTCCATAGTGTGAAAAAGGTAAAGAACAGAGTTTCAAAGAAAAGATTCTTCTTATAATGCATTCCCTTTTAGTCTAAAACACAATCTCTTGCCCTGAAACAGTGTTTAAGGTGAATACAAAGCTGTTTCATAGTGTGAAAAAGGTAAAGAACAGAGTTTCTAAGAAAAGATTCTTCTTATAATGCATTCCCTTTTAGTCTAAACACGATCTCTTGCCCTGCAACAGTGTTTAAGGTGAATACAAAGCTGTTTCATAGTGTGAAAAAGGTAAAGAACAAAGTTTCTAAGTAAATAGTCTTCTTATAATGCATTCCCTTTTAGTCTAAAACACAATCTCTTGCCCTGAAACAGTGTTTAAGGTGAATACAAAGCTGTTTCATAGTGTGAAAAAGGTAAAGAACAGAGTTTCTAAATAAAGATTCTTCTTATAATGCATCCCCTTTTAGTCTAAAACACAATATCTTGCCCTGAAACAGTGTTTAAGGTGTATACAAAGCTGTTTCATAGTGTGAAAAAGGTAAAGAACAGAGTTTCTAAGTAAAGATTCTTCTTATAATGCATTCCCTTTTAGTCTAAAACACAATTTCTTGCCCTGCAACAGTGTTTAAGGTCAATACAAAGCTGTTTCATAGTGTGAAAAAGGTAAAGAACAAAGTTTCTAAGTAAAGAGTCTTCTTATAATGCATTCCCTTTTAGTCTAAAACACAATCTCTTGCCCTGAAACAGTGTTTAAGGTGAATACAAAGCTGTTTCATAGTGTGAAAAAGGTAAAGAACAGAGTTTCAAAGTAAAGATTCTTCTTATAATACATTCCCTTTTAGTCTAAACACAATCTCTTGCCCTGCAACAGTGTTTAAGGTGAATACAAAGCTGTTTCATAGTGTGAAAATGGTAAAGAACAGAGTTTCTAAGTAAAGATTCTTCTTATAATGCATTCCCTTTTCATGTAAAACGCAATCTCTTGCCCTGAAACGGTGTTTAAGGTGAATACAAAGCTGTTTCATAGTGTGAAAAAGGTAAAGAACAGAGTTTCTAAGTAAAGATTCTTCTTATAATGCATTGCCTATTAGTCTAAAACACAATCTCTTACCCTGAAACGGTGTTTAAGGTGAATACAAAGCTGTTTCATAGTGTGAAAAAGGTAAAGAACAGAGTTTCAAAGTAAAGATTCTTCTTATAATGCATTCCCTTTTAGTCTAAAACACAATCTCTTGCTCTGAAAAAGTGTTTAATTTGAAAATAAAGCTGTTTCATAGTGTGAAAAAGGTAAAGAACAGAGTTTCTAAGTAAAGATTCTTCTTATAATGCATTCCCTTTTAGTCTAAAACACAATTTCTTGCCCTGCAACAGTGTTTACGGTGAATACAAAGCTGTTTCATAGTGTGAAAAAGGTAAAGAACAGAGTTTCTAAGTAAAGAGTCTTCTTATAATGCATTCCCTTTTAGTCTAAACACGATCTCTTGCCCTGCAACAGTGTTTAAGGTGAATACAAAGCTGTTTCATAGTGTGAGAAAGGTAAAGAACAGAGTTTCAAAGTAGATTCTTCTTATAATACATTCCCTTTTAGTCTAAACACAATCTCTTGCCCTGAAACAGTGTTTAAGGTGAATACAAAGCTGTTTCATAGTGTGAAAAAGGTAAAGAACAAAGTTTCTAAGTAAAGAGTCTTCTTATAATGCATTCCCTTTTAGTCTAAAACACAATCTCTTGCCCTGAAACAGTGTTTAAGGTGAATACAAAGCTGTTTCATAGTGTGAAAAAGGTAAAGAACAGAGTTTCAAAGTAAAGATTCTTCTTATAATACATTCCCTTTTAGTCTAAACACAATCTCTTGCCCTGCAACAGTGTTTAAGGTGAATACAAAGCTGTTTCATAGTGTGAAAATGGTAAAGAACAGAGTTTCTAAGTAAAGATTCTTCTTATAATGCATTCCCTTTTCGTGTAAAACGCAATCTCTTGCCCTGAAACGGTGTTTAAGGTGAATACAAAGCTGTTTCATAGTGTGAAAAAGGTAAAGAACAGTTTCAAAGTAAAGATTCTTCTTATAATACATTCCCTTTTAGTCTAAGACACAATCTCTTGCGCTCAAACTGTTTAATTTGAAAATAAAGCTGTTTCATAATGTGAAAAAGGTAAAGAACAGAGTTTCTAAGTAAAGATTCTTCTTATAATGCATTCCCTTTTAGTCTAAAACACAATCTCTTGCCCTGAAACAGTGTTTAAGTTGAATATAAAGCTGTTTCATTGTTTGAAAAAGGTAAAGAACAGAGTTTCTAAGAAAAGATTCTTCTTATAATGCATTCCCTTTTAGTCTAAACACGATCTCTTGCCCTGCAACAGTGTTTAAGGTGAATACAAAGTTTTTCATTGTGTAAAAAAGGTAAGGAACAGAGTTTCTAAGAAAAAATTCTTCTTATAATGCATTCCCTTTTAGTCTAAAACACAATCTCTTGCCCTGCAACAGTGTTTAAGTTGAATACAAAGCTGTTTCATAGTGTGAAAAAGGTAAAGAACAGTTTCTAAGTAAAGATTCTTCTTATAATGCATTCCCTTTTAGTCTAAAACACAATCTCTTGCCCTGAAACAGTGTTTAAGGTGAATACAAAGCTGTTTCATAGTGTGAAAAAAGTAAATAACAGTTTCTAAGTAAAGATTCTTCTTATAATGCATTCCCTTTTAGTCTAAAACACAATTTCTTGCCCTGCAACAGTGTTTAAGGTCAATACAAAGCTGTTTCATAGTGTGAAAAAGGTAAAGAACAAAGTTTCTAAGTAAAGAGTCTTCTTATAATGCATTCCCTTTTAGTCTAAAACACAATCTCTTGCCCTGAAACAGTGTTTAAGGTGAATACAAAGCTGTTTCATAGTGTGAAAAAGGTAAAGAACAGAGTTTCAAAGTAAAGATTCTTCTTATAATTCATTCCCTTTTAGTCGAAAACACAATCTCTTGCCCTGAAACAGTGTTTAAGGTGAATACAAAGCTGTTTCATAGTGTGAAAAAGGTAAAGAACAGTTTCTAAGTAAAGATTCTTCTTATAATGCATTCCCTTTTAGTCTAAAACACAATCTCTTGCCCTGCAACAGTGTTTAAGGTGAATACAAAGCTGTTCCATAGTGTGAAAAAGGTAAAGAACAGAGTTTCAAAGAAAAGATTCTTCTTATAATGCATTCCCTTTTAGTCTAAAACACAATCTCTTGCCCTGAAACAGTGTTTAAGGTGAATACAAAGCTGTTTCATAGTGTGAAAAAGGTAAAGAACAGAGTTTCTAAGAAAAGATTCTTCTTATAATGCATTCCCTTTTAGTCTAAACACGATCTCTTGCCCTGCAACAGTGTTTAAGGTGAATACAAAGCTGTTTCATAGTGTGAAAAAGGTAAAGAACAAAGTTTCTAAGTAAATAGTCTTCTTATAATGCATTCCCTTTTAGTCTAAAACACAATCTCTTGCCCTGAAACAGTGTTTAAGGTGAATACAAAGCTGTTTCATAGTGTGAAAAAGGTAAAGAACAGAGTTTCTAAATAAAGATTCTTCTTATAATGCATCCCCTTTTAGTCTAAAACACAATATCTTGCCCTGAAACAGTGTTTAAGGTGTATACAAAGCTGTTTCATAGTGTGAAAAAGGTAAAGAACAGAGTTTCTAATTAAAGATTCTTCTTATAATGCATTCCCTTTTAGTCTAAAACACAATTTCTTGCCCTGCAACAGTGTTTAAGGTCAATACAAAGCTGTTTCATAGTGTGAAAAAGGTAAAGAACAAAGTTTCTAAGTAAAGAGTCTTCTTATAATGCATTCCCTTTTAGTCTAAAACACAATCTCTTGCCCTGAAACAGTGTTTAAGGTGAATACAAAGCTGTTTCATAGTGTGAAAAAGGTAAAGAACAGAGTTTCAAAGTAAAGATTCTTCTTATAATACATTCCCTTTTAGTCTAAACACAATCTCTTGCCCTGCAACAGTGTTTAAGGTGAATACAAAGCTGTTTCATAGTGTGAAAATGGTAAAGAACAGAGTTTCTAAGTAAAGATTCTTCTTATAATGCATTCCCTTTTCATGTAAAACGCAATCTCTTGCCCTGAAACGGTGTTTAAGGTGAATACAAAGCTGTTTCATAGTGTGAAAAAGGTAAAGAACAGAGTTTCTAAGTAAAGATTCTTCTTATAATGCATTGCCTATTAGTCTAAAACACAATCTCTTACCCTGAAACGGTGTTTAAGGTGAATACAAAGCTGTTTCATAGTGTGAAAAAGGTAAAGAACAGAGTTTCAAAGTAAAGATTCTTCTTATAATGCATTCCCTTTTAGTCTAAAACACAATCTCTTGCTCTGAAAAAGTGTTTAATTTGAAAATAAAGCTGTTTCATAGTGTGAAAAAGGTAAAGAACAGAGTTTCTAAGTAAAGATTCTTCTTATAATGCATTCCCTTTTAGTCTAAAACACAATTTCTTGCCCTGCAACAGTGTTTACGGTGAATACAAAGCTGTTTCATAGTGTGAAAAAGGTAAAGAACAGAGTTTCTAAGTAAAGAGTCTTCTTATAATGCATTCCCTTTTAGTCTAAACACGATCTCTTGCCCTGCAACAGTGTTTAAGGTGAATACAAAGCTGTTTCATAGTGTGAGAAAGGTAAAGAACAGAGTTTCAAAGTAGATTCTTCTTATAATACATTCCCTTTTAGTCTAAACACAATCTCTTGCCCTGCAACAGTGTTTAAGGTGAATACAAAGCTGTTTCATAGTGTGAAAAAGGTAAAGAACAAAGTTTCTAAGTAAAGAGTCTTCTTATAATGCATTCCCTTTTAGTCTAAAACACAATCTCTTGCCCTGAAACAGTGTTTAAGGTGAATACAAAGCTGTTTCATAGTGTGAAAAAGGTAAAGAACAGAGTTTCAAAGTAAAGATTCTTCTTATAATGCATTCCCTTTTAGTCTAAAACACAATTTCTTGCCCTGCAACAGTGTTTAATGTGAATACAAAGCTGTTTCATAGTGTGAAAAAGGTAAAGAACAGAGTTTCTAAGTAAAGAGTCTTCTTATAATGCATTCCCTTTTAGTCTAAACACGATCTCTTGCCCTGCAACAGTGTTTAAGGTGAATACAAAGCTGTTTCATAGTGTGAAAAAGGTAAAGAACAGAGTTTCAAAGTAAAGATTCTTCTTATAATTCATTCCCTTTTAGTCGAAAACACAATCTCTTGCCCTGCAACAGTGTTTAAGTTGAATACAAAGCTGTTTCATAGTGTGAAAAAGGTAAAGAACAGTTTCTAAGTAAAGATTCTTCTTATAATGCATTCCCTTTTAGTCTAAAACACAATCTCTTGCCCTGAAACAGTGTTTAAGGTGAATACAAAGCTGTTTCATAGTGTGAAAAAAGTAAATAACAGTTTCTAAGTAAAGATTCTTCTTATAATGCATTCCCTTTTAGTCTAAAACACAATTTCTTGCCCTGCAACAGTGTTTAAGGTCAATACAAAGCTGTTTCATAGTGTGAAAAAGGTAAAGAACAAAGTTTCTAAGTAAAGAGTCTTCTTATAATGCATTCCCTTTTAGTCTAAAACACAATCTCTTGCCCTGAAACAGTGTTTAAGGTGAATACAAAGCTGTTTCATAGTGTGAAAAAGGTAAAGAACAGAGTTTCAAAGTAAAGATTCTTCTTATAATTCATTCCCTTTTAGTCGAAAACACAATCTCTTGCCCTGAAACAGTGTTTAAGGTGAATACAAAGCTGTTTCATAGTGTGAAAAAGGTAAAGAACAGTTTCTAAGTAAAGATTCTTCTTATAATGCATTCCCTTTTAGTCTAAAACACAATCTCTTGCCCTGCAACAGTGTTTAAGGTGAATAAAAAGCTGTTCCATAGTGTGAAAAAGGTAAAGAACAGAGTTTCAAAGAAAAGATTCTTCTTATAATGCATTCCCTTTTAGTCTAAAACACAATCTCTTGCCCTGAAACAGTGTTTAAGGTGAATACAAAGCTGTTTCATAGTGTGAAAAAGGTAAAGAACAGAGTTTCTAAGAAAAGATTCTTCTTATAATGCATTCCCTTTTAGTCTAAACACGATCTCTTGCCCTGCAACAGTGTTTAAGGTGAATACAAAGCTGTTTCATAGTGTGAAAAAGGTAAAGAACAAAGTTTCTAAGTAAATAGTCTTCTTATAATGCATTCCCTTTTAGTCTAAAACACAATCTCTTGCCCTGAAACAGTGTTTAAGGTGAATACAAAGCTGTTTCATAGTGTGAAAAAGGTAAAGAACAGAGTTTCTAAATAAAGATTCTTCTTATAATGCATCCCCTTTTAGTCTAAAACACAATATCTTGCCCTGAAACAGTGTTTAAGGTGTATACAAAGCTGTTTCATAGTGTGAAAAAGGTAAAGAACAGAGTTTCTAATTAAAGATTCTTCTTATAATGCATTCCCTTTTAGTCTAAAACACAATTTCTTGCCCTGCAACAGTGTTTAAGGTCAATACAAAGCTGTTTCATAGTGTGAAAAAGGTAAAGAACAAAGTTTCTAAGTAAAGAGTCTTCTTATAATGCATTCCCTTTTAGTCTAAAACACAATCTCTTGCCCTGAAACAGTGTTTAAGGTGAATACAAAGCTGTTTCATAGTGTGAAAAAGGTAAAGAACAGAGTTTCAAAGTAAAGATTCTTCTTATAATACATTCCCTTTTAGTCTAAACACAATCTCTTGCCCTGCAACAGTGTTTAAGGTGAATACAAAGCTGTTTCATAGTGTGAAAATGGTAAAGAACAGAGTTTCTAAGTAAAGATTCTTCTTATAATGCATTCCCTTTTCATGTAAAACGCAATCTCTTGCCCTGAAACGGTGTTTAAGGTGAATACAAAGCTGTTTCATAGTGTGAAAAAGGTAAAGAACAGAGTTTCTAAGTAAAGATTCTTCTTATAATGCATTGCCTATTAGTCTAAAACACAATCTCTTACCCTGAAACGGTGTTTAAGGTGAATACAAAGCTGTTTCATAGTGTGAAAAAGGTAAAGAACAGAGTTTCAAAGTAAAGATTCTTCTTATAATGCATTCCCTTTTAGTCTAAAACACAATCTCTTGCTCTGAAAAAGTGTTTAATTTGAAAATAAAGCTGTTTCATAGTGTGAAAAAGGTAAAGAACAGAGTTTCTAAGTAAAGATTCTTCTTATAATGCATTCCCTTTTAGTCTAAAACACAATTTCTTGCCCTGCAACAGTGTTTACGGTGAATACAAAGCTGTTTCATAGTGTGAAAAAGGTAAAGAACAGAGTTTCTAAGTAAAGAGTCTTCTTATAATGCATTCCCTTTTAGTCTAAACACGATCTCTTGCCCTGCAACAGTGTTTAAGGTGAATACAAAGCTGTTTCATAGTGTGAGAAAGGTAAAGAACAGAGTTTCAAAGTAGATTCTTCTTATAATACATTCCCTTTTAGTCTAAACACAATCTCTTGCCCTGCAACAGTGTTTAAGGTGAATACAAAGCTGTTTCATAGTGTGAAAAAGGTAAAGAACAAAGTTTCTAAGTAAAGAGTCTTCTTATAATGCATTCCCTTTTAGTCTAAAACACAATCTCTTGCCCTGAAACAGTGTTTAAGGTGAATACAAAGCTGTTTCATAGTGTGAAAAAGGTAAAGAACAGAGTTTCAAAGTAAAGATTCTTCTTATAATACATTCCCTTTTAGTCTAAACACAATCTCTTGCCCTGCAACAGTGTTTAAGGTGAATACAAAGCTGTTTCATAGTGTGAAAATGGTAAAGAACAGAGTTTCTAAGTAAAGATTCTTCTTATAATGCATTCCCTTTTCGTGTAAAACGCAATCTCTTGCCCTGAAACGGTGTTTAAGGTGAATACAAAGCTGTTTCATAGTGTGAAAAAGGTAAAGAACAGTTTCAAAGTAAAGATTCTTCTTATAATACATTCCCTTTTAGTCTAAAACACAATCTCTTGCTCTGAAAAAGTGTTTAATTTGAAAATAAAGCTGTTTCATAGTGTGAAAAAGGTAAAGAACAGAGTTTCTAAGTAAAGATTCTTCTTATAATGCATTCCCTTTTAGTCTAAAACACAATTTCTTGCCCTGCAACAGTGTTTAATGTGAATACAAAGCTGTTTCATAGTGTGAAAAAGGTAAAGAACAGAGTTTCTAAGTAAAGAGTCTTCTTATAATGCATTCCCTTTTAGTCTAAACACGATCTCTTGCCCTGCAACAGTGTTTAAGGTGAATACAAAGCTGTTTCATAGTGTGAAAAAGGTAAAGAACAGAGTTTCAAAGTAAAGATTCTTCTTATAATTCATTCCCTTTTAGTCGAAAACACAATCTCTTGCCCTGAAACAGTGTTTAAGGTGAATACAAAGCTGTTTCATAGTGTGAAAAAGGTAAAGAACAGTTTCTAAGTAAAGATTCTTCTTATAATGCATTCCCTTTTAGTCTAAAACACAATCTCTTGCCCTGCAACAGTGTTTAAGGTGAATACAAAGCTGTTCCATAGTGTGAAAAAGGTAAAGAACAGAGTTTCAAAGAAAAGATTCTTCTTATAATGCATTCCCTTTTAGTCTAAAACACAATCTCTTGCCCTGAAACAGTGTTTAAGGTGAATACAAAGCTGTTTCATAGTGTGAAAAAGGTAAAGAATAGAGTTTCTAAGAAAAGATTCTTCTTATAATGCATTCCCTTTTAGTCTAAACACGATCTCTTGCCCTGCAACAGTGTTTAAGGTGAATACAAAGCTGTTTCATAGTGTGAAAAAGGTAAAGAACAAAGTTTCTAAGTAAAGAGTCTTCTTATAATGCATTCCCTTTTAGTCTAAAACACAATCTCTTGCCCTGAAACAGTGTTTAAGGTGAATACAAAGCTGTTTCATAGTGTGAAAAAGGTAAAGAACAGAGTTTCTAAATAAAGATTCTTCTTATAATGCATCCCCTTTTAGTCTAAAACACAATATCTTGCCCTGAAACAGTGTTTAAGGTGAATACAAAGCTGTTTCATAGTGTGAAAAAGGTAAAGAACAGAGTTTCTAAGTAAAGATTCTTCTTATAATGCATTCCCTTTTAGTCTAAAACACAATTTCTTGCCCTGCAACAGTGTTTAAGGTCAATACAAAGCTGTTTCATAGTGTGAAAAAGGTAAAGAACAAAGTTTCTAAGTAAAGAGTCTTCTTATAATGCATTCCCTTTTAGTCTAAAACACAATCTCTTGCTCTGAAAAAGTGTTTAATTTGAAAATAAAGCTGTTTCATAGTGTGAAAAAGGTAAAGAACAGAGTTTCTAAGTAAAGATTCTTCTTATAATGCATTCCCTTTTAGTCTAAAACACAATTTCTTGCCCTGCAACAGTGTTTACGGTGAATACAAAGCTGTTTCATAGTGTGAAAAAGGTAAAGAACAGAGTTTCTAAGTAAAGAGTCTTCTTATAATGCATTCCCTTTTAGTCTAAACACGATCTCTTGCCCTGCAACAGTGTTTAAGGTGAATACAAAGCTGTTTCATAGTGTGAGAAAGGTAAAGAACAGAGTTTCAAAGTAGATTCTTCTTATAATACATTCCCTTTTAGTCTAAACACAATCTCTTGCCCTGCAACAGTGTTTAAGGTGAATACAAAGCTGTTTCATAGTGTGAAAAAGGTAAAGAACAAAGTTTCTAAGTAAAGAGTCTTCTTATAATGCATTCCCTTTTAGTCTAAAACACAATCTCTTGCCCTGAAACAGTGTTTAAGGTGAATACAAAGCTGTTTCATAGTGTGAAAAAGGTAAAGAACAGAGTTTCAAAGTAAAGATTCTTCTTATAATACATTCCCTTTTAGTCTAAACACAATCTCTTGCCCTGCAACAGTGTTTAAGGTGAATACAAAGCTGTTTCATAGTGTGAAAATTTTAAAGAACAGAGTTTCTAAGTAAAGATTCTTCTTATAATGCATTCCCTTTTCGTGTAAAACGCAATCTCTTGCCCTGAAACGGTGTTTAAGGTGAATACAAAGCTGTTTCATAGTGTGAAAAAGGTAAAGAACAGTTTCAAAGTAAAGATTCTTCTTATAATACATTCCCTTTTAGTCTAAAACACAATCTCTTGCTCTGAAAAAGTGTTTAATTTGAAAATAAAGCTGTTTCATAGTGTGAAAAAGGTAAAGAACAGAGTTACTAAGTAAAGATTCTTCTTATAATGCATTCCCTTTTAGTCTAAAACACAATTTCTTGCCCTGCAACAGTGTTTAATGTGAATACAAAGCTGTTTCATAGTGTGAAAAAGGTAAAGAACAGAGTTTCTAAGTAAAGAGTCTTCTTATAATGCATTCCCTTTTAGTCTAAACACGATCTCTTGCCCTGCAACAGTGTTTAAGGTGAATACAAAGCTGTTTCATAGTGTGAAAAAGGTAAAGAACAGAGTTTCTAAGTAAAGAGTCTTCTTATAATGCATTCCCTTTTAGTCTAAAACACAATCTCTTGCCCTGAAACAGTGTTTAAGGTGAATACAAAGCTGTTTCATAGTGTGAAAAAGGTAAAGAACAGAGTTTCAAAGTAAAGATTCTTCTTATAATTCATTCCCTTTTAGTCGAAAACACAATCTCTTGCCCTGAAACAGTGTTTAAGGTGAATACAAAGCTGTTTCATAGTGTGAAAAAGGTAAAGAACAGTTTCTAAGTAAAGATTCTTCTTATAATGCATTCCCTTTTAGTCTAAAACACAATCTCTTGCCCTGCAACAGTGTTTAAGGTGAATACAAAGCTGTTCCATAGTGTGAAAAAGGTAAAGAACAGAGTTTCAAAGAAAAGATTCTTCTTATAATGCATTCCCTTTTAGTCTAAAACACAATCTCTTGCCCTGAAACAGTGTTTAAGGTGAATACAAAGCTGTTTCATAGTGTGAAAAAGGTAAAGAACAGAGTTTCTAAGAAAAGATTCTTCTTATAATGCATTCCCTTTTAGTCTAAACACGATCTCTTGCCCTGCAACAGTGTTTAAGGTGAATACAAAGCTGTTTCATAGTGTGAAAAAGGTAAAGAACAAAGTTTCTAAGTAAATAGTCTTCTTATAATGCATTCCCTTTTAGTCTAAAACACAATCTCTTGCCCTGAAACAGTGTTTAAGTTGAATACAAAGCTGTTTCATAGTGTGAAAAAGGTAAAGAACAGTTTCTAAGTAAAGATTCTTCTTATAATGCATTCCCTTTTAGTCTAAAACACAATCTCTTGCCCTGAAACAGTGTTTAAGGTGAATACAAAGCTGTTTCATAGTGTGAAAAAAGTAAATAACAGTTTCTAAGTAAAGATTCTTCTTATAATGCATTCCCTTTTAGTCTAAAACACAATTTCTTGCCCTGCAACAGTGTTTAAGGTCAATACAAAGCTGTTTCATAGTGTGAAAAAGGTAAAGAACAAAGTTTCTAAGTAAAGAGTCTTCTTATAATGCATTCCCTTTTAGTCTAAAACACAATCTCTTGCCCTGAAACAGTGTTTAAGGTGAATACAAAGCTGTTTCATAGTGTGAAAAAGGTAAAGAACAGAGTTTCAAAGTAAAGATTCTTCTTATAATTCATTCCCTTTTAGTCGAAAACACAATCTCTTGCCCTGAAACAGTGTTTAAGGTGAATACAAAGCTGTTTCATAGTGTGAAAAAGGTAAAGAACAGTTTCTAAGTAAAGATTCTTCTTATAATGCATTCCCTTTTAGTCTAAAACACAATCTCTTGCCCTGCAACAGTGTTTAAGGTGAATACAAAGCTGTTCCATAGTGTGAAAAAGGTAAAGAACAGAGTTTCAAAGAAAAGATTCTTCTTATAATGCATTCCCTTTTAGTCTAAAACACAATCTCTTGCCCTGAAACAGTGTTTAAGGTGAATACAAAGCTGTTTCATAGTGTGAAAAAGGTAAAGAACAGAGTTTCTAAGAAAAGATTCTTCTTATAATGCATTCCCTTTTAGTCTAAACACGATCTCTTGCCCTGCAACAGTGTTTAAGGTGAATACAAAGCTGTTTCATAGTGTGAAAAAGGTAAAGAACAAAGTTTCTAAGTAAATAGTCTTCTTATAATGCATTCCCTTTTAGTCTAAAACACAATCTCTTGCCCTGAAACAGTGTTTAAGGTGAATACAAAGCTGTTTCATAGTGTGAAAAAGGTAAAGAACAGAGTTTCTAAATAAAGATTCTTCTTATAATGCATCCCCTTTTAGTCTAAAACACAATATCTTGCCCTGAAACAGTGTTTAAGGTGTATACAAAGCTGTTTCATAGTGTGAAAAAGGTAAAGAACAGAGTTTCTAATTAAAGATTCTTCTTATAATGCATTCCCTTTTAGTCTAAAACACAATTTCTTGCCCTGCAACAGTGTTTAAGGTCAATACAAAGCTGTTTCATAGTGTGAAAAAGGTAAAGAACAAAGTTTCTAAGTAAAGAGTCTTCTTATAATGCATTCCCTTTTAGTCTAAAACACAATCTCTTGCCCTGAAACAGTGTTTAAGGTGAATACAAAGCTGTTTCATAGTGTGAAAAAGGTAAAGAACAGAGTTTCAAAGTAAAGATTCTTCTTATAATACATTCCCTTTTAGTCTAAACACAATCTCTTGCCCTGCAACAGTGTTTAAGGTGAATACAAAGCTGTTTCATAGTGTGAAAATGGTAAAGAACAGAGTTTCTAAGTAAAGATTCTTCTTATAATGCATTCCCTTTTCATGTAAAACGCAATCTCTTGCCCTGAAACGGTGTTTAAGGTGAATACAAAGCTGTTTCATAGTGTGAAAAAGGTAAAGAACAGAGTTTCTAAGTAAAGATTCTTCTTATAATGCATTGCCTATTAGTCTAAAACACAATCTCTTACCCTGAAACGGTGTTTAAGGTGAATACAAAGCTGTTTCATAGTGTGAAAAAGGTAAAGAACAGAGTTTCAAAGTAAAGATTCTTCTTATAATGCATTCCCTTTTAGTCTAAAACACAATCTCTTGCTCTGAAAAAGTGTTTAATTTGAAAATAAAGCTGTTTCATAGTGTGAAAAAGGTAAAGAACAGAGTTTCTAAGTAAAGATTCTTCTTATAATGCATTCCCTTTTAGTCTAAAACACAATTTCTTGCCCTGCAACAGTGTTTACGGTGAATACAAAGCTGTTTCATAGTGTGAAAAAGGTAAAGAACAGAGTTTCTAAGTAAAGAGTCTTCTTATAATGCATTCCCTTTTAGTCTAAACACGATCTCTTGCCCTGCAACAGTGTTTAAGGTGAATACAAAGCTGTTTCATAGTGTGAGAAAGGTAAAGAACAGAGTTTCAAAGTAGATTCTTCTTATAATACATTCCCTTTTAGTCTAAACACAATCTCTTGCCCTGCAACAGTGTTTAAGGTGAATACAAAGCTGTTTCATAGTGTGAAAAAGGTAAAGAACAAAGTTTCTAAGTAAAGAGTCTTCTTATAATGCATTCCCTTTTAGTCTAAAACACAATCTCTTGCCCTGAAACAGTGTTTAAGGTGAATACAAAGCTGTTTCATAGTGTGAAAAAGGTAAAGAACAGAGTTTCTAAATAAAGATTCTTCTTATAATGCATCCCCTTTTAGTCTAAAACACAATATCTTGCCCTGAAACAGTGTTTAAGGTGTATACAAAGCTGTTTCATAGTGTGAAAAAGGTAAAGAACAGAGTTTCTAATTAAAGATTCTTCTTATAATGCATTCCCTTTTAGTCTAAAACACAATTTCTTGCCCTGCAACAGTGTTTAAGGTCAATACAAAGCTGTTTCATAGTGTGAAAAAGGTAAAGAACAAAGTTTCTAAGTAAAGAGTCTTCTTATAATGCATTCCCTTTTAGTCTAAAACACAATCTCTTGCCCTGAAACAGTGTTTAAGGTGAATACAAAGCTGTTTCATAGTGTGAAAAAGGTAAAGAACAGAGTTTCAAAGTAAAGATTCTTCTTATAATACATTCCCTTTTAGTCTAAACACAATCTCTTGCCCTGCAACAGTGTTTAAGGTGAATACAAAGCTGTTTCATAGTGTGAAAATGGTAAAGAACAGAGTTTCTAAGTAAAGATTCTTCTTATAATGCATTCCCTTTTCATGTAAAACGCAATCTCTTGCCCTGAAACGGTGTTTAAGGTGAATACAAAGCTGTTTCATAGTGTGAAAAAGGTAAAGAACAGAGTTTCTAAGTAAAGATTCTTCTTATAATGCATTGCCTATTAGTCTAAAACACAATCTCTTACCCTGAAACGGTGTTTAAGGTGAATACAAAGCTGTTTCATAGTGTGAAAAAGGTAAAGAACAGAGTTTCAAAGTAAAGATTCTTCTTATAATGCATTCCCTTTTAGTCTAAAACACAATCTCTTGCTCTGAAAAAGTGTTTAATTTGAAAATAAAGCTGTTTCATAGTGTGAAAAAGGTAAAGAACAGAGTTTCTAAGTAAAGATTCTTCTTATAATGCATTCCCTTTTAGTCTAAAACACAATTTCTTGCCCTGCAACAGTGTTTACGGTGAATACAAAGCTGTTTCATAGTGTGAAAAAGGTAAAGAACAGAGTTTCTAAGTAAAGAGTCTTCTTATAATGCATTCCCTTTTAGTCTAAACACGATCTCTTGCCCTGCAACAGTGTTTAAGGTGAATACAAAGCTGTTTCATAGTGTGAGAAAGGTAAAGAACAGAGTTTCAAAGTAGATTCTTCTTATAATACATTCCCTTTTAGTCTAAACACAATCTCTTGCCCTGCAACAGTGTTTAAGGTGAATACAAAGCTGTTTCATAGTGTGAAAAAGGTAAAGAACAAAGTTTCTAAGTAAAGAGTCTTCTTATAATGCATTCCCTTTTAGTCTAAAACACAATCTCTTGCCCTGAAACAGTGTTTAAGGTGAATACAAAGCTGTTTCATAGTGTGAAAAAGGTAAAGAACAGAGTTTCAAAGTAAAGATTCTTCTTATAATACATTCCCTTTTAGTCTAAACACAATCTCTTGCCCTGCAACAGTGTTTAAGGTGAATACAAAGCTGTTTCATAGTGTGAAAATGGTAAAGAACAGAGTTTCTAAGTAAAGATTCTTCTTATAATGCATTCCCTTTTCGTGTAAAACGCAATCTCTTGCCCTGAAACGGTGTTTAAGGTGAATACAAAGCTGTTTCATAGTGTGAAAAAGGTAAAGAACAGTTTCAAAGTAAAGATTCTTCTTATAATACATTCCCTTTTAGTCTAAAACACAATCTCTTGCTCTGAAAAAGTGTTTAATTTGAAAATAAAGCTGTTTCATAGTGTGAAAAAGGTAAAGAACAGAGTTTCTAAGTAAAGATTCTTCTTATAATGCATTCCCTTTTAGTCTAAAACACAATTTCTTGCCCTGCAACAGTGTTTAATGTGAATACAAAGCTGTTTCATAGTGTGAAAAAGGTAAAGAACAGAGTTTCTAAGTAAAGAGTCTTCTTATAATGCATTCCCTTTTAGTCTAAACACGATCTCTTGCCCTGCAACAGTGTTTAAGGTGAATACAAAGCTGTTTCATAGTGTGAAAAAGGTAAAGAACAGAGTTTCAAAGTAAAGATTCTTCTTATAATTCATTCCCTTTTAGTCGAAAACACAATCTCTTGCCCTGAAACAGTGTTTAAGGTGAATACAAAGCTGTTTCATAGTGTGAAAAAGGTAAAGAACAGTTTCTAAGTAAAGATTCTTCTTATAATGCATTCCCTTTTAGTCTAAAACACAATCTCTTGCCCTGCAACAGTGTTTAAGGTGAATACAAAGCTGTTCCATAGTGTGAAAAAGGTAAAGAACAGAGTTTCAAAGAAAAGATTCTTCTTATAATGCATTCCCTTTTAGTCTAAAACACAATCTCTTGCCCTGAAACAGTGTTTAAGGTGAATACAAAGCTGTTTCATAGTGTGAAAAAGGTAAAGAATAGAGTTTCTAAGAAAAGATTCTTCTTATAATGCATTCCCTTTTAGTCTAAACACGATCTCTTGCCCTGCAACAGTGTTTAAGGTGAATACAAAGCTGTTTCATAGTGTGAAAAAGGTAAAGAACAAAGTTTCTAAGTAAAGAGTCTTCTTATAATGCATTCCCTTTTAGTCTAAAACACAATCTCTTGCCCTGAAACAGTGTTTAAGGTGAATACAAAGCTGTTTCATAGTGTGAAAAAGGTAAAGAACAGAGTTTCTAAATAAAGATTCTTCTTATAATGCATCCCCTTTTAGTCTAAAACACAATATCTTGCCCTGAAACAGTGTTTAAGGTGAATACAAAGCTGTTTCATAGTGTGAAAAAGGTAAAGAACAGAGTTTCTAAGTAAAGATTCTTCTTATAATGCATTCCCTTTTAGTCTAAAACACAATTTCTTGCCCTGCAACAGTGTTTAAGGTCAATACAAAGCTGTTTCATAGTGTGAAAAAGGTAAAGAACAAAGTTTCTAAGTAAAGAGTCTTCTTATAATGCATTCCCTTTTAGTCTAAAACACAATCTCTTGCTCTGAAAAAGTGTTTAATTTGAAAATAAAGCTGTTTCATAGTGTGAAAAAGGTAAAGAACAGAGTTTCTAAGTAAAGATTCTTCTTATAATGCATTCCCTTTTAGTCTAAAACACAATTTCTTGCCCTGCAACAGTGTTTACGGTGAATACAAAGCTGTTTCATAGTGTGAAAAAGGTAAAGAACAGAGTTTCTAAGTAAAGAGTCTTCTTATAATGCATTCCCTTTTAGTCTAAACACGATCTCTTGCCCTGCAACAGTGTTTAAGGTGAATACAAAGCTGTTTCATAGTGTGAGAAAGGTAAAGAACAGAGTTTCAAAGTAGATTCTTCTTATAATACATTCCCTTTTAGTCTAAACACAATCTCTTGCCCTGCAACAGTGTTTAAGGTGAATACAAAGCTGTTTCATAGTGTGAAAAAGGTAAAGAACAAAGTTTCTAAGTAAAGAGTCTTCTTATAATGCATTCCCTTTTAGTCTAAAACACAATCTCTTGCCCTGAAACAGTGTTTAAGGTGAATACAAAGCTGTTTCATAGTGTGAAAAAGGTAAAGAACAGAGTTTCAAAGTAAAGATTCTTCTTATAATACATTCCCTTTTAGTCTAAACACAATCTCTTGCCCTGCAACAGTGTTTAAGGTGAATACAAAGCTGTTTCATAGTGTGAAAATGGTAAAGAACAGAGTTTCTAAGTAAAGATTCTTCTTATAATGCATTCCCTTTTCGTGTAAAACGCAATCTCTTGCCCTGAAACGGTGTTTAAGGTGAATACAAAGCTGTTTCATAGTGTGAAAAAGGTAAAGAACAGTTTCAAAGTAAAGATTCTTCTTATAATACATTCCCTTTTAGTCTAAAACACAATCTCTTGCTCTGAAAAAGTGTTTAATTTGAAAATAAAGCTGTTTCATAGTGTGAAAAAGGTAAAGAACAGAGTTACTAAGTAAAGATTCTTCTTATAATGCATTCCCTTTTAGTCTAAAACACAATTTCTTGCCCTGCAACAGTGTTTAATGTGAATACAAAGCTGTTTCATAGTGTGAAAAAGGTAAAGAACAGAGTTTCTAAGTAAAGAGTCTTCTTATAATGCATTCCCTTTTAGTCTAAACACGATCTCTTGCCCTGCAACAGTGTTTAAGGTGAATACAAAGCTGTTTCATAGTGTGAAAAAGGTAAAGAACAGAGTTTCTAAGTAAAGAGTCTTCTTATAATGCATTCCCTTTTAGTCTAAAACACAATCTCTTGCCCTGAAACAGTGTTTAAGGTGAATACAAAGCTGTTTCATAGTGTGAAAAAGGTAAAGAACAGAGTTTCAAAGTAAAGATTCTTCTTATAATTCATTCCCTTTTAGTCGAAAACACAATCTCTTGCCCTGAAACAGTGTTTAAGGTGAATACAAAGCTGTTTCATAGTGTGAAAAAGGTAAAGAACAGTTTCTAAGTAAAGATTCTTCTTATAATGCATTCCCTTTTAGTCTAAAACACAATCTCTTGCCCTGCAACAGTGTTTAAGGTGAATACAAAGCTGTTCCATAGTGTGAAAAAGGTAAAGAACAGAGTTTCAAAGAAAAGATTCTTCTTATAATGCATTCCCTTTTAGTCTAAAACACAATCTCTTGCCCTGAAACAGTGTTTAAGGTGAATACAAAGCTGTTTCATAGTGTGAAAAAGGTAAAGAACAGAGTTTCTAAGAAAAGATTCTTCTTATAATGCATTCCCTTTTAGTCTAAACACGATCTCTTGCCCTGCAACAGTGTTTAAGGTGAATACAAAGCTGTTTCATAGTGTGAAAAAGGTAAAGAACAAAGTTTCTAAGTAAATAGTCTTCTTATAATGCATTCCCTTTTAGTCTAAAACACAATCTCTTGCCCTGAAACAGTGTTTAAGGTGAATACAAAGCTGTTTCATAGTGTGAAAAAGGTAAAGAACAGAGTTTCTAAATAAAGATTCTTCTTATAATGCATCCCCTTTTAGTCTAAAACACAATATCTTGCCCTGAAACAGTGTTTAAGGTGTATACAAAGCTGTTTCATAGTGTGAAAAAGGTAAAGAACAGAGTTTCTAATTAAAGATTCTTCTTATAATGCATTCCCTTTTAGTCTAAAACACAATTTCTTGCCCTGCAACAGTGTTTAAGGTCAATACAAAGCTGTTTCATAGTGTGAAAAAGGTAAAGAACAAAGTTTCTAAGTAAAGAGTCTTCTTATAATGCATTCCCTTTTAGTCTAAAACACAATCTCTTGCCCTGAAACAGTGTTTAAGGTGAATACAAAGCTGTTTCATAGTGTGAAAAAGGTAAAGAACAGAGTTTCAAAGTAAAGATTCTTCTTATAATACATTCCCTTTTAGTCTAAACACAATCTCTTGCCCTGCAACAGTGTTTAAGGTGAATACAAAGCTGTTTCATAGTGTGAAAATGGTAAAGAACAGAGTTTCTAAGTAAAGATTCTTCTTATAATGCATTCCCTTTTCATGTAAAACGCAATCTCTTGCCCTGAAACGGTGTTTAAGGTGAATACAAAGCTGTTTCATAGTGTGAAAAAGGTAAAGAACAGAGTTTCTAAGTAAAGATTCTTCTTATAATGCATTGCCTATTAGTCTAAAACACAATCTCTTACCCTGAAACGGTGTTTAAGGTGAATACAAAGCTGTTTCATAGTGTGAAAAAGGTAAAGAACAGAGTTTCAAAGTAAAGATTCTTCTTATAATGCATTCCCTTTTAGTCTAAAACACAATCTCTTGCTCTGAAAAAGTGTTTAATTTGAAAATAAAGCTGTTTCATAGTGTGAAAAAGGTAAAGAACAGAGTTTCTAAGTAAAGATTCTTCTTATAATGCATTCCCTTTTAGTCTAAAACACAATTTCTTGCCCTGCAACAGTGTTTACGGTGAATACAAAGCTGTTTCATAGTGTGAAAAAGGTAAAGAACAGAGTTTCTAAGTAAAGAGTCTTCTTATAATGCATTCCCTTTTAGTCTAAACACGATCTCTTGCCCTGCAACAGTGTTTAAGGTGAATACAAAGCTGTTTCATAGTGTGAGAAAGGTAAAGAACAGAGTTTCAAAGTAGATTCTTCTTATAATACATTCCCTTTTAGTCTAAACACAATCTCTTGCCCTGCAACAGTGTTTAAGGTGAATACAAAGCTGTTTCATAGTGTGAAAAAGGTAAAGAACAAAGTTTCTAAGTAAAGAGTCTTCTTATAATGCATTCCCTTTTAGTCTAAAACACAATCTCTTGCCCTGAAACAGTGTTTAAGGTGAATACAAAGCTGTTTCATAGTGTGAAAAAGGTAAAGAACAGAGTTTCAAAGTAAAGATTCTTCTTATAATACATTCCCTTTTAGTCTAAACACAATCTCTTGCCCTGCAACAGTGTTTAAGGTGAATACAAAGCTGTTTCATAGTGTGAAAATGGTAAAGAACAGAGTTTCTAAGTAAAGATTCTTCTTATAATGCATTCCCTTTTCGTGTAAAACGCAATCTCTTGCCCTGAAACGGTGTTTAAGGTGAATACAAAGCTGTTTCATAGTGTGAAAAAGGTAAAGAACAGTTTCAAAGTAAAGATTCTTCTTATAATACATTCCCTTTTAGTCTAAAACACAATCTCTTGCTCTGAAAAAGTGTTTAATTTGAAAATAAAGCTGTTTCATAGTGTGAAAAAGGTAAAGAACAGAGTTTCTAAGTAAAGATTCTTCTTATAATGCATTCCCTTTTAGTCTAAAACACAATTTCTTGCCCTGCAACAGTGTTTAATGTGAATACAAAGCTGTTTCATAGTGTGAAAAAGGTAAAGAACAGAGTTTCTAAGTAAAGAGTCTTCTTATAATACATTCCCTTTTAGTCTAAACACGATCTCTTGCCCTGCAACAGTGTTTAAGGTGAATACAAAGCTGTTTCATAGTGTGAAAAAGGTAAAGAACAGAGTTTCAAAGTAAAGATTCTTCTTATAATTCATTCCCTTTTAGTCGAAAACACAATCTCTTGCCCTGAAACAGTGTTTAAGGTGAATACAAAGCTGTTTCATAGTGTGAAAAAGGTAAAGAACAGTTTCTAAGTAAAGATTCTTCTTATAATGCATTCCCTTTTAGTCTAAAACACAATCTCTTGCCCTGCAACAGTGTTTAAGGTGAATACAAAGCTGTTCCATAGTGTGAAAAAGGTAAAGAACAGAGTTTCAAAGAAAAGATTCTTCTTATAATGCATTCCCTTTTAGTCTAAAACACAATCTCTTGCCCTGAAACAGTGTTTAAGGTGAATACAAAGCTGTTTCATAGTGTGAAAAAGGTAAAGAATAGAGTTTCTAAGAAAAGATTCTTCTTATAATGCATTCCCTTTTAGTCTAAACACGATCTCTTGCCCTGCAACAGTGTTTAAGGTGAATACAAAGCTGTTTCATAGTGTGAAAAAGGTAAAGAACAAAGTTTCTAAGTAAAGAGTCTTCTTATAATGCATTCCCTTTTAGTCTAAAACACAATCTCTTGCCCTGAAACAGTGTTTAAGGTGAATACAAAGCTGTTTCATAGTGTGAAAAAGGTAAAGAACAGAGTTTCTAAATAAAGATTCTTCTTATAATGCATCCCCTTTTAGTCTAAAACACAATATCTTGCCCTGAAACAGTGTTTAAGGTGAATACAAAGCTGTTTCATAGTGTGAAAAAGGTAAAGAACAGAGTTTCTAAGTAAAGATTCTTCTTATAATGCATTCCCTTTTAGTCTAAAACACAATTTCTTGCCCTGCAACAGTGTTTAAGGTCAATACAAAGCTGTTTCATAGTGTGAAAAAGGTAAAGAACAAAGTTTCTAAGTAAAGAGTCTTCTTATAATGCATTCCCTTTTAGTCTAAAACACAATCTCTTGCTCTGAAAAAGTGTTTAATTTGAAAATAAAGCTGTTTCATAGTGTGAAAAAGGTAAAGAACAAAGTTTCTAAGTAAAGAGTCTTCTTATAATGCATTCCCTTTTAGTCTAAAACACAATCTCTTGCCCTGAAACAGTGTTTAAGGTGAATACAAAGCTGTTTCATAGTGTGAAAAAGGTAAAGAACAGAGTTTCAAAGTAAAGATTCTTCTTATAATACATTCCCTTTTAGTCTAAACACAATCTCTTGCCCTGCAACAGTGTTTAAGGTGAATACAAAGCTGTTTCATAGTGTGAAAATGGTAAAGAACAGAGTTTCTAAGTAAAGATTCTTCTTATAATGCATTCCCTTTTCGTGTAAAACGCAATCTCTTGCCCTGAAACGGTGTTTAAGGTGAATACAAAGCTGTTTCATAGTGTGAAAAAGGTAAAGAACAGTTTCAAAGTAAAGATTCTTCTTATAATACATTCCCTTTTAGTCTAAAACACAATCTCTTGCTCTGAAAAAGTGTTTAATTTGAAAATAAAGCTGTTTCATAGTGTGAAAAAGGTAAAGAACAGAGTTTCTAAGTAAAGATTCTTCTTATAATGCATTCCCTTTTAGTCTAAAACACAATTTCTTGCCCTGCAACAGTGTTTAATGTGAATACAAAGCTGTTTCATAGTGTGAAAAAGGTAAAGAACAGAGTTTCTAAGTAAAGAGTCTTCTTATAATGCATTCCCTTTTAGTCTAAACACGATCTCTTGCCCTGCAACAGTGTTTAAGGTGAATACAAAGCTGTTTCATAGTGTGAAAAAGGTAAAGAACAGAGTTTCTAAGTAAAGATTCTTCTTATAATTCATTCCCTTTTAGTCGAAAACACAATCTCTTGCCCTGAAACAGTGTTTAAGGTGAATACAAAGCTGTTTCATAGTGTGAAAAAGGTAAAGAACAGTTTCTAAGTAAAGATTCTTCTTATAATGCATTCCCTTTTAGTCTAAAACACAATCTCTTGCCCTGCAACAGTGTTTAAGGTGAATACAAAGCTGTTCCATAGTGTGAAAAAGGTAAAGAACAGAGTTTCAAAGAAAAGATTCTTCTTATAATGCATTCCCTTTTAGTCTAAAACACAATCTCTTGCCCCGAAACAGTGTTTAAGGTGAATACAAAGCTGTTTCATAGTGTGAAAAAGGTAAAGAATAGAGTTTCTAAGAAAAGATTCTTCTTATAATGCATTCCCTTTTAGTCTAAACACGATCTCTTGCCCTGCAACAGTGTTTAAGGTGAATACAAAGCTGTTTCATAGTGTGAAAAAGGTAAAGAACAAAGTTTCTAAGTAAAGAGTCTTCTTATAATGCATTCCCTTTTAGTCTAAAACACAATCTCTTGCCCTGAAACAGTGTTTAAGGTGAATACAAAGCTGTTTCATAGTGTGAAAAAGGTAAAGAACAGAGTTTCAAAGTAAAGATTCTTCTTATAATACATTCCCTTTTAGTCTAAACACAATCTCTTGCCCTGCAACAGTGTTTAAGGTGAATACAAAGCTGTTTCATAGTGTGAAAAAGGTAAAGAACAGAGTTTCTAAG
The DNA here is from genome assembly GCF_041902795.1 of Electrophorus electricus. Taxonomy (NCBI): domain Eukaryota; kingdom Metazoa; phylum Chordata; class Actinopteri; order Gymnotiformes; family Gymnotidae; genus Electrophorus; species Electrophorus electricus. The sequence continues at coordinate 16,982,208 of NC_137508.1, read as the reverse complement.
TAAAGATTCTTCTTATAATGCATTGCCTATTAGTCTAAAACACAATCTCTTACCCTGACACGGTGTTTAAGGTGAATACAAAGCTGTTTCATAGTGTGAAAAAGGTAAAGAACAGAGTTTCAAAGTAAAGATTCTTCTTATAATGCATTCCCTTTTAGTCTAAAACACAATCTCTTGCTCTGAAAAAGTGTTTAATTTGAAAATAAAGCTGTTTCATAGTGTGAAAAAGGTAAAGAACAGAGTTTCTAAGTAAAGATTCTTCTTATAATGCATTCCCTTTTAGTCTAAAACACAATTTCTTGCCCTGCAACAGTGTTTACGGTGAATTCAAAGCTGTTTCATAGTGTGAAAAAGGTAAAGAACAGAGTTTCTAAGTAAAGAGTCTTCTTATAATGCATTCCCTTTTAGTCTAAACACGATCTCTTGCCCTGCAACAGTGTTTAAGGTGAATACAAAGCTGTTTCATAGTGTGAAAAAGGTAAAGAACAGAGTTTCTAAGTAAAGATTCTTCTTATAATTCATTCCCTTTTAGTCGAAAACACAATCTCTTGCCCTGAAACAGTGTTTAAGGTGAATACAAAGCTGTTTCATAGTGTGAAAAAGGTAAAGAACAGTTTCTAAGTAAAGATTCTTCTTATAATGCATTCCCTTTTAGTCTAAAACACAATCTCTTGCCCTGCAACAGTGTTTAAGGTGAATACAAAGCTGTTTCATAGTGTGAAAAAGGTAAAGAACAGAGTTTCAAAGAAAAGATTCTTCTTATAATGCATTCCCTTTTAGTCTAAAACACAATCTCTTGCCCTGAAACAGTGTTTAAGGTGAATACAAAGCTGTTTCATAGTGTGAAAAAGGTAAAGAACAGAGTTTCAAAGTAAAGATTCTTCTTATAATACATTCCCTTTTAGTCTAAACACAATCTCTTGCCCTGCAACAGTGTTTAAGGTGAATACAAAGCTGTTTCATAGTGTGAAAATGGTAAAGAACAGAGTTTCTAAGTAAAGATTCTTCTTATAATGCATTCCCTTTTCGTGTAAAACGCAATCTCTTGCCCTGAAACGGTGTTTAAGGTGAATACAAAGCTGTTTCATAGTGTGAAAAAGGTAAAGAACAGTTTCAAAGTAAAGATTCTTCTTATAATACATTCCCTTTTAGTCTAAAACACAATCTCTTGCTCTGAAAAAGTGTTTAATTTGAAAATAAAGCTGTTTCATAGTGTGAAAAAGGTAAAGAACAGAGTTTCTAAGTAAAGATTCTTCTTATAATGCATTCCCTTTTAGTCTAAAACACAATTTCTTGCCCTGCAACAGTGTTTAATGTGAATACAAAGCTGTTTCATAGTGTGAAAAAGGTAAAGAACAGAGTTTCTAAGTAAAGAGTCTTCTTATAATGCATTCCCTTTTAGTCTAAACACGATCTCTTGCCCTGCAACAGTGTTTAAGGTGAATACAAAGCTGTTTCATAGTGTGAAAAAGGTAAAGAACAGAGTTTCTAAGTAAAGATTCTTCTTATAATTCATTCCCTTTTAGTCGAAAACACAATCTCTTGCCCTGAAACAGTGTTTAAGGTGAATACAAAGCTGTTTCATAGTGTGAAAAAGGTAAAGAACAGTTTCTAAGTAAAGATTCTTCTTATAATGCATTCCCTTTTAGTCTAAAACACAATCTCTTGCCCTGCAACAGTGTTTAAGGTGAATACAAAGCTGTTCCATAGTGTGAAAAAGGTAAAGAACAGAGTTTCAAAGAAAAGATTCTTCTTATAATGCATTCCCTTTTAGTCTAAAACACAATCTCTTGCCCCGAAACAGTGTTTAAGGTGAATACAAAGCTGTTTCATAGTGTGAAAAAGGTAAAGAATAGAGTTTCTAAGAAAAGATTCTTCTTATAATGCATTCCCTTTTAGTCTAAACACGATCTCTTGCCCTGCAACAGTGTTTAAGGTGAATACAAAGCTGTTTCATAGTGTGAAAAAGGTAAAGAACAAAGTTTCTAAGTAAAGAGTCTTCTTATAATGCATTCCCTTTTAGTCTAAAACACAATCTCTTGCCCTGAAACAGTGTTTAAGGTGAATACAAAGCTGTTTCATAGTGTGAAAAAGGTAAAGAACAGAGTTTCAAAGTAAAGATTCTTCTTATAATACATTCCCTTTTAGTCTAAACACAATCTCTTGCCCTGCAACAGTGTTTAAGGTGAATACAAAGCTGTTTCATAGTGTGAAAAAGGTAAAGAACAGAGTTTCTAAGTAAAGATTCTTCTTATAATGCATTGCCTATTAGTCTAAAACACAATCTCTTACCCTGACACGGTGTTTAAGGTGAATACAAAGCTGTTTCATAGTGTGAAAAAGGTAAAGAACAGAGTTTCAAAGTAAAGATTCTTCTTATAATGCATTCCCTTTTAGTCTAAAACACAATCTCTTGCTCTGAAAAAGTGTTTAATTTGAAAATAAAGCTGTTTCATAGTGTGAAAAAGGTAAAGAACAGAGTTTCTAAGTAAAGATTCTTCTTATAATGCATTCCCTTTTAGTCTAAAACACAATTTCTTGCCCTGCAACAGTGTTTACGGTGAATTCAAAGCTGTTTCATAGTGTGAAAAAGGTAAAGAACAGAGTTTCTAAGTAAAGAGTCTTCTTATAATGCATTCCCTTTTAGTCTAAACACGATCTCTTGCCCTGCAACAGTGTTTAAGGTGAATACAAAGCTGTTTCATAGTGTGAAAAAGGTAAAGAACAGAGTTTCTAAGTAAAGATTCTTCTTATAATTCATTCCCTTTTAGTCGAAAACACAATCTCTTGCCCTGAAACAGTGTTTAAGGTGAATACAAAGCTGTTTCATAGTGTGAAAAAGGTAAAGAACAGTTTCTAAGTAAAGATTCTTCTTATAATGCATTCCCTTTTAGTCTAAAACACAATCTCTTGCCCTGCAACAGTGTTTAAGGTGAATACAAAGCTGTTTCATAGTGTGAAAAAGGTAAAGAACAGAGTTTCAAAGAAAAGATTCTTCTTATAATGCATTCCCTTTTAGTCTAAAACACAATCTCTTGCCCTGAAACAGTGTTTAAGGTGAATACAAAGCTGTTTCATAGTGTGAAAAAGGTAAAGAACAGAGTTTCAAAGTAAAGATTCTTCTTATAATACATTCCCTTTTAGTCTAAACACAATCTCTTGCCCTGCAACAGTGTTTAAGGTGAATACAAAGCTGTTTCATAGTGTGAAAAAGGTAAAGAACAGAGTTTCTAAGTAAAGATTCTTCTTATAATGCATTGCCTATTAGTCTAAAACACAATCTCTTACCCTGAAACGGTGTTTAAGGTGAATACAAAGCTGTTTCATAGTGTGAAAAAGGTAAAGAACAGAGTTTCAAAGTAAAGATTCTTCTTATAATGCATTCCCTTTTAGTCTAAAACACAATCTCTTGCTCTGAAAAAGTGTTTAATTTGAAAATAAAGCTGTTTCATAGTGTGAAAAAGGTAAAGAACAGAGTTTCTAAGTAAAGATTCTTCTTATAATGCATTCCCTTTTAGTCTAAAACACAATTTCTTGCCCTGCAACAGTGTTTACGGTGAATTCAAAGCTGTTTCATAGTGTGAAAAAGGTAAAGAACAGAGTTTCTAAGTAAAGAGTCTTCTTATAATGCATTCCCTTTTAGTCTAAACACGATCTCTTGCCCTGCAACAGTGTTTAAGGTGAATACAAAGCTGTTTCATAGTGTGAAAAAGGTAAAGAACAGAGTTTCTAAGTAAAGATTCTTCTTATAATTCATTCCCTTTTAGTCGAAAACACAATCTCTTGCCCTGAAACAGTGTTTAAGGTGAATACAAAGCTGTTTCATAGTGTGAAAAAGGTAAAGAACAGTTTCTAAGTAAAGATTCTTCTTATAATGCATTCCCTTTTAGTCTAAAACACAATCTCTTGCCCTGCAACAGTGTTTAAGGTGAATACAAAGCTGTTTCATAGTGTGAAAAAGGTAAAGAACAGAGTTTCAAAGAAAAGATTCTTCTTATAATGCATTCCCTTTTAGTCTAAAACACAATCTCTTGCCCTGAAACAGTGTTTAAGGTGAATACAAAGCTGTTTCATAGTGTGAAAAAGGTAAAGAACAGAGTTTCAAAGTAAAGATTCTTCTTATAATGCATTCCCTTTTAGTCTAAAACACAATCTCTTGCCCTGAAACAGTGTTTAAGGTGAATACAAAGCTGTTTCATAGTGTGAAAAAGGTAAAGAACAGAGTTTCTAAGAAAAGATTCTTCTTATAATGCATTCCCTTTTAGTCTAAACATGATCTCTTGCCCTGCAACAGTGTTTAAGGTGAATACAAAGCTGTTTCATTGTGTGAAAAAGGTAAAGAACAGTTTCTAAGTAAAGATACTTCTTATAATGCATTCCCTGTTAGTCTAAAACACAAACTCTTGCCCTGCAACAGTGTTTAAGGTGAATACAAAGCTGTTTCATAGTGTGAAAAAAGGTAAAGAACAGAGTTTCTAAGTAAAGATTCTTCAAATAATGCATTCCCTTTTAGTCTAAAATACAATCTCTTGCCCTGAAACAGTGTTTAAGGTGAATACAAAGCTGTTTCATAGTGTGAAAAAGGTAAAGAACAGAGTTTCTAAGTAAAGATTCTTCTAATAATGCATTCCCTTTTAGTCTAAACACGATCTCTTGCCCTGCAACAGTGTTTAAGGTGAATACAAAGCTGTTTCATTGTGTGAAAAAGGTAAAGAACAGAGTTTCAAAGTAAAGATTCTTCTTATAATGCATTCCCTTTTAGTCTAAATCACAATCTCTTGCCCTGAAACAGTGTTTAAGGTGAATACAAAGCTGTTTCATAGTGTGAAAAAGGTAAAGAACAGTTTCAAAGTAAAGATTCTTCTTATAATGCATTCCCTTTTAGTCTAAAACACAATCTCTTGCCCTGCAACAGTGTTTAAGGTGATTACAAAGCTGTTTCATAGTGTGAAAAAGGTAAAGAACAGAGTTTCAAAGTAAAGATTCTTCTTATAATGCATTCCCTTTTAGTCTAAACACGATCTCTTGCCCTGAAACAGTGTTTAAGGTGAATACAAAGCTGTTTCATAGTGTGAAAATGGTAAATAACAGTTTCTAAGTAAAGATTATTCCTATAATGCATTCCCTTTTAGTCTAAAATACAATCTCTTGCCCTGAAACAGTGTTTAAGGTGAATACAAAGCTGTTTCATAGTGTGAAAAAGGTAAAGAAAAGAGTTTCTAAGAAAAGATTCTTCTTATAATGCATTCCCTTTTAGTGTAAACACGATCTCTTGCCCTGCAACAGTGTTTAAGGTGAATACAAAGTTTTTCATTGTGTAAAAAAGGTAAAGAACAGAGTTTCTAAGAAAAAATTCTTCTTATAATGCATTCCCTTTTAGTCTAAAACACAATCTCTTGCCCTGCAACAGTGTTTAAGTTGAATACAAAGCTGTTTCATAGTGTGAAAAAGGTAAAGAACAGTTTCTAAGTAAAGATTCTTCTTATAATGCATTCCCTTTTAGTCTAAAACACAATCTCTTGCCCTGAAACAGTGTTTAAGGTGAATAAAAAGCTGTTTCATAGTGTGAAAAAGGTAAAGAACAGAGTTTCAAAGTAAAGATTCTTCTTATAATGTATTCCCTTTTAGTCTAAAACACAATCTCTTGCCCTGAAACAGTGTTTAAGGTGAATACAAAGCTGTTTCATAGTGAGAAAAAGGTAAAGAACAGAGTTTCTAAGTAAAGATTCTTCTAATAATGCATTCCCTTTTAGTCTAAACACGATATCTTGCACTGCAACAGTGTTTAAGGTGAATACAAAGCTGTTTCATAGTGTGAAAAAGGTAAAGAACAGAGTTTCTAAGTAAAGATTCTTCTTATAATGCATTCCCTTTTAGTCTAAAACACAATCTCTTGCTCTGAAACAGTGTTTAAGGTGAATACAAAGCTGTTTCATAGTGTGAAAAAGGTAAAGAACAGAGTTTCAAAGTAAAGATTCTTCTTATAATGCATTCCCTTTTAGTCTAAAACACAATCTCTTGCCCTGAAACAGTGTTTAAGGTGAATACAAAGCTGTTTCATAGTGTGAAAAAGGTAAAGAACAGAGTTTCTAAGTAAAGATTCTTCTAATAATGCATTCCCTTTTAGTCTAAACACGATATCTTGCCCTGCAACAGTGTTTAAGGTGAATACAAAGCTGTTTCATTGTGTGAAAAAGGTAAAGAACAGAGTTTCAAAGTAAAGATTCTTCTTATAATGCATTCCCTTTTAGTCTAAAACACAATCTCTTGCCCTGAAACAGTGTTTAAGGTGAATACAAAGCTGTTTCATAGTGTGAAAAAGGTAAAGAACAGAGTTTCAAAGTAAAGATTCTTCTTATAATGCATTCCCTTTTAGTCTAAAACACAATCTCTTGCCATGAAACAGTGTTTAAGGTGAATACAAAGCTGTTTCATAGTGTGAAAAAGGTAAAGAACAGAGTTTCAAAGTAAAGATTCTTCTTATAATGCATTCCCTTTTAGTCTAAACACGATCTCTTGCCCTGAAACAGTGTTTAAGGTGAATACAAAGCTGTTTCATAGTGTGAAAAAGGTAAATAACAGTTTCTAAGTAAAGATTATTCCTATAATGCATTCCCTTTTAGTCTAAAATACAATCTCTTGCCCTGAAACAGTGTTTAAGGTGAATACAAAGCTGTTTCATAGTGTGAAAAAGGTAAAGAAAAGAGTTTCTAAGTAAAGATTCTTCTTATAATGCATTCCCTTTTAGTCTAAAACACAATCTCTTGCCCTGAAACAGTGTTTAAGTTGAATATAAAGCTGTTTCATTGTTTGAAAAAGGTAAAGAACAGAGTTTCTAAGAAAAGATTCTTCTTATAATGCATTCCCTTTTAGTGTAAACACGATCTCTTGCCCTGCAACAGTGTTTAAGGTGAATACAAAGTTTTTCATTGTGTAAAAAAGGTAAAGAACAGAGTTTCTAAGAAAAAATTCTTCTTATAATGCATTCCCTTTTAGTCTAAAACACAATCTCTTGCCCTGCAACAGTGTTTAAGTTGAATACAAAGCTGTTTCATAGTGTGAAAAAGGTAAAGAACAGTTTCTAAGTAAAGATTCTTCTTATAATGCATTCCCTTTTAGTCTAAAACACAATCTCTTGCCCTGAAACAGTGTTTAAGGTGAATAAAAAGCTGTTTCATAGTGTGAAAAAGGTAAAGAACAGAGTTTGAAAGTAAAGATTCTTCTTATAATGCATTCCCTTTTAGTCTAAACACGATCTCTTGCCCTGAAACAGTGTTTAAGGTGAATACAAAGCTGTTTCATAGTGTGAAAAAGGTAAAGAACAGTTTCTAAGTAAAGATTCTTCTTATAATGCATTCCCTTTTAGTCTAAAACACAATCTCTTGCCCTGAAAAAGTGTTTAAGGTGAATACAAAGCTGTTTCATAGTCTGAAAAAGGTAAAGAACAGTTTCTAAGTAAAGATTATTCCTATAATGCATTCCCTTTTAGTCTAAAATACAATCTCTTGCCCTGAAACAGTGTTTAAGGTGAATACAAAGCTGTTTCATAGTGTGAAAAAGGTAAAGAAAAGAGTTTCTAAGTAAAGATTCTTCTTATAATGCATTCCCTTTTAGTCTAAAACACAATCTCTTGCCCTGAAACAGTGTTTAAGTTGAATATAAAGCTGTTTCATTGTTTGAAAAAGGTAAAGAACAGAGTTTCTAAGAAAAGATTCTTCTTATAATGCATTCCCTTTTAGTGTAAACACGATCTCTTGCCCTGCAACAGTGTTTAAGGTGAATACAAAGTTTTTCATTGTGTAAAAAAGGTAAAGAACAGAGTTTCTATGAAAAAATTCTTCTTATAATGCATTCCCTTTTAGTCTAAAACACAATCTCTTGCCCTGCAACAGTGTTTAAGTTGAATACAAAGCTGTTTCATAGTGTGAAAAAGGTAAAGAACAGAGTTTCAAAGTAAAGATTCTTCTTATAATGCATTCCCTTTTAGTCTAAACATGATCTCTAGCCCTGAAACAGTGTTTAAGGTGAATACAAAGCTGTTTCATAGTGTGAAAAAGGTAAAGAACAGAGTTTCAAAGTAAAGATTCTTCTTATAATGCATTCCCTTTTAGTCTAAACATGATCTCTTGCCCTGAAACAGTGTTTAAGGTGAATACAAAGCTGTTTCATAGTGTGAAAAAGGTAAAGAACAGAGTTTCAAAGTAAAGATTCTTCTTATAATGCATTCCCTTTTAGTCTAAAACACAATCTCTTGCCATGAAACAGTGTTTAAGGTGAATACAAAGCTGTTTCATAGTGTGAAAAAGGTAAAGAACAGAGTTTCTAAGTAAAGATTCTTCTAATAATGCATTCCCTTTTAGTCTAAACACGATATCTTGCTCTGCAACAGTGTTTAAGGTGAATACATAGCTGTTTCATTGTGTGAAAAAGGTAAAGAACAGAGTTTCAAAGTAAAGATTCTTCTTATAATGCATTCCCTTTTAGTCTAAATCACAATCTCTTGCCCTGAAACAGTGTTTAAGGTGAATACAAAGCTGTTTCATAGTGTGAAAAAGGTAAAGAACAGTTTCAAAGTAAAGATTCTTCTTATAATGCATTCCCTTTTAGTCTAAAACACAATCTCTTGCCCTGCAACAGTGTTTAAGGTGATTACAAAGCTGTTTCATAGTGTGAAAAAGGTAAAGAACAGAGTTTCAAAGTAAAGATTCTTCTTATAATGCATTCCCTTTTAGTCTAAACACGATCTCTTGCCCTGAAACAGTGTTTAAGGTGAATACAAAGCTGTTTCATAGTGTGAAAAAGGTAAAGAACAGTTTCTAAGTAAAGATTCTTCTTATAATGCATTCCCTTTTAGTCTAAAACACAATCTCTTGCCCTGAAAAAGTGTTTAAGGTGAATACAAAGCTGTTTCATAGTCTGAAAAAGGTAAAGAACAGTTTCTAAGTAAAGATTATTCCTATAATGCATTCCCTTTTAGTCTAAAATACAATCTCTTGCCCTGAAACAGTGTTTAAGGTGAATACAAAGCTGTTTCATAGTGTGAAAAAGGTAAAGAAAAGAGTTTCTAAGTAAAGATTCTTCTTATAATGCATTCCCTTTTAGTCTAAAACACAATCTCTTGCCATGAAACAGTGTTTAAGTTGAATATAAAGCTGTTTCATTGTTTGAAAAAGGTAAAGAACAGAGTTTCTAAGAAAAGATTCTTCTTATAATGCATTCCCTTTTAGTGTAAACACGATCTCTTGCCCTGCAACAGTGTTTAAGGTGAATACAAAGTTTTTCATTGTGTAAAAAAGGTAAAGAACAGAGTTTCTAAGAAAAAATTCTTCTTATAATGCATTCCCTTTTAGTCTAAAACACAATCTCTTGCCCTGCAACAGTGTTTAAGTTGAATACAAAGCTGTTTCATAGTGTGAAAAAGGTAAAGAACAGTTTCTAAGTAAAGATTCTTCTTATAATGCATTCCCTGTTAGTCTAAAACACAAACTCTTGCCCTGCAACAGTGTTTAAGGTGAATACAAAGCTGTTTCATAGTGTGAAAAAAGGTAAAGAACAGAGTTTCTAAGTAAAGATTCTTCAAATAATGCATTCCCTTTTAGTCTAAAATACAATCTCTTGCCCTGAAACAGTGTTTAAGGTGAATACAAAGCTGTTTCATAGTGTGAAAAAGGTAAAGAACAGTTTCAAAGTAAAGATTCTTCTTATAATGCATTCCCTTTTAGGCTAAAACACAATCTCTTGCCCTGCAACAGTGTTTAAGGTGATTACAAAGCTGTTTCATAGTGTGAAAAAGGTAAAGAACAGAGTTTCAAAGTAAAGATTCTTCTTATAATGCATTCCCTTTTAGTCTAAACACGATCTCTTGCCCTGAAACAGTGTTTAAGGTGAATACAAAGCTGTTTCATAGTGTGAAAAAGGTAAATAACAGTTTCTAAGTAAAGATTATTCCTATAATGCATTCCCTTTTAGTCTAAAATACAATCTCTTGCCCTGAAACAGTGTTTAAGGTGAATACAAAGCTGTTTCATAGTGTGAAAAAGGTAAAGAAAAGTGTTTCTAAGTAAAGATTCTTCTTATAATGCATTCCCTTTTAGTCTAAAACACAATCTCTTGCCCTGAAACAGTGTTTAAGTTGAATATAAAGCTGTTTCATTGTTTGAAAAAGGTAAAGAACAGAGTTTCTAAGAAAAGATTCTTCTTATAATGCATTCCCTTTTAGTGTAAACACGATCTCTTGCCCTGCAACAGTGTTTAAGGTGAATACAAAGTTTTTCATTGTGTAAAAAAGGTAAAGAACAGAGTTTCTAAGAAAAAATTCTTCTTATAATGCATTCCCTTTTAGTCTAAAACACAATCTCTTGCCCTGCAACAGTGTTTAAGTTGAATACAAAGCTGTTTCATAGTGTGAAAAAGGTAAAGAACAGTTTCTAAGTAAAGATTCTTCTTATAATGCATTCCCTTTTAGTCTAAAACACAATCTCTTGCCCTGAAACAGTGTTTAAGGTGAATAAAAAGCTGTTTCATAGTGTGAAAAAGGTAAAGAACAGAGTTTCAAAGTAAAGATTCTTCTTATAATGTATTCCCTTTTAGTCTAAAACACAATCTCTTGCCCTGAAACAGTGTTTAAGGTGAATACAAAGCTGTTTCATAGTGAGAAAAAGGTAAAGAACAGAGTTTCTAAGTAAAGATTCTTCTAATAATGCATTGCCTTTTAGTCTAAACACGATATCTTGCACTGCAACAGTGTTTAAGGTGAATACAAAGCTGTTTCATAGTGTGAAAAAGGTAAAGAACAGAGTTTCTAAGTAAAGATTCTTCTTATAATGCATTCCCTTTTAGTCTAAAACACAATCTCTTGCCCTGAAACAGTGTTTAAGGTGAATACAAAGCTGTTTCATAGTCTGAAAAAGGTAAAGAACAGAGTTTCAAAGTAAAGATTCTTCTTATAATGCATTCCCTTTTAGTCTAAAACACAATCTCTTGCCCTGAAACAGTGTTTAAGGTGAATACAAAGCTGTTTCATAGTGTGAAAAAGGTAAAGAACAGAGTTTCTAAGTAAAGATTCTTCTAATAATGCATTCCCTTTTAGTCTAAACACGATATCTTGCCCTGCAACAGTGTTTAAGGTGAATACAAAGCTGTTTCATTGTGTGAAAAAGGTAAAGAACAGAGTTTCAAAGTAAAGATTCTTCTTATAATGCATTCCCTTTTAGTCTAAATCACAATCTCTTGCCCTGAAACAGTGTTTAAGGTGAATACAAAGCTGTTTCATAGTGTGAAAAAGGTAAAGAACAGTTTCAAAGTAAAGATTCTTCTTATAATGCATTCCCTTTTAGTCTAAAACACAATCTCTTGCCCTGCAACAGTGTTTAAGGTGATTACAAAGCTGTTTCATAGTGTGAAAAAGGTAAAGAACAGAGTTTCAAAGTAAAGATTCTTCTTATAATGCATTCCCTTTTAGTCTAAACACGATCTCTTGCCCTGAAACAGTGTTTAAGGTGAATACAAAGCTGTTTCATAGTGTGAAAAAGGTAAAGAACAGTTTCTAAGTAAAGATTCTTCTTATAATGCATTCCCTTTTAGTCTAAAACACAATCTCTTGCCCTGAAAAAGTGTTTAAGGTGAATACAAAGCTGTTTCATAGTCTGAAAAAGGTAAAGAACAGTTTCTAAGTAAAGATTATTCCTATAATGCATTCCCTTTTAGTCTAAAATACAATCTCTTGCCCTGAAACAGTGTTTAAGGTGAATACAAAGCTGTTTCATAGTGTGAAAAAGGTAAAGAAAAGAGTTTCTAAGTAAAGATTCTTCTTATAATGCATTCCCTTTTAGTCTAAAACACAATCTCTTGCCCTGAAACAGTGTTTAAGTTGAATATAAAGCTGTTTCATTGTTTGAAAAAGGTAAAGAACAGAGTTTCTAAGAAAAGATTCTTCTTATAATGCATTCCCTTTTAGTGTAAACACGATCTCTTGCCCTGCAACAGTGTTTAAGGTGAATACAAAGTTTTTCATTGTGTAAAAAAGGTAAAGAACAGAGTTTCTATGAAAAAATTCTTCTTATAATGCATTCCCTTTTAGTCTAAAACACAATCTCTTGCCCTGCAACAGTGTTTAAGTTGAATACAAAGCTGTTTCATAGTGTGAAAAAGGTAAAGAACAGAGTTTCAAAGTAAAGATTCTTCTTATAATGCATTCCCTTTTAGTCTAAACATGATCTCTAGCCCTGAAACAGTGTTTAAGGTGAATACAAAGCTGTTTCATAGTGTGAAAAAGATAAAGAACAGAATTTCTAAGTAAAGATTCTTCTTATAATGCATTCCCTTTTAGTCTAAAACACAATCTCTTGCCCTGAAACAGTGTTTAAGGTGAATACAAAGCTGTTTCATAGTGTGAAAAAGGTAAAGAACAGAGTGTCAAAGTAAAGATTCTTCTTATAATGCATTCCCTTTTAGTCTAAAACACAATCTCTTGCCATGAAACAGTGTTTAAGGTGAATACAAAGCTGTTTCATAGTGTGAAAAAGGTAAAGAACAGAGTTTCTAAGTAAAGATTCTTCTAATAATGCATTCCCTTTTAGTCTAAACACGATATCTTGCCCTGCAACAGTGTTTAAGGTGAATACATAGCTGTTTCATTGTGTGAAAAAGGTAAAGAACAGAGTTTCAAAGTAAAGATTCTTCTTATAATGCATTCCCTTTTAGTCTAAATCACAATCTCTTGCCCTGAAACAGTGTTTAAGGTGAATACAAAGCTGTTTCATAGTGTGAAAAAGGTAAAGAACAGTTTCAAAGTAAAGATTCTTCTTATAATGCATTCCCTTTTAGTCTAAAACACAATCTCTTGCCCTGCAACAGTGTTTAAGGTGATTACAAAGCTGTTTCATAGTGTGAAAAAGGTAAAGAACAGAGTTTCAAAGTAAAGATTCTTCTTATAATGCATTCCCTTTTAGTCTAAACACGATCTCTTGCCCTGAAACAGTGTTTAAGGTGAATACAAAGCTGTTTCATAGTGTGAAAAAGGTAAAGAACAGTTTCTAAGTAAAGATTCTTCTTATAATGCATTCCCTTTTAGTCTAAAACACAATCTCTTGCCCTGAAAAAGTGTTTAAGGTGAATACAAAGCTGTTTCATAGTCTGAAAAAGGTAAAGAACAGTTTCTAAGTAAAGATTATTCCTATAATGCATTCCCTTTTAGTCTAAAATACAATCTCTTGCCCTGAAACAGTGTTTAAGGTGAATACAAAGCTGTTTCATAGTGTGAAAAAGGTAAAGAAAAGAGTTTCTAAGTAAAGATTCTTCTTATAATGCATTCCCTTTTAGTCTAAAACACAATCTCTTGCCCTGAAACAGTGTTTAAGTTGAATATAAAGCTGTTTCATTGTTTGAAAAAGGTAAAGAACAGAGTTTCTAAGAAAAGATTCTTCTTATAATGCATTCCCTTTTAGTGTAAACACAATCTCTTGCCCTGCAACAGTGTTTAAGGTGAATACAAAGTTTTTCATTGTGTAAAAAAGGTAAAGAACAGAGTTTCTAAGAAAAAATTCTTCTTATAATGCATTCCCTTTTAGTCTAAAACACAATCTCTTGCCCTGCAACAGTGTTTAAGTTGAATACAAAGCTGTTTCATAATGTGAAAAAGGTAAAGAACAGTTTCTAAGTAAAGATTCTTCTTATAATGCATTCCCTTTTAGTCTAAAACACAATCTCTTGCCCTGAAACAGTGTTTAAGGTGAATACAAAGCTGTTTCATAGTGTGAAAAAGGTAAATAACAGTTTCTAAGTAAAGATTCTTCTTATAATGCATTCCCTGTTAGTCTAAAACACAAACTCTTGCCCTGCAACAGTGTTTAAGGTGAATACAAAGCTGTTTCATAGTGTGAAAAAAGGTAAAGAACAGAGTTTCTAAGTAAAGATTCTTCTAATAATGCATTCCCTTTTAGTCTAAAATACAATCTCTTGCCCTGAAACAGTGTTTAAGGTGAATACAAAGCTGTTTCATAGTGTGAAAAAGGTAAAGAACAGAGTTTCTAAGTAAAGATTCTTCTAATAATGCATTCCCTTTTAGTCTAAACACGATCTCTTGCCCTGCAACAGTGTTTAAGGTGAATACAAAGCTGTTTCATTGTGTGAAAAAGGTAAAGAACAGAGTTTCAAAGTAAAGATTCTTCTTATAATGCATTCCCTTTTAGTCTAAATCACAATATCTTGCCCTGCAACAGTGTTTAAGGTGAATACAAAGCTGTTTCATTGTGTGAAAAAGGTAAAGAACAGAGTTTCAAAGTAAAGATTCTTCTTACAACGCATTCCCTTTTAGTCTAAATCACAATCTGTTGCCCTGAAACAGTGTTTAAGGTGAATACAAAGCTGTTTCATAGTGTGAAAAAGGTAAAGAACAGAGTTTCAAAGTAAAGATTATTCCTATAATGCATTCCCTTTTAGTCTAAAATAAAATCTCTTGCCCTGAAACAGTGTTTAAGGTGAATACAAAGCTGTTTCATAGTGTGAAAAAGGTAAAGAACAGTTTCTAAGTAAAGATTCTTCTTATAATGCATTCCCTTTTAGTCTAAGACACAATCTCTTGCGCTCAAACTGTTTAATTTGAAAATAAAGCTGTTTCATAATGTGAAAAAGGTAAAGAACAGAGTTTCTAAGTAAAGATTCTTCTTATAATGCATTCCCTTTTAGTCTAAAACACAATCTCTTGCCCTGAAACAGTGTTTAAGGCGAATACAAAGCTGTTTCATAGTGTGAAAAAGGTAAAGAAAAGAGTTTCTAAGTAAAGATTCTTCTTATAATGCATTCCCTTTTAGTCTAAAACACAATCTCTTGCCCTGAAACAGTGTTTAAGTTGAATATAAAGCTGTTTCATTGTTTGAAAAAGGTAAAGAACAGAGTTTCTAAGAAAAGATTCTTCTTATAATGCATTCCCTTTTAGTCTAAACACGATCTCTTGCCCTGCAACAGTGTTTAAGGTGAATACAAAGTTTTTCATTGTGTAAAAAAGGTAAAGAACAGAGTTTCTAAGAAAAAATTCTTCTTATAATGCATTCCCTTTTAGTCTAAAACACAATCTCTTGCCCTGCAACAGTGTTTAAGTTGAATACAAAGCTGTTTCATAGTGTGAAAAAGGTAAAGAACAGTTTCTAAGTAAAGATTCTTCTTATAATGCATTCCCTTTTAGTCTAAAACACAATCTCTTGCCCTGAAACAGTGTTTAAGGTGAATACAAAGCTGTTTCATAGTGTGAAAAAAGTAAATAACAGTTTCTAAGTAAAGATTCTTCTTATAATGCATTCCCTTTAAGTCTAAAACACAATTTCTTGCCCTGCAACAGTGTTTAAGGTCAATACAAAGCTGTTTCATAGTGTGAAAAAGGTAAAGAACAAAGGTTCTAAGTAAAGAGTCTTCTTATAATGCATTCCCTTTTAGTCTAAAACACAATCTCTTGCCCTGAAACAGTGTTTAAGGTGAATACAAAGCTGTTTCATAGTGTGAAAAAGGTAAAGAACAGAGTTTCAAAGTAAAGATTCTTCTTATAATTCATTCCCTTTTAGTCGAAAACACAATCTCTTGCCCTGAAACAGTGTTTAAGGTGAATACAAAGCTGTTTCATAGTGTGAAAAAGGTAAAGAACAGTTTCTAAGTAAAGATTCTTCTTATAATGCATTCCCTTTTAGTCTAAAACACAATCTCTTGCCCTGCAACAGTGTTTAAGGTGAATACAAAGCTGTTCCATAGTGTGAAAAAGGTAAAGAACAGAGTTTCAAAGAAAAGATTCTTCTTATAATGCATTCCCTTTTAGTCTAAAACACAATCTCTTGCCCTGAAACAGTGTTTAAGGTGAATACAAAGCTGTTTCATAGTGTGAAAAAGGTAAAGAACAGAGTTTCTAAGAAAAGATTCTTCTTATAATGCATTCCCTTTTAGTCTAAACACGATCTCTTGCCCTGCAACAGTGTTTAAGGTGAATACAAAGCTGTTTCATAGTGTGAAAAAGGTAAAGAACAAAGTTTCTAAGTAAATAGTCTTCTTATAATGCATTCCCTTTTAGTCTAAAACACAATCTCTTGCCCTGAAACAGTGTTTAAGGTGAATACAAAGCTGTTTCATAGTGTGAAAAAGGTAAAGAACAGAGTTTCAAAGTAAAGATTATTCCTATAATGCATTCCCTTTTAGTCTAAAATAAAATCTCTTGCCCTGAAACAGTGTTTAAGGTGAATACAAAGCTGTTTCATAGTGTGAAAAAGGTAAAGAACAGTTTCTAAGTAAAGATTCTTCTTATAATGCATTCCCTTTTAGTCTAAGACACAATCTCTTGCGCTCAAACTGTTTAATTTGAAAATAAAGCTGTTTCATAATGTGAAAAAGGTAAAGAACAGAGTTTCTAAGTAAAGATTCTTCTTATAATGCATTCCCTTTTAGTCTAAAACACAATCTCTTGCCCTGAAACAGTGTTTAAGGCGAATACAAAGCTGTTTCATAGTGTGAAAAAGGTAAAGAAAAGAGTTTCTAAGTAAAGATTCTTCTTATAATGCATTCCCTTTTAGTCTAAAACACAATCTCTTGCCCTGAAACAGTGTTTAAGTTGAATATAAAGCTGTTTCATTGTTTGAAAAAGGTAAAGAACAGAGTTTCTAAGAAAAGATTCTTCTTATAATGCATTCCCTTTTAGTCTAAACACGATCTCTTGCCCTGCAACAGTGTTTAAGGTGAATACAAAGTTTTTCATTGTGTAAAAAAGGTAAAGAACAGAGTTTCTAAGAAAAAATTCTTCTTATAATGCATTCCCTTTTAGTCTAAAACACAATCTCTTGCCCTGCAACAGTGTTTAAGTTGAATACAAAGCTGTTTCATAGTGTGAAAAAGGTAAAGAACAGTTTCTAAGTAAAGATTCTTCTTATAATGCATTCCCTTTTAGTCTAAAACACAATCTCTTGCCCTGAAACAGTGTTTAAGGTGAATACAAAGCTGTTTCATAGTGTGAAAAAAGTAAATAACAGTTTCTAAGTAAAGATTCTTCTTATAATGCATTCCCTTTAAGTCTAAAACACAATTTCTTGCCCTGCAACAGTGTTTAAGGTCAATACAAAGCTGTTTCATAGTGTGAAAAAGGTAAAGAACAAAGGTTCTAAGTAAAGAGTCTTCTTATAATGCATTCCCTTTTAGTCTAAAACACAATCTCTTGCCCTGAAACAGTGTTTAAGGTGAATACAAAGCTGTTTCATAGTGTGAAAAAGGTAAAGAACAGAGTTTCAAAGTAAAGATTCTTCTTATAATTCATTCCCTTTTAGTCGAAAACACAATCTCTTGCCCTGAAACAGTGTTTAAGGTGAATACAAAGCTGTTTCATAGTGTGAAAAAGGTAAAGAACAGTTTCTAAGTAAAGATTCTTCTTATAATGCATTCTCTTTTAGTCTAAAACACAATCTCTTGCCCTGCAACAGTGTTTAAGGTGAATACAAAGCTGTTCCATAGTGTGAAAAAGGTAAAGAACAGAGTTTCAAAGAAAAGATTCTTCTTATAATGCATTCCCTTTTAGTCTAAAACACAATCTCTTGCCCTGAAACAGTGTTTAAGGTGAATACAAAGCTGTTTCATAGTGTGAAAAAGGTAAAGAACAGAGTTTCTAAGAAAAGATTCTTCTTATAATGCATTCCCTTTTAGTCTAAACACGATCTCTTGCCCTGCAACAGTGTTTAAGGTGAATACAAAGCTGTTTCATAGTGTGAAAAAGGTAAAGAACAAAGTTTCTAAGTAAATAGTCTTCTTATAATGCATTCCCTTTTAGTCTAAAACACAATCTCTTGCCCTGAAACAGTGTTTAAGGTGAATACAAAGCTGTTTCATAGTGTGAAAAAGGTAAAGAACAGAGTTTCAAAGTAAAGATTATTCCTATAATGCATTCCCTTTTAGTCTAAAATAAAATCTCTTGCCCTGAAACAGTGTTTAAGGTGAATACAAAGCTGTTTCATAGTGTGAAAAAGGTAAAGAACAGTTTCTAAGTAAAGATTCTTCTTATAATGCATTCCCTTTTAGTCTAAGACACAATCTCTTGCGCTCAAACTGTTTAATTTGAAAATAAAGCTGTTTCATAATGTGAAAAAGGTAAAGAACAGAGTTTCTAAGTAAAGATTCTTCTTATAATGCATTCCCTTTTAGTCTAAAACACAATCTCTTGCCCTGAAACAGTGTTTAAGGCGAATACAAAGCTGTTTCATAGTGTGAAAAAGGTAAAGAAAAGAGTTTCTAAGTAAAGATTCTTCTTATAATGCATTCCCTTTTAGTCTAAAACACAATCTCTTGCCCTGAAACAGTGTTTAAGTTGAATATAAAGCTGTTTCATTGTTTGAAAAAGGTAAAGAACAGAGTTTCTAAGAAAAGATTCTTCTTATAATGCATTCCCTTTTAGTCTAAACACGATCTCTTGCCCTGCAACAGTGTTTAAGGTGAATACAAAGTTTTTCATTGTGTAAAAAAGGTAAAGAACAGAGTTTCTAAGAAAAAATTCTTCTTATAATGCATTCCCTTTTAGTCTAAAACACAATCTCTTGCCCTGCAACAGTGTTTAAGTTGAATACAAAGCTGTTTCATAGTGTGAAAAAGGTAAAGAACAGTTTCTAAGTAAAGATTCTTCTTATAATGCATTCCCTTTTAGTCTAAAACACAATCTCTTGCCCTGAAACAGTGTTTAAGGTGAATACAAAGCTGTTTCATAGTGTGAAAAAAGTAAATAACAGTTTCTAAGTAAAGATTCTTCTTATAATGCATTCCCTTTAAGTCTAAAACACAATTTCTTGCCCTGCAACAGTGTTTAAGGTCAATACAAAGCTGTTTCATAGTGTGAAAAAGGTAAAGAACAAAGGTTCTAAGTAAAGAGTCTTCTTATAATGCATTCCCTTTTAGTCTAAAACACAATCTCTTGCCCTGAAACAGTGTTTAAGGTGAATACAAAGCTGTTTCATAGTGTGAAAAAGGTAAAGAACAGAGTTTCAAAGTAAAGATTCTTCTTATAATTCATTCCCTTTTAGTCGAAAACACAATCTCTTGCCCTGAAACAGTGTTTAAGGTGAATACAAAGCTGTTTCATAGTGTGAAAAAGGTAAAGAACAGTTTCTAAGTAAAGATTCTTCTTATAATGCATTCCCTTTTAGTCTAAAACACAATCTCTTGCCCTGCAACAGTGTTTAAGGTGAATACAAAGCTGTTCCATAGTGTGAAAAAGGTAAAGAACAGAGTTTCAAAGAAAAGATTCTTCTTATAATGCATTCCCTTTTAGTCTAAAACACAATCTCTTGCCCTGAAACAGTGTTTAAGGTGAATACAAAGCTGTTTCATAGTGTGAAAAAGGTAAAGAACAGAGTTTCTAAGAAAAGATTCTTCTTATAATGCATTCCCTTTTAGTCTAAACACGATCTCTTGCCCTGCAACAGTGTTTAAGGTGAATACAAAGCTGTTTCATAGTGTGAAAAAGGTAAAGAACAAAGTTTCTAAGTAAATAGTCTTCTTATAATGCATTCCCTTTTAGTCTAAAACACAATCTCTTGCCCTGAAACAGTGTTTAAGGTGAATACAAAGCTGTTTCATAGTGTGAAAAAGGTAAAGAACAGAGTTTCAAAGTAAAGATTATTCCTATAATGCATTCCCTTTTAGTCTAAAATAAAATCTCTTGCCCTGAAACAGTGTTTAAGGTGAATACAAAGCTGTTTCATAGTGTGAAAAAGGTAAAGAACAGTTTCTAAGTAAAGATTCTTCTTATAATGCATTCCCTTTTAGTCTAAGACACAATCTCTTGCGCTCAAACTGTTTAATTTGAAAATAAAGCTGTTTCATAATGTGAAAAAGGTAAAGAACAGAGTTTCTAAGTAAAGATTCTTCTTATAATGCATTCCCTTTTAGTCTAAAACACAATCTCTTGCCCTGAAACAGTGTTTAAGGCGAATACAAAGCTGTTTCATAGTGTGAAAAAGGTAAAGAAAAGAGTTTCTAAGTAAAGATTCTTCTTATAATGCATTCCCTTTTAGTCTAAAACACAATCTCTTGCCCTGAAACAGTGTTTAAGTTGAATATAAAGCTGTTTCATTGTTTGAAAAAGGTAAAGAACAGAGTTTCTAAGAAAAGATTCTTCTTATAATGCATTCCCTTTTAGTCTAAACACGATCTCTTGCCCTGCAACAGTGTTTAAGGTGAATACAAAGTTTTTCATTGTGTAAAAAAGGTAAAGAACAGAGTTTCTAAGAAAAAATTCTTCTTATAATGCATTCCCTTTTAGTCTAAAACACAATCTCTTGCCCTGCAACAGTGTTTAAGTTGAATACAAAGCTGTTTCATAGTGTGAAAAAGGTAAAGAACAGTTTCTAAGTAAAGATTCTTCTTATAATGCATTCCCTTTTAGTCTAAAACACAATCTCTTGCCCTGAAACAGTGTTTAAGGTGAATACAAAGCTGTTTCATAGTGTGAAAAAAGTAAATAACAGTTTCTAAGTAAAGATTCTTCTTATAATGCATTCCCTTTAAGTCTAAAACACAATTTCTTGCCCTGCAACAGTGTTTAAGGTCAATACAAAGCTGTTTCATAGTGTGAAAAAGGTAAAGAACAAAGGTTCTAAGTAAAGAGTCTTCTTATAATGCATTCCCTTTTAGTCTAAAACACAATCTCTTGCCCTGAAACAGTGTTTAAGGTGAATACAAAGCTGTTTCATAGTGTGAAAAAGGTAAAGAACAGAGTTTCAAAGTAAAGATTCTTCTTATAATTCATTCCCTTTTAGTCGAAAACACAATCTCTTGCCCTGAAACAGTGTTTAAGGTGAATACAAAGCTGTTTCATAGTGTGAAAAAGGTAAAGAACAGTTTCTAAGTAAAGATTCTTCTTATAATGCATTCTCTTTTAGTCTAAAACACAATCTCTTGCCCTGCAACAGTGTTTAAGGTGAATACAAAGCTGTTCCATAGTGTGAAAAAGGTAAAGAACAGAGTTTCAAAGAAAAGATTCTTCTTATAATGCATTCCCTTTTAGTCTAAAACACAATCTCTTGCCCTGAAACAGTGTTTAAGGTGAATACAAAGCTGTTTCATAGTGTGAAAAAGGTAAAGAACAGAGTTTCTAAGAAAAGATTCTTCTTATAATGCATTCCCTTTTAGTCTAAACACGATCTCTTGCCCTGCAACAGTGTTTAAGGTGAATACAAAGCTGTTTCATAGTGTGAAAAAGGTAAAGAACAAAGTTTCTAAGTAAATAGTCTTCTTATAATGCATTCCCTTTTAGTCTAAAACACAATCTCTTGCCCTGAAACAGTGTTTAAGGTGAATACAAAGCTGTTTCATAGTGTGAAAAAGGTAAAGAACAGAGTTTCTAAATAAAGATTCTTCTTATAATGCATCCCCTTTTAGTCTAAAACACAATATCTTGCCCTGAAACAGTGTTTAAGGTGAATACAAAGCTGTTTCATAGTGTGAAAAAGGTAAAGAACAGAGTTTCTAAGTAAAGATTCTTCTTATAATGCATTCCCTTTTAGTCTAAAACACAATTTCTTGCCCTGCAACAGTGTTTAAGGTCAATACAAAGCTGTTTCATAGTGTGAAAAAGGTAAAGAACAAAGTTTCTAAGTAAAGAGTCTTCTTATAATGCATTCCCTTTTAGTCTAAAACACAATCTCTTGCCCTGAAACAGTGTTTAAGGTGAATACAAAGCTGTTTCATAGTGTGAAAAAGGTAAAGAACAGAGTTTCAAAGTAAAGATTCTTCTTATAATACATTCCCTTTTAGTCTAAACACAATCTCTTGCCCTGCAACAGTGTTTAAGGTGAATACAAAGCTGTTTCATAGTGTGAAAATGGTAAAGAACAGAGTTTCTAAGTAAAGATTCTTCTTATAATGCATTCCCTTTTCGTGTAAAACGCAATCTCTTGCCCTGAAACAGTGTTTAAGGTGAATACAAAGCTGTTTCATAGTGTGAAAAAGGTAAAGAACAGAGTTTCTAAGTAAAGATTCTTCTTATAATGCATTGCCTATTAGTCTAAAACACAATCTCTTACCCTGAAACGGTGTTTAAGGTGAATACAAAGCTGTTTCATAGTGTGAAAAAGGTAAAGAACAGAGTTTCAAAGTAAAGATTCTTCTTATAATGCATTCCCTTTTAGTCTAAAACACAATCTCTTGCTCTGAAAAAGTGTTTAATTTGAAAATAAAGCTGTTTCATAGTGTGAAAAAGGTAAAGAACAGAGTTTCTAAGTAAAGATTCTTCTTATAATGCATTCCCTTTTAGTCTAAAACACAATTTCTTGCCCTGCAACAGTGTTTACGGTGAATACAAAGCTGTTTCATAGTGTGAAAAAGGTAAAGAACAGAGTTTCTAAGTAAAGAGTCTTCTTATAATGCATTCCCTTTTAGTCTAAACACGATCTCTTGCCCTGCAACAGTGTTTAAGGTGAATACAAAGCTGTTTCATAGTGTGAGAAAGGTAAAGAACAGAGTTTCAAAGTAGATTCTTCTTATAATACATTCCCTTTTAGTCTAAACACAATCTCTTGCCCTGCAACAGTGTTTAAGGTGAATACAAAGCTGTTTCATAGTGTGAAAATGGTAAAGAACAGAGTTTCTAAGTAAAGATTCTTCTTATAATGCATTCCCTTTTAGTCTAAAACACAATATCTTGCCCTGAAACAGTGTTTAAGGTGAATACAAAGCTGTTTCATAGTGTGAAAAAGGTAAAGAACAGAGTTTCTAAGTAAAGATTCTTCTTATAATGCATTCCCTTTTAGTCTAAAACACAATTTCTTGCCCTGCAACAGTGTTTAAGGTCAATACAAAGCTGTTTCATAGTGTGAAAAAGGTAAAGAACAAAGTTTCTAAGTAAAGAGTCTTCTTATAATGCATTCCCTTTTAGTCTAAAACACAATCTCTTGCCCTGAAACAGTGTTTAAGGTGAATACAAAGCTGTTTCATTGTGTGAAAAAGGTAAAGAACAGAGTTTCAAAGTAAAGATTCTTCTTATAATGCATTCCCTTTTAGTCTAAATCACAATATCTTGCCCTGCAACAGTGTTTAAGGTGAATACAAAGCTGTTTCATTGTGTGAAAAAGGTAAAGAACAGAGTTTCAAAGTAAAGATTCTTCTTACAACGCATTCCCTTTTAGTCTAAATCACAATCTGTTGCCCTGAAACAGTGTTTAAGGTGAATACAAAGCTGTTTCATAGTGTGAAAAAGGTAAAGAACAGAGTTTCAAAGTAAAGATTATTCCTATAATGCATTCCCTTTTAGTCTAAAATAAAATCTCTTGCCCTGAAACAGTGTTTAAGGTGAATACAAAGCTGTTTCATAGTGTGAAAAAGGTAAAGAACAGTTTCTAAGTAAAGATTCTTCTTATAATGCATTCCCTTTTAGTCTAAGACACAATCTCTTGCGCTCAAACTGTTTAATTTGAAAATAAAGCTGTTTCATAATGTGAAAAAGGTAAAGAACAGAGTTTCTAAGTAAAGATTCTTCTTATAATGCATTCCCTTTTAGTCTAAAACACAATCTCTTGCCCTGAAACAGTGTTTAAGGCGAATACAAAGCTGTTTCATAGTGTGAAAAAGGTAAAGAAAAGAGTTTCTAAGTAAAGATTCTTCTTATAATGCATTCCCTTTTAGTCTAAAACACAATCTCTTGCCCTGAAACAGTGTTTAAGTTGAATATAAAGCTGTTTCATTGTTTGAAAAAGGTAAAGAACAGAGTTTCTAAGAAAAGATTCTTCTTATAATGCATTCCCTTTTAGTCTAAACACGATCTCTTGCCCTGCAACAGTGTTTAAGGTGAATACAAAGTTTTTCATTGTGTAAAAAAGGTAAAGAACAGAGTTTCTAAGAAAAAATTCTTCTTATAATGCATTCCCTTTTAGTCTAAAACACAATCTCTTGCCCTGCAACAGTGTTTAAGTTGAATACAAAGCTGTTTCATAGTGTGAAAAAGGTAAAGAACAGTTTCTAAGTAAAGATTCTTCTTATAATGCATTCCCTTTTAGTCTAAAACACAATCTCTTGCCCTGAAACAGTGTTTAAGGTGAATACAAAGCTGTTTCATAGTGTGAAAAAAGTAAATAACAGTTTCTAAGTAAAGATTCTTCTTATAATGCATTCCCTTTAAGTCTAAAACACAATTTCTTGCCCTGCAACAGTGTTTAAGGTCAATACAAAGCTGTTTCATAGTGTGAAAAAGGTAAAGAACAAAGTTTCTAAGTAAAGAGTCTTCTTATAATGCATTCCCTTTTAGTCTAAAACACAATCTCTTGCCCTGAAACAGTGTTTAAGGTGAATACAAAGCTGTTTCATAGTGTGAAAAAGGTAAAGAACAGAGTTTCAAAGTAAAGATTCTTCTTATAATTCATTCCCTTTTAGTCGAAAACACAATCTCTTGCCCTGAAACAGTGTTTAAGGTGAATACAAAGCTGTTTCATAGTGTGAAAAAGGTAAAGAACAGTTTCTAAGTAAAGATTCTTCTTATAATGCATTCCCTTTTAGTCTAAAACACAATCTCTTGCCCTGCAACAGTGTTTAAGGTGAATACAAAGCTGTTCCATAGTGTGAAAAAGGTAAAGAACAGAGTTTCAAAGAAAAGATTCTTCTTATAATGCATTCCCTTTTAGTCTAAAACACAATCTCTTGCCCTGAAACAGTGTTTAAGGTGAATACAAAGCTGTTTCATAGTGTGAAAAAGGTAAAGAACAGAGTTTCTAAGAAAAGATTCTTCTTATAATGCATTCCCTTTTAGTCTAAACACGATCTCTTGCCCTGCAACAGTGTTTAAGGTGAATACAAAGCTGTTTCATAGTGTGAAAAAGGTAAAGAACAAAGTTTCTAAGTAAATAGTCTTCTTATAATGCATTCCCTTTTAGTCTAAAACACAATCTCTTGCCCTGAAACAGTGTTTAAGGTGAATACAAAGCTGTTTCATAGTGTGAAAAAGGTAAAGAACAGAGTTTCTAAATAAAGATTCTTCTTATAATGCATCCCCTTTTAGTCTAAAACACAATATCTTGCCCTGAAACAGTGTTTAAGGTGAATACAAAGCTGTTTCATAGTGTGAAAAAGGTAAAGAACAGAGTTTCTAAGTAAAGATTCTTCTTATAATGCATTCCCTTTTAGTCTAAAACACAATTTCTTGCCCTGCAACAGTGTTTAAGGTCAATACAAAGCTGTTTCATAGTGTGAAAAAGGTAAAGAACAAAGTTTCTAAGTAAAGAGTCTTCTTATAATGCATTCCCTTTTAGTCTAAAACACAATCTCTTGCCCTGAAACAGTGTTTAAGGTGAATACAAAGCTGTTTCATAGTGTGAAAAAGGTAAAGAACAGAGTTTCAAAGTAAAGATTCTTCTTATAATACATTCCCTTTTAGTCTAAACACAATCTCTTGCCCTGCAACAGTGTTTAAGGTGAATACAAAGCTGTTTCATAGTGTGAAAATGGTAAAGAACAGAGTTTCTAAGTAAAGATTCTTCTTATAATGCATTCCCTTTTCGTGTAAAACGCAATCTCTTGCCCTGAAACGGTGTTTAAGGTGAATACAAAGCTGTTTCATAGTGTGAAAAAGGTAAAGAACAGAGTTTCTAAGTAAAGATTCTTCTTATAATGCATTGCCTATTAGTCTAAAACACAATCTCTTACCCTGAAACGGTGTTTAAGGTGAATACAAAGCTGTTTCATAGTGTGAAAAAGGTAAAGAACAGAGTTTCAAAGTAAAGATTCTTCTTATAATGCATTCCCTTTTAGTCTAAAACACAATCTCTTGCTCTGAAAAAGTGTTTAATTTGAAAATAAAGCTGTTTCATAGTGTGAAAAAGGTAAAGAACAGAGTTTCTAAGTAAAGATTCTTCTTATAATGCATTCCCTTTTAGTCTAAAACACAATTTCTTGCCCTGCAACAGTGTTTACGGTGAATACAAAGCTGTTTCATAGTGTGAAAAAGGTAAAGAACAGAGTTTCTAAGTAAAGAGTCTTCTTATAATGCATTCCCTTTTAGTCTAAACACGATCTCTTGCCCTGCAACAGTGTTTAAGGTGAATACAAAGCTGTTTCATAGTGTGAGAAAGGTAAAGAACAGAGTTTCAAAGTAGATTCTTCTTATAATACATTCCCTTTTAGTCTAAACACAATCTCTTGCCCTGCAACAGTGTTTAAGGTGAATACAAAGCTGTTTCATAGTGTGAAAATGGTAAAGAACAGAGTTTCTAAGTAAAGATTCTTCTTATAATGCATTCCCTTTTAGTCTAAAACACAATATCTTGCCCTGAAACAGTGTTTAAGGTGAATACAAAGCTGTTTCATAGTGTGAAAAAGGTAAAGAACAGAGTTTCTAAGTAAAGATTCTTCTTATAATGCATTCCCTTTTAGTCTAAAACACAATTTCTTGCCCTGCAACAGTGTTTAAGGTCAATACAAAGCTGTTTCATAGTGTGAAAAAGGTAAAGAACAAAGTTTCTAAGTAAAGAGTCTTCTTATAATGCATTCCCTTTTAGTCTAAAACACAATCTCTTGCCCTGAAACAGTGTTTAAGGTGAATACAAAGCTGTTTCATAGTGTGAAAAAGGTAAAGAACAGAGTTTCAAAGTAAAGATTCTTCTTATAATACATTCCCTTTTAGTCTAAACACAATCTCTTGCCCTGCAACAGTGTTTAAGGTGAATACAAAGCTGTTTCATAGTGTGAAAATGGTAAAGAACAGAGTTTCTAAGTAAAGATTCTTCTTATAATGCATTCCCTTTTCGTGTAAAACGCAATCTCTTGCCCTGAAACGGTGTTTAAGGTGAATACAAAGCTGTTTCATAGTGCGAAAAAGGTAAAGAACAGAGTTTCTAAGTAAAGATTCTTCTAATAATGCATTCCCTTTTAGTCTAAACACGATCTCTTGCCCTGCAACAGTGTTTAAGGTGAATACAAAGCTGTTTCATTGTGTGAAAAAGGTAAAGAACAGAGTTTCAAAGTAAAGATTCTTCTTATAATGCATTCCCTTTTAGTCTAAATCACAATATCTTGCCCTGCAACAGTGTTTAAGGTGAATACAAAGCTGTTTCATTGTGTGAAAAAGGTAAAGAACAGAGTTTCAAAGTAAAGATTCTTCTTACAACGCATTCCCTTTTAGTCTAAATCACAATCTGTTGCCCTGAAACAGTGTTTAAGGTGAATACAAAGCTGTTTCATAGTGTGAAAAAGGTAAAGAACAGAGTTTCAAAGTAAAGATTATTCCTATAATGCATTCCCTTTTAGTCTAAAATAAAATCTCTTGCCCTGAAACAGTGTTTAAGGTGAATACAAAGCTGTTTCATAGTGTGAAAAAGGTAAAGAACAGTTTCTAAGTAAAGATTCTTCTTATAATGCATTCCCTTTTAGTCTAAGACACAATCTCTTGCGCTCAAACTGTTTAATTTGAAAATAAAGCTGTTTCATAATGTGAAAAAGGTAAAGAACAGAGTTTCTAAGTAAAGATTCTTCTTATAATGCATTCCCTTTTAGTCTAAAACACAATCTCTTGCCCTGAAACAGTGTTTAAGTTGAATATAAAGCTGTTTCATTGTTTGAAAAAGGTAAAGAACAGAGTTTCTAAGAAAAGATTCTTCTTATAATGCATTCCCTTTTAGTCTAAACACGATCTCTTGCCCTGCAACAGTGTTTAAGGTGAATACAAAGCTGTTTCATAGTGTGAAAAAGGTAAAGAACAGAGTTTCTAAGTAAAGATTCTTCTTATAATGCATTGCCTATTAGTCTAAAACACAATCTCTTACCCTGAAACGGTGTTTAAGGTGAATACAAAGCTGTTTCATAGTGTGAAAAAGGTAAAGAACAGAGTTTCAAAGTAAAGATTCTTCTTATAATGCATTCCCTTTTAGTCTAAAACACAATCTCTTGCTCTGAAAAAGTGTTTAATTTGAAAATAAAGCTGTTTCATAGTGTGAAAAAGGTAAAGAACAGAGTTTCTAAGTAAAGATTCTTCTTATAATGCATTCCCTTTTAGTCTAAAACACAATTTCTTGCCCTGCAACAGTGTTTACGGTGAATTCAAAGCTGTTTCATAGTGTGAAAAAGGTAAAGAACAGAGTTTCTAAGTAAAGAGTCTTCTTATAATGCATTCCCTTTTAGTCTAAACACGATCTCTTGCCCTGCAACAGTGTTTAAGGTGAATACAAAGCTGTTTCATAGTGTGAAAAAGGTAAAGAACAGAGTTTCTAAGTAAAGATTCTTCTTATAATTCATTCCCTTTTAGTCGAAAACACAATCTCTTGCCCTGAAACAGTGTTTAAGGTGAATACAAAGCTGTTTCATAGTGTGAAAAAGGTAAAGAACAGTTTCTAAGTAAAGATTCTTCTTATAATGCATTCCCTTTTAGTCTAAAACACAATCTCTTGCCCTGCAACAGTGTTTAAGGTGAATACAAAGCTGTTTCATAGTGTGAAAAAGGTAAAGAACAGAGTTTCAAAGAAAAGATTCTTCTTATAATGCATTCCCTTTTAGTCTAAAACACAATCTCTTGCCCTGAAACAGTGTTTAAGGTGAATACAAAGCTGTTTCATAGTGTGAAAAAGGTAAAGAACAGAGTTTCAAAGTAAAGATTCTTCTTATAATGCATTCCCTTTTAGTCTAAAACACAATCTCTTGCCCTGAAACAGTGTTTAAGGTGAATACAAAGCTGTTTCATAGTGTGAAAAAGGTAAAGAACAGAGTTTCTAAGAAAAGATTCTTCTTATAATGCATTCCCTTTTAGTCTAAACATGATCTCTTGCCCTGCAACAGTGTTTAAGGTGAATACAAAGCTGTTTCATTGTGTGAAAAAGGTAAAGAACAGTTTCTAAGTAAAGATTCTTCTTATAATGCATTCCCTGTTAGTCTAAAACACAAACTCTTGCCCTGCAACAGTGTTTAAGGTGAATACAAAGCTGTTTCATAGTGTGAAAAAAGGTAAAGAACAGAGTTTCTAAGTAAAGATTCTTCAAATAATGCATTCCCTTTTAGTCTAAAATACAATCTCTTGCCCTGAAACAGTGTTTAAGGTGAATACAAAGCTGTTTCATAGTGTGAAAAAGGTAAAGAACAGAGTTTCTAAGTAAAGATTCTTCTAATAATGCATTCCCTTTTAGTCTAAACACGATCTCTTGCCCTGCAACAGTGTTTAAGGTGAATACAAAGCTGTTTCATTGTGTGAAAAAGGTAAAGAACAGAGTTTCAAAGTAAAGATTCTTCTTATAATGCATTCCCTTTTAGTCTAAATCACAATCTCTTGCCCTGAAACAGTGTTTAAGGTGAATACAAAGCTGTTTCATAGTGTGAAAAAGGTAAAGAACAGTTTCAAAGTAAAGATTCTTCTTATAATGCATTCCCTTTTAGTCTAAAACACAATCTCTTGCCCTGCAACAGTGTTTAAGGTGATTACAAAGCTGTTTCATAGTGTGAAAAAGGTAAAGAACAGAGTTTCAAAGTAAAGATTCTTCTTATAATGCATTCCCTTTTAGTCTAAACACGATCTCTTGCCCTGAAACAGTGTTTAAGGTGAATACAAAGCTGTTTCATAGTGTGAAAAAGGTAAATAACAGTTTCTAAGTAAAGATTATTCCTATAATGCATTCCCTTTTAGTCTAAAATACAATCTCTTGCCCTGAAACAGTGTTTAAGGTGAATACAAAGCTGTTTCATAGTGTGAAAAAGGTAAAGAAAAGAGTTTCTAAGTAAAGATTCTTCTTATAATGCATTCCCTTTTAGTCTAAAACACAATCTCTTGCCCTGAAACAGTGTTTAAGTTGAATATAAAGCTGTTTCATTGTTTGAAAAAGGTAAAGAACAGAGTTTCTAAGAAAAGATTCTTCTTATAATGCATTCCCTTTTAGTGTAAACACGATCTCTTGCCCTGCAACAGTGTTTAAGGTGAATACAAAGTTTTTCATTGTGTAAAAAAGGTAAAGAACAGAGTTTCTAAGAAAAAATTCTTCTTATAATGCATTCCCTTTTAGTCTAAAACACAATCTCTTGCCCTGCAACAGTGTTTAAGTTGAATACAAAGCTGTTTCATAGTGTGAAAAAGGTAAAGAACAGTTTCTAAGTAAAGATTCTTCTTATAATGCATTCCCTTTTAGTCTAAAACACAATCTCTTGCCCTGAAACAGTGTTTAAGGTGAATAAAAAGCTGTTTCATAGTGTGAAAAAGGTAAAGAACAGAGTTTCAAAGTAAAGATTCTTCTTATAATGTATTCCCTTTTAGTCTAAAACACAATCTCTTGCCCTGAAACAGTGTTTAAGGTGAATACAAAGCTGTTTCATAGTGAGAAAAAGGTAAAGAACAGAGTTTCTAAGTAAAGATTCTTCTAATAATGCATTCCCTTTTAGTCTAAACACGATATCTTGCACTGCAACAGTGTTTAAGGTGAATACAAAGCTGTTTCATAGTGTGAAAAAGGTAAAGAACAGAGTTTCTAAGTAAAGATTCTTCTTATAATGCATTCCCTTTTAGTCTAAAACACAATCTCTTGCCCTGAAACAGTGTTTAAGGTGAATACAAAGCTGTTTCATAGTGTGAAAAAGGTAAAGAACAGAGTTTCAAAGTAAAGATTCTTCTTATAATGCATTCCCTTTTAGTCTAAAACACAATCTCTTGCCCTGAAACAGTGTTTAAGGTGAATACAAAGCTGTTTCATAGTGTGAAAAAGGTAAAGAACAGAGTTTCTAAGTAAAGATTCTTCTAATAATGCATTCCCTTTTAGTCTAAACACGATATCTTGCCCTGCAACAGTGTTTAAGGTGAATACAAAGCTGTTTCATTGTGTGAAAAAGGTAAAGAACAGAGTTTCAAAGTAAAGATTCTTCTTATAATGCATTCCCTTTTAGTCTAAAACACAATCTCTTGCCCTGCAACAGTGTTTAAGGTGAATACAAAGCTGTTTCATAGTGTGAAAAAGGTAAAGAACAGTTTCTAAGTAAAGATTCTTCTTATAATGCATTCCCTTTTAGTCTAAAACACAATCTCTTGCCCTGAAAAAGTGTTTAAGGTGAATACAAAGCTGTTTCATAGTCTGAAAAAGGTAAAGAACAGTTTCTAAGTAAAGATTATTCCTATAATGCATTCCCTTTTAGTCTAAAATACAATCTCTTGCCCTGAAACAGTGTTTAAGGTGAATACAAAGCTGTTTCATAGTGTGAAAAAGGTAAAGAAAAGAGTTTCTAAGTAAAGATTCTTCTTATAATGCATTCCCTTTTAGTCTAAAACACAATCTCTTGCCCTGAAACAGTGTTTAAGTTGAATATAAAGCTGTTTCATTGTTTGAAAAAGGTAAAGAACAGAGTTTCTAAGAAAAGATTCTTCTTATAATGCATTCCCTTTTAGTGTAAACACGATCTCTTGCCCTGCAACAGTGTTTAAGGTGAATACAAAGTTTTTCATTGTGTAAAAAAGGTAAAGAACAGAGTTTCTATGAAAAAATTCTTCTTATAATGCATTCCCTTTTAGTCTAAAACACAATCTCTTGCCCTGCAACAGTGTTTAAGTTGAATACAAAGCTGTTTCATAGTGTGAAAAAGGTAAAGAACAGAGTTTCAAAGTAAAGATTCTTCTTATAATGCATTCCCTTTTAGTCTAAACATGATCTCTAGCCCTGAAACAGTGTTTAAGGTGAATACAAAGCTGTTTCATTGTGTGAAAAAGGTAAAGAACAGAGTTTCAAAGTAAAGATTCTTCTTACAACGCATTCCCTTTTAGTCTAAATCACAATCTGTTGCCCTGAAACAGTGTTTAAGGTGAATACAAAGCTGTTTCATAGTGTGAAAAAGGTAAAGAACAGAGTTTCAAAGTAAAGATTATTCCTATAATGCATTCCCTTTTAGTCTAAAATAAAATCTCTTGCCCTGAAACAGTGTTTAAGGTGAATACAAAGCTGTTTCATAGTGTGAAAAAGGTAAAGAACAGTTTCTAAGTAAAGATTCTTCTTATAATGCATTCCCTTTTAGTCTAAGACACAATCTCTTGCGCTCAAACTGTTTAATTTGAAAATAAAGCTGTTTCATAATGTGAAAAAGGTAAAGAACAGAGTTTCTAAGTAAAGATTCTTCTTATAATGCATTCCCTTTTAGTCTAAAACACAATCTCTTGCCCTGAAACAGTGTTTAAGTTGAATATAAAGCTGTTTCATTGTTTGAAAAAGGTAAAGAACAGAGTTTCTAAGAAAAGATTCTTCTTATAATGCATTCCCTTTTAGTCTAAACACGATCTCTTGCCCTGCAACAGTGTTTAAGGTGAATACAAAGCTGTTTCATAGTGTGAAAAAGGTAAAGAACAGAGTTTCTAAGTAAAGATTCTTCTTATAATGCATTGCCTATTAGTCTAAAACACAATCTCTTACCCTGAAACGGTGTTTAAGGTGAATACAAAGCTGTTTCATAGTGTGAAAAAGGTAAAGAACAGAGTTTCAAAGTAAAGATTCTTCTTATAATGCATTCCCTTTTAGTCTAAAACACAATCTCTTGCTCTGAAAAAGTGTTTAATTTGAAAATAAAGCTGTTTCATAGTGTGAAAAAGGTAAAGAACAGAGTTTCTAAGTAAAGATTCTTCTTATAATGCATTCCCTTTTAGTCTAAAACACAATTTCTTGCCCTGCAACAGTGTTTACGGTGAATTCAAAGCTGTTTCATAGTGTGAAAAAGGTAAAGAACAGAGTTTCTAAGTAAAGAGTCTTCTTATAATGCATTCCCTTTTAGTCTAAACACGATCTCTTGCCCTGCAACAGTGTTTAAGGTGAATACAAAGCTGTTTCATAGTGTGAAAAAGGTAAAGAACAGAGTTTCTAAGTAAAGATTCTTCTTATAATTCATTCCCTTTTAGTCGAAAACACAATCTCTTGCCCTGAAACAGTGTTTAAGGTGAATACAAAGCTGTTTCATAGTGTGAAAAAGGTAAAGAACAGTTTCTAAGTAAAGATTCTTCTTATAATGCATTCCCTTTTAGTCTAAAACACAATCTCTTGCCCTGCAACAGTGTTTAAGGTGAATACAAAGCTGTTTCATAGTGTGAAAAAGGTAAAGAACAGAGTTTCAAAGAAAAGATTCTTCTTATAATGCATTCCCTTTTAGTCTAAAACACAATCTCTTGCCCTGAAACAGTGTTTAAGGTGAATACAAAGCTGTTTCATAGTGTGAAAAAGGTAAAGAACAGAGTTTCAAAGTAAAGATTCTTCTTATAATGCATTCCCTTTTAGTCTAAAACACAATCTCTTGCCCTGAAACAGTGTTTAAGGTGAATACAAAGCTGTTTCATAGTGTGAAAAAGGTAAAGAACAGAGTTTCTAAGAAAAGATTCTTCTTATAATGCATTCCCTTTTAGTCTAAACATGATCTCTTGCCCTGCAACAGTGTTTAAGGTGAATACAAAGCTGTTTCATTGTGTGAAAAAGGTAAAGAACAGTTTCTAAGTAAAGATTCTTCTTATAATGCATTCCCTGTTAGTCTAAAACACAAACTCTTGCCCTGCAACAGTGTTTAAGGTGAATACAAAGCTGTTTCATAGTGTGAAAAAAGGTAAAGAACAGAGTTTCTAAGTAAAGATTCTTCAAATAATGCATTCCCTTTTAGTCTAAAATACAATCTCTTGCCCTGAAACAGTGTTTAAGGTGAATACAAAGCTGTTTCATAGTGTGAAAAAGGTAAAGAACAGAGTTTCTAAGTAAAGATTCTTCTAATAATGCATTCCCTTTTAGTCTAAACACGATCTCTTGCCCTGCAACAGTGTTTAAGGTGAATACAAAGCTGTTTCATTGTGTGAAAAAGGTAAAGAACAGAGTTTCAAAGTAAAGATTCTTCTTATAATGCATTCCCTTTTAGTCTAAATCACAATCTCTTGCCCTGAAACAGTGTTTAAGGTGAATACAAAGCTGTTTCATAGTGTGAAAAAGGTAAAGAACAGTTTCAAAGTAAAGATTCTTCTTATAATGCATTCCCTTTTAGTCTAAAACACAATCTCTTGCCCTGCAACAGTGTTTAAGGTGATTACAAAGCTGTTTCATAGTGTGAAAAAGGTAAAGAACAGAGTTTCAAAGTAAAGATTCTTCTTATAATGCATTCCCTTTTAGTCTAAACACGATCTCTTGCCCTGAAACAGTGTTTAAGGTGAATACAAAGCTGTTTCATAGTGTGAAAAAGGTAAATAACAGTTTCTAAGTAAAGATTATTCCTATAATGCATTCCCTTTTAGTCTAAAATACAATCTCTTGCCCTGAAACAGTGTTTAAGGTGAATACAAAGCTGTTTCATAGTGTGAAAAAGGTAAAGAAAAGAGTTTCTAAGTAAAGATTCTTCTTATAATGCATTCCCTTTTAGTCTAAAACACAATCTCTTGCCCTGAAACAGTGTTTAAGTTGAATATAAAGCTGTTTCATTGTTTGAAAAAGGTAAAGAACAGAGTTTCTAAGAAAAGATTCTTCTTATAATGCATTCCCTTTTAGTGTAAACACGATCTCTTGCCCTGCAACAGTGTTTAAGGTGAATACAAAGTTTTTCATTGTGTAAAAAAGGTAAAGAACAGAGTTTCTAAGAAAAAATTCTTCTTATAATGCATTCCCTTTTAGTCTAAAACACAATCTCTTGCCCTGCAACAGTGTTTAAGTTGAATACAAAGCTGTTTCATAGTGTGAAAAAGGTAAAGAACAGTTTCTAAGTAAAGATTCTTCTTATAATGCATTCCCTTTTAGTCTAAAACACAATCTCTTGCCCTGAAACAGTGTTTAAGGTGAATAAAAAGCTGTTTCATAGTGTGAAAAAGGTAAAGAACAGAGTTTCAAAGTAAAGATTCTTCTTATAATGTATTCCCTTTTAGTCTAAAACACAATCTCTTGCCCTGAAACAGTGTTTAAGGTGAATACAAAGCTGTTTCATAGTGAGAAAAAGGTAAAGAACAGAGTTTCTAAGTAAAGATTCTTCTAATAATGCATTCCCTTTTAGTCTAAACACGATATCTTGCACTGCAACAGTGTTTAAGGTGAATACAAAGCTGTTTCATAGTGTGAAAAAGGTAAAGAACAGAGTTTCTAAGTAAAGATTCTTCTTATAATGCATTCCCTTTTAGTCTAAAACACAATCTCTTGCCCTGAAACAGTGTTTAAGGTGAATACAAAGCTGTTTCATAGTGTGAAAAAGGTAAAGAACAGAGTTTCAAAGTAAAGATTCTTCTTATAATGCATTCCCTTTTAGTCTAAAACACAATCTCTTGCCCTGAAACAGTGTTTAAGGTGAATACAAAGCTGTTTCATAGTGTGAAAAAGGTAAAGAACAGAGTTTCTAAGTAAAGATTCTTCTAATAATGCATTCCCTTTTAGTCTAAACACGATATCTTGCCCTGCAACAGTGTTTAAGGTGAATACAAAGCTGTTTCATTGTGTGAAAAAGGTAAAGAACAGAGTTTCAAAGTAAAGATTCTTCTTATAATGCATTCCCTTTTAGTCTAAAACACAATCTCTTGCCCTGCAACAGTGTTTAAGGTGAATACAAAGCTGTTTCATAGTGTGAAAAAGGTAAAGAACAGTTTCTAAGTAAAGATTCTTCTTATAATGCATTCCCTTTTAGTCTAAAACACAATCTCTTGCCCTGAAAAAGTGTTTAAGGTGAATACAAAGCTGTTTCATAGTCTGAAAAAGGTAAAGAACAGTTTCTAAGTAAAGATTATTCCTATAATGCATTCCCTTTTAGTCTAAAATACAATCTCTTGCCCTGAAACAGTGTTTAAGGTGAATACAAAGCTGTTTCATAGTGTGAAAAAGGTAAAGAAAAGAGTTTCTAAGTAAAGATTCTTCTTATAATGCATTCCCTTTTAGTCTAAAACACAATCTCTTGCCCTGAAACAGTGTTTAAGTTGAATATAAAGCTGTTTCATTGTTTGAAAAAGGTAAAGAACAGAGTTTCTAAGAAAAGATTCTTCTTATAATGCATTCCCTTTTAGTGTAAACACGATCTCTTGCCCTGCAACAGTGTTTAAGGTGAATACAAAGTTTTTCATTGTGTAAAAAAGGTAAAGAACAGAGTTTCTATGAAAAAATTCTTCTTATAATGCATTCCCTTTTAGTCTAAAACACAATCTCTTGCCCTGCAACAGTGTTTAAGTTGAATACAAAGCTGTTTCATAGTGTGAAAAAGGTAAAGAACAGAGTTTCAAAGTAAAGATTCTTCTTATAATGCATTCCCTTTTAGTCTAAACATGATCTCTAGCCCTGAAACAGTGTTTAAGGTGAATACAAAGCTGTTTCATAGTGTGAAAAAGATAAAGAACAGAATTTCTAAGAAAAGATTCTTCTTATAATGCATTCCCTTTTAGTCTAAAACACAATCTCTTGCCCTGAAACAGTGTTTAAGGTGAATACAAAGCTGTTTCATAGTGTGAAAAAGGTAAAGAACAGAGTTTCAAAGTAAAGATTCTTCTTATAATGCATTCCCTTTTAGTCTAAAACACAATCTCTTGCCATGAAACAGTGTTTAAGGTGAATACAAAGCTGTTTCATAGTGTGAAAAAGGTAAAGAACAGAGTTTCTAAGTAAAGATTCTTCTAATAATGCATTCCCTTTTAGTCTAAACACGATATCTTGCCCTGCAACAGTGTTTAAGGTGAATACATAGCTGTTTCATTGTGTGAAAAAGGTAAAGAACAGAGTTTCAAAGTAAAGATTCTTCTTATAATGCATTCCCTTTTAGTCTAAATCACAATCTCTTGCCCTGAAACAGTGTTTAAGGTGAATACAAAGCTGTTTCATAGTGTGAAAAAGGTAAAGAACAGTTTCAAAGTAAAGATTCTTCTTATAATGCATTCCCTTTTAGTCTAAAACACAATCTCTTGCCCTGCAACAGTGTTTAAGGTGATTACAAAGCTGTTTCATAGTGTGAAAAAGGTAAAGAACAGAGTTTCAAAGTAAAGATTCTTCTTATAATGCATTCCCTTTTAGTCTAAAACACGATCTCTTGCCCTGAAACAGTGTTTAAGGTGAATACAAAGCTGTTTCATAGTGTGAAAAAGGTAAAGAACAGTTTCTAAGTAAAGATTCTTCTTATAATGCATTCCCTTTTAGTCTAAAACACAATCTCTTGCCCTGAAAAAGTGTTTAAGGTGAATACAAAGCTGTTTCATAGTCTGAAAAAGGTAAAGAACAGTTTCTAAGTAAAGATTATTCCTATAATGCATTCCCTTTTAGTCTAAAATACAATCTCTTGCCCTGAAACAGTGTTTAAGGTGAATACAAAGCTGTTTCATAGTGTGAAAAAGGTAAAGAAAAGAGTTTCTAAGTAAAGATTCTTCTTATAATGCATTCCCTTTTAGTCTAAAACACAATCTCTTGCCATGAAACAGTGTTTAAGTTGAATATAAAGCTGTTTCATTGTTTGAAAAAGGTAAAGAACAGAGTTTCTAAGAAAAGATTCTTCTTATAATGCATTCCCTTTTAGTGTAAACACGATCTCTTGCCCTGCAACAGTGTTTAAGGTGAATACAAAGTTTTTCATTGTGTAAAAAAGGTAAAGAACAGAGTTTCTAAGAAAAAATTCTTCTTATAATGCATTCCCTTTTAGTCTAAAACACAATCTCTTGCCCTGCAACAGTGTTTAAGTTGAATACAAAGCTGTTTCATAGTGTGAAAAAGGTAAAGAACAGTTTCTAAGTAAAGATTCTTCTTATAATGCATTCCCTGTTAGTCTAAAACACAAACTCTTGCCCTGCAACAGTGTTTAAGGTGAATACAAAGCTGTTTCATAGTGTGAAAAAAGGTAAAGAACAGAGTTTCTAAGTAAAGATTCTTCAAATAATGCATTCCCTTTTAGTATAAAATACAATCTCTTGCCCTGAAACAGTGTTTAAGGTGAATACAAAGCTGTTTCATAGTGTGAAAAAGGTAAAGAACAGAGTTTCTAAGTAAAGATTCTTCTAATAATGCATTCCCTTTTAGTCTAAACACGATCTCTTGCCCTGCAACAGTGTTTAAGGTGAATACAAAGCTGTTTCATTGTGTGAAAAAGGTAAAGAACAGAGTTTCAAAGTAAAGATTCTTCTTAGAATGCATTCCCTTTTAGTCTAAATCACAATCTCTTGCCCTGAAACAGTGTTTAAGGTGAATACAAAGCTGTTTCATAGTGTGAAAAAGGTAAAGAACAGTTTCAAAGTAAAGATTCTTCTTATAATGCATTCCCTTTTAGTCTAAAACACAATCTCTTGCCCTGCAACAGTGTTTAAGGTGATTACAAAGCTGTTTCATAGTGTGAAAAAGGTAAAGAACAGAGTTTCAAAGTAAAGATTCTTCTTATAATGCATTCCCTTTTAGTCTAAACACGATCTCTTGCCCTGAAACAGTGTTTAAGGTGAATACAAAGCTGTTTCATAGTGTGAAAAAGGTAAATAACAGTTTCTAAGTAAAGATTATTCCTATAATGCATTCCCTTTTAGTCTAAAATACAATCTCTTGCCCTGAAACAGTGTTTAAGGTGAATACAAAGCTGTTTCATAGTGTGAAAAAGGTAAAGAAAAGAGTTTCTAAGTAAAGATTCTTCTTATAATGCATTCCCTTTTAGTCTAAAACACAATCTCTTGCCCTGAAACAGTGTTTAAGTTGAATATAAAGCTGTTTCATTGTTTGAAAAAGGTAAAGAACAGAGTTTCTAAGAAAAGATTCTTCTTATAATGCATTCCCTTTTAGTGTAAACACGATCTCTTGCCCTGCAACAGTGTTTAAGGTGAATACAAAGTTTTTCATTGTGTAAAAAAGGTAAAGAACAGAGTTTCTAAGAAAAAATTCTTCTTATAATGCATTCCCTTTTAGTCTAAAACACAATCTCTTGCCCTGCAACAGTGTTTAAGTTGAATACAAAGCTGTTTCATAGTGTGAAAAAGGTAAAGAACAGTTTCTAAGTAAAGATTCTTCTTATAATGCATTCCCTTTTAGTCTAAAACACAATCTCTTGCCCTGAAACAGTGTTTAAGGTGAATAAAAAGCTGTTTCATAGTGTGAAAAAGGTAAAGAACAGAGTTTCAAAGTAAATATTCTTCTTATAATGTATTCCCTTTTAGTCTAAAACACAATCTCTTGCCCTGAAACAGTGTTTAAGGTGAATACAAAGCTGTTTCATAGTGAGAAAAAGGTAAAGAACAGAGTTTCTAAGTAAAGATTCTTCTAATAATGCATTCCCTTTTAGTCTAAACACGATATCTTGCACTGCAACAGTGTTTAAGGTGAATACAAAGCTGTTTCATAGTGTGAAAAAGGTAAAGAACAGAGTTTCTAAGTAAAGATTCTTCTTATAATGCATTCCCTTTTAGTCTAAAACACAAT
The DNA here is from genome assembly GCF_041902795.1 of Electrophorus electricus. Classification (NCBI taxonomy): domain Eukaryota; kingdom Metazoa; phylum Chordata; class Actinopteri; order Gymnotiformes; family Gymnotidae; genus Electrophorus; species Electrophorus electricus. The sequence goes on along the minus strand of NC_137508.1, from coordinate 16,942,912 downwards.
CTCTTGCCCTGAAACAGTGTTTAAGGTGAATACAAAGCTGTTTCATAGTGTGAAAAAGGTAAAGAACAGAGTTTCAAAGTAAAGATTCTTCTTATAATGCATTCCCTTTTAGTCTAAAACACAATCTCTTGCCCTGAAACAGTGTTTAAGGTGAATACAAAGCTGTTTCATAGTGTGAAAAAGGTAAAGAACAGAGTTTCTAAGTAAAGATTCTTCTAATAATGCATTCCCTTTTAGTCTAAACACGATATCTTGCCCTGCAACAGTGTTTAAGGTGAATACAAAGCTGTTTCATTGTGTGAAAAAGGTAAAGAACAGAGTTTCAAAGTAAAGATTCTTCTTATAATGCATTCCCTTTTAGTCTAAATCACAATCTCTTGCCCTGAAACAGTGTTTAAGGTGAATACAAAGCTGTTTCATAGTGTGAAAAAGGTAAAGAACAGTTTCTAAGTAAAGATTCTTCTTATAATGCATTCCCTTTTAGTCTAAAACACAATCTCTTGCCCTGAAAAAGTGTTTAAGGTGTATACAAAGCTGTTTCATAGTCTGAAAAAGGTAAAGAACAGTTTCTAAGTAAAGATTATTCCTATAATGCATTCCCTTTTAGTCTAAAATACAATCTCTTGCCCTGAAACAGTGTTTAAGGTGAATACAAAGCTGTTTCATAGTGTGAAAAAGGTAAAGAAAAGAGTTTCTAAGTAAAGATTCTTCTTATAATGCATTCCCTTTTAGTCTAAAACACAATCTCTTGCCCTGAAACAGTGTTTAAGTTGAATATAAAGCTGTTTCATTGTTTGAAAAAGGTAAAGAACAGAGTTTCTAAGAAAAGATTCTTCTTATAATGCATTCCCTTTTAGTGTAAACACGATCTCTTGCCCTGCAACAGTGTTTAAGGTGAATACAAAGTTTTTCATTGTGTAAAAAAGGTAAAGAACAGAGTTTCTATGAAAAAATTCTTCTTATAATGCATTCCCTTTTAGTCTAAAACACAATCTCTTGCCCTGCAACAGTGTTTAAGTTGAATACAAAGCTGTTTCATAGTGTGAAAAAGGTAAAGAACAGAGTTTCAAAGTAAAGATTCTTCTTATAATGCATTCCCTTTTAGTCTAAACATGATCTCTAGCCCTGAAACAGTGTTTAAGGTGAATACAAAGCTGTTTCATAGTGTGAAAAAGATAAAGAACAGAATTTCTAAGTAAAGATTCTTCTTATAATGCATTCCCTTTTAGTCTAAAACACAATCTCTTGCCCTGAAACAGTGTTTAAGGTGAATACAAAGCTGTTTCATAGTGTGAAAAAGGTAAAGAACAGAGTTTCAAAGTAAAGATTCTTCTTATAATGCATTCCCTTTTAGTCTAAAACACAATCTCTTGCCATGAAACAGTGTTTAAGGTGAATACAAAGCTGTTTCATAGTGTGAAAAAGGTAAAGAACAGAGTTTCTAAGTAAAGATTCTTCTAATAATGCATTCCCTTTTAGTCTAAACACGATATCTTGCCCTGCAACAGTGTTTAAGGTGAATACATAGCTGTTTCATTGTGTGAAAAAGGTAAAGAACAGAGTTTCAAAGTAAAGATTCTTCTTATAATGCATTCCCTTTTAGTCTAAATCACAATCTCTTGCCCTGAAACAGTGTTTAAGGTGAATACAAAGCTGTTTCATAGTGTGAAAAAGGTAAAGAACAGTTTCAAAGTAAAGATTCTTCTTATAATGCATTCCCTTTTAGTCTAAACACGATCTCTTGCCCTGAAACAGTGTTTAAGGTGAATACAAAGCTGTTTCATAGTGTGAAAAAGGTAAAGAACAGTTTCTAAGTAAAGATTCTTCTTATAATGCATTCCCTTTTAGTCTAAAACACAATCTCTTGCCCTGAAAAAGTGTTTAAGGTGAATACAAAGCTGTTTCATAGTGTGAAAAAGGTAAAGAACAGTTTCTAAGTAAAGATTCTTCTCATAATGCATTCCCTTTTAATCTAAAATACAATCTCTTGCCCTGAAACAGTGTTTAAGGTGAATACAAAGCTGTTTCATAGTGTGAAAAAGGTAAAGAAAAGAGTTTCTAAGTAAAGATTCTTCTTATAATGCATTCCCTTTTAGTCTAAAACACAATCTCTTGCCCTGAAACAGTGTTTAAGTTGAATATAAAGCTGTTTCATTGTTTGAAAAAGGTAAAGAACAGAGTTTCTAAGAAAAGATTCTTCTTATAATGCATTCCCTTTTAGTGTAAACACGATCTCTTGCCCTGCAACAGTGTTTAAGGTGAATACAAAGTTTTTCATTGTGTAAAAAAGGTAAAGAACAGAGTTTCTAAGAAAAAATTCTTCTTATAATGCATTCCCTTTTAGTCTAAAACACAATCTCTTGCCCTGCAACAGTGTTTAAGTTGAATACAAAGCTGTTTCATAGTGTGAAAAAGGTAAAGAACAGTTTCTAAGTAAAGATTCTTCTTATAATGCATTCCCTTTTAGTCTAAAACACAATCTCTTGCCCTGAAACAGTGTTTAAGGTGAATACAAAGCTGTTTCATAGTGTGAAAAAGGTAAATAACAGTTTCTAAGTAAAGATTCTTCTTATAATGCATTCCCTGTTAGTCTAAAACACAAACTCTTGCCCTGCAACAGTGTTTAAGGTGAATACAAAGCTGTTTCATAGTGTGAAAAAAGGTAAAGAACAGAGTTTCTAAGTAAAGATTCTTCTAATAATGCATTCCCTTTTAGTCTAAAATACAATCTCTTGCCCTGAAACAGTGTTTAAGGTGAATACAAAGCTGTTTCATAGTGTGAAAAAGGTAAAGAACAGAGTTTCTAAGTAAAGATTCTTCTAATAATGCATTCCCTTTTAGTCTAAACACGATCTCTTGCCCTGCAACAGTGTTTAAGGTGAATACAAAGCTGTTTCATTGTGTGAAAAAGGTAAAGAACAGAGTTTCAAAGTAAAGATTCTTCTTATAATGCATTCCCTTTTAGTCTAAATCACAATATCTTGCCCTGCAACAGTGTTTAAGGTGAATACAAAGCTGTTTCATTGTGTGAAAAAGGTAAAGAACAGAGTTTCAAAGTAAAGATTCTTCTTACAACGCATTCCCTTTTAGTCTAAATCACAATCTGTTGCCCTGAAACAGTGTTTAAGGTGAATACAAAGCTGTTTCATAGTGTGAAAAAGGTAAAGAACAGAGTTTCAAAGTAAAGATTATTCCTATAATGCATTCCCTTTTAGTCTAAAATAAAATCTCTTGCCCTGAAACAGTGTTTAAGGTGAATACAAAGCTGTTTCATAGTGTGAAAAAGGTAAAGAACAGTTTCTAAGTAAAGATTCTTCTTATAATGCATTCCCTTTTAGTCTAAGACACAATCTCTTGCGCTCAAACTGTTTAATTTGAAAATAAAGCTGTTTCATAATGTGAAAAAGGTAAAGAACAGAGTTTCTAAGTAAAGATTCTTCTTATAATGCATTCCCTTTTAGTCTAAAACACAATCTCTTGCCCTGAAACAGTGTTTAAGGCGAATACAAAGCTGTTTCATAGTGTGAAAAAGGTAAAGAAAAGAGTTTCTAAGTAAAGATTCTTCTTATAATGCATTCCCTTTTAGTCTAAAACACAATCTCTTGCCCTGAAACAGTGTTTAAGTTGAATATAAAGCTGTTTCATTGTTTGAAAAAGGTAAAGAACAGAGTTTCTAAGAAAAGATTCTTCTTATAATGCATTCCCTTTTAGTCTAAACACGATCTCTTGCCCTGCAACAGTGTTTAAGGTGAATACAAAGTTTTTCATTGTGTAAAAAAGGTAAAGAACAGAGTTTCTAAGAAAAAATTCTTCTTATAATGCATTCCCTTTTAGTCTAAAACACAATCTCTTGCCCTGCAACAGTGTTTAAGTTGAATACAAAGCTGTTTCATAGTGTGAAAAAGGTAAAGAACAGTTTCTAAGTAAAGATTCTTCTTATAATGCATTCCCTTTTAGTGTAAAACACAATCTCTTGCCCTGAAACAGTGTTTAAGGTGAATACAAAGCTGTTTCATAGTGTGAAAAAAGTAAATAACAGTTTCTAAGTAAAGATTCTTCTTATAATGCATTCCCTTTAAGTCTAAAACACAATTTCTTGCCCTGCAACAGTGTTTAAGGTCAATACAAAGCTGTTTCATAGTGTGAAAAAGGTAAAGAACAAAGTTTCTAAGTAAAGAGTCTTCTTATAATGCATTCCCTTTTAGTCGAAAACACAATCTCTTGCCCTGAAACAGTGTTTAAGGTGAATACAAAGCTGTTTCATAGTGTGAAAAAGGTAAAGAACAGTTTCTAAGTAAAGATTCTTCTTATAATGCATTCCCTTTTAGTCTAAAACACAATCTCTTGCCCTGCAACAGTGTTTAAGGTGAATACAAAGCTGTTCCATAGTGTGAAAAAGGTAAAGAACAGAGTTTCAAAGAAAAGATTCTTCTTATAATGCATTCCCTTTAAGTCTAAAACACAATTTCTTGCCCTGCAACAGTGTTTAAGGTCAATACAAAGCTGTTTCATAGTGTGAAAAAGGTAAAGAACAAAGTTTCTAAGTAAAGAGTCTTCTTATAATGCATTCCCTTTTAGTCGAAAACACAATCTCTTGCCCTGAAACAGTGTTTAAGGTGAATACAAAGCTGTTTCATAGTGTGAAAAAGGTAAAGAACAGTTTCTAAGTAAAGATTCTTCTTATAATGCATTCCCTTTTAGTCTAAAACACAATCTCTTGCCCTGCAACAGTGTTTAAGGTGAATACAAAGCTGTTCCATAGTGTGAAAAAGGTAAAGAACAGAGTTTCAAAGAAAAGATTCTTCTTATAATGCATTCCCTTTTAGTCTAAAACACAATCTCTTGCCCTGAAACAGTGTTTAAGGTGAATACAAAGCTGTTTCATAGTGTGAAAAAGGTAAAGAACAGAGTTTCTAAGAAAAGATTCTTCTTATAATGCATTCCCTTTTAGTCTAAACACGATCTCTTGCCCTGCAACAGTGTTTAAGGTGAATACAAAGCTGTTTCATAGTGTGAAAAAGGTAAAGAACAAAGTTTCTAAGTAAATAGTCTTCTTATATTGCATTCCCTTTTAGTCTAAAACACAATCTCTTGCCCTGAAACAGTGTTTAAGGTGAATACAAAGCTGTTTCATAGTGTGAAAAAGGTAAAGAACAGAGTTTCTAAATAAAGATTCTTCTTATAATGCATCCCCTTTTAGTCTAAAACACAATATCTTGCCCTGAAACAGTGTTTAAGGTGAATACAAAGCTGTTTCATAGTGTGAAAAAGGTAAAGAACAGAGTTTCTAAGTAAAGATTCTTCTTATAATGCATTCCCTTTTAGTCTAAAACACAATTTCTTGCCCTGCAACAGTGTTTAAGGTCAATACAAAGCTGTTTCATAGTGTGAAAAAGGTAAAGAACAAAGTTTCTAAGTAAAGAGTCTTCTTATAATGCATTCCCTTTTAGTCTAAAACACAATCTCTTGCCCTGAAACAGTGTTTAAGGTGAATACAAAGCTGTTTCATAGTGTGAAAAAGGTAAAGAACAGAGTTTCAAAGTAAAGATTCTTCTTATAATACATTCCCTTTTAGTCTAAACACAATCTCTTGCCCTGCAACAGTGTTTAAGGTGAATACAAAGCTGTTTCATAGTGTGAAAATGGTAAAGAACAGAGTTTCTAAGTAAAGATTCTTCTTATAATGCATTCCCTTTTCGTGTAAAACGCAATCTCTTGCCCTGAAACGGTGTTTAAGGTGAATACAAAGCTGTTTCATAGTGTGAAAAAGGTAAAGAACAGAGTTTCTAAGTAAAGATTCTTCTTATAATGCATTGCCTATTAGTCTAAAACACAATCTCTTACCCTGAAACGGTGTTTAAGGTGAATACAAAGCTGTTTCATAGTGTGAAAAAGGTAAAGAACAGAGTTTCAAAGTAAAGATTCTTCTTATAATGCATTCCCTTTTAGTCTAAAACACAATCTCTTGCTCTGAAAAAGTGTTTAATTTGAAAATAAAGCTGTTTCATAGTGTGAAAAAGGTAAAGAACAGAGTTTCTAAGTAAAGATTCTTCTTATAATGCATTCCCTTTTAGTCTAAAACACAATATCTTGCCCTGAAACAGTGTTTAAGGTGAATACAAAGCTGTTTCATAGTGTGAAAAAGGTAAAGAACAGAGTTTCTAAGTAAAGATTCTTCTTATAATGCATTCCCTTTTAGTCTAAAACACAATTTCTTGCCCTGCAACAGTGTTTAAGGTCAATACAAAGCTGTTTCATAGTGTGAAAAAGGTAAAGAACAAAGTTTCTAAGTAAAGAGTCTTCTTATAATGCATTCCCTTTTAGTCTAAAACACAATCTCTTGCCCTGAAACAGTGTTTAAGGTGAATACAAAGCTGTTTCATTGTGTGAAAAAGGTAAAGAACAGAGTTTCAAAGTAAAGATTCTTCTTATAATGCATTCCCTTTTAGTCTAAATCACAATATCTTGCCCTGCAACAGTGTTTAAGGTGAATACAAAGCTGTTTCATTGTGTGAAAAAGGTAAAGAACAGAGTTTCAAAGTAAAGATTCTTCTTACAACGCATTCCCTTTTAGTCTAAATCACAATCTGTTGCCCTGAAACAGTGTTTAAGGTGAATACAAAGCTGTTTCATAGTGTGAAAAAGGTAAAGAACAGAGTTTCAAAGTAAAGATTATTCCTATAATGCATTCCCTTTTAGTCTAAAATAAAATCTCTTGCCCTGAAACAGTGTTTAAGGTGAATACAAAGCTGTTTCATAGTGTGAAAAAGGTAAAGAACAGTTTCTAAGTAAAGATTCTTCTTATAATGCATTCCCTTTTAGTCTAAGACACAATCTCTTGCGCTCAAACTGTTTAATTTGAAAATAAAGCTGTTTCATAATGTGAAAAAGGTAAAGAACAGAGTTTCTAAGTAAAGATTCTTCTTATAATGCATTCCCTTTTAGTCTAAAACACAATCTCTTGCCCTGAAACAGTGTTTAAGGCGAATACAAAGCTGTTTCATAGTGTGAAAAAGGTAAAGAAAAGAGTTTCTAAGTAAAGATTCTTCTTATAATGCATTCCCTTTTAGTCTAAAACACAATCTCTTGCCCTGAAACAGTGTTTAAGTTGAATATAAAGCTGTTTCATTGTTTGAAAAAGGTAAAGAACAGAGTTTCTAAGAAAAGATTCTTCTTATAATGCATTCCCTTTTAGTCTAAACACGATCTCTTGCCCTGCAACAGTGTTTAAGGTGAATACAAAGTTTTTCATTGTGTAAAAAAGGTAAAGAACAGAGTTTCTAAGAAAAAATTCTTCTTATAATGCATTCCCTTTTAGTCTAAAACACAATCTCTTGCCCTGCAACAGTGTTTAAGTTGAATACAAAGCTGTTTCATAGTGTGAAAAAGGTAAAGAACAGTTTCTAAGTAAAGATTCTTCTTATAATGCATTCCCTTTTAGTGTAAAACACAATCTCTTGCCCTGAAACAGTGTTTAAGGTGAATACAAAGCTGTTTCATAGTGTGAAAAAAGTAAATAACAGTTTCTAAGTAAAGATTCTTCTTATAATGCATTCCCTTTAAGTCTAAAACACAATTTCTTGCCCTGCAACAGTGTTTAAGGTCAATACAAAGCTGTTTCATAGTGTGAAAAAGGTAAAGAACAAAGTTTCTAAGTAAAGAGTCTTCTTATAATGCATTCCCTTTTAGTCGAAAACACAATCTCTTGCCCTGAAACAGTGTTTAAGGTGAATACAAAGCTGTTTCATAGTGTGAAAAAGGTAAAGAACAGTTTCTAAGTAAAGATTCTTCTTATAATGCATTCCCTTTTAGTCTAAAACACAATCTCTTGCCCTGCAACAGTGTTTAAGGTGAATACAAAGCTGTTCCATAGTGTGAAAAAGGTAAAGAACAGAGTTTCAAAGAAAAGATTCTTCTTATAATGCATTCCCTTTAAGTCTAAAACACAATTTCTTGCCCTGCAACAGTGTTTAAGGTCAATACAAAGCTGTTTCATAGTGTGAAAAAGGTAAAGAACAAAGTTTCTAAGTAAAGAGTCTTCTTATAATGCATTCCCTTTTAGTCGAAAACACAATCTCTTGCCCTGAAACAGTGTTTAAGGTGAATACAAAGCTGTTTCATAGTGTGAAAAAGGTAAAGAACAGTTTCTAAGTAAAGATTCTTCTTATAATGCATTCCCTTTTAGTCTAAAACACAATCTCTTGCCCTGCAACAGTGTTTAAGGTGAATACAAAGCTGTTCCATAGTGTGAAAAAGGTAAAGAACAGAGTTTCAAAGAAAAGATTCTTCTTATAATGCATTCCCTTTTAGTCTAAAACACAATCTCTTGCCCTGAAACAGTGTTTAAGGTGAATACAAAGCTGTTTCATAGTGTGAAAAAGGTAAAGAACAGAGTTTCTAAGAAAAGATTCTTCTTATAATGCATTCCCTTTTAGTCTAAACACGATCTCTTGCCCTGCAACAGTGTTTAAGGTGAATACAAAGCTGTTTCATAGTGTGAAAAAGGTAAAGAACAAAGTTTCTAAGTAAATAGTCTTCTTATATTGCATTCCCTTTTAGTCTAAAACACAATCTCTTGCCCTGAAACAGTGTTTAAGGTGAATACAAAGCTGTTTCATAGTGTGAAAAAGGTAAAGAACAGAGTTTCTAAATAAAGATTCTTCTTATAATGCATCCCCTTTTAGTCTAAAACACAATATCTTGCCCTGAAACAGTGTTTAAGGTGAATACAAAGCTGTTTCATAGTGTGAAAAAGGTAAAGAACAGAGTTTCTAAGTAAAGATTCTTCTTATAATGCATTCCCTTTTAGTCTAAAACACAATTTCTTGCCCTGCAACAGTGTTTAAGGTCAATACAAAGCTGTTTCATAGTGTGAAAAAGGTAAAGAACAAAGTTTCTAAGTAAAGAGTCTTCTTATAATGCATTCCCTTTTAGTCTAAAACACAATCTCTTGCCCTGAAACAGTGTTTAAGGTGAATACAAAGCTGTTTCATAGTGTGAAAAAGGTAAAGAACAGAGTTTCAAAGTAAAGATTCTTCTTATAATACATTCCCTTTTAGTCTAAACACAATCTCTTGCCCTGCAACAGTGTTTAAGGTGAATACAAAGCTGTTTCATAGTGTGAAAATGGTAAAGAACAGAGTTTCTAAGTAAAGATTCTTCTTATAATGCATTCCCTTTTCGTGTAAAACGCAATCTCTTGCCCTGAAACGGTGTTTAAGGTGAATACAAAGCTGTTTCATAGTGTGAAAAAGGTAAAGAACAGAGTTTCTAAGTAAAGATTCTTCTTATAATGCATTGCCTATTAGTCTAAAACACAATCTCTTACCCTGAAACGGTGTTTAAGGTGAATACAAAGCTGTTTCATAGTGTGAAAAAGGTAAAGAACAGAGTTTCAAAGTAAAGATTCTTCTTATAATGCATTCCCTTTTAGTCTAAAACACAATCTCTTGCTCTGAAAAAGTGTTTAATTTGAAAATAAAGCTGTTTCATAGTGTGAAAAAGGTAAAGAACAGAGTTTCTAAGTAAAGATTCTTCTTATAATGCATTCCCTTTTAGTCTAAAACACAATATCTTGCCCTGAAACAGTGTTTAAGGTGAATACAAAGCTGTTTCATAGTGTGAAAAAGGTAAAGAACAGAGTTTCTAAGTAAAGATTCTTCTTATAATGCATTCCCTTTTAGTCTAAAACACAATTTCTTGCCCTGCAACAGTGTTTAAGGTCAATACAAAGCTGTTTCATAGTGTGAAAAAGGTAAAGAACAAAGTTTCTAAGTAAAGAGTCTTCTTATAATGCATTCCCTTTTAGTCTAAAACACAATCTCTTGCCCTGAAACAGTGTTTAAGGTGAATACAAAGCTGTTTCATTGTGTGAAAAAGGTAAAGAACAGAGTTTCAAAGTAAAGATTCTTCTTATAATGCATTCCCTTTTAGTCTAAATCACAATATCTTGCCCTGCAACAGTGTTTAAGGTGAATACAAAGCTGTTTCATTGTGTGAAAAAGGTAAAGAACAGAGTTTCAAAGTAAAGATTCTTCTTACAACGCATTCCCTTTTAGTCTAAATCACAATCTGTTGCCCTGAAACAGTGTTTAAGGTGAATACAAAGCTGTTTCATAGTGTGAAAAAGGTAAAGAACAGAGTTTCAAAGTAAAGATTATTCCTATAATGCATTCCCTTTTAGTCTAAAATAAAATCTCTTGCCCTGAAACAGTGTTTAAGGTGAATACAAAGCTGTTTCATAGTGTGAAAAAGGTAAAGAACAGTTTCTAAGTAAAGATTCTTCTTATAATGCATTCCCTTTTAGTCTAAGACACAATCTCTTGCGCTCAAACTGTTTAATTTGAAAATAAAGCTGTTTCATAATGTGAAAAAGGTAAAGAACAGAGTTTCTAAGTAAAGATTCTTCTTATAATGCATTCCCTTTTAGTCTAAAACACAATCTCTTGCCCTGAAACAGTGTTTAAGTTGAATATAAAGCTGTTTCATTGTTTGAAAAAGGTAAAGAACAGAGTTTCTAAGAAAAGATTCTTCTTATAATGCATTCCCTTTTAGTCTAAACACGATCTCTTGCCCTGCAACAGTGTTTAAGGTGAATACAAAGTTTTTCATTGTGTAAAAAAGGTAAAGAACAGAGTTTCTAAGAAAAAATTCTTCTTATAATGCATTCCCTTTTAGTCTAAAACACAATCTCTTGCCCTGCAACAGTGTTTAAGTTGAATACAAAGCTGTTTCATAGTGTGAAAAAGGTAAAGAACAGTTTCTAAGTAAAGATTCTTCTTATAATGCATTCCCTTTTAGTCTAAAACACAATCTCTTGCCCTGAAACAGTGTTTAAGGTGAATACAAAGCTGTTTCATAGTGTGAAAAAAGTAAATAACAGTTTCTAAGTAAAGATTCTTCTTATAATGCATTCCCTTTAAGTCTAAAACACAATTTCTTGCCCTGCAACAGTGTTTAAGGTCAATACAAAGCTGTTTCATAGTGTGAAAAAGGTAAAGAACAAAGTTTCTAAGTAAAGAGTCTTCTTATAATGCATTCCCTTTTAGTCTAAAACACAATCTCTTGCCCTGCAACAGTGTTTAAGGTGAATACAAAGCTGTTTCATAGTGTGAAAAAGGTAAAGAACAGAGTTTCAAAGTAAAGATTCTTCTTATAATTCATTCCCTTTTAGTCGAAAACACAATCTCTTGCCCTGAAACAGTGTTTAAGGTGAATACAAAGCTGTTTCATAGTGTGAAAAAGGTAAAGAACAGTTTCTAAGTAAAGATTCTTCATATAATGCATTCCCTTTTAGTCTAAAACACAATCTCTTGCCCTGCAACAGTGTTTAAGGTGAATACAAAGCTGTTCCATAGTGTGAAAAAGGTAAAGAACAGAGTTTCAAAGAAAAGATTCTTCTTATAATGCATTCCCTTTTAGTCTAAAACACAATCTCTTGCCCTGAAACAGTGTTTAAGGTGAATACAAAGCTGTTTCATAGTGTGAAAAAGGTAAAGAACAGAGTTTCTAAGAAAAGATTCTTCTTATAATGCATTCCCTTTTAGTCTAAACACGATCTCTTGCCCTGCAACAGTGTTTAAGGTGAATACAAAGCTGTTTCATAGTGTGAAAAAGGTAAAGAACAAAGTTTCTAAGTAAATAGTCTTCTTATAATGCATTCCCTTTTAGTCGAAAACACAATCTCTTGCCCTGAAACAGTGTTTAAGGTGAATACAAAGCTGTTTCATAGTGTGAAAAAGGTAAAGAACAGAGTTTCTAAATAAAGATTCTTCTTATAATGCATCCCCTTTTAGTCTAAAACACAATATCTTGCCCTGAAACAGTGTTTAAGGTGAATACAAAGCTGTTTCATAGTGTGAAAAAGGTAAAGAACAGAGTTTCTAAGTAAAGATTCTTCTTATAATGCATTCCCTTTTAGTCTAAAACACAATTTCTTGCCCTGCAACAGTGTTTAAGGTCAATACAAAGCTGTTTCATAGTGTGAAAAAGGTAAAGAACAAAGTTTCTAAGTAAAGAGTCTTCTTATAATGCATTCCCTTTTAGTCTAAAACACAATCTCTTGCCCTGAAACAGTGTTTAAGGTGAATACAAAGCTGTTTCATAGTGTGAAAAAGGTAAAGAACAGAGTTTCAAAGTAAAGATTCTTCTTATAATACATTCCCTTTTAGTCTAAACACAATCTCTTGCCCTGCAACAGTGTTTAAGGTGAATACAAAGCTGTTTCATAGTGTGAAAATGGTAAAGAACAGAGTTTCTAAGTAAAGATTCTTCTTATAATGCATTCCCTTTTCGTGTAAAACGCAATCTCTTGCCCTGAAACGGTGTTTAAGGTGAATACAAAGCTGTTTCATAGTGTGAAAAAGGTAAAGAACAGAGTTTCTAAGTAAAGATTCTTCTTATAATGCATTGCCTATTAGTCTAAAACACAATCTCTTACCCTGAAACGGTGTTTAAGGTGAATACAAAGCTGTTTCATAGTGTGAAAAAGGTAAAGAACAGAGTTTCAAAGTAAAGATTCTTCTTATAATGCATTCCCTTTTAGTCTAAAACACAATCTCTTGCTCTGAAAAAGTGTTTAATTTGAAAATAAAGCTGTTTCATAGTGTGAAAAAGGTAAAGAACAGAGTTTCTAAGTAAAGATTCTTCTTATAATGCATTCCCTTTTAGTCTAAAACACAATTTCTTGCCCTGCAACAGTGTTTACGGTGAATACAAAGCTGTTTCATAGTGTGAAAAAGGTAAAGAACAGAGTTTCTAAGTAAAGAGTCTTCTTATAATGCATTCCCTTTTAGTCTAAACACGATCTCTTGCCCTGCAACAGTGTTTAAGGTGAATACAAAGCTGTTTCATAGTGTGAGAAAGGTAAAGAACAGAGTTTCAAAGTAGATTCTTCTTATAATACATTCCCTTTTAGTCTAAACACAATCTCTTGCCCTGCAACAGTGTTTAAGGTGAATACAAAGCTGTTTCATAGTGTGAAAATGGTAAAGAACAGAGTTTCTAAGTAAAGATTCTTCTTATAATGCATTCCCTTTTAGTCTAAAACACAATATCTTGCCCTGAAACAGTGTTTAAGGTGAATACAAAGCTGTTTCATAGTGTGAAAAAGGTAAAGAACAGAGTTTCTAAGTAAAGATTCTTCTTATAATGCATTCCCTTTTAGTCTAAAACACAATTTCTTGCCCTGCAACAGTGTTTAAGGTCAATACAAAGCTGTTTCATAGTGTGAAAAAGGTAAAGAACAAAGTTTCTAAGTAAAGAGTCTTCTTATAATGCATTCCCTTTTAGTCTAAAACACAATCTCTTGCCCTGAAACAGTGTTTAAGGTGAATACAAAGCTGTTTCATAGTGTGAAAAAGGTAAAGAACAGAGTTTCAAAGTAAAGATTCTTCTTATAATACATTCCCTTTTAGTCTAAACACAATCTCTTGCCCTGCAACAGTGTTTAAGGTGAATACAAAGCTGTTTCATAGTGTGAAAATGGTAAAGAACAGAGTTTCTAAGTAAAGATTCTTCTTATAATGCATTCCCTTTTCGTGTAAAACGCAATCTCTTGCCCTGAAACGGTGTTTAAGGTGAATACAAAGCTGTTTCATAGTGTGAAAAAGGTAAAGAACAGTTTCAAAGTAAAGATTCTTCTTATAATACATTCCCTTTTAGTCTAAAACACAATCTCTTGCTCTGAAAAAGTGTTTAATTTGAAAATAAAGCTGTTTCATAGTGTGAAAAAGGTAAAGAACAGAGTTTCTAAGTAAAGATTCTTCTAATAATGCATTCCCTTTTAGTCTAAACACGATCTCTTGCCCTGCAACAGTGTTTAAGGTGAATACAAAGCTGTTTCATTGTGTGAAAAAGGTAAAGAACAGAGTTTCAAAGTAAAGATTCTTCTTATAATGCATTCCCTTTTAGTCTAAATCACAATATCTTGCCCTGCAACAGTGTTTAAGGTGAATACAAAGCTGTTTCATTGTGTGAAAAAGGTAAAGAACAGAGTTTCAAAGTAAAGATTCTTCTTACAACGCATTCCCTTTTAGTCTAAATCACAATCTGTTGCCCTGAAACAGTGTTTAAGGTGAATACAAAGCTGTTTCATAGTGTGAAAAAGGTAAAGAACAGAGTTTCAAAGTAAAGATTATTCCTATAATGCATTCCCTTTTAGTCTAAAATAAAATCTCTTGCCCTGAAACAGTGTTTAAGGTGAATACAAAGCTGTTTCATAGTGTGAAAAAGGTAAAGAACAGTTTCTAAGTAAAGATTCTTCTTATAATGCATTCCCTTTTAGTCTAAGACACAATCTCTTGCGCTCAAACTGTTTAATTTGAAAATAAAGCTGTTTCATAATGTGAAAAAGGTAAAGAACAGAGTTTCTAAGTAAAGATTCTTCTTATAATGCATTCCCTTTTAGTCTAAAACACAATCTCTTGCCCTGAAACAGTGTTTAAGTTGAATATAAAGCTGTTTCATTGTTTGAAAAAGGTAAAGAACAGAGTTTCTAAGAAAAGATTCTTCTTATAATGCATTCCCTTTTAGTCTAAACACGATCTCTTGCCCTGCAACAGTGTTTAAGGTGAATACAAAGTTTTTCATTGTGTAAAAAAGGTAAAGAACAGAGTTTCTAAGAAAAAATTCTTCTTATAATGCATTCCCTTTTAGTCTAAAACACAATCTCTTGCCCTGCAACAGTGTTTAAGTTGAATACAAAGCTGTTTCATAGTGTGAAAAAGGTAAAGAACAGTTTCTAAGTAAAGATTCTTCTTATAATGCATTCCCTTTTAGTCTAAAACACAATCTCTTGCCCTGAAACAGTGTTTAAGGTGAATACAAAGCTGTTTCATAGTGTGAAAAAGGTAAAGAACAGTTTCTAAGTAAAGATTCTTCTTATAATGCATTCCCTTTTAGTCTAAAACACAATTTCTTGCCCTGCAACAGTGTTTAAGGTCAATACAAAGCTGTTTCATAGTGTGAAAAAGGTAAAGAACAGAGTTTCAAAGAAAAGATTCTTCTTATAATGCATTCCCTTTTAGTCTAAAACACAATCTCTTGCCCTGAAACAGTGTTTAAGGTGAATACAAAGCTGTTTCATAGTGTGAAAAAGGTAAAGAACAGAGTTTCTAAGAAAAGATTCTTCTTATAATGCATTCCCTTTTAGTCTAAACACGATCTCTTGCCCTGCAACAGTGTTTAAGGTGAATACAAAGCTGTTTCATAGTGTGAAAAAGGTAAAGAACAAAGTTTCTAAGTAAATAGTCTTCTTATAATGCATTCCCTTTTAGTCTAAAACACAATCTCTTGCCCTGAAACAGTGTTTAAGGTGAATACAAAGCTGTTTCATAGTGTGAAAAAGGTAAAGAACAGAGTTTCTAAATAAAGATTCTTCTTATAATGCATCCCCTTTTAGTCTAAAACACAATATCTTGCCCTGAAACAGTGTTTAAGGTGTATACAAAGCTGTTTCATAGTGTGAAAAAGGTAAAGAACAGAGTTTCTAAGTAAAGATTCTTCTTATAATGCATTCCCTTTTAGTCTAAAACACAATTTCTTGCCCTGCAACAGTGTTTAAGGTCAATACAAAGCTGTTTCATAGTGTGAAAAAGGTAAAGAACAAAGTTTCTAAGTAAAGAGTCTTCTTATAATGCATTCCCTTTTAGTCTAAAACACAATCTCTTGCCCTGAAACAGTGTTTAAGGTGAATACAAAGCTGTTTCATAGTGTGAAAAAGGTAAAGAACAGAGTTTCAAAGTAAAGATTCTTCTTATAATTCATTCCCTTTTAGTCGAAAACACAATCTCTTGCCCTGAAACAGTGTTTAAGGTGAATACAAAGCTGTTTCATAGTGTGAAAAAGGTAAAGAACAGTTTCTAAGTAAAGATTCTTCTTATAATGCATTCCCTTTTAGTCTAAAACACAATCTCTTGCCCTGCAACAGTGTTTAAGGTGAATACAAAGCTGTTCCATAGTGTGAAAAAGGTAAAGAACAGAGTTTCAAAGAAAAGATTCTTCTTATAATGCATTCCCTTTTAGTCTAAAACACAATCTCTTGCCCTGAAACAGTGTTTAAGGTGAATACAAAGCTGTTTCATAGTGTGAAAAAGGTAAAGAACAGAGTTTCTAAGAAAAGATTCTTCTTATAATGCATTCCCTTTTAGTCTAAACACGATCTCTTGCCCTGCAACAGTGTTTAAGGTGAATACAAAGCTGTTTCATAGTGTGAAAAAGGTAAAGAACAAAGTTTCTAAGTAAATAGTCTTCTTATAATGCATTCCCTTTTAGTCTAAAACACAATCTCTTGCCCTGAAACAGTGTTTAAGGTGAATACAAAGCTGTTTCATAGTGTGAAAAAGGTAAAGAACAGAGTTTCTAAATAAAGATTCTTCTTATAATGCATCCCCTTTTAGTCTAAAACACAATATCTTGCCCTGAAACAGTGTTTAAGGTGTATACAAAGCTGTTTCATAGTGTGAAAAAGGTAAAGAACAGAGTTTCTAAGTAAAGATTCTTCTTATAATGCATTCCCTTTTAGTCTAAAACACAATTTCTTGCCCTGCAACAGTGTTTAAGGTCAATACAAAGCTGTTTCATAGTGTGAAAAAGGTAAAGAACAAAGTTTCTAAGTAAAGAGTCTTCTTATAATGCATTCCCTTTTAGTCTAAAACACAATCTCTTGCCCTGAAACAGTGTTTAAGGTGAATACAAAGCTGTTTCATAGTGTGAAAAAGGTAAAGAACAGAGTTTCAAAGTAAAGATTCTTCTTATAATACATTCCCTTTTAGTCTAAACACAATCTCTTGCCCTGCAACAGTGTTTAAGGTGAATACAAAGCTGTTTCATAGTGTGAAAATGGTAAAGAACAGAGTTTCTAAGTAAAGATTCTTCTTATAATGCATTCCCTTTTCATGTAAAACGCAATCTCTTGCCCTGAAACGGTGTTTAAGGTGAATACAAAGCTGTTTCATAGTGTGAAAAAGGTAAAGAACAGAGTTTCTAAGTAAAGATTCTTCTTATAATGCATTGCCTATTAGTCTAAAACACAATCTCTTACCCTGAAACGGTGTTTAAGGTGAATACAAAGCTGTTTCATAGTGTGAAAAAGGTAAAGAACAGAGTTTCAAAGTAAAGATTCTTCTTATAATGCATTCCCTTTTAGTCTAAAACACAATCTCTTGCTCTGAAAAAGTGTTTAATTTGAAAATAAAGCTGTTTCATAGTGTGAAAAAGGTAAAGAACAGAGTTTCTAAGTAAAGATTCTTCTTATAATGCATTCCCTTTTAGTCTAAAACACAATTTCTTGCCCTGCAACAGTGTTTACGGTGAATACAAAGCTGTTTCATAGTGTGAAAAAGGTAAAGAACAGAGTTTCTAAGTAAAGAGTCTTCTTATAATGCATTCCCTTTTAGTCTAAACACGATCTCTTGCCCTGCAACAGTGTTTAAGGTGAATACAAAGCTGTTTCATAGTGTGAGAAAGGTAAAGAACAGAGTTTCAAAGTAGATTCTTCTTATAATACATTCCCTTTTAGTCTAAACACAATCTCTTGCCCTGCAACAGTGTTTAAGGTGAATACAAAGCTGTTTCATAGTGTGAAAAAGGTAAAGAACAAAGTTTCTAAGTAAAGAGTCTTCTTATAATGCATTCCCTTTTAGTCTAAAACACAATCTCTTGCCCTGAAACAGTGTTTAAGGTGAAAACAAAGCTGTTTCATAGTGTGAAAAAGGTAAAGAACAGAGTTTCAAAGTAAAGATTCTTCTTATAATACATTCCCTTTTAGTCTAAACACAATCTCTTGCCCTGCAACAGTGTTTAAGGTGAATACAAAGCTGTTTCATAGTGTGAAAATGGTAAAGAACAGAGTTTCTAAGTAAAGATTCTTCTTATAATGCATTCCCTTTTCGTGTAAAACGCAATCTCTTGCCCTGAAACGGTGTTTAAGGTGAATACAAAGCTGTTTCATAGTGTGAAAAAGGTAAAGAACAGTTTCAAAGTAAAGATTCTTCTTATAATACATTCCCTTTTAGTCTAAGACACAATCTCTTGCGCTCAAACTGTTTAATTTGAAAATAAAGCTGTTTCATAATGTGAAAAAGGTAAAGAACAGAGTTTCTAAGTAAAGATTCTTCTTATAATGCATTCCCTTTTAGTCTAAAACACAATCTCTTGCCCTGAAACAGTGTTTAAGTTGAATATAAAGCTGTTTCATTGTTTGAAAAAGGTAAAGAACAGAGTTTCTAAGAAAAGATTCTTCTTATAATGCATTCCCTTTTAGTCTAAACACGATCTCTTGCCCTGCAACAGTGTTTAAGGTGAATACAAAGTTTTTCATTGTGTAAAAAAGGTAAAGAACAGAGTTTCTAAGAAAAAATTCTTCTTATAATGCATTCCCTTTTAGTCTAAAACACAATCTCTTGCCCTGCAACAGTGTTTAAGTTGAATACAAAGCTGTTTCATAGTGTGAAAAAGGTAAAGAACAGTTTCTAAGTAAAGATTCTTCTTATAATGCATTCCCTTTTAGTCTAAAACACAATCTCTTGCCCTGAAACAGTGTTTAAGGTGAATACAAAGCTGTTTCATAGTGTGAAAAAAGTAAATAACAGTTTCTAAGTAAAGATTCTTCTTATAATGCATTCCCTTTTAGTCTAAAACACAATTTCTTGCCCTGCAACAGTGTTTAAGGTCAATACAAAGCTGTTTCATAGTGTGAAAAAGGTAAAGAACAAAGTTTCTAAGTAAAGAGTCTTCTTATAATGCATTCCCTTTTAGTCTAAAACACAATCTCTTGCCCTGAAACAGTGTTTAAGGTGAATACAAAGCTGTTTCATAGTGTGAAAAAGGTAAAGAACAGAGTTTCAAAGTAAAGATTCTTCTTATAATTCATTCCCTTTTAGTCGAAAACACAATCTCTTGCCCTGAAACAGTGTTTAAGGTGAATACAAAGCTGTTTCATAGTGTGAAAAAGGTAAAGAACAGTTTCTAAGTAAAGATTCTTCTTATAATGCATTCCCTTTTAGTCTAAAACACAATCTCTTGCCCTGCAACAGTGTTTAAGGTGAATACAAAGCTGTTCCATAGTGTGAAAAAGGTAAAGAACAGAGTTTCAAAGAAAAGATTCTTCTTATAATGCATTCCCTTTTAGTCTAAAACACAATCTCTTGCCCTGAAACAGTGTTTAAGGTGAATACAAAGCTGTTTCATAGTGTGAAAAAGGTAAAGAACAGAGTTTCTAAGAAAAGATTCTTCTTATAATGCATTCCCTTTTAGTCTAAACACGATCCCTTGCCCTGCAACAGTGTTTAAGGTGAATACAAAGCTGTTTCATAGTGTGAAAAAGGTAAAGAACAAAGTTTCTATGTAAATAGTCTTCTTATAATGCATTCCCTTTTAGTCTAAAACACAATCTCTTGCCCTGAAACAGTGTTTAAGGTGAATACAAAGCTGTTTCATAGTGTGAAAAAGGTAAAGAACAGAGTTTCTAAATAAAGATTCTTCTTATAATGCATCCCCTTTTAGTCTAAAACACAATATCTTGCCCTGAAACAGTGTTTAAGGTGTATACAAAGCTGTTTCATAGTGTGAAAAAGGTAAAGAACAGAGTTTCTAAGTAAAGATTCTTCTTATAATGCATTCCCTTTTAGTCTAAAACACAATTTCTTGCCCTGCAACAGTGTTTAAGGTCAATACAAAGCTGTTTCATAGTGTGAAAAAGGTAAAGAACAAAGTTTCTAAGTAAAGAGTCTTCTTATAATGCATTCCCTTTTAGTCTAAAACACAATCTCTTGCCCTGAAACAGTGTTTAAGGTGAATACAAAGCTGTTTCATAGTGTGAAAAAGGTAAAGAACAGAGTTTCAAAGTAAAGATTCTTCTTATAATACATTCCCTTTTAGTCTAAACACAATCTCTTGCCCTGCAACAGTGTTTAAGGTGAATACAAAGCTGTTTCATAGTGTGAAAATGGTAAAGAACAGAGTTTCTAAGTAAAGATTCTTCTTATAATGCATTCCCTTTTCATGTAAAACGCAATCTCTTGCCCTGAAACGGTGTTTAAGGTGAATACAAAGCTGTTTCATAGTGTGAAAAAGGTAAAGAACAGAGTTTCTAAGTAAAGATTCTTCTTATAATGCATTGCCTATTAGTCTAAAACACAATCTCTTACCCTGAAACGGTGTTTAAGGTGAATAAAAAGCTGTTTCATAGTGTGAAAAAGGTAAAGAACAGAGTTTCAAAGTAAAGATTCTTCTTATAATGCATTCCCTTTTAGTCTAAAACACAATCTCTTGCTCTGAAAAAGTGTTTAATTTGAAAATAAAGCTGTTTCATAGTGTGAAAAAGGTAAAGAACAGAGTTTCTAAGTAAAGATTCTTCTTATAATGCATTCCCTTTTAGTCTAAAACACAATTTCTTGCCCTGCAACAGTGTTTACGGTGAATACAAAGCTGTTTCATAGTGTGAAAAAGGTAAAGAACAGAGTTTCTAAGTAAAGAGTCTTCTTATAATGCATTCCCTTTTAGTCTAAACACGATCTCTTGCCCTGCAACAGTGTTTAAGGTGAATACAAAGCTGTTTCATAGTGTGAGAAAGGTAAAGAACAGAGTTTCAAAGTAGATTCTTCTTATAATACATTCCCTTTTAGTCTAAACACAATCTCTTGCCCTGCAACAGTGTTTAAGGTGAATACAAAGCTGTTTCATAGTGTGAAAAAGGTAAAGAACAAAGTTTCTAAGTAAAGAGTCTTCTTATAATGCATTCCCTTTTAGTCTAAAACACAATCTCTTGCCCTGAAACAGTGTTTAAGGTGAATACAAAGCTGTTTCATAGTGTGAAAAAGGTAAAGAACAGAGTTTCAAAGTAAAGATTCTTCTTATAATACATTCCCTTTTAGTCTAAACACAATCTCTTGCCCTGCAACAGTGTTTAAGGTGAATACAAAGCTGTTTCATAGTGTGAAAATGGTAAAGAACAGAGTTTCTAAGTAAAGATTCTTCTTATAATGCATTCCCTTTTCGTGTAAAACGCAATCTCTTGCCCTGAAACGGTGTTTAAGGTGAATACAAAGCTGTTTCATAGTGTGAAAAAGGTAAAGAACAGAGTTTCTAAATAAAGATTCTTCTTATAATGCATCCCCTTTTAGTCTAAAACACAATATCTTGCCCTGAAACAGTGTTTAAGGTGAATACAAAGCTGTTTCATAGTGTGAAAAAGGTAAAGAACAGAGTTTCTAAGTAAAGATTCTTCTTATAATGCATTCCCTTTTAGTCTAAAACACAATTTCTTGCCCTGCAACAGTGTTTAAGGTCAATACAAAGCTGTTTCATAGTGTGAAAAAGGTAAAGAACAAAGTTTCTAAGTAAAGAGTCTTCTTATAATGCATTCCCTTTTAGTCTAAAACACAATCTCTTGCTCTGAAAAAGTGTTTAATTTGAAAATAAAGCTGTTTCATAGTGTGAAAAAGGTAAAGAACAGAGTTTCTAAGTAAAGATTCTTCTTATAATGCATTCCCTTTTAGTCTAAAACACAATTTCTTGCCCTGCAACAGTGTTTACGGTGAATACAAAGCTGTTTCATAGTGTGAAAAAGGTAAAGAACAGAGTTTCTAAGTAAAGAGTCTTCTTATAATGCATTCCCTTTTAGTCTAAACACGATCTCTTGCCCTGCAACAGTGTTTAAGGTGAATACAAAGCTGTTTCATAGTGTGAGAAAGGTAAAGAACAGAGTTTCAAAGTAGATTCTTCTTATAATACATTCCCTTTTAGTCTAAACACAATCTCTTGCCCTGCAACAGTGTTTAAGGTGAATACAAAGCTGTTTCATAGTGTGAAAAAGGTAAAGAACAAAGTTTCTAAGTAAAGAGTCTTCTTATAATGCATTCCCTTTTAGTCTAAAACACAATCTCTTGCCCTGAAACAGTGTTTAAGGTGAATACAAAGCTGTTTCATAGTGTGAAAAAGGTAAAGAACAGAGTTTCAAAGTAAAGATTCTTCTTATAATACATTCCCTTTTAGTCTAAACACAATCTCTTGCCCTGCAACAGTGTTTAAGGTGAATACAAAGCTGTTTCATAGTGTGAAAAAGGTAAAGAACAGTTTCAAAGTAAAGATTCTTCTTATAATACATTCCCTTTTAGTCTAAGACACAATCTCTTGCGCTCAAACTGTTTAATTTGAAAATAAAGCTGTTTCATAATGTGAAAAAGGTAAAGAACAGAGTTTCTAAGTAAAGATTCTTCTTATAATGCATTCCCTTTTAGTCTAAAACACAATCTCTTGCCCTGAAACAGTGTTTAAGTTGAATATAAAGCTGTTTCATTGTTTGAAAAAGGTAAAGAACAGAGTTTCTAAGAAAAGATTCTTCTTATAATGCATTCCCTTTTAGTCTAAACACGATCTCTTGCCCTGCAACAGTGTTTAAGGTGAATACAAAGTTTTTCATTGTGTAAAAAAGGTAAAGAACAGAGTTTCTAAGAAAAAATTCTTCTTATAATGCATTCCCTTTTAGTCTAAAACACAATCTCTTGCCCTGCAACAGTGTTTAAGTTGAATACAAAGCTGTTTCATAGTGTGAAAAAGGTAAAGAACAGTTTCTAAGTAAAGATTCTTCTTATAATGCATTCCCTTTTAGTCTAAAACACAATCTCTTGCCCTGAAACAGTGTTTAAGGTGAATACAAAGCTGTTTCATAGTGTGAAAAAAGTAAATAACAGTTTCTAAGTAAAGATTCTTCTTATAATGCATTCCCTTTTAGTCTAAAACACAATTTCTTGCCCTGCAACAGTGTTTAAGGTCAATACAAAGCTGTTTCATAGTGTGAAAAAGGTAAAGAACAAAGTTTCTAAGTAAAGAGTCTTCTTATAATGCATTCCCTTTTAGTCTAAAACACAATCTCTTGCCCTGAAACAGTGTTTAAGGTGAATACAAAGCTGTTTCATAGTGTGAAAAAGGTAAAGAACAGAGTTTCAAAGTAAAGATTCTTCTTATAATTCATTCCCTTTTAGTCGAAAACACAATCTCTTGCCCTGAAACAGTGTTTAAGGTGAATACAAAGCTGTTTCATAGTGTGAAAAAGGTAAAGAACAGTTTCTAAGTAAAGATTCTTCTTATAATGCATTCCCTTTTAGTCTAAAACACAATCTCTTGCCCTGCAACAGTGTTTAAGGTGAATACAAAGCTGTTCCATAGTGTGAAAAAGGTAAAGAACAGAGTTTCAAAGAAAAGATTCTTCTTATAATGCATTCCCTTTTAGTCTAAAACACAATCTCTTGCCCTGAAACAGTGTTTAAGGTGAATACAAAGCTGTTTCATAGTGTGAAAAAGGTAAAGAACAGAGTTTCTAAGAAAAGATTCTTCTTATAATGCATTCCCTTTTAGTCTAAACACGATCCCTTGCCCTGCAACAGTGTTTAAGGTGAATACAAAGCTGTTTCATAGTGTGAAAAAGGTAAAGAACAAAGTTTCTAAGTAAATAGTCTTCTTATAATGCATTCCCTTTTAGTCTAAAACACAATCTCTTGCCCTGAAACAGTGTTTAAGGTGAATACAAAGCTGTTTCATAGTGTGAAAAAGGTAAAGAACAGAGTTTCTAAGTAAAGATTCTTCTTATAATGCATTCCCTTTTAGTCTAAAACACAATTTCTTGCCCTGCAACAGTGTTTAAGGTCAATACAAAGCTGTTTCATAGTGTGAAAAAGGTAAAGAACAAAGTTTCTAAGTAAAGAGTCTTCTTATAATGCATTCCCTTTTAGTCTAAAACACAATCTCTTGCCCTGAAACAGTGTTTAAGGTGAATACAAAGCTGTTTCATAGTGTGAAAAAGGTAAAGAACAGAGTTTCAAAGTAAAGATTCTTCTTATAATACATTCCCTTTTAGTCTAAACACAATCTCTTGCCCTGCAACAGTGTTTAAGGTGAATACAAAGCTGTTTCATAGTGTGAAAATGGTAAAGAACAGAGTTTCTAAGTAAAGATTCTTCTTATAATGCATTCCCTTTTCATGTAAAACGCAATCTCTTGCCCTGAAACGGTGTTTAAGGTGAATACAAAGCTGTTTCATAGTGTGAAAAAGGTAAAGAACAGAGTTTCTAAGTAAAGATTCTTCTTATAATGCATTGCCTATTAGTCTAAAACACAATCTCTTACCCTGAAACGGTGTTTAAGGTGAATAAAAAGCTGTTTCATAGTGTGAAAAAGGTAAAGAACAGAGTTTCTAAGTAAAGAGTCTTCTTATAATGCATTCCCTTTTAGTCTAAACACGATCTCTTGCCCTGCAACAGTGTTTAAGGTGAATACAAAGCTGTTTCATAGTGTGAGAAAGGTAAAGAACAGAGTTTCAAAGTAGATTCTTCTTATAATACATTCCCTTTTAGTCTAAACACAATCTCTTGCCCTGCAACAGTGTTTAAGGTGAATACAAAGCTGTTTCATAGTGTGAAAAAGGTAAAGAACAAAGTTTCTAAGTAAAGAGTCTTCTTATAATGCATTCCCTTTTAGTCTAAAACACAATCTCTTGCCCTGAAACAGTGTTTAAGGTGAATACAAAGCTGTTTCATAGTGTGAAAAAGGTAAAGAACAGAGTTTCAAAGTAAAGATTCTTCTTATAATACATTCCCTTTTAGTCTAAACACAATCTCTTGCCCTGCAACAGTGTTTAAGGTGAATACAAAGCTGTTTCATAGTGTGAAAATGGTAAAGAACAGAGTTTCTAAGTAAAGATTCTTCTTATAATGCATTCCCTTTTCGTGTAAAACGCAATCTCTTGCCCTGAAACGGTGTTTAAGGTGAATACAAAGCTGTTTCATAGTGTGAAAAAGGTAAAGAACAGTTTCAAAGTAAAGATTCTTCTTATAATACATTCCCTTTTAGTCTAAAACACAATCTCTTGCTCTGAAAAAGTGTTTAATTTGAAAATAAAGCTGTTTCATAGTGTGAAAAAGGTAAAGAACAGAGTTTCTAAGTAAAGATTCTTCTTATAATGCATTCCCTTTTAGTCTAAAACACAATTTCTTGCCCTGCAACAGTGTTTAATGTGAATACAAAGCTGTTTCATAGTGTGAAAAAGGTAAAGAACAGAGTTTCTAAGTAAAGAGTCTTCTTATAATGCATTCCCTTTTAGTCTAAACACGATCTCTTGCCCTGCAACAGTGTTTAAGGTGAATACAAAGCTGTTTCATAGTGTGAAAAAGGTAAAGAACAGAGTTTCTAAGTAAAGATTCTTCTTATAATTCATTCCCTTTTAGTCGAAAACACAATCTCTTGCCCTGAAACAGTGTTTAAGGTGAATACAAAGCTGTTTCATAGTGTGAAAAAGGTAAAGAACAGTTTCTAAGTAAAGATTCTTCTTATAATGCATTCCCTTTTAGTCTAAAACACAATCTCTTGCCCTGCAACAGTGTTTAAGGTGAATACAAAGCTGTTCCATAGTGTGAAAAAGGTAAAGAACAGAGTTTCAAAGAAAAGATTCTTCTTATAATGCATTCCCTTTTAGTCTAAAACACAATCTCTTGCCCTGAAACAGTGTTTAAGGTGAATACAAAGCTGTTTCATAGTGTGAAAAAGGTAAAGAATAGAGTTTCTAAGAAAAGATTCTTCTTATAATGCATTCCCTTTTAGTCTAAACACGATCTCTTGCCCTGCAACAGTGTTTAAGGTGAATACAAAGCTGTTTCATAGTGTGAAAAAGGTAAAGAACAAAGTTTCTAAGTAAAGAGTCTTCTTATAATGCATTCCCTTTTAGTCTAAAACACAATCTCTTGCCCTGAAACAGTGTTTAAGGTGAATACAAAGCTGTTTCATAGTGTGAAAAAGGTAAAGAACAGAGTTTCTAAATAAAGATTCTTCTTATAATGCATCCCCTTTTAGTCTAAAACACAATATCTTGCCCTGAAACAGTGTTTAAGGTGAATACAAAGCTGTTTCATAGTGTGAAAAACGTAAAGAACAGAGTTTCTAAGTAAAGATTCTTCTTATAATGCATTCCCTTTTAGTCTAAAACACAATTTCTTGCCCTGCAACAGTGTTTAAGGTCAATACAAAGCTGTTTCATAGTGTGAAAAAGGTAAAGAACAAAGTTTCTAAGTAAAGAGTCTTCTTATAATGCATTCCCTTTTAGTCTAAAACACAATCTCTTGCTCTGAAAAAGTGTTTAATTTGAAAATAAAGCTGTTTCATAGTGTGAAAAAGGTAAAGAACAGAGTTTCTAAGTAAAGATTCTTCTTATAATGCATTCCCTTTTAGTCTAAAACACAATTTCTTGCCCTGCAACAGTGTTTACGGTGAATACAAAGCTGTTTCATAGTGTGAAAAAGGTAAAGAACAGAGTTTCTAATTAAAGAGTCTTCTTATAATGCATTCCCTTTTAGTCTAAACACGATCTCTTGCCCTGCAACAGTGTTTAAGGTGAATACAAAGCTGTTTCATAGTGTGAAAATGGTAAAGAACAGAGTTTCTAAGTAAAGATTCTTCTTATAATGCATTCCCTTTTCATGTAAAACGCAATCTCTTGCCCTGAAACGGTGTTTAAGGTGAATACAAAGCTGTTTCATAGTGTGAAAAAGGTAAAGAACAGAGTTTCTAAGTAAAGATTCTTCTTATAATGCATTGCCTATTAGTCTAAAACACAATCTCTTACCCTGAAACGGTGTTTAAGGTGAATAAAAAGCTGTTTCATAGTGTGAAAAAGGTAAAGAACAGAGTTTCTAAGTAAAGAGTCTTCTTATAATGCATTCCCTTTTAGTCTAAACACGATCTCTTGCCCTGCAACAGTGTTTAAGGTGAATACAAAGCTGTTTCATAGTGTGAGAAAGGTAAAGAACAGAGTTTCAAAGTAGATTCTTCTTATAATACATTCCCTTTTAGTCTAAACACAATCTCTTGCCCTGCAACAGTGTTTAAGGTGAATACAAAGCTGTTTCATAGTGTGAAAAAGGTAAAGAACAAAGTTTCTAAGTAAAGAGTCTTCTTATAATGCATTCCCTTTTAGTCTAAAACACAATCTCTTGCCCTGAAACAGTGTTTAAGGTGAATACAAAGCTGTTTCATAGTGTGAAAAAGGTAAAGAACAGAGTTTCAAAGTAAAGATTCTTCTTATAATACATTCCCTTTTAGTCTAAACACAATCTCTTGCCCTGCAACAGTGTTTAAGGTGAATACAAAGCTGTTTCATAGTGTGAAAATGGTAAAGAACAGAGTTTCTAAGTAAAGATTCTTCTTATAATGCATTCCCTTTTCGTGTAAAACGCAATCTCTTGCCCTGAAACGGTGTTTAAGGTGAATACAAAGCTGTTTCATAGTGTGAAAAAGGTAAAGAACAGTTTCAAAGTAAAGATTCTTCTTATAATACATTCCCTTTTAGTCTAAAACACAATCTCTTGCTCTGAAAAAGTGTTTAATTTGAAAATAAAGCTGTTTCATAGTGTGAAAAAGGTAAAGAACAGAGTTTCTAAGTAAAGATTCTTCTTATAATGCATTCCCTTTTAGTCTAAAACACAATTTCTTGCCCTGCAACAGTGTTTAATGTGAATACAAAGCTGTTTCATAGTGTGAAAAAGGTAAAGAACAGAGTTTCTAAGTAAAGAGTCTTCTTATAATGCATTCCCTTTTAGTCTAAACACGATCTCTTGCCCTGCAACAGTGTTTAAGGTGAATACAAAGCTGTTTCATAGTGTGAAAAAGGTAAAGAACAGAGTTTCTAAGTAAAGATTCTTCTTATAATTCATTCCCTTTTAGTCGAAAACACAATCTCTTGCCCTGAAACAGTGTTTAAGGTGAATACAAAGCTGTTTCATAGTGTGAAAAAGGTAAAGAACAGTTTCTAAGTAAAGATTCTTCTTATAATGCATTCCCTTTTAGTCTAAAACACAATCTCTTGCCCTGCAACAGTGTTTAAGGTGAATACAAAGCTGTTCCATAGTGTGAAAAAGGTAAAGAACAGAGTTTCAAAGAAAAGATTCTTCTTATAATGCATTCCCTTTTAGTCTAAAACACAATCTCTTGCCCTGAAACAGTGTTTAAGGTGAATACAAAGCTGTTTCATAGTGTGAAAAAGGTAAAGAATAGAGTTTCTAAGAAAAGATTCTTCTTATAATGCATTCCCTTTTAGTCTAAACACGATCTCTTGCCCTGCAACAGTGTTTAAGGTGAATACAAAGCTGTTTCATAGTGTGAAAAAGGTAAAGAACAAAGTTTCTAAGTAAAGAGTCTTCTTATAATGCATTCCCTTTTAGTCTAAAACACAATCTCTTGCCCTGAAACAGTGTTTAAGGTGAATACAAAGCTGTTTCATAGTGTGAAAAAGGTAAAGAACAGAGTTTCTAAATAAAGATTCTTCTTATAATGCATCCCCTTTTAGTCTAAAACACAATATCTTGCCCTGAAACAGTGTTTAAGGTGAATACAAAGCTGTTTCATAGTGTGAAAAACGTAAAGAACAGAGTTTCTAAGTAAAGATTCTTCTTATAATGCATTCCCTTTTAGTCTAAAACACAATTTCTTGCCCTGCAACAGTGTTTAAGGTCAATACAAAGCTGTTTCATAGTGTGAAAAAGGTAAAGAACAAAGTTTCTAAGTAAAGAGTCTTCTTATAATGCATTCCCTTTTAGTCTAAAACACAATCTCTTGCTCTGAAAAAGTGTTTAATTTGAAAATAAAGCTGTTTCATAGTGTGAAAAAGGTAAAGAACAGAGTTTCTAAGTAAAGATTCTTCTTATAATGCATTCCCTTTTAGTCTAAAACACAATTTCTTGCCCTGCAACAGTGTTTACGGTGAATACAAAGCTGTTTCATAGTGTGAAAAAGGTAAAGAACAGAGTTTCTAATTAAAGAGTCTTCTTATAATGCATTCCCTTTTAGTCTAAACACGATCTCTTGCCCTGCAACAGTGTTTAAGGTGAATACAAAGCTGTTTCATAGTGTGAGAAAGGTAAAGAACAGAGTTTCAAAGTAGATTCTTCTTATAATACATTCCCTTTTAGTCTAAACACAATCTCTTGCCCTGCAACAGTGTTTAAGGTGAATACAAAGCTGTTTCATAGTGTGAAAAAGGTAAAGAACAAAGTTTCTAAGTAAAGAGTCTTCTTATAATGCATTCCCTTTTAGTCTAAAACACAATCTCTTGCCCTGAAACAGTGTTTAAGGTGAATACAAAGCTGTTTCATAGTGTGAAAAAGGTAAAGAACAGAGTTTCAAAGTAAAGATTCTTCTTATAATACATTCCCTTTTAGTCTAAACACAATCTCTTGCCCTGCAACAGTGTTTAAGGTGAATACAAAGCTGTTTCATAGTGTGAAAATGGTAAAGAACAGAGTTTCTAAGTAAAGATTCTTCTTATAATGCATTCCCTTTTCGTGTAAAACGCAATCTCTTGCCCTGAAACGGTGTTTAAGGTGAATACAAAGCTGTTTCATAGTGTGAAAAAGGTAAAGAACAGTTTCAAAGTAAAGATTCTTCTTATAATACATTCCCTTTTAGTCTAAAACACAATCTCTTGCTCTGAAAAAGTGTTTAATTTGAAAATAAAGCTGTTTCATAGTGTGAAAAAGGTAAAGAACAGAGTTTCTAAGTAAAGATTCTTCTTATAATGCATTCCCTTTTAGTCTAAAACACAATTTCTTGCCCTGCAAAAGTGTTTAATGTGAATACAAAGCTGTTTCATAGTGTGAAAAAGGTAAAGAACAGAGTTTCTAAGTAAAGAGTCTTCTTATAATGCATTCCCTTTTAGTCTAAACACGATCTCTTGCCCTGCAACAGTGTTTAAGGTGAATACAAAGCTGTTTCATAGTGTGAAAAAGGTAAAGAACAGAGTTTCTAAGTAAAGATTCTTCTTATAATTCATTCCCTTTTAGTCGAAAACACAATCTCTTGCCCTGAAACAGTGTTTAAGGTGAATACAAAGCTGTTTCATAGTGTGAAAAAGGTAAAGAACAGTTTCTAAGTAAAGATTCTTCTTATAATGCATTCCCTTTTAGTCTAAAACACAATCTCTTGCCCTGCAACAGTGTTTAAGGTGAATACAAAGCTGTTCCATAGTGTGAAAAAGGTAAAGAACAGAGTTTCAAAGAAAAGATTCTTCTTATAATGCATTCCCTTTTAGTCTAAAACACAATCTCTTGCCCTGAAACAGTGTTTAAGGTGAATACAAAGCTGTTTCATAGTGTGAAAAAGGTAAAGAATAGAGTTTCTAAGAAAAGATTCTTCTTATAATGCATTCCCTTTTAGTCTAAACACGATCTCTTGCCCTGCAACAGTGTTTAAGGTGAATACAAAGCTGTTTCATAGTGTGAAAAAGGTAAAGAACAAAGTTTCTAAGTAAAGAGTCTTCTTATAATGCATTCCCTTTTAGTCTAAAACACAATCTCTTGCCCTGAAACAGTGTTTAAGGTGAATACAAAGCTGTTTCATAGTGTGAAAAAGGTAAAGAACAGAGTTTCAAAGTAAAGATTCTTCTTATAATACATTCCCTTTTAGTCTAAACACAATCTCTTGCCCTGCAACAGTGTTTAAGGTGAATACAAAGCTGTTTCATAGTGTGAAAAAGGTAAAGAACAGAGTTTCTAAGTAAAGATTCTTCTTATAATGCATTGCCTATTAGTCTAAAACACAATCTCTTACCCTGAAACGGTGTTTAAGGTGAATACAAAGCTGTTTCATAGTGTGAAAAAGGTAAAGAACAGAGTTTCAAAGTAAAGATTCTTCTTATAATGCATTCCCTTTTAGTCTAAAACACAATCTCTTGCTCTGAAAAAGTGTTTAATTTGAAAATAAAGCTGTTTCATAGTGTGAAAAAGGTAAAGAACAGAGTTTCTAAGTAAAGATTCTTCTTATAATGCATTCCCTTTTAGTCTAAAACACAATTTCTTGCCCTGCAACAGTGTTTACGGTGAATTCAAAGCTGTTTCATAGTGTGAAAAAGGTAAAGAACAGAGTTTCTAAGTAAAGAGTCTTCTTATAATGCATTCCCTTTTAGTCTAAACACAATCTCTTGCCCTGCAACAGTGTTTAAGGTGAATACAAAGCTGTTTCATAGTGTGAAAAAGGTAAAGAACAGTTTCTAAGTAAAGATTCTTCTTATAATGCATTCCCTTTTAGTCTAAAACACAATCTCTTGCCCTGCAACAGTGTTTAAGGTGAATACAAAGCTGTTTCATAGTGTGAAAAAGGTAAAGAACAGAGTTTCAAAGAAAAGATTCTTCTTATAATGCATTCCCTTTTAGTCTAAAACACAATCTCTTGCCCTGAAACAGTGTTTAAGGTGAATACAAAGCTGTTTCATAGTGTGAAAAAGGTAAAGAACAGAGTTTCTAAGAAAAGATTCTTCTTATAATGCATTCCCTTTTAGTCTAAACACGATCTCTTGCCCTGCAACAGTGTTTAAGGTGAATACAAAGCTGTTTCATAGTGTGAAAAAGGTAAAGAACAGAGTTTCTAAGTAAAGATTCTTCTTATAATTCATTCCCTTTTAGTCGAAAACACAATCTC
Organism: Electrophorus electricus; assembly: GCF_041902795.1. Taxonomy (NCBI): domain Eukaryota; kingdom Metazoa; phylum Chordata; class Actinopteri; order Gymnotiformes; family Gymnotidae; genus Electrophorus; species Electrophorus electricus. Next base: position 16,911,457 of record NC_137508.1, on the reverse strand, counting down.
TTGCCCTGAAACAGTGTTTAAGGTGAATACAAAGCTGTTTCATAGTGTGAAAAAGGTAAAGAACAGAGTTTCTAAGAAAAGATTCTTCTTATAATGCATTCCCTTTTAGTCTAAATCACAATATCTTGCCCTGCAACAGTGTTTAAGGTGAATACAAAGCTGTTTCATTGTGTGAAAAAGGTAAAGAACAGAGTTTCAAAGTAAAGATTCTTCTTACAACGCATTCCCTTTTAGTCTAAATCACAATCTGTTGCCCTGAAACAGTGTTTAAGGTGAATACAAAGCTGTTTCATAGTGTGAAAAAGGTAAAGAACAGAGTTTCAAAGTAAAGATTATTCCTATAATGCATTCCCTTTTAGTCTAAAATAAAATCTCTTGCCCTGAAACAGTGTTTAAGGTGAATACAAAGCTGTTTCATAGTGTGAAAAAGGTAAAGAACAGAGTTTCTAAGTAAAGATTCTTCTTATAATGCATTCCCTTTTAGTCTAAAACACAATCTCTTGCCCTGAAACAGTGTTTAAGTTGAATATAAAGCTGTTTCATTGTTTGAAAAAGGTAAAGAACAGAGTTTCTAAGAAAAGATTCTTCTTATAATGCATTCCCTTTTAGTCTAAGCACGATCTCTTGCCCTGCAACAGTGTTTAAGGTGAATACAAAGTTTTTCATTGTGTAAAAAAGGTAAAGAACAGAGTTTCTAAGAAAAAATTCTTCTTATAATGCATTCCCTTTTAGTCTAAAACACAATCTCTTGCCCTGCAACAGTGTTTAAGTTGAATACAAAGCTGTTTCATAGTGTGAAAAAGGTAAAGAACAGTTTCTAAGTAAAGATTCTTCTTATAATGCATTCCCTTTTAGTCTAAAACACAATCTCTTGCCCTGAAACAGTGTTTAAGGTGAATACAAAGCTGTTTCATAGTGTGAAAAAAGTAAATAACAGTTTCTAAGTAAAGATTCTTCTTATAATGCATTCCCTTTTAGTCTAAAACACAATTTCTTGCCCTGCAACAGTGTTTAAGGTCAATACAAAGCTGTTTCATAGTGTGAAAAAGGTAAAGAACAAAGTTTCTAAGTAAAGAGTCTTCTTATAATGCATTCCCTTTTAGTCTAAAACACAATCTCTTGCCCTGAAACAGTGTTTAAGGTGAATACAAAGCTGTTTCTTAGTGTGAAAAAGGTAAAGAACAGAGTTTCAAAGTAAAGATTCTTCTTATAATTCATTCCCTTTTAGTCGAAAACACAATCTCTTGCCCTGAAACAGTGTTTAAGGTGAATACAAAGCTGTTTCATAGTGTGAAAAAGGTAAAGAACAGTTTCTAAGTAAAGATTCTTCTTATAATGCATTCCCTTTTAGTCTAAAACACAATCTCTTGCCCTGCAACAGTGTTTAAGGTGAATACAAAGCTGTTCCATAGTGTGAAAAAGGTAAAGAACAGAGTTTCAAAGAAAAGATTCTTCTTATAATGCATTCCCTTTTAGTCTAAAACACAATCTCTTGCCCTGAAACAGTGTTTAAGGTGAATACAAAGCTGTTTCATAGTGTGAAAAAGGTAAAGAACAGAGTTTCTAAGAAAAGATTCTTCTTATAATGCATTCCCTTTTAGTCTAAACACGATCTCTTGCCCTGCAACAGTGTTTAAGGTGAATACAAAGCTGTTTCATAGTGTGAAAAAGGTAAAGAAAAAAGTTTCTAAGTAAATAGTCTTCTTATAATGCATTCCCTTTTAGTCTAAAACACAATCTCTTGCCCTGAAACAGTGTTTAAGGTGAATACAAAGCTGTTTCATAGTGTGAAAAAGGTAAAGAACAGAGTTTCTAAATAAAGATTCTTCTTATAATGCATCCCCTTTTAGTCTAAAACACAATATCTTGCCCTGAAACAGTGTTTAAGGTGAATACAAAGCTGTTTCATAGTGTGAAAAAGGTAAAGAACAGAGTTTCTAAGTAAAGATTCTTCTTATAATGCATTCCCTTTTAGTCTAAAACACAATTTCTTGCCCTGCAACAGTGTTTAAGGTCAATACAAAGCTGTTTCATAGTGTGAAAAAGGTAAAGAACAAAGTTTCTAAGTAAAGAGTCTTCTTATAATGCATTCCCTTTTAGTCTAAAACACAATCTCTTGCCCTGAAACAGTGTTTAAGGTGAATACAAAGCTGTTTCATAGTGTGAAAAAGGTAAAGAACAGAGTTTCAAAGTAAAGATTCTTCTTATAATACATTCCCTTTTAGTCTAAACACAATCTCTTGCCCTGCAACAGTGTTTAAGGTGAATACAAAGCTGTTTCATAGTGTGAAAATGGTAAAGAACAGAGTTTCTAAGTAAAGATTCTTCTTATAATGCATTCCCTTTTCATGTAAAACGCAATCTCTTGCCCTGAAACGGTGTTTAAGGTGAATACAAAGCTGTTTCATAGTGTGAAAAAGGTAAAGAACAGAGTTTCTAAGTAAAGATTCTTCTTATAATGCATTGCCTATTAGTCTAAAACACAATCTCTTACCCTGAAACGGTGTTTAAGGTGAATACAAAGCTGTTTCATAGTGTGAAAAAGGTAAAGAACAGAGTTTCAAAGTAAAGATTCTTCTTATAATGCATTCCCTTTTAGTCTAAAACACAATCTCTTGCTCTGAAAAAGTGTTTAATTTGAAAATAAAGCTGTTTCATAGTGTGAAAAAGGTAAAGAACAGAGTTTCTAAGTAAAGATTCTTCTTATAATGCATTCCCTTTTAGTCTAAAACACAATTTCTTGCCCTGCAACAGTGTTTACGGTGAATACAAAGCTGTTTCATAGTGTGAAAAAGGTAAAGAACAGAGTTTCTAAGTAAAGAGTCTTCTTATAATGCATTCCCTTTTAGTCTAAACACGATCTCTTGCCCTGCAACAGTGTTTAAGGTGAATACAAAGCTGTTTCATAGTGTGAGAAAGGTAAAGAACAGAGTTTCAAAGTAGATTCTTCTTATAATACATTCCCTTTTAGTCTAAACACAATCTCTTGCCCTGCAACAGTGTTTAAGGTGAATACAAAGCTGTTTCATAGTGTGAAAAAGGTAAAGAACAAAGTTTCTAAGTAAAGAGTCTTCTTATAATGCATTCCCTTTTAGTCTAAAACACAATCTCTTGCCCTGAAACAGTGTTTAAGGTGAATACAAAGCTGTTTCATAGTGTGAAAAAGGTAAAGAACAGAGTTTCTAAGTAAAGATTCTTCTTATAATGCATTCCCTTTTAGTCTAAAACACAATTTCTTGCCCTGCAACAGTGTTTAATGTGAATACAAAGCTGTTTCATAGTGTGAAAAAGGTAAAGAACAGAGTTTCTAAGTAAAGAGTCTTCTTATAATGCATTCCCTTTTAGTCTAAACACGATCTCTTGCCCTGCAACAGTGTTTAAGGTGAATACAAAGCTGTTTCATAGTGTGAAAAAGGTAAAGAACAGAGTTTCTAAGTAAAGATTCTTCTTATAATGCATTCCCTTTTAGTCTAAAACACAATCTCTTGCCCTGCAACAGTGTTTAAGGTGAATACAAAGCTGTTCCATAGTGTGAAAAAGGTAAAGAACAGAGTTTCAAAGAAAAGATTCTTCTTATAATGCATTCCCTTTTAGTCTAAAACACAATCTCTTGCCCTGAAACAGTGTTTAAGGTGAATACAAAGCTGTTTCATAGTGTGAAAAAGGTAAAGAATAGAGTTTCTAAGAAAAAATTCTTCTTATAATGCATTCCCTTTTAGTCTAAACACGATCTCTTGCCCTGCAACAGTGTTTAAGGTGAATACAAAGCTGTTTCATAGTGTGAAAAAGGTAAAGAACAAAGTTTCTAAGTAAAGAGTCTTCTTATAATGCATTCCCTTTTAGTCTAAAACACAATCTCTTGCCCTGAAACAGTGTTTAAGGTGAATACAAAGCTGTTTCATAGTGTGAAAAAGGTAAAGAACAGAGTTTCTAAATAAAGATTCTTCTTATAATGCATCCCCTTTTAGTCTAAAACACAATCTCTTGCCCTGAAACAGTGTTTAAGGTGAATACAAAGCTGTTTCTTAGTGTGAAAAAGGTAAAGAACAGAGTTTCAAAGTAAAGATTCTTCTTATAATTCATTCCCTTTTAGTCGAAAACACAATCTCTTGCCCTGAAACAGTGTTTAAGGTGAATACAAAGCTGTTTCATAGTGTGAAAAAGGTAAAGAACAGTTTCTAAGTAAAGATTCTTCTTATAATGCATTCCCTTTTAGTCTAAAACACAATCTCTTGCCCTGCAACAGTGTTTAAGGTGAATACAAAGCTGTTCCATAGTGTGAAAAAGGTAAAGAACAGAGTTTCAAAGAAAAGATTCTTCTTATAATGCATTCCCTTTTAGTCTAAAACACAATCTCTTGCCCTGAAACAGTGTTTAAGGTGAATACAAAGCTGTTTCATAGTGTGAAAAAGGTAAAGAACAGAGTTTCTAAGAAAAGATTCTTCTTATAATGCATTCCCTTTTAGTCTAAACACGATCTCTTGCCCTGCAACAGTGTTTAAGGTGAATACAAAGCTGTTTCATAGTGTGAAAAAGGTAAAGAACAAAGTTTCTAAGTAAATAGTCTTCTTATAATGCATTCCCTTTTAGTCTAAAACACAATCTCTTGCCCTGAAACAGTGTTTAAGGTGAATACAAAGCTGTTTCATAGTGTGAAAAAGGTAAAGAACAGAGTTTCTAAATAAAGATTCTTCTTATAATGCATCCCCTTTTAGTCTAAAACACAATATCTTGCCCTGAAACAGTGTTTAAGGTGAATACAAAGCTGTTTCATAGTGTGAAAAAGGTAAAGAACAGAGTTTCTAAGTAAAGATTCTTCTTATAATGCATTCCCTTTTAGTCTAAAACACAATTTCTTGCCCTGCAACAGTGTTTAAGGTCAATACAAAGCTGTTTCATAGTGTGAAAAAGGTAAAGAACAAAGTTTCTAAGTAAAGAGTCTTCTTATAATGCATTCCCTTTTAGTCTAAAACACAATCTCTTGCCCTGAAACAGTGTTTAAGGTGAATACAAAGCTGTTTCATAGTGTGAAAAAGGTAAAGAACAGAGTTTCAAAGTAAAGATTCTTCTTATAATACATTCCCTTTTAGTCTAAACACAATCTCTTGCCCTGCAACAGTGTTTAAGGTGAATACAAAGCTGTTTCATAGTGTGAAAATGGTAAAGAACAGAGTTTCTAAGTAAAGATTCTTCTTATAATGCATTCCCTTTTCATGTAAAACGCAATCTCTTGCCCTGAAACGGTGTTTAAGGTGAATACAAAGCTGTTTCATAGTGTGAAAAAGGTAAAGAACAGAGTTTCTAAGTAAAGATTCTTCTTATAATGCATTGCCTATTAGTCTAAAACACAATCTCTTACCCTGAAACGGTGTTTAAGGTGAATACAAAGCTGTTTCATAGTGTGAAAAAGGTAAAGAACAGAGTTTCAAAGTAAAGATTCTTCTTATAATGCATTCCCTTTTAGTCTAAAACACAATCTCTTGCTCTGAAAAAGTGTTTAATTTGAAAATAAAGCTGTTTCATAGTGTGAAAAAGGTAAAGAACAGAGTTTCTAAGTAAAGATTCTTCTTATAATGCATTCCCTTTTAGTCTAAAACACAATTTCTTGCCCTGCAACAGTGTTTACGGTGAATACAAAGCTGTTTCATAGTGTGAAAAAGGTAAAGAACAGAGTTTCTAAGTAAAGAGTCTTCTTATAATGCATTCCCTTTTAGTCTAAACACGATCTCTTGCCCTGCAACAGTGTTTAAGGTGAATACAAAGCTGTTTCATAGTGTGAGAAAGGTAAAGAACAGAGTTTCAAAGTAAAGATTCTTCTTATAATACATTCCCTTTTAGTCTAAACACAATCTCTTGCCCTGCAACAGTGTTTAAGGTGAATACAAAGCTGTTTCATAGTGTGAAAATGGTAAAGAACAGAGTTTCTAAGTAAAGATTCTTCTTATAATGCATTCCCTTTTCGTGTAAAACGCAATCTCTTGCCCTGAAACGGTGTTTAAGGTGAATACAAAGCTGTTTCATAGTGTGAAAAAGGTAAAGAACAGTTTCAAAGTAAAGATTCTTCTTATAATACATTCCCTTTTAGTCTAAAACACAATCTCTTGCTCTGAAAAAGTGTTTAATTTGAAAATAAAGCTGTTTCATAGTGTGAAAAAGGTAAAGAACAGAGTTTCTAAGTAAAGATTCTTCTTATAATGCATTCCCTTTTAGTCTAAAACACAATTTCTTGCCCTGCAACAGTGTTTAATGTGAATACAAAGCTGTTTCATAGTGTGAAAAAGGTAAAGAACAGAGTTTCTAAGTAAAGAGTCTTCTTATAATGCATTCCCTTTTAGTCTAAACACGATCTCTTGCCCTGCAACAGTGTTTAAGGTGAATACAAAGCTGTTTCATAGTGTGAAAAAGGTAAAGAACAGAGTTTCTAAGTAAAGATTCTTCTTATAATTCATTCCCTTTTAGTCGAAAACACAATCTCTTGCCCTGAAACAGTGTTTAAGGTGAATACAAAGCTGTTTCATAGTGTGAAAAAGGTAAAGAACAGTTTCTAAGTAAAGATTCTTCTTATAATGCATTCCCTTTTAGTCTAAAACACAATCTCTTGCCCTGCAACAGTGTTTAAGGTGAATACAAAGCTGTTCCATAGTGTGAAAAAGGTAAAGAACAGAGTTTCAAAGAAAAGATTCTTCTTATAATGCATTCCCTTTTAGTCTAAAACACAATCTCTTGCCCTGAAACAGTGTTTAAGGTGAATACAAAGCTGTTTCATAGTGTGAAAAAGGTAAAGAATAGAGTTTCTAAGAAAAGATTCTTCTTATAATGCATTCCCTTTTAGTCTAAACACGATCTCTTGCCCTGCAACAGTGTTTAAGGTGAATACAAAGCTGTTTCATAGTGTGAAAAAGGTAAGGAAACAAAGTTTCTAAGTAAAGAGTCTTCTTATAATGCATTCCCTTTTAGTCTAAAACACAATCTCTTGCCCTGAAACAGTGTTTAAGGTGAATACAAAGCTGTTTCATAGTGTGAAAAAGGTAAAGAACAGAGTTTCTAAATAAAGATTCTTCTTATAATGCATCCCCTTTTAGTCTAAAACACAATATCTTGCCCTGAAACAGTGTTTAAGGTGAATACAAAGCTGTTTCATAGTGTGAAAAAGGTAAAGAACAGAGTTTCTAAGTAAAGATTCTTCTTATAATGCATTCCCTTTTAGTCTAAAACACAATTTCTTGCCCTGCAACAGTGTTTAAGGTCAATACAAAGCTGTTTCATAGTGTGAAAAAGGTAAAGAACAAAGTTTCTAAGTAAAGAGTCTTCTTATAATGCATTCCCTTTTAGTCTAAAACACAATCTCTTGCCCTGAAACAGTGTTTAAGGTGAATACAAAGCTGTTTCATAGTGTGAAAAAGGTAAAGAACAGAGTTTCAAAGTAAAGATTCTTCTTATAATACATTCCCTTTTAGTCTAAACACAATCTCTTGCCCTGCAACAGTGTTTAAGGTGAATACAAAGCTGTTTCATAGTGTGAAAATGGTAAAGAACAGAGTTTCTAAGTAAAGATTCTTCTTATAATGCATTCCCTTTTCGTGTAAAACGCAATCTCTTGCCCTGAAACGGTGTTTAAGGTGAATACAAAGCTGTTTCATAGTGTGAAAAAGGTAAAGAACAGAGTTTCTAAGTAAAGATTCTTCTTATAATGCATTGCCTATTAGTCTAAAACACAATCTCTTACCCTGAAACGGTGTTTAAGGTGAATACAAAGCTGTTTCATAGTGTGAAAAAGGTAAAGAACAGAGTTTCAAAGTAAAGATTCTTCTTATAATGCATTCCCTTTTAGTCTAAAACACAATCTCTTGCTCTGAAAAAGTGTTTAATTTGAAAATAAAGCTGTTTCATAGTGTGAAAAAGGTAAAGAACAGAGTTTCTAAGTAAAGATTCTTCTTATAATGCATTCTCTTTTAGTCTAAAACACAATTTCTTGCCCTGCAACAGTGTTTACGGTGAATACAAAGCTGTTTCATAGTGTGAAAAAGGTAAAGAACAGAGTTTCTAAGTAAAGAGTCTTCTTATAATGCATTCCCTTTTAGTCTAAACACGATATCTTGCCCTGCAACAGTGTTTAAGGTGAATACAAAGCTGTTTCATAGTGTGAAAAAGGTAAAGAACAGAGTTTCTAAGTAAAGATTCTTCTTATAATTCATTCCCTTTTAGTCGAAAACACAATCTCTTGCCCTGAAACAGTGTTTAAGGTGAATACAAAGCTGTTTCATAGTGTGAAAAAGGTAAAGAACAGTTTCTAAGTAAAGATTCTTCTTATAATGCATTCCCTTTTAGTCTAAAACACAATCTCTTGCCCTGCAACAGTGTTTAAGGTGAATACAAAGCTGTTTCATAGTGTGAAAAAGGTAAAGAACAGAGTTTCAAAGAAAAGATTCTTCTTATAATGCATTCCCTTTTAGTCTAAAACACAATCTCTTGCCCTGAAACAGTGTTTAAGGTGAATACAAAGCTGTTTCATAGTGTGAAAAAGGTAAAGAACAGAGTTTCAAAGTAAAGATTCTTCTTATAATGCATTCCCTTTTAGTCTAAAACACAATCTCTTGCTCTGAAAAAGTGTTTAATTTGAAAATAAAGCTGTTTCATAGTGTGAAAAAGGTAAAGAACAGAGTTTCTAAGTAAAGATTCTTCTTATAATGCATTCCCTTTTAGTCTAAAACACAATTTCTTGCCCTGCAACAGTGTTTACGGTGAATACAAAGCTGTTTCATAGTGTGAAAAAGGTAAAGAACAGAGTTTCTAAGTAAAGAGTCTTCTTATAATGCATTCCCTTTTAGTCTAAACACGATCTCTTGCCCTGCAACAGTGTTTAAGGTGAATACAAAGCTGTTTCATAGTGTGAGAAAGGTAAAGAACAGAGTTTCAAAGTAGATTCTTCTTATAATACATTCCCTTTTAGTCTAAACACAATCTCTTGCCCTGCAACAGTGTTTAAGGTGAATACAAAGCTGTTTCATAGTGTGAAAAAGGTAAAGAACAAAGTTTCTAAGTAAAGAGTCTTCTTATAATGCATTCCCTTTTAGTCTAAAACACAATCTCTTGCCCTGAAACAGTGTTTAAGGTGAATACAAAGCTGTTTCATAGTGTGAAAAAGGTAAAGAACAGAGTTTCTAAGTAAAGATTCTTCTTATAATGCATTCCCTTTTAGTCTAAAACACAATTTCTTGCCCTGCAACAGTGTTTAATGTGAATACAAAGCTGTTTCATAGTGTGAAAAAGGTAAAGAACAGAGTTTCTAAGTAAAGAGTCTTCTTATAATGCATTCCCTTTTAGTCTAAACACGATCTCTTGCCCTGCAACAGTGTTTAAGGTGAATACAAAGCTGTTTCATAGTGTGAAAAAGGTAAAGAACAGAGTTTCTAAGTAAAGATTCTTCTTATAATTCATTCCCTTTTAGTCGAAAACACAATCTCTTGCCCTGAAACAGTGTTTAAGGTGAATACAAAGCTGTTTCATAGTGTGAAAAAGGTAAAGAACAGTTTCTAAGTAAAGATTCTTCTTATAATGCATTCCCTTTTAGTCTAAAACACAATCTCTTGCCCTGCAACAGTGTTTAAGGTGAATACAAAGCTGTTCCATAGTGTGAAAAAGGTAAAGAACAGAGTTTCAAAGAAAAGATTCTTCTTATAATGCATTCCCTTTTAGTCTAAAACACAATCTCTTGCCCTGAAACAGTGTTTAAGGTGAATACAAAGCTGTTTCATAGTGTGAAAAGGTAAAGAATAGAGTTTCTAAGAAAAGATTCTTCTTATAATGCATTCCCTTTTAGTCTAAACACGATCTCTTGCCCTGCAACAGTGTTTAAGGTGAATACAAAGCTGTTTCATAGTGTGAAAAAGGTAAAGAACAAAGTTTCTAAGTAAAGAGTCTTCTTATAATGCATTCCCTTTTAGTCTAAAACACAATCTCTTGCCCTGAAACAGTGTTTAAGGTGAATACAAAGCTGTTTCATAGTGTGAAAAAGGTAAAGAACAGAGTTTCTAAATAAAGATTCTTCTTATAATGCATCCCCTTTTAGTCTAAAACACAATATCTTGCCCTGAAACAGTGTTTAAGGTGAATACAAAGCTGTTTCATAGTGTGAAAAAGGTAAAGAACAGAGTTTCTAAGTAAAGATTCTTCTTATAATGCATTCCCTTTTAGTCTAAAACACAATTTCTTGCCCTGCAACAGTGTTTAAGGTCAATACAAAGCTGTTTCATAGTGTGAAAAAGGTAAAGAACAAAGTTTCTAAGTAAAGAGTCTTCTTATAATGCATTCCCTTTTAGTCTAAAACACAATCTCTTGCCCTGAAACAGTGTTTAAGGTGAATACAAAGCTGTTTCATAGTGTGAAAAAGGTAAAGAACAGAGTTTCAAAGTAAAGATTCTTCTTATAATACATTCCCTTTTAGTCTAAACACAATCTCTTGCCCTGCAACAGTGTTTAAGGTGAATACAAAGCTGTTTCATAGTGTGAAAATGGTAAAGAACAGAGTTTCTAAGTAAAGATTCTTCTTATAATGCATTCCCTTTTCGTGTAAAACGCAATCTCTTGCCCTGAAACGGTGTTTAAGGTGAATACAAAGCTGTTTCATAGTGTGAAAAAGGTAAAGAACAGAGTTTCTAAGTAAAGATTCTTCTTATAATGCATTGCCTATTAGTCTAAAACACAATCTCTTACCCTGAAACGGTGTTTAAGGTGAATACAAAGCTGTTTCATAGTGTGAAAAAGGTAAAGAACAGAGTTTCAAAGTAAAGATTCTTCTTATAATGCATTCCCTTTTAGTCTAAAACACAATCTCTTGCTCTGAAAAAGTGTTTAATTTGAAAATAAAGCTGTTTCATAGTGTGAAAAAGGTAAAGAACAGAGTTTCTAAGTAAAGATTCTTCTTATAATGCATTCCCTTTTAGTCTAAAACACAATTTCTTGCCCTGCAACAGTGTTTACGGTGAATACAAAGCTGTTTCATAGTGTGAAAAAGGTAAAGAACAGAGTTTCTAAGTAAAGAGTCTTCTTATAATGCATTCCCTTTTAGTCTAAAACACAATCTCTTGCCCTGAAACAGTGTTTAAGGTGAATACAAAGCTGTTTCATAGTGTGAAAAAGGTAAAGAACAGAGTTTCAAAGTAAAGATTCTTCTTATAATACATTCCCTTTTAGTCTAAACACAATCTCTTGCCCTGCAACAGTGTTTAAGGTGAATACAAAGATGTTTCATAGTGTGAAAATGGTAAAGAACAGAGTTTCTAATTAAAGATTCTTCTTATAATGCATTCCCTTTTCGTGTAAAACGCAATCTCTTGCCCTGAAACGGTGTTTAAGGTGAATACAAAGCTGTTTCATAGTGTGAAAAAGGTAAAGAACAGTTTCAAAGTAAAGATTCTTCTTATAATACATTCCCTTTTAGTCTAAACACAATCTCTTGCCCTGCAACAGTGTTTAAGGTGAATACAAAGCTGTTTCATAGTGTGAAAAAGGTAAAGAACAGAGTTTCTAAGTAAAGATTCTTCTTATAATGCATCCCCTTTTAGTCTAAAACACAATCTATTGCCCTGAAACGGTGTTTAAGGTGAATACAAAGCTGTTTCATAGTGTGAAAAAGGTAAAGAACAGTTTCAAAGTAAAGATTCTTCTTATAATGCATTCCCTTTTAGTCTAAAACACAATCTCTTGCCCTGAAACGGTGTTTAAGGTGAATACAAAGCTGTTTCATAGTGTGAAAAAGGTAAAGAACAGTTTCAAAGTAAAGATTCTTCTTATAATACATTCCCTTTTAGTCTAAACACAATCTCTTGCCCTGCAACAGTGTTTAAGGTGAATACAAATCTATTTCATTGTGTGAAAAAGGTAAAGAACAGTTTCAAAGTAAAGATTCTTCTTATAATGCATTCCCTTTTAGTCTAAATCACAATCTCTTGCCCTGAAACAGTGTTTAAGGTGAATACAAAGCTGTTTCATAGTGTGAAAAAGGTAAAGAACAGAGTTTCTAAGTAAAGATTATTCCTATAATGCATTCCCTTTTAGTCTAAAATACAATCTCTTGCCCTGAAACAGTGTTTAAGGTGAATACAAAGCTGTTTCATAGTGTGAAAAAGGTAAAGAACAGAGTTTCTAAGAAAATATTCTTCTTATAATGCATTCCCTTTTAGTCTAAACACGATCTCTTGCCCTGAAACAGTGTTTAAGGTGAATACAAAACTTTCATTGTGTAAAAAAGGTAAAGAACAGAGTTTCTAAGAAAAGATTCTTCTTATAATGCATTCCCTTTTAGTCTAAACACGATCTCTTGCCCTGCAACAGTGTTTAAGGTGAATACAAAGCTGTTTCATAGTGTGAAAAAGGTAAAGAACAGAGTTTCTAAGTAAAGATTCTTCTTATAATGCATTCCCTTTTAGTCTAAAACACAATTTCTTGCCCTGCAACAGTGTTTAAGGTGAATACAAAGCTGTTTCATAGTGTGAAAAAGGTAAAGAACAGAGTTTCTAAATAAAGATTCTTCTTATAATGCATCCCCTTTTAGTCTAAAACATAATCTCTTGCCCTGAAACAGTGTTTAAGGTGAATACAAAGCTGTTTCATAGTGTGAGAAAGGTAAAGAACAGAGTTTCAAAGTAGATTCTTCTTATAATACATTCCCTTTTAGTCTAAACACAATCTCTTGCCCTGCAACAGTGTTTAAGGTGAATACAAAGCTGTTTCATAGTGTGAAAATGGTAAAGAACAGAGTTTCTAAGTAAAGATTCTTCTTATAATGCATTCCCTTTTAGTCTAAAACACAATATCTTGCCCTGAAACAGTGTTTAAGGTGAATACAAAGCTGTTTCATAGTGTGAAAAAGGTAAAGAACAGAGTTTCTAAGTAAAGATTCTTCTTATAATGCATTCCCTTTTAGTCTACACACGATCTCTTGCCCTGCAACAGTGTTTAAGGTGAATACAAAGCTGTTTCATAGTGTGAAAAAGGTAAAGAACAGAGTTTCTAAGTAAAGATTCTTCTTATAATTCATTCCCTTTTAGTCGAAAACACAATCTCTTGCCCTGAAACAGTGTTTAAGGTCAATACAAAGCTGTTTCATAGTGTGAAAAAGGTAAAGAACAAAGTTTCTAAGTAAAGAGTCTTCTTATAATGCATTCCCTTTTAGTCTAAAACACAATCTCTTGCCCTGAAACAGTGTTTAAGGTGAATACAAAGCTGTTTCATAGTGTGAAAAAGGTAAAGAACAGAGTTTCAAAGTAAAGATTCTTCTTATAATACATTCCCTTTTAGTCTAAACACAATCTCTTGCCCTGCAACAGTGTTTAAGGTGAATACAAAGATGTTTCATAGTGTGAAAATGGTAAAGAACAGAGTTTCTAAGTAAAGATTCTTTTTATAATGCATTCCCTTTTCGTGTAAAACACAATCTCTTGCGCTGAAACGGTGTTTAAGGTGAATACAAAGCTGTTTCATAGTGTGAAAAAGGTAAAGAACAGTTTCAAAGTAAAGATTCTTCTTATAATGCATTCCCTTTTAGTCTAAAACACAATCTCTTGCCCTGAAACAGTGTTTAAGGTGAATACAAAGCTGTTTCACAGTGTGAAAAAGGTAAAGAACAGAGTTTCTAAGTAAAGATTCTTCTTATAATTCATTCCCTTTTAGTCGAAAACACAATATCTTGCCCTGCAACAGTGTTTAAGGTCAATACAAAGCTGTTTCATAGTGTGAAAAAGGTAAAGAACAAAGTTTCTAAGTAAAGAGTCTTCTTATAATGCATTCCCTTTTAGTCTAAAACACAATCTCTTGCACTGAAACAGTGTTTAAGGTGAATACAAAGCTGTTTCATAATGTGAAAAAGGTAAAGAACAGAGTTTCAAAGTAAAGATTCTTCTTATAATACATTCCCTTTTAGTCTAAACACAATCTCTTGCCCTGCAACAGTGTTTAAGGTGAATACAAAGATGTTTCATAGTGTGAAAATGGTAAAGAACAGAGTTTCTAAGTAAAGATTCTTCTTATAATGCATTCCCTTTTCGTGTAAAACGCAATCTCTTGTCCTGAAACGGTGTTTAAGGTGAATACAAAGCTGTTTCATAGTGTGAAAAAGGTAAAGAACAGTTTCAAAGTAAAGATTCTTCTTATAATACATTCCCTTTTAGTCTAAACACAATCTCTTGCCCTGCAACAGTGTTTAAGGTGAATACAAAGCTGTTTCATAGTGTGAAAAAGGTAAAGAACAGAGTTTCTAAGTAAAGATTCTTCTTATAATGCATCCCCTTTTAGTCTAAAACACAATCTATTGCCCTGAAACGGTGTTTAAGGTGAATACAAAGCTGTTTCATAGTGTGAAAAAGGTAAAGAACAGTTTCAAAGTAAAGATTCTTCTTATAATGCATTCCCTTTTAGTCTAAAACACAATCTCTTGCCCTGAAACGGTGTTTAAGGTGAATACAAAGCTGTTTCATAGTGTGAAAAAGGTAAAGAACAGTTTCAAAGTAAAGATTCTTCTTATAATACATTCCCTTTTAGTCTAAACACAATCTCTTGCCCTGCAACAGTGTTTAAGGTGAATACAAATCTATTTCATTGTGTGAAAAAGGTAAAGAACAGTTTCAAAGTAAAGATTCTTCTTATAATGCATTCCCTTTTAGTCTAAATCACAATCTCTTGCCCTGAAACAGTGTTTAAGGTCAATACAAAGCTGTTTCATAGTGTGAAAAAGGTAAAGAACAGAGTTTCTAAGTAAAGATTATTCCTATAATGCATTCCCTTTTAGTCTAAAATACAATCTCTTGCCCTGAAACAGTGTTTAAGGTGAATACAAAGCTGTTTCATAGTGTGAAAAAGGTAAAGAACAGAGTTTCTAAGAAAATATTCTTCTTATAATGCATTCCCTTTTAGTCTAAACACGATCTCTTGCCCTGAAACAGTGTTTAAGGTGAATACAAAACTTTCATTGTGTAAAAAAGGTAAAGAACAGAGTTTCTAAGAAAAGATTCTTCTTATAATGCATTCCCTTTTAGTCTAAACACGATCTCTTGCCCTGCAACAGTGTTTAAGGTGAATACAAAGCTGTTTCATAGTGTGAAAAAGGTAAAGAACAGAGTTTCTAAGAAAAGATTCTTCTTATAATGCATTCCCTTTTAGTCTAAACACGATCTCTTGCCCTGCAACAGTGTTTAAGGTGAATACAAAGCTGTTTCATTGTGTAAAAAAGGTAAAGAACAGAGTTTCTAAGTAAAGATTCTTCTTATAATGCATTCCCTTTTAGTCTAAACACGATCTCTTGCCCTGCAACAGTGTTTAAGGTGAATACAAAGCTGTTTCATAGTGTGAAAAAGGTAAAGAACAGAGTTTCTAAGTAAAGATTCTTCTTATAATGCATTCCCTTTTAGTCTAAAACACAATTTCTTGCCCTGCAACAGTGTTTAAGGTCAATACAAAGCTGTTTCATAGTGTGAAAAAGGTAAAGAACAAAGTTTCTAAGTAAAGAGTCTTCTTATAATGCATTCCCTTTTAGTCTAAAACACAATCTTGCCCTGAAACAGTGTTTAAGGTGAATACAAAGCTGTTTCATAGTGTGAAAAAGGTAAAGAACAGAGTTTCTAAATAAAGATTCTTCTTATAATGCATCCCCTTTTAGTCTAAAACATAATCTCTTGCCCTGAAACAGTGTTTAAGGTGAATACAAAGCTGTTTCATAGTGTGAGAAAGGTAAAGAACAGAGTTTCAAAGTAGATTCTTCTTATAATACATTCCCTTTTAGTCTAAACACAATCTCTTGCCCTGCAACAGTGTTTAAGGTGAATACAAAGCTGTTTCATAGTGTGAAAATGGTAAAGAACAGAGTTTCTAAGTAAAGATTCTTCTTATAATGCATTCCCTTTTAGTCTAAAACACAATATCTTGCCCTGAAACAGTGTTTAAGGTGAATACAAAGCTGTTTCATAGTGTGAAAAAGGTAAAGAACAGAGTTTCTAAGTAAAGATTCTTCTTATAATGCATTCCCTTTTAGTCTAAACACGATCTCTTGCCCTGCAACAGTGTTTAAGGTGAATACAAAGCTGTTTCATAGTGTGAAAAAAGGTAAAGAACAGAGTTTCTAAGTAAAGATTCTTCTTATAATTCATTCCCTTTTAGTCGAAAACACAATCTCTTGCCCTGAAACAGTGTTTAAGGTCAATACAAAGCTGTTTCATAGTGTGAAAAAGGTAAAGAACAAAGTTTCTAAGTAAAGAGTCTTCTTATAATGCATTCCCTTTTAGTCTAAAACACAATCTCTTGCCCTGAAACAGTGTTTAAGGTGAATACAAAGCTGTTTCATAGTGTGAAAAAGGTAAAGAACAGAGTTTCAAAGTAAAGATTCTTCTTATAATACATTCCCTTTTAGTCTAAACACAATCTCTTGCCCTGCAACAGTGTTTAAGGTGAATACAAAGATGTTTCATAGTGTGAAAATGGTAAAGAACAGAGTTTCTAAGTAAAGATTCTTCTTATAATGCATTCCCTTTTCGTGTAAAACGCAATCTCTTGCGCTGAAACGGTGTTTAAGGTGAATACAAAGCTGTTTCATAGTGTGAAAAAGGTAAAGAACAGTTTCAAAGTAAAGATTCTTCTTATAATACATTCCCTTTTAGTCTAAACACAATCTCTTGCCCTGCAACAGTGTTTAAGGTGAATACAAAGCTGTTTCATAGTGTGAAAAAGGTAAAGAACAGAGTTTCTAAGTAAAGATTCTTCTTATAATGCATCCCCTTTTAGTCTAAAACACAATCTATTGCCCTGAAACGGTGTTTAAGTTGAATACAAAGCTGTTTCATAGTGTGAAAAAGGTAAAGAACAGTTTCAAAGTAAAGATTCTTCTTATAATGCATTCCCTTTTAGTCTAAAACACAATCTCTTGCCCTGCAACAGTGTTTAAGGTGAATACAAATCTATTTCTTTGTGTGAAAAAGGTAAAGAACAGAGTTTCAAAGTAAAGATTATTCCTATAATGCATTCCCTTTTAGTCTAAAATACAATCTCTTGCCCTGAAACAGTGTTTAAGGTGAATACAAAGCTGTTTCATAGTGTGAAAAAGGTAAAGAACAGAGTTTCTAAGAAAATATTCTTCTTATAATGCATTCCCTTTTAGTCTAAACACGATCTCTTGCCCTGAAACAGTGTTTAAGGTGAATACAAAACTGTTTCATTGTGTAAAAAAGGTAAAGAACAGAGTTTCTAAGAAAAGATTCTTCTTATAATGCATTCCCTTTTAGTCTAAACACGATCTCTTGCCCTGAAACAGTGTTTAAGGTGAATACAAAGCTGTTTCATTGTGTAAAAAAGGTAAAGAACAGAGTTTCTAAGTAAAGATTCTTCTTATAATGCATTCCCTTTTAGTCTAAACACGATCTCTTGCCCTGCAACAGTGTTTAAGGTGAATACAAAGCTGTTTCATAGTGTGAAAAAGGTAAAGAACAGAGTTTCTAAGTAAAGATTCTTCTTATAATGCATTCCCTTTTAGTCGAAAACACAATTTCTTGCCCTGCAACAGTGTTTAAGGTCAATACAAAGCTGTTTCATAGTGTGAAAAAGGTAAAGAACAAAGTTTCTAAGAGTCTTCTTATAATGCATTCCCTTTTAGTCTAAAACACAATCTCTTGCCCTGCAACAGTGTTTAAGGTGAATTCAAAGATGTTTCATAGTGTGAAAATGGTAAAGAACAGAGTTTCTAAGTAAAGATTCTTCTTATAATGCATTCCCTTTTAGTCTAAACACGATCTCTTGCCCTGCAACAGTGTTTAAGGTGAATACAAAGCTGTTTCATAGTGTGAAAAAGGTAAAGAACAGAGTTTCTAAGTAAAGATTCTTCTTATAATGCATTCCCTTTTAGTCGAAAACACAATTTCTTGCCCTGCAACAGTGTTTAAGGTCAATACAAAGCTGTTTCATAGTGTGAAAAAGGTAAAGAACAAAGTTTCTAAGAGTCTTCTTATAATGCATTCCCTTTTAGTCTAAAACACAATCTCTTGCCCTGCAACAGTGTTTAAGGTGAATTCAAAGATGTTTCATAGTGTGAAAATGGTAAAGAACAGAGTTTCTAAGTAAAGATTCTTCTTATAATGCATTCCCTTTTCGTGTAAAACGCAATCTCTTGCGCTGAAACGGTGTTTAAGGTGAATACAAAGCTGTTTCATAGTGTGAAAAAGGTAAAGAACAGTTTCAAAGTAAAGATTCTTCTTATAATACATTCCCTTTTAGTCTAAACACAATCTCTTGCCCTGCAACAGTGTTTAAGGTGAATACAAAGCTGTTTCATAGTGTGAAAAAGGTAAAGAACAGAGTTTCTAAGTAAAGATTCTTCTTATAATGCATCCCCTTTTAGTCTAAAACACAATCTATTGCCCTGAAACGGTGTTTAAGTTGAATACAAAGCTGTTTCATAGTGTGAAAAAGGTAAAGAACAGTTTCAAAGTAAAGATTCTTCTTATAATGCATTCCCTTTTAGTCTAAAACACAATCTCTTGCCCTGCAACAGTGTTTAAGGTGAATACAAATCTATTTCTTTGTGTGAAAAAGGTAAAGAACAGAGTTTCAAAGTAAAGATTATTCCTATAATGCATTCCCTTTTAGTCTAAAATACAATCTCTTGCCCTGAAACAGTGTTTAAGGTGAATACAAAGCTGTTTCATAGTGTGAAAAAGGTAAAGAACAGAGTTTCTAAGAAAATATTCTTCTTATAATGCATTCCCTTTTAGTCTAAACACGATCTCTTGCCCTGAAACAGTGTTTAAGGTGAATACAAAACTGTTTCATTGTGTAAAAAAGGTAAAGAACAGAGTTTCTAAGAAAAGATTCTTCTTATAATGCATTCCCTTTTAGTCTAAACACGATCTCTTGCCCTGCAACAGTGTTTAAGGTGAATACAAAGCTGTTTCATTGTGTAAAAAAGGTAAAGAACAGAGTTTCTAAGTAAAGATTCTTCTTATAATGCATTCCCTTTTAGTCTAAACACGATCTCTTGCCCTGCAACAGTGTTTAAGGTGAATACAAAGCTGTTTCATAGTGTGAAAAAGGTAAAGAACAGAGTTTCTAAGTAAAGATTCTTCTTATAATGCATTCCCTTTTAGTCGAAAACACAATTTCTTGCCCTGCAACAGTGTTTAAGGTCAATACAAAGCTGTTTCATAGTGTGAAAAAGGTAAAGAACAAAGTTTCTAAGAGTCTTCTTATAATGCATTCCCTTTTAGTCTAAAACACAATCTCTTGCCCTGAAACAGTGTTTAAGGTGAATACAAAGCTGTTTCATAGTGTGAAAAAGGTAAAGAACAGAGTTTCTAAATAAAGATTCTTCTTATAATGCATCCCCTTTTAGTCGAAAACACAATCTCTTGCCCTGAAACAGTGTTTAAGGTGAATACAAAGCTGTTTTATAGTGTGAAAAAGGTAAAGAACAGTTTCTAAGTAAAGATTCTTCTTATAATGCATTCCCTTTTAGTCTAAAACACAATCTCTTGCCCTGCAACAGTGTTTAAGGTGAATACAAAGCTGTTTCATAGTGTGAAAAAGGTAAAGAACAGAGTTTCAAAGAAAAGATTCTTCTTATAATGCATTCCCTTTTAGTCTAAAACACAATCTCTTGCCCTGAAACAGTGTTTAAGGTGAATACAAAGCTGTTTCATAGTGTGAAAAAGGTAAAGAACAGAGTTTCTAAGAAAAGATTCTTCTTATAATGCATTCCCTTTTAGTCTAAACACGATCTCTTGCCCTGCAACAGTGTTTAAGGTGAATACAAAGCTGTTTCATAGTGTGAAAAAGGTAAAGAACAGAGTTTCTAAGTAAAGATTCTTCTTATAATTCATTCCCTTTTAGTCGAAAACACAATCTCTTGCCCTGAAACAGTGTTTAAGGTCAATACAAAGCTGTTTCATAGTGTGAAAAAGGTAAAGAACAAAGTTTCTAAGTAAAGAGTCTTCTTATAATGCATTCCCTTTTAGTCTAAAACACAATCTCTTGCCCTGAAACAGTGTTTAAGGTGAATACAAAGCTGTTTCATAGTGTGAAAAAGGTAAAGAACAGAGTTTCAAAGTAAAGATTCTTCTTATAATACATTCCCTTTTAGTCTAAACACAATCTCTTGCCCTGCAACAGTGTTTAAGGTGAATACAAAGATGTTTCATAGTGTGAAAATGGTAAAGAACAGAGTTTCTAAGTAAAGATTCCTCTTATAATGCATTCCCTTTTCGTGTAAAACGCAATCTCTTGCCCTGAAACGGTGTTTAAGGTGAATACAAAGCTGTTTCATAGTGTGAAAAAGGTAAAGAACAGTTTCAAAGTAAAGATTCTTCTTATAATACATTCCCTTTTAGTCTAAACACAATCTCTTGCCCTGCAACAGTGTTTAAGGTGAATACAAAGCTGTTTCATAGTGTGAAAAAGGTAAAGAACAGAGTTTCTAAGTAAAGATTCTTCTTATAATGCATCCCCTTTTAGTCTAAAACACAATCTATTGCCCTGAAACGGTGTTTAAGGTGAATACAAAGCTGTTTCATAGTGTGAAAAAGGTAAAGAACAGTTTCAAAGTAAAGATTCTTCTTATAATGCATTCCCTTTTAGTCTAAAACACAATCTCTTGCCCTGAAACGGTGTTTAAGGTGAATACAAAGCTGTTTCATAGTGTGAAAAAGGTAAAGAACAGTTTCAAAGTAAAGATTCTTCTTATAATACATTCCCTTTTAGTCTAAACACAATCTCTTGCCCTGCAACAGTGTTTAAGGTGAATACAAATCTATTTCATTGTGTGAAAAAGGTAAAGAACAGTTTCAAAGTAAAGATTCTTCTTATAATGCATTCCCTTTTAGTCTAAATCACAATCTCTTGCCCTGAAACAGTGTTTAAGGTGAATACAAAGCTGTTTCATAGTGTGAAAAAGGTAAAGAACAGTTTCAAAGTAAAGATTCTTCTTATAATGCATTCCCTTTTAGTCTAAAACACAATCTCTTGCCCTGCAACAGTGTTTAAGGTGAATACAAATCTATTTCTTTGTGTGAAAAAGGTAAAGAACAGAGTTTCAAAGTAAAGATTATTCCTATAATGCATTCCCTTTTAGTCTAAAATACAATCTCTTGCCCTGAAACAGTGTTTAAGGTGAATACAAAGCTGTTTCATAGTGTGAAAAAGGTAAAGAACAGAGTTTCTAAGAAAATATTCTTCTTATAATGCATTCCCTTTTAGTCTAAACACGATCTCTTGCCCTGAAACAGTGTTTAAGGTGAATACAAAACTGTTTCATTGTGTAAAAAAGGTAAAGAACAGAGTTTCTAAGAAAAGATTCTTCTTATAATGCATTCCCTTTTAGTCTAAACATGATCTCTTGCCCTGCAACAGTGTTTAAGGTGAATACAAAGCTGTTTCATTGTGTAAAAAAGGTAAAGAACAGAGTTTCTAAGTAAAGATTCTTCTTATAATGCATTCCCTTTTAGTCTAAACACGATCTCTTGCCCTGCAACAGTGTTTAAGGTGAATACAAAGCTGTTTCATAGTGTGAAAAAGGTAAAGAACAGAGTTTCTAAGTAAAGATTCTTCTTATAATGCATTCCCTTTTAGTCTAAACACGATCTCTTGCCCTGCAACAGTGTTTAAGGTGAATACAAAGCTGTTTCATAGTGTGAAAAAGGTAAAGAACAGAGTTTCTAAGTAAAGATTCTTCTTATAATGCATTCCCTTTTAGTCTAAAACACAATTTCTTGCCCTGCAACAGTGTTTAAGGTCAATACAAAGCTGTTTCATAGTGTGAAAAAGGTAAAGAACAAAGTTTCTAAGTAAAGAGTCTTCTTATAATGCATTCCCTTTTAGTCTAAAACACAATCTCTTGCCCTGAAACAGTGTTTAAGGTGAATACAAAGCTGTTTCATAGTGTGAAAAAGGTAAAGAACAGAGTTTCTAAATAAAGATTCTTCTTATAATGCATCCCCTTTTAGTCTAAAACATAATCTCTTGCCCTGAAACAGTGTTTAAGGTGAATACAAAGCTGTTTCATAGTGTGAGAAAGGTAAAGAACAGAGTTTCAAAGTAGATTCTTCTTATAATACATTCCCTTTTAGTCTAAACACAATCTCTTGCCCTGCAACAGTGTTTAAGGTGAATACAAAGCTGTTTCATAGTGTGAAAAAGGTAAAGAACAGAGTTTCTAAGTAAAGATTCTTCTTATAATGCATTCCCTTTTAGTCTAAAACACAATATCTTGCCCTGAAACAGTGTTTAAGGTGAATACAAAGCTGTTTCATAGTGTGAAAAAGGTAAAGAACAGAGTTTCTAAGTAAAGATTCTTCTTATAATGCATTCCCTTTTAGTCTAAACACGATCTCTTGCCCTGCAACAGTGTTTAAGGTGAATACAAAGCTGTTTCATAGTGTGAAAAAGGTAAAGAACAGAGTTTCTAAGTAAAGATTCTTCTTATAATTCATTCCCTTTTAGTCGAAAACACAATCTCTTGCCCTGAAACAGTGTTTAAGGTCAATACAAAGCTGTTTCATAGTGTGAAAAAGGTAAAGAACAGAGTTTCTAAGAAAAGATTCTTCTTATAATGCATTCCCTTTTAGTCTAAACACGATCTCTTGCCCTGCAACAGTGTTTAAGGTGAATACAAAGCTGTTTCATTGTGTAAAAAAGGTAAAGAACAGAGTTTCTAAGTAAAGATTCTTCTTATAATGCATTCCCTTTTAGTCTAAACACGATCTCTTGCCCTGCAACAGTGTTTAAGGTGAATACAAAGCTGTTTCATAGTGTGAAAAAGGTAAAGAACAGAGTTTCTAAGTAAAGATTCTTCTTATAATGCATTCCCTTTTAGTCGAAAACACAATTTCTTGCCCTGCAACAGTGTTTAAGGTCAATACAAAGCTGTTTCATAGTGTGAAAAAGGTAAAGAACAAAGTTTCTAAGAGTCTTCTTATAATGCATTCCCTTTTAGTCTAAAACACAATCTCTTGCCCTGAAACAGTGTTTAAGGTGAATACAAAGCTGTTTCATAGTGTGAAAATGGTAAAGAACAGAGTTTCTAAGTAAAAATTCTTCTTATAATGCATTCCCTTTTCGTGTAAAACGCAATCTCTTGCGCTGAAACGGTGTTTAAGGTGAATACAAAGCTGTTTCATAGTGTGAAAAAGGTAAAGAACAGTTTCAAAGTAAAGATTCTTCTTATAATGCATTCCCTTTTAGTCTAAAACACAATCTCTTGCCCTGCAACAGTGTTTAAGGTGAATACAAATCTATTTCTTTGTGTGAAAAAGGTAAAGAACAGAGTTTCAAAGTAAAGATTATTCCTATAATGCATTCCCTTTTAGTCTAAAATACAATCTCTTGCCCTGAAACAGTGTTTAAGGTGAATACAAAGCTGTTTCATAGTGTGAAAAAGGTAAAGAACAGAGTTTCTAAGAAAATATTCTTCTTATAATGCATTCCCTTTTAGTCTAAACACGATCTCTTGCCCTGAAACAGTGTTTAAGGTGAATACAAAACTGTTTCATTGTGTAAAAAAGGTAAAGAACAGAGTTTCTAAGAAAAGATTCTTCTTATAATGCATTCCCTTTTAGTCTAAACACGATCTCTTGCCCTGCAACAGTGTTTAAGGTGAATACAAAGCTGTTTCATTGTGTAAAAAAGGTAAAGAACAGAGTTTCTAAGTAAAGATTCTTCTTATAATGCATTCCCTTTTAGTCTAAACACGATCTCTTGCCCTGCAACAGTGTTTAAGGTGAATACAAAGCTGTTTCATAGTGTGAAAAAGGTAAAGAACAGAGTTTCTAAGTAAAGATTCTTCTTATAATGCATTCCCTTTTAGTCGAAAACACAATTTCTTGCCCTGCAACAGTGTTTAAGGTCAATACAAAGCTGTTTCATAGTGTGAAAAAGGTAAAGAACAAAGTTTCTAAGAGTCTTCTTATAATGCATTCCCTTTTAGTCTAAAACACAATCTCTTGCCCTGAAACAGTGTTTAAGGTGAATACAAAGCTGTTTCATAGTGTGAAAAAGGTAAAGAACAGAGTTTCTAAATAAAGATTCTTCTTATAATGCATCCCCTTTTAGTCGAAAACACAATCTCTTGCCCTGAAACAGTGTTTAAGGTGAATACAAAGCTGTTTCATAGTGTGAAAAAGGTAAAGAACAGTTTCTAAGTAAAGATTCTTCTTATAATGCATTCCCTTTTAGTCTAAAACACAATCTCTTGCCCTGCAACAGTGTTTAAGGTGAATACAAAGCTGTTTCATAGTGTGAAAAAGGTAAAGAACAGAGTTTCAAAGAAAAGATTCTTCTTATAATGCATTCCCTTTTAGTCTAAAACACAATCTCTTGCCCTGAAACAGTGTTTAAGGTGAATACAAAGCTGTTTCATAGTGTGAAAAAGGTAAAGAACAGAGTTTCTAAGAAAAGATTCTTCTTATAATGCATTCCCTTTTAGTCTAAACACGATCTCTTGCCCTGCAACAGTGTTTAAGGTGAATACAAAGCTGTTTCATAGTGTGAAAAAGGTAAAGAACAGAGTTTCTAAGTAAAGATTCTTCTTATAATTCATTCCCTTTTAGTCGAAAACACAATCTCTTGCCCTGAAACAGTGTTTAAGGTCAATACAAAGCTGTTTCATAGTGTGAAAAAGGTAAAGAACAAAGTTTCTAAGTAAAGAGTCTTCTTATAATGCATTCCCTTTTAGTCTAAAACACAATCTCTTGCCCTGAAACAGTGTTTAAGGTGAATACAAAGCTGTTTCATAGTGTGAAAAAGGTAAAGAACAGAGTTTCAAAGTAAAGATTCTTCTTATAATACATTCCCTTTTAGTCTAAACACAATCTCTTGCCCTGCAACAGTGTTTAAGGTGAATACAAAGATGTTTCATAGTGTGAAAATGGTAAAGAACAGAGTTTCTAAGTAAAGATTCCTCTTATAATGCATTCCCTTTTCGTGTAAAACGCAATCTCTTGCCCTGAAACGGTGTTTAAGGTGAATACAAAGCTGTTTCATAGTGTGAAAAAGGTAAAGAACAGTTTCAAAGTAAAGATTCTTCTTATAATACATTCCCTTTTAGTCTAAACACAATCTCTTGCCCTGCAACAGTGTTTAAGGTGAATACAAAGCTGTTTCATAGTGTGAAAAAGGTAAAGAACAGAGTTTCTAAGCAAAGATTCTTCTTATAATGCATCCCCTTTTAGTCTAAAACACAATCTATTGCCCTGAAACGGTGTTTAAGGTGAATACAAAGCTGTTTCATAGTGTGAAAAAGGTAAAGAACAGTTTCAAAGTAAAGATTCTTCTTATAATGCATTCCCTTTTAGTCTAAAACACAATCTCTTGCCCTGAAACGGTGTTTAAGGTGAATACAAAGCTGTTTCATAGTGTGAAAAAGGTAAAGAACAGTTTCAAAGTAAAGATTCTTCTTATAATACATTCCCTTTTAGTCTAAACACAATCTCTTGCCCTGCAACAGTGTTTAAGGTGAATACAAATCTATTTCATTGTGTGAAAAAGGTAAAGAACAGTTTCAAAGTAAAGATTCTTCTTATAATGCATTCCCTTTTAGTCTAAATCACAATCTCTTGCCCTGAAACAGTGTTTAAGGTGAATACAAAGCTGTTTCATAGTGTGAAAAAGGTAAAGAACAGAGTTTCTAAGTAAAGATTATTCCTATAATGCATTCCCTTTTAGTCTAAAATACAATCTCTTGCCCTGAAACAGTGTTTAAGGTGAATACAAAGCTGTTTCATAGTGTGAAAAAGGTAAAGAACAGTTTCAAAGTAAAGATTCTTCTTATAATGCATTCCCTTTTAGTCTAAAACACAATCTCTTGCCCTGCAACAGTGTTTAAGGTGAATACAAATCTATTTCTTTGTGTGAAAAAGGTAAAGAACAGAGTTTCAAAGTAAAGATTCTTCTTATAATGCATTCCCTTTTAGTCTAAATCACAATCTCTTGCCCTGAAACAGTGTTTAAGGTGAATACAAAGCTGTTTCATAGTGTGAAAAAGGTAAAGAACAGAGTTTCTAAGTAAAGATTATTCCTATAATGCATTCCCTTTTAGTCTAAAACACAATCTCTTGCCCTGAAACAGTGTTTAAGGTGAATACAAAGCTGTTTCATAGTGTGAAAAAGGTAAAGAACAGAGTTTCAAAGTAAAGATTCTTCTTATAATACATTCCCTTTTAGTCTAAACACAATCTCTTGCCCTGCAACAGTGTTTAAGGTGAATACAAAGATGTTTCATAGTGTGAAAATGGTAAAGAACAGAGTTTCTAAGTAAAGATTCCTCTTATAATGCATTCCCTTTTCGTGTAAAACGCAATCTCTTGCCCTGAAACGGTGTTTAAGGTGAATACAAAGCTGTTTCATAGTGTGAAAAAGGTAAAGAACAGTTTCAAAGTAAAGATTCTTCTTATAATACATTCCCTTTTAGTCTAAACACAATCTCTTGCCCTGCAACAGTGTTTAAGGTGAATACAAAGCTGTTTCATAGTGTGAAAAAGGTAAAGAACAGAGTTTCTAAGTAAAGATTCTTCTTATAATGCATCCCCTTTTAGTCTAAAACACAATCTATTGCCCTGAAACGGTGTTTAAGGTGAATACAAAGCTGTTTCATAGTGTGAAAAAGGTAAAGAACAGTTTCAAAGTAAAGATTCTTCTTATAATGCATTCCCTTTTAGTCTAAAACACAATCTCTTGCCCTGAAACGGTGTTTAAGGTGAATACAAAGCTGTTTCATAGTGTGAAAAAGGTAAAGAACAGTTTCAAAGTAAAGATTCTTCTTATAATACATTCCCTTTTAGTCTAAACACAATCTCTTGCCCTGCAACAGTGTTTAAGGTGAATACAAATCTATTTCATTGTGTGAAAAAGGTAAAGAACAGTTTCAAAGTAAAGATTCTTCTTATAATGCATTCCCTTTTAGTCTAAATCACAATCTCTTGCCCTGAAACAGTGTTTAAGGTGAATACAAAGCTGTTTCATAGTGTGAAAAAGGTAAAGAACAGAGTTTCTAAGTAAAGATTATTCCTATAATGCATTCCCTTTTAGTCTAAAATACAATCTCTTGCCCTGAAACAGTGTTTAAGGTGAATACAAAGCTGTTTCATAGTGTGAAAAAGGTAAAGAACAGTTTCAAAGTAAAGATTCTTCTTATAATGCATTCCCTTTTAGTCTAAAACACAATCTCTTGCCCTGCAACAGTGTTTAAGGTGAATACAAATCTATTTCTTTGTGTGAAAAAGGTAAA
This sequence comes from Electrophorus electricus, assembly GCF_041902795.1. Taxonomy (NCBI): domain Eukaryota; kingdom Metazoa; phylum Chordata; class Actinopteri; order Gymnotiformes; family Gymnotidae; genus Electrophorus; species Electrophorus electricus. Next base: position 16,884,210 of record NC_137508.1, on the reverse strand, counting down.
GAACAGAGTTTCAAAGTAAAGATTATTCCTATAATGCATTCCCTTTTAGTCTAAAATACAATCTCTTGCCCTGAAACAGTGTTTAAGGTGAATACAAAGCTGTTTCATAGTGTGAAAAAGGTAAAGAACAGAGTTTCTAAGAAAATATTCTTCTTATAATGCATTCCCTTTTAGTCTAAACACGATCTCTTGCCCTGAAACAGTGTTTAAGGTGAATACAAAACTGTTTCATTGTGTAAAAAAGGTAAAGAACAGAGTTTCTAAGAAAAGATTCTTCTTATAATGCATTCCCTTTTAGTCTAAACATGATCTCTTGCCCTGCAACAGTGTTTAAGGTGAATACAAAGCTGTTTCATTGTGTAAAAAAGGTAAAGAACAGAGTTTCTAAGTAAAGATTCTTCTTATAATGCATTCCCTTTTAGTCTAAACACGATCTCTTGCCCTGCAACAGTGTTTAAGGTGAATACAAAGCTGTTTCATAGTGTGAAAAAGGTAAAGAACAGAGTTTCTAAGTAAAGATTCTTCTTATAATGCATTCCCTTTTAGTCGAAAACACAATTTCTTGCCCTGCAACAGTGTTTAAGGTCAATACAAAGCTGTTTCATAGTGTGAAAAAGGTAAAGAACAAAGTTTCTAAGAGTCTTCTTATAATGCATTCCCTTTTAGTCTAAAACACAATCTCTTGCCCTGAAACAGTGTTTAAGGTGAATACAAAGCTGTTTCATAGTGTGAAAAAGGTAAAGAACAGAGTTTCTAAATAAAGATTCTTCTTATAATGCATCCCCTTTTAGTCGAAAACACAATCTCTTGCCCTGAAACAGTGTTTAAGGTGAATACAAAGCTGTTTCATAGTGTGAAAAAGGTAAAGAACAGTTTCTAAGTAAAGATTCTTCTTATAATGCATTCCCTTTTAGTCTAAAACACAATCTCTTGCCCTGCAACAGTGTTTAAGGTGAATACAAAGCTGTTTCATAGTGTGAAAAAGGTAAAGAACAGAGTTTCAAAGAAAAGATTCTTCTTATAATGCATTCCCTTTTAGTCTAAAACACAATCTCTTGCCCTGAAACAGTGTTTAAGGTGAATACAAAGGTGTTTCATAGTGTGAAAAAGGTAAAGAACAGAGTTTCTAAGAAAAGATTCTTCTTATAATGCATTCCCTTTTAGTCTAAACACGATCTCTTGCCCTGCAACAGTGTTTAAGGTGAATACAAAGCTGTTTCATAGTGTGAAAAAGGTAAAGAACAGAGTTTCTAAGTAAAGATTCTTCTTATAATTCATTCCCTTTTAGTCGAAAACACAATCTCTTGCCCTGAAACAGTGTTTAAGGTCAATACAAAGCTGTTTCATAGTGTGAAAAAGGTAAAGAACAAAGTTTCTAAGTAAAGAGTGTTCTTATAATGCATTCCCTTTTAGTCTAAAACACAATCTCTTGCCCTGAAACAGTGTTTAAGGTGAATACAAAGCTGTTTCATAGTGTGAAAAAGGTAAAGAACAGAGTTTCAAAGTAAAGATTCTTCTTATAATACATTCCCTTTTAGTCTAAACACAATCTCTTGCCCTGCAACAGTGTTTAAGGTGAATACAAAGATGTTTCATAGTGTGAAAATGGTAAAGAACAGAGTTTCTAAGTAAAGATTCCTCTTATAATGCATTCCCTTTTCGTGTAAAACGCAATCTCTTGCCCTGAAACTGTGTTTAAGGTGAATACAAAGCTGTTTCATAGTGTGAAAAAGGTAAAGAACAGTTTCAAAGTAAAGATTCTTCTTATAATACATTCCCTTTTAGTCTAAACACAATCTCTTGCCCTGCAACAGTGTTTAAGGTGAATACAAAGGTGTTTCATAGTGTGAAAAAGGTAAAGAACAGAGTTTCTAAGAAAAGATTCTTCTTATAATGCATTCCCTTTTAGTCTAAACACGATCTCTTGCCCTGCAACAGTGTTTAAGGTGAATACAAAGCTGTTTCATAGTGTGAAAAAGGTAAAGAACAGAGTTTCTAAGTAAAGATTCTTCTTATAATTCATTCCCTTTTAGTCGAAAACACAATCTCTTGTCCTGAAACAGTGTTTAAGGTCAATACAAAGCTGTTTCATAGTGTGAAAAAGGTAAAGAACAAAGTTTCTAAGTAAAGAGTGTTCTTATAATGCATTCCCTTTTAGTCTAAAACACAATCTCTTGCCCTGAAACAGTGTTTAAGGTGAATACAAAGCTGTTTCATAGTGTGAAAAAGGTAAAGAACAGAGTTTCAAAGTAAAGATTCTTCTTATAATACATTCCCTTTTAGTCTAAACACAATCTCTTGCCCTGCAACAGTGTTTAAGGTGAATACAAAGATGTTTCATAGTGTGAAAATGGTAAAGAACAGAGTTTCTAAGTAAAGATTCCTCTTATAATGCATTCCCTTTTCGTGTAAAACGCAATCTCTTGCCCTGAAACGGTGTTTAAGGTGAATACAAAGCTGTTTCATAGTGTGAAAAAGGTAAAGAACAGTTTCAAAGTAAAGATTCTTCTTATAATACATTCCCTTTTAGTCTAAACACAATCTCTTGCCCTGCAACAGTGTTTAAGGTGAAAACAAAGCTGTTTCATAGTGTGAAAAAGGTAAAGAACAGAGTTTCTAAGTAAAGATTCTTCTTATAATGCATCCCCTTTTAGTCTAAAACACAATCTATTGCCCTGAAACGGTGTTTAAGGTGAATACAAAGCTGTTTCATAGTGTGAAAAAGGTAAAGAACAGTTTCAAAGTAAAGATTCTTCTTATAATGCATTCCCTTTTAGTCTAAAACACAATCTCTTGCCCTGAAACGGTGTTTAAGGTGAATACAAAGCTGTTTCATAGTGTGAAAAAGGTAAAGAACAGTTTCAAAGTAAAGATTCTTCTTATAATACATTCCCTTTTAGTCTAAACACAATCTCTTGCCCTGCAACAGTGTTTAAGGTGAATACAAATCTATTTCATTGTGTGAAAAAGGTAAAGAACAGTTTCAAAGTAAAGATTCTTCTTATAATGCATTCCCTTTTAGTCTAAATCACAATCTCTTGCCCTGAAACAGTGTTTAAGGTGAATACAAAGCTGTTTCATAGTGTGAAAAAGGTAAAGAACAGAGTTTCTAAGTAAAGATTATTCCTATAATGCATTCCCTTTTAGTCTAAAATACAATCTCTTGCCCTGAAACAGTGTTTAAGGTGAATACAAAGCTGTTTCATAGTGTGAAAAAGGTAAAGAACAGAGTTTCTAAGAAAATATTCTTCTTATAATGCATTCCCTTTTAGTCTAAACACGATCTCTTGCCCTGAAACAGTGTTTAAGGTGAATACAAAACTTTCATTGTGTAAAAAAGGTAAAGAACAGAGTTTCTAAGAAAAGATTCTTCTTATAATGCATTCCCTTTTAGTCTAAACACGATCTCTTGCCCTGCAACAGTGTTTAAGGTGAATATAAAGCTGTTTCATTGTGTAAAAAAGGTAAAGAACAGAGTTTCTAAGTAAAGATTCTTCTTATAATGCATTCCCTTTTAGTCTAAACACGATCTCTTGCCCTGCAACAGTGTTTAAGGTGAATACAAAGCTGTTTCATAGTGTGAAAAAGGTAAAGAACAGAGTTTCTAAGTAAAGATTCTTCTTATAATGCATCCCCTTTTAGTCTAAAACACAATCTATTGCCCTGAAACGGTGTTTAAGGTGAATACAAAGCTGTTTCATAGTGTGAAAAAGGTAAAGAACAGTTTCAAAGTAAAGATTCTTCTTATAATGCATTCCCTTTTAGTCTAAAACACAATCTCTTGCCCTGAAACGGTGTTTAAGGTGAATACAAAGCTGTTTCATAGTGTGAAAAAGGTAAAGAACAGTTTCAAAGTAAAGATTCTTCTTATAATACATTCCCTTTTAGTCTAAACACAATCTCTTGCCCTGCAACAGTGTTTAAGGTGAATACAAATCTATTTCATTGTGTGAAAAAGGTAAAGAACAGTTTCAAAGTAAAGATTCTTCTTATAATGCATTCCCTTTTAGTCTAAATCACAATCTCTTGCCCTGAAACAGTGTTTAAGGTGAATACAAAGCTGTTTCATAGTGTGAAAAAGGTAAAGAACAGAGTTTCTAAGTAAAGATTATTCCTATAATGCATTCCCTTTTAGTCTAAAATACAATCTCTTGCCCTGAAACAGTGTTTAAGGTGAATACAAAGCTGTTTCATGGTGTGAAAAAGGTAAAGAACAGAGTTTCTAAGAAAATATTCTTCTTATAATGCATTCCCTTTTAGTCTAAACACGATCTCTTGCCCTGAAACAGTGTTTAAGGTGAATACAAAACTTTCATTGTGTAAAAAAGGTAAAGAACAGAGTTTCTAAGAAAAGATTCTTCTTATAATGCATTCCCTTTTAGTCTAAACACGATCTCTTGCCCTGCAACAGTGTTTAAGGTGAATACAAAGCTGTTTCATTGTGTAAAAAAGGTAAAGAACAGAGTTTCTAAGTAAAGATTCTTCTTATAATGCATTCCCTTTTAGTCTAAACACGATCTCTTGCCCTGCAACAGTGTTTAAGGTGAATACAAAGCTGTTTCATAGTGTGAAAAAGGTAAAGAACAGAGTTTCTAAGTAAAGATTCTTCTTATAATGCATTCCCTTTTAGTCTAAAACACAATTTCTTGCCCTGCAACAGTGTTTAAGGTCAATACAAAGCTGTTTCATAGTGTGAAAAAGGTAAAGAACAAAGTTTCTAAGTAAAGAGTCTTCTTATAATGCATTCCCTTTTAGTCTAAAACACAATCTCTTGCCCTGAAACAGTGTTTAAGGTGAATACAAAGCTGTTTCATAGTGTGAAAAAGGTAAAGAACAGAGTTTCTAAATAAAGATTCTTCTTATAATGCATCCCCTTTTAGTCTAAAACATAATCTCTTGCCCTGAAAAAGTGTTTAAGGTGAATACAAAGCTGTTTCATAGTGTGAAAAAGGTAAAGAACAGAGTTTCTAAGTAAAGATTCTTCTTATAATGCATTCCCTTTTAGTCTAAAACACAATTTCTTGCCCTGCAACAGTGTTTACGGTGAATACAAAGCTGTTTCATAGTGTGAAAAAGGTAAAGAACAGAGTTTCTAAGTAAAGAGTCTTCTTATAATGCATTCCCTTTTAGTCTAAACACGATCTCTTGCCCTGCAACAGTGTTTAAGGTGAATACAAAGCGGTTTCATAGTGTGAGAAAGGTAAAGAACAGAGTTTCAAAGTAGATTCTTCTTATAATACATTCCCTTTTAGTCTAAACACAATCTCTTGCCCTGCAACAGTGTTTAAGGTGAATACAAAGCTGTTTCATAGTGTGAAAAAGGTAAAGAACAAAGTTTCTAAGTAAAGAGTCTTCTTATAATGCATTCCCTTTTAGTCTAAAACACAATCTCTTGCCCTGAAACAGTGTTTAAGGTGAATACAAAGCTGTTTCATAGTGTGAAAAAGGTAAAGAACAGAGTTTCAAAGTAAAGATTCTTCTTATAATACATTCCCTTTTAGTCTAAACACAATCTCTTGCCCTGCAACAGTGTTTAAGGTGAATACAAAGCTGTTTCATAGTGTGAAAATGGTAAAGAACAGAGTTTCTAAGTAAAGATTCTTCTTATAATGCATTCCCTTTTCGTGTAAAACGCAATCTCTTGCCCTGAAACGGTGTTTAAGGTGAATACAAAGCTGTTTCATAGTGTGAAAAAGGTAAAGAACAGTTTCAAAGCTAAAAATTCTTGTTATAATACATTCCCTTTTAGTCTAAAACACAATCTCTTGCTCTGAAAAAGTGTTTAATTTGAAAATAAAGCTGTTTCATAGTGTGAAAAAGGTAAAGAACAGAGTTTCTAAGTAAAGATTCTTCTTATAATGCATTCCCTTTTAGTCTAAAACACAATTTCTTGCCCTGCAACAGTGTTTAATGTGAATACAAAGCTGTTTCATAGTGTGAAAAAGGTAAAGAACAGAGTTTCTAAGTAAAGAGTCTTCTTATAATGCATTCCCTTTTAGTCTAAACACGATCTCTTGCCCTGCAACAGTGTTTAAGGTGAATACAAAGCTGTTTCATAGTGTGAAAAAGGTAAAGAACAGAGTTTCTAAGTAAAGATTCTTCTTATAATTCATTCCCTTTTAGTCGAAAACACAATCTCTTGCCCTGAAACAGTGTTTAAGGTGAATACAAAGCTGTTTCATAGTGTGAAAAAGGTAAAGAACAGTTTCTAAGTAAAGATTCTTCTTATAATGCATTCCCTTTTAGTCTAAAACACAATCTCTTGCCCTGCAACAGTGTTTAAGGTGAATACAAAGCTGTTCCATAGTGTGAAAAAGGTAAAGAACAGAGTTTCAAAGAAAAGATTCTTCTTATAATGCATTCCCTTTTAGTCTAAAACACAATCTCTTGCCCTGAAACAGTGTTTAAGGTGAATACAAAGCTGTTTCATAGTGTGAAAAAGGTAAAGAATAGAGTTTCTAAGAAAAGATTCTTCTTATAATGCATTCCCTTTTAGTCTAAACACGATCTCTTGCCCTGCAACAGTGTTTAAGGTGAATACAAAGCTGTTTCATAGTGTGAAAAAGGTAAAGAACAAAGTTTCTAAGTAAAGAGTCTTCTTATAATGCATTCCCTTTTAGTCTAAAACACAATCTCTTGCCCTGAAACAGTGTTTAAGGTGAATACAAAGCTGTTTCATAGTGTGAAAAAGGTAAAGAACAGAGTTTCAAAGTAAAGATTCTTCTTATAATACATTCCCTTTTAGTCTAAACACAATCTCTTGCCCTGCAACAGTGTTTAAGGTGAATACAAAGCTGTTTCATAGTGTGAAAATGGTAAAGAACAGAGTTTCTAAGTAAAGATTCTTCTTATAATGCATTCCCTTTTCGTGTAAAACGCAATCTCTTGCCCTGAAACGGTGTTTAAGGTGAATACAAAGCTGTTTCATAGTGTGAAAAAGGTAAAGAACAGAGATTCTAAGTAAAGATTCTTCTTATAATGCATTGCCTATTAGTCTAAAACACAATCTCTTACCCTGAAACGGTGTTTAAGGTGAATACAAAGCTGTTTCATAGTGTGAAAAAGGTAAAGAACAGAGTTTCAAAGTAAAGATTCTTCTTATAATGCATTCCCTTTTAGTCTAAAACACAATCTCTTGCTCTGAAAAAGTGTTTAATTTGAAAATAAAGCTGTTTCATAGTGTGAAAAAGGTAAAGAACAGAGTTTCTAAGTAAAGATTCTTCTTATAATGCATTCCCTTTTAGTCTAAAACACAATTTCTTGCCCTGAAACAGTGTTTACGGTGAATACAAAGCTGTTTCATAGTGTGAAAAAGGTAAAGAACAGAGTTTCTAAGTAAAGAGTCTTCTTATAATGCATTCCCTTTTAGTCTAAACACGATCTCTTGCCCTGCAACAGTGTTTAAGGTGAATACAAAGCTGTTTCATAGTGTGAAAAAGGTAAAGAACAGAGTTTCTAAGTAAAGATTCTTCTTATAATTCATTCCCTTTTAGTCGAAAACACAATCTCTTGCCCTGAAACAGTGTTTAAGGTGAATACAAAGCTGTTTCATAGTGTGAAAAAGGTAAAGAACAGTTTCTAAGTAAAGATTCTTCTTATAATGCATTCCCTTTTAGTCTAAAACACAATCTCTTGCCCTGCAACAGTGTTTAAGGTGAATACAAAGCTGTTTCATAGTGTGAAAAAGGTAAAGAACAGAGTTTCAAAGAAAAGATTCTTCTTATAATGCATTCCCTTTTAGTCTAAAACACAATCTCTTGCCCTGAAACAGTGTTTAAGGTGAATACAAAGCTGTTTCATAGTGTGAAAAAGGTAAAGAACAGAGTTTCTAAGAAAAGATTCTTCTTATAATGCATTCCCTTTTAGTCTAAACACGATCTCTTGCCCTGCAACAGTGTTTAAGGTGAATACAAAGCTGTTTCATAGTGTGAAAAAGGTAAAGAACAGAGTTTCTAAGTAAAGATTCTTCTTATAATTCATTCCCTTTTAGTCGAAAACACAATCTCTTGCCCTGAAACAGTGTTTAAGGTCAATACAAAGCTGTTTCATAGTGTGAAAAAGGTAAAGAACAAAGTTTCTAAGTAAAGAGTCTTCTTATAATGCATTCCCTTTTAGTCTAAAACACAATCTCTTGCCCTGAAACAGTGTTTAAGGTGAATACAAAGCTGTTTCATAGTGTGAAAAAGGTAAAGAACAGAGTTTCAAAGTAAAGATTCTTCTTATAATACATTCCCTTTTAGTCTAAACACAATCTCTTGCCCTGCAACAGTGTTTAAGGTGAATACAAAGATGTTTCATAGTGTGAAAATGGTAAAGAACAGAGTTTCTAAGTAAAGATTCTTCTTATAATGCATTCCCTTTTCGTGTAAAACGCAATCTCTTGCCCTGAAACGGTGTTTAAGGTGAATACAAAGCTGTTTCATAGTGTGAAAAAGGTAAAGAACAGTTTCAAAGTAAAGATTCTTCTTATAATACATTCCCTTTTAGTCTAAACACAATCTCTTGCCCTGCAACAGTGTTTAAGGTGAATACAAAGCTGTTTCATAGTGTGAAAAAGGTAAAGAACAGAGTTTCTAAGTAAAGATTCTTCTTATAATGCATCCCCTTTTAGTCTAAAACACAATCTATTGCCCTGAAACGGTGTTTAAGGTGAATACAAAGCTGTTTCATAGTGTGAAAAAGGTAAAGAACAGTTTCAAAGTAAAGATTCTTCTTATAATGCATTCCCTTTTAGTCAAAAACACAATCTCTTGCCCTGAAACGGTGTTTAAGGTGAATACAAAGCTGTTTCATAGTGTGAAAAAGGTAAAGAACAGTTTCAAAGTAAAGATTCTTCTTATAATACATTCCCTTTTAGTCTAAACACAATCTCTTGCCCTGCAACAGTGTTTAAGGTGAATACAAATCTATTTCATTGTGTGAAAAAGGTAAAGAACAGTTTCAAAGTAAAGATTCTTCTTATAATGCATTCCCTTTTAGTCTAAATCACAATCTCTTGCCCTGAAACAGTGTTTAAGGTGAATACAAAGCTGTTTCATAGTGTGAAAAAGGTAAAGAACAGAGTTTCTAAGTAAAGATTATTCCTATAATGCATTCCCTTTTAGTCTAAAATACAATCTCTTGCCCTGAAACAGTGTTTAAGGTGAATACAAAGCTGTTTCATAGTGTGAAAAAGGTAAAGAACAGAGTTTCTAAGAAAATATTCTTCTTATAATGCATTCCCTTTTAGTCTAAACACGATCTCTTGCCCTGAAACAGTGTTTAAGGTGAATACAAAACTTTCATTGTGTAAAAAAGGTAAAGAACAGAGTTTCTAAGAAAAGATTCTTCTTATAATGCATTCCCTTTTAGTCTAAACACGATCTCTTGCCCTGCAACAGTGTTTAAGGTGAATACAAAGCTGTTTCATAGTGTGAAAAAGGTAAAGAACAGAGTTTCTAAGTAAAGATTCTTCTTATAATGCATTCCCTTTTAGTCTAAAACACAATTTCTTGCCCTGCAACAGTGTTTAAGGTGAATACAAAGCTGTTTCATAGTGTGAAAAAGGTAAAGAACAGAGTTTCTAAGTAAAGATTCTTCTTATAATGCATTCCCTTTTCGTGTAAAACGCAATCTCTTGCCCTGAAACGGTGTTTAAGGTGAATACAAAGCTGTTTCATAGTGTGAAAAAGGTAAAGAACAGTTTCAAAGCTAAAAATTCTTCTTATAATACATTCCCTTTTAGTCTAAAACACAATCTCTTGCTCTGAAAAAGTGTTTAATTTGAAAATAAAGCTGTTTCATAGTGTGAAAAAGGTAAAGAACAGAGTTTCTAAGTAAAGATTCTTCTTATAATGCATTCCCTTTTAGTCTAAAACACAATTTCTTGCCCTGCAACAGTGTTTAATGTGAATACAAAGCTGTTTCATAGTGTGAAAAAGGTAAAGAACAGAGTTTCTAAGTAAAGAGTCTTCTTATAATGCATTCCCTTTTAGTCTAAACACGATCTCTTGCCCTGCAACAGTGTTTAAGGTGAATACAAAGCTGTTTCATAGTGTGAAAAAGGTAAAGAACAGAGTTTCTAAGTAAAGATTCTTCTTATAATTCATTCCCTTTTAGTCGAAAACACAATCTCTTGCCCTGAAACAGTGTTTAAGGTGAATACAAAGCTGTTTCATAGTGTGAAAAAGGTAAAGAACAGTTTCTAAGTAAAGATTCTTCTTATAATGCATTCCCTTTTAGTCTAAAACACAATCTCTTGCCCTGCAACAGTGTTTAAGGTGAATACAAAGCTGTTCCATAGTGTGAAAAAGGTAAAGAACAGAGTTTCAAAGAAAAGATTCTTCTTATAATGCATTCCCTTTTAGTCTAAAACACAATCTCTTGCCCTGAAACAGTGTTTAAGGTGAATACAAAGCTGTTTCATAGTGTGAAAAAGGTAAAGAATAGAGTTTCTAAGAAAAGATTCTTCTTATAATGCATTCCCTTTTAGTCTAAACACGATCTCTTGCCCTGCAACAGTGTTTAAGGTGAATACAAAGCTGTTTCATAGTGTGAAAAAGGTAAAGAACAAAGTTTCTAAGTAAAGAGTCTTCTTATAATGCATTCCCTTTTAGTCTAAAACACAATCTCTTGCCCTGAAACAGTGTTTAAGGTGAATACAAAGCTGTTTCATAGTGTGAAAAAGGTAAAGAACAGAGTTTCAAAGTAAAGATTCTTCTTATAATACATTCCCTTTTAGTCTAAACACAATCTCTTGCCCTGCAACAGTGTTTAAGGTGAATACAAAGCTGTTTCATAGTGTGAAAATGGTAAAGAACAGAGTTTCTAAGTAAAGATTCTTCTTATAATGCATTCCCTTTTCGTGTAAAACGCAATCTCTTGCCCTGAAACGGTGTTTAAGGTGAATACAAAGCTGTTTCATAGTGTGAAAAAGGTAAAGAACAGAGATTCTAAGTAAAGATTCTTCTTATAATGCATTGCCTATTAGTCTAAAACACAATCTCTTACCCTGAAACGGTGTTTAAGGTGAATACAAAGCTGTTTCATAGTGTGAAAAAGGTAAAGAACAGAGTTTCAAAGTAAAGATTCTTCTTATAATGCATTCCCTTTTAGTCTAAAACACAATCTCTTGCTCTGAAAAAGTGTTTAATTTGAAAATAAAGCTGTTTCATAGTGTGAAAAAGGTAAAGAACAGAGTTTCTAAGTAAAGATTCTTCTTATAATGCATTCCCTTTTAGTCTAAAACACAATTTCTTGCCCTGCAACAGTGTTTACGGTGAATACAAAGCTGTTTCATAGTGTGAAAAAGGTAAAGAACAGAGTTTCTAAGTAAAGAGTCTTCTTATAATGCATTCCCTTTTAGTCTAAACACGATCTCTTGCCCTGCAACAGTGTTTAAGGTGAATACAAAGCTGTTTCATAGTGTGAAAAAGGTAAAGAACAGAGTTTCTAAGTAAAGATTCTTCTTATAATTCATTCCCTTTTAGTCGAAAACACAATCTCTTGCCCTGAAACAGTGTTTAAGGTGAATACAAAGCTGTTTCATAGTGTGAAAAAGGTAAAGAACAGTTTCTAAGTAAAGATTCTTCTTATAATGCATTCCCTTTTAGTCTAAAACACAATCTCTTGCCCTGCAACAGTGTTTAAGGTGAATACAAAGCTGTTTCATAGTGTGAAAAAGGTAAAGAACAGAGTTACAAAGAAAAGATTATTCTTATAATGCATTCCCTTTTAGTCTAAAACACAATCTCTTGCCCTGAAACAGTGTTTAAGGTGAATACAAAGCTGTTTCATAGTGTGAAAAAGGTAAAGAACAGAGTTTCTAAGAAAAGATTCTTCTTATAATGCATTCCCTTTTAGTCTAAACACGATCTCTTGCCCTGCAACAGTGTTTAAGGTGAATACAAAGCTGTTTCATAGTGTGAAAAAGGTAAAGAACAGAGTTTCTAAGTAAAGATTCTTCTTATAATTCATTCCCTTTTAGTCGAAAACACAATCTCTTGCCCTGAAACAGTGTTTAAGGTCAATACAAAGCTGTTTCATAGTGTGAAAAAGGTAAAGAACAAAGTTTCTAAGTAAAGAGTCTTCTTATAATGCATTCCCTTTTAGTCTAAAACACAATCTCTTGCCCTGAAACAGTGTTTAAGGTGAATACAAAGCTGTTTCATAGTGTGAAAAAGGTAAAGAACAGAGTTTCAAAGTAAAGATTCTTCTTATAATACATTCCCTTTTAGTCTAAACACAATCTCTTGCCCTGCAACAGTGTTTAAGGTGAATACAAAGATGTTTCATAGTGTGAAAATGGTAAAGAACAGAGTTTCTAAGTAAAGATTCTTCTTATAATGCATTCCCTTTTCGTGTAAAACGCAATCTCTTGCCCTGAAACGGTGTTTAAGGTGAATACAAAGCTGTTTCATAGTGTGAAAAAGGTAAAGAACAGTTTCAAAGTAAAGATTCTTCTTATAATACATTCCCTTTTAGTCTAAACACAATCTCTTGCCCTGCAACAGTGTTTAAGGTGAATACAAAGCTGTTTCATAGTGTGAAAAAGGTAAAGAACAGAGTTTCTAAGTAAAGATTCTTCTTATAATGCATCCCCTTTTAGTCTAAAACACAATCTATTGCCCTGAAACGGTGTTTAAGGTGAATACAAAGCTGTTTCATAGTGTGAAAAAGGTAAAGAACAGTTTCAAAGTAAAGATTCTTCTTATAATGCATTCCCTTTTAGTCAAAAACACAATCTCTTGCCCTGAAACGGTGTTTAAGGTGAATACAAAGCTGTTTCATAGTGTGAAAAAGGTAAAGAACAGTTTCAAAGTAAAGATTCTTCTTATAATACATTCCCTTTTAGTCTAAACACAATCTCTTGCCCTGCAACAGTGTTTAAGGTGAATACAAATCTATTTCATTGTGTGAAAAAGGTAAAGAACAGTTTCTAAGTAAAGATTCTTCTTATAATGCATTCCCTTTTAGTCTAAAACACAATCTCTTGCCCTGCAACAGTGTTTAAGGTGAATACAAAGCTGTTTCATAGTGTGAAAAAGGTAAAGAACAGAGTTACAAAGAAAAGATTATTCTTATAATGCATTCCCTTTTAGTCTAAAACACAATCTCTTGCCCTGAAACAGTGTTTAAGGTGAATACAAAGCTGTTTCATAGTGTGAAAAAGGTAAAGAACAGAGTTTCTAAGAAAAGATTCTTCTTATAATGCATTCCCTTTTAGTCTAAACACGATCTCTTGCCCTGCAACAGTGTTTAAGGTGAATACAAAGCTGTTTCATAGTGTGAAAAAGGTAAAGAACAGAGTTTCTAAGTAAAGATTCTTCTTATAATTCATTCCCTTTTAGTCGAAAACACAATCTCTTGCCCTGAAACAGTGTTTAAGGTCAATACAAAGCTGTTTCATAGTGTGAAAAAGGTAAAGAACAAAGTTTCTAAGTAAAGAGTCTTCTTATAATGCATTCCCTTTTAGTCTAAAACACAATCTCTTGCCCTGAAACAGTGTTTAAGGTGAATACAAAGCTGTTTCATAGTGTGAAAAAGGTAAAGAACAGAGTTTCAAAGTAAAGATTCTTCTTATAATACATTCCCTTTTAGTCTAAACACAATCTCTTGCCCTGCAACAGTGTTTAAGGTGAATACAAAGATGTTTCATAGTGTGAAAATGGTAAAGAACAGAGTTTCTAAGTAAAGATTCTTCTTATAATGCATTCCCTTTTCGTGTAAAACGCAATCTCTTGCCCTGAAACGGTGTTTAAGGTGAATACAAAGCTGTTTCATAGTGTGAAAAAGGTAAAGAACAGTTTCAAAGTAAAGATTCTTCTTATAATACATTCCCTTTTAGTCTAAACACAATCTCTTGCCCTGCAACAGTGTTTAAGGTGAATACAAAGCTGTTTCATAGTGTGAAAAAGGTAAAGAACAGAGTTTCTAAGTAAAGATTCTTCTTATAATGCATCCCCTTTTAGTCTAAAACACAATCTATTGCCCTGAAACGGTGTTTAAGGTGAATACAAAGCTGTTTCATAGTGTGAAAAAGGTAAAGAACAGTTTCAAAGTAAAGATTCTTCTTATAATGCATTCCCTTTTAGTCAAAAACACAATCTCTTGCCCTGAAACGGTGTTTAAGGTGAATACAAAGCTGTTTCATAGTGTGAAAAAGGTAAAGAACAGTTTCAAAGTAAAGATTCTTCTTATAATACATTCCCTTTTAGTCTAAACACAATCTCTTGCCCTGCAACAGTGTTTAAGGTGAATACAAATCTATTTCATTGTGTGAAAAAGGTAAAGAACAGTTTCAAAGTAAAGATTCTTCTTATAATGCATTCCCTTTTAGTCTAAATCACAATCTCTTGCCCTGAAACAGTGTTTAAGGTGAATACAAAGCTGTTTCATAGTGTGAAAAAGGTAAAGAACAGAGTTTCTAAGTAAAGATTATTCCTATAATGCATTCCCTTTTAGTCTAAAATACAATCTCTTGCCCTGAAACAGTGTTTAAGGTGAATACAAAGCTGTTTCATAGTGTGAAAAAGGTAAAGAACAGAGTTTCTAAGAAAATATTCTTCTTATAATGCATTCCCTTTTAGTCTAAACACGATCTCTTGCCCTGAAACAGTGTTTAAGGTGAATACAAAACTTTCATTGTGTAAAAAAGGTAAAGAACAGAGTTTCTAAGAAAAGATTCTTCTTATAATGCATTCCCTTTTAGTCTAAACACGATCTCTTGCCCTGCAACAGTGTTTAAGGTGAATACAAAGCTGTTTCATAGTGTGAAAAAGGTAAAGAACAGAGTTTCTAAGTAAAGATTCTTCTTATAATGCATTCCCTTTTAGTCTAAAACACAATTTCTTGCCCTGCAACAGTGTTTAAGGTGAATACAAAGCTGTTTCATAGTGTGAAAAAGGTAAAGAACAGAGTTTCTAAATAAAGATTCTTCTTATAATGCATCCCCTTTTAGTCTAAAACATAATCTCTTGCCCTGAAACAGTGTTTAAGGTGAATACAAAGCTGTTTCATAGTGTGAGAAAGGTAAAGAACAGAGTTTCAAAGTAGATTCTTCTTATAATACATTCCCTTTTAGTCTAAACACAATCTCTTGCCCTGCAACAGTGTTTAAGGTGAATACAAAGCTGTTTCATAGTGTGAAAATGGTAAAGAACAGAGTTTCTAAGTAAAGATTCTTCTTATAATGCATTCCCTTTTAGTCTAAAACACAATATCTTGCCCTGAAACAGTGTTTAAGGTGAATACAAAGCTGTTTCATAGTGTGAAAAAGGTAAAGAACAGAGTTTCTAAGTAAAGATTCTTCTTATAATGCATTCCCTTTTAGTCTACACACGATCTCTTGCCCTGCAACAGTGTTTAAGGTGAATACAAAGCTGTTTCATAGTGTGAAAAAGGTAAAGAACAGAGTTTCTAAGTAAAGATTCTTCTTATAATTCATTCCCTTTTAGTCGAAAACACAATCTCTTGCCCTGAAACAGTGTTTAAGGTCAATACAAAGCTGTTTCATAGTGTGAAAAAGGTAAAGAACAAAATTTCTAAGTAAAGAGTCTTCTTATAATGCATTCCCTTTTAGTCTAAAACACAATCTCTTGCCCTGAAACAGTGTTTAAGGTGAATACAAAGCTGTTTCATAGTGTGAAAAAGGTAAAGAACAGAGTTTCAAAGTAAAGATTCTTCTTATAATACATTCCCTTTTAGTCTAAACACAATCTCTTGCCCTGCAACAGTGTTTAAGGTGAATACAAAGATGTTTCATAGTGTGAAAATGGTAAAGAACAGAGTTTCTAAGTAAAGATTCTTTTTATAATGCATTCCCTTTTCGTGTAAAACACAATCTCTTGCGCTGAAACGGTGTTTAAGGTGAATACAAAGCTGTTTCATAGTGTGAAAAAGGTAAAGAACAGTTTCAAAGTAAAGATTCTTCTTATAATACATTCCCTTTTAGTCTAAACACAATCTCTTGCCCTGCAACAGTGTTTAAGGTGAATACAAAGCTGTTTCATAGTGTGAAAAAGGTAAAGAACAGAGTTTCTAAGTAAAGATTCTTCTTATAATGCATCCCCTTTTAGTCTAAAACACAATCTATTGCCCTGAAACGGTGTTTAAGGTGAATACAAAGCTGTTTCATAGTGTGAAAAAGGTAAAGAACAGTTTCAAAGTAAAGATTCTTCTTATAATGCATTCCCTTTTAGTCTAAAACACAATCTCTTGCCCTGAAACAGTGTTTAAGGTGAATACAAAGCTGTTTCACAGTGTGAAAAAGGTAAAGAACAGAGTTTCTAAGTAAAGATTCTTCTTATAATTCATTCCCTTTTAGTCGAAAACACAATATCTTGCCCTGCAACAGTGTTTAAGGTCAATACAAAGCTGTTTCATAGTGTGAAAAAGGTAAAGAACAAAGTTTCTAAGTAAAGAGTCTTCTTATAATGCATTCCCTTTTAGTCTAAAACACAATCTCTTGCACTGAAACAGTGTTTAAGGTGAATACAAAGCTGTTTCATAGTGTGAAAAAGGTAAAGAACAGAGTTTCAAAGTAAAGATTCTTCTTATAATACATTCCCTTTTAGTCTAAACACAATCTCTTGCCCTGCAACAGTGTTTAAGGTGAATACAAAGATGTTTCATAGTGTGAAAATGGTAAAGAACAGAGTTTCTAAGTAAAGATTCTTCTTATAATGCATTCCCTTTTAGTCTAAACACGATCTCTTGCCCTGCAACAGTGTTTAAGGTGAATACAAAGCTGTTTCATAGTGTGAAAAAGGTAAAGAACAGAGTTTCTAAGTAAAGATTCTTCTTATAATGCATTCCCTTTTAGTCTAAAACACAATTTCTTGCCCTGCAACAGTGTTTAAGGTCAATACAAAGCTGTTTCATAGTGTGAAAAAGGTAAAGAACAAAGTTTCTAAGTAAAGAGTCTTCTTATAATGCATTCCCTTTTAGTCTAAAACACAATCTCTTGCCCTGAAACAGTGTTTAAGGTGAATACAAAGCTGTTTCATAGTGTGAAAAAGGTAAAGAACAGAGTTTCTAAATAAAGATTCTTCTTATAATGCATCCCCTTTTAGTCTAAAACATAATCTCTTGCCCTGAAACAGTGTTTAAGGTGAATACAAAGCGGTTTCATAGTGTGAGAAAGGTAAAGAACAGAGTTTCAAAGTAGATTCTTCTTATAATACATTCCCTTTTAGTCTAAACACAATCTCTTGCCCTGCAACAGTGTTTAAGGTGAATACAAAGCTGTTTCATAGTGTGAAAAAGGTAAAGAACAAAGTTTCTAAGTAAAGAGTCTTCTTATAATGCATTCCCTTTTAGTCTAAAACACAATCTCTTGCCCTGAAACAGTGTTTAAGGTGAATACAAAGCTGTTTCATAGTGTGAAAAAGGTAAAGAACAGAGTTTCAAAGTAAAGATTCTTCTTATAATACATTCCCTTTTAGTCTAAACACAATCTCTTGCCCTGCAACAGTGTTTAAGGTGAATACAAAGCTGTTTCATAGTGTGAAAATGGTAAAGAACAGAGTTTCTAAGTAAAGATTCTTCTTATAATGCATTCCCTTTTCGTGTAAAACGCAATCTCTTGCCCTGAAAAGGTGTTTAAGGTGAATACAAAGCTGTTTCATAGTGTGAAAAAGGTAAAGAACAGTTTCAAAGCTAAAAATTCTTCTTATAATACATTCCCTTTTAGTCTAAAACACAATCTCTTGCTCTGAAAAAGTGTTTAATTTGAAAATAAAGCTGTTTCATAGTGTGAAAAAGGTAAAGAACAGAGTTTCTAAGTAAAGATTCTTCTTATAATGCATTCCCTTTTAGTCTAAAACACAATTTCTTGCCCTGCAACAGTGTTTAATGTGAATACAAAGCTGTTTCATAGTGTGAAAAAGGTAAAGAACAGAGTTTCTAAGTAAAGAGTCTTCTTATAATGCATTCCCTTTTAGTCTAAACACGATCTCTTGCCCTGCAACAGTGTTTAAGGTGAATACAAAGCTGTTTCATAGTGTGAAAAAGGTAAAGAACAGAGTTTCTAAGTAAAGATTCTTCTTATAATTCATTCCCTTTTAGTCGAAAACACAATCTCTTGCCCTGAAACAGTGTTTAAGGTGAATACAAAGCTGTTTCATAGTGTGAAAAAGGTAAAGAACAGTTTCTAAGTAAAGATTCTTCTTATAATGCATTCCCTTTTAGTCTAAAACACAATCTCTTGCCCTGCAACAGTGTTTAAGGTGAATACAAAGCTGTTCCATAGTGTGAAAAAGGTAAAGAACAGAGTTTCAAAGAAAAGATTCTTCTTATAATGCATTCCCTTTTAGTCTAAAACACAATCTCTTGCCCTGAAACAGTGTTTAAGGTGAATACAAAGCTGTTTCATAGTGTGAAAAAGGTAAAGAATAGAGTTTCTAAGAAAAGATTCTTCTTATAATGCATTCCCTTTTAGTCTAAACACGATCTCTTGCCCTGCAACAGTGTTTAAGGTGAATACAAAGCTGTTTCATAGTGTGAAAAAGGTAAAGAACAAAGTTTCTAAGTAAAGATTCTTCTTATAATGCATTCCCTTTTAGTCTAAAACACAATCTCTTGCCCTGAAACAGTGTTTAAGGTGAATACAAAGCTGTTTCATAGTGTGAAAAAGGTAAAGAACAGAGTTTCAAAGTAAAGATTCTTCTTATAATACATTCCCTTTTAGTCTAAACACAATCTCTTGCCCTGCAACAGTGTTTAAGGTGAATACAAAGCTGTTTCATAGTGTGAAAATGGTAAAGAACAGAGTTTCTAAGTAAAGATTCTTCTTATAATGCATTCCCTTTTCGTGTAAAACGCAATCTCTTGCCCTGAAACGGTGTTTAAGGTGAATACAAAGCTGTTTCATAGTGTGAAAAAGGTAAAGAACAGAGATTCTAAGTAAAGATTCTTCTTATAATGCATTGCCTATTAGTCTAAAACACAATCTCTTACCCTGAAACGGTGTTTAAGGTGAATACAAAGATGTTTCATAGTGTGAAAATGGTAAAGAACAGAGTTTCTAAGTAAAGATTCTTCTTATAATGCATTCCCTTTTAGTCTAAAACACAATATCTTGCCCTGAAACAGTGTTTAAGGTGAATACAAAGCTGTTTCATAGTGTGAAAAAGGTAAAGAACAGAGTTTCTAAGTAAAGATTCTTCTTATAATGCATTCCCTTTTAGTCTACACACGATCTCTTGCCCTGCAACAGTGTTTAAGGTGAATACAAAGCTGTTTCATAGTGTGAAAAAGGTAAAGAACAGAGTTTCTAAGTAAAGATTCTTCTTATAATTCATTCCCTTTTAGTCGAAAACACAATCTCTTGCCCTGAAACAGTGTTTAAGGTCAATACAAAGCTGTTTCATAGTGTGAAAAAGGTAAAGAACAAAGTTTCTAAGTAAAGAGTCTTCTTATAATGCATTCCCTTTTAGTCTAAAACACAATCTCTTGCCCTGAAACAGTGTTTAAGGTGAATACAAAGCTGTTTCATAGTGTGAAAAAGGTAAAGAACAGAGTTTCAAAGTAAAGATTCTTCTTATAATACATTCCCTTTTAGTCTAAACACAATCTCTTGCCCTGCAACAGTGTTTAAGGTGAATACAAAGATGTTTCATAGTGTGAAAATGGTAAAGAACAGAGTTTCTAAGTAAAGATTCTTTTTATAATGCATTCCCTTTTCGTGTAAAACACAATCTCTTGCGCTGAAACGGTGTTTAAGGTGAATACAAAGCTGTTTCATAGTGTGAAAAAGGTAAAGAACAGTTTCAAAGTAAAGATTCTTCTTATAATACATTCCCTTTTAGTCTAAACACAATCTCTTGCCCTGCAACAGTGTTTAAGGTGAATACAAAGCTGTTTCATAGTGTGAAAAAGGTAAAGAACAGAGTTTCTAAGTAAAGATTCTTCTTATAATGCATCCCCTTTTAGTCTAAAACACAATCTATTGCCCTGAAACGGTGTTTAAGGTGAATACAAAGCTGTTTCATAGTGTGAAAAAGGTAAAGAACAGTTTCAAAGTAAAGATTCTTCTTATAATGCATTCCCTTTTAGTCTAAAACACAATCTCTTGCCCTGAAACAGTGTTTAAGGTGAATACAAAGCTGTTTCACAGTGTGAAAAAGGTAAAGAACAGAGTTTCTAAGTAAAGATTCTTCTTATAATTCATTCCCTTTTAGTCGAAAACACAATATCTTGCCCTGCAACAGTGTTTAAGGTCAATACAAAGCTGTTTCATAGTGTGAAAAAGGTAAAGAACAAAGTTTCTAAGTAAAGAGTCTTCTTATAATGCATTCCCTTTTAGTCTAAAACACAATCTCTTGCACTGAAACAGTGTTTAAGGTGAATACAAAGCTGTTTCATAGTGTGAAAAAGGTAAAGAACAGAGTTTCAAAGTAAAGATTCTTCTTATAATACATTCCCTTTTAGTCTAAACACAATCTCTTGCCCTGCAACAGTGTTTAAGGTGAATACAAAGATGTTTCATAGTGTGAAAATGGTAAAGAACAGAGTTTCTAAGTAAAGATTCTTCTTATAATGCATTCCCTTTTCGTGTAAAACGCAATCTCTTGCACTGAAACGGTGTTTAAGGTGAATACAAAGCTGTTTCATAGTGTGAAAAAGGTAAAGAACAGTTTCAAAGTAAAGATTCTTCTTATAATACATTCCCTTTTAGTCTAAACACAATCTCTTGCCCTGCAACAGTGTTTAAGGTGAATACAAAGCTGTTTCATAGTGTGAAAAAGGTAAAGAACAGAGTTTCTAAGTAAAGATTCTTCTTATAATGCATCCCCTTTTAGTCTAAAACACAATCTATTGCCCTGAAACGGTGTTTAAGGTGAATACAAAGCTGTTTCATAGTGTGAAAAAGGTAAAGAACAGTTTCAAAGTAAAGATTCTTCTTATAATGCATTCCCTTTTAGTCTAAACACGATCTCTTGCCCTGCAACAGTGTTTAAGGTGAATACAAAGCTGTTTCATTGTGTAAAAAAGGTAAAGAACAGAGTTTCTAAGTAAAGATTCTTCTTATAATGCATTCCCTTTTAGTCTAAACACGATCTCTTGCCCTGCAACAGTGTTTAAGGTGAATACAAAGCTGTTTCATAGTGTGAAAAAGGTAAAGAACAGAGTTTCTAAGTAAAGATTCTTCTTATAATGCATTCCCTTTTAGTCTAAAACACAATTTCTTGCCCTGCAACAGTGTTTAAGGTCAATACAAAGCTGTTTCATAGTGTGAAAAAGGTAAAGAACAAAGTTTCTAAGTAAAGAGTCTTCTTATAATGCATTCCCTTTTAGTCTAAAACACAATCTCTTGCCCTGAAACAGTGTTTAAGGTGAATACAAAGCTGTTTCATAGTGTGAAAAAGGTAAAGAACAGAGTTTCTAAATAAAGATTCTTCTTATAATGCATCCCCTTTTAGTCTAAAACATAATCTCTTGCCCTGAAACAGTGTTTAAGGTGAATACAAAGCTGTTTCATAGTGTGAAAAAGGTAAAGAACAGAGTTTCTAAGTAAAGATTCTTCTTATAATGCATTCCCTTTTAGTCTAAAACACAATTTCTTGCCCTGCAACAGTGTTTACGGTGAATACAAAGCTGTTTCATAGTGTGAAAAAGGTAAAGAACAGAGTTTCTAAGTAAAGAGTCTTCTTATAATGCATTCCCTTTTAGTCTAAACACGATCTCTTGCCCTGCAACAGTGTTTAAGGTGAATACAAAGCGGTTTCATAGTGTGAGAAAGGTAAAGAACAGAGTTTCAAAGTAGATTCTTCTTATAATACATTCCCTTTTAGTCTAAACACAATCTCTTGCCCTGCAACAGTGTTTAAGGTGAATACAAAGCTGTTTCATAGTGTGAAAAAGGTAAAGAACAAAGTTTCTAAGTAAAGAGTCTTCTTATAATGCATTCCCTTTTAGTCTAAAACACAATCTCTTGCCCTGAAACAGTGTTTAAGGTGAATACAAAGCTGTTTCATAGTGTGAAAAAGGTAAAGAACAGAGTTTCAAAGTAAAGATTCTTCTTATAATACATTCCCTTTTAGTCTAAACACAATCTCTTGCCCTGCAACAGTGTTTAAGGTGAATACAAAGCTGTTTCATAGTGTGAAAATGGTAAAGAACAGAGTTTCTAAGTAAAGATTCTTCTTATAATGCATTCCCTTTTCGTGTAAAACGCAATCTCTTGCCCTGAAACGGTGTTTAAGGTGAATACAAAGCTGTTTCATAGTGTGAAAAAGGTAAAGAACAGTTTCAAAGCTAAAAATTCTTCTTATAATACATTCCCTTTTAGTCTAAAACACAATCTCTTGCTCTGAAAAAGTGTTTAATTTGAAAATAAAGCTGTTTCATAGTGTGAAAAAGGTAAAGAACAGAGTTTCTAAGTAAAGATTCTTCTTATAATGCATTCCCTTTTAGTCTAAAACACAATTTCTTGCCCTGCAACAGTGTTTAATGTGAATACAAAGCTGTTTCATAGTGTGAAAAAGGTAAAGAACAGAGTTTCTAAGTAAAGAGTCTTCTTATAATGCATTCCCTTTTAGTCTAAACACGATCTCTTGCCCTGCAACAGTGTTTAAGGTGAATACAAAGCTGTTTCATAGTGTGAAAAAGGTAAAGAACAGAGTTTCTAAGTAAAGATTCTTCTTATAATTCATTCCCTTTTAGTCGAAAACACAATCTCTTGCCCTGAAACAGTGTTTAAGGTGAATACAAAGCTGTTTCATAGTGTGAAAAAGGTAAAGAACAGTTTCTAAGTAAAGATTCTTCTTATAATGCATTCCCTTTTAGTCTAAAACACAATCTCTTGCCCTGCAACAGTGTTTAAGGTGAATACAAAGCTGTTCCATAGTGTGAAAAAGGTAAAGAACAGAGTTTCAAAGAAAAGATTCTTCTTATAATGCATTCCCTTTTAGTCTAAAACACAATCTCTTGCCCTGAAACAGTGTTTAAGGTGAATACAAAGCTGTTTCATAGTGTGAAAAAGGTAAAGAATAGAGTTTCTAAGAAAAGATTCTTCTTATAATGCATTCCCTTTTAGTCTAAACACGATCTCTTGCCCTGCAACAGTGTTTAAGGTGAATACAAAGCTGTTTCATAGTGTGAAAAAGGTAAAGAACAAAGTTTCTAAGTAAAGAGTCTTCTTATAATGCATTCCCTTTTAGTCTAAAACACAATCTCTTGCCCTGAAACAGTGTTTAAGGTGAATACAAAGCTGTTTCATAGTGTGAAAAAGGTAAAGAACAGAGTTTCAAAGTAAAGATTCTTCTTATAATACATTCCCTTTTAGTCTAAACACAATCTCTTGCCCTGCAACAGTGTTTAAGGTGAATACAAAGCTGTTTCATAGTGTGAAAATGGTAAAGAACAGAGTTTCTAAGTAAAGATTCTTCTTATAATGCATTCCCTTTTCGTGTAAAACGCAATCTCTTGCCCTGAAACGGTGTTTAAGGTGAATACAAAGCTGTTTCATAGTGTGAAAAAGGTAAAGAACAGAGATTCTAAGTAAAGATTCTTCTTATAATGCATTGCCTATTAGTCTAAAACACAATCTCTTACCCTGAAACGGTGTTTAAGGTGAATACAAAGCTGTTTCATAGTGTGAAAAAGGTAAAGAACAGAGTTTCAAAGTAAAGATTCTTCTTATAATGCATTCCCTTTTAGTCTAAAACACAATCTCTTGCTCTGAAAAAGTGTTTAATTTGAAAATAAAGCTGTTTCATAGTGTGAAAAAGGTAAAGAACAGAGTTTCTAAGTAAAGATTCTTCTTATAATGCATTCCCTTTTAGTCTAAAACACAATTTCTTGCCCTGCAACAGTGTTTACGGTGAATACAAAGCTGTTTCATAGTGCGAAAAAGGTAAAGAACAGAGTTTCTAAGTAAAGAGTCTTCTTATAATGCATTCCCTTTTAGTCTAAACACGATCTCTTGCCCTGCAACAGTGTTTAAGGTGAATACAAAGCTGTTTCATAGTGTGAAAAAGGTAAAGAACAGAGTTTCTAAGTAAAGATTCTTCTTATAATTCATTCCCTTTTAGTCGAAAACACAATCTCTTGCCCTGAAACAGTGTTTAAGGTGAATACAAAGCTGTTTCATAGTGTGAAAAAGGTAAAGAACAGTTTCTAAGTAAAGATTCTTCTTATAATGCATTCCCTTTTAGTCTAAAACACAATCTCTTGCCCTGCAACAGTGTTTAAGGTGAATACAAAGCTGTTTCATAGTGTGAAAAAGGTAAAGAACAGAGTTTCAAAGAAAAGATTCTTCTTATAATGCATTCCCTTTTAGTCTAAAACACAATCTCTTGCCCTGAAACAGTGTTTAAGGTGAATACAAAGCTGTTTCATAGTGTGAAAAAGGTAAAGAACAGAGTTTCTAAGAAAAGATTCTTCTTATAATGCATTCCCTTTTAGTCTAAACACGATCTCTTGCCCTGCAACAGTGTTTAAGGTGAATACAAAGCTGTTTCATAGTGTGAAAAAGGTAAAGAACAGAGTTTCTAAGTAAAGATTCTTCTTATAATTCATTCCCTTTTAGTCGAAAACACAATCTCTTGCCCTGAAACAGTGTTTAAGGTCAATACAAAGCTGTTTCATAGTGTGAAAAAGGTAAAGAACAAAGTTTCTAAGTAAAGAGTCTTCTTATAATGCATTCCCTTTTAGTCTAAAACACAATCTCTTGCCCTGAAACAGTGTTTAAGGTGAATACAAAGCTGTTTCATAGTGTGAAAAAGGTAAAGAACAGAGTTTCAAAGTAAAGATTCTTCTTATAATACATTCCCTTTTAGTCTAAACACAATCTCTTGCCCTGCAACAGTGTTTAAGGTGAATACAAAGATGTTTCATAGTGTGAAAATGGTAAAGAACAGAGTTTCTAAGTAAAGATTCTTCTTATAATGAATTCCCTTTTCGTGTAAAACGCAATCTCTTGCCCTGAAACGGTGTTTAAGGTGAATACAAAGCTGTTTCATAGTGTGAAAAAGGTAAAGAACAGTTTCAAAGTAAAGATTCTTCTTATAATACATTCCCTTTTAGTCTAAACACAATCTCTTGCCCTGCAACAGTGTTTAAGGTGAATACAAAGCTGTTTCATAGTGTGAAAAAGGTAAAGAACAGAGTTTCTAAGTAAAGATTCTTCTTATAATGCATCCCCTTTTAGTCTAAAACACAATCTATTGCCCTGAAACGGTGTTTAAGGTGAATACAAAGCTGTTTCATAGTGTGAAAAAGGTAAAGAACAGTTTCAAAGTAAAGATTCTTCTTATAATGCATTCCCTTTTAGTCAAAAACACAATCTCTTGCCCTGAAACGGTGTTTAAGGTGAATACAAAGCTGTTTCATAGTGTGAAAAAGGTAAAGAACAGTTTCAAAGTAAAGATTCTTCTTATAATACATTCCCTTTTAGTCTAAACACAATCTCTTGCCCTGCAACAGTGTTTAAGGTGAATACAAATCTATTTCATTGTGTGAAAAAGGTAAAGAACAGTTTCAAAGTAAAGATTCTTCTTATAATGCATTCCCTTTTAGTCTAAATCACAATCTCTTGCCCTGAAACAGTGTTTAAGGTGAATACAAAGCTGTTTCATAGTGTGAAAAAGGTAAAGAACAGAGTTTCTAAGTAAAGATTATTCCTATAATGCATTCCCTTTTAGTCTAAAATACAATCTCTTGCCCTGAAACAGTGTTTAAGGTGAATACAAAGCTGTTTCATAGTGTGAAAAAGGTAAAGAACAGAGTTTCTAAGAAAATATTCTTCTTATAATGCATTCCCTTTTAGTCTAAACACGATCTCTTGCCCTGAAACAGTGTTTAAGGTGAATACAAAACTTTCATTGTGTAAAAAAGGTAAAGAACAGAGTTTCTAAGAAAAGATTCTTCTTATAATGCATTCCCTTTTAGTCTAAACACGATCTCTTGCCCTGCAACAGTGTTTAAGGTGAATACAAAGCTGTTTCATAGTGTGAAAAAGGTAAAGAACAGAGTTTCTAAGTAAAGATTCTTCTTATAATGCATTCCCTTTTAGTCTAAAACACAATTTCTTGCCCTGCAACAGTGTTTAAGGTGAATACAAAGCTGTTTCATAGTGTGAAAAAGGTAAAGAACAGAGTTTCTAAATAAAGATTCTTCTTATAATGCATCCCCTTTTAGTCTAAAACATAATCTCTTGCCCTGAAACAGTGTTTAAGGTGAATACAAAGCTGTTTCATAGTGTGAGAAAGGTAAAGAACAGAGTTTCAAAGTAGATTCTTCTTATAATACATTCCCTTTTAGTCTAAACACAATTTCTTGCCCTGCAACAGTGTTTAAGGTGAATACAAAGCTGTTTCATAGTGTGAAAATGGTAAAGAACAGAGTTTCTAAGTAAAGATTCTTCTTATAATGCATTCCCTTTTAGTCTAAAACACAATATCTTGCCCTGAAACAGTGTTTAAGGTGAATACAAAGCTGTTTCATAGTGTGAAAAAGGTAAAGAACAGAGTTTCTAAGTAAAGATTCTTCTTATAATGCATTCCCTTTTAGTCTACACACGATCTCTTGCCCTGCAACAGTGTTTAAGGTGAATACAAAGCTGTTTCATAGTGTGAAAAAGGTAAAGAACAGAGTTTCTAAGTAAAGATTCTTCTTATAATTCATTCCCTTTTAGTCGAAAACACAATCTCTTGCCCTGAAACAGTGTTTAAGGTCAATACAAAGCTGTTTCATAGTGTGAAAAAGGTAAAGAATAGAGTTTCTAAGAAAAGATTCTTCTTATAATGCATTCCCTTTTAGTCTAAACACGATCTCTTGCCCTGCAACAGTGTTTAAGGTGAATACAAAGCTGTTTCATAGTGTGAAAAAGGTAAAGAACAAAGTTTCTAAGTAAAGAGTCTTCTTATAATGCATTCCCTTTTAGTCTAAAACACAATCTCTTGCCCTGAAACAGTGTTTAAGGTGAATACAAAGCTGTTTCATAGTGTGAAAAAGGTAAAGAACAGAGTTTCAAAGTAAAGATTCTTCTTATAATACATTCCCTTTTAGTCTAAACACAATCTCTTGCCCTGCAACAGTGTTTAAGGTGAATACAAAGCTGTTTCATAGTGTGAAAATGGTAAAGAACAGAGTTTCAAAGAAAAGATTCTTCTTATAATGCATTCCCTTTTAGTCTAAAACACAATCTCTTGCCCTGAAACAGTGTTTAAGGTGAATACAAAGCTGTTTCATAGTGTGAAAAAGGTAAAGAACAGAGTTTCTAAGAAAAGATTCTTCTTATAATGCATTCCCTTTTAGTCTAAACACGATCTCTTGCCCTGCAACAGTGTTTAAGGTGAATACAAAGCTGTTTCATAGTGTGAAAAAGGTAAAGAACAGAGTTTCTAAGTAAAGATTCTTCTTATAATTCATTCCCTTTTAGTCGAAAACACAATCTCTTGCCCTGAAACAGTGTTTAAGGTCAATACAAAGCTGTTTCATAGTGTGAAAAAGGTAAAGAATAGAGTTTCTAAGAAAAGATTCTTCTTATAATGCATTCCCTTTTAGTCTAAACACGATCTCTTGCCCTGCAACAGTGTTTAAGGTGAATACAAAGCTGTTTCATAGTGTGAAAAAGGTAAAGAACAAAGTTTCTAAGTAAAGAGTCTTCTTATAATGCATTCCCTTTTAGTCTAAAACACAATCTCTTGCCCTGAAACAGTGTTTAAGGTGAATACAAAGCTGTTTCATAGTGTGAAAAAGGTAAAGAACAGAGTTTCAAAGTAAAGATTCTTCTTATAATACATTCCCTTTTAGTCTAAACACAATCTCTTGCCCTGCAACAGTGTTTAAGGTGAATACAAAGCTGTTTCATAGTGTGAAAATGGTAAAGAACAGAGTTTCTAAGTAAAGATTCTTCTTATAATGCATTCCCTTTTCGTGTAAAACGCAATCTCTTGCCCTGAAACGGTGTTTAAGGTGAATACAAAGCTGTTTCATAGTGTGAAAAAGGTAAAGAACAGAGATTCTAAGTAAAGATTCTTCTTATAATGCATTGCCTATTAGTCTAAAACACAATCTCTTACCCTGAAACGGTGTTTAAGGTGAATACAAAGCTGTTTCATAGTGTGAAAAAGGTAAAGAACAGAGTTTCAAAGTAAAGATTCTTCTTATAATGCATTCCCTTTTAGTCTAAAACACAATCTCTTGCTCTGAAAAAGTGTTTAATTTGAAAATAAAGCTGTTTCATAGTGTGAAAAAGGTAAAGAACAGAGTTTCTAAGTAAAGATTCTTCTTATAATGCATTCCCTTTTAGTCTAAAACACAATTTCTTGCCCTGCAACAGTGTTTACGGTGAATACAAAGCTGTTTCATAGTGTGAAAAAGGTAAAGAACAGAGTTTCTAAGTAAAGAGTCTTCTTATAATGCATTCCCTTTTAGTCTAAACACGATCTCTTGCCCTGCAACAGTGTTTAAGGTGAATACAAAGCTGTTTCATAGTGTGAAAAAGGTAAAGAACAGAGTTTCTAAGTAAAGATTCTTCTTATAATTCATTCCCTTTTAGTCGAAAACACAATCTCTTGCCCTGAAACAGTGTTTAAGGTGAATACAAAGCTGTTTCATAGTGTGAAAAAGGTAAAGAACAGTTTCTAAGTAAAGATTCTTCTTATAATGCATTCCCTTTTAGTCTAAAACACAATCTCTTGCCCTGCAACAGTGTTTAAGGTGAATACAAAGCTGTTTCATAGTGTGAAAAAGGTAAAGAACAGAGTTTCAAAGAAAAGATTCTTCTTATAATGCATTCCCTTTTAGTCTAAAACACAATCTCTTGCCCTGAAACAGTGTTTAAGGTGAATACAAAGCTGTTTCATAGTGTGAAAAAGGTAAAGAACAGAGTTTCTAAGAAAAGATTCTTCTTATAATGCATTCCCTTTTAGTCTAAACACGATCTCTTGCCCTGCAACAGTGTTTAAGGTGAATACAAAGCTGTTTCATAGTGTGAAAAAGGTAAAGAACAGAGTTTCTAAGTAAAGATTCTTCTTATAATTCATTCCCTTTTAGTCGAAAACACAATCTCTTGCCCTGAAACAGTGTTTAAGGTCAATACAAAGCTGTTTCATAGTGTGAAAAAGGTAAAGAACAAAGTTTCTAAGTAAAGAGTCTTCTTATAATGCATTCCCTTTTAGTCTAAAACACAATCTCTTGCCCTGAAACAGTGTTTAAGGTAAATACAAAGCTGTTTCATAGTGTGAAAAAGGTAAAGAACAGAGTTTCAAAGTAAAGATTCTTCTTATAATACATTCCCTTTTAGTCTAAACACAATCTCTTGCCCTGCAACAGTGTTTAAGGTGAATACAAAGCTGTTTCATAGTGTGAAAAAGGTAAAGAACAGAGTTTCTAAGTAAAGATTCTTCTTATAATGCATCCCCTTTTAGTCTAAAACACAATCTATTGCCCTGAAACGGTGTTTAAGGTGAATACAAAGCTGTTTCATAGTGTGAAAAAGGTAAAGAACAGTTTCAAAGTAAAGATTCTTCTTATAATGCATTCCCTTTTAGTCAAAAACACAATCTCTTGCCCTGAAACGGTGTTTAAGGTGAATACAAAGCTGTTTCATAGTGTGAAAAAGGTAAAGAACAGTTTCAAAGTAAAGATTCTTCTTATAATACATTCCCTTTTAGTCTAAACACAATCTCTTGCCCTGCAACAGTGTTTAAGGTGAATACAAATCTATTTCATTGTGTGAAAAAGGTAAAGAACAGTTTCAAAGTAAAGATTCTTCTTATAATGCATTCCCTTTTAGTCTAAATCACAATCTCTTGCCCTGAAACAGTGTTTAAGGTGAATACAAAGCTGTTTCATAGTGTGAAAAAGGTAAAGAACAGAGTTTCTAAGTAAAGATTATTCCTATAATGCATTCCCTTTTAGTCTAAAATACAATCTCTTGCCCTGAAACAGTGTTTAAGGTGAATACAAAGCTGTTTCATAGTGTGAAAAAGGTAAAGAACAGGGTTTCTAAGAAAATATTCTTCTTATAATGCATTCCCTTTTAGTCTAAACACGATCTCTTGCCCTGAAACAGTGTTTAAGGTGAATACAAAACTTTCATTGTGTAAAAAAGGTAAAGAACAGAGTTTCTAAGAAAAGATTCTTCTTATAATGCATTCCCTTTTAGTCTAAACACGATCTCTTGCCCTGCAACAGTGTTTAAGGTGAATACAAAGCTGTTTCATAGTGTGAAAAAGGTAAAGAACAGAGTTTCTAAGTAAAGATTCTTCTTATAATGCATTCCCTTTTAGTCTAAAACACAATTTCTTGCCCTGCAACAGTGTTTAAGGTGAAAACAAAGCTGTTTCATAGTGTGAAAAAGGTAAAGAACAGAGTTTCTAAATAAAGATTCTTCTTATAATGCATCCCCTTTTAGTCTAAAACATAATCTCTTGCCCTGAAACAGTGTTTAAGGTGAATACAAAGCTGTTTCATAGTGTGAGAAAGGTAAAGAACAGAGTTTCAAAGTAGATTCTTCTTATAATACATTCCCTTTTAGTCTAAACACAATCTCTTGCCCTGCAACAGTGTTTAAGGTGAATACAAAGCTGTTTCATAGTGTGAAAATGGTAAAGAACAGAGTTTCTAAGTAAAGATTCTTCTTATAATGCATTCCCTTTTAGTCTAAAACACAATATCTTGCCCTGAAACAGTGTTTAAGGTGAATACAAAGCTGTTTCATAGTGTGAAAAAGGTAAAGAACAGAGTTTCTAAGTAAAGATTCTTCTTATAATGCATTCCCTTTTAGTCTACACACGATCTCTTGCCCTGCAACAGTGTTTAAGGTGAATACAAAGCTGTTTCATAGTGTGAAAAAGGTAAAGAACAGAGTTTCTAAGTAAAGATTCTTCTTATAATTCATTCCCTTTTAGTCGAAAACACAATCTCTTGCCCTGAAACAGTGTTTAAGGTCAATACAAAGCTGTTTCATAGTGTGAAAAAGGTAAAGAACAAAGTTTCTAAGTAAAGAGTCTTCTTATAATGCATTCCCTTTTAGTCTAAAACACAATCTCTTGCCCTGAAACAGTGTTTAAGGTGAATACAAAGCTGTTTCATAGTGTGAAAAAGGTAAAGAACAGAGTTTCAAAGTAAAGATTCTTCTTATAATACATTCCCTTTTAGTCTAAACACAATCTCTTGCCCTGCAACAGTGTTTAAGGTGAATACAAAGATGTTTCATAGTGTGAAAATGGTAAAGAACAGAGTTTCTAAGTAAAGATTCTTTTTATAATGCATTCCCTTTTCGTGTAAAACACAATCTCTTGCGCTGAAACGGTGTTTAAGGTGAATACAAAGCTGTTTCATAGTGTGAAAAAGGTAAAGAACAGTTTCAAAGTAAAGATTCTTCTTATAATACATTCCCTTTTAGTCTAAACACAATCTCTTGCCCTGCAACAGTGTTTAAGGTGAATACAAAGCTGTTTCATAGTGTGAAAAAGGTAAAGAACAGAGTTTCTAAGTAAAGATTCTTCTTATAATGCATCCCCTTTTAGTCTAAAACACAATCTATTGCCCTGAAACGGTGTTTAAGGTGAATACAAAGCTGTTTCATAGTGTGAAAAAGGTAAAGAACAGTTTCAAAGTAAAGATTCTTCTTATAATGCATTCCCTTTTAGTCTAAAACACAATCTCTTGCCCTGAAACAGTGTTTAAGGTGAATACAAAGCTGTTTCACAGTGTGAAAAAGGTAAAGAACAGAGTTTCTAAGTAAAGATTCTTCTTATAATTCATTCCCTTTTAGTCGAAAACACAATATCTTGCCCTGCAACAGTGTTTAAGGTCAATACAAAGCTGTTTCATAGTGTGAAAAAGGTAAAGAACAAAGTTTCTAAGTAAAGAGTCTTCTTATAATGCATTCCCTTTTAGTCTAAAACACAATCTCTTGCACTGAAACAGTGTTTAAGGTGAATACAAAGCTGTTTCATAGTGTGAAAAAGGTAAAGAACAGAGTTTCAAAGTAAAGATTCTTCTTATAATACATTCCCTTTTAGTCTAAACACAATCTCTTGCCCTGCAACAGTGTTTAAGGTGAATACAAAGATGTTTCATAGTGTGAAAATGGTAAAGAACAGAGTTTCTAAGTAAAGATTCTTCTTATAATGCATTCCCTTTTCGTGTAAAACGCAATCTCTTGCCCTGAAACGGTGTTTAAGGTGAATACAAAGCTGTTTCATAGTGTGAAAAAGGTAAAGAACAGTTTCAAAGTAAAGATTCTTCTTATAATGCATTCCCTTTTAGTCTAAAACACAATCTCTTGCCCTGAAACGGTGTTTAAGGTGAATACAAAGCTGTTTCATAGTGTGAAAAAGGTAAAGAACAGTTTCAAAGTAAAGATTCTTCTTATAATACATTCCCTTTTAGTCTAAACACAATCTCTTGCCCTGCAACAGTGTTTAAGGTGAATACAAATCTATTTCATTGTGTGAAAAAGGTAAAGAACAGTTTCAAAGTAAAGATTCTTCTTATAATGCATTCCCTTTTAGTCTAAATCACAATCTCTTGCCCTGAAACAGTGTTTAAGGTCAATACAAAGCTGTTTCATAGTGTGAAAAAGGTAAAGAACAGAGTTTCTAAGTAAAGATTATTCCTATAATGCATTCCCTTTTAGTCTAAAATACAATCTCTTGCCCTGAAACAGTGTTTAAGGTGAATACAAAGCTGTTTCATAGTGTGAAAAAGGTAAAGAACAGAGTTTCTAAGAAAATATTCTTCTGATAATGCATTCCCTTTTAGTCTAAACACGATCTCTTGCCCTGAAACAGTGTTTAAGGTGAATACAAAACTTTCATTGTGTAAAAAAGGTAAAGAACAGAGTTTCTAAGAAAAGATTCTTCTTATAATGCATTCCCTTTTAGTCTAAACACGATCTCTTGCCCTGCAACAGTGTTTAAGGTGAATACAAAGCTGTTTCATTGTGTAAAAAAGGTAAAGAACAGAGTTTCTAAGTAAAGATTCTTCTTATAATGCATTCCCTTTTAGTCTAAACACGATCTCTTGCCCTGCAACAGTGTTTAAGGTGAATACAAAGCTGTTTCATAGTGTGAAAAAGGTAAAGAACAGAGTTTCTAAGTAAAGATTCTTCTTATAATGCATTCCCTTTTAGTCTAAAACACAATTTCTTGCCCTGCAACAGTGTTTAAGGTCAATACAAAGCTGTTTCATAGTGTGAAAAAGGTAAAGAACAAAGTTTCTAAGTAAAGAGTCTTCTTATAATGCATTCCCTTTTAGTCTAAAACACAATCTCTTGCCCTGAAACAGTGTTTAAGGTGAATACAAAGCTGTTTCATAGTGTGAAAAAGGTAAAGAACAGAGTTTCTAAATAAAGATTCTTCTTATAATGCATCCCCTTTTAGTCTAAAACATAATCTCTTGCCCTGAAACAGTGTTTAAGGTGAATACAAAGCTGTTTCATAGTGTGAGAAAGGTAAAGAACAGAGTTTCAAAGTAGATTCTTCTTATAATACATTCCCTTTTAGTCTAAACACAATCTCTTGCCCTGCAACAGTGTTTAAGGTGAATACAAAGCTGTTTCATAGTGTGAAAATGGTAAAGAACAGAGTTTCTAAGTAAAGATTCTTCTTATAATGCATTCCCTTTTAGTCTAAAACACAATATCTTGCCCTGAAACAGTGTTTAAGGTGAATACAAAGCTGTTTCATAGTGTGAAAAAGGTAAAGAACAAAGTTTCTAAGTAAAGAGTCTTCTTATAATGCATTCCCTTTTAGTCTAAAACACAATCTCTTGCCCTGAAACAGTGTTTAAGGTGAATACAAAGCTGTTTCATAGTGTGAAAAAGGTAAAGAACAGAGTTTCAAAGTAAAGATTCTTCTTATAATACATTCCCTTTTAGTCTAAACACAATCTCTTGCCCTGAAACAGTGTTTAAGGTGAATACAAAGATGTTTCATAGTGTGAAAATGGTAAAGAACAGAGTTTCTAAGTAAAGATTCTTCTTATAATGCATTCCCTTTTCGTGTAAAACGCAATCTCTTGCGCTGAAACGGTGTTTAAGGTGAATACAAAGCTGTTTCATAGTGTGAAAAAGGTAAAGAACAGTTTCAAAGTAAAGATTCTTCTTATAATACATTCCCTTTTAGTCTAAACACAATCTCTTGCCCTGCAACAGTGTTTAAGGTGAATACAAAGCTGTTTCATAGTGTGAAAAAGGTAAAGAACAGAGTTTCTAAGTAAAGATTCTTCTTATAATGCATCCCCTTTTAGTCTAAAACACAATCTATTGCCCTGAAACGGTGTTTAAGTTGAATACAAAGCTGTTTCATAGTGTGAAAAAGGTAAAGAACAGTTTCAAAGTAAAGATTCTTCTTATAATGCATTCCCTTTTAGTCTAAAACACAATCTCTTGCCCTGCAACAGTGTTTAAGGTGAATACAAATCTATTTCTTTGTGTGAAAAAGGTAAAGAACAGAGTTTCAAAGTAAAGATTATTCCTATAATGCATTCCCTTTTAGTCTAAAATACAATCTCTTGCCCTGAAACAGTGTTTAAGGTGAATACAAAGCTGTTTCATAGTGTGAAAAAGGTAAAGAACAGAGTTTCTAAGAAAATATTCTTCTTATAATGCATTCCCTTTTAGTCTAAACACGATCTCTTGCCCTGAAACAGTGTTTAAGGTGAATACAAAACTGTTTCATTGTGTAAAAAAGGTAAAGAACAGAGTTTCTAAGTAAAGATTCTTCTTATAATGCATTCCCTTTTAGTCTAAAACACAATCTCTTGCCCTGAAAAAGTGTTTAAGGTGAATACAAAGCTGTTTCATAGTCTGAAAAAGGTAAAGAACAGTTTCTAAGTAAAGATTATTCCTATAATGCATTCCCTTTTAGTCTAAAATACAATCTCTTGCCCTGAAACAGTGTTTAAGGTGAATACAAAGCTGTTTCATAGTGTGAAAAAGGTAAAGAACAGTTTCTAAGTAAAGATTCTTCTTATAATGCATTCCCTTTTAGTCTAAACACGATCTCTTGCCCTGCAACAGTGTTTAAGGTGAATACAAAGCTGTTTCATTGTGTAAAAAAGGTAAAGAACAGAGTTTCTAAGTAAAGATTCTTCTTATAATGCATTCCCTTTTAGTCTAAACACGATCTCTTGCCCTGAAACAGTGTTTAAGGTGAATACAAAACTGTTTCATTGTGTAAAAAAGGTAAAGAACAGAGTTTCTAAGTAAAGATTCTTCTTATAATGCATTCCCTTTTAGTCTAAAACACAATCTCTTGCCCTGAAAAAGTGTTTAAGGTGAATACAAAGCTGTTTCATAGTCTGAAAAAGGTAAAGAACAGTTTCTAAGTAAAGATTATTCCTATAATGCATTCCCTTTTAGTCTAAAATACAATCTCTTGCCCTGAAACAGTGTTTAAGGTGAATACAAAGCTGTTTCATAGTGTGAAAAAGGTAAAGAACAGTTTCTAAGTAAAGATTCTTCTTATAATGCATTCCCTTTTAGTCTAAACACGATCTCTTGCCCTGCAACAGTGTTTAAGGTGAATACAAAGCTGTTTCATTGTGTAAAAAAGGTAAAGAACAGAGTTTCTAAGTAAAGATTCTTCTTATAATGCATTCCCTTTTAGTCTAAACACGATCTCTTGCCCTGCAACAGTGTTTAAGGTGAATACAAAGCTGTTTCATAGTGTGAAAAAGGTAAAGAACAGAGTTTCTAAGTAAAGATTCTTCTTATAATGCATTCCCTTTTAGTCGAAAACACAATTTCTTGCCCTGCAACAGTGTTTAAGGTCAATACAAAGCTGTTTCATAGTGTGAGAAAGGTAAAGAACAAAGTTTCTAAGAGTCTTCTTATAATGCATTCCCTTTTAGTCTAAAACACAATCTCTTGCCCTGAAACAGTGTTTAAGGTGAATACAAAGCTGTTTCATAGTGTGAAAAAGGTAAAGAACAGAGTTTCTAAATAAAGATTCTTCTTATAATGCATCCCCTTTTAGTCGAAAACACAATCTCTTGCCCTGAAACAGTGTTTAAGGTGAATACAAAGCTGTTTCATAGTGTGAAAAAGGTAAAGAACAGTTTCTAAGTAAAGATTCTTCTTATAATGCATTCCCTTTTAGTCTAAAACACAATCTCTTGCCCTGCAACAGTGTTTAAGGTGAATACAAAGCTGTTTCATAGTGTGAAAAAGGTAAAGAACAGAGTTTCAAAGAAAAGATTCTTCTTATAATGCATTCCCTTTTAGTCTAAAACACAATCTCTTGCCCTGCAACAGTGTTTAAGGTGAATACAAAGCTGTTTCATAGTCTGAAAAAGGTAAAGAACAGTTTCTAAGTAAAGATTATTCCTATAATGCATTCCCTTTTAGTCTAAAATACAATCTCTTGCCCTGAAACAGTGTTTAAGGTGAATACAAAGCTGTTTCATAGTGTGAAAAAGGTAAAGAACAGTTTCTAAGTAAAGATTCTTCTTATAATGCATTCCCTTTTAGTCTAAACACGATCTCTTGCCCTGCAACAGTGTTTAAGGTGAATACAAAGCTGTTTCATTGTGTAAAAAAGGTAAAGAACAGAGTTTCTAAGTAAAGATTCTTCTTATAATGCATTCCCTTTTAGTCTAAACACGATCTCTTGCCCTGCAACAGTGTTTAAGGTGAATACAAAGCTGTTTCATAGTGTGAAAAAGGTAAAGAACAGAGTTTCTAAGTAAAGATTCTTCTTATAATGCATTCCCTTTTAGTCGAAAACACAATTTCTTGCCCTGCAACAGTGTTTA
The DNA here is from genome assembly GCF_041902795.1 of Electrophorus electricus. Lineage (NCBI taxonomy): Eukaryota > Metazoa > Chordata > Actinopteri > Gymnotiformes > Gymnotidae > Electrophorus > Electrophorus electricus. The sequence goes on along the minus strand of NC_137508.1, from coordinate 16,847,511 downwards.
AGGTCAATACAAAGCTGTTTCATAGTGTGAGAAAGGTAAAGAACAAAGTTTCTAAGAGTCTTCTTATAATGCATTCCCTTTTAGTCTAAAACACAATCTCTTGCCCTGAAACAGTGTTTAAGGTGAATACAAAGCTGTTTCATAGTGTGAAAAAGGTAAAGAACAGAGTTTCTAAATAAAGATTCTTCTTATAATGCATCCCCTTTTAGTCGAAAACACAATCTCTTGCCCTGAAACAGTGTTTAAGGTGAATACAAAGCTGTTTCATAGTGTGAAAAAGGTAAAGAACAGTTTCTAAGTAAAGATTCTTCTTATAATGCATTCCCTTTTAGTCTAAAACACAATCTCTTGCCCTGCAACAGTGTTTAAGGTGAATACAAAGCTGTTTCATAGTGTGAAAAAGGTAAAGAACAGAGTTTCAAAGAAAAGATTCTTCTTATAATGCATTCCCTTTTAGTCTAAAACACAATCTCTTGCCCTGAAACAGTGTTTAAGGTGAATACAAAGCTGTTTCATAGTGTGAAAAAGGTAAAGAACAGAGTTTCTAAGAAAAGATTCTTCTTATAATGCATTCCCTTTTAGTCTAAACACGATCTCTTGCCCTGCAACAGTGTTTAAGGTGAATACAAAGCTGTTTCATAGTGTGAAAAAGGTAAAGAACAGAGTTTCTAAGTAAAGATTCTTCTTATAATTCATTCCCTTTTAGTCGAAAACACAATCTCTTGCCCTGAAACAGTGTTTAGGGTCAATACAAAGCTGTTTCATAGTGAGAAAAAGGTAAAGAACAAAGTTTCTAAGTAAAGAGTCTTCTTATAATGCATTCCCTTTTAGTCTAAAACACAATCTCTTGCCCTGAAACAGTGTTTAAGGTGAATACAAAGCTGTTTCATAGTGTGAAAAAGGTAAAGAACAGAGTTTCAAAGTAAAGATTCTTCTTATAATACATTCCCTTTTAGTCTAAACACAATCTCTTGCCCTGCAACAGTGTTTAAGGTGAATACAAAGATGTTTCATAGTGTGAAAATGGTAAAGAACAGAGTTTCTAAGGAAAGATTCCTCTTATAATGCATTCCCTTTTCGTGTAAAACGCAATCTCTTGCCCTGAAACGGTGTTTAAGGTGAATACAAAGCTGTTTCATAGTGTGAAAAAGGTAAAGAACAGTTTCAAAGTAAAGATTCTTCTTATAATACATTCCCTTTTAGTCTAAACACAATCTCTTGCCCTGCAACAGTGTTTAAGGTGAATACAAAGCTGTTTCATAGTGTGAAAAAGGTAAAGAACAGAGTTTCTAAGTAAAGATTCTTCTTATAATGCATCCCCTTTTAGTCTAAAACACAATCTATTGCCCTGAAACGGTGTTTAAGGTGAATACAAAGCTGTTTCATAGTGTGAAAAAGGTAAAGAACAGTTTCAAAGTAAAGATTCTTCTTATAATGCATTCCCTTTTAGTCTAAAACACAATCTCTTGCCCTGAAACGGTGTTTAAGGTGAATACAAAGCTGTTTCATAGTGTGAAAAAGGTAAAGAACAGTTTCAAAGTAAAGATTCTTCTTATAATACATTCCCTTTTAGTCTAAACACAATCTCTTGCCCTGCAACAGTGTTTAAGGTGAATACAAATCTATTTCATTGTGTGAAAAAGGTAAAGAACAGTTTCAAAGTAAAGATTCTTCTTATAATGCATTCCCTTTTAGTCTAAATCACAATCTCTTGCCCTGAAACAGTGTTTAAGGTGAATACAAAGCTGTTTCATAGTGTGAAAAAGGTAAAGAACAGAGTTTCTAAGTAAAGATTATTCCTATAATGCATTCCCTTTTAGTCTAAAATACAATCTCTTGCCCTGAAACAGTGTTTAAGGTGAATACAAAGCTGTTTCATAGTGTGAAAAAGGTAAAGAACAGTTTCAAAGTAAAGATTCTTCTTATAATGCATTCCCTTTTAGTCTAAAACACAATCTCTTGCCCTGCAACAGTGTTTAAGGTGAATACAAATCTATTTCTTTGTGTGAAAAAGGTAAAGAACAGAGTTTCAAAGTAAAGATTATTCCTATAATGCATTCCCTTTTAGTCTAAAATAAAATCTCTTGCCCTGAAACAGTGTTTAAGGTGAATACAAAGCTGTTTCATAGTGTGAAAAAGGTAAAGAACAGAGTTTCTAAGAAAATATTCTTCTTATAATGCATTCCCTTTTAGTCTAAACACGATCTCTTGCCCTGAAACAGTGTTTAAGGTGAATACAAAACTGTTTCATTGTGTAAAAAAGGTAAAGAACAGAGTTTCTAAGAAAAGATTCTTCTTATAATGCATTCCCTTTTAGTCTAAACATGATCTCTTGCCCTGCAACAGTGTTTAAGGTGAATACAAAGCTGTTTCATTGTGTAAAAAAGGTAAAGAACAGAGTTTCTAAGTAAAGATTCTTCTTATAATGCATTCCCTTTTAGTCTAAACACGATCTCTTGCCCTGCAACAGTGTTTAAGGTGAATACAAAGCTGTTTCATAGTGTGAAAAAGGTAAAGAACAGAGTTTCTAAGTAAAGATTCTTCTTATAATGCATTCCCTTTTAGTCTAAACACGATCTCTTGCCCTGCAACAGTGTTTAAGTTGAATACAAAGCTGTTTCATAGTGTGAAAAAGGTAAAGAACAGTTTCAAAGTAAAGATTCTTCTTATAATGCATTCCCTTTTAGTCTAAACACAATCTCTTGCCCTGCAACAGTGTTTAAGGTGAATACAAAGCTGTTTCATAGTGTGAAAAAGGTAAAGAACAGAGTTTCTAAGTAAAGATTCTTCTTATAATGCATCCCCTTTTAGTCTAAAACACAATCTATTGCCCTGAAACGGTGTTTAAGTTGAATACAAAGCTGTTTCATAGTGTGAAAAAGGTAAAGAACAGTTTCAAAGTAAAGATTATTCCTATAATGCATTCCCTTTGAGTCTAAAACACAATCTCTTGCCCTGCAACAGTGTTTAAGGTGAATACAAAGCTGTTTCATAGTGTGAAAAAGGTAAAGAACAGAGTTTCTAAGAAAATATTCTTCTTATAATGCATTCCCTTTTAGTCTAAACACGATCTCTTGCCCTGAAACAGTGTTTAAGGTGAATACAAAACTGTTTCATTGTGTAAAAAAGGTAAAGAACAGAGTTTCTAAGTAAAGATTCTTCTTATAATGCATTCCCTTTTAGTCTAAAACACAATCTCTTGCCCTGAAAAAGTGTTTAAGGTGAATACAAAGCTGTTTCATAGTCTGAAAAAGGTAAAGAACAGTTTCTAAGTAAAGATTATTCCTATAATGCATTCCCTTTTAGTCTAAAATACAATCTCTTGCCCTGAAACAGTGTTTAAGGTGAATACAAAGCTGTTTCATAGTGTGAAAAAGGTAAAGAACAGTTTCTAAGTAAAGATTCTTCTTATAATGCATTCCCTTTTAGTCTAAACACGATCTCTTGCCCTGCAACAGTGTTTAAGGTGAATACAAAGCTGTTTCATTGTGTAAAAAAGGTAAAGAACAGAGTTTCTAAGTAAAGATTCTTCTTATAATGCATTCCCTTTTAGTCTAAACACGATCTCTTGCCCTGCAACAGTGTTTAAGGTGAATACAAAGCTGTTTCATAGTGTGAAAAAGGTAAAGAACAGAGTTTCTAAGTAAAGATTCTTCTTATAATGCATTCCCTTTTAGTCGAAAACACAATTTCTTGCCCTGCAACAGTGTTTAAGGTCAATACAAAGCTGTTTCATAGTGTGAGAAAGGTAAAGAACAAAGTTTCTAAGAGTCTTCTTATAATGCATTCCCTTTTAGTCTAAACACAATCTCTTGCCCTGCAACAGTGTTTAAGGTGAATACAAAGATGTTTCATAGTGTGAAAATGGTAAAGAACAGAGTTTCTAAGGAAAGATTCCTCTTATAATGCATTCCCTTTTCGTGTAAAACGCAATCTCTTGCCCTGAAACGGTGTTTAAGGTGAATACAAAGCTGTTTCATAGTGTGAAAAAGGTAAAGAACAGTTTCAAAGTAAAGATTCTTCTTATAATACATTCCCTTTTAGTCTAAACACAATCTCTTGCCCTGCAACAGTGTTTAAGGTGAATACAAAGCTGTTTCATAGTGTGAAAAAGGTAAAGAACAGAGTTTCTAAGTAAAGATTCTTCTTATAATGCATCCCCTTTTAGTCTAAAACACAATCTATTGCCCTGAAACGGTGTTTAAGGTGAATACAAAGCTGTTTCATAGTGTGAAAAAGGTAAAGAACAGTTTCAAAGTAAAGATTCTTCTTATAATGCATTCCCTTTTAGTCTAAAACACAATCTCTTGCCCTGAAACGGTGTTTAAGGTGAATACAAAGCTGTTTCATAGTGTGAAAAAGGTAAAGAACAGTTTCAAAGTAAAGATTCTTCTTATAATACATTCCCTTTTAGTCTAAACACAATCTCTTGCCCTGCAACAGTGTTTAAGGTGAATACAAATCTATTTCATTGTGTGAAAAAGGTAAAGAACAGTTTCAAAGTAAAGATTCTTCTTATAATGCATTCCCTTTTAGTCTAAATCACAATCTCTTGCCCTGAAACAGTGTTTAAGGTGAATACAAAGCTGTTTCATAGTGTGAAAAAGGTAAAGAACAGAGTTTCTAAGTAAAGATTATTCCTATAATGCATTCCCTTTTAGTCTAAAATACAATCTCTTGCCCTGAAACAGTGTTTAAGGTGAATACAAAGCTGTTTCATAGTGTGAAAAAGGTAAAGAACAGTTTCAAAGTAAAGATTCTTCTTATAATGCATTCCCTTTTAGTCTAAAACACAATCTCTTGCCCTGCAACAGTGTTTAAGGTGAATACAAATCTATTTCTTTGTGTGAAAAAGGTAAAGAACAGAGTTTCAAAGTAAAGATTATTCCTATAATGCATTCCCTTTTAGTCTAAAATAAAATCTCTTGCCCTGAAACAGTGTTTAAGGTGAATACAAAGCTGTTTCATAGTGTGAAAAAGGTAAAGAACAGAGTTTCTAAGAAAATATTCTTCTTATAATGCATTCCCTTTTAGTCTAAACACGATCTCTTGCCCTGAAACAGTGTTTAAGGTGAATACAAAACTGTTTCATTGTGTAAAAAAGGTAAAGAACAGAGTTTCTAAGAAAAGATTCTTCTTATAATGCATTCCCTTTTAGTCTAAACATGATCTCTTGCCCTGCAACAGTGTTTAAGGTGAATACAAAGCTGTTTCATTGTGTAAAAAAGGTAAAGAACAGAGTTTCTAAGTAAAGATTCTTCTTATAATGCATTCCCTTTTAGTCTAAACACGATCTCTTGCCCTGCAACAGTGTTTAAGGTGAATACAAAGCTGTTTCATAGTGTGAAAAAGGTAAAGAACAGAGTTTCTAAGTAAAGATTCTTCTTATAATGCATTCCCTTTTAGTCTAAACACGATCTCTTGCCCTGCAACAGTGTTTAATGTGAATACAAAGCTGTTTCATAGTGTGAAAAAGGTAAAGAACAGAGTTTCTAAGTAAAGATTCTTCTTATAATGCATTCCCTTTTAGTCTAAAACACAATTTCTTGCCCTGCAACAGTGTTTAAGGTCAATACAAAGCTGTTTCATAGTGTGAAAAAGGTAAAGAACAAAGTTTCTAAGTAAAGAGTCTTCTTATAATGCATTCCCTTTTAGTCTAAAACACAATCTCTTGCCCTGAAACAGTGTTTAAGGTGAATACAAAGCTGTTTCATAGTGTGAAAAAGGTAAAGAACAGAGTTTCTAAATAAAGATTCTTCTTATAATGCATCCCCTTTTAGTCTAAAACATAATCTCTTGCCCTGAAACAGTGTTTAAGGTGAATACAAAGCTGTTTCATAGTGTGAGAAAGGTAAAGAACAGAGTTTCAAAGTAGATTCTTCTTATAATACATTCCCTTTTAGTCTAAACACAATCTCTTGCCCTGCAACAGTGTTTAAGGTGAATACAAAGCTGTTTCATAGTGTGAAAATGGTAAAGAACAGAGTTTCTAAGTAAAGATTCTTCTTATAATGCATTCCCTTTTAGTCTAAAACACAATCTCTTGCCCTGAAACAGTGTTTAAGGTGAATACAAAGCTGTTTCATAGTGTGAAAAAGGTAAAGAACAGAGTTTCTAAGTAAAGATTCTTCTTATAATGCATTCCCTTTTAGTCTAAACACGATCTCTTGCCCTGCAACAGTGTTAGAGGTGAATACAAAGCTGTTTCATAGTGTGAAAAAGGTAAAGAACAGAGTTTCTAAGTAAAGATTCTTCTTATAATGCATCCCCTTTTAGTCTAAAACACAATCTATTGCCCTGAAACGGTGTTTAAGTTGAATACAAAGCTGTTTCATAGTGTGAAAAAGGTAAAGAACAGTTTCAAAGTAAAGATTCTTCTTATAATGCATTCCCTTTTAGTCTAAAACACAATCTCTTGCCCTGCAACAGTGTTTAAGGTGAATACAAATCTATTTCTTTGTGTGAAAAAGGTAAAGAACAGAGTTTCAAAGTAAAGATTATTCCTATAATGCATTCCCTTTTATTCTAAAATACAATCTCTTGCCCTGAAACAGTGTTTAAGGTGAATACAAAGCTGTTTCATAGTGTGAAAAAGGTAAAGAACAGAGTTTCTAAGAAAATATTCTTCTTATAATGCATTCCCTTTTAGTCTAAACACGATCTCTTGCCCTGAAACAGTGATTAAGGTGAATACAAAACTGTTTCATTGTGTAAAAAAGGTAAAGAACAGAGTTTCTAAGAAAAGATTCTTCTTATAATGCATTCCCTTTTAGTCTAAACACGATCTCTTGCCCTGCAACAGTGTTTAAGGTGAATACAAAGCTGTTTCATTGTGTAAAAAAGGTAAAGAACAGAGTTTCTAAGTAAAGATTCTTCTTATAATGCATTCCCTTTTAGTCTAAACACGATCTCTTGCCCTGCAACAGTGTTTAAGGTGAATACAAAGCTGTTTCATAGTGTGAAAAAGGTAAAGAACAGAGTTTCTAAGTAAAGATTCTTCTTATAATGCATTCCCTTTTAGTCGAAAACACAATTTCTTGCCCTGCAACAGTGTTTAAGGTCAATACAAAGCTGTTTCATAGTGTGAAAAAGGTAAAGAACAAAGTTTCTAAGAGTCTTCTTATAATGCATTCCCTTTTAGTCTAAAACACAATCTCTTGCCCTGAAACAGTGTTTAAGGTGAATACAAAGCTGTTTCATAGTGTGAAAAAGGTAAAGAACAGAGTTTCTAAATAAAGATTCTTCTTATAATGCATCCCCTTTTAGTCGAAAACACAATCTCTTGCCCTGAAACAGTGTTTAAGGTGAATACAAAGCTGTTTCATAGTGTGAAAAAGGTAAAGAACAGTTTCTAAGTAAAGATTCTTCTTATAATACATTCCCTTTTAGTCTAAACACAATCTCTTGCCCTGCAACAGTGTTTAAGGTGAATACAAAGATGTTTCATAGTGTGAAAATGGTAAAGAACAGAGTTTCTAAGTAAAGATTCCTCTTATAATGCATTCCCTTTTCGTGTAAAACGCAATCTCTTGCCCTGAAACGGTGTTTAAGGTGAATACAAAGCTGTTTCATAGTGTGAAAAAGGTAAAGAACAGTTTCAAAGTAAAGATTCTTCTTATAATACATTCCCTTTTAGTCTAAACACAATCTCTTGCCCTGCAACAGTGTTTAAGGTGAATACAAAGCTGTTTCATAGTGTGAAAAAGGTAAAGAACAGAGTTTCTAAGTAAAGATTCTTCTTATAATGCATCCCCTTTTAGTCTAAAACACAATCTATTGCCCTGAAACGGTGTTTAAGGTGAATACAAAGCTGTTTCATAGTGTGAAAAAGGTAAAGAACAGTTTCAAAGTAAAGATTCTTCTTATAATGCATTCCCTTTTAGTCTAAAACACAATCTCTTGCCCTGAAACGGTGTTTAAGGTGAATACAAAGCTGTTTCATAGTGTGAAAAAGGTAAAGAACAGTTTCAAAGTAAAGATTCTTCTTATAATACATTCCCTTTTAGTCTAAACACAATCTCTTGCCCTGCAACAGTGTTTAAGGTGAATACAAATCTATTTCATTGTGTGAAAAAGGTAAAGAACAGTTTCAAAGTAAAGATTCTTCTTATAATGCATTCCCTTTTAGTCTAAATCACAATCTCTTGCCCTGAAACAGTGTTTAAGGTGAATACAAAGCTGTTTCATAGTGTGAAAAAGGTAAAGAACAGAGTTTCTAAGTAAAGATTATTCCTATAATGCATTCCCTTTTAGTCTAAAATACAATCTCTTGCCCTGAAACAGTGTTTAAGGTGAATACAAAGCTGTTTCATAGTGTGAAAAAGGTAAAGAACAGTTTCAAAGTAAAGATTCTTCTTATAATGCATTCCCTTTTAGTCTAAAACACAATCTCTTGCCCTGCAACAGTGTTTAAGGTGAATACAAATCTATTTCTTTGTGTGAAAAAGGTAAAGAACAGAGTTTCAAAGTAAAGATTATTCCTATAATGCATTCCCTTTTAGTCTAAAATACAATCTCTTGCCCTGAAACAGTGTTTAAGGTGAATACAAAACTGTTTCATAGTGTGAAAAAGGTAAAGAACAGAGTTTCTAAGAAAATATTCTTCTTATAATGCATTCCCTTTTAGTCTAAACACGATCTCTTGCCCTGAAACAGTGTTTAAGGTGAATACAAAACTGTTTCATTGTGTAAAAAAGGTAAGGAACAGAGTTTCTAAGAAAAGATTCTTCTTATAATGCATTCCCTTTTAGTCTAAACACGATCTCTTGCCCTGAAACAGTGTTTAAGGTGAATACAAAACTGTTTCATTGTGTAAAAAAGGTAAAGAACAGAGTTTCTAAGAAAAGATTCTTCTTATAATGCATTCCCTTTTAGTCTAAACATGATCTCTTGCCCTGCAACAGTGTTTAAGGTGAATACAAAGCTGTTTCATTGTGTAAAAAAGGTAAAGAACAGAGTTTCTAAGTAAAGATTCTTCTTATAATGCATTCCCTTTTAGTCTAAACACGATCTCTTGCCCTGCAACAGTGTTTAAGGTGAATACAAAGCTGTTTCATAGTGTGAAAAAGGTAAAGAACAGAGTTTCTAAGTAAAGATTCTTCTTATAATGCATTCCCTTTTAGTCTAAACACGATCTCTTGCCCTGCAACAGTGTTTAAGTTGAATACAAAGCTGTTTCATAGTGTGAAAAAGGTAAAGAACAGTTTCAAAGTAAAGATTCTTCTTATAATGCATTCCCTTTTAGTCTAAACACAATCTCTTGCCCTGCAACAGTGTTTAAGGTGAATACAAAGCTGTTTCATAGTGTGAAAAAGGTAAAGAACAGAGTTTCTAAGTAAAGATTCTTCTTATAATGCATCCCCTTTTAGTCTAAAACACAATCTATTGCCCTGAAACGGTGTTTAAGTTGAATACAAAGCTGTTTCATAGTGTGAAAAAGGTAAAGAACAGTTTCAAAGTAAAGATTCTTCTTATAATGCATTCCCTTTGAGTCTAAAACACAATCTCTTGCCCTGCAACAGTGTTTAAGGTGAATACAAATCTATTTCTTTGTGTGAAAAAGGTAAAGAACAGAGTTTCAAAGTAAAGATTATTCCTATAATGCATTCCCTTTTAGTCTAAAATACAATCTCTTGCCCTGAAGCAGTGTTTAAGGTGAATACAAAGCTGTTTCATAGTGTGAAAAAGGTAAAGAACAGAGTTTCTAAGAAAATATTCTTCTTATAATGCATTCCCTTTTAGTCTAAACACGATCTCTTGCCCTGAAACAGTGTTTAAGGTGAATACAAAACTGTTTCATTGTGTAAAAAAGGTAAAGAACAGAGTTTCTAAGTAAAGATTCTTCTTATAATGCATTCCCTTTTAGTCTAAAACACAATCTCTTGCCCTGAAAAAGTGTTTAAGGTGAATACAAAGCTGTTTCATAGTCTGAAAAAGGTAAAGAACAGTTTCTAAGTAAAGATTATTCCTATAATGCATTCCCTTTTAGTCTAAAATACAATCTCTTGCCCTGAAACAGTGTTTAAGGTGAATACAAAGCTGTTTCATAGTGTGAAAAAGGTAAAGAACAGTTTCTAAGTAAAGATTCTTCTTATAATGCATTCCCTTTTAGTCTAAACACGATCTCTTGCCCTGCAACAGTGTTTAAGGTGAATACAAAGCTGTTTCATTGTGTAAAAAAGGTAAAGAACAGAGTTTCTAAGTAAAGATTCTTCTTATAATGCATTCCCTTTTAGTCTAAACACGATCTCTTGCCCTGCAACAGTGTTTAAGGTGAATACAAAGCTGTTTCATAGTGTGAAAAAGGTAAAGAACAGAGTTTCTAAGTAAAGATTCTTCTTATAATGCATTCCCTTTTAGTCGAAAACACAATTTCTTGCCCTGCAACAGTGTTTAAGGTCAATACAAAGCTGTTTCATAGTGTGAGAAAGGTAAAGAACAAAGTTTCTAAGAGTCTTCTTATAATGCATTCCCTTTTAGTCTAAACACAATCTCTTGCCCTGCAACAGTGTTTAAGGTGAATACAAAGATGTTTCATAGTGTGAAAATGGTAAAGAACAGAGTTTCTAAGGAAAGATTCCTCTTATAATGCATTCCCTTTTCGTGTAAAACGCAATCTCTTGCCCTGAAACGGTGTTTAAGGTGAATACAAAGCTGTTTCATAGTGTGAAAAAGGTAAAGAACAGTTTCAAAGTAAAGATTCTTCTTATAATACATTCCCTTTTAGTCTAAACACAATCTCTTGCCCTGCAACAGTGTTTAAGGTGAATACAAAGCTGTTTCATAGTGTGAAAAAGGTAAAGAACAGAGTTTCTAAGTAAAGATTCTTCTTATAATGCATCCCCTTTTAGTCTAAAACACAATCTATTGCCCTGAAACGGTGTTTAAGGTGAATACAAAGCTGTTTCATAGTGTGAAAAAGGTAAAGAACAGTTTCAAAGTAAAGATTCTTCTTATAATGCATTCCCTTTTAGTCTAAAACACAATCTCTTGCCCTGAAACGGTGTTTAAGGTGAATACAAAGCTGTTTCATAGTGTGAAAAAGGTAAAGAACAGTTTCAAAGTAAAGATTCTTCTTATAATACATTCCCTTTTAGTCTAAACACAATCTCTTGCCCTGCAACAGTGTTTAAGGTGAATACAAATCTATTTCATTGTGTGAAAAAGGTAAAGAACAGTTTCAAAGTAAAGATTCTTCTTATAATGCATTCCCTTTTAGTCTAAATCACAATCTCTTGCCCTGAAACAGTGTTTAAGGTGAATACAAAGCTGTTTCATAGTGTGAAAAAGGTAAAGAACAGAGTTTCTAAGTAAAGATTATTCCTATAATGCATTCCCTTTTAGTCTAAAATACAATCTCTTGCCCTGAAACAGTGTTTAAGGTGAATACAAAGCTGTTTCATAGTGTGAAAAAGGTAAAGAACAGTTTCAAAGTAAAGATTCTTCTTATAATGCATTCCCTTTTAGTCTAAAACACAATCTCTTGCCCTGCAACAGTGTTTAAGGTGAATACAAATCTATTTCTTTGTGTGAAAAAGGTAAAGAACAGAGTTTCAAAGTAAAGATTATTCCTATAATGCATTCCCTTTTAGTCTAAAATAAAATCTCTTGCCCTGAAACAGTGTTTAAGGTGAATACAAAGCTGTTTCATAGTGTGAAAAAGGTAAAGAACAGAGTTTCTAAGAAAATATTCTTCTTATAATGCATTCCCTTTTAGTCTAAACACGATCTCTTGCCCTGAAACAGTGTTTAAGGTGAATACAAAACTGTTTCATTGTGTAAAAAAGGTAAAGAACAGAGTTTCTAAGAAAAGATTCTTCTTATAATGCATTCCCTTTTAGTCTAAACATGATCTCTTGCCCTGCAACAGTGTTTAAGGTGAATACAAAGCTGTTTCATTGTGTAAAAAAGGTAAAGAACAGAGTTTCTAAGTAAAGATTCTTCTTATAATGCATTCCCTTTTAGTCTAAACACGATCTCTTGCCCTGCAACAGTGTTTAAGGTGAATACAAAGCTGTTTCATAGTGTGAAAAAGGTAAAGAACAGAGTTTCTAAGTAAAGATTCTTCTTATAATGCATTCCCTTTTAGTCTAAACACGATCTCTTGCCCTGCAACAGTGTTTAATGTGAATACAAAGCTGTTTCATAGTGTGAAAAAGGTAAAGAACAGAGTTTCTAAGTAAAGATTCTTCTTATAATGCATTCCCTTTTAGTCTAAAACACAATTTCTTGCCCTGCAACAGTGTTTAAGGTCAATACAAAGCTGTTTCATAGTGTGAAAAAGGTAAAGAACAAAGTTTCTAAGTAAAGAGTCTTCTTATAATGCATTCCCTTTTAGTCTAAAACACAATCTCTTGCCCTGAAACAGTGTTTAAGGTGAATACAAAGCTGTTTCATAGTGTGAAAAAGGTAAAGAACAGAGTTTCTAAATAAAGATTCTTCTTATAATGCATCCCCTTTTAGTCTAAAACATAATCTCTTGCCCTGAAACAGTGTTTAAGGTGAATACAAAGCTGTTTCATAGTGTGAGAAAGGTAAAGAACAGAGTTTCAAAGTAGATTCTTCTTATAATACATTCCCTTTTAGTCTAAACACAATCTCTTGCCCTGCAACAGTGTTTAAGGTGAATACAAAGCTGTTTCATAGTGTGAAAATGGTAAAGAACAGAGTTTCTAAGTAAAGATTCTTCTTATAATGCATTCCCTTTTAGTCTAAAACACAATCTCTTGCCCTGAAACAGTGTTTAAGGTGAATACAAAGCTGTTTCATAGTGTGAAAAAGGTAAAGAACAGAGTTTCTAAGTAAAGATTCTTCTTATAATGCATTCCCTTTTAGTCTAAACACGATCTCTTGCCCTGCAACAGTGTTAGAGGTGAATACAAAGCTGTTTCATAGTGTGAAAAAGGTAAAGAACAGAGTTTCTAAGTAAAGATTCTTCTTATAATGCATCCCCTTTTAGTCTAAAACACAATCTATTGCCCTGAAACGGTGTTTAAGTTGAATACAAAGCTGTTTCATAGTGTGAAAAAGGTAAAGAACAGTTTCAAAGTAAAGATTCTTCTTATAATGCATTCCCTTTTAGTCTAAAACACAATCTCTTGCCCTGCAACAGTGTTTAAGGTGAATACAAATCTATTTCTTTGTGTGAAAAAGGTAAAGAACAGAGTTTCAAAGTAAAGATTATTCCTATAATGCATTCCCTTTTAGTCTAAAATACAATCTCTTGCCCTGAAACAGTGTTTAAGGTGAATACAAAGCTGTTTCATAGTGTGAAAAAGGTAAAGAACAGAGTTTCTAAGAAAATATTCTTCTTATAATGCATTCCCTTTTAGTCTAAACACGATCTCTTGCCCTGAAACAGTGTTTAAGGTGAATACAAAACTGTTTCATTGTGTAAAAAAGGTAAAGAACAGAGTTTCTAAGAAAAGATTCTTCTTATAATGCATTCCCTTTTAGTCTAAACACGATCTCTTGCCCTGCAACAGTGTTTAAGGTGAATACAAAGCTGTTTCATTGTGTAAAAAAGGTAAAGAACAGAGTTTCTAAGTAAAGATTCTTCTTATAATGCATTCCCTTTTAGTCTAAACACGATCTCTTGCCCTGCAACAGTGTTTAAGGTGAATACAAAGCTGTTTCATAGTGTGAAAAAGGTAAAGAACAGAGTTTCTAAGTAAAGATTCTTCTTATAATGCATTCCCTTTTAGTCGAAAACACAATTTCTTGCCCTGCAACAGTGTTTAAGGTCAATACAAAGCTGTTTCATAGTGTGAAAAAGGTAAAGAACAAAGTTTCTAAGAGTCTTCTTATAATGCATTCCCTTTTAGTCTAAAACACAATCTCTTGCCCTGAAACAGTGTTTAAGGTGAATACAAAGCTGTTTCATAGTGTGAAAAAGGTAAAGAACAGAGTTTCTAAATAAAGATTCTTCTTATAATGCATCCCCTTTTAGTCGAAAACACAATCTCTTGCCCTGAAACAGTGTTTAAGGTGAATACAAAGCTGTTTCATAGTGTGAAAAAGGTAAAGAACAGTTTCTAAGTAAAGATTCTTCTTATAATACATTCCCTTTTAGTCTAAACACAATCTCTTGCCCTGCAACAGTGTTTAAGGTGAATACAAAGATGTTTCATAGTGTGAAAATGGTAAAGAACAGAGTTTCTAAGTAAAGATTCCTCTTATAATGCATTCCCTTTTCGTGTAAAACGCAATCTCTTGCCCTGAAACGGTGTTTAAGGTGAATACAAAGCTGTTTCATAGTGTGAAAAAGGTAAAGAACAGTTTCAAAGTAAAGATTCTTCTTATAATACATTCCCTTTTAGTCTAAACACAATCTCTTGCCCTGCAACAGTGTTTAAGGTGAATACAAAGCTGTTTCATAGTGTGAAAAAGGTAAAGAACAGAGTTTCTAAGTAAAGATTCTTCTTATAATGCATCCCCTTTTAGTCTAAAACACAATCTATTGCCCTGAAACGGTGTTTAAGGTGAATACAAAGCTGTTTCATAGTGTGAAAAAGGTAAAGAACAGTTTCAAAGTAAAGATTCTTCTTATAATGCATTCCCTTTTAGTCTAAAACACAATCTCTTGCCCTGAAACGGTGTTTAAGGTGAATACAAAGCTGTTTCATAGTGTGAAAAAGGTAAAGAACAGTTTCAAAGTAAAGATTCTTCTTATAATACATTCCCTTTTAGTCTAAACACAATCTCTTGCCCTGCAACAGTGTTTAAGGTGAATACAAATCTATTTCATTGTGTGAAAAAGGTAAAGAACAGTTTCAAAGTAAAGATTCTTCTTATAATGCATTCCCTTTTAGTCTAAATCACAATCTCTTGCCCTGAAACAGTGTTTAAGGTGAATACAAAGCTGTTTCATAGTGTGAAAAAGGTAAAGAACAGAGTTTCTAAGTAAAGATTATTCCTATAATGCATTCCCTTTTAGTCTAAAATACAATCTCTTGCCCTGAAACAGTGTTTAAGGTGAATACAAAGCTGTTTCATAGTGTGAAAAAGGTAAAGAACAGTTTCAAAGTAAAGATTCTTCTTATAATGCATTCCCTTTTAGTCTAAAACACAATCTCTTGCCCTGCAACAGTGTTTAAGGTGAATACAAATCTATTTCTTTGTGTGAAAAAGGTAAAGAACAGAGTTTCAAAGTAAAGATTATTCCTATAATGCATTCCCTTTTAGTCTAAAATACAATCTCTTGCCCTGAAACAGTGTTTAAGGTGAATACAAAACTGTTTCATAGTGTGAAAAAGGTAAAGAACAGAGTTTCTAAGAAAATATTCTTCTTATAATGCATTCCCTTTTAGTCTAAACACGATCTCTTGCCCTGAAACAGTGTTTAAGGTGAATACAAAACTGTTTCATTGTGTAAAAAAGGTAAGGAACAGAGTTTCTAAGAAAAGATTCTTCTTATAATGCATTCCCTTTTAGTCTAAACATGATCTCTTGCCCTGCAACAGTGTTTAAGGTGAATACAAAGCTGTTTCATTGTGTAAAAAAGGTAAAGAACAGAGTTTCTAAGTAAAGATTCTTCTTATAATGCATTCCCTTTTAGTCTAAACACGATCTCTTGCCCTGCAACAGTGTTTAAGGTGAATACAAAGCTGTTTCATAGTGTGAAAAAGGTAAAGAACAGAGTTTCTAAGTAAAGATTCTTCTTATAATGCATTCCCTTTTAGTCTAAACACGATCTCTTGCCCTGCAACAGTGTTTAAGGTGAATACAAAGCTGTTTCATAGTGTGAAAAAGGTAAAGAACAGAGTTTCAAAGTAGATTCTTCTTATAATGCATTCCCTTTTAGTCTAAAACACAATTTCTTGCCCTGCAACAGTGTTTAAGGTCAATACAAAGCTGTTTCATAGTGTGAAAAAGGTAAAGAACAAAGTTTCTAAGTAAAGAGTCTTCTTATAATGCATTCCCTTTTAGTCTAAAACACAATCTCTTGCCCTGAAACAGTGTTTAAGGTGAATACAAAGCTGTTTCATAGTGTGAAAAAGGTAAAGAACAGAGTTTCTAAATAAAGATTCTTCTTATAATGCATCCCCTTTTAGTCTAAAACATAATCTCTTGCCCTGAAACAGTGTTTAAGGTGAATACAAAGCTGTTTCATAGTGTGAGAAAGGTAAAGAACAGAGTTTCAAAGTAGATTCTTCTTATAATACATTCCCTTTTAGTCTAAACACAATCTCTTGCCCTGCAACAGTGTTTAAGGTGAATACAAAGCTGTTTCATAGTGTGAAAATGGTAAAGAACAGAGTTTCTAAGTAAAGATTCTTCTTATAATGCATTCCCTTTTAGTCTAAAACACAATATCTTGCCCTGAAACAGTGTTTAAGGTGAATACAAAGCTGTTTCATAGTGTGAAAAAGGTAAAGAACAGAGTTTCTAAGTAAAGATTCTTCTTATAATGCATTCCCTTTTAGTCTAAACACGATCTCTTGCCCTGCAACAGTGTTTAAGGTGAATACAAAGCTGTTTCATAGTGTGAAAAAGGTAAAGAACAGAGTTTCTAAGTAAAGATTCTTCTTATAATTCATTCCCTTTTAGTCGAAAACACAATCTCTTGCCCTGAAACAGTGTTTAAGGTCAATACAAAGCTGTTTCATAGTGTGAAAAAGGTAAAGAACAAAGTTTCTAAGTAAAGAGTCTTCTTATAATGCATTCCCTTTTAGTCTAAAACACAATCTCTTGCCCTGAAACAGTGTTTAAGGTGAATACAAAGCTGTTTCATAGTGTGAAAAAGGTAAAGAACAGAGTTTCAAAGTAAAGATTCTTCTTATAATACATTCCCTTTTAGTCTAAACACAATCTCTTGCCCTGCAACAGTGTTTAAGGTGAATACAAAGATGTTTCATAGTGTGAAAATGGTAAAGAACAGAGTTTCTAAGTAAAGATTCTTCTTATAATGCATTCCCTTTTCGTGTAAAACGCAATCTCTTGCGCTGAAACGGTGTTTAAGGTGAATACAAAGCTGTTTCATAGTGTGAAAAAGGTAAAGAACAGTTTCAAAGTAAAGATTCTTCTTATAATACATTCCCTTTTAGTCTAAAACACAATCTCTTGCCCTGAAACAGTGTTTAAGGTGAATACAAAGCTGTTTCATAGTGTGAAAAAGGTAAAGAACAGAGTTTCTAAATAAAGATTCTTCTTATAATGCATCCCCTTTTAGTCTAAAACATAATCTCTTGCCCTGAAACAGTGTTTAAGGTGAATACAAAGCTGTTTCATAGTGTGAGAAAGGTAAAGAACAGAGTTTCAAAGTAGATTCTTCTTATAATACATTCCCTTTTAGTCTAAACACAATCTCTTGCCCTGCAACAGTGTTTAAGGTGAATACAAAGCTGTTTCATAGTGTGAAAATGGTAAAGAACAGAGTTTCTAAGTAAAGATTCTTCTTATAATGCATTCCCTTTTAGTCTAAAACACAATATCTTGCCCTGAAACAGTGTTTAAGGTGAATACAAAGCTGTTTCATAGTGTGAAAAAGGTAAAGAACAGAGTTTCTAAGTAAAGATTCTTCTTATAATGCATTCCCTTTTAGTCTAAACACGATCTCTTGCCCTGCAACAGTGTTTAAGGTGAATACAAAGCTGTTTCATAGTGTGAAAAAGGTAAAGAACAGAGTTTCTAAGTAAAGATTCTTCTTATAATTCATTCCCTTTTAGTCGAAAACACAATCTCTTGCCCTGAAACAGTGTTTAAGGTCAATACAAAGCTGTTTCATAGTGTGAAAAAGGTAAAGAACAAAGTTTCTAAGTAAAGAGTCTTCTTATAATGCATTCCCTTTTAGTCTAAAACACAATCTCTTGCCCTGAAACAGTGTTTAAGGTGAATACAAAGCTGTTTCATAGTGTGAAAAAGGTAAAGAACAGAGTTTCTAAATAAAGATTCTTCTTATAATGCATCCCCTTTTAGTCTAAAACATAATCTCTTGCCCTGAAACAGTGTTTAAGGTGAATACAAAGCTGTTTCATAGTGTGAGAAAGGTAAAGAACAGAGTTTCAAAGTAGATTCTTCTTATAATACATTCCCTTTTAGTCTAAACACAATCTCTTGCCCTGCAACAGTGTTTAAGGTGAATACAAAGCTGTTTCATAGTGTGAAAATGGTAAAGAACAGAGTTTCTAAGTAATGATTCTTCTTATAATGCATTCCCTTTTAGTCTAAAACACAATATCTTGCCCTGAAACAGTGTTTAAGGTGAATACAAAGCTGTTTCATAGTGTGAAAAAGGTAAAGAACAGAGTTTCTAAGTAAAGATTCTTCTTATAATGCATTCCCTTTTAGTCTAAACACGATCTCTTGCCCTGCAACAGTGTTTAAGGTGAATACAAAGCTGTTTCATAGTGTGAAAAAGGTAAAGAACAGAGTTTCTAAGTAAAGATTCTTCTTATAATTCATTCCCTTTTAGTCGAAAACACAATCTCTTGCCCTGAAACAGTGTTTAAGGTCAATACAAAGCTGTTTCATAGTGTGAAAAAGGTAAAGAACAAAGTTTCTAAGTAAAGAGTCTTCTTATAATGCATTCCCTTTTAGTCTAAAACACAATCTCTTGCCCTGAAACAGTGTTTAAGGTGAATACAAAGCTGTTTCATAGTGTGAAAAAGGTAAAGAACAGAGTTTCAAAGTAAAGATTCTTCTTATAATACATTCCCTTTTAGTCTAAACACAATCTCTTGCCCTGCAACAGTGTTTAAGGTGAATACAAAGATGTTTCATAGTGTGAAAATGGTAAAGAACAGAGTTTCTAAGTAAAGATTCTTCTTATAATGCATTCCCTTTTCGTGTAAAACGCAATCTCTTGCGCTGAAACGGTGTTTAAGGTGAATACAAAGCTGTTTCATAGTGTGAAAAAGGTAAAGAACAGTTTCAAAGTAAAGATTCTTCTTATAATACATTCCCTTTTAGTCTAAAACACAATCTCTTGCCCTGAAACAGTGTTTAAGGTGAATACAAAGCTGTTTCATAGTGTGAAAAAGGTAAAGAACAGAGTTTCTAAATAAAGATTCTTCTTATAATGCATCCCCTTTTAGTCTAAAACATAATCTCTTGCCCTGAAACAGTGTTTAAGGTGAATACAAAGCTGTTTCATAGTGTGAGAAAGGTAAAGAACAGAGTTTCAAAGTAGATTCTTCTTATAATACATTCCCTTTTAGTCTAAACACAATCTCTTGCCCTGCAACAGTGTTTAAGGTGAATACAAAGCTGTTTCATAGTGTGAAAATGGTAAAGAACAGAGTTTCTAAGTAAAGATTCTTCTTATAATGCATTCCCTTTTAGTCTAAAACACAATATCTTGCCCTGAAACAGTGTTTAAGGTGAATACAAAGCTGTTTCATAGTGTGAAAAAGGTAAAGAACAGAGTTTCTAAGTAAAGATTCTTCTTATAATGCATTCCCTTTTAGTCTAAACACGATCTCTTGCCCTGCAACAGTGTTTAAGGTGAATACAAAGCTGTTTCATAGTGTGAAAAAGGTAAAGAACAGAGTTTCTAAGTAAAGATTCTTCTTATAATTCATTCCCTTTTAGTCGAAAACACAATCTCTTGCCCTGAAACAGTGTTTAAGGTCAATACAAAGCTGTTTCATAGTGTGAAAAAGGTAAAGAACAAAGTTTCTAAGTAAAGAGTCTTCTTATAATGCATTCCCTTTTAGTCTAAAACACAATCTCTTGCCCTGAAACAGTGTTTAAGGTGAATACAAAGCTGTTTCATAGTGTGAAAAAGGTAAAGAACAGAGTTTCAAAGTAAAGATTCTTCTTATAATACATTCCCTTTTAGTCTAAACACAATCTCTTGCCCTGCAACAGTGTTTAAGGTGAATACAAAGATGTTTCATAGTGTGAAAATGGTAAAGAACAGAGTTTCTAAGTAAAGATTCTTCTTATAATGCATTCCCTTTTCGTGTAAAACGCAATCTCTTGCGCTGAAACGGTGTTTAAGGTGAATACAAAGCTGTTTCATAGTGTGAAAAAGGTAAAGAACAGTTTCAAAGTAAAGATTCTTCTTATAATACATTCCCTTTTAGTCTAAAACACAATCTCTTGCCCTGAAACAGTGTTTAAGGTGAATACAAAGCTGTTTCATAGTGTGAAAAAGGTAAAGAACAGAGTTTCTAAATAAAGATTCTTCTTATAATGCATCCCCTTTTAGTCTAAAACATAATCTCTTGCCCTGAAACAGTGTTTAAGGTGAATACAAAGCTGTTTCATAGTGTGAGAAAGGTAAAGAACAGAGTTTCAAAGTAGATTCTTCTTATAATACATTCCCTTTTAGTCTAAACACAATCTCTTGCCCTGCAACAGTGTTTAAGGTGAATACAAAGCTGTTTCATAGTGTGAAAATGGTAAAGAACAGAGTTTCTAAGTAAAGATTCTTCTTATAATGCATTCCCTTTTAGTCTAAAACACAATATCTTGCCCTGAAACAGTGTTTAAGGTGAATACAAAGCTGTTTCATAGTGTGAAAAAGGTAAAGAACAGAGTTTCTAAGTAAAGATTCTTCTTATAATGCATTCCCTTTTAGTCTAAACACGATCTCTTGCCCTGCAACAGTGTTTAAGGTGAATACAAAGCTGTTTCATAGTGTGAAAAAGGTAAAGAACAGAGTTTCTAAGTAAAGATTCTTCTTATAATTCATTCCCTTTTAGTCGAAAACACAATCTCTTGCCCTGAAACAGTGTTTAAGGTCAATACAAAGCTGTTTCATAGTGTGAAAAAGGTAAAGAACAAAGTTTCTAAGTAAAGAGTCTTCTTATAATGCATTCCCTTTTAGTCTAAAACACAATCTCTTGCCCTGAAACAGTGTTTAAGGTGAATACAAAGCTGTTTCATAGTGTGAAAAAGGTAAAGAACAGAGTTTCTAAATAAAGATTCTTCTTATAATGCATCCCCTTTTAGTCTAAAACATAATCTCTTGCCCTGAAACAGTGTTTAAGGTGAATACAAAGCTGTTTCATAGTGTGAGAAAGGTAAAGAACAGAGTTTCAAAGTAGATTCTTCTTATAATACATTCCCTTTTAGTCTAAACACAATCTCTTGCCCTGCAACAGTGTTTAAGGTGAATACAAAGCTGTTTCATAGTGTGAAAATGGTAAAGAACAGAGTTTCTAAGTAAAGATTCTTCTTATAATGCATTCCCTTTTAGTCTAAAACACAATATCTTGCCCTGAAACAGTGTTTAAGGTGAATACAAAGCTGTTTCATAGTGTGAAAAAGGTAAAGAACAGAGTTTCTAAGTAAAGATTCTTCTTATAATGCATTCCCTTTTAGTCTAAACACGATCTCTTGCCCTGCAACAGTGTTTAAGGTGAATACAAAGCTGTTTCATAGTGTGAAAAAGGTAAAGAACAGAGTTTCTAAGTAAAGATTCTTCTTATAATTCATTCCCTTTTAGTCGAAAACACAATCTCTTGCCCTGAAACAGTGTTTAAGGTCAATACAAAGCTGTTTCATAGTGTGAAAAAGGTAAAGAACAAAGTTTCTAAGTAAAGAGTCTTCTTATAATGCATTCCCTTTTAGTCTAAAACACAATCTCTTGCCCTGAAACAGTGTTTAAGGTGAATACAAAGCTGTTTCATAGTGTGAAAAAGGTAAAGAACAGAGTTTCAAAGTAAAGATTCTTCTTATAATACATTCCCTTTTAGTCTAAACACAATCTCTTGCCCTGCAACAGTGTTTAAGGTGAATACAAAGATGTTTCATAGTGTGAAAATGGTAAAGAACAGAGTTTCTAAGTAAAGATTCTTCTTATAATGCATTCCCTTTTCGTGTAAAACGCAATCTCTTGCGCTGAAACGGTGTTTAAGGTGAATACAAAGCTGTTTCATAGTGTGAAAAAGGTAAAGAACAGTTTCAAAGTAAAGATTCTTCTTATAATACATTCCCTTTTAGTCTAAAACACAATCTCTTGCCCTGAAACAGTGTTTAAGGTGAATACAAAGCTGTTTCATAGTGTGAAAAAGGTAAAGAACAGAGTTTCTAAATAAAGATTCTTCTTATAATGCATCCCCTTTTAGTCTAAAACATAATCTCTTGCCCTGAAACAGTGTTTAAGGTGAATACAAAGCTGTTTCATAGTGTGAGAAAGGTAAAGAACAGAGTTTCAAAGTAGATTCTTCTTATAATACATTCCCTTTTAGTCTAAACACAATCTCTTGCCCTGCAACAGTGTTTAAGGTGAATACAAAGCTGTTTCATAGTGTGAAAATGGTAAAGAACAGAGTTTCTAAGTAAAGATTCTTCTTATAATGCATTCCCTTTTAGTCTAAAACACAATATCTTGCCCTGAAACAGTGTTTAAGGTGAATACAAAGCTGTTTCATAGTGTGAAAAAGGTAAAGAACAGAGTTTCTAAGTAAAGATTCTTCTTATAATGCATTCCCTTTTAGTCTAAACACGATCTCTTGCCCTGCAACAGTGTTTAAGGTGAATACAAAGCTGTTTCATAGTGTGAAAAAGGTAAAGAACAGAGTTTCTAAGTAAAGATTCTTCTTATAATTCATTCCCTTTTAGTCGAAAACACAATCTCTTGCCCTGAAACAGTGTTTAAGGTCAATACAAAGCTGTTTCATAGTGTGAAAAAGGTAAAGAACAAAGTTTCTAAGTAAAGAGTCTTCTTATAATGCATTCCCTTTTAGTCTAAAACACAATCTCTTGCCCTGAAACAGTGTTTAAGGTGAATACAAAGCTGTTTCATAGTGTGAAAAAGGTAAAGAACAGAGTTTCAAAGTAAAGATTCTTCTTATAATACATTCCCTTTTAGTCTAAACACAATCTCTTGCCCTGCAACAGTGTTTAAGGTGAATACAAAGATGTTTCATAGTGTGAAAATGGTAAAGAACAGAGTTTCTAAGTAAAGATTCTTCTTATAATGCATTCCCTTTTCGTGTAAAACGCAATCTCTTGCGCTGAAACGGTGTTTAAGGTGAATACAAAGCTGTTTCATAGTGTGAAAAAGGTAAAGAACAGTTTCAAAGTAAAGATTCTTCTTATAATACATTCCCTTTTAGTCTAAACACAATCTCTTGCCCTGCAACAGTGTTTAAGGTGAATACAAAGCTGTTTCATAGTGTGAAAAAGGTAAAGAACAGAGTTTCTAAGTAAAGATTCTTCTTATAATGCATCCCCTTTTAGTCTAAAACACAATCTATTGCCCTGAAACGGTGTTTAAGTTGAATACAAAGTTGTTTCATAGTGTGAAAAAGGTAAAGAACAGTTTCAAAGTAAAGATTCTTCTTATAATGCATTCCCTTTTAGTCTAAAACACAATCTCTTGCCCTGCAACAGTGTTTAAGGTGAATACAAATCTATTTCTTTGTGTGAAAAAGGTAAAGAACAGAGTTTCAAAGTAAAGATTATTCCTATAATGCATTCCCTTTTAGTCTAAAATACAATCTCTTGCCCTGAAACAGTGTTTAAGGTGAATACAAAGCTGTTTCATAGTGTGAAAAAGGTAAAGAACAGAGTTTCTAAGAAAATATTCTTCTTATAATGCATTCCCTTTTAGTCTAAACACGATCTCTTGCCCTGAAACAGTGTTTAAGGTGAATACAAAACTGTTTCATTGTGTAAAAAAGGTAAAGAACAGAGTTTCTAAGAAAAGATTCTTCTTATAATGCATTCCCTTTTAGTCTAAACACGATCTCTTGCCCTGCAACAGTGTTTAAGGTGAATACAAAGCTGTTTCATAGTGTGAAAAAGGTAAAGAACAGAGTTTCAAAGTAGATTCTTCTTATAATGCATTCCCTTTTAGTCTAAAACACAATTTCTTGCCCTGCAACAGTGTTTAAGGTCAATACAAAGCTGTTTCATAGTGTGAAAAAGGTAAAGAACAAAGTTTCTAAGTAAAGAGTCTTCTTATAATGCATTCCCTTTTAGTCTAAAACACAATCTCTTGCCCTGAAACAGTGTTTAAGGTGAATACAAAGCTGTTTCATAGTGTGAAAAAGGTAAAGAACAGAGTTTCTAAATAAAGATTCTTCTTATAATGCATCCCCTTTTAGTCTAAAACATAATCTCTTGCCCTGAAACAGTGTTTAAGGTGAATACAAAGCTGTTTCATAGTGTGAGAAAGGTAAAGAACAGAGTTTCAAAGTAGATTCTTCTTATAATACATTCCCTTTTAGTCTAAACACAATCTCTTGCCCTGCAACAGTGTTTAAGGTGAATACAAAGCTGTTTCATAGTGTGAAAATGGTAAAGAACAGAGTTTCTAAGTAAAGATTCTTCTTATAATGCATTCCCTTTTAGTCTAAAACACAATATCTTGCCCTGAAACAGTGTTTAAGGTGAATACAAAGCTGTTTCATAGTGTGAAAAAGGTAAAGAACAGAGTTTCTAAGTAAAGATTCTTCTTATAATGCATTCCCTTTTAGTCTAAACACGATCTCTTGCCCTGCAACAGTGTTTAAGGTGAATACAAAGCTGTTTCATAGTGTGAAAAAGGTAAAGAACAGAGTTTCTAAGTAAAGATTCTTCTTATAATTCATTCCCTTTTAGTCGAAAACACAATCTCTTGCCCTGAAACAGTGTTTAAGGTCAATACAAAGCTGTTTCATAGTGTGAAAAAGGTAAAGAACAAAGTTTCTAAGTAAAGAGTCTTCTTATAATGCATTCCCTTTTAGTCTAAAACACAATCTCTTGCCCTGAAACAGTGTTTAAGGTGAATACAAAGCTGTTTCATAGTGTGAAAAAGGTAAAGAACAGAGTTTCAAAGTAAAGATTCTTCTTATAATACATTCCCTTTTAGTCTAAACACAATCTCTTGCCCTGCAACAGTGTTTAAGGTGAATACAAAGATGTTTCATAGTGTGAAAATGGTAAAGAACAGAGTTTCTAAGTAAAGATTCTTCTTATAATGCATTCCCTTTTCGTGTAAAACGCAATCTCTTGCGCTGAAACGGTGTTTAAGGTGAATACAAAGCTGTTTCATAGTGTGAAAAAGGTAAAGAACAGTTTCAAAGTAAAGATTCTTCTTATAATACATTCCCTTTTAGTCTAAAACACAATCTCTTGCCCTGAAACAGTGTTTAAGGTGAATACAAAGCTGTTTCATAGTGTGAAAAAGGTAAAGAACAGAGTTTCTAAATAAAGATTCTTCTTATAATGCATCCCCTTTTAGTCTAAAACATAATCTCTTGCCCTGAAACAGTGTTTAAGGTGAATACAAAGCTGTTTCATAGTGTGAGAAAGGTAAAGAACAGAGTTTCAAAGTAGATTCTTCTTATAATACATTCCCTTTTAGTCTAAACACAATCTCTTGCCCTGCAACAGTGTTTAAGGTGAATACAAAGCTGTTTCATAGTGTGAAAATGGTAAAGAACAGAGTTTCTAAGTAAAGATTCTTCTTATAATGCATTCCCTTTTAGTCTAAAACACAATATCTTGCCCTGAAACAGTGTTTAAGGTGAATACAAAGCTGTTTCATAGTGTGAAAAAGGTAAAGAACAGAGTTTCTAAGTAAAGATTCTTCTTATAATGCATTCCCTTTTAGTCTAAACACGATCTCTTGCCCTGCAACAGTGTTTAAGGTGAATACAAAGCTGTTTCATAGTGTGAAAAAGGTAAAGAACAGAGTTTCTAAGTAAAGATTCTTCTTATAATTCATTCCCTTTTAGTCGAAAACACAATCTCTTGCCCTGAAACAGTGTTTAAGGTCAATACAAAGCTGTTTCATAGTGTGAAAAAGGTAAAGAACAAAGTTTCTAAGTAAAGAGTCTTCTTATAATGCATTCCCTTTTAGTCTAAAACACAATCTCTTGCCCTGAAACAGTGTTTAAGGTGAATACAAAGCTGTTTCATAGTGTGAAAAAGGTAAAGAACAGAGTTTCTAAATAAAGATTCTTCTTATAATGCATCCCCTTTTAGTCTAAAACATAATCTCTTGCCCTGAAACAGTGTTTAAGGTGAATACAAAGCTGTTTCATAGTGTGAGAAAGGTAAAGAACAGAGTTTCAAAGTAGATTCTTCTTATAATACATTCCCTTTTAGTCTAAACACAATCTCTTGCCCTGCAACAGTGTTTAAGGTGAATACAAAGCTGTTTCATAGTGTGAAAATGGTAAAGAACAGAGTTTCTAAGTAAAGATTCTTCTTATAATGCATTCCCTTTTAGTCTAAAACACAATATCTTGCCCTGAAACAGTGTTTAAGGTGAATACAAAGCTGTTTCATAGTGTGAAAAAGGTAAAGAACAGAGTTTCTAAGTAAAGATTCTTCTTATAATGCATTCCCTTTTAGTCTAAACACGATCTCTTGCCCTGCAACAGTGTTTAAGGTGAATACAAAGCTGTTTCATAGTGTGAAAAAGGTAAAGAACAGAGTTTCTAAGTAAAGATTCTTCTTATAATTCATTCCCTTTTAGTCGAAAACACAATCTCTTGCCCTGAAACAGTGTTTAAGGTCAATACAAAGCTGTTTCATAGTGTGAAAAAGGTAAAGAACAAAGTTTCTAAGTAAAGAGTCTTCTTATAATGCATTCCCTTTTAGTCTAAAACA
Source organism: Electrophorus electricus (assembly GCF_041902795.1). NCBI lineage: Eukaryota > Metazoa > Chordata > Actinopteri > Gymnotiformes > Gymnotidae > Electrophorus > Electrophorus electricus. Next base: position 16,821,015 of record NC_137508.1, on the reverse strand, counting down.
CAATCTCTTGCCCTGAAACAGTGTTTAAGGTGAATACAAAGCTGTTTCATAGTGTGAAAAAGGTAAAGAACAGAGTTTCAAAGTAAAGATTCTTCTTATAATACATTCCCTTTTAGTCTAAACACAATCTCTTGCCCTGCAACAGTGTTTAAGGTGAATACAAAGATGTTTCATAGTGTGAAAATGGTAAAGAACAGAGTTTCTAAGTAAAGATTCTTCTTATAATGCATTCCCTTTTCGTGTAAAACGCAATCTCTTGCGCTGAAACGGTGTTTAAGGTGAATACAAAGCTGTTTCATAGTGTGAAAAAGGTAAAGAACAGTTTCAAAGTAAAGATTCTTCTTATAATACATTCCCTTTTAGTCTAAAACACAATCTCTTGCCCTGAAACAGTGTTTAAGGTGAATACAAAGCTGTTTCATAGTGTGAAAAAGGTAAAGAACAGAGTTTCTAAATAAAGATTCTTCTTATAATGCATCCCCTTTTAGTCTAAAACATAATCTCTTGACCTGAAACAGTGTTTAAGGTGAATACAAAGCTGTTTCATAGTGTGAGAAAGGTAAAGAACAGAGTTTCAAAGTAGATTCTTCTTATAATACATTCCCTTTTAGTCTAAACACAATCTCTTGCCCTGCAACAGTGTTTAAGGTGAATACAAAGCTGTTTCATAGTGTGAAAATGGTAAAGAACAGAGTTTCTAAGTAAAGATTCTTCTTATAATGCATCCCCTTTTAGTCTAAAACACAATCTATTGCCCTGAAACGGTGTTTAAGGTGAATACAAAGCTGTTTCATAGTGTGAAAAAGGTAAAGAACAGTTTCAAAGTAAAGATTCTTCTTATAATGCATTCCCTTTTAGTCTAAAACACAATTTCTTGCCCTGAAACGGTGTTTAAGGTGAATACAAAGCTGTTTCATAGTGTGAAAAAGGTAAAGAACAGTTTCAAAGTAAAGATTCTTCTTATAATACATTCTCTTTTAGTCTAAACACAATCTCTTGCCCTGCAACAGTGTTTAAGGTGAATACAAATCTATTTCATTGTGTGAAAAAGGTAAAGAACAGTTTCAAAGTAAAGATTCTTCTTATAATGCATTCCCTTTTAGTCTAAATCACAATCTCTTGCCCTGAAACAGTGTTTAAGGTGAATACAAAGCTGTTTCATAGTGTGAAAAAGGTAAAGAACAGAGTTTCTAAGTAAAGATTATTCCTATAATGCATTCCCTTTTAGTCTAAAATACAATCTCTTGCCCTGAAACAGTGTTTAAGGTGAATACAAAGCTGTTTCATAGTGTGAAAAAGGTAAAGAACAGAGTTTCTAAGAAAATATTCTTCTTATAATGCATTCCCTTTTAGTCTAAACACGATCTCTTGCCCTGAAACAGTGTTTAAGGTGAATACAAAACTTTCATTGTGTAAAAAAGGTAAAGAACAGAGTTTCTAAGAAAAGATTCTTCTTATAATGCATTCCCTTTTAGTCTAAACACGATCTCTTGCCCTGCAACAGTGTTTAAGGTGAATACAAAGCTGTTTCATTGTGTAAAAAAGGTAAAGAACAGAGTTTCTAAGTAAAGATTCTTCTTATAATGCATTCCCTTTTAGTCTAAACACGATCTCTTGCCCTGCAACAGTGTTTAAGGTCAATACAAAGCTGTTTCATAGTGTGAAAAAGGTAAAGAACAAAGTTTCTAAGTAAAGAGTCTTCTTATAATGCATTCCCTTTTAGTCTAAAACACAATCTCTTGCCCTGAAACAGTGTTTAAGGTGAATACAAAGCTGTTTCATAGTGTGAAAAAGGTAAAGAACAGAGTTTCAAAGTAAAGATTCTTCTTATAATACATTCCCTTTTAGTCTAAACACAATCTCTTGCCCTGCAACAGTGTTTAAGGTGAATACAAAGATGTTTCATAGTGTGAAAATGGTAAAGAACAGAGTTTCTAAGTAAAGATTCTTCTTATAATGCATTCCCTTTTCGTGAAAAACGCAATCTCTTGCGCTGAAACAGTGTTTAAGGTGAATACAAAGCTGTTTCATAGTGTGAAAAAGGTAAAGAACAGTTTCAAAGTAAAGATTCTTCTTATAATACATTCCCTTTTAGTCTAAACACAATCTCTTGCCCTGCAACAGTGTTTAAGGTGAATACAAAGCTGTTTCATAGTGTGAAAAAGGTAAAGAACAGAGTTTCTAAGTAAAGATTCTTCTTATAATGCATCCCCTTTTAGTCTAAAACACAATCTATTGCCCTGAAACGGTGTTTAAGGTGAATACAAAGCTGTTTCATAGTGTGAAAAAGGTAAAGAACAGTTTCAAAGTAAAGATTCTTCTTATAATGCATTCCCATTTAGTCTAAAACACAATCTCTTGCCCTGCAACAGTGTTTAAGGTGAATACAAATCTATTTCATTGTGTGAAAAAGGTAAAGAACAGAGTTTCAAAGTAAAGATTCTTCTTATAATGCATTCCCTTTTAGTCTAAAACACAATTTCTTGCCCTGCAACAGTGTTTAAGGTCAATACAAAGCTGTTTCATAGTGTGAAAAAGGTAAAGAACAGAGTTTCTAAGTAAAGATTATTCCTATAATGCATTCCCTTTTAGTCTAAAATACAATCTCTTGCCCTGAAACAGTGTTTAAGGTGAATACAAAGCTGTTTCATAGTGTGAAAAAGGTAAAGAACAGAGTTTCTAAGAAAATATTCTTCTTATAATGCATTCCCTTTTAGTCTAAACACGATCTCTTGCCCTGAAACAGTGTTTAAGGTGAATACAAAACTTTCATTGTGTAAAAAAGGTAAAGAACAGAGTTTCTAAGAAAAGATTCTTCTTATAATGCATTCCCTTTTAGTCTAAACACGATCTCTTCCCCTGCAACAGTGTTTAAGGTGAATACAAAGCTGTTTCATTGTGTAAAAAAGGTAAAGAACAGAGTTTCTAAGTAAAGATTCTTCTTATAATGCATTCCCTTTTAGTCTAAAACACAATTTCTTGCCCTGCAACAGTGTTTAAGGTCAATACAAAGCTGTTTCATAGTGTGAAAAAGGTAAAGAACAAAGTTTCTAAGTAAAGAGTCTTCTTATAATGCATTCCCTTTTAGTCTAAAACACAATCTCTTGCCCTGAAACAGTGTTTAAGGTGAATACAAAGCTGTTTCATAGTGTGAAAAAGGTAAAGAACAGAGTTTCAAAGTAAAGATTCTTCTTATAATACATTCCCTTTTAGTACAAACACAATATCTTGCCCTGCAACAGTGTTTAAGGTGAATACAAAGATGTTTCATAGTGTGAAAATGGTAAAGAACAGAGTTTCTAAGTAAAGATTCTTCTTATAATGCATTCCCTTTTCGTGTAAAACGCAATCTCTTGCCCTGAAACGGTGTTTAAGGTGAATACAAAGCTGTTTCATAGTGTGAAAAAGGTAAAGAACAGTTTCAAAGTAAAGATTCTTCTTATAATACATTCCCTTTTAGTCTAAACACAATCTCTTGCCCTGCAACAGTGTTTAAGGTGAATACAAAGCTGTTTCATAGTGTGAAAAAGGTAAAGAACAGAGTTTCTAAGTAAAGATTCTTCTTATAATGCATCCCCTTTTAGTCTAAAACACAATCTATTGCCCTGAAAAGGTGTTTAAGGTGAATACAAAGCTGTTTCATAGTGTGAAAAAGGTAAAGAACAGTTTCAAAGTAAAGATTCTTCTTATAATGCATTCCCTTTTAGTCTAAAACACAATTTCTTGCCCTGAAACGGTGTTTAAGGTGAATACAAAGCTGTTTCATAGTGTGAAAAAGGTAAAGAACAGTTTCAAAGTAAAGATTCTTCTTATAATACATTCTCTTTTAGTCTAAACACAATCTCTTGCCCTGCAACAGTGTTTAAGGTGAATACAAATCTATTTCATTGTGTGAAAAAGGTAAAGAACAGTTTCAAAGTAAAGATTCTTCTTATAATGCATTCCCTTTTAGTCTAAATCACAATCTCTTGCCCTGAAACAGTGTTTAAGGTGAATACAAAGCTGTTTCATAGTGTGAAAAAGGTAAAGAACAGAGTTTCTAAGTAAAGATTATTCCTATAATGCATTCCCTTTTAGTATAAAATACAATCTCTTGCCCTGAAACAGTGTTTAAGGTGAATACAAAGCTGTTTCATAGTGTGAAAAAGGTAAAGAACAGAGTTTCTAAGAAAATATTCTTCTTATAATGCATTCCCTTTTAGTCTAAACACGATCTCTTGCCCTGAAACAGTGTTTAAGGTGAATACAAAACTTTCATTGTGTAAAAAAGGTAAAGAACAGAGTTTCTAAGAAAAGATTCTTCTTATAATGCATTCCCTTTTAGTCTAAACACGATCTCTTGCCCTGCAACAGTGTTTAAGGTGAATACAAAGCTGTTTCATTGTGTAAAAAAGGTAAAGAACAGAGTTTCTAAGTAAAGATTCTTCTTATAATGCATTCCCTTTTAGTCTAAACACGATCTCTTGCCCTGCAACAGTGTTTAAGGTCAATACAAAGCTGTTTCATAGTGTGAAAAAGGTAAAGAACAAAGTTTCTAAGTAAAGAGTCTTCTTATAATGCATTCCCTTTTAGTCTAAAACACAATCTCTTGCCCTGAAACAGTGTTTAAGGTGAATACAAAGCTGTTTCATAGTGTGAAAAAGGTAAAGAACAGAGTTTCAAAGTAAAGATTCTTCTTATAATACATTCCCTTTTAGTCTAAACACAATCTCTTGCCCTGCAACAGTGTTTAAGGTGAATACAAAGATGTTTCATAGTGTGAAAATGGTAAAGAACAGAGTTTCTAAGTAAAGATTCTTCTTATAATGCATTCCCTTTTCGTGTAAAACGCAATCTCTTGCGCTGAAACAGTGTTTAAGGTGAATACAAAGCTGTTTCATAGTGTGAAAAAGGTAAAGAACAGTTTCAAAGTAAAGATTCTTCTTATAATACATTCCCTTTTAGTCTAAACACAATCTCTTGCCCTGCAACAGTGTTTAAGGTGAATACAAAGCTGTTTCATAGTGTGAAAAAGGTAAAGAACAGAGTTTCTAAGTAAAGATTCTTCTTATAATGCATCCCCTTTTAGTCTAAAACACAATCTATTGCCCTGAAACGGTGTTTAAGGTGAATACAAAGCTGTTTCATAGTGTGAAAAAGGTAAAGAACAGTTTCAAAGTAAAGATTCTTCTTATAATGCATTCCCATTTAGTCTAAAACACAATCTCTTGCCCTGCAACAGTGTTTAAGGTGAATACAAATCTATTTCATTGTGTGAAAAAGGTAAAGAACAGAGTTTCAAAGTAAAGATTCTTCTTATAATGCATTCCCTTTTAGTCTAAATCACAATCTCTTGCCCTGAAACAGTGTTTAAGGTGAATACAAAGCTGTTTCATAGTGTGAAAAAGGTAAAGAACAGAGTTTCTAAGAAAATATTCTTCTTATAATGCATTCCCTTTTAGTCTAAACACGATCTCTTGCCCTGAAACAGTGTTTAAGGTGAATACAAAACTTTCATTGTGTAAAAAAGGTAAAGAACAGAGTTTCTAAGAAAAGATTCTTCTTATAATGCATTCCCTTTTAGTCTAAAACACAATCTCTTGCCCTGCAACAGTGTTTAAGGTGAATACAAAGCTGTTTCATTGTGTAAAAAAGGTAAAGAACAGAGTTTCTAAGTAAAGATTCTTCTTATAATGCATTCCCTTTTAGTCTAAACACAATCTCTTGCCCTGCAACAGTGTTTAAGGTGAATACAAAGATGTTTCATAGTGTGAAAATGGTAAAGAACAGAGTTTCTAAGTAAAGATTCTTCTTATAATGCATTCCCTTTTCGTGTAAAACGCAATCTCTTGCGCTGAAACAGTGTTTAAGGTGAATACAAAGCTGTTTCATAGTGTGAAAAAGGTAAAGAACAGAGTTTCAAAGTAAAGATTCTTCTTATAATGCATTCCCTTTTAGTCTAAATCACAATCTCTTGCCCTGAAACAGTGTTTAAGGTGAATACAAAGCTGTTTCATAGTGTGAAAAAGGTAAAGAACAGAGTTTCTAAGAAAATATTCTTCTTATAATGCATTCCCTTTTAGTCTAAACACGATCTCTTGCCCTGAAACAGTGTTTAAGGTGAATACAAAACTTTCATTGTGTAAAAAAGGTAAAGAACAGAGTTTCTAAGAAAAGATTCTTCTTATAATGCATTCCCTTTTAGTCTAAACACGATCTCTTGCCCTGCAACAGTGTTTAAGGTGAATACAAAGCTGTTTCATTGTGTAAAAAAGGTAAAGAACAGAGTTTCTAAGTAAAGATTCTTCTTATAATGCATTCCCTTTTAGTCTAAACACAATCTCTTGCCCTGCAACAGTGTTTAAGGTGAATACAAAGATGTTTCATAGTGTGAAAATGGTAAAGAACAGAGTTTCTAAGTAAAGATTCTTCTTATAATGCATTCCCTTTTCGTGTAAAACGCAATCTCTTGCGCTGAAACAGTGTTTAAGGTGAATACAAAGCTGTTTCATAGTGTGAAAAAGGTAAAGAACAGAGTTTCAAAGTAAAGATTCTTCTTATAATGCATTCCCTTTTAGTCTAAATCACAATCTCTTGCCCTGAAACAGTGTTTAAGGTGAATACAAAGCTGTTTCATAGTGTGAAAAAGGTAAAGAACAGAGTTTCTAAGAAAATATTCTTCTTATAATGCATTCCCTTTTAGTCTAAACACGATCTCTTGCCCTGAAACAGTGTTTAAGGTGAATACAAAACTTTCATTGTGTAAAAAAGGTAAAGAACAGAGTTTCTAAGAAAAGATTCTTCTTATAATGCATTCCCTTTTAGTCTAAACACGATCTCTTGCCCTGCAACAGTGTTTAAGGTGAATACAAAGCTGTTTCATTGTGTAAAAAAGGTAAAGAACAGAGTTTCTAAGTAAAGATTCTTCTTATAATGCATTCCCTTTTAGTCTAAACACAATCTCTTGCCCTGCAACAGTGTTTAAGGTGAATACAAAGATGTTTCATAGTGTGAAAATGGTAAAGAACAGAGTTTCTAAGTAAAGATTCTTCTTATAATGCATTCCCTTTTCGTGTAAAACGCAATCTCTTGCGCTGAAACAGTGTTTAAGGTGAATACAAAGCTGTTTCATAGTGTGAAAAAGGTAAAGAACAGAGTTTCAAAGTAAAGATTCTTCTTATAATGCATTCCCTTTTAGTCTAAATCACAATCTCTTGCCCTGAAACAGTGTTTAAGGTGAATACAAAGCTGTTTCATAGTGTGAAAAAGGTAAAGAACAGAGTTTCTAAGAAAATATTCTTCTTATAATGCATTCCCTTTTAGTCTAAACACGATCTCTTGCCCTGAAACAGTGTTTAAGGTGAATACAAAACTTTCATTGTGTAAAAAAGGTAAAGAACAGAGTTTCTAAGAAAAGATTCTTCTTATAATGCATTCCCTTTTAGTCTAAACACGATCTCTTGCCCTGCAACAGTGTTTAAGGTGAATACAAAGCTGTTTCATTGTCTAAAAAAGGTAAAGAACAGAGTTTCTAAGTAAAGATTCTTCTTATAATGCATTCCCTTTTAGTCTAAACACAATCTCTTGCCCTGCAACAGTGTTTAAGGTGAATACAAAGATGTTTCATAGTGTGAAAATGGTAAAGAACAGAGTTTCTAAGTAAAGATTCTTCTTATAATGCATTCCCTTTTCGTGTAAAACGCAATCTCTTGCGCTGAAACAGTGTTTAAGGTGAATACAAAGCTGTTTCATAGTGTGAAAAAGGTAAAGAACAGAGTTTCAAAGTAAAGATTCTTCTTATAATGCATTCCCTTTTAGTCTAAATCACAATCTCTTGCCCTGAAACAGTGTTTAAGGTGAATACAAAGCTGTTTCATAGTGTGAAAAAGGTAAAGAACAGAGTTTCTAAGAAAATATTCTTCTTATAATGCATTCCCTTTTAGTCTAAAACACAATCTCTTGCCCTGAAACAGTGTTTAAGGTGAATACAAAGCTGTTTCATAGTGTGAAAAAGGTAAAGAACAGAGTTTCTAAATAAAGATTCTTCTTATAATGCATCCCCTTTTAGTCTAAAACATAATCTCTTGCCCTGAAACAGTGTTTAAGGTGAATACAAAGCTGTTTCATAGTGTGAAAATGGTAAAGAACAGAGTTTCTAAGTAAAGATTCTTCTTATAATGCATTCCCTTTTAGTCTAAAACACAATATCTTGCCCTGAAACAGTGTTTAAGGTGAATACAAAGCTGTTTCATAGTGTGAAAAAGGTAAAGAACAGTTTCAAAGTAAAGATTCTTCTTATAATACATTCCCTTTTAGTCTAAACACAATCTCTTGCCCTGCAACAGTGTTTAAGGTGAATACAAAGCTGTTTCATAGTGTGAAAAAGGTAAAGAACAGAGTTTCTAAGTAAAGATTCTTCTTATAATGCATCCCCTTTTAGTCTAAAACACAATCTATTGCCCTGAAACGGTGTTTAAGGTGAATACAAAGCTGTTTCATAGTGTGAAAAAGGTAAAGAACAGTTTCAAAGTAAAGATTCTTCTTATAATGCATTCCCTTTTAGTCTAAAAGACAATCTCTTGCCCTGCAACAGTGTTTAAGGTGAATACAAATCTATTTCATTGTGTGAAAAAGGTAAAGAACAGAGTTTCAAAGTAAAGATTCTTCTTATAATGCATTCCCTTTTAGTCTAAATCACAATCTCTTGCCCTGAAACAGTGTTTAAGGTGAATACAAAGCTGTTTCATAGTGTGAAAAAGGTAAAGAACAGAGTTTCTAAGTAAAGATTATTCCTATAATGCATTCCCTTTTAGTCTAAAATACAATCTCTTGCCCTGAAACAGTGTTTAAGGTGAATACAAAGCTGTTTCATAGTGTGAAAAAGGTAAAGAACAGAGTTTCTAAGAAAATATTCTTCTTATAATGCATTCCCTTTTAGTCTAAACACGATCTCTTGCCCTGAAACAGTGTTTAAGGTGAATACAAAACTGTTTCATTGTGTAAAAAAGGTAAAGAACAGAGTTTCTAAGAAAAGATTCTTCTTATAATGCATTCCCTTTTAGTCTAAACACGATCTCTTGCCCTGCAACAGTGTTTAAGGTGAATACAAAGCTGTTTCATTGTGTAAAAAAGGTAAAGAACAGAGTTTCTAAGTAAAGATTCTTCTTATAATGCATTCCCTTTTAGTCTAAACATGATCTCTTGCCCTGCAACAGTGTTTAAGGTGAATACAAAGCTGTTTCATAGTGTGAAAAAGGTAAAGAACAGAGTTTCTAAGTAAAGATTCTTCTTATAATGCATCCGCTTTTAGTCTAAAACACAATCTATTGCCCTGAAACGGTGTTTAAGGTGAATACAAAGCTGTTTCATTGTGTGAAAAAGGTAAAGAACAGAGTTTCAAAGTAAAGATTCTTCTTATAATGCATTCCCTTTTAGTCTAAATCACAATCTCTTGCCCTGAAACAGTGTTTAAGGTGAATACAAAGCTGTTTCATAGTGTGAAAAAGGTAAAGAACAGAGTTTCTAAGTAAAGATTATTCCTATAATGCATTCCCTTTTAGTCTAAAATACAATCTCTTGCCCAGAAACAGTGTTTAAGGTGAATACAAAGCTGTTTCATAGTGTGAAAAAGGTAAAGAACAGAGTTTCTAAGAAAAGATTCTTCTTATAATGCATTCCCTTTTAGTCTAAACACGATCTCTTGCCCTGCAACAGTGTTTAAGGTGAATACAAAGCTGTTTCATTGTGTAAAAAAGGTAAAGAACAGAGTTTCTAAGTAAAGCTTCTTCTTATAATGCATTCCCTTTTAGTCAAAAACACAATTTCTTGCCCTGCAACAGTGTTTAAGGTCAATACAAAGCTGTTTCATAGTGTGAAAAAGGTAAAGAACAAAGTTTCTAAGTAAAGAGTCTTCTTATAATGCATTCCCTTTTAGTCTAAAACACAATCTCTTGCCCTGAAACAGTGTTTAAGGTGAATACAAAGCTGTTTCATAGTGTGAAAAAGGTAAAGAACAGTTTCTAAGTAAAGATTCTTCTTATAATGCATTCCCTTTTAGTCTAAAACACAATTTCTTGCCCTGCAACAGTGTTTAAGGTCAATACAAAGCTGTTTCATAGTGTGAAAAAGGTAAAGAACAGAGTTTCTAAGTAAAGAGTCTTCTTATAATGCATTCCCTTTTAGTCTAAAACACAATCTCTTGCCCTGAAACAGTGTTTAAGGTGAATATAAAGCTGTTTCATAGTGTGAAAAAGGTAAAGAACAGAGTTTCTAAATAAAGATTCTTCTTATAATGCATCCCCTTTTAGTCTAAAACATAATCTCTTGCCCTGAAACAGTGTTTAAGGTGAATACAAAGCTGTTTCATAGTGTGAGAAAGGTAAAGAACAGAGTTTCAAAGTAGATTCTTCTTATAATACATTCCCTTTTAGTCTAAACACAATCTCTTGCCCTGCAACAGTGTTTAAGGTGAATACAAAGCTGTTTCATAGTGTGAAAATGGTAAAGAACAGAGTTTCTAAGTAAAGATTCTTCTTATAATGCATTCCCTTTTAGTCTAAAACACAATATCTTGCCCTGAAACAGTGTTTAAGGTGAATACAAAGCTGTTTCATAGTGTGAAAAAGGTAAAGAACAGTTTCAAAGTAAAGATTCTTTTATAATACATTCCCTTTTAGTCTAAACACAATCTCTTGCCCTGCAACAGTGTTTAAGGTGAATACAAAGCTGTTTCATAGTGTGAAAAAGGTAAAGAACAGAGTTTCTAAGTAAAGATTCTTCTTATAATGCATCCCCTTTTAGTCTAAAACACAATCTATTGCCCGGAAACGGTGTTTAAGGTGAATACAAAGCTGTTTCATAGTGTGAAAAAGGTAAAGAACAGTTTCAAAGTAAAGATTCTTCTTATAATGCATTCCCTTTTAGTCTAAAACACAATCTCTTGCCCTGCAACAGTGTTTAAGGTGAATACAAATCTATTTCATTGTGTGAAAAAGGTAAAGAACAGAGTTTCAAAGTAAAGATTCTTCTTATAATGCATTCCCTTTTAGTCTAAATCACAATCTCTTGCCCTGAAACAGTGTTTAAGGTGAATACAAAGCTGTTTCATAGTGTGAAAAAGGTAAAGAACAGAGTTTCTAAGTAAAGATTATTCCTATAATGCATTCCCTTTTAGTCTAAAATACAATCTCTTGCCCTGAAACAGTGTTTAAGGTGAATACAAAGCTGATTCATAGTGTGAAAAAGGTAAAGAACAGAGTTTCTAAGAAAATATTCTTCTTATAATGCATTCCCTTTTAGTCTAAACACGATCTCTTGCCCTGAAACAGTGTTTAAGGTGAATACAAAACTGTTTCATTGTGTAAAAAAGGTAAAGAACAGAGTTTCTAAGAAAAGATTCTTCTTATAATGCATTCCCTTTTAGTCTAAACACGATCTCTTGCCCTGCAACAGTGTTTAAGGTGAATACAAAGCTGTTTCATTGTGTAAAAAAGGTAAAGAACAGAGTTTCTAAGTAAAGATTCTTCTTATAATGCATTCCCTTTTAGTCTAAACACGATCTCTTGCCCTGCAACAGTGTTTAAGGTGAATACAAAGCTGTTTCATAGTGAGAAAAAGGTAAAGAACAGAGTTTCAAAGTAAAGATTCTTCTTATAATGCATTCCCTTTTAGTCGAAAACACAATTTCTTGCCCTGCAACAGTGTTTAAGGTCAATACAAAGCTGTTTCATAGTGTGAAAAAGGTAAAGAACAAAGTTTCTAAGTAAAGAGTCTTCTTATAATGCATTCCCTTTTAGTCTAAAACACAATCTCTTGCCCTGAAACAGTGTTTAAGGTGAATACAAAGCTGTTTCATAGTGTGAAAAAGGTAAAGAACAGAGTTTCTAAGAAAATATTCTTCTTATAATGCATTCCCTTTTAGTCTAAACACGATCTCTTGCCCTGAAACAGTGTTTAAGGTGAATACAAAACTGTTTCATTGTGTAAAAAAGGTAAAGAACAGAGTTTCTAAGAAAAGATTCTTCTTATAATGCATTCCCTTTTAGTCTAAACACGATCTCTTGCCCTGCAACAGTGTTTAAGGTGAATACAAAGCTGTTTCATTGTGTAAAAAAGGTAAAGAACAGAGTTTCTAAGTAAAGATTCTTCTTATAATGCATTCCCTTTTAGTCTAAAACATAATCTCTTGCCCTGAAACAGTGTTTAAGGTGAATACAAAGCTGTTTCATAGTGTGAGAAAGGTAAAGAACAGAGTTTCAAAGTAGATTCTTCTTATAATACATTCCCTTTTAGTCTAAACACAATCTCTTGCCCTGCAACAGTGTTTAAGGTGAATACAAAGCTGTTTCATAGTGTGAAAATGGTAAAGAACAGAGTTTCTAAGTAAAGATTCTTCTTATAATGCATTCCCTTTTAGTCTAAAACACAATATCTTGCCCTGAAACAGTGTTTAAGGTGAATACAAAGCTGTTTCATAGTGTGAAAAAGGTAAAGAACAGTTTCAAAGTAAAGATTCTTCTTATAATACATTCCCTTTTAGTCTAAACACAATCTCTTGCCCTGCAACAGTGTTTAAGGTGAATACAAAGCTGTTTCATAGTGTGAAAAAGGTAAAGAACAGAGTTTCTAAGTAAAGATTCTTCTTATAATGCATCCGCTTTTAGTCTAAAACACAATCTATTGCCCTGAAACGGTGTTTAAGGTGAATACAAAGCTGTTTCATAGTGTGAAAAAGGTAAAGAACAGTTTCAAAGTAAAGATTCTTCTTATAATGCATTCCCTTTTAGTCTAAATCACAATCTCTTGCCCTGAAACAGTGTTTAAGGTGAATACAAAGCTGTTTCATAGTGTGAAAAAGGTAAAGAACAGAGTTTCTAAGTAAAGATTATTCCTATAATGCATTCCCTTTTAGTCTAAAATACAATCTCTTGCCCTGAAACAGTGTTTAAGGTGAATACAAAGCTGTTTCATAGTGTGAAAAAGGTAAAGAACAGAGTTTCTAAGAAAAGATTCTTCTTATAATGCATTCCCTTTTAGTCTAAACACGATCTCTTGCCCTGCAACAGTGTTTAAGGTGAATACAAAGCTGTTTCATTGTGTAAAAAAGGTAAAGAACAGAGTTTCTAAGTAAAGATTCTTCTTATAATGCATTCCCTTTTAGTCTAAACATGATCTCTTGCCCTGCAACAGTGTTTAAGGTGAATACAAAGCTGTTTCATAGTGTGAAAAAGGTAAAGAACAGAGTTTCTAAGTAAAGATTCTTCTTATAATGCATTCCCTTTTAGTCTAAAACATAATCTCTTGCCCTGAAACAGTGTTTAAGGTGAATACAAAGCTGTTTCATAGTGTGAGAAAGGTAAAGAACAGAGTTTCAAAGTAGATTCTTCTTATAATACATTCCCTTTTAGTCTAAACACAATCTCTTGCCCTGCAACAGTGTTTAAGGTGAATACAAAGCTGTTTCATAGTGTGAAAATGGTAAAGAACAGAGTTTCTAAGTAAAGATTCTTCTTATAATGCATTCCCTTTTAGTCTAAAAGACAATATCTTGCCTGAAACAGTGTTTAAGGTGAATACAAAGCTGTTTCATAGTGTGAAAAAGGTAAAGAACAGTTTCAAAGTAAAGATTCTTCTTATAATACATTCCCTTTTAGTCTAAACACAATCTCTTGCCCTGCAACAGTGTTTAAGGTGAATACAAAGCTGTTTCATAGTGTGAAAAAGGTAAAGAACAGAGTTTCTAAGTAAAGATTCTTCTTATAATGCATCCGCTTTTAGTCTAAAACACAATCTATTGCCCTGAAACGGTGTTTAAGGTGAATACAAAGCTGTTTCATTGTGTGAAAAAGGTAAAGAACAGAGTTTCAAAGTAAAGATTCTTCTTATAATGCATTCCCTTTTAGTCTAAATCACAATCTCTTGCCCTGAAACAGTGTTTAAGGTGAATACAAAGCTGTTTCATAGTGTGAAAAAGGTAAAGAACAGAGTTTCTAAGTAAAGATTATTCCTATAATGCATTCCCTTTTAGTCTAAAATACAATCTCTTGCCCAGAAACAGTGTTTAAGGTGAATACAAAGCTGTTTCATAGTGTGAAAAAGGTAAAGAACAGAGTTTCTAAGAAAAGATTCTTCTTATAATGCATTCCCTTTTAGTCTAAACACGATCTCTTGCCCTGCAACAGTGTTTAAGGTGAATACAAAGCTGTTTCATTGTGTAAAAAAGGTAAAGAACAGAGTTTCTAAGTAAAGCTTCTTCTTATAATGCATTCCCTTTTAGTCAAAAACACAATTTCTTGCCCTGCAACAGTGTTTAAGGTCAATACAAAGCTGTTTCATAGTGTGAAAAAGGTAAAGAACAAAGTTTCTAAGTAAAGAGTCTTCTTATAATGCATTCCCTTTTAGTCTAAAACACAATCTCTTGCCCTGAAACAGTGTTTAAGGTGAATACAAAGCTGTTTCATAGTGTGAAAAAGGTAAAGAACAGTTTCTAAGTAAAGATTCTTCTTATAATGCATTCCCTTTTAGTCTAAAACACAATTTCTTGCCCTGCAACAGTGTTTAAGGTCAATACAAAGCTATTTCATAGTGTGAAAAAGGTAAAGAACAAAGTTTCTAAGTAAAGAGTCTTCTTATAATGCATTCCCTTTTAGTCTAAAACACAATCTCTTGCCCTGAAACAGTGTTTAAGGTGAATATAAAGCTGTTTCATAGTGTGAAAAAGGTAAAGAACAGAGTTTCTAAATAAAGATTCTTCTTATAATGCATCCCCTTTTAGTCTAAAACATAATCTCTTGCCCTGAAACAGTGTTTAAGGTGAATACAAAGCTGTTTCATAGTGTGAGAAAGGTAAAGAACAGAGTTTCAAAGTAGATTCTTCTTATAATACATTCCCTTTTAGTCTAAACACAATCTCTTGCCCTGCAACAGTGTTTAAGGTGAATACAAAGCTGTTTCATAGTGTGAAAATGGTAAAGAACAGAGTTTCTAAGTAAAGATTCTTCTTATAATGCATTCCCTTTTAGTCTAAAACACAATATCTTGCCCTGAAACAGTGTTTAAGGTGAATACAAAGCTGTTTCATAGTGTGAAAAAGGTAAAGAACAGTTTCAAAGTAAAGATTCTTTTATAATACATTCCCTTTTAGTCTAAACACAATCTCTTGCCCTGCAACAGTGTTTAAGGTGAATACAAAGCTGTTTCATAGTGTGAAAAAGGTAAAGAACAGAGTTTCTAAGTAAAGATTCTTCTTATAATGCATCCCCTTTTAGTCTAAAACACAATCTATTGCCCGGAAACGGTGTTTAAGGTGAATACAAAGCTGTTTCATAGTGTGAAAAAGGTAAAGAACAGTTTCAAAGTAAAGATTCTTCTTATAATGCATTCCCTTTTAGTCTAAAACACAATCTCTTGCCCTGCAACAGTGTTTAAGGTGAATACAAATCTATTTCATTGTGTGAAAAAGGTAAAGAACAGAGTTTCAAAGTAAAGATTCTTCTTATAATGCATTCCCTTTTAGTCTAAATCACAATCTCTTGCCCTGAAACAGTGTTTAAGGTGAATACAAAGCTGTTTCATAGTGTGAAAAAGGTAAAGAACAGAGTTTCTAAGTAAAGATTATTCCTATAATGCATTCCCTTTTAGTCTAAAATACAATCTCTTGCCCTGAAACAGTGTTTAAGGTGAATACAAAGCTGATTCATAGTGTGAAAAAGGTAAAGAACAGAGTTTCTAAGAAAATATTCTTCTTATAATGCATTCCCTTTTAGTCTAAACACGATCTCTTGCCCTGAAACAGTGTTTAAGGTGAATACAAAACTGTTTCATTGTGTAAAAAACGTAAAGAACAGAGTTTCTAAGAAAAGATTCTTCTTATAATGCATTCCCTTTTAGTCTAAACACGATCTCTTGCCCTGCAACAGTGTTTAAGGTGAATACAAAGCTGTTTCATTGTGTAAAAAAGGTAAAGAACAGAGTTTCTAAGAAAAGATTCTTCTTATAATGCATTCCCTTTTAGTCTAAACACGATCTCTTGCCCTGCAACAGTGTTTAAGGTGAATACAAAGCTGTTTCATTGTGTAAAAAAGGTAAAGAACAGAGTTTCTAAGTAAAGATTCTTCTTATAATGCATTCCCTTTTAGTCTAAAACATAATCTCTTGCCCTGAAACAGTGTTTAAGGTGAATACAAAGCTGTTTCATAGTGTGAGAAAGGTAAAGAACAGAGTTTCAAAGTAGATTCTTCTTATAATACATTCCCTTTTAGTCTAAACACAATCTCTTGCCCTGCAACAGTGTTTAAGGTGAATACAAAGCTGTTTCATAGTGTGAAAATGGTAAAGAACAGAGTTTCTAAGTAAAGATTCTTCTTATAATGCATTCCCTTTTAGTCTAAAACACAATATCTTGCCCTGAAACAGTGTTTAAGGTGAATACAAAGCTGTTTCATAGTGTGAAAAAGGTAAAGAACAGTTTCAAAGTAAAGATTCTTCTTATAATACATTCCCTTTTAGTCTAAACACAATCTCTTGCCCTGCAACAGTGTTTAAGGTGAATACAAAGCTGTTTCATAGTGTGAAAAAGGTAAAGAACAGAGTTTCTAAGTAAAGATTCTTCTTATAATGCATCCGCTTTTAGTCTAAAACACAATCTATTGCCCTGAAACGGTGTTTAAGGTGAATACAAAGCTGTTTCATAGTGTGAAAAAGGTAAAGAACAGTTTCAAAGTAAAGATTCTTCTTATAATGCATTCCCTTTTAGTCTAAATCACAATCTCTTGCCCTGAAACAGTGTTTAAGGTGAATACAAAGCTGTTTCATAGTGTGAAAAAGGTAAAGAACAGAGTTTCTAAGTAAAGATTATTCCTATAATGCATTCCCTTTTAGTCTAAAATACAATCTCTTGCCCTGAAACAGTGTTTAAGGTGAATACAAAGCTGTTTCATAGTGTGAAAAAGGTAAAGAACAGAGTTTCTAAGAAAAGATTCTTCTTATAATGCATTCCCTTTTAGTCTAAACACGATCTCTTGCCCTGCAACAGTGTTTAAGGTGAATACAAAGCTGTTTCATTGTGTAAAAAAGGTAAAGAACAGAGTTTCTAAGTAAAGATTCTTCTTATAATGCATTCCCTTTTAGTCTAAACATGATCTCTTGCCCTGCAACAGTGTTTAAGGTGAATACAAAGCTGTTTCATAGTGTGAAAAAGGTAAAGAACAGAGTTTCTAAGTAAAGATTCTTCTTATAATGCATTCCCTTTTAGTCTAAAACATAATCTCTTGCCCTGAAACAGTGTTTAAGGTGAATACAAAGCTGTTTCATAGTGTGAGAAAGGTAAAGAACAGAGTTTCAAAGTAGATTCTTCTTATAATACATTCCCTTTTAGTCTAAACACAATCTCTTGCCCTGCAACAGTGTTTAAGGTGAATACAAAGCTGTTTCATAGTGTGAAAATGGTAAAGAACAGAGTTTCTAAGTAAAGATTCTTCTTATAATGCATTCCCTTTTAGTCTAAAAGACAATATCTTGCCTGAAACAGTGTTTAAGGTGAATACAAAGCTGTTTCATAGTGTGAAAAAGGTAAAGAACAGTTTCAAAGTAAAGATTCTTCTTATAATACATTCCCTTTTAGTCTAAACACAATCTCTTGCCCTGCAACAGTGTTTAAGGTGAATACAAAGCTGTTTCATAGTGTGAAAAAGGTAAAGAACAGAGTTTCTAAGTAAAGATTCTTCTTATAATGCATCCGCTTTTAGTCTAAAACACAATCTATTGCCCTGAAACGGTGTTTAAGGTGAATACAAAGCTGTTTCATTGTGTGAAAAAGGTAAAGAACAGAGTTTCAAAGTAAAGATTCTTCTTATAATGCATTCCCTTTTAGTCTAAATCACAATCTCTTGCCCTGAAACAGTGTTTAAGGTGAATACAAAGCTGTTTCATAGTGTGAAAAAGGTAAAGAACAGAGTTTCTAAGTAAAGATTATTCCTATAATGCATTCCCTTTTAGTCTAAAATACAATCTCTTGCCCAGAAACAGTGTTTAAGGTGAATACAAAGCTGTTTCATAGTGTGAAAAAGGTAAAGAACAGAGTTTCTAAGAAAAGATTCTTCTTATAATGCATTCCCTTTTAGTCTAAACACGATCTCTTGCCCTGCAACAGTGTTTAAGGTGAATACAAAGCTGTTTCATTGTGTAAAAAAGGTAAAGAACAGAGTTTCTAAGTAAAGCTTCTTCTTATAATGCATTCCCTTTTAGTCAAAAACACAATTTCTTGCCCTGCAACAGTGTTTAAGGTCAATACAAAGCTGTTTCATAGTGTGAAAAAGGTAAAGAACAAAGTTTCTAAGTAAAGAGTCTTCTTATAATGCATTCCCTTTTAGTCTAAAACACAATCTCTTGCCCTGAAACAGTGTTTAAGGTGAATACAAAGCTGTTTCATAGTGTGAAAAAGGTAAAGAACAGTTTCTAAGTAAAGATTCTTCTTATAATGCATTCCCTTTTAGTCTAAAACACAATTTCTTGCCCTGCAACAGTGTTTAAGGTCAATACAAAGCTATTTCATAGTGTGAAAAAGGTAAAGAACAAAGTTTCTAAGTAAAGAGTCTTCTTATAATGCATTCCCTTTTAGTCTAAAACACAATCTCTTGCCCTGAAACAGTGTTTAAGGTGAATATAAAGCTGTTTCATAGTGTGAAAAAGGTAAAGAACAGAGTTTCTAAATAAAGATTCTTCTTATAATGCATCCCCTTTTAGTCTAAAACATAATCTCTTGCCCTGAAACAGTGTTTAAGGTGAATACAAAGCTGTTTCATAGTGTGAGAAAGGTAAAGAACAGAGTTTCAAAGTAGATTCTTCTTATAATACATTCCCTTTTAGTCTAAACACAATCTCTTGCCCTGCAACAGTGTTTAAGGTGAATACAAAGCTGTTTCATAGTGTGAAAATGGTAAAGAACAGAGTTTCTAAGTAAAGATTCTTCTTATAATGCATTCCCTTTTAGTCTAAAACACAATATCTTGCCCTGAAACAGTGTTTAAGGTGAATACAAAGCTGTTTCATAGTGTGAAAAAGGTAAAGAACAGTTTCAAAGTAAAGATTCTTTTATAATACATTCCCTTTTAGTCTAAACACAATCTCTTGCCCTGCAACAGTGTTTAAGGTGAATACAAAGCTGTTTCATAGTGTGAAAAAGGTAAAGAACAGAGTTTCTAAGTAAAGATTCTTCTTATAATGCATCCCCTTTTAGTCTAAAACACAATCTATTGCCCGGAAACGGTGTTTAAGGTGAATACAAAGCTGTTTCATAGTGTGAAAAAGGTAAAGAACAGTTTCAAAGTAAAGATTCTTCTTATAATGCATTCCCTTTTAGTCTAAAACACAATCTCTTGCCCTGCAACAGTGTTTAAGGTGAATACAAATCTATTTCATTGTGTGAAAAAGGTAAAGAACAGAGTTTCAAAGTAAAGATTCTTCTTATAATGCATTCCCTTTTAGTCTAAATCACAATCTCTTGCCCTGAAACAGTGTTTAAGGTGAATACAAAGCTGTTTCATAGTGTGAAAAAGGTAAAGAACAGAGTTTCTAAGTAAAGATTATTCCTATAATGCATTCCCTTTTAGTCTAAAATACAATCTCTTGCCCTGAAACAGTGTTTAAGGTGAATACAAAGCTGATTCATAGTGTGAAAAAGGTAAAGAACAGAGTTTCTAAGAAAATATTCTTCTTATAATGCATTCCCTTTTAGTCTAAACACGATCTCTTGCCCTGAAACAGTGTTTAAGGTGAATACAAAACTGTTTCATTGTGTAAAAAACGTAAAGAACAGAGTTTCTAAGAAAAGATTCTTCTTATAATGCATTCCCTTTTAGTCTAAACACGATCTCTTGCCCTGCAACAGTGTTTAAGGTGAATACAAAGCTGTTTCATTGTGTAAAAAAGGTAAAGAACAGAGTTTCTAAGTAAAGATTCTTCTTATAATGCATTCCCTTTTAGTCTAAACACGATCTCTTGCCCTGCAACAGTGTTTAAGGTGAATACAAAGCTGTTTCATAGTGAGAAAAAGGTAAAGAACAGAGTTTCAAAGTAAAGATTCTTCTTATAATGCATTCCCTTTTAGTCGAAAACACAATTTCTTGCCCTGCAACAGTGTTTAAGGTCAATACAAAGCTGTTTCATAGTGTGAAAAAGGTAAAGAACAAAGTTTCTAAGTAAAGAGTCTTCTTATAATGCATTCCCTTTTAGTCTAAAACACAATCTCTTGCCCTGAAACAGTGTTTAAGGTGAATACAAAGCTGTTTCATAGTGTGAAAAAGGTAAAGAACAGAGTTTCTAAGAAAATATTCTTCTTATAATGCATTCCCTTTTAGTCTAAACACGATCTCTTGCCCTGAAACAGTGTTTAAGGTGAATACAAAACTGTTTCATTGTGTAAAAAAGGTAAAGAACAGAGTTTCTAAGAAAAGATTCTTCTTATAATGCATTCCCTTTTAGTCTAAACACGATCTCTTGCCCTGCAACAGTGTTTAAGGTGAATACAAAGCTGTTTCATTGTGTAAAAAAGGTAAAGAACAGAGTTTCTAAGTAAAGATTCTTCTTATAATGCATTCCCTTTTAGTCTAAAACATAATCTCTTGCCCTGAAACAGTGTTTAAGGTGAATACAAAGCTGTTTCATAGTGTGAGAAAGGTAAAGAACAGAGTTTCAAAGTAGATTCTTCTTATAATACATTCCCTTTTAGTCTAAACACAATCTCTTGCCCTGCAACAGTGTTTAAGGTGAATACAAAGCTGTTTCATAGTGTGAAAATGGTAAAGAACAGAGTTTCTAAGTAAAGATTCTTCTTATAATGCATTCCCTTTTAGTCTAAAACACAATATCTTGCCCTGAAACAGTGTTTAAGGTGAATACAAAGCTGTTTCATAGTGTGAAAAAGGTAAAGAACAGTTTCAAAGTAAAGATTCTTCTTATAATACATTCCCTTTTAGTCTAAACACAATCTCTTGCCCTGCAACAGTGTTTAAGGTGAATACAAAGCTGTTTCATAGTGTGAAAAAGGTAAAGAACAGAGTTTCTAAGTAAAGATTCTTCTTATAATGCATCCGCTTTTAGTCTAAAACACAATCTATTGCCCTGAAACGGTGTTTAAGGTGAATACAAAGCTGTTTCATAGTGTGAAAAAGGTAAAGAACAGTTTCAAAGTAAAGATTCTTCTTATAATGCATTCCCTTTTAGTCTAAATCACAATCTCTTGCCCTGAAACAGTGTTTAAGGTGAATACAAAGCTGTTTCATAGTGTGAAAAAGGTAAAGAACAGAGTTTCTAAGTAAAGATTATTCCTATAATGCATTCCCTTTTAGTCTAAAATACAATCTCTTGCCCTGAAACAGTGTTTAAGGTGAATACAAAGCTGTTTCATTGTGTAAAAAAGGTAAAGAACAGAGTTTCTAAGTAAAGATTCTTCTTATAATGCATTCCCTTTTAGTCTAAAACACAATCTCTTGCCCTGAAACAGTGTTTAAGGTAAATATAAAGCTGTTTCATAGTGTGAAAAAGGTAAAGAATAGAGTTTCTAAATAAAGATTCTTCTTATAATGCATCCCCTTTTAGTCTAAAACATAATCTCTTGCCCTGAAACAGTGTTTAAGGTGAATACAAAGCTGTTTCATAATGTGAGAAAGGTAAAGAACAGAGTTTCAAAGTAGATTCTTCTTATAATACATTCCCTTTTAGTCTAAACACAATCTCTTGCCCTGCAACAGTGTTTAAGGTGAATACAAAGCTGTTTCATAGTGTGAAAATGGTAAAGAACAGAGTTTCTAAGTAAAGATTCTTCTTATAATGCATTCCCTTTTAGTCTAAAACACAATATCTTGCCCTGAAACAGTGTTTAAGGTGAATACAAAGCTGTTTCATAGTGTGAAAAAGGTAAAGAACAGAGTTTCTAAGTAAAGATTCTTCTTATAATGCATTCCCTTTTAGTCTACACATGATCTCTTGCCCTGCAACAGTGTTTAAGGTGAATACAAAGCTGTTTCATAGTGTGAAAAAGGTAAAGAACAGAGTTTCTAAGTAAAGATTCTTCTTATAATTCATTCCCTTTTAGTCGAAAACACAATCTCTTGCCCTGAAACAGTGTTTAAGGTCAATACAAAGCTGTTTCATAGTGTGAAAAAGGTAAAGAACAAAGTTTCTAAGTAAAGAGTCTTCTTATAATGCATTCCCTTTTAGTCTAAAACACAATCTCTTGCCCTGAAACAGTGTTTAAGGTGAATACAAAGCTGTTTCATAGTGTGAAAAAGGTAAAGAACAGAGTTTCAAAGTAAAGATTCTTCTTATAATACATTCCCTTTTAGTCTAAACACAATCTCTTGCCCTGCAACAGTGTTTAAGGTGAATACAAAGTTGTTTCATAGTGTGAAAATGGTAAAGAACAGAGTTTCTAAGTAAAGATTCTTCTTATAATGCATTCCCTTTTCGTGTAAAACGCAATCTCTTGCCCTGAAACGGTGTTTAAGGTGAATACAAAGCTGTTTCATAGTGTGAAAAAGGTAAAGAACAGAGTTTCTAAGAAAATATTCTTCTTATAATGCATTCCCTTTTAGTCTAAACACGATCTCTTGCCCTGAAACAGTGTTTAAGGTGAATACAAAGCTGTTTCATAGTGTGAAAAAGGTAAAGAACAGAGTTTCTAAGTAAAGATTCTTCTTATAATGCATCCGCTTTTAGTCTAAAACACAATCTATTGCCCTGAAACGGTGTTTAAGGTGAATACAAAGCTGTTTCATAGTGTGAAAAAGGTAAAGAACAGTTTCAAAGTAAAGATTCTTCTTATAATGCATTCCCTTTTAGTCTAAATCACAATCTCTTGCCCTGAAACAGTGTTTAAGGTGAATACAAAGCTGTTTCATAGTGTGAAAAAGGTAAAGAACAGAGTTTCTAAGTAAAGATTATTCCTATAATGCATTCCCTTTTAGTCTAAAATACAATCTCTTGCCCTGAAACAGTGTTTAAGGTGAATACAAAGCTGTTTCATAGTGTGAAAAAGGTAAAGAACAGAGTTTCTAAGAAAAGATTCTTCTTATAATGCATTCCCTTTTAGTCTAAACACGATCTCTTGCCCTGCAACAGTGTTTAAGGTGAATACAAAGCTGTTTCATTGTGTAAAAAAGGTAAAGAACAGAGTTTCTAAGTAAAGATTCTTCTTATAATGCATTCCCTTTTAGTCTAAAACACAATTTCTTGCCCTGCAACAGTGTTTAAGGTCAATACAAAGCTGTTTCATAGTGTGAAAAAGGTAAAGAACAAAGTTTCTAAGTAAAGAGTCTTCTTATAATGCATTCCCTTTTAGTCTAAAACACAATCTCTTGCCCTGAAACAGTGTTTAAGGTGATTACAAAGCTGTTTCATAGTGTGAAAAAGGTAAAGAACAGAGTTTCTAAGTAAAGATTCTTCTTATAATGCATTCCCTTTTAGTCTAAAACACAATCTCTTGCCCTGAAACAGTGTTTAAGGTAAATATAAAGCTGTTTCATAGTGTGAAAAAGGTAAAGAATAGAGTTTCTAAATAAAGATTCTTCTTATAATGCATCCCCTTTTAGTCTAAAACATAATCTCTTGCCCTGAAACAGTGTTTAAGGTGAATACAAAGCTGTTTCATAATGTGAGAAAGGTAAAGAACAGAGTTTCAAAGTAGATTCTTCTTATAATACATTCCCTTTTAGTCTAAACACAATCTCTTGCCCTGCAACAGTGTTTAAGGTGAATACAAAGCTGTTTCATAGTGTGAAAATGGTAAAGAACAGAGTTTCTAAGTAAAGATTCTTCTTATAATGCATTCCCTTTTAGTCTAAAACACAATATCTTGCCCTGAAACAGTGTTTAAGGTGAATACAAAGCTGTTTCATAGTGTGAAAAAGGTAAAGAACAGAGTTTCTAAGTAAAGATTCTTCTTATAATGCATTCCCTTTTAGTCTACACATGATCTCTTGCCCTGCAACAGTGTTTAAGGTGAATACAAAGCTGTTTCATAGTGTGAAAAAGGTAAAGAACAGAGTTTCTAAGTAAAGATTCTTCTTATAATTCATTCCCTTTTAGTCGAAAACACAATCTCTTGCCCTGAAACAGTGTTTAAGGTCAATACAAAGCTGTTTCATAGTGTGAAAAAGGTAAAGAACAAAGTTTCTAAGTAAAGAGTCTTCTTATAATGCATTCCCTTTTAGTCTAAAACACAATCTCTTGCCCTGAAACAGTGTTTAAGGTGAATACAAAGCTGTTTCATAGTGTGAAAAAGGTAAAGAACAGAGTTTCAAAGTAAAGATTCTTCTTATAATACATTCCCTTTTAGTCTAAACACAATCTCTTGCCCTGCAACAGTGTTTAAGGTGAATACAAAGATGTTTCATAGTGTGAAAATGGTAAAGAACAGAGTTTCTAAGTAAAGATTCTTCTTATAATGCATTCCCTTTTCGTGTAAAACGCAATCTCTTGCCCTGAAACGGTGTTTAAGGTGAATACAAAGCTGTTTCATAGTGTGAAAAAGGTAAAGAACAGAGTTTCTAAGAAAATATTCTTCTTATAATGCATTCCCTTTTAGTCTAAACACGATCTCTTGCCCTGAAACAGTGTTTAAGGTGAATACAAAACTGTTTCATTGTGTAAAAAAGGTAAAGAACAGAGTTTCTAAGAAAAGATTCTTCTTATAATGCATTCCCTTTTAGTCTAAACACGATCTCTTGCCCTGCAACAGTGTTTAAGGTGAATACAAAGCTGTTTCATTGTGTAAAAAAGGTAAAGAACAGAGTTTCTAAGTAAAGATTCTTCTTATAATGCATTCCCTTTTAGTCTAAACACGATCTCTTGCCCTGCAACAGTGTTTAAGGTGAATACAAAGCTGTTTCATAGTGTGAAAAAGGTAAAGAACAGAGTTTCTAAGTAAAGATTCTTCTTATAATGCATTCCCTTTTAGTCTAAAACATAATCTCTTGCCCAGAAACAGTGTTTAAGGTGAATACAAAGCTGTTTCATAGTGTGAGAAAGGTAAAGAACAGAGTTTCAAAGTAGATTCTTCTTATAATACATTCCCTTTTAGTCTAAACACAATCTCTTGCCCTGCAACAGTGTTTAAGGTGAATACAAAGCTGTTTCATAGTGTGAAAATGGTAAAGAACAGAGTTTCTAAGTAAAGATTCTTCTTATAATGCATTCCCTTTTAGTCTAAAACACAATATCTTGCCCTGAAACAGTGTTTAAGGTGAATACAAAGCTGTTTCATAGTGTGAAAAAGGTAAAGAACAGTTTCAAAGTAAAGATTCTTCTTATAATACATTCCCTTTTAGTCTAAACACAATCTCTTGCCCTGCAACAGTGTTTAAGGTGAATACAAAGCTGTTTCATAGTGTGAAAAAGGTAAAGAACAGAGTTTCTAAGTAAAGATTCTTCTTATAATGCATCCGCTTTTAGTCTAAAACACAATCTATTGCCCTGAAACGGTGTTTAAGGTGAATACAAAGCTGTTTCATAGTGTGAAAAAGGTAAAGAACAGTTTCAAAGTAAAGATTCTTCTTATAATGCATTCCCTATTAGTCTAAATCACAATCTCTTGCCCTGAAACAGTGTTTAAGGTGAATACAAAGCTGTTTCATAGTGTGAAAAAGGTAAAGAACAGAGTTTCTAAGTAAAGATTATTCCTATAATGCATTCCCTTTTAGTCTAAAATACAATCTCTTGCCCTGAAACAGTGTTTAAGGTGAATACAAAGCTGTTTCATAGTGTGAAAAAGGTAAAGAACAGAGTTTCTAAGAAAAGATTCTTCTTATAATGCATTCCCTTTTAGTCTAAACACGATCTCTTGCCCTGCAACAGTGTTTAAGGTGAATACAAAGCTGTTTCATTGTGTAAAAAAGGTAAAGAACAGAGTTTCTAAGTAAAGATTCTTCTTATAATGCATTCCCTTTTAGTCTAAAACACAATTTCTTGCCCTGCAACAGTGTTTAAGGTCAATACAAAGCTGTTTCATAGTGTGAAAAAGGTAAAGAACAAAGTTTCTAAGTAAAGAGTCTTCTTATAATGCATTCCCTTTTAGTCTAAAACACAATCTCTTGCCCTGAAACAGTGTTTAAGGTGATTACAAAGCTGTTTCATAGTGTGAAAAAGGTAAAGAACAGAGTTTCTAAGTAAAGATTCTTCTTATAATTCATTCCCTTTTAGTCGAAAACACAATCTCTTGCCCTGAAACAGTGTTTAAGGTCAATACAAAGCTGTTTCATAGTGTGAAAAAGGTAAAGAACAAAGTTTCTAAGTAAAGAGTCTTCTTATAATGCATTCCCTTTTAGTCTAAAACACAATCTCTTGCCCTGAAACAGTGTTTAAGGTGAATACAAAGCTGTTTCATAGTGTGAAAAAGGTAAAGAACAGAGTTTCAAAGTAAAGATTCTTCTTATAATACATTCCCTTTTAGTCTAAACACAATCTCTTGCCCTGCAACAGTGTTTAAGGTGAATACAAAGTTGTTTCATAGTGTGAAAATGGTAAAGAACAGAGTTTCTAAGTAAAGATTCTTCTTATAATGCATTCCCTTTTCGTGTAAAACGCAATCTCTTGCCCTGAAACGGTGTTTAAGGTGAATACAAAGCTGTTTCATAGTGTGAAAAAGGTAAAGAACAGAGTTTCTAAGAAAATATTCTTCTTATAATGCATTCCCTTTTAGTCTAAACACGATCTCTTGCCCTGAAACAGTGTTTAAGGTGAATACAAAGCTGTTTCATAGTGTGAAAAAGGTAAAGAACAGAGTTTCTAAGTAAAGATTCTTCTTATAATGCATCCGCTTTTAGTCTAAAACACAATCTATTGCCCTGAAACGGTGTTTAAGGTGAATACAAAGCTGTTTCATAGTGTGAAAAAGGTAAAGAACAGTTTCAAAGTAAAGATTCTTCTTATAATGCATTCCCTTTTAGTCTAAATCACAATCTCTTGCCCTGAAACAGTGTTTAAGGTGAATACAAAGCTGTTTCATAGTGTGAAAAAGGTAAAGAACAGAGTTTCTAAGTAAAGATTATTCCTATAATGCATTCCCTTTTAGTCTAAAATACAATCTCTTGCCCTGAAACAGTGTTTAAGGTGAATACAAAGCTGTTTCATAGTGTGAAAAAGGTAAAGAACAGAGTTTCTAAGAAAAGATTCTTCTTATAATGCATTCCCTTTTAGTCTAAACACGATCTCTTGCCCTGCAACAGTGTTTAAGGTGAATACAAAGCTGTTTCATTGTGTAAAAAAGGTAAAGAACAGAGTTTCTAAGTAAAGATTCTTCTTATAATGCATTCCCTTTTAGTCTAAAACACAATTTCTTGCCCTGCAACAGTGTTTAAGGTCAATACAAAGCTGTTTCATAGTGTGAAAAAGGTAAAGAACAAAGTTTCTAAGTAAAGAGTCTTCTTATAATGCATTCCCTTTTAGTCTAAAACACAATCTCTTGCCCTGAAACAGTGTTTAAGGTGATTACAAAGCTGTTTCATAGTGTGAAAAAGGTAAAGAACAGAGTTTCTAAGTAAAGATTCTTCTTATAATGCATTCCCTTTTAGTCTAAAACACAATCTCTTGCCCTGAAACAGTGTTTAAGGTAAATATAAAGCTGTTTCATAGTGTGAAAAAGGTAAAGAATAGAGTTTCTAAATAAAGATTCTTCTTATAATGCATCCCCTTTTAGTCTAAAACATAATCTCTTGCCCTGAAACAGTGTTTAAGGTGAATACAAAGCTGTTTCATAATGTGAGAAAGGTAAAGAACAGAGTTTCAAAGTAGATTCTTCTTATA
This sequence comes from Electrophorus electricus, assembly GCF_041902795.1. Taxonomy (NCBI): domain Eukaryota; kingdom Metazoa; phylum Chordata; class Actinopteri; order Gymnotiformes; family Gymnotidae; genus Electrophorus; species Electrophorus electricus. The sequence continues at coordinate 16,793,241 of NC_137508.1, read as the reverse complement.
ATACATTCCCTTTTAGTCTAAACACAATCTCTTGCCCTGCAACAGTGTTTAAGGTGAATACAAAGCTGTTTCATAGTGTGAAAATGGTAAAGAACAGAGTTTCTAAGTAAAGATTCTTCTTATAATGCATTCCCTTTTAGTCTAAAACACAATATCTTGCCCTGAAACAGTGTTTAAGGTGAATACAAAGCTGTTTCATAGTGTGAAAAAGGTAAAGAACAGAGTTTCTAAGTAAAGATTCTTCTTATAATGCATTCCCTTTTAGTCTACACATGATCTCTTGCCCTGCAACAGTGTTTAAGGTGAATACAAAGCTGTTTCATAGTGTGAAAAAGGTAAAGAACAGAGTTTCTAAGTAAAGATTCTTCTTATAATTCATTCCCTTTTAGTCGAAAACACAATCTCTTGCCCTGAAACAGTGTTTAAGGTCAATACAAAGCTGTTTCATAGTGTGAAAAAGGTAAAGAACAAAGTTTCTAAGTAAAGAGTCTTCTTATAATGCATTCCCTTTTAGTCTAAAACACAATCTCTTGCCCTGAAACAGTGTTTAAGGTGAATACAAAGCTGTTTCATAGTGTGAAAAAGGTAAAGAACAGAGTTTCAAAGTAAAGATTCTTCTTATAATACATTCCCTTTTAGTCTAAACACAATCTCTTGCCCTGCAACAGTGTTTAAGGTGAATACAAAGATGTTTCATAGTGTGAAAATGGTAAAGAACAGAGTTTCTAAGTAAAGATTCTTCTTATAATGCATTCCCTTTTCGTGTAAAACGCAATCTCTTGCCCTGAAACGGTGTTTAAGGTGAATACAAAGCTGTTTCATAGTGTGAAAAAGGTAAAGAACAGAGTTTCTAAGAAAATATTCTTCTTATAATGCATTCCCTTTTAGTCTAAACACGATCTCTTGCCCTGAAACAGTGTTTAAGGTGAATACAAAACTGTTTCATTGTGTAAAAAAGGTAAAGAACAGAGTTTCTAAGAAAAGATTCTTCTTATAATGCATTCCCTTTTAGTCTAAACACGATCTCTTGCCCTGCAACAGTGTTTAAGGTGAATACAAAGCTGTTTCATTGTGTAAAAAAGGTAAAGAACAGAGTTTCTAAGTAAAGATTCTTCTTATAATGCATTCCCTTTTAGTCTAAACACGATCTCTTGCCCTGCAACAGTGTTTAAGGTGAATACAAAGCTGTTTCATAGTGTGAAAAAGGTAAAGAACAGAGTTTCTAAGTAAAGATTCTTCTTATAATGCATTCCCTTTTAGTCTAAAACATAATCTCTTGCCCAGAAACAGTGTTTAAGGTGAATACAAAGCTGTTTCATAGTGTGAGAAAGGTAAAGAACAGAGTTTCAAAGTAGATTCTTCTTATAATACATTCCCTTTTAGTCTAAACACAATCTCTTGCCCTGCAACAGTGTTTAAGGTGAATACAAAGCTGTTTCATAGTGTGAAAATGGTAAAGAACAGAGTTTCTAAGTAAAGATTCTTCTTATAATGCATTCCCTTTTAGTCTAAAACACAATATCTTGCCCTGAAACAGTGTTTAAGGTGAATACAAAGCTGTTTCATAGTGTGAAAAAGGTAAAGAACAGTTTCAAAGTAAAGATTCTTCTTATAATACATTCCCTTTTAGTCTAAACACAATCTCTTGCCCTGCAACAGTGTTTAAGGTGAATACAAAGCTGTTTCATAGTGTGAAAAAGGTAAAGAACAGAGTTTCTAAGTAAAGATTCTTCTTATAATGCATCCGCTTTTAGTCTAAAACACAATCTATTGCCCTGAAACGGTGTTTAAGGTGAATACAAAGCTGTTTCATAGTGTGAAAAAGGTAAAGAACAGTTTCAAAGTAAAGATTCTTCTTATAATGCATTCCCTATTAGTCTAAATCACAATCTCTTGCCCTGAAACAGTGTTTAAGGTGAATACAAAGCTGTTTCATAGTGTGAAAAAGGTAAAGAACAGAGTTTCTAAGTAAAGATTATTCCTATAATGCATTCCCTTTTAGTCTAAAATACAATCTCTTGCCCTGAAACAGTGTTTAAGGTGAATACAAAGCTGTTTCATAGTGTGAAAAAGGTAAAGAACAGAGTTTCTAAGAAAAGATTCTTCTTATAATGCATTCCCTTTTAGTCTAAACACGATCTCTTGCCCTGCAACAGTGTTTAAGGTGAATACAAAGCTGTTTCATTGTGTAAAAAAGGTAAAGAACAGAGTTTCTAAGTAAAGATTCTTCTTATAATGCATTCCCTTTTAGTCTAAAACACAATTTCTTGCCCTGCAACAGTGTTTAAGGTCAATACAAAGCTGTTTCATAGTGTGAAAAAGGTAAAGAACAAAGTTTCTAAGTAAAGAGTCTTCTTATAATGCATTCCCTTTTAGTCTAAAACACAATCTCTTGCCCTGAAACAGTGTTTAAGGTGATTACAAAGCTGTTTCATAGTGTGAAAAAGGTAACGAACAGAGTTTCTAAGTAAAGATTCTTCTTATAATGCATTCCCTTTTAGTCTAAAACACAATTTCTTGCCCTGCAACAGTGTTTAAGGTCAATACAAAGCTGTTTCATAGTGTGAAAAAGGTAAAGAACAAAGTTTCTAAGTAAAGAGTCTTCTTATAATGCATTCCCTTTTAGTCTAAAACACAATCTCTTGCCCTGAAACAGTGTTTAAGGTGAATATAAAGCTGTTTCATAGTGTGAAAAAGGTAAAGAACAGAGTTTCTAAATAAAGATTCTTCTTATAATGCATCCCCTTTTAGTCTAAAACATAATCTCTTGCCCTGAAACAGTGTTTAAGGTGAATACAAAGCTGTTTCATAATGTGAGAAAGGTAAAGAACAGAGTTTCAAAGTAGATTCTTCTTATAATACATTCCCTTTTAGTCTAAACACAATCTCTTGCCCTGCAACAGTGTTTAAGGTGAATACAAAGCTGTTTCATAGTGTGAAAATGGTAAAGAACAGAGTTTCTAAGTAAAGATTCTTCTTATAATGCATTCCCTTTTAGTCTAAAACACAATATCTTGCCCTGAAACAGTGTTTAAGGTGAATACAAAGCTGTTTCATAGTGTGAAAAAGGTAAAGAACAGAGTTTCTAAGTAAAGATTCTTCTTATAATGCATTCCCTTTTAGTCTACACATGATCTCTTGCCCTGCAACAGTGTTTAAGGTGAATACAAAGCTGTTTCATAGTGTGAAAAAGGTAAAGAACAGAGTTTCTAAGTAAAGATTCTTCTTATAATTCATTCCCTTTTAGTCGAAAACACAATCTCTTGCCCTGAAACAGTGTTTAAGGTCAATACAAAACTGTTTCATAGTGTGAAAAAGGTAAAGAACAAAGTTTCTAAGTAAAGAGTCTTCTTATAATGCATTCCCTTTTAGTCTAAAACACAATCTCTTGCCCTGAAACAGTGTTTAAGGTGAATACAAAGCTGTTTCATAGTGTGAAAAAGGTAAAGAACAGAGTTTCAAAGTAAAGATTCTTCTTATAATACATTCCCTTTTAGTCTAAACACAATCTCTTGCCCTGCAACAGTGTTTAAGGTGAATACAAAGATGTTTCATAGTGTGAAAATGGTAAAGAACAGAGTTTCTAAGTAAAGATTCTTCTTATAATGCATTCCCTTTTCGTGTAAAACGCAATCTCTTGCCCTGAAACGGTGTTTAAGGTGAATACAAAGCTGTTTCATAGTGTGAAAAAGGTAAAGAACAGTTTCAAAGTAAAGATTCTTCTTATAATACATTCCCTTTTAGTCTAAACACAATCTCTTGCCCTGCAACAGTGTTTAAGGTGAATACAAAGCTGTTTCATAGTGTGAAAAAGGTAAAGAACAGAGTTTCTAAGTAAAGATTCTTCTTATAATGCATCCCCTTTTAGTCTAAAACACAATCTATTGCCCTGAAACGGTGTTTAAGGTGAATACAAAGCTGTTTCATAGTGTGAAAAAGGTAAAGAACAGTTTCAAAGTAAAGATTCTTCTTATAATGCATTCCCTTTTAATCTAAAACACAATCTCTTGCCCTGCAACAGTGTTTAAGGTGAATACAAATCTATTTCATTGTGTGAAAAAGGTAAAGAACAGAGTTTCAAAGTAAAGATTCTTCTTATAATGCATTCCCTTTTAGTCTAAATCACAATCTCTTGCCCTGAAACAGTGTTTAAGGTGAATACAAAGCTGTTTCATAGTGTGAAAAAGGTAAAGAACAGAGTTTCTAAGTAAAGATTATTCCTATAATGCATTCCCTTTTAGTCTAAAATACAATCTCTTGCCCTGAAACAGTGTTTAAGGTGAATACAAAGCTGATTCATAGTGTGAAAAAGGTAAAGAACAGAGTTTCTAAGAAAATATTCTTCTTATAATGCATTCCCTTTTAGTCTAAACACGATCTCTTGCCCTGCAACAGTGTTTAAGGTGAATACAAAGCTGTTTCATTGTGTAAAAAAGGTAAAGAACAGAGTTTCTAAGTAAAGATTCTTCTTATAATGCATTCCCTTTTAGTCTAAACACGATCTCTTGCCCTGCAACAGTGTTTAAGGTGAATACAAAGCTGTTTCATAGTGAGAAAAAGGTAAAGAACAGAGTTTCTAAGTAAAGATTCTTCTTATAATGCATTCCCTTTTAGTCGAAAACACAATTTCTTGCCCTGCAACAGTGTTTAAGGTCAATACAAAGCTGTTTCATAGTGTGAAAAAGGTAAAGAACAAAGTTTCTAAGTAAAGAGTCTTCTTATAATGCATTCCCTTTTAGTCTAAAACACAATCTCTTGCCCTGAAACAGTGTTTAAGGTGAATACAAAGCTGTTTCATAGTGTGAAAAAGGTAAAGAACAGTTTCTAAATAAAGATTCTTCTTATAATGCATCCCCTTTTAGTCTAAAACATAATCTCTTGCCCTGAAACAGTGTTTAAGGTGAATACAAAGCTGTTTCATAGTGTGAGAAAGGTAAAGAACAGAGTTTCAAAGTAGATTCTTCTTATAATACATTCCCTTTTAGTCTAAACACAATCTCTTGCCCTGCAACAGTGTTTAAGGTGAATACAAAGCTGTTTCATAGTGTGAAAATGGTAAAGAACAGAGTTTCTAAGTAAAGATTCTTCTTATAATGCATTCCCTTTTAGTCGAAAACACAATATCTTGCCCTGAAACAGTGTTTAAGGTGAATACAAAGCTGTTTCATAGTGTGAAAAAGGTAAAGAACAGTTTCAAAGTAAAGATTCTTCTTATAATACATTCCCTTTTAGTCTAAACACAATCTCTTGCCCTGCAACAGTGTTTAAGGTGAATACAAAGCTGTTTCATAGTGTGAAAAAGGTAAAGAACAGAGTTTCTAAGTAAAGATTCTTCTTATAATGCATTCCCTTTTAGTCTAAAACACAATCTATTGCCCTGAAACGGTGTTTAAGGTGAATACAAAGCTGTTTCATAGTGTGAAAAAGGTAAAGAACAGTTTCAAAGTAAAGATTCTTCTTATAATGCATTCCCTTTTAGTCTAAAACACAATCTCTTGCCCTGCAACAGTGTTTAAGGTGAATACAAATCTATTTCATTGTGTGAAAAAGGTAAAGAACAGAGTTTCAAAGTAAAGATTCTTCTTATAATGCATTCCCTTTTAGTCTAAATCACAATCTCTTGCCCTGAAACAGTGTTTAAGGTGAATACAAAGCTGTTTCATAGTGTGAAAAAGGTAAAGAACAGAGTTTCTAAGTAAAGATTATTCCTATAATGCATTCCCTTTTAGTCTAAAATACAATCTCTTGCCCTGAAACAGTGTTTAAGGTGAATACAAAGCTGTTTCATAGTGTGAAAAAGGTAAAGAACAGAGTTTCTAAGAAAATATTCTTCTTATAATGCATTCCCTTTTAGTCTAAACACGATCTCTTGCCCTGAAACAGTGTTTAAGGTGAATACAAAACTGTTTCCTTGTGTAAAAAAGGTAAAGAACAGAGTTTCTAAGAAAAGATTCTTCTTATAATGCATTCCCTTTTAGTCTAAACACGATCTCTTGCCCTGCAACAGTGTTTAAGGTGAATACAAAGCTGTTTCATTGTGTAAAAAAGGTAAAGAACAGAGTTTCTAAGTAAAGATTCTTCTTATAATGCATTCCCTTTTAGTCTAAACACGATCTCTTGCCCTGCAACAGTGTTTAAGGTGAATACAAAGCTGTTTCATAGTGTGAAAAAGGTAAAGAACAGAGTTTCTAAGTAAAGATTCTTCTTATAATGCATTCCCTTTTAGTCTAAAACATAATCTCTTGCCCTGAAACAGTGTTTAAGGTGAATACAAAGCTGTTTCATAGTGTGAGAAAGGTAAAGAACAGAGTTTCAAAGTAGATTCTTCTTATAATGCATTCCCTTTTAGTCTAAACACGATCTCTTGCCCTGCAACAGTGTTTAAGGTGAATACAAAGCTGTTTCATAGTGTGAAAAAGGTAAAGAACAGTTTCAAAGTAAAGATTCTTCTTATAATACATTCCCTTTTAGTCTAAACACAATCTCTTGCCCTGCAACAGTGTTTAAGGTGAATACAAAGCTGTTTCATAGTGTGAAAAAGGTAAAGAACAGAGTTTCTAAGTAAAGATTATTCCTATAATGCATTCCCTTTTAGTCTAAAATACAATCTCTTGCCCTGAAACAGTGTTTAAGGTGAATACAAAGCTGATTCATAGTGTGAAAAAGGTAAAGAACAGAGTTTCTAAGAAAATATTCTTCTTATAATGCATTCCCTTTTAGTCTAAACACGATCTCTTGCCCTGAAACAGTGTTTAAGGTGAATACAAAACTGTTTCATTGTGTAAAAAAGGTAAAGAACAGAGTTTCTAAGAAAAGATTCTTCTTATAATGCATTCCCTTTTAGTCTAAACACGATCTCTTGCCCTGCAACAGTGTTTAAGGTGAATACAAAGCTGTTTCATTGTGTAAAAAAGGTAAAGAACAGAGTTTCTAAGTAAAGATTCTTCTTATAATGCATTCCCTTTTAGTCTAAACACGATCTCTTGCCCTGCAACAGTGTTTAAGGTGAATACAAAGCTGTTTCATAGTGAGAAAAAGGTAAAGAACAGAGTTTCTAAGTAAAGATTCTTCTTATAATGCATTCCCTTTTAGTCGAAAACACAATTTCTTGCCCTGCAACAGTGTTTAAGGTGAATACAAAGCTGTTTCATAGTGTGAAAATGGTAAAGAACAGAGTTTCTAAGTAAAGATTCTTCTTATAATGCATTCCCTTTTCGTGTAAAACGCAATCTCTTGCCCTGAAACGCTGTTTAAGGTGAATACAAAGCTGTTTCATAGTGTGAAAAAGGTAAAGAACAGTTTCAAAGTAAAGATTCTTCTTATAATACATTCCCTTTTAGTCTAAACACAATCTCTTGCCCTGCAACAGTGTTTAAGGTGAATACAAAGCTGTTTCATAGTGTGAAAAAGGTAAAGAACAGAGTTTCTAAGTAAAGATTCTTCTTATAATGCATTCCCTTTTAGTCTAAAACACAATTTCTTGCCCTGCAACAGTGTTTACAGTGAATACAAAGCTGTTTCATAGTGTGAAAAAGGTAAAGAACAGTTTCTAAGTAAAGAGTCTTCTTATAATGCATTCCCTTTTAGTCTAAACACGATCTCTTGCCCTGCAACAGTGTTTAAGGTGAATACAAAGCTGTTTCATATTGTGAAAAAGGTAAAGAACAGAGTTTCTAAGTAAAGATTCTTCTTATAATTCATTCCCTTTTAGTCTAAACACGATCTCTTGCCCTGCAACAGTGTTTAAGGTGAATACAAAGCTGTTTCATAGTGTGAAAAAGGTAAAGAACAGAGTTTCTAAGTAAAGATTCTTCTTATAATTCATTCCCTTTTAGTCAAAAACACAATCTCTTGCCCTGAAACAGTGTTTACGGTCAATACAAAGCTGTTTCATAGTGTGAAAAAGGTAAAGAACAGAGTTTCTAAGTAAAGATTCTTCTTATAATGCATTCCCTTTTCGTGTAAAACGCAATCTCTTGCCCTGAAACGGTGTTTAAGGTGAATACAAAGCTGTTTCATAGTGTGAAAAAGGTAAAGAACAGTTTCAAAGTAAAGATTCTTCTTATAATACATTCCCTTTTAGTCTAAACACAATCTCTTGCCCTGCAACAGTGTTTAAGGTGAATACAAAGCTGTTTCATAGTGTGAAAAAGGTAAAGAACAGAGTTTCTAAGTAAAGATTATTCCTATAATGCATTCCCTTTTAGTCTAAAATACAATCTCTTGCCCTGAAACAGTGTTTAAGGTGAATACAAAGCTGATTCATAGTGTGAAAAAGGTAAAGAACAGAGTTTCTAAGAAAATATTCTTCTTATAATGCATTCCCTTTTAGTCTAAACACGATCTCTTGCCCTGAAACAGTGTTTAAGGTGAATACAAAACTGTTTCATTGTGTAAAAAAGGTAAAGAACAGAGTTTCTAAGAAAAGATTCTTCTTATAATGCATTCCCTTTTAGTCTAAACACGATCTCTTGCCCTGCAACAGTGTTTAAGGTGAATACAAAGCTGTTTCATTGTGTAAAAAAGGTAAAGAACAGAGTTTCTAAGTAAAGATTCTTCTTATAATGCATTCCCTTTTAGTCTAAACACGATCTCTTGCCCTGCAACAGTGTTTAAGGTGAATACAAAGCTGTTTCATAGTGAGAAAAAGGTAAAGAACAGAGTTTCAAAGTAAAGATTCTTCTTATAATGCATTCCCTTTTAGTCGAAAACACAATTTCTTGCCCTGCAACAGTGTTTAAGGTCAATACAAAGCTGTTTCATAGTGTGAAAAAGGTAAAGAACAAAGTTTCTAAGTAAAGAGTCTTCTTATAATGCATTCCCTTTTAGTCTAAAACACAATCTCTTGCCCTGAAACAGTGTTTAAGGTGAATACAAAGCTGTTTCATAGTGTGAAAAAGGTAAAGAACAGAGTTTCTAAGAAAATATTCTTCTTATAATGCATTCCCTTTTAGTCTAAACACGATCTCTTGCCCTGAAACAGTGTTTAAGGTGAATACAAAACTGTTTCATTGTGTAAAAAAGGTAAAGAACAGAGTTTCTAAGAAAAGATTCTTCTTATAATGCATTCCCTTTTAGTCTAAACACGATCTCTTGCCCTGCAACAGTGTTTAAGGTGAATACAAAGCTGTTTCATTGTGTAAAAAAGTTAAAGAACAGAGTTTCTAAGTAAAGATTCTTCTTATAATGCATTCCCTTTTAGTCTAAACACGATCTCTTGCCCTGCAACAGTGTTTAAGGTGAATACAAAGCTGTTTCATAGTGTGAAAAAGGTAAAGAACAGAGTTTCTAAGTAAAGATTCTTCTTATAATGCATTCCCTTTTAGTCTAAAACATAATCTCTTGCCCTGAAACAGTGTTTAAGGTGAATACAAAGCTGTTTCATAGTGTGAGAAAGGTAAAGAACAGAGTTTCAAAGTAGATTCTTCTTATAATACATTCCCTTTTAGTCTAAACACAATCTCTTGCCCTGCAACAGTGTTTAAGGTGAATACAAAGCTGTTTCATAGTGTGAAAATGGTAAAGAACAGAGTTTCTAAGTAAAGATTCTTCTTATAATGCATTCCCTTTTAGTCTAAAACACAATATCTTGCCCTGAAACAGTGTTTAAGGTGAATACAAAGCTGTTTCATAGTGTGAAAAAGGTAAAGAACAGTTTCAAAGTAAAGATTCTTCTTATAATACATTCCCTTTTAGTCTAAACACAATCTCTTGCCCTGCAACAGTGTTTAAGGTGAATACAAAGCTGTTTCATAGTGTGAAAAAGGTAAAGAACAGAGTTTCTAAGTAAAGATTCTTCTTATAATGCATCCGCTTTTAGTCTAAAACACAATCTATTGCCCTGAAACGGTGTTTAAGGTGAATACAAAGCTGTTTCATAGTGTGAAAAAGGTAAAGAACAGTTTCAAAGTAAAGATTCTTCTTATAATGCATTCCCTTTTAGTCTAAATCACAATCTCTTGCCCTGAAACAGTGTTTAAGGTGAATACAAAGCTGTTTCATAGTGTGAAAAAGGTAAAGAACAGAGTTTCTAAGTAAAGATTATTCCTATAATGCATTCCCTTTTAGTCTAAAATACAATCTCTTGCCCTGAAACAGTGTTTAAGGTGAATACAAAGCTGTTTCATAGTGTGAAAAAGGTAAAGAACAGAGTTTCTAAGAAAAGATTCTTCTTATAATGCATTCCCTTTTAGTCTAAACACGATCTCTTGCCCTGCAACAGTGTTTAAGGTGAATACAAAGCTGTTTCATTGTGTAAAAAAGGTAAAGAACAGAGTTTCTAAGTAAAGATTCTTCTTATAATGCATTCCCTTTTAGTCTAAAACACAATTTCTTGCCCTGCAACAGTGTTTAAGGTCAATACAAAGCTGTTTCATAGTGTGAAAAAGGTAAAGAACAAAGTTTCTAAGTAAAGAGTCTTCTTATAATGCATTCCCTTTTAGTCTAAAACACAATCTCTTGCCCTGAAACAGTGTTTAAGGTGATTACAAAGCTGTTTCATAGTGTGAAAAAGGTAAAGAACAGAGTTTCTAAGTAAAGATTCTTCTTATAATGCATTCCCTTTTAGTCTAAAACACAATCTCTTGCCCTGAAACAGTGTTTAAGGTAAATATAAAGCTGTTTCATAGTGTGAAAAAGGTAAAGAACAGAGTTTCTAAATAAAGATTCTTCTTATAATGCATCCCCTTTTAGTCTAAAACATAATCTCTTGCCCTGAAACAGTGTTTAAGGTGAATACAAAGCTGTTTCATAATGTGAGAAAGGTAAAGAACAGAGTTTCAAAGTAGATTCTTCTTATAATACATTCCCTTTTAGTCTAAACACAATCTCTTGCCCTGCAACAGTGTTTAAGGTGAATACAAAGCTGTTTCATAGTGTGAAAATGGTAAAGAACAGAGTTTCTAAGTAAAGATTCTTCTTATAATGCATTCCCTTTTAGTCTAAAACACAATATCTTGCCCTGAAACAGTGTTTAAGGTGAATACAAAGCTGTTTCATAGTGTGAAAAAGGTAAAGAACAGAGTTTCTAAGTAAAGATTCTTCTTATAATGCATTCCCTTTTAGTCTACACATGATCTCTTGCCCTGCAACAGTGTTTAAGGTGAATACAAAGCTGTTTCATAGTGTGAAAAAGGTAAAGAACAGAGTTTCTAAGTAAAGATTCTTCTTATAATTCATTCCCTTTTAGTCGAAAACACAATCTCTTGCCCTGAAACAGTGTTTAAGGTCAATACAAAGCTGTTTCATAGTGTGAAAAAGGTAAAGAACAAAGTTTCTAAGTAAAGAGTCTTCTTATAATGCATTCCCTTTTAGTCTAAAACACAATCTCTTGCCCTGAAACAGTGTTTAAGGTGAATACAAAGCTGTTTCATAGTGTGAAAAAGGTAAAGAACAGAGTTTCAAAGTAAAGATTCTTCTTATAATACATTCCCTTTTAGTCTAAACACAATCTCTTGCCCTGCAACAGTGTTTAAGGTGAATACAAAGATGTTTCATAGTGTGAAAATGGTAAAGAACAGAGTTTCTAAGTAAAGATTCTTCTTATAATGCATTCCGTTTTCGTGTAAAACGCAATCTCTTGCCCTGAAACGGTGTTTAAGGTGAATACAAAGCTGTTTCATAGTGTGAAAAAGGTAAAGAACAGAGTTTCTAAGAAAATATTCTTCTTATAATGCATTCCCTTTTAGTCTAAACACGATCTCTTGCCCTGAAACAGTGTTTAAGGTGAATACAAAACTGTTTCATTGTGTAAAAAAGGTAAAGAACAGAGTTTCTAAGAAAAGATTCTTCTTATAATGCATTCCCTTTTAGTCTAAACACGATCTCTTGCCCTGCAACAGTGTTTAAGGTGAATACAAAGCTGTTTCATTGTGTAAAAAAGGTAAAGAACAGAGTTTCTAAGTAAAGATTCTTCTTATAATGCATTCCCTTTTAGTCTAAACACGATCTCTTGCCCTGCAACAGTGTTTAAGGTGAATACAAAGCTGTTTCATAGTGTGAAAAAGGTAAAGAACAGAGTTTCTAAGTAAAGATTCTTCTTATAATGCATTCCCTTTTAGTCTAAAACATAATCTCTTGCCCTGAAACAGTGTTTAAGGTGAATACAAAGCTGTTTCATAGTGTGAGAAAGGTAAAGAACAGAGTTTCAAAGTAGATTCTTCTTATAATACATTCCCTTTTAGTCTAAACACAATCTCTTGCCCTGCAACAGTGTTTAAGGTGAATACAAAGCTGTTTCATAGTGTGAAAATGGTAAAGAACAGAGTTTCTAAGTAAAGATTCTTCTTATAATGCATTCCCTTTTAGTCTAAAACACAATATCTTGCCCTGAAACAGTGTTTAAGGTGAATACAAAGCTGTTTCATAGTGTGAAAAAGGTAAAGAACAGTTTCAAAGTAAAGATTCTTCTTATAATACATTCCCTTTTAGTCTAAACACAATCTCTTGCCCTGCAACAGTGTTTAAGGTGAATACAAAGCTGTTTCATAGTGTGAAAAAGGTAAAGAACAGAGTTTCTAAGTAAAGATTCTTCTTATAATGCATCCGCTTTTAGTCTAAAACACAATCTATTGCCCTGAAACGGTGTTTAAGGTGAATACAAAGCTGTTTCATAGTGTGAAAAAGGTAAAGAACAGTTTCAAAGTAAAGATTCTTCTTATAATGCATTCCCTTTTAGTCTAAATCACAATCTCTTGCCCTGAAACAGTGTTTAAGGTGAATACAAAGCTGTTTCATAGTGTGAAAAAGGTAAAGAACAGAGTTTCTAAGTAAAGATTATTCCTATAATGCATTCCCTTTTAGTCTAAAATACAATCTCTTGCCCTGAAACAGTGTTTAAGGTGAATACAAAGCTGTTTCATAGTGTGAAAAAGGTAAAGAACAGAGTTTCTAAGAAAAGATTCTTCTTATAATGCATTCCCTTTTAGTCTAAACACGATCTCTTGCCCTGCAACAGTGTTTAAGGTGAATACAAAGCTGTTTCATTGTGTAAAAAAGGTAAAGAACAGAGTTTCTAAGTAAAGATTCTTCTTATAATGCATTCCCTTTTAGTCTAAAACACAATTTCTTGCCCTGCAACAGTGTTTAAGGTCAATACAAAGCTGTTTCATAGTGTGAAAAAGGTAAAGAACAAAGTTTCTAAGTAAAGAGTCTTCTTATAATGCATTCCCTTTTAGTCTAAAACACAATCTCTTGCCCTGAAACAGTGTTTAAGGTGATTACAAAGCTGTTTCATAGTGTGAAAAAGGTAAAGAACAGAGTTTCTAAGTAAAGATTCTTCTTATAATGCATTCCCTTTTAGTCTAAAACACAATCTCTTGCCCTGAAACAGTGTTTAAGGTAAATATAAAGCTGTTTCATAGTGTGAAAAAGGTAAAGAACAGAGTTTCTAAATAAAGATTCTTCTTATAATGCATCCCCTTTTAGTCTAAAACATAATCTCTTGCCCTGAAACAGTGTTTAAGGTGAATACAAAGCTGTTTCATAATGTGAGAAAGGTAAAGAACAGAGTTTCAAAGTAGATTCTTCTTATAATACATTCCCTTTTAGTCTAAACACAATCTCTTGCCCTGCAACAGTGTTTAAGGTGAATACAAAGCTGTTTCATAGTGTGAAAATGGTAAAGAACAGAGTTTCTAAGTAAAGATTCTTCTTATAATGCATTCCCTTTTAGTCTAAAACACAATATCTTGCCCTGAAACAGTGTTTAAGGTGAATACAAAGCTGTTTCATAGTGTGAAAAAGGTAAAGAACAGAGTTTCTAAGTAAAGATTCTTCTTATAATGCATTCCCTTTTAGTCTACACATGATCTCTTGCCCTGCAACAGTGTTTAAGGTGAATACAAAGCTGTTTCATAGTGTGAAAAAGGTAAAGAACAGAGTTTCTAAGTAAAGATTCTTCTTATAATTCATTCCCTTTTAGTCGAAAACACAATCTCTTGCCCTGAAACAGTGTTTAAGGTCAATACAAAGCTGTTTCATAGTGTGAAAAAGGTAAAGAACAAAGTTTCTAAGTAAAGAGTCTTCTTATAATGCATTCCCTTTTAGTCTAAAACACAATCTCTTGCCCTGAAACAGTGTTTAAGGTGAATACAAAGCTGTTTCATAGTGTGAAAAAGGTAAAGAACAGAGTTTCAAAGTAAAGATTCTTCTTATAATACATTCCCTTTTAGTCTAAACACAATCTCTTGCCCTGCAACAGTGTTTAAGGTGAATACAAAGATGTTTCATAGTGTGAAAATGGTAAAGAACAGAGTTTCTAAGTAAAGATTCTTCTTATAATGCATTCCGTTTTCGTGTAAAACGCAATCTCTTGCCCTGAAACGGTGTTTAAGGTGAATACAAAGCTGTTTCATAGTGTGAAAAAGGTAAAGAACAGAGTTTCTAAGAAAATATTCTTCTTATAATGCATTCCCTTTTAGTCTAAACACGATCTCTTGCCCTGAAACAGTGTTTAAGGTGAATACAAAACTGTTTCATTGTGTAAAAAAGGTAAAGAACAGAGTTTCTAAGAAAAGATTCTTCTTATAATGCATTCCCTTTTAGTCTAAACACGATCTCTTGCCCTGCAACAGTGTTTAAGGTGAATACAAAGCTGTTTCATTGTGTAAAAAAGGTAAAGAACAGAGTTTCTAAGTAAAGATTCTTCTTATAATGCATTCCCTTTTAGTCTAAACACGATCTCTTGCCCTGCAACAGTGTTTAAGGTGAATACAAAGCTGTTTCATAGTGTGAAAAAGGTAAAGAACAGAGTTTCTAAGTAAAGATTCTTCTTATAATGCATTCCCTTTTAGTCTAAAACATAATCTCTTGCCCAGAAACAGTGTTTAAGGTGAATACAAAGCTGTTTCATAGTGTGAGAAAGGTAAAGAACAGAGTTTCAAAGTAGATTCTTCTTATAATACATTCCCTTTTAGTCTAAACACAATCTCTTGCCCTGCAACAGTGTTTAAGGTGAATACAAAGCTGTTTCATAGTGTGAAAATGGTAAAGAACAGAGTTTCTAAGTAAAGATTCTTCTTATAATGCATTCCCTTTTAGTCTAAAACACAATATCTTGCCCTGAAACAGTGTTTAAGGTGAATACAAAGCTGTTTCATAGTGTGAAAAAGGTAAAGAACAGTTTCAAAGTAAAGATTCTTCTTATAATACATTCCCTTTTAGTCTAAACACAATCTCTTGCCCTGCAACAGTGTTTAAGGTGAATACAAAGCTGTTTCATAGTGTGAAAAAGGTAAAGAACAGAGTTTCTAAGTAAAGATTCTTCTTATAATGCATCCGCTTTTAGTCTAAAACACAATCTATTGCCCTGAAACGGTGTTTAAGGTGAATACAAAGCTGTTTCATAGTGTGAAAAAGGTAAAGAACAGTTTCAAAGTAAAGATTCTTCTTATAATGCATTCCCTATTAGTCTAAATCACAATCTCTTGCCCTGAAACAGTGTTTAAGGTGAATACAAAGCTGTTTCATAGTGTGAAAAAGGTAAAGAACAGAGTTTCTAAGTAAAGATTATTCCTATAATGCATTCCCTTTTAGTCTAAAATACAATCTCTTGCCCTGAAACAGTGTTTAAGGTGAATACAAAGCTGTTTCATAGTGTGAAAAAGGTAAAGAACAGAGTTTCTAAGAAAAGATTCTTCTTATAATGCATTCCCTTTTAGTCTAAACACGATCTCTTGCCCTGCAACAGTGTTTAAGGTGAATACAAAGCTGTTTCATTGTGTAAAAAAGGTAAAGAACAGAGTTTCTAAGTAAAGATTCTTCTTATAATGCATTCCCTTTTAGTCTAAAACACAATTTCTTGCCCTGCAACAGTGTTTAAGGTCAATACAAAGCTGTTTCATAATGTGAGAAAGGTAAAGAACAGAGTTTCAAAGTAGATTCTTCTTATAATACATTCCCTTTTAGTCTAAACACAATCTCTTGCCCTGCAACAGTGTTTAAGGTGAATACAAAGCTGTTTCATAGTGTGAAAATGGTAAAGAACAGAGTTTCTAAGTAAAGATTCTTCTTATAATGCATTCCCTTTTAGTCTAAAACACAATATCTTGCCCTGAAACAGTGTTTAAGGTGAATACAAAGCTGTTTCATAGTGTGAAAAAGGTAAAGAACAGAGTTTCTAAGTAAAGATTCTTCTTATAATGCATTCCCTTTTAGTCTACACATGATCTCTTGCCCTGCAACAGTGTTTAAGGTGAATACAAAGCTGTTTCATAGTGTGAAAAAGGTAAAGAACAGAGTTTCTAAGTAAAGATTCTTCTTATAATTCATTCCCTTTTAGTCGAAAACACAATCTCTTGCCCTGAAACAGTGTTTAAGGTCAATACAAAGCTGTTTCATAGTGTGAAAAAGGTAAAGAACAAAGTTTCTAAGTAAAGAGTCTTCTTATAATGCATTCCCTTTTAGTCTAAAACACAATCTCTTGCCCTGAAACAGTGTTTAAGGTGAATACAAAGCTGTTTCATAGTGTGAAAAAGGTAAAGAACAGAGTTTCAAAGTAAAGATTCTTCTTATAATACATTCCCTTTTAGTCTAAACACAATCTCTTGCCCTGCAACAGTGTTTAAGGTGAATACAAAGATGTTTCATAGTGTGAAAATGGTAAAGAACAGAGTTTCTAAGTAAAGATTCTTCTTATAATGCATTCCCTTTTCGTGTAAAACGCAATCTCTTGCCCTGAAACGGTGTTTAAGGTGAATACAAAGCTGTTTCATAGTGTGAAAAAGGTAAAGAACAGAGTTTCTAAGAAAATATACTTCTTATAATGCATTCCCTTTTAGTCTAAACACGATCTCTTGCCCTGAAACAGTGTTTAAGGTGAATACAAAACTGTTTCATTGTGTAAAAAAGGTAAAGAACAGAGTTTCTAAGAAAAGATTCTTCTTATAATGCATTCCCTTTTAGTCTAAACACGATCTCTTGCCCTGCAACAGTGTTTAAGGTGAATACAAAGCTGTTTCATTGTGTAAAAAAGGTAAAGAACAGAGTTTCTAAGTAAAGATTCTTCTTATAATGCATTCCCTTTTAGTCTAAACACGATCTCTTGCCCTGCAACAGTGTTTAAGGTGAATACAAAGCTGTTTCATAGTGTGAAAAAGGTAAAGAACAGAGTTTCTAAGTAAAGATTCTTCTTATAATGCATTCCCTTTTAGTCTAAAACATAATCTCTTGCCCAGAAACAGTGTTTAAGGTGAATACAAAGCTGTTTCATAGTGTGAGAAAGGTAAAGAACAGAGTTTCAAAGTAGATTCTTCTTATAATACATTCCCTTTTAGTCTAAACACAATCTCTTGCCCTGCAACAGTGTTTAAGGTGAATACAAAGCTGTTTCATAGTGTGAAAATGGTAAAGAACAGAGTTTCTAAGTAAAGATTCTTCTTATAATGCATTCCCTTTTAGTCTAAAACACAATATCTTGCCCTGAAACAGTGTTTAAGGTGAATACAAAGCTGTTTCATAGTGTGAAAAAGGTAAAGAACAGTTTCAAAGTAAAGATTCTTCTTATAATACATTCCCTTTTAGTCTAAACACAATCTCTTGCCCTGCAACAGTGTTTAAGGTGAATACAAAGCTGTTTCATAGTGTGAAAAAGGTAAAGAACAGAGTTTCTAAGTAAAGATTCTTCTTATAATGCATCCGCTTTTAGTCTAAAACACAATCTATTGCCCTGAAACGGTGTTTAAGGTGAATACAAAGCTGTTTCATAGTGTGAAAAAGGTAAAGAACAGTTTCAAAGTAAAGATTCTTCTTATAATGCATTCCCTATTAGTCTAAATCACAATCTCTTGCCCTGAAACAGTGTTTAAGGTGAATACAAAGCTGTTTCATAGTGTGAAAAAGGTAAAGAACAGAGTTTCTAAGTAAAGATTATTCCTATAATGCATTCCCTTTTAGTCTAAAATACAATCTCTTGCCCTGAAACAGTGTTTAAGGTGAATACAAAGCTGTTTCATAGTGTGAAAAAGGTAAAGAACAGAGTTTCTAAGAAAAGATTCTTCTTATAATGCATTCCCTTTTAGTCTAAACACGATCTCTTGCCCTGCAACAGTGTTTAAGGTGAATACAAAGCTGTTTCATTGTGTAAAAAAGGTAAAGAACAGAGTTTCTAAGTAAAGATTCTTCTTATAATGCATTCCCTTTTAGTCTAAAACACAATTTCTTGCCCTGCAACAGTGTTTAAGGTCAATACAAAGCTGTTTCATAGTGTGAAAAAGGTAAAGAACAAAGTTTCTAAGTAAAGAGTCTTCTTATAATGCATTCCCTTTTAGTCTAAAACACAATCTCTTGCCCTGAAACAGTGTTTAAGGTGATTACAAAGCTGTTTCATAGTGTGAAAAAGGTAAAGAACAGAGTTTCTAAGTAAAGATTCTTCTTATAATGCATTCCCTTTTAGTCTAAAACACAATTTCTTGCCCTGCAACAGTGTTTAAGGTCAATACAAAGCTGTTTCATAGTGTGAAAAAGGTAAAGAACAAAGTTTCTAAGTAAAGAGTCTTCTTATAATGCATTCCCTTTTAGTCTAAAACACAATCTCTTGCCCTGAAACAGTGTTTAAGGTGAATATAAAGCTGTTTCATAGTGTGAAAAAGGTAAAGAACAGAGTTTCTAAATAAAGATTCTTCTTATAATGCATCCCCTTTTAGTCTAAAACATAATCTCTTGCCCTGAAACAGTGTTTAAGGTGAATACAAAGCTGTTTCATAATGTGAGAAAGGTAAAGAACAGAGTTTCAAAGTAGATTCTTCTTATAATACATTCCCTTTTAGTCTAAACACAATCTCTTGCCCTGCAACAGTGTTTAAGGTGAATACAAAGCTGTTTCATAGTGTGAAAATGGTAAAGAACAGAGTTTCTAAGTAAAGATTCTTCTTATAATGCATTCCCTTTTAGTCTAAAACACAATATCTTGCCCTGAAACAGTGTTTAAGGTGAATACAAAGCTGTTTCATAGTGTGAAAAAGGTAAAGAACAGAGTTTCTAAGTAAAGATTCTTCTTATAATGCATTCCCTTTTAGTCTACACATGATCTCTTGCCCTGCAACAGTGTTTAAGGTGAATACAAAGCTGTTTCATAGTGTGAAAAAGGTAAAGAACAGAGTTTCTAAGTAAAGATTCTTCTTATAATTCATTCCCTTTTAGTCGAAAACACAATCTCTTGCCCTGAAACAGTGTTTAAGGTCAATACAAAACTGTTTCATAGTGTGAAAAAGGTAAAGAACAAAGTTTCTAAGTAAAGAGTCTTCTTATAATGCATTCCCTTTTAGTGTAAAACACAATCTCTTGCCCTGAAACAGTGTTTAAGGTGAATACAAAGCTGTTTCATAGTGTGAAAAAGGTAAAGAACAGAGTTTCAAAGTAAAGATTCTTCTTATAATACATTCCCTTTTAGTCTAAACACAATCTCTTGCTCTGCAACAGTGTTTAAGGTGAATACAAAGATGTTTCATAGTGTGAAAATGGTAAAGAACAGAGTTTCTAAGTAAAGATTCTTCTTATAATGCATTCCCTTTTCGTGTAAAACGCAATCTCTTGCCCTGAAACGGTGTTTAAGGTGAATACAAAGCTGTTTCATAGTGTGAAAAAGGTAAAGAACAGTTTCAAAGTAAAGATTCTTCTTATAATACATTCCCTTTTAGTCTAAACACAATCTCTTGCCCTGCAACAGTGTTTAAGGTGAATACAAAGCTGTTTCATAGTGTGAAAAAGGTAAAGAACAGAGTTTCTAAGTAAAGATTCTTCTTATAATGCATCCCCTTTTAGTCTAAAACACAATCTATTGCCCTGAAACGGTGTTTAAGGTGAATACAAAGCTGTTTCATAGTGTGAAAAAGGTAAAGAACAGTTTCAAAGTAAAGATTCTTCTTATAATGCATTCCCTTTTAATCTAAAACACAATCTCTTGCCCTGCAACAGTGTTTAAGGTGAATACAAATCTATTTCATTGTGTGAAAAAGGTAAAGAACAGAGTTTCAAAGTAAAGATTCTTCTTATAATGCATTCCCTTTTAGTCTAAATCACAATCTCTTGCCCTGAAACAGTGTTTAAGGTGAATACAAAGCTGTTTCATAGTGTGAAAAAGGTAAAGAACAGAGTTTCTAAGTAAAGATTATTCCTATAATGCATTCCCTTTTAGTCTAAAATACAATCTCTTGCCCTGAAACAGTGTTTAAGGTGAATACAAAGCTGATTCATAGTGTGAAAAAGGTAAAGAACAGAGTTTCTAAGAAAATATTCTTCTTATAATGCATTCCCTTTTAGTCTAAACACGATCTCTTGCCCTGCAACAGTGTTTAAGGTGAATACAAAGCTGTTTCATTGTGTAAAAAAGGTAAAGAACAGAGTTTCTAAGTAAAGATTCTTCTTATAATGCATTCCCTTTTAGTCTAAACACGATCTCTTGCCCTGCAACAGTGTTTAAGGTGAATACAAAGCTGTTTCATAGTGAGAAAAAGGTAAAGAACAGAGTTTCTAAGTAAAGATTCTTCTTATAATGCATTCCCTTTTAGTCGAAAACACAATTTCTTGCCCTGCAACAGTGTTTAAGGTCAATACAAAGCTGTTTCATAGTGTGAAAAAGGTAAAGAACAAAGTTTCTAAGTAAAGAGTCTTCTTATAATGCATTCCCTTTTAGTCTAAAACACAATCTCTTGCCCTGAAACAGTGTTTAAGGTGAATACAAAGCTGTTTCATAGTGTGAAAAAGGTAAAGAACAGAGTTTCTAAATAAAGATTCTTCTTATAATGCATCCCCTTTTAGTCTAAAACATAATCTCTTGCCCTGAAACAGTGTTTAAGGTGAATACAAAGCTGTTTCATAGTGTGAGAAAGGTAAAGAACAGAGTTTCAAAGTAGATTCTTCTTATAATACATTCCCTTTTAGTCTAAACACAATCTCTTGCCCTGCAACAGTGTTTAAGGTGAATACAAAGCTGTTTCATAGTGTGAAAAAGGTAAAGAACAGAGTTTCTAAGTAAAGATTCTTCTTATAATGCATTCCCTTTTAGTCTAAAACACAATCTATTGCCCTGAAACGGTGTTTAAGGTGAATACAAAGCTGTTTCATAGTGTGAAAAAGGTAAAGAACAGTTTCAAAGTAAAGATTCTTCTTATAATGCATTCCCTTTTAGTCTAAAACACAATCTCTTGCCCTGCAACAGTGTTTAAGGTGAATACAAATCTATTTCATTGTGTGAAAAAGGTAAAGAACAGAGTTTCAAAGTAAAGATTCTTCTTATAATGCATTCCCTTTTAGTCTAAATCACAATCTCTTGCCCTGAAACAGTGTTTAAGGTGAATACAAAGCTGTTTCATAGTGTGAAAAAGGTAAAGAACAGAGTTTCTAAGTAAAGATTATTCCTATAATGCATTCCCTTTTAGTCTAAAATACAATCTCTTGCCCTGAAACAGTGTTTAAGGTGAATACAAAGCTGTTTCATAGTGTGAAAAAGGTAAAGAACAGAGTTTCTAAGAAAATATTCTTCTTATAATGCATTCCCTTTTAGTCTAAACACGATCTCTTGCCCTGAAACAGTGTTTAAGGTGAATACAAAACTGTTTCATTGTGTAAAAAAGGTAAAGAACAGAGTTTCTAAGAAAAGATTCTTCTTATAATGCATTCCCTTTTAGTCTAAACCCGATCTCTTGCCCTGCAACAGTGTTTAAGGTGAATACAAAGCTGTTTCATTGTGTAAAAAAGGTAAAGAACAGAGTTTCTAAGTAAAGATTCTTCTTATAATGCATTCCCTTTTAGTCTAAACACGATCTCTTGCCCTGCAACAGTGTTTAAGGTGAATACAAAGCTGTTTCATAGTGTGAAAAAGGTAAAGAACAGAGTTTCTAAGTAAAGATTCTTCTTATAATGCATTCCCTTTTAGTCTAAAACATAATCTCTTGCCCTGAAACAGTGTTTAAGGTGAATACAAAGCTGTTTCATAGTGTGAGAAAGGTAAAGAACAGAGTTTCAAAGTAGATTCTTCTTATAATACATTCCCTTTTAGTCTAAACACAATCTCTTGCCCTGCAACAGTGTTTAAGGTGAATACAAAGCTGTTTCATAGTGTGAAAATGGTAAAGAACAGAGTTTCTAAGTAAAGATTCTTCTTATAATGCATTCCCTTTTAGTCTAAAACACAATATCTTGCCCTGAAACAGTGTTTAAGGTGAATACAAAGCTGTTTCATAGTGTGAAAAAGGTAAAGAACAGTTTCAAAGTAAAGATTCTTCTTATAATACATTCCCTTTTAGTCTAAACACAATCTCTTGCCCTGCAACAGTGTTTAAGGTGAATACAAAGCTGTTTCATAGTGTGAAAAAGGTAAAGAACAGAGTTTCTAAGTAAAGATTATTCCTATAATGCATTCCCTTTTAGTCTAAAATACAATCTCTTGCCCTGAAACAGTGTTTAAGGTGAATACAAAGCTGATTCATAGTGTGAAAAAGGTAAAGAACAGAGTTTCTAAGAAAATATTCTTCTTATAATGCATTCCCTTTTAGTCTAAACACGATCTCTTGCCCTGAAACAGTGTTTAAGGTGAATACAAAACTGTTTCATTGTGTAAAAAAGGTAAAGAACAGAGTTTCTAAGAAAAGATTCTTCTTATAATGCATTCCCTTTTAGTCTAAACACGATCTCTTGCCCTGCAACAGTGTTTAAGGTGAATACAAAGCTGTTTCATTGTGTAAAAAAGGTAAAGAACAGAGTTTCTAAGTAAAGATTCTTCTTATAATGCATTCCCTTTTAGTCTAAACACGATCTCTTGCCCTGCAACAGTGTTTAAGGTGAATACAAAGCTGTTTCATAGTGAGAAAAAGGTAAAGAACAGAGTTTCTAAGTAAAGATTCTTCTTATAATGCATTCCCTTTTAGTCGAAAACACAATTTCTTGCCCTGCAACAGTGTTTAAGGTGAATACAAAGCTGTTTCATAGTGTGAAAATGGTAAAGAACAGAGTTTCTAAGTAAAGATTCTTCTTATAATGCATTCCCTTTTCGTGTAAAACGCAATCTCTTGCCCTGAAACGGTGTTTAAGGTGAATACAAAGCTGTTTCATAGTGTGAAAAAGGTAAAGAACAGTTTCAAAGTAAAGATTCTTCTTATAATACATTCCCTTTTAGTCTAAACACAATCTCTTGCCCTGCAACAGTGTTTAAGGTGAATACAAAGCTGTTTCATAGTGTGAAAAAGGTAAAGAACAGAGTTTCTAAGTAAAGATTCTTCTTATAATGCATTCCCTTTTAGTCTAAAACACAATTTCTTGCCCTGCAACAGTGTTTACAGTGAATACAAAGCTGTTTCATAGTGTGAAAAAGGTAAAGAACAGTTTCTAAGTAAAGAGTCTTCTTATAATGCATTCCCTTTTAGTCTAAACACGATCTCTTGCCCTGCAACAGTGTTTAAGGTGAATACAAAGCTGTTTCATAGTGTGAAAAAGGTAAAGAACAGAGTTTCTAAGTAAAGATTCTTCTTATAATTCATTCCCTTTTAGTCTAAACACAATCTCTTGCCCTGCAACAGTGTTTAAGGTGAATACAAAGCTGTTTCATAGTGTGAAAAAGGTAAAGAACAGAGTTTCTAAGTAAAGATTCTTCTTATAATGCATCCCCTTTTAGTCTAAAACACAATCTATTGCCCTGAAACGGTGTTTAAGGTGAATACAAAGCTGTTTCATAGTGTGAAAAAGGTAAAGAACAGTTTCAAAGTAAAGATTCTTCTTATAATGCATTCCCTTTTAGTCTAAAACACAATCTCTTGCCCTGCAACAGTGTTTAAGGTGAATACAAATCTATTTCATTGTGTGAAAAAGGTAAAGAACAGAGTTTCAAAGTAAAGATTCTTCTTATAATGCATTCCCTTTTAGTCTAAATCACAATCTCTTGCCCTGAAACAGTGTTTAAGGTGAATACAAAGCTGTTTCATAGTGTGAAAAAGGTAAAGAACAGAGTTTCTAAGTAAAGATTATTCCTATAATGCATTCCCTTTTAGTCTAAAATACAATCTCTTGCCCTGAAACAGTGTTTAAGGTGAATACAAAGCTGTTTCATAGTGTGAAAAAGGTAAAGAACAGAGTTTCTAAGAAAATATTCTTCTTATAATGCATTCCCTTTTAGTCTAAACACGATCTCTTGCCCTGAAACAGTGTTTAAGGTGAATACAAAACTGTTTCATTGTGTAAAAAAGGTAAAGAACAGAGTTTCTAAGAAAAGATTCTTCTTATAATGCATTCCCTTTTAGTCTAAACACGATCTCTTGCCCTGCAACAGTGTTTAAGGTGAATACAAAGCTGTTTCATTGTGTAAAAAAGGTAAAGCACAGAGTTTCTAAGTAAAGATTCTTCTTATAATGCATTCCCTTTTAGTCTAAACACGATCTCTTGCCCTGCAACAGTGTTTAAGGTGAATACAAAGCTGTTTCATAGTGTGAAAAAGGTAAAGAACAGAGTTTCTAAGTAAAGATTCTTCTTATAATGCATTCCCTTTTAGTCTAAAACACAATTTCTTACCCTGCAACAGTGTTTAAGGTCAATACAAAGCTGTTTCATAGTGTGAAAAAGGTAAAGAACAAAGTTTCTAAGTAAAGAGTCTTCTTATAATGCATTCCCTTTTAGTCTAAAACACAATCTCTTGCCCTGAAACAGTGTTTAAGGTGAATACAAAGCTGTTTCATAGTGTGAAAAAGGTAAAGAACAGAGTTTCTAAATAAAGATTCTTCTTATAATGCATCCCCTTTTAGTCTAAAACATAATCTCTTGCCCTGAAACAGTGTTTAAGGTGAATACAAAGCTGTTTCATAGTGTGAGAAAGGTAAAGAACAGAGTTTCAAAGTAGATTCTTCTTATAATACATTCCCTTTTAGTCTAAACACAATCTCTTGCCCTGCAACAGTGTTTAAGGTGAATACAAAGCTGTTTCATAGTGTGAAAATGGTAAACAACAGAGTTTCTAAGTAAAGATTCTTCTTATAATGCATTCCCTTTTAGTCTAAAACACAATCTCTTGCCCTGAAACAGTGTTTAAGGTGAATACAAAGCTGTTTCATAGTGTGAAAAAGGTAAAGAACAGTTTCTAAGTAAAGATTCTTCTTATAATGCATTCCCTTTTAGTCTAAAACACAATTTCTTGCCCTGCAACAGTGTTTAAGGTCAATACAAAGCTGTTTCATAGTGTGAAAAAGGTAAAGAACAAAGTTTCTAAGTAAAGAGTCTTCTTATAATGCATTCCCTTTTAGTCTAAAACACAATCTCTTGCCCTGAAACAGTGTTTAAGGTGAATACAAAGCTGTTTCATAGTGTGAAAAAGGTAAAGAACAGAGTTTCAAAGTAAAGATTCTTCTTATAATACATTCCCTTTTAGTCTAAACACAATCTCTTGCCCTGCAACAGTGTTTAAGGTGAATACAAAGCTGTTTCATAGTGTGAAAAAGGTAAAGAACAGAGTTTCTAAGTAAAGATTCTTCTTATAATGCATCCCCTTTTAGTCTAAAACACAATCTATTGCCCTGAAACGGTGTTTAAGGTGAATACAAAGCTGTTTCATAGTGTGAAAAAGGTAAAGAACAGTTTCAAAGTAAAGATTCTTCTTGTAATGCATTCCCTTTTAGTCTAAAACACAATCTCTTGCCCTGCAACAGTGTTTAAGGTGAATACAAATCTATTTCATTGTGTGAAAAAGGTAAAGAACAGAGTTTCAAAGTAAGGATTCTTCTTATAATGCATTCCCTTTTAGTCTAAATCACAATCTCTTGCCCTGAAACAGTGTTTAAGGTGAATACAAAGCTGTTTCATAGTGTGAAAAAGGTAAAGAACAGAGTTTCTAAGTAAAGATTATTCCTATAATGCATTCCCTTTTAGTCTAAAATACAATCTCTTGCCCTGAAACAGTGTTTAAGGTGAATACAAAGCTGTTTCATAGTGTGAAAAAGGTAAAGAACAGAGTTTCTAGAAAATATTCTTCTTATAATGCATTCCCTTTTAGTCTAAAGACGATCTCTTGCCCTGCAACAGTGTTTAAGGTGAATACAAAGCTGTTTCATAGTGTGAAAAAGGTAAAGAACAGAGTTTCTAAGTAAAGATTCTTCTTATAATGCATTCCCTTTTAGTCTAAAACACAATTTCTTACCCTGCAACAGTGTTTAAGGTCAATACAAAGCTGTTTCATAGTGTGAAAAAGGTAAAGAACAAAGTTTCTAAGTAAAGAGTCTTCTTATAATGCATTCCCTTTTAATCTAAAACATAATCTCTTGCCCTGAAACAGTGTTTAAGGTGAATACAAAGCTGTTTCATAGTGTGAAAAAGGTAAAGAACAGAGTTTCTAAATAAAGATTCTTCTTATAATGCATCCCCTTTTAGTCTAAAACATAATCTCTTGCCCTGAAACAGTGTTTAAGGTGAATACAAAGCTGTTTCATAGTGTGAGAAAGGTAAAGAACAGAGTTTCAAAGTAGATTCTTCTTATAATACATTCCCTTTTAGTCTAAACACAATCTCTTGCCCTGCAACAGTGTTTAAGGTGAATACAAAGCTGTTTCATAGTGTGAAAATGGTAAAGAACAGAGTTTCTAAGTAAAGATTCTTCTTATAATGCATTCCCTTTTAGTCTAAAACACAATCTCTTGCCCTGAAACAGTGTTTAAGGTGAATACAAAGCTGTTTCATAGTGTGAAAAAGGTAAAGAACAGTTTCTAAGTAAAGATTCTTCTTATAATGCATTCCCTTTTAGTCTAAAACACAATTTCTTGCCCTGCAACAGTGTTTAAGGTCAATACAAAGCTGTTTCATAGTGTGAAAAAGGTAAAGAACAAAGTTTCTAAGTAAAGATTCTTCTTATAATGCATTCCCTTTTCGTGTAAAACGCAATTTCTTGCCCTGAAACGGTGTTTAAGGTGAATACAAAGCTGTTTCATAGTGTGAAAAAGGTAAAGAACAGTTTCAAAGTAAAGATTCTTCTTATAATACATTCCCTTTTAGTCTAAACACAATCTCTTGCCCTGCAACAGTGTTTAAGGTGAATACAAAGCTGTTTCATAGTGTGAAAAAGGTAAAGAACAGAGTTTCTAAGTAAAGATTCTTCTTATAATGCATTGCCTATTAGTCTAAAACACAATCTCTTACCCTGAAACGGTGTTTAAGGTGAATACAAAGCTGTTTCATAGTGTGAAAAAGGTAAAGAACAGAGTTTCAAAGTAAAGATTCTTCTTATAATGCATTCCCTTTTAGTCTAAAACACAATCTCTTGCTCTGAAAAAGTGTTTAATTTGAAAATAAAGCTGTTTCATAGTGTGAAAAAGGTAAAGAACAGAGTTTCTAAGTAAAGATTCTTCTTATAATGCATTCCCTTTTAGTCTAAAACACAATTTCTTGCCCTGCAACAGTGTTTACGGTGAATACAAAGCTGTTTCATAGTGTGAAAAAGGTAAAGAACAGAGATTCTAAGTAAAGAGTCTTCTTATAATGCATTCCCTTTTAGTCTAAAACACAATCTCTTGCCCTGAAACAGTGTTTAAGGTGAATACAAAGCTGTTTCATAGTGTGAAAAAGGTAAAGAACAGTTTCTAAATAAAGATTCTTCTTATAATGCATTCCCTTTTAGTCTAAAACACAATCTCTTTCCCTGAAACAGTGTTTAAGGTGAATACAAAGCTGTTTCATAGTGTGAAAAAGGTAAAGAACAGAGTTTCTAAGTAAAGATTCTTCTTATAATTCATTCCCTTTTAGTCAAAAACACAATCTCTTGCCCTGAAACAGTGTTTAAGGTCAATACAAAGCTGTTTCATAGTGTGAAAAAGGTAAAGAACAAAGTTTCTAAGTAAAGAGTCTTCTTATAATGCATTCCCTTTTAGTCTAAAACACAATCTCTTGCCCTGAAACAGTGTTTAAGGTGAATACAAAGCTGTTTCATAGTGTGAAAAAGGTAAAGAACAGAGTTTCAAAGTAAAGATTCTTCTTATAATACATTCCCTTTTAGTCTAAACACAATCTCTTGCCCTGCAACAGTGTTTAAGGTGAATACAAAGCTGTTTCATAGTGTGAAAATGGTAAAGAACAGAGTTTCTAAGTAAAGATTCTTCTTATAATGCATTCCCTTTTCGTGTAAAACGCAATCTCTTGCCCTGAAACGGTGTTTAAGGTGAATACAAAGCTGTTTCATAGTGTGAAAAAGGTAAAGAACAGTTTCAAAGTAAAGATTCTTCTTATAATACATTCCCTTTTAGTCTAAACACAATCTCTTGCCCTGAAACGGTGTTTAAGGTGAATACAAAGCTGTTTCATAGTGTGAAAAAGGTAAAGAACAGTTTCAAAGTAAAGATTCTTCTTATAATACATTCCCTTTTAGTCTAAACACAATCTCTTGCCCTGCAACAGTGTTTAAGGTGAATACAAAGCTGTTTCATAGTGTGAAAAAGGTAAAGAACAGAGTTTCTAAGTAAAGATTCTTTTATAATGCATTGCCTATTAGTCTAAAACACAATCTCTTACCCTGAAACGGTGTTTAAGGTGAATACAAAGCTGTTTCATAGTGTGAAAAAGGTAAAGAACAGAGTTTCAAAGTAAAGATTCTTCTTATAATGCATTCCCTTTTAGTCTAAAACACAATCTCTTGCTCTGAAAAAGTGTTTAATTTGAAAATAAAGCTGTTTCATAGTGTGAAAAAGGTAAAGAACAGAGTTTCTAAGTAAAGATTCTTCTTATAATGCATTCCCTTTTAGTCTAAAACACAATTTCTTGCCCTGCAACAGTGTTTACGGTGAATACAAAGCTGTTTCATAGTGTGAAAAAGGTAAAGAACAGAGTTTCTAAGTAAAGAGTCTTCTTATAATGCATTCCCTTTTAGTCTAAAACACAATCTCTTGCCCTGAAACAGTGTTTAAGGTGAATACAAAGCTGTTTCATAGTGTGAAAAAGGTAAAGAACAGTTTCTAAATAAAGATTCTTCTTATAATGCATTCCCTTTTAGTCTAAAACACAATCTCTTTCCCTGAAACAGTGTTTAAGGTGAATACAAAGCTGTTTCATAGTGTGAAAAAGGTAAAGAACAGAGTTTCTAAGTAAAGATTCTTCTTATAATTCATTCCCTTTTAGTCAAAAACACAATCTCTTGCCCTGAAACAGTGTTTAAGGTCAATACAAAGCTGTTTCATAGTGTGAAAAAGGTAAAGAACAAAGTTTCTAAGTAAAGAGTCTTCTTATAATGCATTCCCTTTTAGTCTAAAACACAATCTCTTGCCCTGAAACAGTGTTTAAGGTGAATACAAAGCTGTTTCATAGTGTGAAAAAGGTAAAGAACAGAGTTTCAAAGTAAAGATTCTTCTTATAATACATTCCCTTTTAGTCTAAACACAATCTCTTGCCCTGCAACAGTGTTTAAGGTGAATACAAAGCTGTTTCATAGTGTGAAAATGGTAAAGAACAGAGTTTCTAAGTAAAGATTCTTCTTATAATGCATTCCCTTTTCGTGTAAAACGCAATCTCTTGCCCTGAAACGGTGTTTAAGGTGAATACAAAGCTGTTTCATAGTGTGAAAAAGGTAAAGAACAGTTTCAAAGTAAAGATTCTTCTTATAATACATTCCCTTTTAGTCTAAACACAATCTCTTGCCCTGCAACAGTGTTTAAGGTGAATACAAAGCTGTTTCATAGTGTGAAAAAGGTAAAGAACAGAGTTTCTAAGTAAAGATTCTTCTTATAATGCATCCCCTTTTAGTCTAAAACACAATCTATTGCCCTGAAATGGTGTTTAAGGTGAATACAAAGCTGTTTCATAGTGTGAAAAAGGTAAAGAACAGTTTCAAAGTAAAGATTCTTCTTATAATGCATTCCCTTTTAGTCTAAATCACAATCTCTTGCCCTGAAACAGTGTTTAAGGTGAATACAAAGCTGTTTCATAGTGTGAAAAAGGTAAAGAACAGAGTTTCTAAGTAAAGATTATTCCTATAATGCATTCCCTTTTAGTCTAAAATACAATCTCTTGCCCTGAAACAGTGTTTAAGGTGAATACAAAGCTGTTTCATAGTGTGAAATAGGTAAAGAACAGAGTTTCTAAGAAAATATTCTTCTTATAATGCATTCCCTTTTAGTCTAAACACGATCTCTTGCCCTGAAACAGTGTTTAAGGTGAATACAAAACTGTTTCATTGTGTAAAAAAGGTAAAGAACAGAGTTTCTAAGAAAAGATTCTTCTTATAATCCATTCCCTTTTAGTCTAAACACGATCTCTTGCCCTGCAACAGTGTTTAAGGTGAATACAAAGCTGTTTCATTGTGTAAAAAAGGTAAAGCACAGAGTTTCTAAGTAAAGATTCTTCTTATAATGCATTCCCTTTTAGTCTAAAACACAATCTCTTGCCCTGAAACAGTGTTTAAGGTGAATACAAAGCTGTTTCATTGTGTGAAAAAGGTAAAGAACAGAGTTTCAAAGTAAAGATTCTTCTTATAATGCATTCCCTTTTAATCTAAAACATAATCTCTTGCCCTGAAACAGTGTTTAAGGTGAATACAAAGCTGTTTCATAGTGTGAAAAAGGTAAAGAACAGAGTTTCTAAATAAAGATTCTTCTTATAATGCATCCCCTTTTAGTCTAAAACATAATCTCTTGCCCTGAAACAGTGTTTAAGGTGAATACAAAGATGTTTCATAGTGTGAGAAAGGTAAAGAACAGAGTTTCAAAGTAGATTCTTCTTATAATACATTCCCTTTTAGTCTAAACACAATCTCTTGCCCTGCAACAGTGTTTAAGGTGAATACAAAGCTGTTTCATAGTGTGAAAATGGTAAAGAACAGAGTTTCTAAGTAAAGATTCTTCTTATAATGCATTCCCTTTTAGTCTAAAACACAATCTCTTGCCCTGAAACAGTGTTTTAGGTGAATACAAAGCTGTTTCATAGTGTGAAAAAGGTAAAGAACAGTTTCTAAGTAAAGATTCTTCTTATAATGCATTCCCTTTTAGTCTAAAACACAATTTCTTGCCCTGCAACAGTGTTTAAGGTCAATACAAAGCTGTTTCATAGTGTGAAAAAGGTAAAGAACAAAGTTTCTAAGTAAAGATTCTTCTTATAATGCATTCCCTTTTCGTGTAAAACGCAATCTCTTGCCCTGAAACGGTGTTTAAGGTGAATACAAAGCTGTTTCATAGTGTGAAAAAGGTAAAGAACAGTTTCAAAGTAAAGATTCTTCTTATAATACATTCCCTTTTAGTCTAAACACAATCTCTTGCCCTGCAACAGTGTTTAAGGTGAATACAAAGCTGTTTCATAGTGTGAAAAAGGTAAAGAACAGAGTTTCTAAGTAAAGATTCTTCTTATAATGCATTGCCTATTAGTCTAAAACACAATCTCTTACCCTGAAACGGTGTTTAAGGTGAATACAAAGCTGTTTCATAGTGTGAAAAAGGTAAAGAACAGAGTTTCAAAGTAAAGATTCTTCTTATAATGCATTCCCTTTTAGTCTAAAACACAATCTCTTGCTCTGAAAAAGTGTTTAATTTGAAAATAAAGCTGTTTCATAGTGTGAAAAAGGTAAAGAACAGAGTTTCTAAGTAAAGATTCTTCTTATAATGCATTCCCTTTTAGTCTAAAACACAATTTCTTGCCCTGCAACACTGTTTACGGTGAATACAAAGCTGTTTCATAGTGTGAAAAAGGTAAAGAACAGAGATTCTAAGTAAAGAGTCTTCTTATAATGCATTCCCTTTTAGTCTAAAACACAATCTCTTGCCCCGAAACAGTGTTTAAGGTGAATACAAAGCTGTTTCATAGTGTGAAAAAGGTAAAGAACAGTTTCTAAATAAAGATTCTTCTTATAATGCATTCCCTTTTAGTCTAAAACACAATCTCTTTCCCTGAAACAGTGTTTAAGGTGAATACAAAGCTGTTTCATAGTGTGAAAAAGGTAAAGAACAGAGTTTCTAAGTAAAGATTCTTCTTATAATTCATTCCCTTTTAGTCAAAAACACAATCTCTTGCCCTGAAACAGTGTTTAAGGTCAATACAAAGCTGTTTCATAGTGTGAAAAAGGTAAAGAACAAAGTTTCTAAGTAAAGAGTCTTCTTATAATGCATTCCCTTTTAGTCTAAAACACAATCTCTTGCCCTGAAACAGTGTTTAAGGTGAATACAAAGCTGTTTCATAGTGTGAAAAAGGTAAAGAACAGAGTTTCAAAGTAAAGATTCTTCTTATAATACATTCCCTTTTAGTCTAAACACAATCTCTTGCCCTGCAACAGTGTTTAAGGTGAATACAAAGCTGTTTCATAGTGTGAAAATGGTAAAGAACAGAGTTTCTAAGTAAAGATTCTTCTTATAATGCATTCCCTTTTCGTGTAAAACGCAATCTCTTGCCCTGAAACGGTGTTTAAGGTGAATACAAAGCTGTTTCATAGTGTGAAAAAGGTAAAGAACAGTTTCAAAGTAAAGATTCTTCTTATAATACATTCCCTTTTAGTCTAAACACAATCTCTTGCCCTGCAACAGTGTTTAAGGTGAATACAAAGCTGTTTCATAGTGTGAAAAAGGTAAAGAACAGAGTTTCTAAGTAAAGATTCTTCTTATAATGCATCCCCTTTTAGTCTAAAACACAATCTATTGCCCTGAAATGGTGTTTAAGGTGAATACAAAGCTGTTTCATAGTGTGAAAAAGGTAAAGAACAGTTTCAAAGTAAAGATTCTTCTTATAATGCATTCCCTTTTCGTGTAAAACGCAATCTCTTGCCCTGAAACGGTGTTTAAGGTGAATACAAAGCTGTTTCATAGTGTGAAAAAGGTAAAGAACAGTTTCAAAGTAAAGATTCTTCTTATAATACATTCCCTTTTAGTCTAAACACAATCTCTTGCCCTGCAACAGTGTTTAAGGTGAATACAAAGCTGTTTCATAGTGTGAAAAAGGTAAAGAACAGAGTTTCTAAGTAAAGATTCTTCTTATAATGCATTGCCTATTAGTCTAAAACACAATCTCTTACCCTGAAACGGTGTTTAAGGTGAATACAAAGCTGTTTCATAGTGTGAAAAAGGTAAAGAACAGAGTTTCAAAGTAAAGATTCTTCTTATAATGCATTCCCTTTTAGTCTAAAACACAATCTCTTGCTCTGAAAAAGTGTTTAATTTGAAAATAAAGCTGTTTCATAGTGTGAAAAAGGTAAAGAACAGAGTTTCTAAGTAAAGATTCTTCTTATAATGCATTCCCTTTTAGTCTAAAACACAATTTCTTGCCCTGCAACAGTGTTTACGGTGAATACAAAGCTGTTTCATAGTGTGAAAAAGGTAAAGAACAGAGTTTCTAAGTAAAGAGTCTTCTTATAATGCATTCCCTTTTAGTCTAAAACACAATCTCTTGCCCTGAAACAGTGTTTAAGGTGAATACAAAGCTGTTTCATAGTGTGAAAAAGGTAAAGAACAGTTTCTAAATAAAGATTCTTCTTATAATGCATTCCCTTTTAGTCTAAAACACAATCTCTTTCCCTGAAACAGTGTTTAAGGTGAATACAAAGCTGTTTCATAGTGTGAAAAAGGTAAAGAACAGAGTTTCTAAGTAAATATTCTTCTTATAATGCATTCCCTTTTAGTCTAAAACACAATTTCTTGCCCTGCAACAGTGTTTACGGTGAATACAAAGCTGTTTCATAGTGTGAAAAAGGTAAAGAACAGAGATTCTAAGTAAAGAGTCTTCTTATAATGCATTCCCTTTTAGTCTAAAACACAATCTCTTGCCCTGAAACAGTGTTTAAGGTGAATACAAAGCTGTTTCATAGTGTGAAAAAGGTAAAGAACAGTTTCTAAATAAAGATTCTTCTTATAATGCATTCCCTTTTAGTCTAAAACACAATCTCTTTCCCTGAAACAGTGTTTAAGGTGAATACAAAGCTGTTTCATAGTGTGAAAAAGGTAAAGAACAGAGTTTCTAAGTAAAGATTCTTCTTATAATTCATTCCCTTTTAGTCAAAAACACAATCTCTTGCCCTGAAACAGTGTTTAAGGTCAATACAAAGCTGTTTCATAGTGTGAAAAAGGTAAAGAACAAAGTTTCTAAGTAAAGAGTCTTCTTATAATGCATTCCCTTTTAGTCTAAAACACAATCTCTTGCCCTGAAACAGTGTTTAAGGTGAATACAAAGCTGTTTCATAGTGTGAAAAAGGTAAAGAACAGAGTTTCAAAGTAAAGATTCTTCTTATAATACATTCCCTTTTAGTCTAAACACAATCTCTTGCCCTGCAACAGTGTTTAAGGTGAATACAAAGCTGTTTCATAGTGTGAAAATGGTAAAGAACAGAGTTTCTAAGTAAAGATTCTTCTTATAATGCATTCCCTTTTCGTGTAAAACGCAATCTCTTGCCCTGAAACGGTGTTTAAGGTGAATACAAAGCTGTTTCATAGTGTGAAAAAGGTAAAGAACAGTTTCAAAGTAAAGATTCTTCTTATAATACATTCCCTTTTAGTCTAAACACAATCTCTTGCCCTGCAACAGTGTTTAAGGTGAATACAAAGCTGTTTCATAGTGTGAAAAAGGTAAAGAACAGAGTTTCTAAGTAAAGATTCTTCTTATAATGCATCCCCTTTTAGTCTAAAACACAATCTATTGCCCTGAAATGGTGTTTAAGGTGAATACAAAGCTGTTTCATAGTGTGAAAAAGGTAAAGAACAGTTTCAAAGTAAAGATTCTTCTTATAATGCATTCCCTTTTCGTGTAAAACGCAATCTCTTGCCCTGAAACGGTGTTTAAGGTGAATACAAAGCTGTTTCATAGTGTGAAAAAGGTAAAGAACAGTTTCAAAGTAAAGATTCTTCTTATAATACATTCCCTTTTAGTCTAAACACAATCTCTTGCCCTGCAACAGTGTTTAAGGTGAATACAAAGCTGTTTCATAGTGTGAAAAAGGTAAAGAACAGAGTTTCTAAGTAAAGATTCTTCTTATAATGCATTGCCTATTAGTCTAAAACACAATCTCTTACCCTGAAACGGTGTTTAAGGTGAATACAAAGCTGTTTCATAGTGTGAAAAAGGTAAAGAACAGAGTTTCAAAGTAAAGATTCTTCTTATAATGCATTCCCTTTTAGTCTAAAACACAATCTCTTGCTCTGAAAAAGTGTTTAATTTGAAAATAAAGCTGTTTCATAGTGTGAAAAAGGTAAAGAACAGAGTTTCTAAGTAAAGATTCTTCTTATAATGCATTCCCTTTTAGTCTAAAACACAATTTCTTGCCCTGCAACAGTGTTTACGGTGAATACAAAGCTGTTTCATAGTGTGAAAAAGGTAAAGAACAGAGTTTCTAAGTAAAGAGTCTTCTTATAATGCATTCCCTTTTAGTCTAAAACACAATCTCTTGCCCTGAAACAGTGTTTAAGGTGAATACAAAGCTGTTTCATAGTGTGAAAAAGGTAAAGAACAGTTTCTAAATAAAGATTCTTCTTATAATGCATTCCCTTTTAGTCTAAAACACAATCTCTTTCCCTGAAACAGTGTTTAAGGTGAATACAAAGCTGTTTCATAGTGTGAAAAAGGTAAAGAACAGAGTTTCTAAGTAAATATTCTTCTTATAATTCATTCCCTTTTAGTCAAAAACACAATCTCTTGCCCTGAAACAGTGTTAAAGGTCAATACAAAGCTGTTTCATAGTGTGAAAAAGGTAAAGAACAAAGTTTCTAAGTAAAGAGTCTTCTTATAATGCATTCCCTTTTAGTCTAAAACACAATCTCTTGCCCTGAAACAGTGTTTAAGGTGAATACAAAGCTGTTTCATAGTGTGAAAAAGGTAAAGAACAGAGTTTCAAAGTAAAGATTCTTCTTATAATGCATTCCCTTTTCGTGTAAAACGCAATCTCTTGCCCTGAAACGGTGTTTAAGGTGAATACAAAGCTGTTTCATAGTGTGAAAAAGGTAAAGAACAGTTTCAAAGTAAAGATTCTTCTTATAATACATTCCCTTTTAGTCTAAACACAATCTCTTGCCCTGCAACAGTGTTTAAGGTGAATACAAAGCTGTTTCATAGTGTGAAAAAGGTAAAGAACAGAGTTTCTAAGTAAAGATTCTTCTTATAATGCATCCCCTTTTAGTCTAAAACACAATCTATTGCCCTGAAATGGTGTTTAAGGTGAATACAAAGCTGTTTCATAGTGTGAAAAAGGTAAAGAACAGTTTCAAAGTAAAGATTCTTCTTATAATGCATTCCCTTTTAGTCTAAACACAATCTCTTGCCCTGCAACAGTGTTTAAGGTGAATACAAAGCTGTTTCATAGTGTGAAAAAGGTAAAGAACAGAGTTTCTAAGTAAAGATTCTTCTTATAATGCATTGCCTATTAGTCTAAAACACAATCTCTTACCCTGAAACGGTGTTTAAGGTGAATACAAAGCTGTTTCATAGTGTGAAAAAGGTAAAGAACAGAGTTTCAAAGTAAAGATTCTTCTTATAATGCATTCCCTTTTAGTCTAAAACACAATCTCTTGCTCTGAAAAAGTGTTTAATTTGAAAATAAAGCTGTTTCATAGTGTGAAAAAGGTAAAGAACAGAGTTTCTAAGTAAAGATTCTTCTTATAATGCATTCCCTTTTAGTCTAAAACACAATTTCTTGCCCTGCAACAGTGTTTACGGTGAATACAAAGCTGTTTCATAGTGTGAAAAAGGTAAAGAACAGAGTTTCTAAGTAAAGAGTCTTCTTATAATGCATTCCCTTTTAGTCTAAAACACAATCTCTTGCCCTGAAACAGTGTTTAAGGTGAATACAAAGCTGTTTCATAGTGTGAAAAAGGTAAAGAACAGTTTCTAAATAAAGATTCTTCTTATAATGCATTCCCTTTTAGTCTAAAACACAATCTCTTTCCCTGAAACAGTGTTTAAGGTGAATACAAAGCTGTTTCATAGTGTGAAAAAGGTAAAGAACAGAGTTTCTAAGTAAATATTCTTCTTATAATTCATTCCCTTTTAGTCAAAAACACAATCTCTTGCCCTGAAACAGTGTTTAAGGTCAATACAAAGCTGTTTCATAGTGTGAAAAAGGTAAAGAACAAAGTTTCTAAGTAAAGAGTCTTCTTATAATGCATTCCCTTTTAGTCTAAAACACAATCTCTTGCCCTGAAACAGTGTTTAAGGTGAATACAAAGCTGTTTCATAGTGTGAAAAAGGTAAAGAACAGAGTTTCAAAGTAAAGATTCTTCTTATAATGCATTCCCTTTTCGTGTAAAACGCAATCTCTTGCCCTGAAACGGTGTTTAAGGTGAATACAAAGCTGTTTCATAGTGTGAAAAAGGTAAAGAACAGTTTCAAAGTAAAGATTCTTCTTATAATACATTCCCTTTTAGTCTAAACACAATCTCTTGCCCTGCAACAGTGTTTAAGGTGAATACAAAGCTGTTTCATAGTGTGAAAAAGGTAAAGAACAGAGTTTCTAAGTAAAGATTCTTCTTATAATGCATCCCCTTTTAGTCTAAAACACAATCTATTGCCCTGAAATGGTGTTTAAGGTGAATACAAAGCTGTTTCATAGTGTGAAAAAGGTAAA
Source organism: Electrophorus electricus (assembly GCF_041902795.1). Taxonomy (NCBI): domain Eukaryota; kingdom Metazoa; phylum Chordata; class Actinopteri; order Gymnotiformes; family Gymnotidae; genus Electrophorus; species Electrophorus electricus. Next base: position 16,755,773 of record NC_137508.1, on the reverse strand, counting down.
GAACAGTTTCAAAGTAAAGATTCTTCTTATAATGCATTCCCTTTTAGTCTAAATCACAATCTCTTGCCCTGAAACAGTGTTTAAGGTGAATACAAAGCTGTTTCATAGTGTGAAAAAGGTAAAGAACAGAGTTTCTAAGTAAAGATTATTCCTATAATGCATTCCCTTTTAGTCTAAAATACAATCTCTTGCCCTGAAACAGTGTTTAAGGTGAATACAAAGCTGTTTCATAGTGTGAAATAGGTAAAGAACAGAGTTTCTAAGAAAATATTCTTCTTATAATGCATTCCCTTTTAGTCTCAACACGATCTCTTGCCCTGAAACAGTGTTTAAGGTGAATACAAAACTGTTTCATTGTGTAAAAAAGGTAAAGAACAGAGTTTCTAAGAAAAGATTCTTCTTATAATCCATTCCCTTTTAGTCTAAACACGATCTCTTGCCCTGCAACAGTGTTTAAGGTGAATACAAAGCTGTTTCATAGTGTGAAAAAGGTAAAGAACAGAGTTTCAAAGTAAAGATTCTTCTTATAATACATTCCCTTTTAGTCTAAACACAATCTCTTGCCCTGCAACAGTGTTTAAGGTGAATACAAAGCTGTTTCATAGTGTGAAAATGGTAAAGAACAGAGTTTCTAAGTAAAGATTCTTCTTATAATGCATTCCCTTTTCGTGTAAAACGCAATCTCTTGCCCTGAAACGGTGTTTAAGGTGAATACAAAGCTGTTTCATAGTGTGAAAAAGGTAAAGAACAGTTTCAAAGTAAAGATTCTTCTTATAATACATTCCCTTTTAGTCTAAACACAATCTCTTGCCCTGCAACAGTGTTTAAGGTGAATACAAAGCTGTTTCATAGTGTGAAAAAGGTAAAGAACAGAGTTTCTAAGTAAAGATTCTTCTTATAATGCATCCCCTTTTAGTCTAAAACACAATCTATTGCCCTGAAATGGTGTTTAAGGTGAATACAAAGCTGTTTCATAGTGTGAAAAAGGTAAAGAACAGTTTCAAAGTAAAGATTCTTCTTATAATGCATTCCCTTTTAGTCTAAATCACAATCTCTTGCCCTGAAACAGTGTTTAAGGTGAATACAAAGCTGTTTCATAGTGTGAAAAAGGTAAAGAACAGAGTTTCTAAGTAAATATTATTCCTATAATGCATTCCCTTTTAGTCTAAAATACAATCTCTTGCCCTGAAACAGTGTTTAAGGTGAATACAAAGCTGTTTCATAGTGTGAAATAGGTAAAGAACAGAGTTTCTAAGAAAATATTCTTCTTATAATGCATTCCCTTTTAGTCTAAACACGATCTCTTGCCCTGAAACAGTGTTTAAGGTGAATACAAAAGTGTTTCATTGTGTAAAAAAGGTAAAGAACAGAGTTTCTAAGAAAAGATTCTTCTTATAATCCATTCCCTTTTAGTCTAAACACGATCTCTTGCCCTGCAACAGTGTTTAAGGTGAATACAAAGCTGTTTCATTGTGTAAAAAAGGTAAAGCACAGAGTTTCTAAGTAAAGATTCTTCTTATAATGCATTCCCTTTTAGTCTAAACACGATCTCTTGCCCTGCAACAGTGTTTAAGGTGAATACAAAGCTGTTTCATTGTGTAAAAAAGGTAAAGAACAGAGTTTCTAAGTAAAGATTCTTCTTATAATGCATTCCCTTTTAGTCTAAACACGATCTCTTGCCCTGCAACAGTGTTTAAGGTGAATACAAAGCTGTTTCATAGTGTGAAAAAGGTAAAGAACAGAGTTTCTAAGTAAAGATTCTTCTTATAATGCATTCCCTTTTAGTCTAAAACATAATCTCTTGCCCTGAAACAGTGTTTAAGGTGAATACAAAGCTGTTTCATAGTGTGAGAAAGGTAAAGAACAGAGTTTCAAAGTAGATTCTTCTTATAATACATTCCCTTTTAGTCTAAACACAATCTCTTGCCCTGCAACAGTGTTTAAGGTGAATACAAAGCTGTTTCATAGTGTGAAAATGGTAAAGAACAGAGTTTCTAAGTAAAGATTCTTCTTATAATGCATTCCCTTTTAGTCTAAAACACAATATCTTGCCCTGAAACAGTGTTTAAGGTGAATACAAAGCTGTTTCATAGTGTGAAAAAGGTAAAGAACAGTTTCAAAGTAAAGATTCTTCTTATAATGCATTCCCTTTTAGTCTAAACACGATCTCTTGCCCTGCAACAGTGTTTAAGGTGAATACAAAGCTGTTTCATAGTGTGAAAAAGGTAAAGAACAGAGTTTCTAAGTAAAGATTCTTCTTATAATGCATTCCCTTTTAGTCTAAAACATAATCTCTTGCCCTGAAACAGTGTTTAAGGTGAATACAAAGCTGTTTCATAGTGTGAGAAAGGTAAAGAACAGAGTTTCAAAGTAGATTCTTCTTATAATACATTCCCTTTTAGTCTAAACACAATCTCTTGCCCTGCAACAGTGTTTAAGGTGAATACAAAGCTGTTTCATAGTGTGAAAATGGTAAAGAACACAGTTTCTAAGTAAAGATTCTTCTTATAATGCATTCCCTTTTAGTCTAAAACACAATTTCTTGCCCTGCAACAGTGTTTACGGTGAATACAAAGCTGTTTCATAGTGTGAAAAAGGTAAAGAACAGAGTTTCTAAGTAAAGAGTCTTCTTATAATGCATTCCCTTTTAGTCTAAAACACAATCTCTTGCCCTGAAACAGTGTTTAAGGTGAATACAAAGCTGTTTCATAGTGTGAAAAAGGTAAAGAACAGTTTCTAAATAAAGATTCTTCTTATAATGCATTCCCTTTTAGTCTAAAACACAATCTCTTTCCCTGAAACAGTGTTTAAGGTGAATACAAAGCTGTTTCATAGTGTGAAAAAGGTAAAGAACAGAGTTTCTAAGTAAAGATTCTTCTTATAATTCATTCCCTTTTAGTCAAAAACACAATCTCTTGCCCTGAAACAGTGTTTAAGGTCAATACAAAGCTGTTTCATAGTGTGAAAAAGGTAAAGAACAAAGTTTCTAAGTAAAGAGTCTTCTTATAATGCATTCCCTTTTAGTCTAAAACACAATCTCTTGCCCTGAAACAGTGTTTAAGGTGAATACAAAGCTGTTTCATAGTGTGAAAATGGTAAAGAACAGAGTTTCTAAGTAAAGATTCTTCTTATAATGCATTCCCTTTTCGTGTAAAACGCAATCTCTTGCCCTGAAACGGTGTTTAAGGTGAATACAAAGCTGTTTCATAGTGTGAAAAAGGTAAAGAACAGTTTCAAAGTAAAGATTCTTCTTATAATACATTCCCTTTTAGTCTAAACACAATCTCTTGCCCTGCAACAGTGTTTAAGGTGAATACAAAGCTGTTTCATAGTGTGAAAAAGGTAAAGAACAGAGTTTCTAAGTAAAGATTCTTCTTATAATGCATCCCCTTTTAGTCTAAAACACAATCTATTGCCCTGAAATGGTGTTTAAGGTGAATACAAAGCTGTTTCATAGTGTGAAAAAGGTAAAGAACAGTTTCAAAGTAAAGATTCTTCTTATAATGCATTCCCTTTTAGTCTAAATCACAATCTCTTGCCCTGAAACAGTGTTTAAGGTGAATACAAAGCTGTTTCATAGTGTGAAAAAGGTAAAGAACAGAGTTTCTAAGTAAAGATTATTCCTATAATGCATTCCCTTTTAGTCTAAAATACAATCTCTTGCCCTGAAACAGTGTTTAAGGTGAATACAAAGCTGTTTCATAGTGTGAAATAGGTAAAGAACAGAGTTTCTAAGAAAATATTCTTCTTATAATGCATTCCCTTTTAGTCTAAACACGATCTCTTGCCCTGAAACAGTGTTTAAGGTGAATACAAAACTGTTTCATTGTGTAAAAAAGGTAAAGAACAGACTTTCTAAGAAAAGATTCTTCTTATAATCCATTCCCTTTTAGTCTAAACACGATCTCTTGCCCTGCAACAGTGTTTAAGGTGAATACAAAGCTGTTTCATTGTGTAAAAAAGGTAAAGCACAGAGTTTCTAAGTAAAGATTCTTCTTATAATGCATTCCCTTTTAGTCTAAACACGATCTCTTGCCCTGCAACAGTGTTTAAGGTGAATACAAAGCTGTTTCATTGTGTAAAAAAGGTAAAGAACAGAGTTTCTAAGTAAAGATTCTTCTTATAATGCATTCCCTTTTAGTCTAAACACGATCTCTTGCCCTGCAACAGTGTTTAAGGTGAATACAAAGCTGTTTCATAGTGTGAAAAAGGTAAAGAACAGAGTTTCTAAGTAAAGATTCTTCTTATAATGCATTCCCTTTTAGTCTAAAACATAATCTCTTGCCCTGAAACAGTGTTTAAGGTGAATACAAAGCTGTTTCATAGTGTGAGAAAGGTAAAGAACAGAGTTTCAAAGTAGATTCTTCTTATAATACATTCCCTTTTAGTCTAAACACAATCTCTTGCCCTGCAACAGTGTTTAAGGTGAATACAAAGCTGTTTCATAGTGTGAAAATGGTAAAGAACAGAGTTTCTAAGTAAAGATTCTTCTTATAATGCATTCCCTTTTAGTCTAAAACACAATATCTTGCCCTGAAACAGTGTTTAAGGTGAATACAAAGCTGTTTCATAGTGTGAAAAAGGTAAAGAACAGTTTCAAAGTAAAGATTCTTCTTATAATGCATTCCCTTTTAGTCTAAACACGATCTCTTGCCCTGCAACAGTGTTTAAGGTGAATACAAAGCTGTTTCATAGTGTGAAAAAGGTAAAGAACAGAGTTTCTAAGTAAAGATTCTTCTTATAATGCATTCCCTTTTAGTCTAAAACATAATCTCTTGCCCTGAAACAGTGTTTAAGGTGAATACAAAGCTGTTTCATAGTGTGAAAAAGGTAAAGAACAGAGTTTCTAAGTAAAGATTATTCCTATAATGCATTCCCTTTTAGTCTAAAATACAATCTCTTGCCCTGAAACAGTGTTTAAGGTGAATACAAAGCTGATTCATAGTGTGAAAAAGGTAAAGAACAGAGTTTCTAAGAAAATATTCTTCTTATAATGCATTCCCTTTTAGTCTAAACACGATCTCTTGCCCTGAAACAGTGTTTAAGGTGAATACAAAACTGTTTCATTGTGTAAAAAAGGTAAAGAACAGAGTTTCTAAGAAAAGATTCTTCTTATAATGCATTCCCTTTTAGTCTAAACACGATCTCTTGCCCTGCAACAGTGTTTAAGGTGAATACAAAGCTGTTTCATAGTGTGAAAAAGGTAAAGAACAGAGTTTCTAAGTAAAGATTCTTCTTATAATGCATTCCCTTTTAGTCTAAAACATAATCTCTTGCCCTGAAACAGTGTTTAAGGTGAATACAAAGCTGTTTCATAGTGTGAGAAAGGTAAAGAACAGAGTTTCAAAGTAGATTCTTCTTATAATACATTCCCTTTTAGTCTAAACACAATCTCTTGCCCTGCAACAGTGTTTAAGGTGAATACAAAGCTGTTTCATAGTGTGAAAATGGTAAAGAACACAGTTTCTAAGTAAAGATTCTTCTTATAATGCATTCCCTTTTAGTCTAAAACACAATTTCTTGCCCTGCAACAGTGTTTACGGTGAATACAAAGCTGTTTCATAGTGTGAAAAAGGTAAAGAACAGAGTTTCTAAGTAAAGAGTCTTCTTATAATGCATTCCCTTTTAGTCTAAAACACAATCTCTTGCCCTGAAACAGTGTTTAAGGTGAATACAAAGCTGTTTCATAGTGTGAAAAAGGTAAAGAACAGTTTCTAAATAAAGATTCTTCTTATAATGCATTCCCTTTTAGTCTAAAACACAATCTCTTTCCCTGAAACAGTGTTTAAGGTGAATACAAAGCTGTTTCATAGTGTGAAAAAGGTAAAGAACAGAGTTTCTAAGTAAAGATTCTTCTTATAATTCATTCCCTTTTAGTCAAAAACACAATCTCTTGCCCTGAAACAGTGTTTAAGGTCAATACAAAGCTGTTTCATAGTGTGAAAAAGGTAAAGAACAAAGTTTCTAAGTAAAGAGTCTTCTTATAATGCATTCCCTTTTAGTCTAAAACACAATCTCTTGCCCTGAAACAGTGTTTAAGGTGAATACAAAGCTGTTTCATAGTGTGAAAATGGTAAAGAACAGAGTTTCTAAGTAAAGATTCTTCTTATAATGCATTCCCTTTTCGTGTAAAACGCAATCTCTTGCCCTGAAACGGTGTTTAAGGTGAATACAAAGCTGTTTCATAGTGTGAAAAAGGTAAAGAACAGTTTCAAAGTAAAGATTCTTCTTATAATACATTCCCTTTTAGTCTAAACACAATCTCTTGCCCTGCAACAGTGTTTAAGGTGAATACAAAGCTGTTTCATAGTGTGAAAAAGGTAAAGAACAGAGTTTCTAAGTAAAGATTCTTCTTATAATGCATCCCCTTTTAGTCTAAAACACAATCTATTGCCCTGAAATGGTGTTTAAGGTGAATACAAAGCTGTTTCATAGTGTGAAAAAGGTAAAGAACAGTTTCAAAGTAAAGATTCTTCTTATAATGCATTCCCTTTTAGTCTAAATCACAATCTCTTGCCCTGAAACAGTGTTTAAGGTGAATACAAAGCTGTTTCATAGTGTGAAAAAGGTAAAGAACAGAGTTTCTAAGTAAAGATTATTCCTATAATGCATTCCCTTTTAGTCTAAAATACAATCTCTTGCCCTGAAACAGTGTTTAAGGTGAATACAAAGCTGTTTCATAGTGTGAAATAGGTAAAGAACAGAGTTTCTAAGAAAATATTCTTCTTATAATGCATTCCCTTTTAGTCTAAACACGATCTCTTGCCCTGAAACAGTGTTTAAGGTGAATACAAAACTGTTTCATTGTGTAAAAAAGGTAAAGAACAGACTTTCTAAGAAAAGATTCTTCTTATAATCCATTCCCTTTTAGTCTAAACACGATCTCTTGCCCTGCAACAGTGTTTAAGGTGAATACAAAGCTGTTTCATTGTGTAAAAAAGGTAAAGCACAGAGTTTCTAAGTAAAGATTCTTCTTATAATGCATTCCCTTTTAGTCTAAACACGATCTCTTGCCCTGCAACAGTGTTTAAGGTGAATACAAAGCTGTTTCATTGTGTAAAAAAGGTAAAGAACAGAGTTTCTAAGTAAAGATTCTTCTTATAATGCATTCCCTTTTAGTCTAAACACGATCTCTTGCCCTGCAACAGTGTTTAAGGTGAATACAAAGCTGTTTCATAGTGTGAAAAAGGTAAAGAACAGAGTTTCTAAGTAAAGATTCTTCTTATAATGCATTCCCTTTTAGTCTAAAACATAATCTCTTGCCCTGAAACAGTGTTTAAGGTGAATACAAAGCTGTTTCATAGTGTGAGAAAGGTAAAGAACAGAGTTTCAAAGTAGATTCTTCTTATAATACATTCCCTTTTAGTCTAAACACAATCTCTTGCCCTGCAACAGTGTTTAAGGTGAATACAAAGCTGTTTCATAGTGTGAAAATGGTAAAGAACAGAGTTTCTAAGTAAAGATTCTTCTTATAATGCATTCCCTTTTAGTCTAAAACACAATATCTTGCCCTGAAACAGTGTTTAAGGTGAATACAAAGCTGTTTCATAGTGTGAAAAAGGTAAAGAACAGTTTCAAAGTAAAGATTCTTCTTATAATGCATTCCCTTTTAGTCTAAACACGATCTCTTGCCCTGCAACAGTGTTTAAGGTGAATACAAAGCTGTTTCATAGTGTGAAAAAGGTAAAGAACAGAGTTTCTAAGTAAAGATTCTTCTTATAATGCATTCCCTTTTAGTCTAAAACATAATCTCTTGCCCTGAAACAGTGTTTAAGGTGAATACAAAGCTGTTTCATAGTGTGAAAAAGGTAAAGAACAGAGTTTCTAAGTAAAGATTATTCCTATAATGCATTCCCTTTTAGTCTAAAATACAATCTCTTGCCCTGAAACAGTGTTTAAGGTGAATACAAAGCTGATTCATAGTGTGAAAAAGGTAAAGAACAGAGTTTCTAAGAAAATATTCTTCTTATAATGCATTCCCTTTTAGTCTAAACACGATCTCTTGCCCTGAAACAGTGTTTAAGGTGAATACAAAACTGTTTCATTGTGTAAAAAAGGTAAAGAACAGAGTTTCTAAGAAAAGATTCTTCTTATAATGCATTCCCTTTTAGTCTAAACACGATCTCTTGCCCTGCAACAGTGTTTAAGGTGAATACAAAGCTGTTTCATTGTGTAAAAAAGGTAAAGAACAGAGTTTCTAAGTAAAGATTCTTCTTATAATGCATTCCCTTTTAGTCTAAACACGATCTCTTGCCCTGCAACAGTGTTTAAGGTGAATACAAAGCTGTTTCATAGTGAGAAAAAGGTAAAGAACAGAGTTTCTAAGAAAATATTCTTCTTATAATGCATTCCCTTTTAGCCTAAACACGATCTCTTGCCCTGAAACAGTGTTTAAGGTGAATACAAAACTGTTTCATTGTGTAAAAAAGGTAAAGAACAGAGTTTCTAAGAAAAGATTCTTCTTATAATGCATTCCCTTTTAGTCTAAACGCAATCTCTTGCCCTGAAACGGTGTTTAATCTGAATACAAAGCTGTTTCATAGTGTGAAAAAGGTAAAGAACAGAGTTTCTAAGAAAATATTCTTCTTATAATGCATTCCCTTTTAGTCTAAACACGATCTCTTGCCCTGAAACAGTGTTTAAGGTGAATACAAAACTGTTTCATTGTGTAAAAAAGGTAAAGAACAGAGTTTCTAAGAAAAGATTCTTCTTATAATGCATTCCCTTTTAGTCTAAACACGATCTCTTGCCCTGCAACAGTGTTTAAGGTGAATACAAAGCTGTTTCATTGTGTAAAAAAGGTAAAGCACAGAGTTTCTAAGTAAAGATTCTTCTTATAATGCATTCCCTTTTAGTCTAAACACGATCTCTTGCCCTGCAACAGTGTTTAAGGTGAATACAAAGCTGTTTCATAGTGTGAAAAAGGTAAAGAACAGAGTTTCTAAGTAAAGATTCTTCTTATAATGCATTCCCTTTTAGTCTAAAACACAATTTCTTACCCTGCAACAGTGTTTAAGGTCAATACAAAGCTGTTTCATAGTGTGAAAAAGGTAAAGAACAGAGTTTCAAAGTAGATTCTTCTTATAATACATTCCCTTTTAGTCTAAACACAATCTCTTGCCCTGCAACAGTGTTTAAGGTGAATACAAAGCTGTTTCATAGTGTGAAAATGGTAAACAACAGAGTTTCTAAGTAAAGATTCTTCTTATAATGCATTCCCTTTTAGTCTAAAACACAATCTCTTGCCCTGAAAGTGTTTAAGGTGAATACAAATCTATTTCATTGTGTGAAAAAGGTAAAGAACAGAGTTTCAAAGTAAGGATTCTTCTTATAATGCATTCCCTTTTAGTCTAAATCACAATCTCTTGCCCTGAAACAGTGTTTAAGGTGAATACAAAGCTGTTTCATAGTGTGAAAAAGGTAAAGAACAGAGTTTCTAAGTAAAGATTATTCCTATAATGCATTCCCTTTTAGTCTAAAATACAATCTCTTGCCCTGAAACAGTGTTTAAGGTGAATACAAAGCTGTTTCATAGTGTGAAAAAGGTAAAGAACAGAGTTTCTAGAAAATATTCTTCTTATAATGCATTCCCTTTTAGTCTAAACACGATCTCTTGCCCTGCAACAGTGTTTAAGGTGAATACAAAGCTGTTTCATAGTGTGAAAAAGGTAAAGAACAGAGTTTCTAAGTAAAGATTCTTCTTATAATGCATTCCCTTTTAGTCTAAAACACAATTTCTTACCCTGCAACAGTGTTTAAGGTCAATACAAAGCTGTTTCATAGTGTGAAAAAGGTAAAGAACAAAGTTTCTAAGTAAAGAGTCTTCTTATAATGCATTCCCTTTTAATCTAAAACATAATCTCTTGCCCTGAAACAGTGTTTAAGGTGAATACAAAGCTGTTTCATAGTGTGAAAAAGGTAAAGAACAGAGTTTCTAAATAAAGATTCTTCTTATAATGCATCCCCTTTTAGTCTAAAACATAATCTCTTGCCCTGAAACAGTGTTTAAGGTGAATACAAAGCTGTTTCATAGTGTGAGAAAGGTAAAGAACAGAGTTTCAAAGTAGATTCTTCTTATAATACATTCCCTTTTAGTCTAAACACAATCTCTTGCCCTGCAACAGTGTTTAAGGTGAATACAAAGCTGTTTCATAGTGTGAAAATGGTAAAGAACAGAGTTTCTAAGTAAAGATTCTTCTTATAATGCATTCCCTTTTAGTCTAAAACACAATCTCTTGCCCTGAAACAGTGTTTAAGGTGAATACAAAGCTGTTTCATAGTGTGAAAAAGGTAAAGAATAGTTTCTAAGTAAAGATTCTTCTTATAATGCATTCCCTTTTAGTCTAAAACACAATTTCTTGCCCTGCAACAGTGTTTAAGGTCAATACAAAGCTGTTTCATAGTGTGAAAAAGGTAAAGAACAAAGTTTCTAAGTAAAGATTCTTCTTATAATGCATTCCCTTTTCGTGTAAAACGCAATCTCTTGCCCTGAAACGGTGTTTAAGGTGAATACAAAGCTGTTTCATAGTGTGAAAAAGGTAAAGAACAGTTTCAAAGTAAAGATTCTTCTTATAATACATTCCCTTTTAGTCTAAACACAATCTCTTGCCCTGCAACAGTGTTTAAGGTGAATACAAAGCTGTTTCATAGTGTGAAAAAGGTAAAGAACAGAGTTTCTAAGTAAAGATTCTTCTTATAATGCATTGCCTATTAGTCTAAAACACAATCTCTTACCCTGAAACGGTGTTTAAGGTGAATACAAAGCTGTTTCATAGTGTGAAAAAGGTAAAGAACAGAGTTTCAAAGTAAAGATTCTTCTTATAATGCATTCCCTTTTAGTCTAAAACACAATCTCTTGCTCTGAAAAAGTGTTTAATTTGAAAATAAAGCTGTTTCATAGTGTGAAAAAGGTAAAGAACAGAGTTTCTAAGTAAAGATTCTTCTTATAATGCATTCCCTTTTAGTCTAAAACACAATTTCTTGCCCTGCAACAGTGTTTACGGTGAATACAAAGCTGTTTCATAGTGTGAAAAAGGTAAAGAACAGAGATTCTAAGTAAAGAGTCTTCTTATAATGCATTCCCTTTTAGTCTAAAACACAATCTCTTGCCCTGAAACAGTGTTTAAGGTGAATACAAAGCTGTTTCATAGTGTGAAAAAGGTAAAGAACAGTTTCTAAATAAAGATTCTTCTTATAATGCATTCCCTTTTAGTCTAAAACACAATCTCTTTCCCTGAAACAGTGTTTAAGGTGAATACAAAGCTGTTTCATAGTGTGAAAAAGGTAAAGAACAGAGTTTCTAAGTAAAGATTCTTCTTATAATTCATTCCCTTTTAGTCAAAAACACAATCTCTTGCCCTGAAACAGTGTTTAAGGTCAATACAAAGCTGTTTCATAGTGTGAAAAAGGTAAAGAACAAAGTTTCTAAGTAAAGAGTCTTCTTATAATGCATTCCCTTTTAGTCTAAAACACAATCTCTTGCCCTGAAACAGTGTTTAAGGTGAATACAAAGCTGTTTCATAGTGTGAAAAAGGTAAAGAACAGAGTTTCAAAGTAAAGATTCTTCTTATAATACATTCCCTTTTAGTCTAAACACAATCTCTTGCCCTGCAACAGTGTTTAAGGTGAATACAAAGCTGTTTCATAGTGTGAAAATGGTAAAGAACAGAGTTTCTAAGTAAAGATTCTTCTTATAATGCATTCCCTTTTCGTGTAAAACGCAATCTCTTGCCCTGAAACGGTGTTTAAGGTGAATACAAAGCTGTTTCATAGTGTGAAAAAGGTAAAGAACAGTTTCAAAGTAAAGATTCTTCTTATAATACATTCCCTTTTAGTCTAAACACAATCTCTTGCCCTGCAACAGTGTTTAAGGTGAATACAAAGCTGTTTCATAGTGTGAAAAAGGTAAAGAACAGAGTTTCTAAGTAAAGATTCTTCTTATAATGCATCCCCTTTTAGTCTAAAACACAATCTATTGCCCTGAAATGGTGTTTAAGGTGAATACAAAGCTGTTTCATAGTGTGAAAAAGGTAAAGAACAGTTTCAAAGTAAAGATTCTTCTTATAATGCATTCCCTTTTCGTGTAAAACGCAATCTCTTGCCCTGAAACGGTGTTTAAGGTGAATACAAAGCTGTTTCATAGTGTGAAAAAGGTAAAGAACAGTTTCAAAGTAAAGATTCTTCTTATAATACATTCCCTTTTAGTCTAAACACAATCTCTTGCCCTGCAACAGTGTTTAAGGTGAATACAAAGCTGTTTCATAGTGTGAAAAAGGTAAAGAACAGAGTTTCTAAGTAAAGATTCTTCTTATAATGCATTGCCTATTAGTCTAAAACACAATCTCTTACCCTGAAACGGTGTTTAAGGTGAATACAAAGCTGTTTCATAGTGTGAAAAAGGTAAAGAACAGAGTTTCAAAGTAAAGATTCTTCTTATAATGCATTCCCTTTTAGTCTAAAACACAATCTCTTGCTCTGAAAAAGTGTTTAATTTGAAAATAAAGCTGTTTCATAGTGTGAAAAAGGTAAAGAACAGAGTTTCTAAGTAAAGAGTCTTCTTATAATGCATTCCCTTTTAGTCTAAAACACAATCTCTTGCCCTGAAACAGTGTTTAAGGTGAATACAAAGCTGTTTCATAGTGTGAAAAAGGTAAAGAACAGTTTCTAAATAAAGATTCTTCTTATAATGCATTCCCTTTTAGTCTAAAACACAATCTCTTTCCCTGAAACAGTGTTTAAGGTGAATACAAAGCTGTTTCATAGTGTGAAAAAGGTAAAGAACAGAGTTTCTAAGTAAAGATTCTTCTTATAATTCATTCCCTTTTAGTCAAAAACACAATCTCTTGCCCTGAAACAGTGTTTAAGGTCAATACAAAGCTGTTTCATAGTGTGAAAAAGGTAAAGAACAAAGTTTCTAAGTAAAGAGTCTTCTTATAATGCATTCCCTTTTAGTCTAAAACACAATCTCTTGCCCTGAAACAGTGTTTAAGGTGAATACAAAGCTGTTTCATAGTGTGAAAAAGGTAAAGAACAGAGTTTCAAAGTAAAGATTCTTCTTATAATACATTCCCTTTTAGTCTAAACACAATCTCTTGCCCTGCAACAGTGTTTAAGGTGAATACAAAGCTGTTTCATAGTGTGAAAATGGTAAAGAACAGAGTTTCTAAGTAAAGATTCTTCTTATAATGCATTCCCTTTTCGTGTAAAACGCAATCTCTTGCCCTGAAACGGTGTTTAAGGTGAATACAAAGCTGTTTCATAGTGTGAAAAAGGTAAAGAACAGTTTCAAAGTAAAGATTCTTCTTATAATACATTCCCTTTTAGTCTAAACACAATCTCTTGCCCTGCAACAGTGTTTAAGGTGAATACAAAGCTGTTTCATAGTGTGAAAAAGGTAAAGAACAGAGTTTCTAAGTAAAGATTCTTCTTATAATGCATCCCCTTTTAGTCTAAAACACAATCTATTGCCCTGAAATGGTGTTTAAGGTGAATACAAAGCTGTTTCATAGTGTGAAAAAGGTAAAGAACAGTTTCAAAGTAAAGATTCTTCTTATAATGCATTCCCTTTTAGTCTAAATCACAATCTCTTGCCCTGAAACAGTGTTTAAGGTGAATACAAAGCTGTTTCATAGTGTGAAAAAGGTAAAGAACAGAGTTTCTAAGTAAAGATTATTCCTATAATGCATTCCCTTTTAGTCTAAAATACAATCTCTTGCCCTGAAACAGTGTTTAACGTGAATACAAAGCTGTTTCATAGTGTGAAATAGGTAAAGAACAGAGTTTCTAAGAAAATATTCTTCTTATAATGCATTCCCTTTTAGTCTAAACACGATCTCTTGCCCTGAAATAGTGTTTAAGGTGAATACAAAACTGTTTCATTGTGTAAAAAAGGTAAAGAACAGAGTTTCTAAGAAAAGATTCTTCTTATAATCCATTCCCTTTTAGTCTAAACACGATCTCTTGCCCTGCAACAGTGTTTAAGGTGAATACAAAGCTGTTTCATTGTGTAAAAAAGGTAAAGCACAGAGTTTCTAAGTAAAGATTCTTCTTATAATGCATTCCCTTTTAGTCTAAACACGATCTCTTGCCCTGCAACAGTGTTTAAGGTGAATACAAAGCTGTTTCATTGTGTAAAAAAGGTAAAGAACAGAGTTTCTAAGTAAAGATTCTTCTTATAATGCATTCCCTTTTAGTCTAAACACGATCTCTTGCCCTGCAACAGTGTTTAAGGTGAATACAAAGCTGTTTCATAGTGTGAAAAAGGTAAAGAACAGAGTTTCTAAGTAAAGATTCTTCTTATAATGCATTCCCTTTTAGTCTAAAACATAATCTCTTGCCCTGAAACAGTGTTTAAGGTGAATACAAAGCTGTTTCATAGTGTGAGAAAGGTAAAGAACAGAGTTTCAAAGTAGATTCTTCTTATAATACATTCCCTTTTAGTCTAAACACAATCTCTTGCCCTGCAACAGTGTTTAAGGTGAATACAAAGCTGTTTCATAGTGTGAAAATGGTAAAGAACAGAGTTTCTAAGTAAAGATTCTTCTTATAATGCATTCCCTTTTAGTCTAAAACACAATATCTTGCCCTGAAACAGTGTTTAAGGTGAATACAAAGCTGTTTCATAGTGTGAAAAAGGTAAAGAACAGTTTCAAAGTAAAGATTCTTCTTATAATGCATTCCCTTTTAGTCTAAACACGATCTCTTGCCCTGCAACAGTGTTTAAGGTGAATACAAAGCTGTTTCATAGTGTGAAAAAGGTAAAGAACAGAGTTTCTAAGTAAAGATTCTTCTTATAATGCATTCCCTTTTAGTCTAAAACATAATCTCTTGCCCTGAAACAGTGTTTAAGGTGAATACAAAGCTGTTTCATAGTGTGAGAAAGGTAAAGAACAGAGTTTCAAAGTAGATTCTTCTTATAATACATTCCCTTTTAGTCTAAACACAATCTCTTGCCCTGCAACAGTGTTTAAGGTGAATACAAAGCTGTTTCATAGTGTGAAAATGGTAAAGAACACAGTTTCTAAGTAAAGATTCTTCTTATAATGCATTCCCTTTTAGTCTAAAACACAATTTCTTGCCCTGCAACAGTGTTTACGGTGAATACAAAGCTGTTTCATAGTGTGAAAAAGGTAAAGAACAGAGTTTCTAAGTAAAGAGTCTTCTTATAATGCATTCCCTTTTAGTCTAAAACACAATCTCTTGCCCTGAAACAGTGTTTAAGGTGAATACAAAGCTGTTTCAAAGTGTGAAAAAGGTAAAGAACAGTTTCTAAATAAAGATTCTTCTCATAATGCATTCCCTTTTAGTCTAAAACACAATCTCTTTCCCTGAAACAGTGTTTAAGGTGAATACAAAGCTGTTTCATAGTGTGAAAAAGGTAAAGAACAGAGTTTCTAAGTAAAGATTCTTCTTATAATTCATTCCCTTTTAGTCAAAAACACAATCTCTTGCCCTGAAACAGTGTTTAAGGTCAATACAAAGCTGTTTCATAGTGTGAAAAAGGTAAAGAACAAAGTTTCTAAGTAAAGAGTCTTCTTATAATGCATTCCCTTTTAGTCTAAAACACAATCTCTTGCCCTGAAACAGTGTTTAAGGTGAATACAAAGCTGTTTCATAGTGTGAAAAAGGTAAAGAACAGAGTTTCTAAGTAAAGATTCTTCTTATAATGCATTGCCTATTAGTCTAAAACACAATCTCTTACCCTGAAACGGTGTTTAAGGTGAATACAAAGCTGTTTCATAGTGTGAAAAAGGTAAAGAACAGAGTTTCAAAGTAAAGATTCTTCTTATAATGCATTCCCTTTTAGTCTAAAACACAATCTCTTGCTCTGAAAAAGTGTTTAATTTGAAAATAAAGCTGTTTCATAGTGTGAAAAAGGTAAAGAACAGAGTTTCTAAGTAAAGAGTCTTCTTATAATGCATTCCCTTTTAGTCTAAAACACAATCTCTTGCCCTGAAACAGTGTTTAAGGTGAATACAAAGCTGTTTCATAGTGTGAAAAAGGTAAAGAACAGTTTCTAAATAAAGATTCTTCTTATAATGCATTCCCTTTTAGTCTAAAACACAATCTCTTTCCCTGAAACAGTGTTTAAGGTGAATACAAAGCTGTTTCATAGTGTGAAAAAGGTAAAGAACAGAGTTTCTAAGTAAAGATTCTTCTTATAATTCATTCCCTTTTAGTCAAAAACACAATCTCTTGCCCTGAAACAGTGTTTAAGGTCAATACAAAGCTGTTTCATAGTGTGAAAAAGGTAAAGAACAAAGTTTCTAAGTAAAGAGTCTTCTTATAATGCATTCCCTTTTAGTCTAAAACACAATCTCTTGCCCTGAAACAGTGTTTAAGGTGAATACAAAGCTGTTTCATAGTGTGAAAAAGGTAAAGAACAGAGTTTCAAAGTAAAGATTCTTCTTATAATACATTCCCTTTTAGTCTAAACACAATCTCTTGCCCTGCAACAGTGTTTAAGGTGAATACAAAGCTGTTTCATAGTGTGAAAATGGTAAAGAACAGAGTTTCTAAGTAAAGATTCTTCTTATAATGCATTCCCTTTTCGTGTAAAACGCAATCTCTTGCCCTGAAACGGTGTTTAAGGTGAATACAAAGCTGTTTCATAGTGTGAAAAAGGTAAAGAACAGTTTCAAAGTAAAGATTCTTCTTATAATACATTCCCTTTTAGTCTAAACACAATCTCTTGCCCTGCAACAGTGTTTAAGGTGAATACAAAGCTGTTTCATAGTGTGAAAAAGGTAAAGAACAGAGTTTCTAAGTAAAGATTCTTCTTATAATGCATCCCCTTTTAGTCTAAAACACAATCTATTGCCCTGAAATGGTGTTTAAGGTGAATACAAAGCTGTTTCATAGTGTGAAAAAGGTAAAGAACAGTTTCAAAGTAAAGATTCTTCTTATAATGCATTCCCTTTTAGTCTAAATCACAATCTCTTGCCCTGAAACAGTGTTTAAGGTGAATACAAAGCTGTTTCATAGTGTGAAAAAGGTAAAGAACAGAGTTTCTAAGTAAAGATTATTCCTATAATGCATTCCCTTTTAGTCTAAAATACAATCTCTTGCCCTGAAACAGTGTTTAACGTGAATACAAAGCTGTTTCATAGTGTGAAATAGGTAAAGAACAGAGTTTCTAAGAAAATATTCTTCTTATAATGCATTCCCTTTTAGTCTAAACACGATCTCTTGCCCTGAAATAGTGTTTAAGGTGAATACAAAACTGTTTCATTGTGTAAAAAAGGTAAAGAACAGAGTTTCTAAGAAAAGATTCTTCTTATAATCCATTCCCTTTTAGTCTAAACACGATCTCTTGCCCTGCAACAGTGTTTAAGGTGAATACAAAGCTGTTTCATTGTGTAAAAAAGGTAAAGCACAGAGTTTCTAAGTAAAGATTCTTCTTATAATGCATTCCCTTTTAGTCTAAACACGATCTCTTGCCCTGCAACAGTGTTTAAGGTGAATACAAAGCTGTTTCATTGTGTAAAAAAGGTAAAGAACAGAGTTTCTAAGTAAAGATTCTTCTTATAATGCATTCCCTTTTAGTCTAAACACGATCTCTTGCCCTGCAACAGTGTTTAAGGTGAATACAAAGCTGTTTCATAGTGTGAAAAAGGTAAAGAACAGAGTTTCTAAGTAAAGATTCTTCTTATAATGCATTCCCTTTTAGTCTAAAACATAATCTCTTGCCCTGAAACAGTGTTTAAGGTGAATACAAAGCTGTTTCATAGTGTGAGAAAGGTAAAGAACAGAGTTTCAAAGTAGATTCTTCTTATAATACATTCCCTTTTAGTCTAAACACAATCTCTTGCCCTGCAACAGTGTTTAAGGTGAATACAAAGCTGTTTCATAGTGTGAAAATGGTAAAGAACAGAGTTTCTAAGTAAAGATTCTTCTTATAATGCATTCCCTTTTAGTCTAAAACACAATATCTTGCCCTGAAACAGTGTTTAAGGTGAATACAAAGCTGTTTCATAGTGTGAAAAAGGTAAAGAACAGTTTCAAAGTAAAGATTCTTCTTATAATGCATTCCCTTTTAGTCTAAACACGATCTCTTGCCCTGCAACAGTGTTTAAGGTGAATACAAAGCTGTTTCATAGTGTGAAAAAGGTAAAGAACAGAGTTTCTAAGTAAAGATTCTTCTTATAATGCATTCCCTTTTAGTCTAAAACATAATCTCTTGCCCTGAAACAGTGTTTAAGGTGAATACAAAGCTGTTTCATAGTGTGAGAAAGGTAAAGAACAGAGTTTCAAAGTAGATTCTTCTTATAATACATTCCCTTTTAGTCTAAACACAATCTCTTGCCCTGCAACAGTGTTTAAGGTGAATACAAAGCTGTTTCATAGTGTGAAAATGGTAAAGAACACAGTTTCTAAGTAAAGATTCTTCTTATAATGCATTCCCTTTTAGTCTAAAACACAATTTCTTGCCCTGCAACAGTGTTTACGGTGAATACAAAGCTGTTTCATAGTGTGAAAAAGGTAAAGAACAGAGTTTCTAAGTAAAGAGTCTTCTTATAATGCATTCCCTTTTAGTCTAAAACACAATCTCTTGCCCTGAAACAGTGTTTAAGGTGAATACAAAGCTGTTTCAAAGTGTGAAAAAGGTAAAGAACAGTTTCTAAATAAAGATTCTTCTCATAATGCATTCCCTTTTAGTCTAAAACACAATCTCTTTCCCTGAAACAGTGTTTAAGGTGAATACAAAGCTGTTTCATAGTGTGAAAAAGGTAAAGAACAGAGTTTCTAAGTAAAGATTCTTCTTATAATTCATTCCCTTTTAGTCAAAAACACAATCTCTTGCCCTGAAACAGTGTTTAAGGTCAATACAAAGCTGTTTCATAGTGTGAAAAAGGTAAAGAACAAAGTTTCTAAGTAAAGAGTCTTCTTATAATGCATTCCCTTTTAGTCTAAAACACAATCTCTTGCCCTGAAACAGTGTTTAAGGTGAATACAAAGCTGTTTCATAGTGTGAAAATGGTAAAGAACAGAGTTTCTAAGTAAAGATTCTTCTTATAATGCATTCCCTTTTCGTGTAAAACGCAATCTCTTGCCCTGAAACGGTGTTTAAGGTGAATACAAAGCTGTTTCATAGTGTGAAAAAGGTAAAGAACAGTTTCAAAGTAAAGATTCTTCTTATAATACATTCCCTTTTAGTCTAAACACAATCTCTTGCCCTGCAACAGTGTTTAAGGTGAATACAAAGCTGTTTCATAGTGTGAAAAAGGTAAAGAACAGAGTTTCTAAGTAAAGATTCTTCTTATAATGCATCCCCTTTTAGTCTAAAACACAATCTATTGCCCTGAAATGGTGTTTAAGGTGAATACAAAGCTGTTTCATAGTGTGAAAAAGGTAAAGAACAGTTTCAAAGTAAAGATTCTTCTTATAATGCATTCCCTTTTAGTCTAAATCACAATCTCTTGCCCTGCAACAGTGTTTAAGGTGAATACAAAGCTGTTTCATAGTGTGAAAATGGTAAAGAACAGAGTTTCTAAGTAAAGATTCTTCTTATAATGCATTCCCTTTTAGTCTAAAACACAATATCTTGCCCTGAAACAGTGTTTAAGGTGAATACAAAGCTGTTTCATAGTGTGAAATAGGTAAAGAACAGAGTTTCTAAGAAAATATTCTTCTTATAATGCATTCCCTTTTAGTCTAAACACAATCTCTTGCCCTGAAACAGTGTTTAAGGTGAATACAAAACTGTTTCATTGTGTAAAAAAGGTAAAGAACAGAGTTTCTAAGAAAAGATTCTTCTTATAATCCATTCCCTTTTAGTCTAAACACGATCTCTTGCCCTGCAACAGTGTTTAAGGTGAATACAAAGCTGTTTCATTGTGTAAAAAAGGTAAAGCACAGAGTTTCTAAGTAAAGATTCTTCTTATAATGCATTCCCTTTTAGTCTAAACACGATCTCTTGCCCTGCAACAGTGTTTAAGGTGAATACAAAGCTGTTTCATTGTGTAAAAAAGGTAAAGAACAGAGTTTCTAAGTAAAGATTCTTCTTATAATGCATTCCCTTTTAGTCTAAACACGATCTCTTGCCCTGCAACAGTGTTTAAGGTGAATACAAAGCTGTTTCATAGTGTGAAAAAGGTAAAGAACAGAGTTTCTAAGTAAAGATTCTTCTTATAATGCATTCCCTTTTATTCTAAAACATAATCTCTTGCCCTGAAACAGTGTTTAAGGTGAATACAAAGCTGTTTCATAGTGTGAGAAAGGTAAAGAACAGAGTTTCAAAGTAGATTCTTCTTATAATACATTCCCTTTTAGTCTAAACACAATCTCTTGCCCTGCAACAGTGTTTAAGGTGAATACAAAGCTGTTTCATAGTGTGAAAATGGTAAAGAACAGAGTTTCTAAGTAAAGATTCTTCTTATAATGCATTCCCTTTTAGTCTAAAACACAATATCTTGCCCTGAAACAGTGTTTAAGGTGAATACAAAGCTGTTTCATAGTGTGAAAAAGGTAAAGAACAGTTTCAAAGTAAAGATTCTTCTTATAATGCATTCCCTTTTAGTCTAAACACGATCTCTTGCCCTGCAACAGTGTTTAAGGTGAATACAAAGCTGTTTCATAGTGTGAAAAAGGTAAAGAACAGAGTTTCTAAGTAAAGATTCTTCTTATAATGCATTCCCTTTTAGTCTAAAACATAATCTCTTGCCCTGAAACAGTGTTTAAGGTGAATACAAAGCTGTTTCATAGTGTGAAAAAGGTAAAGAACAGAGTTTCTAAGTAAAGATTATTCCTATAATGCATTCCCTTTTAGTCTAAAATACAATCTCTTGCCCTGAAACAGTGTTTAAGGTGAATACAAAGCTGATTCATAGTGTGAAAAAGGTAAAGAACAGAGTTTCTAAGAAAATATTCTTCTTATAATGCATTCCCTTTTAGTCTAAACACGATCTCTTGCCCTGAAACAGTGTTTAAGGTGAATACAAAACTGTTTCATTGTGTAAAAAAGGTAAAGAACAGAGTTTCTAAGAAAAGATTCTTCTTATAATGCATTCCCTTTTAGTCTAAACACGATCTCTTGCCCTGCAACAGTGTTTAAGGTGAATACAAAGCTGTTTCATTGTGTAAAAAAGGTAAAGAACAGAGTTTCTAAGTAAAGATTCTTCTTATAATGCATTCCCTTTTAGTCTAAACACGATCTCTTGCCCTGCAACAGTGTTTAAGGTGAATACAAAGCTGTTTCATAGTGAGAAAAAGGTAAAGAACAGAGTTTCTAAGAAAATATTCTTCTTATAATGCATTCCCTTTTAGTCTAAACACGATCTCTTGCCCTGAAACAGTGTTTAAGGTGAATACAAAACTGTTTCATTGTGTAAAAAAGGTAAAGAACAGAGTTTCTAAGAAAAGATTCTTCTTATAATGCATTCCCTTTTAGTCTAAACGCAATCTCTTGCCCTGAAACGGTGTTTAAGGTGAATACAAAGCTGTTTCATAGTGTGAAAAAGGTAAAGAACAGTTTCAAAGTAAAGATTCTTCTTATAATACATTCCCTTTTAGTCTAAACACAATCTCTTGCCCTGCAACAGTGTTTAAGGTGAATACAAAGCTGTTTCATAGTGTGAAAAAGTTAAAGAACAGAGTTTCTAAGTAAAGATTCTTCTTATAATTCATTCCCTTTTAGTCTAAACACGATCTCTTGCCCTGCAACAGTGTTTAAGGTGAATACAAAGCTGTTTCATAGTGTGAAAAAGGTAAAGAACAGAGTTTCTAAGTAAAGATTCTTCTTATAATTCATTCCCTTTTAGTCAAAAACACAATCTCTTGCCCTGAAACAGTGTTTACGGTCAATACAAAGCTGTTTCATAGTGTGAAAAAGGTAAAGAACAGAGTTTCTAAGTAAAGATTCTTCTTATAATGCATTCCCTTTTCGTGTAAAACGCAATCTCTTGCCCTGAAACGGTGTTTAAGGTGAATACAAAGCTGTTTCATAGTGTGAAAAAGGTAAAGAACAGTTTCAAAGTAAAGATTCTTCTTATAATACATTCCCTTTTAGTCTAAACACAATCTCTTGCCCTGCAACAGTGTTTAAGGTGAATACAAAGCTGTTTCATAGTGTGAAAAAGGTAAAGAACAGAGTTTCTAAGTAAAGATTCTTCTTATAATGCATCCCCTTTTAGTCTAAAACACAATCTATTGCCCTGAAACGGTGTTTAAGGTGAATACAAAGCTGTTTCATAGTGTGAAAAAGGTAAAGAACAGTTTCAAAGTAAAGATTCTTCTTATAATGCATTCCCTTTTAGTCTAAAACACAATCTCTTGCCCTGCAACAGTGTTTAAGGTGAATACAAATCTATTTCATTGTGTGAAAAAGGTAAAGAACAGAGTTTCAAAGTAAAGATTCTTCTTATAATGCATTCCCTTTTAGTCTAAATCACAATCTCTTGCCCTGAAACAGTGTTTAAGGTGAATACAAAGCTGTTTCATAGTGTGAAAAAGGTAAAGAACAGAGTTTCTAAGTAAGGATTATTCCTATAATGCATTCCCTTTTAGTCTAAAATACAATCTCTTGCCCTGAAACAGTGTTTAAGGTGAATACAAAGCTGTTTCATAGTGTGAAAAAGGTAAAGAACAGAGTTTCTAAGAAAATATTCTTCTTATAATGCATTCCCTTTTAGTCTAAACACGATCTCTTGCCCTGAAACAGTGTTTAAGGTGAATACAAAACTGTTTCATTGTGTAAAAAAGGTAAAGAACAGAGTTTCTAAGAAAAGATTCTTCTTATAATGCATTCCCTTTTAGTCTAAACACGATCTCTTGCCCTGCAACAGTGTTTAAGGTGAATACAAAGCTGTTTCATTGTGTAAAAAAGGTAAAGCACAGAGTTTCTAAGTAAAGATTCTTCTTATAATGCATTCCCTTTTAGTCTAAACACGATCTCTTGCCCTGCAACAGTGTTTAAGGTGAATACAAAGCTGTTTCATAGTGTGAAAAAGGTAAAGAACAGAGTTTCTAAGTAAAGATTCTTCTTATAATGCATTCCCTTTTAGTCTAAAACACAATTTCTTACCCTGCAACAGTGTTTAAGGTCAATACAAAGCTGTTTCATAGTGTGAAAAAGGTAAAGAACAAAGTTTCTAAGTAAAGAGTCTTCTTATAATGCATCCCCTTTTAGTCTAAAACATAATCTCTTGCCCTGAAACAGTGTTTAAGGTGAATACAAAGCTGTTTCATAGTGTGAGAAAGGTAAAGAACAGAGTTTCAAAGTAGATTCTTCTTATAATACATTCCCTTTTAGTCTAAACACAATCTCTTGCCCTGCAACAGTGTTTAAGGTGAATACAAAGCTGTTTCATAGTGTGAAAATGGTAAACAACAGAGTTTCTAAGTAAAGATTCTTCTTATAATGCATTCCCTTTTAGTCTAAAAGACAATCTCTTGCCCTGAAACAGTGTTTAAGGTGAATACAAAGCTGTTTCATAGTGTGAAAAAGGTAAAGAACAGTTTCTAAGTAAAGATTCTTCTTATAATGCATTCCCTTTTAGTCTAAAACACAATTTCTTGCCCTGCAACAGTGTTTAAGGTCAATACAAAGCTGTTTCATAGTGTGAAAAAGGTAAAGAACAAAGTTTCTAAGTAAAGAGTCTTCTTATAATGCATTCCCTTTTAGTCTAAAACACAATCTCTTGCCCTGAAACAGTGTTTAAGGTGAATACAAAGCTGTTTCATAGTGTGAAAAAGGTAAAGAACAGAGTTTCAAAGTAAAGATTCTTCTTATAATACATTCCCTTTTAGTCTAAACACAATCTCTTGCCCTGCAACAATGTTTAAGGTGAATACAAAGGTGTTTCATAGTGTGAAAAAGGTAAAGAACAGAGTTTCTAAGTAAAGATTCTTCTTATAATGCATCCGCTTTTAGTCTAAAACACAATCTATTGCCCTGAAACGGTGTTTAAGGTGAATACAAAGCTGTTTCATAGTGTGAAAAAGGTAAAGAACAGTTTCAAAGTAAAGATTCTTCTTATAATGCATTCCCTTTTAGTCTAAAACACAATCTCTTGCCCTGAAACAGTGTTTAAGGTGAATACAAAGCTGTTTCATAGTGTGAAAAAGGTAAAGAACAGAGTTTCTAAGTAAAGATTATTCCTATAATGCATTCCCTTTTAGTCTAAAATACAATCTCTTGCCCTGAAACAGTGTTTAAGGTGAATACAAAGCTGTTTCATAGTGTGAAAAAGGTAAAGAACAGAGTTTCTAGAAAATATTCTTCTTATAATGCATTCCCTTTTAGTCTAAACACGATCTCTTGCCCTGCAACAGTGTTTAAGGTGAATACAAAACTGTTTCATTGTGTAAAAAAGGTAAAGAACAGAGTTTCTAAGAAAAGATTCTTCTTATAATGCATTCCCTTTTAGTCTAAACACGATCTCTTGCCCTGCAACAGTGTTTAAGGTGAATACAAAGCTGTTTCATTGTGTAAAAAAGGTAAAGCACAGAGTTTCTAAGTAAAGATTCTTCTTATAATGCATTCCCTTTTAGTCTAAACACGATCTCTTGCCCTGCAACAGTGTTTAAGGTGAATACAAAGCTGTTTCATAGTGTGAAAAAGGTAAAGAACAGAGTTTCTAAGTAAAGATTCTTCTTATAATGCATTCCCTTTTAGTCTAAAACACAATTTCTTACCCTGCAACAGTGTTTAAGGTCAATACAAAGCTGTTTCATAGTGTGAAAAAGGTAAAGAACAGTTTCAAAGTAAAGATTCTTCTTATAATGCATTCCCTTTTCGTGTAAAACGCAATCTCTTGCCCTGAAACGGTGTTTAAGGTGAATACAAAGCTGTTTCATAGTGTGAAAAAGGTAAAGAACAGTTTCAAAGTAAAGATTCTTCTTATAATACATTCCCTTTTAGTCTAAACACAATCTCTTGCCCTGCAACAGTGTTTAAGGTGAATACAAAGCTGTTTCATAGTGTGAAAAAGGTAAAGAACAGAGTTTCTAAGTAAAGATTCTTCTTATAATGCATCCCCTTTTAGTCTAAAACACAATCTATTGCCCTGAAACGGTGTTTAAGGTGAATACAAAGCTGTTTCATAGTGTGAAAAAGGTAAAGAACAGTTTCAAAGTAAAGATTCTTCTTATAATGCATTCCCTTTTAGTCTAAAACACAATCTCTTGCCCTGCAACAGTGTTTAAGGTGAATACAAATCTATTTCATTGTGTGAAAAAGGTAAAGAACAGAGTTTCAAAGTAAAGATTCTTCTTATAATGCATTCCCTTTTAGTCTAAATCACAATCTCTTGCCCTGAAACAGTGTTTAAGGTGAATACAAAGCTGTTTCATAGTGTGAAAAAGGTAAAGAACAGAGTTTCTAAGTAAAGATTATTCCTATAATGCATTCCCTTTTAGTCTAAAATACAATCTCTTGCCCTGAAACAGTGTTTAAGGTGAATACAAAGCTGTTTCATAGTGTGAAAAAGGTAAAGAACAGAGTTTCTAAGAAAATATTCTTCTTATAATGCATTCCCTTTTAGTCTAAACACGATCTCTTGCCCTGAAACAGTGTTTAAGGTGAATACAAAACTGTTTCATTGTGTAAAAAAGGTAAAGAACAGAGTTTCTAAGAAAAGATTCTTCTTATAATGCATTCCCTTTTAGTCTAAACACGATCTCTTGCCCTGCAACAGTGTTTAAGGTGAATACAAAGCTGTTTCATTGTGTAAAAAAGGTAAAGCACAGAGTTTCTAAGTAAAGATTCTTCTTATAATGCATTCCCTTTTAGTCTAAACACGATCTCTTGCCCTGCAACAGTGTTTAAGGTGAATACAAAGCTGTTTCATAGTGTGAAAAAGGTAAAGAACAGAGTTTCTAAGTAAAGATTCTTCTTATAATGCATTCCCTTTTAGTCTAAAATACAATTTCTTACCCTGCAACAGTGTTTAAGGTCAATACAAAGCTGTTTCATAGTGTGAAAAAGGTAAAGAACAAAGTTTCTAAGTAAAGAGTCTTCTTATAATGCATTCCCTTTTAGTCTAAAACACAATCTCTTGCCCTGAAACAGTGTTTAAGGTGAATACAAAGCTGTTTCATAGTGTGAAAAAGGTAAAGAACAGAGTTTCTAAATAAAGATTCTTCTTATAATGCATTCCCTTTTAGTCTAAAACACAATCTCTTGCCCTGCAACAGTGTTTAAGGTGAATACAAATCTATTTCATTGTGTGAAAAAGGTAAAGAACAGAGTTTCAAAGTAAAGATTCTTCTTATAATGCATTCCCTTTTAGTCTAAATCACAATCTCTTGCCCTGAAACAGTGTTTAAGGTGAATACAAAGCTGTTTCATAGTGTGAAAAAGGTAAAGAACAGAGTTTCTAAGTAAAGATTATTCCTATAATGCATTCCCTTTTAGTCTAAAATACAATCTCTTGCCCTGAAACAGTGTTTAAGGTGAATACAAAGCTGTTTCATAGTGTGAAAAAGGTAAAGAACAGAGTTTCTAAGAAAATATTCTTCTTATAATGCATTCCCTTTTAGTCTAAACACGATCTCTTGCCCTGAAACAGTGTTTAAGGTGAATACAAAACTGTTTCATTGTGTAAAAAAGGTAAAGAACAGAGTTTCTAAGAAAAGATTCTTCTTATAATGCATTCCCTTTTAGTCTAAACACGATCTCTTGCCCTGCAACAGTGTTTAAGGTGAATACAAAGCTGTTTCATTGTGTAAAAAAGGTAAAGCACAGAGTTTCTAAGTAAAGATTCTTCTTATAATGCATTCCCTTTTAGTCTAAACACGATCTCTTGCCCTGCAACAGTGTTTAAGGTGAATACAAAGCTGTTTCATAGTGTGAAAAAGGTAAAGAACAGAGTTTCTAAGTAAAGATTCTTCTTATAATGCATTCCCTTTTAGTCTAAAATACAATTTCTTACCCTGCAACAGTGTTTAAGGTCAATACAAAGCTGTTTCATAGTGTGAAAAAGGTAAAGAACAAAGTTTCTAAGTAAAGAGTCTTCTTATAATGCATTCCCTTTTAGTCTAAAACACAATCTCTTGCCCTGAAACAGTGTTTAAGGTGAATACAAAGCTGTTTCATAGTGTGAAAAAGGTAAAGAACAGAGTTTCTAAATAAAGATTCTTCTTATAATGCATCCCCTTTTAGTCTAAAACATAATCTCTTGCCCTGAAACAGTGTTTAAGGTGAATACAAAGCTGTTTTATAGTGTGAGAAAGGTAAAGAACAGAGTTTCAAAGTAGATTCTTCTTATAATACATTCCCTTTTAGTCTAAACACAATCTCTTGCCCTGCAACAGTGTTTAAGGTGAATACAAAGCTGTTTCATAGTGTGAAAATGGTAAACAACAGAGTTTCTAAGTAAAGATTCTTCTTATAATGCATTCCCTTTTAGTCTAAAAGACAATCTCTTGCCCTGAAACAGTGTTTAAGGTGAATACAAAGCTGTTTCATAGTGTGAAAAAGGTAAAGAACAGTTTCTAAGTAAAGATTCTTCTTATAATGCATTCCCTTTTAGTCTAAAACACAATTTCTTGCCCTGCAACAGTGTTTTAGGTCAATACAAAGCTGTTTCATAGTGTGAAAAAGGTAAAGAACAAAGTTTCTAAGTAAAGAGTCTTCTTATAATGCATTCCCTTTTAGTCTAAAACACAATCTCTTGCCCTGAAACAGTGTTTAAGGTGAATACAAAGCTGTTTCATAGTGTGAAAAAGGTAAAGAACAGAGTTTCAAAGTAAAGATTCTTCTTATAATACATTCCCTTTTAGTCTAAACACAATCTCTTGCCCTGCAACAATGTTTAAGGTGAATACAAAGCTGTTTCATAGTGTGAAAAAGGTAAAGAACAGAGTTTCTAAGTAAAGATTCTTCTTATAATGCATCCCCTTTTAGTCTAAAACACAATCTATTGCCCTGAAACGGTGTTTAAGGTGAATACAAAGCTGTTTCATAGTGTGAAAAAGGTAAAGAACAGTTTCAAAGTAAAGATTCTTCTTATAATGCATTCCCTTTTAGTCTAAAACACAATCTCTTGCCCTGCAACAGTGTTTAAGGTGAATACAAATCTATTTCATTGTGTGAAAAAGGTAAAGAACAGAGTTTCAAAGTAAGGATTCTTCTTATAATGCATTCCCTTTTAGTCTAAATCACAATCTCTTGCCCTGAAACAGTGTTTAAGGTGAATACAAAGCTGTTTCATAGTGTGAAAAAGGTAAAGAACAGAGTTTCTAAGTAAAGATTATTCCTATAATGCATTCCCTTTTAGTCTAAAATACAATCTCTTGCCCTGAAACAGTGTTTAAGGTGAATACAAAGCTGTTTCATAGTGTGAAAAAGGTAAAGAACAGAGTTTCTAGAAAATATTCTTCTTATAATGCATTCCCTTTTAGTCTAAACACGATCTCTTGCCCTGCAACAGTGTTTAAGGTGAATACAAAACTGTTTCATTGTGTAAAAAAGGTAAAGAACAGAGTTTCTAAGAAAAGATTCTTCTTATAATGCATTCCCTTTTAGTCTAAACACGATCTCTTGCCCTGCAACAGTGTTTAAGGTGAATACAAAGCTGTTTCATTGTGTAAAAAAGGTAAAGCACAGAGTTTCTAAGTAAAGATTCTTCTTATAATGCATTCCCTTTTAGTCTAAACACGATCTCTTGCCCTGCAACAGTGTTTAAGGTGAATACAAAGCTGTTTCATAGTGTGAAAAAGGTAAAGAACAGAGTTTCTAAGTAAAGATTCTTCTTATAATGCATTCCCTTTTAGTCTAAAACACAATTTCTTACCCTGCAACAGTGTTTAAGGTCAATACAAAGCTGTTTCATAGTGTGAAAAAGGTAAAGAACAGAGTTTCTAAATAAAGATTCTTCTTATAATGCATCCCCTTTTAGTCTAAAACATAATCTCTTGCCCTGAAACAGTGTTTAAGGTGAATACAAAGCTGTTTCATAGTGTGAGAAAGGTAAAGAACAGAGTTTCAAAGTAGATTCTTCTTATAATACATTCCCTTTTAGTCTAAACACAATCTCTTGCCCTGCAACAGTGTTTAAGGTGAATACAAAGCTGTTTCATAGTGTGAAAATGGTAAAGAACAGAGTTTCTAAGTAAAGATTCTTCTTATAATGCATTCCCTTTTAGTCTAAAACACAATCTCTTGCCCTGAAACAGTGTTTAAGGTGAATACAAAGCTGTTTCATAGTGTGAAAAAGGTAAAGAACAGTTTCTAAGTAAAGATTCTTCTTATAATGCATTCCCTTTTAGTCTAAAACACAATTTCTTGCCCTGCAACAGTGTTTAAGGTCAATACAAAGCTGTTTCATAGTGTGAAAAAGGTAAAGAACAAAGTTTCTAAGTAAAGATTCTTCTTATAATGCATTCCCTTTTCGTGTAAAACGCAATCTCTTGCCCTGAAACGGTGTTTAAGGTGAATACAAAGCTGTTTCATAGTGTGAAAAAGGTAAAGAACAGTTTCAAAGTAAAGATTCTTCTTATAATACATTCCCTTTTAGTCTAAACACAATCTCTTGCCCTGCAACAGTGTTTAAGGTGAATACAAAGCTGTTTCATAGGGTGAAAAAGGTAAAGAACAGAGTTTCTAAGTAAAGATTCTTCTTATAATGCATTGCCTATTAGTCTAAAACACAATCTCTTACCCTGAAACGGTGTTTAAGGTGAATACAAAGCTGTTTCATAGTGTGAAAAAGGTAAAGAACAGAGTTTCAAAGTAAAGATTCTTCTTATAATGCATTCCCTTTTAGTCTAAAACACAATCTCTTGCTCTGAAAAAGTGTTTAATTTGAAAATAAAGCTGTTTCATAGTGTGAAAAAGGTAAAGAACAGAGTTTCTAAGTAAAGATTCTTCTTATAATGCATTCCCTTTTAGTCTAAAACACAATTTCTTGCCCTGCAACAGTGTTTACGGTGAATACAAAGCTGTTTCATAGTGTGAAAAAGGTAAAGAACAGAGTTTCTAAGTAAAGAGTCTTCTTATAATGCATTCCCTTTTAGTCTAAAACACAATCTCTTGCCCTGAAACAGTGTTTAAGGTGAATACAAAGCTGTTTCATAGTTTGAAAAAGGTAAAGAACAGTTTCTAAATAAAGATTCTTCTTATAATGCATTCCCTTTTAGTCTAAAACACAATCTCTTTCCCTGAAACAGTGTTTAAGGTGAATACAAAGCTGTTTCATAGTGTGAAAAAGGTAAAGAACAGAGTTTCTAAGTAAAGATTCTTCTTATAATTCATTCCCTTTTAGTCAAAAACACAATCTCTTGCCCTGAAACAGTGTTTAAGGTCAATACAAAGCTGTTTCACAGTGTGAAAAAGGTAAAGAACAAAGTTTCTAAGTAAAGAGTCTTCTTATAATGCATTCCCTTTTAGTCTAAAACACAATCTCTTGCCCTGAAACAGTGTTTAAGGTGAATACAAAGCTGTTTCATAGTGTGAAAAAGGTAAAGAACAGAGTTTCAAAGTAAAGATTCTTCTTATAATACATTCCCTTTTAGTCTAAACACAATCTCTTGCCCTGCAACAGTGTTTAAGGTGAATACAAAGCTGTTTCATAGTGTGAAAATGGTAAAGAACAGAGTTTCTAAGTAAAGATTCTTCTTATAATGCATTCCCTTTTCGTGTAAAACGCAATCTCTTGCCCTGAAACGGTGTTTAAGGTGAATACAAAGCTGTTTCATAGTGTGAAAAAGGTAAAGAACAGTTTCAAAGTAAAGATTCTTCTTATAATACATTCCCTTTTAGTCTAAACACAATCTCTTGCCCTGCAACAGTGTTTAAGGTGAATACAAAGCTGTTTCATAGTGTGAAAAAGGTAAAGAACAGAGTTTCTAAGTAAAGATTCTTCTTATAATGCATCCCCTTTTAGTCTAAAACACAATCTATTGCCCTGAAATGGTGTTTAAGGTGAATACAAAGCTGTTTCATAGTGTGAAAAAGGTAAAGAACAGTTTCAAAGTAAAGATTCTTCTTATAATGCATTCCCTTTTCGTGTAAAACGCAATCTCTTGCCCTGAAACGGTGTTTAAGGTGAATACAAAGCTGTTTCATAGTGTGAAAAAGGTAAAGAACAGTTTCAAAGTAAAGATTCTTCTTATAATACATTCCCTTTTAGTCTAAACACAATCTCTTGCCCTGCAACAGTGTTTAAGGTGAATACAAAGCTGTTTCATAGTGTGAAAAAGGTAAAGAACAGAGTTTCTAAGTAAAGATTCTTCTTATAATGCATTGCCTATTAGTCTAAAACACAATCTCTTACCCTGAAACGGTGTTTAAGGTGAATACAAAGCTGTTTCATAGTGTGAAAAAGGTAAAGAACAGAGTTTCAAAGTAAAGATTCTTCTTATAATGCATTCCCTTTTAGTCTAAAACACAATCTCTTGCTCTGAAAAAGTGTTTAATTTGAAAATAAAGCTGTTTCATAGTGTGAAAAAGGTAAAGAACAGAGTTTCTAAGTAAAGATTCTTCTTATAATGCATTCCCTTTTAGTCTAAAACACAATTTCTTGCCCTGCAACAGTGTTTACGGTGAATACAAAGCTGTTTCATAGTGTGAAAAAGGTAAAGAACAGAGTTTCTAAGTAAAGAGTCTTCTTATAATGCATTCCCTTTTAGTCTAAAACACAATCTCTTGCCCTGAAACAGTGTTTAAGGTGAATACAAAGCTGTTTCATAGTGTGAAAAAGGTAAAGAACAGTTTCTAAATAAAGATTCTTCTTATAATGCATTCCCTTTTAGTCTAAAACACAATCTCTTTCCCTGAAACAGTGTTTAAGGTGAATACAAAGCTGTTTCATAGTGTGAAAAAGGTAAAGAACAGTTTCAAAGTAAAGATTCTTCTTATAATACATTCCCTTTTAGTCTAAACACAATCTCTTGCCCTGCAACAGTGTTTAAGGTGAATACAAAGCTGTTTCATAGGGTGAAAAAGGTAAAGAACAGAGTTTCTAAGTAAAGATTCTTCTTATAATGCATTGCCTATTAGTCTAAAACACAATCTCTTACCCTGAAACGGTGTTTAAGGTGAATACAAAGCTGTTTCATAGTGTGAAAAAGGTAAAGAACAGAGTTTCAAAGTAAAGATTCTTCTTATAATGCATTCCCTTTTAGTCTAAAACACAATCTCTTGCTCTGAAAAAGTGTTTAATTTGAAAATAAAGCTGTTTCATAGTGTGAAAATGGTAAAGAACAGAGTTTCTAAGTAAAGATTCTTCTTATAATGCATTCCCTTTTCGTGTAAAACGCAATCTCTTGCCCTGAAACGGTGTTTAAGGTGAATACAAAGCTGTTTCATAGTGTGAAAAAGGTAAAGAACAGTTTCAAAGTAAAGATTCTTCTTATAATACATTCCCTTTTAGTCTAAACACAATCTCTTGCCCTGCAACAGTGTTTAAGGTGAATACAAAGCTGTTTCATAGTGTGAAAAAGGTAAAGAACAGAGTTTCTAAGTAAAGATTCTTCTTATAATGCATCCCCTTTTAGTCTAAAACACAATCTATTGCCCTGAAATGGTGTTTAAGGTGAATACAAAGCTGTTTCATAGTGTGAAAAAGGTAAAGAACAGTTTCAAAGTAAAGATTCTTCTTATAATGCATTCCCTTTTCGTGTAAAACGCAATCTCTTGCCCTGAAACGGTGTTTAAGGTGAATACAAAGCTGTTTCATAGTGTGAAAAAGGTAAAGAACAGTTTCAAAGTAAAGATTCTTCTTATAATACATTCCCTTTTAGTCTAAACACAATCTCTTGCCCTGCAACAGTGTTTAAGGTGAATACAAAGCTGTTTCATAGTGTGAAAAAGGTAAAGAACAGAGTTTCTAAGTAAAGATTCTTCTTATAATGCATTGCCTATTAGTCTAAAACACAATCTCTTACCCTGAAACGGTGTTTAAGGTGAATACAAAGCTGTTTCATAGTGTGAAAAAGGTAAAGAACAGAGTTTCAAAGTAAAGATTCTTCTTATAATGCATTCCCTTTTAGTCTAAAACACAATCTCTTGCTCTGAAAAAGTGTTTAATTTGAAAATAAAGCTGTTTCATAGTGTGAAAAAGGTAAAGAACAGAGTTTCTAAGTAAAGATTCTTCTTATAATGCATTCCCTTTTAGTCTAAAACACAATTTCTTGCCCTGCAACAGTGTTTACGGTGAATACAAAGCTGTTTCATAGTGTGAAAAAGGTAAAGAACAGAGTTTCTAAGTAAAGAGTCTTCTTATAATGCATTCCCTTTTAGTCTAAAACACAATCTCTTGCCCTGAAACAGTGTTTAAGGTGAATACAAAGCTGTTTCATAGTGTGAAAAAGGTAAAGAACAGTTTCTAAATAAAGATTCTTCTTATAATGCATTCCCTTTTAGTCTAAAACACAATCTCTTTCCCTGAAACAGTGTTTAAGGTGAATACAAAGCTGTTTCATAGTGTGAAAAAGGTAAAGAACAGTTTCAAAGTAAAGATTCTTCTTATAATACATTCCCTTTTAGTCTAAACACAATCTCTTGCCCTGCAACAGTGTTTAAGGTGAATACAAAGCTGTTTCATAGGGTGAAAAAGGTAAAGAACAGAGTTTCTAAGTAAAGATTCTTCTTATAATGCATTGCCTATTAGTCTAAAACACAATCTCTTACCCTGAAACGGTGTTTAAGGTGAATACAAAGCTGTTTCATAGTGTGAAAAAGGTAAAGAACAGAGTTTCAAAGTAAAGATTCTTCTTATAATGCATTCCCTTTTAGTCTAAAACACAATCTCTTGCTCTGAAAAAGTGTTTAATTTGAAAATAAAGCTGTTTCATAGTGTGAAAATGGTAAAGAACAGAGTTTCTAAGTAAAGATTCTTCTTATAATGCATTCCCTTTTCGTGTAAAACGCAATCTCTTGCCCTGAAACGGTGTTTAAGGTGAATACAAAGCTGTTTCATAGTGTGAAAAAGGTAAAGAACAGTTTCAAAGTAAAGATTCTTCTTATAATACATTCCCTTTTAGTCTAAACACAATCTCTTGCCCTGCAACAGTGTTTAAGGTGAATACAAAGCTGTTTCATAGTGTGAAAAAGGTAAAGAACAGAGTTTCTAAGTAAAGATTCTTCTTATAATGCATCCCCTTTTAGTCTAAAACACAATCTATTGCCCTGAAATGGTGTTTAAGGTGAATACAAAGCTGTTTCATAGTGTGAAAAAGGTAAAGAACAGTTTCAAAGTAAAGATTCTTCTTATAATGCATTCCCTTTTCGTGTAAAACGCAATCTCTTGCCCTGAAACGGTGTTTAAGGTGAATACAAAGCTGTTTCATAGTGTGAAAAAGGTAAAGAACAGTTTCAAAGTAAAGATTCTTCTTATAATACATTCCCTTTTAGTCTAAACACAATCTCTTGCCCTGCAACAGTGTTTAAGGTGAATACAAAGCTGTTTCATAGTGTGAAAAAGGTAAAGAACAGAGTTTCTAAGTAAAGATTCTTCTTATAATGCATTGCCTATTAGTCTAAAACACAATCTCTTACCCTGAAACGGTGTTTAAGGTGAATACAAAGCTGTTTCATAGTGTGAAAAAGGTAAAGAACAGAGTTTCAAAGTAAAGATTCTTCTTATAATGCATTCCCTTTTAGTCTAAAACACAATCTCTTGCTCTGAAAAAGTGTTTAATTTGAAAATAAAGCTGTTTCATAGTGTGAAAAAGGTAAAGAACAGAGTTTCTAAGTAAAGATTCTTCTTATAATGCATTCCCTTTTAGTCTAAAACACAATTTCTTGCCCTGCAACAGTGTTTACGGTGAATACAAAGCTGTTTCATAGTGTGAAAAAGGTAAAGAACAGAGTTTCTAAGTAAAGAGTCTTCTTATAATGCATTCCCTTTTAGTCTAAAACACAATCTCTTGCCCTGAAACAGTGTTTAAGGTGAATACAAAGCTGTTTCATAGTGTGAAAAAGGTAAAGAACAGTTTCTAAATAAAGATTCTTCTTATAATGCATTCCCTTTTAGTCTAAAACACAATCTCTTTCCCTGAAACAGTGTTTAAGGTGAATACAAACCTGTTTCATAGTGTGAAAAAGGTAAAGAACAGTTTCAAAGTAAAGATTCTTCTTATAATACATTCCCTTTTAGTCTAAACACAATCTCTTGCCCTGCAACAGTGTTTAAGGTGAATACAAAGCTGTTTCATAGGGTGAAAAAGGTAAAGAACAGAGTTTCTAAGTAAAGATTCTTCTTATAATGCATTGCCTATTAGTCTAAAACACAATCTCTTACCCTGAAACGGTGTTTAAGGTGAATACAAAGCTGTTTCATAGTGTGAAAAAGGTAAAGAACAGAGTTTCAAAGTAAAGATTCTTCTTATAATGCATTCCCTTTTAGTCTAAAACACAATCTCTTGCTCTGAAAAAGTGTTTAATTTGAAAATAAAGCTGTTTCATAGTGTGAAAAAGGTAAAGAACAGAGTTTCTAAGTAAAGATTCTTCTTATAATGCATTCCCTTTTAGTCTAAAACACAATTTCTTGCCCTGCAACAGTGTTTACGGTGAATACAAAGCTGTTTCATAGTGTGAAAAAGGTAAAGAACAGAGTTTCTAAGTAAAGAGTCTTCTTATAATGCATTCCCTTTTAGTCTAAAACACAATCTCTTGCCCTGAAACAGTGTTTAAGGTGAATACAAAGCTGTTTCATAGTTTGAAAAAGGTAAAGAACAGTTTCTAAATAAAGATTCTTCTTATAATGCATTCCCTTTTAGTCTAAAACACAATCTCTTTCCCTGAAACAGTGTTTAAGGTGAATACAAAGCTGTTTCATAGTGTGAAAAAGGTAAAGAACAGAGTTTCTAAGTAAAGATTCTTCTTATAATTCATTCCCTTTTAGTCAAAAACACAATCTCTTGCCCTGAAACAGTGTTTAAGGTCAATACAAAGCTGTTTCACAGTGTGAAAAAGGTAAAGAACAAAGTTTCTAAGTAAAGAGTCTTCTTATAATGCATTCCCTTTTAGTCTAAAACACAATCTCTTGCCCTGAAACAGTGTTTAAGGTGAATACAAAGCTGTTTCATAGTGTGAAAAAGGTAAAGAACAGAGTTTCAAAGTAAAGATTCTTCTTATAATACATTCCCTTTTAGTCTAAACACAATCTCTTGCCCTGCAACAGTGTTTAAGGTGAATACAAAGCTGTTTCATAGTGTGAAAATGGTAAAGAACAGAGTTTCTAAGTAAAGATTCTTCTTATAATGCATTCCCTTTTCGTGTAAAACGCAATCTCTTGCCCTGAAACGGTGTTTAAGGTGAATACAAAGCTGTTTCATAGTGTGAAAAAGGTAAAGAACAGTTTCAAAGTAAAGATTCTTCTTATAATACATTCCCTTTTAGTCTAAACACAATCTCTTGCCCTGCAACAGTGTTTAAGGTGAATACAAAGCTGTTTCATAGTGTGAAAAAGGTAAAGAACAGAGTTTCTAAGTAAAGATTCTTCTTATAATGCATCCCCTTTTAGTCTAAAACACAATCTATTGCCCTGAAATGGTGTTTAAGGTGAATACAAAGCTGTTTCATAGTGTGAAAAAGGTAAAGAACAGTTTCAAAGTAAAGATTCTTCTTATAATGCATTCCCTTTTCGTGTAAAACGCAATCTCTTGCCCTGAAACGGTGTTTAAGGTGAATACAAAGCTGTTTCATAGTGTGAAAAAGGTAAAGAACAGTTTCAAAGTAAAGATTCTTCTTATAATACATTCCCTTTTAGTCTAAACACAATCTCTTGCCCTGCAACAGTGTTTAAGGTGAATACAAAGCTGTTTCATAGTGTGAAAAAGGTAAAGAACAGAGTTTCTAAGTAAAGATTCTTCTTATAATGCATTGCCTATTAGTCTAAAACACAATCTCTTACCCTGAAACGGTGTTTAAGGTGAATACAAAGCTGTTTCATAGTGTGAAAAAGGTAAAGAACAGAGTTTCAAAGTAAAGATTCTTCTTATAATGCATTCCCTTTTAGTCTAAAACACAATCTCTTGCTCTGAAAAAGTGTTTAATTTGAAAATAAAGCTGTTTCATAGTGTGAAAAAGGTAAAGAACAGAGTTTCTAAGTAAAGATTCTTCTTATAATGCATTCCCTTTTAGTCTAAAACACAATTTCTTGCCCTGCAACAGTGTTTACGGTGAATACAAAGCTGTTTCATAGTGTGAAAAAGGTAAAGAACAGAGTTTCTAAGTAAAGAGTCTTCTTATAATGCATTCCCTTTTAGTCTAAAACACAATCTCTTGCCCTGAAACAGTGTTTAAGGTGAATACAAAGCTGTTTCATAGTGTGAAAAAGGTAAAGAACAGTTTCTAAATAAAGATTCTTCTTATAATGCATTCCCTTTTAGTCTAAAACACAATCTCTTTCCCTGAAACAGTGTTTAAGGTGAATACAAAGCTGTTTCATAGTGTGAAAAAGGTAAAGAACAGAGTTTCTAAGTAAAGATTCTTCTTATAATTCATTCCCTTTTAGTCAAAAACACAATCTCTTGCCCTGAAACAGTGTTTAAGGTCAATACAAAGCTGTTTCATAGTGTGAAAAAGGTAAAGAACAAAGTTTCTAAGTAAAGAGTCTTCTTATAATGCATTCCCTTTTAGTCGAAAACACAATCTCTTGCCCTGAAACAGTGTTTAAGGTGAATACAAAGCTGTTTCATAGTGTGAAAAAGGTAAAGAACAGAGTTTCAAAGTAAAGATTCTTCTTATAATACATTCCCTTTTAGTCTAAACACAATCTCTTGCCCTGCAACAGTGTTTAAGGTGAATACAAAGCTGTTTCATAGTGTGAAAATGGTAAAGAACAGAGTTTCTAAGTAAAGATTCTTCTTATAATGCATTCCCTTTTCGTGTAAAACGCAATCTCTTGCCCTGAAACGGTGTTTAAGGTGAATACAAAGCTGTTTCATAGTGTGAAAAAGGTAAAGAACAGTTTCAAAGTAAAGATTCTTCTTATAATACATTCCCTTTTAGTCTAAACACAATCTCTTGCCCTGCAACAGTGTTTAAGGTGAATACAAAGCTGTTTCATAGTGTGAAAAAGGTAAAGAACAGAGTTTCTAAGTAAAGATTCTTCTTATAATGCATCCCCTTTTAGTCTAAAACACAATCTATTGCCCTGAAATGGTGTTTAAGGTGAATACAAAGCTGTTTCATAGTGTGAAAAAGGTAAAGAACAGTTTCAAAGTAAAGATTCTTCTTATAATGCATTCCCTTTTCGTGTAAAACGCAATCTCTTGCCCTGAAACGGTGTTTAAGGTGAATACAAAGCTGTTTCATAGTGTGAAAAAGGTAAAGAACAGTTTCAAAGTAAAGATTCTTCTTATAATACATTCCCTTTTAGTCTAAACACAATCTCTTGCCCTGCAACAGTGTTTAAGGTGAATACAAAGCTGTTTCATAGTGTGAAAAAGGTAAAGAACAGAGTTTCTAAGTAAAGATTCTTCTTATAATGCATTGCCTATTAGTCTAAAACACAATCTCTTACCCTGAAACGGTGTTTAAGGTGAATACAAAGCTGTTTCATAGTGTGAAAAAGGTAAAGAACAGAGTTTCAAAGTAAAGATTCTTCTTATAATGCATTCCCTTTTAGTCTAAAACACAATCTCTTGCTCTGAAAAAGTGTTTAATTTGAAAATAAAGCTGTTTCATAGTGTGAAAAAGGTAAAGAACAGAGTTTC
This sequence comes from Electrophorus electricus, assembly GCF_041902795.1. Lineage (NCBI taxonomy): Eukaryota > Metazoa > Chordata > Actinopteri > Gymnotiformes > Gymnotidae > Electrophorus > Electrophorus electricus. Next base: position 16,717,169 of record NC_137508.1, on the reverse strand, counting down.
TAAGTAAAGATTCTTCTTATAATGCATTCCCTTTTAGTCTAAAACACAATTTCTTGCCCTGCAACAGTGTTTACGGTGAATACAAAGCTGTTTCATAGTGTGAAAAAGGTAAAGAACAGAGTTTCTAAGTAAAGAGTCTTCTTATAATGCATTCCCTTTTAGTCTAAAACACAATCTCTTGCCCTGAAACAGTGTTTAAGGTGAATACAAAGCTGTTTCATAGTGTGAAAAAGGTAAAGAACAGTTTCTAAATAAAGATTCTTCTTATAATGCATTCCCTTTTAGTCTAAAACACAATCTCTTTCCCTGAAACAGTGTTTAAGGTGAATACAAAGCTGTTTCATAGTGTGAAAAAGGTAAAGAACAGAGTTTCTAAGTAAAGATTCTTCTTATAATTCATTCCCTTTTAGTCAAAAACACAATCTCTTGCCCTGAAACAGTGTTTAAGGTCAATACAAAGCTGTTTCATAGTGTGAAAAAGGTAAAGAACAAAGTTTCTAAGTAAAGAGTCTTCTTATAATGCATTCCCTTTTAGTCTAAAACACAATCTCTTGCCCTGAAACAGTGTTTAAGGTGAATACAAAGCTGTTTCATAGTGTGAAAAAGGTAAAGAACAGAGTTTCAAAGTAAAGATTCTTCTTATAATACATTCCCTTTTAGTCTAAACACAATCTCTTGCCCTGCAACAGTGTTTAAGGTGAATACAAAGCTGTTTCATAGTGTGAAAATGGTAAAGAACAGAGTTTCTAAGTAAAGATTCTTCTTATAATGCATTCCCTTTTCGTGTAAAACGCAATCTCTTGCCCTGAAACGGTGTTTAAGGTGAATACAAAGCTGTTTCATAGTGTGAAAAAGGTAAAGAACAGTTTCAAAGTAAAGATTCTTCTTATAATACATTCCCTTTTAGTCTAAACACAATCTCTTGCCCTGCAACAGTGTTTAAGGTGAATACAAAGCTGTTTCATAGTGTGAAAAAGGTAAAGAACAGAGTTTCTAAGTAAAGATTCTTCTTATAATGCATCCCCTTTTAGTCTAAAACACAATCTATTGCCCTGAAATGGTGTTTAAGGTGAATACAAAGCTGTTTCATAGTGTGAAAAAGGTAAAGAACAGTTTCAAAGTAAAGATTCTTCTTATAATGCATTCCCTTTTAGTCTAAATCACAATCTCTTGCCCTGAAACAGTGTTTAAGGTGAATACAAAGCTGTTTCATAGTGTGAAAAAGGTAAAGAACAGAGTTTCTAAGTAAAGATTATTCCTATAATGCATTCCCTTTTAGTCTAAAATACAATCTCTTGCCCTGAAACAATGTTTAAGGTGAATACAAAGCTGTTTCATAGTGTGAAATAGGTAAAGAACAGAGTTTCTAAGAAAATATTCTTCTTATAATGCATTCCCTTTTAGTCTAAACACGATCTCTTGCCCTGAAACAGTGTTTAAGGTGAATACAAAACTGTTTCATTGTGTAAAAAAGGTAAAGAACAGAGTTTCTAAGAAAAGATTCTTCTTATAATCCATTCCCTTTTAGTCTAAACACGATCTCTTGCCCTGCAACAGTGTTTAAGGTGAATACAAAGCTGTTTCATTGTGTAAAAAAGGTAAAGCACAGAGTTTCTAAGTAAAGATTCTTCTTATAATGCATTCCCTTTTAGTCTAAACACGATCTCTTGCCCTGCAACAGTGTTTAAGGTGAATACAAAGCTGTTTCATAGTGTGAAAAAGGTAAAGAACAGAGTTTCTAAGTAAAGATTCTTCTTATAATGCATTCCCTTTTAGTCTAAAACACAATTTCTTACCCTGAAACAGTGTTTAAGGTGAATACAAAGCTGTTTCATAGTGTGAAAAAGGTAAAGAACAGAGTTTCTAAGTAAAGATTCTTCTTATAATTCATTCCCTTTTAGTCAAAAACACAATCTCTTGCCCTGAAACAGTGTTTAAGGTCAATACAAAGCTGTTTCATAGTGTGAAAAAGGTAAAGAACAAAGTTTCTAAGTAAAGAGTCTTCTTATAATGCATTCCCTTTTAGTCTAAAACACAATCTCTTGCCCTGAAACAGTGTTTAAGGTGAATACAAAGCTGTTTCATAGTGTGAAAAAGGTAAAGAACAGAGTTTCAAAGTAAAGATTCTTCTTATAATACATTCCCTTTTAGTCTAAACACAATCTCTTGCCCTGCAACAGTGTTTAAGGTGAATACAAAGCTGTTTCATAGTGTGAAAATGGTAAAGAACAGAGTTTCTAAGTAAAGATTCTTCTTATAATGCATTCCCTTTTCGTGTAAAACGCAATCTCTTTCCCTGAAACGGTGTTTAAGGTGAATACAAAGCTGTTTCATAGTGTGAAAAAGGTAAAGAACAGTTTCAAAGTAAAGATTCTTCTTATAATACATTCCCTTTTAGTCTAAACACAATCTCTTGCCCTGCAACAGTGTTTAAGGTGAATACAAAGCTGTTTCATAGTGTGAAAAAGGTAAAGAACAGAGTTTCTAAGTAAAGATTCTTCTTATAATGCATCCCCTTTTAGTCTAAAACACAATCTATTGCCCTGAAATGGTGTTTAAGGTGAATACAAAGCTGTTTCATAGTGTGAAAAAGGTAAAGAACAGTTTCAAAGTAAAGATTCTTCTTATAATGCATTCCCTTTTAGTCTAAATCACAATCTCTTGCCCTGAAACAGTGTTTAAGGTGAATACAAAGCTGTTTCATAGTGTGAAAAAGGTAAAGAACAGAGTTTCTAAGTAAAGATTATTCCTATAATGCATTCCCTTTTAGTCTAAAATACAATCTCTTGCCCTGAAACAATGTTTAAGGTGAATACAAAGCTGTTTCATAGTGTGAAATAGGTAAAGAACAGAGTTTCTAAGAAAATATTCTTCTTATAATGCATTCCCTTTTAGTCTAAACACGATCTCTTGCCCTGAAACAGTGTTTAAGGTGAATACAAAACTGTTTCATTGTGTAAAAAAGGTAAAGAACAGAGTTTCTAAGAAAAGATTCTTCTTATAATCCATTCCCTTTTAGTCTAAACACGATCTCTTGCCCTGCAACAGTGTTTAAGGTGAATACAAAGCTGTTTCATTGTGTAAAAAAGGTAAAGCACAGAGTTTCTAAGTAAAGATTCTTCTTATAATGCATTCCCTTTTAGTCTAAACACGATCTCTTGCCCTGCAACAGTGTTTAAGGTGAATACAAAGCTGTTTCATAGTGTGAAAAAGGTAAAGAACAGAGTTTCTAAGTAAAGATTCTTCTTATAATGCATTCCCTTTTAGTCTAAAACACAATTTCTTACCCTGCAACAGTGTTTAAGGTCAATACAAAGCTGTTTCATAGTGTGAAAAAGGTAAAGAACAAAGTTTCTAAGTAAAGAGTCTTCTTATAATGAATTCCCTTTTAGTCTAAAACACAATCTCTTGCCCTGAAACAGTGTTTAAGGTGAATACAAAGCTGTTTCATAGTGTGAAAAAGGTAAAGAACAGACTTTCTAAATAAAGATTCTTCTTATAATACATTCCCTTTTCGTCTAAACACAATCTCTTGCCCTGCAACAGTGTTTAAGGTGAATACAAAGCTGTTTCATAGTGTGAAAATGGTAAAGAACAGAGTTTCTAAGTAAAGATTTTTCTTATAATGCATTCCCTTTTAGTCTAAAACACAATCTCTTGCCCTGAAACAGTGTTTAAGGTGAATACAAAGCTGTTTCATAGTGTGAAAAAGGTAAAGAACAGTTTCTAAGTAAAGATTCTTCTTATAATGCATTCCCTTTTAGTCTAAAACACAATTTCTTGCCCTGCAACAGTGTTTAAGGTCAATACAAAGCTGTTTCATAGTGTGAAAAAGGTAAAGAACAAAGTTTCTAAGTAAAGAGTCTTCTTATAATGCATTCCCTTTTAGTCTAAAACACAATCTCTTGCCCTGAAACAGTGTTTAAGGTGAATACAAAGCTGTTTCATAGTGTGAAAAAGGTAAAGAACAGAGTTTCAAAGTAAAGATTCTTCTTATAATACATTCCCTTTTAGTCTAAACACAATCTCTTGCCCTGCAACAATGTTTAAGGTGAATACAAAGCTGTTTCATAGTGTGAAAAAGGTAAAGAACAGAGTTTCTAAGTAAAGATTCTTCTTATAATGCATCCCCTTTTAGTCTAAAACACAATCTATTGCCCTGAAACGGTGTTTAAGGTGAATACAAAGCTGTTTCATAGTGTGAAAAAGGTAAAGAACAGTTTCAAAGTAAAGATTCTTCTTATAATGCATTCCCTTTTAGTCTAAAACACAATCTCTTGCCCTGCAACAGTGTTTAAGGTGAATACAAATCTATTTCATTGTGTGAAAAAGGTAAAGAACAGAGTTTCAAAGTAAGGATTCTTCTTATAATGCATTCCCTTTTAGTCTAAATCACAATCTCTTGCCCTGAAACAGTGTTTAAGGTGAATACAAAGCTGTTTCATAGTGTGAAAAAGGTAAAGAACAGAGTTTCTAAGTAAAGATTATTCCTATAATGCATTCCCTTTTAGTCTAAAATACAATCTCTTGCCCTGAAACAGTGTTTAAGGTGAATACAAAGCTGTTTCATAGTGTGAAAAAGGTAAAGAACAGAGTTTCTAGAAAATATTCTTCTTATAATGCATTCCCTTTTAGTCTAAACACGATCTCTTGCCCTGCAACAGTGTTTAAGGTGAATACAAAACTGTTTCATTGTGTAAAAAAGGTAAAGAACAGAGTTTCTAAGAAAAGATTCTTCTTATAATGCATTCCCTTTTAGTCTAAACACGATCTCTTGCCCTGCAACAGTGTTTAAGGTGAATACAAAGCTGTTTCATTGTGTAAAAAAGGTAAAGCACAGAGTTTCTAAGTAAAGATTCTTCTTATAATGCATTCCCTTTTAGTCTAAACACGATCTCTTGCCCTGCAACAGTGTTTAAGGTGAATACAAAGCTGTTTCATAGTGTGAAAAAGGTAAAGAACAGAGTTTCTAAGTAAAGATTCTTCTTATAATGCATTCCCTTTTAGTCTAAAACACAATTTCTTACCCTGCAACAGTGTTTAAGGTCAATACAAAGCTGTTTCATAGTGTGAAAAAGGTAAAGAACAAAGTTTCTAAGTAAAGAGTCTTCTTATAATGCATTCCCTTTTAGTCTAAAACATAATCTCTTGCCCTGAAACAGTGTTTAAGGTGAATACAAAGCTGTTTCATAGTGTGAGAAAGGTAAAGAACAGAGTTTCAAAGTAGATTCTTCTTATAATACATTCCCTTTTAGTCTAAACACAATCTCTTGCCCTGCAACAGTGTTTAAGGTGAATACAAAGCTGTTTCATAGTGTGAAAATGGTAAAGAACAGAGTTTCTAAGTAAAGATTCTTCTTATAATGCATTCCCTTTTAGTCTAAAACACAATCTCTTGCCCTGAAACAGTGTTTAAGGTGAATACAAAGCTGTTTCATAGTGTGAAAAAGGTAAAGAACAGTTTCTAAGTAAAGATTCTTCTTATAATGCATTCCCTTTTAGTCTAAAACACAATTTCTTGCCCTGCAACAGTGTTTAAGGTCAATACAAAGCTGTTTCATAGTGTGAAAAAGGTAAAGAACAAAGTTTCTAAGTAAAGATTCTTCTTATAATGCATTCCCTTTTCGTGTAAAACACAATCTCTTGCCCTGAAACGGTGTTTAAGGTGAATACAAAGCTGTTTCATAGTGTGAAAAAGGTAAAGAACAGTTTCAAAGTAAAGATTCTTCTTATAATACATTCCCTTTTAGTCTAAACACAATCTCTTGCCCTGCAACAGTGTTTAAGGTGAATACAAAGCTGTTTCATAGTGTGAAAAAGGTAAAGAACAGAGTTTCTAAGTAAAGATTCTTCTTATAATGCATTGCCTATTAGTCTAAAACACAATCTCTTACCCTGAAACGGTGTTTAAGGTGAATACAAAGCTGTTTCATAGTGTGAAAAAGGTAAAGAACAGAGTTTCAAAGTAAAGATTCTTCTTATAATGCATTCCCTTTTAGTCTAAAACACAATCTCTTGCTCTGAAAAAGTGTTTAATTTGAAAATAAAGCTGTTTCATAGTGTGAAAAAGGTAAAGAACAGAGTTTCTAAGTAAAGATTCTTCTTATAATTCATTCCCTTTTAGTCAAAAACACAATCTCTTGCCCTGAAACAGTGTTTAAGGTCAATACAAAGCTGTTTCATAGTGTGAAAAAGGTAAAGAACAAAGTTTCTAAGTAAAGAGTCTTCTTATAATGCATTCCCTTTTAGTCTAAAACACAATCTCTTGCCCTGAAGCAGTGTTTAAGGTGAATACAAAGCTGTTTCATAGTGTGAAAAAGGTAAAGAACAGAGTTTCAAAGTAAAGATTCTTCTTATAATACATTCCCTTTTAGTCTAAACACAATCTCTTGCCCTGCAACAGTGTTTAAGGTGAATACAAAGCTGTTTCATAGTGTGAAAATGGTAAAGAACAGAGTTTCTAAGTAAAGATTCTTCTTATAATGCATTCCCTTTTCGTGTAAAACGCAATCTCTTGCCCTGAAACGGTGTTTAAGGTGAATACAAAGCTGTTTCATTGTGTAAAAAAGGTAAAGAACAGAGTTTCTAAGAAAAGATTCTTCTTATAATGCATTCCCTTTTAGTCTAAACACGATCTCTTGCCCTGCAACAGTGTTTAAGGTGAATACAAAGCTGTTTCATTGTGTAAAAAAGGTAAAGCACAGAGTTTCTAAGTAAAGATTCTTCTTATAATGCATTCCCTTTTAGTCTAAACACGATCTCTTGCCCTGCAACAGTGTTTAAGGTGAATACAAAGCTGTTTCATAGTGTGAAAAAGGTAAAGAACAGAGTTTCTAAGTAAAGATTCTTCTTATAATGCATTCCCTTTTAGTCTAAAACACAATTTCTTACCCTGCAACAGTGTTTAAGGTCAATACAAAGCTGTTTCATAGTGTGAAAAAGGTAAAGAACAAAGTTTCTAAGTAAAGAGTCTTCTTATAATGCATTCCCTTTTAGTCTAAAACATAATCTCTTGCCCTGAAACAGTGTTTAAGGTGAATACAAAGCTGTTTCATAGTGTGAGAAAGGTAAAGAACAGAGTTTCAAAGTAGATTCTTCTTATAATACATTCCCTTTTAGTCTAAACACAATCTCTTGCCCTGAAACAGTGTTTAAGGTCAATACAAAGCTGTTTCATAGTGTGAAAATGGTAAAGAACAGAGTTTCTAAGTAAAGATTCTTCTTATAATGCATTCCCTTTTAGTCTAAAACACAATCTCTTGCCCTGAAACAGTGTTTAAGGTGAATACAAAGCTGTTTCATAGTGTGAAAAAGGTAAAGAACAGTTTCTAAGTAAAGATTCTTCTTATAATGCATTCCCTTTTAGTCTAAAACACAATTTCTTGCCCTGCAACAGTGTTTAAGGTCAATACAAAGCTGTTTCATAGTGTGAAAAAGGTAAAGAACAAAGTTTCTAAGTAAAGATTCTTCTTATAATGCATTCCCTTTTCGTGTAAAACACAATCTCTTGCCCTGAAACGGTGTTTAAGGTGAATACAAAGCTGTTTCATAGTGTGAAAAAGGTAAAGAACAGTTTCAAAGTAAAGATTCTTCTTATAATACATTCCCTTTTAGTCTAAACACAATCTCTTGCCCTGCAACAGTGTTTAAGGTGAATACAAAGCTGTTTCATAGTGTGAAAAAGGTAAAGAACAGAGTTTCTAAGTAAAGATTCTTCTTATAATGCATTGCCTATTAGTCTAAAACACAATCTCTTACCCTGAAACGGTGTTTAAGGTGAATACAAAGCTGTTTCATAGTGTGAAAAAGGTAAAGAACAGAGTTTCAAAGTAAAGATTCTTCTTATAATGCATTCCCTTTTAGTCTAAAACACAATCTCTTGCTCTGAAAAAGTGTTTAATTTGAAAATAAAGCTGTTTCATAGTGTGAAAAAGGTAAAGAACAGAGTTTCTAAGTAAAGATTCTTCTTATAATTCATTCCCTTTTAGTCAAAAACACAATCTCTTGCCCTGAAACAGTGTTTAAGGTCAATACAAAGCTGTTTCATAGTGTGAAAAAGGTAAAGAACAAAGTTTCTAAGTAAAGAGTCTTCTTATAATGCATTCCCTTTTAGTCTAAAACACAATCTCTTGCCCTGAAACAGTGTTTAAGGTGAATACAAAGCTGTTTCATAGTGTGAAAAAGGTAAAGAACAGAGTTTCAAAGTAAAGATTCTTCTTATAATACATTCCCTTTTAGTCTAAACACAATCTCTTGCCCTGCAACAGTGTTTAAGGTGAATACAAAGCTGTTTCATAGTGTGAAAATGGTAAAGAACAGAGTTTCTAAGTAAAGATTCTTCTTATAATGCATTCCCTTTTCGTGTAAAACGCAATCTCTTGCCCTGAAACGGTGTTTAAGGTGAATACAAAGCTGTTTCATAGTGTGAAAAAGGTAAAGAACAGTTTCAAAGTAAAGATTCTTCTTATAATACATTCCCTTTTAGTCTAAACACAATCTCTTGCCCTGCAACAGTGTTTAAGGTGAATACAAAGCTGTTTCATAGTGTGAAAAAGGTAAAGAACAGAGTTTCTAAGTAAAGATTCTTCTTATAATGCATTCCCTTTTAGTCTAAATCACAATCTCTTGCCCTGAAACAGTGTTTAAGGTGAATACAAAGCTGTTTCATAGTGTGAAAAAGGTAAAGAACAGAGTTTCTAAGTAAAGATTATTCCTATAATGCATTCCCTTTTAGTCTAAAATACAATCTCTTGCCCTGAAACAGTGTTTAAGGTGAATACAAAGCTGTTTCATAGTGTGAAAAAGGTAAAGAACAGAGTTTCTAGAAAATATTCTTCTTATAATGCATTCCCTTTTAGTCTAAACACGATCTCTTGCCCTGCAACAGTGTTTAAGGTGAATACAAAACTGTTTCATTGTGTAAAAAAGGTAAAGAACAGAGTTTCTAAGAAAAGATTCTTCTTATAATGCATTCCCTTTTAGTCTAAACACGATCTCTTGCCCTGCAACAGTGTTTAAGGTGAATACAAAGCTGTTTCATTGTGTAAAAAAGGTAAAGCACAGAGTTTCTAAGTAAAGATTCTTCTTATAATGCATTCCCTTTTAGTCTAAACACGATCTCTTGCCCTGCAACAGTGTTTAAGGTGAATACAAAGCTGTTTCATAGTGTGAAAAAGGTAAAGAACAGAGTTTCTAAGTAAAGATTCTTCTTATAATGCATTCCCTTTTAGTCTAAAACACAATTTCTTACCCTGCAACAGTGTTTAAGGTCAATACAAAGCTGTTTCATAGTGTGAAAAAGGTAAAGAACAAAGTTTCTAAGTAAAGAGTCTTCTTATAATGCATTCCCTTTTAGTCTAAAACACAATCTCTTGCCCTGAAACAGTGTTTAAGGTGAATACAAAGCTGTTTCATAGTGTGAAAAAGGTAAAGAACAGAGTTTCAAAGTAAAGATTCTTCTTATAATACATTCCCTTTTAGTCTAAACACAATCTCTTGCCCTGCAACAGTGTTTAAGGTGAATACAAAGCTGTTTCATAGTGTGAAAATGGTAAAGAACAGAGTTTCTAAGTAAAGATTCTTCTTATAATGCATTCCCTTTTCGTGTAAAACGCAATCTCTTGCCCTGAAACGGTGTTTAAGGTGAATACAAAGCTGTTTCATAGTGTGAAAAAGGTAAAGAACAGTTTCAAAGTAAAGATTCTTCTTATAATACATTCCCTTTTAGTCTAAACACAATCTCTTGCCCTGCAACAGTGTTTAAGGTGAATACAAAGCTGTTTCATAGTGTGAAAAAGGTAAAGAACAGAGTTTCTAAGTAAAGATTCTTCTTATAATGCATTCCCTTTTAGTCTAAATCACAATCTCTTGCCCTGAAACAGTGTTTAAGGTGAATACAAAGCTGTTTCATAGTGTGAAAAAGGTAAAGAACAGAGTTTCTAAGTAAAGATTATTCCTATAATGCATTCCCTTTTAGTCTAAAATACAATCTCTTGCCCTGAAACAGTGTTTAAGGTGAATACAAAGCTGTTTCATAGTGTGAAAAAGGTAAAGAACAGAGTTTCTAGAAAATATTCTTCTTATAATGCATTCCCTTTTAGTCTAAACACGATCTCTTGCCCTGCAACAGTGTTTAAGGTGAATACAAAACTGTTTCATTGTGTAAAAAAGGTAAAGAACAGAGTTTCTAAGAAAAGATTCTTCTTATAATGCATTCCCTTTTAGTCTAAACACGATCTCTTGCCCTGCAACAGTGTTTAAGGTGAATACAAAGCTGTTTCATTGTGTAAAAAAGGTAAAGCACAGAGTTTCTAAGTAAAGATTCTTCTTATAATGCATTCCCTTTTAGTCTAAACACGATCTCTTGCCCTGCAACAGTGTTTAAGGTGAATACAAAGCTGTTTCATAGTGTGAAAAAGGTAAAGAACAGAGTTTCTAAGTAAAGATTCTTCTTATAATGCATTCCCTTTTAGTCTAAAACACAATTTCTTACCCTGCAACAGTGTTTAAGGTCAATACAAAGCTGTTTCATAGTGTGAAAAAGGTAAAGAACAAAGTTTCTAAGTAAAGAGTCTTCTTATAATGCATTCCCTTTTAGTCTAAAACATAATCTCTTGCCCTGAAACAGTGTTTAAGGTGAATACAAAGCTGTTTCATAGTGTGAGAAAGGTAAAGAACAGAGTTTCAAAGTAGATTCTTCTTATAATACATTCCCTTTTAGTCTAAACACAATCTCTTGCCCTGCAACAGTGTTTAAGGTGAATACAAAGCTGTTTCATAGTGTGAAAATGGTAAAGAACAGAGTTTCTAAGTAAAGATTCTTCTTATAATGCATTCCCTTTTAGTCTAAAACACAATCTCTTGCCCTGAAACAGTGTTTAAGGTGAATACAAAGCTGTTTCATAGTGTGAAAAAGGTAAAGAACAGTTTCTAAGTAAAGATTCTTCTTATAATGCATTCCCTTTTAGTCTAAAACACAATTTCTTGCCCTGCAACAGTGTTTAAGGTCAATACAAAGCTGTTTCATAGTGTGAAAAAGGTAAAGAACAAAGTTTCTAAGTAAAGATTCTTCTTATAATGCATTCCCTTTTCGTGTAAAACACAATCTCTTGCCCTGAAACGGTGTTTAAGGTGAATACAAAGCTGTTTCATAGTGTGAAAAAGGTAAAGAACAGTTTCAAAGTAAAGATTCTTCTTATAATACATTCCCTTTTAGTCTAAACACAATCTCTTGCCCTGCAACAGTGTTTAAGGTGAATACAAAGCTGTTTCATAGTGTGAAAAAGGTAAAGAACAGAGTTTCTAAGTAAAGATTCTTCTTATAATGCATTGCCTATTAGTCTAAAACACAATCTCTTACCCTGAAACGGTGTTTAAGGTGAATACAAAGCTGTTTCATAGTGTGAAAAAGGTAAAGAACAGAGTTTCAAAGTAAAGATTCTTCTTATAATGCATTCCCTTTTAGTCTAAAACACAATCTCTTGCTCTGAAAAAGTGTTTAATTTGAAAATAAAGCTGTTTCATAGTGTGAAAAAGGTAAAGAACAGAGTTTCTAAGTAAAGATTCTTCTTATAATTCATTCCCTTTTAGTCAAAAACACAATCTCTTGCCCTGAAACAGTGTTTAAGGTCAATACAAAGCTGTTTCATAGTGTGAAAAAGGTAAAGAACAAAGTTTCTAAGTAAAGAGTCTTCTTATAATGCATTCCCTTTTAGTCTAAAACACAATCTCTTGCCCTGAAGCAGTGTTTAAGGTGAATACAAAGCTGTTTCATAGTGTGAAAAAGGTAAAGAACAGAGTTTCAAAGTAAAGATTCTTCTTATAATACATTCCCTTTTAGTCTAAACACAATCTCTTGCCCTGCAACAGTGTTTAAGGTGAATACAAAGCTGTTTCATAGTGTGAAAATGGTAAAGAACAGAGTTTCTAAGTAAAGATTCTTCTTATAATGCATTCCCTTTTCGTGTAAAACGCAATCTCTTGCCCTGAAACGGTGTTTAAGGTGAATACAAAGCTGTTTCATTGTGTAAAAAAGGTAAAGAACAGAGTTTCTAAGAAAAGATTCTTCTTATAATGCATTCCCTTTTAGTCTAAACACGATCTCTTGCCCTGCAACAGTGTTTAAGGTGAATACAAAGCTGTTTCATTGTGTAAAAAAGGTAAAGCACAGAGTTTCTAAGTAAAGATTCTTCTTATAATGCATTCCCTTTTAGTCTAAACACGATCTCTTGCCCTGCAACAGTGTTTAAGGTGAATACAAAGCTGTTTCATAGTGTGAAAAAGGTAAAGAACAGAGTTTCTAAGTAAAGATTCTTCTTATAATGCATTCCCTTTTAGTCTAAAACACAATTTCTTACCCTGCAACAGTGTTTAAGGTCAATACAAAGCTGTTTCATAGTGTGAAAAAGGTAAAGAACAAAGTTTCTAAGTAAAGAGTCTTCTTATAATGCATTCCCTTTTAGTCTAAAACATAATCTCTTGCCCTGAAACAGTGTTTAAGGTGAATACAAAGCTGTTTCATAGTGTGAGAAAGGTAAAGAACAGAGTTTCAAAGTAGATTCTTCTTATAATACATTCCCTTTTAGTCTAAACACAATCTCTTGCCCTGCAACAGTGTTTAAGGTGAATACAAAGCTGTTTCATAGTGTGAAAATGGTAAAGAACAGAGTTTCTAAGTAAAGATTCTTCTTATAATGCATTCCCTTTTAGTCTAAAACACAATCTCTTGCCCTGAAACAGTGTTTAAGGTGAATACAAAGCTGTTTCATAGTGTGAAAAAGGTAAAGAACAGTTTCTAAGTAAAGATTCTTCTTATAATGCATTCCCTTTTAGTCTAAAACACAATTTCTTGCCCTGCAACAGTGTTTAAGGTCAATACAAAGCTGTTTCATAGTGTGAAAAAGGTAAAGAACAAAGTTTCTAAGTAAAGATTCTTCTTATAATGCATTCCCTTTTCGTGTAAAACACAATCTCTTGCCCTGAAACGGTGTTTAAGGTGAATACAAAGCTGTTTCATAGTGTGAAAAAGGTAAAGAACAGTTTCAAAGTAAAGATTCTTCTTATAATACATTCCCTTTTAGTCTAAACACAATCTCTTGCCCTGCAACAGTGTTTAAGGTGAATACAAAGCTGTTTCATAGTGTGAAAAAGGTAAAGAACAGAGTTTCTAAGTAAAGATTCTTCTTATAATGCATTGCCTATTAGTCTAAAACACAATCTCTTACCCTGAAACGGTGTTTAAGGTGAATACAAAGCTGTTTCATAGTGTGAAAAAGGTAAAGAACAGAGTTTCAAAGTAAAGATTCTTCTTATAATGCATTCCCTTTTAGTCTAAAACACAATCTCTTGCTCTGAAAAAGTGTTTAATTTGAAAATAAAGCTGTTTCATAGTGTGAAAAAGGTAAAGAACAGAGTTTCTAAGTAAAGATTCTTTTTATAATTCATTCCCTTTTAGTCAAAAACACAATCTCTTGCCCTGAAACAGTGTTTAAGGTCAATACAAAGCTGTTTCATAGTGTGAAAAAGGTAAAGAACAAAGTTTCTAAGTAAAGAGTCTTCTTATAATGCATTCCCTTTTAGTCTAAAACACAATCTCTTGCCCTGAAACAGTGTTTAAGGTGAATACAAAGCTGTTTCATAGTGTGAAAAAGGTAAAGAACAGAGTTTCAAAGTAAAGATTCTTCTTATAATACATTCCCTTTTAGTCTAAACACAATCTCTTGCCCTGCAACAGTGTTTAAGGTGAATACAAAGCTGTTTCATAGTGTGAAAATGGTAAAGAACAGAGTTTCTAAGTAAAGATTCTTCTTATAATGCATTCCCTTTTCGTGTAAAACGCAATCTCTTGCCCTGAAACGGTGTTTAAGGTGAATACAAAGCTGTTTCATAGTGTGAAAAAGGTAAAGAACAGTTTCAAAGTAAAGATTCTTCTTATAATACATTCCCTTTTAGTCTAAACACAATCTCTTGCCCTGCAACAGTGTTTAAGGTGAATACAAAGCTGTTTCATAGTGTGAAAAAGGTAAAGAACAGAGTTTCTAAGTAAAGATTCTTCTTATAATGCATCCCCTTTTAGTCTAAAACACAATCTATTGCCCTGAAATGGTGTTTAAGGTGAATACAAAGCTGTTTCATAGTGTGAAAAAGGTAAAGAACAGTTTCAAAGTAAAGATTCTTCTTATAATGCATTCCCTTTTAGTCTAAATCACAATCTCTTGCCCTGAAACAGTGTTTAAGGTGAATACAAAGCTGTTTCATAGTGTGAAAAAGGTAAAGAACAGAGTTTCTAAGTAAAGATTATTCCTATAATGCATTCCCTTTTAGTCTAAAATACAATCTCTTGCCCTGAAACAGTGTTTAAGGTGAATACAAAGCTGTTTCATAGTGTGAAATAGGTAAAGAATAGAGTTTCTAAGAAAATATTCTTCTTATAATGCATTCCCTTTTAGTCTAAACACGATCTCTTGCCCTGAAACAGTGTTTAAGGTGAATACAAAACTGTTTCATTGTGTAAAAAAGGTAAAGAACAGAGTTTCTAAGAAAAGATTCTTCTTATAATCCATTCCCTTTTAGTCTAAACACGATCTCTTGCCCTGCAACAGTGTTTAAGGTGAATACAAAGCTGTTTCATTGTGTAAAAAAGGTAAAGCACAGAGTTTCTAAGTAAAGATTCTTCTTATAATGCATTCCCTTTTAGTCTAAAACATAATCTCTTGCCCTGAAACAGTGTTTAAGGTGAATACAAAGCTGTTTCATAGTGTGAGAAAGGTAAAGAACAGAGTTTCAAAGTAGATTCTTCTTATAATACATTCCCTTTTCGTCTAAACACAATCTCTTGCCCTGCAACAGTGTTTAAGGTGAATACAAAGCTGTTTCATAGTGTGAAAATGGTAAAGAACAGAGTTTCTAAGTAAAGATTTTTCTTATAATGCATTCCCTTTTAGTCTAAAACACAATCTCTTGCCCTGAAACAGTGTTTAAGGTGAATACAAAGCTGTTTCATAGTGTGAAAAAGGTAAAGAACAGTTTCTAAGTAAAGATTCTTCTTATAATGCATTCCCTTTTAGTCTAAAACACAATTTCTTGCCCTGCAACAGTGTTTAAGGTCAATACAAAGCTGTTTCATAGTGTGAAAAAGGTAAAGAACAAAGTTTCTAAGTAAAGAGTCTTCTTATAATGCATTCCCTTTTAGTCTAAAACACAATCTCTTGCCCTGAAACAGTGTTTAAGGTGAATACAAAGCTGTTTCATAGTGTGAAAAAGGTAAAGAACAGAGTTTCAAAGTAAAGATTCTTCTTATAATACATTCCCTTTTAGTCTAAACACAATCTCTTGCCCTGCAACAATGTTTAAGGTGAATACAAAGCTGTTTCATAGTGTGAAAAAGGTAAAGAACAGAGTTTCTAAGTAAAGATTCTTCTTATAATGCATCCCCTTTTAGTCTAAAACACAATCTATTGCCCTGAAACGGTGTTTAAGGTGAATACAAAGCTGTTTCATAGTGTGAAAAAGGTAAAGAACAGTTTCAAAGTAAAGATTCTTCTTATAATGCATTCCCTTTTAGTCTAAAACACAATCTCTTGCCCTGCAACAGTGTTTAAGGTGAATACAAATCTATTTCATTGTGTGAAAAAGGTAAAGAACAGAGTTTCAAAGTAAGGATTCTTCTTATAATGCATTCCCTTTTAGTCTAAATCACAATCTCTTGCCCTGAAACAGTGTTTAAGGTGAATACAAAGCTGTTTCATAGTGTGAAAAAGGTAAAGAACAGAGTTTCTAAGTAAAGATTATTCCTATAATGCATTCCCTTTTAGTCTAAAATACAATCTCTTGCCCTGAAACAGTGTTTAAGGTGAATACAAAGCTGTTTCATAGTGTGAAAAAGGTAAAGAACAGAGTTTCTAGAAAATATTCTTCTTATAATGCATTCCCTTTTAGTCTAAACACGATCTCTTGCCCTGCAACAGTGTTTAAGGTGAATACAAAACTGTTTCATTGTGTAAAAAAGGTAAAGAACAGAGTTTCTAAGAAAAGATTCTTCTTATAATGCATTCCCTTTTAGTCTAAACACGATCTCTTGCCCTGCAACAGTGTTTAAGGTGAATACAAAGCTGTTTCATTGTGTAAAAAAGGTAAAGCACAGAGTTTCTAAGTAAAGATTCTTCTTATAATGCATTCCCTTTTAGTCTAAACACGATCTCTTGCCCTGCAACAGTGTTTAAGGTGAATACAAAGCTGTTTCATAGTGTGAAAAAGGTAAAGAACAGAGTTTCTAAGTAAAGATTCTTCTTATAATGCATTCCCTTTTAGTCTAAAACACAATTTCTTACCCTGCAACAGTGTTTAAGGTCAATACAAAGCTGTTTCATAGTGTGAAAAAGGTAAAGAACAAAGTTTCTAAGTAAAGAGTCTTCTTATAATGCATTCCCTTTTAGTCTAAAACATAATCTCTTGCCCTGAAACAGTGTTTAAGGTGAATACAAAGCTGTTTCATAGTGTGAGAAAGGTAAAGAACAGAGTTTCAAAGTAGATTCTTCTTATAATACATTCCCTTTTAGTCTAAACACAATCTCTTGCCCTGCAACAGTGTTTAAGGTGAATACAAAGCTGTTTCATAGTGTGAAAATGGTAAAGAACAGAGTTTCTAAGTAAAGATTCTTCTTATAATGCATTCCCTTTTAGTCTAAAACACAATCTCTTGCCCTGAAACAGTGTTTAAGGTGAATACAAAGCTGTTTCATAGTGTGAAAAAGGTAAAGAACAGTTTCTAAGTAAAGATTCTTCTTATAATGCATTCCCTTTTAGTCTAAAACACAATTTCTTGCCCTGCAACAGTGTTTAAGGTCAATACAAAGCTGTTTCATAGTGTGA
This sequence comes from Electrophorus electricus, assembly GCF_041902795.1. Lineage (NCBI taxonomy): Eukaryota > Metazoa > Chordata > Actinopteri > Gymnotiformes > Gymnotidae > Electrophorus > Electrophorus electricus. The sequence continues at coordinate 16,700,300 of NC_137508.1, read as the reverse complement.
AAAAGGTAAAGAACAAAGTTTCTAAGTAAAGATTCTTCTTATAATGCATTCCCTTTTCGTGTAAAACGCAATCTCTTGCCCTGAAACGGTGTTTAAGGTGAATACAAAGCTGTTTCATAGTGTGAAAAAGGTAAAGAACAGTTTCTAAGTAAAGATTCTTCTTATAATGCATTCCCTTTTAGTCTAAAACACAATTTCTTGCCCTGCAACAGTGTTTAAGGTCAATACAAAGCTGTTTCATAGTGTGAAAAAGGTAAAGAACAAAGTTTCTAAGTAAAGAGTCTTCTTATAATGCATTCCCTTTTAGTCTAAAACACAATCTCTTGCCCTGAAACAGTGTTTAAGGTGAATACAAAGCTGTTTCATAGTGTGAAAAAGGTAAAGAACAGAGTTTCAAAGTAAAGATTCTTCTTATAATACATTCCCTTTTAGTCTAAACACAATCTCTTGCCCTGCAACAGTGTTTAAGGTGAATACAAAGCTGTTTCATAGTGTGAAAATGGTAAAGAACAGAGTTTCTAAGTAAAGATTCTTCTTATAATGCATTCCCTTTTCGTGTAAAACGCAATCTCTTGCCCTGAAACGGTGTTTAAGGTGAATACAAAGCTGTTTCATAGTGTGAAAAAGGTAAAGAACAGTTTCAAAGTAAAGATTCTTCTTATAATACATTCCCTTTTAGTCTAAACACAATCTCTTGCCCTGCAACAGTGTTTAAGGTGAATACAAAGCTGTTTCATAGTGTGAAAAAGGTAAAGAACAGAGTTTCTAAGTAAAGATTCTTCTTATAATGCATCCCCTTTTAGTCTAAAACACAATCTATTGCCCTGAAATGGTGTTTAAGGTGAATACAAAGCTGTTTCATAGTGTGAAAAAGGTAAAGAACAGTTTCAAAGTAAAGATTCTTCTTATAATGCATTCCCTTTTAGTCTAAATCACAATCTCTTGCCCTGAAACAGTGTTTAAGGTGAATACAAAGCTGTTTCATAGTGTGAAAAAGGTAAAGAACAGAGTTTCTAAGTAAAGATTATTCCTATAATGCATTCCCTTTTAGTCTAAAATACAATCTCTTGCCCTGAAACAGTGTTTAAGGTGAATACAAAGCTGTTTCATAGTGTGAAATAGGTAAAGAATAGAGTTTCTAAGAAAATATTCTTCTTATAATGCATTCCCTTTTAGTCTAAACACGATCTCTTGCCCTGAAACAGTGTTTAAGGTGAATACAAAACTGTTTCATTGTGTAAAAAAGGTAAAGAACAGAGTTTCTAAGAAAAGATTCTTCTTATAATCCATTCCCTTTTAGTCTAAACACGATCTCTTGCCCTGCAACAGTGTTTAAGGTGAATACAAAGCTGTTTCATTGTGTAAAAAAGGTAAAGCACAGAGTTTCTAAGTAAAGATTCTTCTTATAATGCATTCCCTTTTAGTCTAAAACATAATCTCTTGCCCTGAAACAGTGTTTAAGGTGAATACAAAGCTGTTTCATAGTGTGAGAAAGGTAAAGAACAGAGTTTCAAAGTAGATTCTTCTTATAATACATTCCCTTTTCGTCTAAACACAATCTCTTGCCCTGCAACAGTGTTTAAGGTGAATACAAAGCTGTTTCATAGTGTGAAAATGGTAAAGAACAGAGTTTCTAAGTAAAGATTTTTCTTATAATGCATTCCCTTTTAGTCTAAAACACAATCTCTTGCCCTGAAACAGTGTTTAAGGTGAATACAAAGCTGTTTCATAGTGTGAAAAAGGTAAAGAACAGTTTCTAAGTAAAGATTCTTCTTATAATGCATTCCCTTTTAGTCTAAAACACAATTTCTTGCCCTGCAACAGTGTTTAAGGTCAATACAAAGCTGTTTCATAGTGTGAAAAAGGTAAAGAACAAAGTTTCTAAGTAAAGAGTCTTCTTATAATGCATTCCCTTTTAGTCTAAAACACAATCTCTTGCCCTGAAACAGTGTTTAAGGTGAATACAAAGCTGTTTCATAGTGTGAAAAAGGTAAAGAACAGAGTTTCAAAGTAAAGATTCTTCTTATAATACATTCCCTTTTAGTCTAAACACAATCTCTTGCCCTGCAACAATGTTTAAGGTGAATACAAAGCTGTTTCATAGTGTGAAAAAGGTAAAGAACAGAGTTTCTAAGTAAAGATTCTTCTTATAATGGATCCCCTTTTAGTCTAAAACACAATCTATTGCCCTGAAACGGTGTTTAAGGTGAATACAAAGCTGTTTCATAGTGTGAAAAAGGTAAAGAACAGTTTCAAAGTAAAGATTCTTCTTATAATGCATTCCCTTTTAGTCTAAAACACAATCTCTTGCCCTGCAACAGTGTTTAAGGTGAATACAAATCTATTTCATTGTGTGAAAAAGGTAAAGAACAGAGTTTCAAAGTAAGGATTCTTCTTATAATGCATTCCCTTTTAGTCTAAATCACAATCTCTTGCCCTGAAACAGTGTTTAAGGTGAATACAAAGCTGTTTCATAGTGTGAAAAAGGTAAAGAACAGAGTTTCTAAGTAAAGATTATTCCTATAATGCATTCCCTTTTAGTCTAAAATACAATCTCTTGCCCTGAAACAGTGTTTAAGGTGAATACAAAGCTGTTTCATAGTGTGAAAAAGGTAAAGAACAGAGTTTCTAGAAAATATTCTTCTTATAATGCATTCCCTTTTAGTCTAAACACGATCTCTTGCCCTGCAACAGTGTTTAAGGTGAATACAAAACTGTTTCATTGTGTAAAAAAGGTAAAGAACAGAGTTTCTAAGAAAAGATTCTTCTTATAATGCATTCCCTTTTAGTCTAAACACGATCTCTTGCCCTGCAACAGTGTTTAAGGTGAATACAAAGCTGTTTCATTGTGTAAAAAAGGTAAAGCACAGAGTTTCTAAGTAAAGATTCTTCTTATAATGCATTCCCTTTTAGTCTAAACACGATCTCTTGCCCTGCAACAGTGTTTAAGGTGAATACAAAGCTGTTTCATAGTGTGAAAAAGGTAAAGAACAGAGTTTCTAAGTAAAGATTCTTCTTATAATGCATTCCCTTTTAGTCTAAAACACAATTTCTTACCCTGCAACAGTGTTTAAGGTCAATACAAAGCTGTTTCATAGTGTGAAAAAGGTAAAGAACAAAGTTTCTAAGTAAAGAGTCTTCTTATAATGCATTCCCTTTTAGTCTAAAACATAATCTCTTGCCCTGAAACAGTGTTTAAGGTGAATACAAAGCTGTTTCATAGTGTGAGAAAGGTAAAGAACAGAGTTTCAAAGTAGATTCTTCTTATAATACATTCCCTTTTAGTCTAAACACAATCTCTTGCCCTGCAACAGTGTTTAAGGTGAATACAAAGCTGTTTCATAGTGTGAAAATGGTAAAGAACAGAGTTTCTAAGTAAAGATTCTTCTTATAATGCATTCCCTTTTAGTCTAAAACACAATCTCTTGCCCTGAAACAGTGTTTAAGGTGAATACAAAGCTGTTTCATAGTGTGAAAAAGGTAAAGAACAGTTTCTAAGTAAAGATTCTTCTTATAATGCATTCCCTTTTAGTCTAAAACACAATTTCTTGCCCTGCAACAGTGTTTAAGGTCAATACAAAGCTGTTTCATAGTGTGAAAAAGGTAAAGAACAAAGTTTCTAAGTAAAGATTCTTCTTATAATGCATTCCCTTTTCGTGTAAAACGCAATCTCTTGCCCTGAAACGGTGTTTAAGGTGAATACAAAGCTGTTTCATAGTGTGAAAAAGGTAAAGAACAGTTTCAAAGTAAAGATTCTTCTTATAATACATTCCCTTTTAGTCTAAACACAATCTCTTGCCCTGCAACAGTGTTTAAGGTGAATAGAAAGCTGTTTCATAGTGTGAAAAAGGTAAAGAACAGAGTTTCTAAGTAAAGATTCTTCTTATAATGCATTGCCTATTAGTCTAAAACACAATCTCTTACCCTGAAACGGTGTTTAAGGTGAATACAAAGCTGTTTCATAGTGTGAAAAAGGTAAAGAACAGAGTTTCAAAGTAAAGATTCTTCTTATAATGCATTCCCTTTTAGTCTAAAACACAATCTCTTTCCCTGAAACAGTGTTTAAGGTGAATACAAAGCTGTTTCATAGTGTGAAAAAGGTAAAGAACAGAGTTTCTAAGTAAAGATTCTTCTTATAATTCATTCCCTTTTAGTCAAAAACACAATCTCTTGCCCTGAAACAGTGTTTAAGGTCAATACAAAGCTGTTTCATAGTGTGAAAAAGGTAAAGAACAAAGTTTCTAAGTAAAGAGTCTTCTTATAATGCATTCCCTTTTAGTCTAAAACACAATCTCTTGCCCTGAAACAGTGTTTAAGGTGAATACAAAGCTGTTTCATAGTGTGAAAAAGGTAAAGAACAGAGTTTCAAAGTAAAGATTCTTCTTTAATACATTCCCTTTTAGTCTAAACACAATCTCTTGCCCTGCAACAGTGTTTAAGGTGAATACAAAGCTGTTTCATAGTGTGAAAATGGTAAAGAACAGAGTTTCTAAGTAAAGATTCTTCTTATAATGCATTCCCTTTTCGTGTAAAACGCAATCTCTTGCCCTGAAACGGTGTTTAAGGTGAATACAAAGCTGTTTCATAGTGTGAAAAAGGTAAAGAACAGTTTCAAAGTAAAGATTCTTCTTATAATACATTCCCTTTTAGTCTAAACACAATCTCTTGCCCTGCAACAGTGTTTAAGGTGAATACAAAGCTGTTTCATAGTGTGAAAAAGGTAAAGAACAGAGTTTCTAAGTAAAGATTCTTCTTATAATGCATCCCCTTTTAGTCTAAAACACAATCTATTGCCCTGAAATGGTGTTTAAGGTGAATACAAAGCTGTTTCATAGTGTGAAAAAGGTAAAGAACAGTTTCAAAGTAAAGAGTCTTCTTATAATGCATTCCCTTTTAGTCTAAAACACAATCTCTTGCCCTGAAACAGTGTTTAAGGTGAATACAAAGCTGTTTCATAGTGTGAAAAAGGTAAAGAACAGTTTCTAAATAAAGATTCTTCTTATAATGCATTCCCTTTTAGTCTAAAACACAATCTCTTTCCCTGAAACAGTGTTTAAGGTGAATACAAAGCTGTTTCATAGTGTGAAAAAGGTAAAGAACAGAGTTTCTAAGTAAAGATTCTTCTTATAATTCATTCCCTTTTAGTCAAAAACACAATCTCTTGCCCTGAAACAGTGTTTAAGGTCAATACAAAGCTGTTTCATAGTGTGAAAAAGGTAAAGAACAAAGTTTCTAAGTAAAGAGTCTTCTTATAATGCATTCCCTTTTAGTCTAAAACACAATCTCTTGCCCTGAAACAGTGTTTAAGGTGAATACAAAGCTGTTTCATAGTGTGAAAAAGGTAAAGAACAGAGTTTCAAAGTAAAGATTCTTCTTTAATACATTCCCTTTTAGTCTAAACACAATCTCTTGCCCTGCAACAGTGTTTAAGGTGAATACAAAGCTGTTTCATAGTGTGAAAATGGTAAAGAACAGAGTTTCTAAGTAAAGATTCTTCTTATAATGCATTCCCTTTTCGTGTAAAACGCAATCTCTTGCCCTGAAACGGTGTTTAAGGTGAATACAAAGCTGTTTCATAGTGTGAAAAAGGTAAAGAACAGTTTCAAAGTAAAGATTCTTCTTATAATACATTCCCTTTTAGTCTAAACACAATCTCTTGCCCTGCAACAGTGTTTAAGGTGAATACAAAGCTGTTTCATAGTGTGAAAAAGGTAAAGAACAGAGTTTCTAAGTAAAGATTCTTCTTATAATGCATCCCCTTTTAGTCTAAAACACAATCTATTGCCCTGAAATGGTGTTTAAGGTGAATACAAAGCTGTTTCATAGTGTGAAAAAGGTAAAGAACAGAGTTTCTAAGTAAAGATTCTTCTTATAATGCATTGCCTATTAGTCTAAAACACAATCTCTTACCCTGAAACGGTGTTTAAGGTGAATACAAAGCTGTTTCATAGTGTGAAAAAGGTAAAGAACAGAATTTCAAAGTAAAGATTCTTCTTATAATGCATTCCCTTTTAGTCTAAAACACAATCTCTTGCTCTGAAAAAGTGTTTAATTTGAAAATAAAGCTGTTTCATAGTGTGAAAAAGGTAAAGAACAGAGTTTCTAAGTAAAGATTCTTCTTATAATGCATTCCCTTTTAGACTAAAACACAATTTCTTGCCCTGCAACAGTGTTTACGGTGAATACAAAGCTGTTTCATAGTGTGAAAAAGGTAAAGAACAGAGTTTCTAAGTAAAGAGTCTTCTTATAATGCATTCCCTTTTAGTCTAAAACACAATCTCTTGCCCTGAAACAGTGTTTAAGGTGAATACAAAGCTGTTTCATAGTGTGAAAAAGGTAAAGAACAGTTTCTAAATAAAGATTCTTCTTATAATGCATTCCCTTTTAGTCTAAAACACAATCTCTTGCCCTGAAACAGTGTTTAAGGTGAATACAAAGCTGTTTCATAGTGTGAAAAAGGTAAAGAACAGAGTTTCAAAGTAAAGATTCTTCTTATAATACATTCCCTTTTAGTCTAAACACAATCTCTTGCCCTGCAACAGTGTTTAAGGTGAATACAAAGCTGTTTCATAGTGTGAAAATGGTAAAGAACAGAGTTTCTAAGTAAAGATTCTTCTTATAATGCATTCCCTTTTCGTGTAAAACGCAATCTCTTGCCCTGAAACGGTGTTTAAGGTGAATACAAAGCTGTTTCATAGTGTGAAATAGGTAAAGAACAGAGTTTCTAAGAAAATATTCTTCTTATAATGCATTCCCTTTTAGTCTAAACACGATCTCTTGCCCTGAAACAGTGTTTAAGGTGAATACAAAACTGTTTCATTGTGTAAAAAAGGTAAAGAACAGAGTTTCTAAGAAAAGATTCTTCTTATAATCCATTCCCTTTTAGTCTAAACACGATCTCTTGCCCTGCAACAGTGTTTAAGGTGAATACAAAGCTGTTTCATAGTGTGAAAAAGGTAAAGAACAGAGTTTCTAAGTAAAGATTCTTCTTATAATGCATTCCCTTTTAGTCTAAAACACAATTTCTTACCCTGCAACACTGTTTAAGGTCAATACAAAGCTGTTTCATAGTGTGAAAAAGGTAAAGAACAAAGTTTCTAAGTAAAGAGTCTTCTTATAATGAATTCCCTTTTAGTCTAAAACACAATCTCTTGCCCTGAAACAGTGTTTAAGGTGAATACAAAGCTGTTTCATAGTGTGAAAAAGGTAAAGAACAGACTTTCTAAATAAAGATTCTTCTTATAATGCATCCCCTTTTAGTCTAAAACATAATCTCTTGCCCTGAAACAGTGTTTAAGGTGAATACAAAGCTGTTTCATAGTGTGAGAAAGGTAAAGAACAGAGTTTCAAAGTAGATTCTTCTTATAATACATTCCCTTTTCGTCTAAACACAATCTCTTGCCCTGCAACAGTGTTTAAGGTGAATACAAAGCTGTTTCATAGTGTGAAAATGGTAAAGAACAGAGTTTCTAAGTAAAGATTCTTCTTATAATGCATTCCCTTTTAGTCTAAAACACAATCTCTTGCCCTGAAACAGTGTTTAAGGTGAATACAAAGCTGTTTCATAGTGTGAAAAAGGTAAAGAACAGTTTCTAAGTAAAGATTCTTCTTATAATGCATTCCCTTTTAGTCTAAAACACAATTTCTTGCCCTGCAACAGTGTTTAAGGTCAATACAAAGCTGTTTCATAGTGTGAAAAAGGTAAAGAACAAAGTTTCTAAGTAAAGAGTCTTCTTATAATGCATTCCCTTTTAGTCTAAAACACAATCTCTTGCCCTGAAACAGTGTTTAAGGTGAATACAAAGCTGTTTCATAGTGTGAAAAAGGTAAAGAACAGAGTTTCAAAGTAAAGATTCTTCTTATAATACATTCCCTTTTAGTCTAAACACAATCTCTTGCCCTGCAACAGTGTTTAAGGTGAATACAAAGCTGTTTCATAGTGTGAAAAAGGTAAAGAACAGAGTTTCTAAGTAAAGATTCTTCTTATAATGCATCCCCTTTTAGTCTAAAACACAAACTATTGCCCTGAAACGGTGTTTAAGGTGAATACAAAGCTGTTTCATAGTGTGAAAAAGGTAAAGAACAGTTTCAAAGTAAAGATTCTTCTTATAATGCATTCCCTTTTAGTCTAAAACACAATCTCTTGCCCTGCAACAGTGTTTAAGGTGAATACAAATCTATATCATTGTGTGAAAAAGGTAAAGAACAGAGTTTCAAAGTAAAGATTCTTCTTATAATGCATTCCCTTTTAGTCTAAATCACAATCTCTTGCCCTGAAACAGTGTTTAAGGTGAATACAAAGCTGTTTCATAGTGTGAAAAAGGTAAAGAACAGAGTTTCTAAGTAAAGATTATTCCTATAATGCATTCCCTTTTAGTCTAAAATACAATCTCTTGCCCTGAAACAGTGTTTAAGGTGAATACAAAGCTGTTTCATAGTGTGAAAAAGGTAAAGAACAGAGTTTCTAAGAAAATATTCTTCTTATAATGCATTCCCTTTTAGTCTAAACACGATCTCTTGCCCTGAAACAGTGTTTAAGGTGAATACAAAACTGTTTCATTGTGTAAAAAAGGTAAAGAACAGAGTTTCTAAGAAAAGATTCTTCTTATAATGCATTCCCTTTTAGTCTAAACACAATCTCTTGCCCTGCAACAGTGTTTAAGGTGAATACAAAGCTGTTTCATTGTGTAAAAAAGGTAAAGCACAGAGTTTCTAAGTAAAGATTCTTCTTATAATGCATTCCCTTTTAGTCTAAACACGATCTCTTGCCCTGCAACAGTGTTTAAGGTGAATACAAAGCTGTTTCATAGTGTGAAAAAGGTAAAGAACAGAGTTTCTAAGTAAAGATTCTTCTTATAATGCATTCCCTTTTAGTCTAAAACACAATTTCTTGCCCTGCAACAGTGTTTACGGTGAATACAAAGCTGTTTCATAGTGTGAAAAAGGTAAAGAACAGAGTTTCTAAGTAAAGAGTCTTCTTATAATGCATTCCCTTTTAGTCTAAAACACAATCTCTTGCCCTGAAACAGTGTTTAAGGTGAATACAAAGCTGTTTCATAGTGTGAAAAAGGTAAAGAACAGTTTCTAAATAAAGATTCTTCTTATAATGCATTCCCTTTTAGTCTAAAACACAATCTCTTGCCCTGAAACAGTGTTTAAGGTGAATACAAAGCTGTTTCATAGTGTGAAAAAGGTAAAGAACAGAGTTTCAAAGTAAAGATTCTTCTTATAATACATTCCCTTTTAGTCTAAACACAATCTCTTGCCCTGCAACAGTGTTTAAGGTGAATACAAAGCTGTTTCATAGTGTGAAAATGGTAAAGAACAGAGTTTCTAAGTAAAGATTCTTCTTATAATGCATTCCCTTTTCGTGTAAAACGCAATCTCTTGCCCTGAAACGGTGTTTAAGGTGAATACAAAGCTGTTTCATAGTGTGAAATAGGTAAAGAACAGAGTTTCTAAGAAAATATTCTTCTTATAATGCATTCCCTTTTAGTCTAAACACGATCTCTTGCCCTGAAACAGTGTTTAAGGTGAATACAAAACTGTTTCATTGTGTAAAAAAGGTAAAGAACAGAGTTTCTAAGAAAAGATTCTTCTTATAATCCATTCCCTTTTAGTCTAAACACGATCTCTTGCCCTGCAACAGTGTTTAAGGTGAATACAAAGCTGTTTCATTGTGTAAAAAAGGTAAAGCACAGAGTTTCTAAGTAAAGATTCTTCTTATAATGCATTCCCTTTTAGTCTAAACACGATCTCTTGCCCTGCAACAGTGTTTAAGGTGAATACAAAGCTGTTTCATAGTGTGAAAAAGGTAAAGAACAGAGTTTCTAAGTAAAGATTCTTCTTATAATGCATTCCCTTTTAGTCTAAAACACAATTTCTTACCCTGCAACACTGTTTAAGGTCAATACAAAGCTGTTTCATAGTGTGAAAAAGGTAAAGAACAAAGTTTCTAAGTAAAGAGTCTTCTTATAATGAATTCCCTTTTAGTCTAAAACACAATCTCTTGCCCTGCAACAGTGTTTAAGGTGAATACAAAGCTGTTTCATAGTGTGAAAATGGTAAAGAACAGAGTTTCTAAGTAAAGATTCTTCTTATAATGCATTCCCTTTTCGTGTAAAACGCAATCTCTTGCCCTGAAACGGTGTTTAAGGTGAATACAAAGCTGTTTCATAGTGTGAAAAAGGTAAAGAACAGTTTCAAAGTAAAGATTCTTCTTATAATACATTCCCTTTTAGTCTAAACACAATCTCTTGCCCTGCAACAGTGTTTAAGGTGAATACAAAGCTGTTTCATAGTGTGAAAAAGGTAAAGAACAGAGTTTCTAAGTAAAGATTCTTCTTATAATGCATCCCCTTTTAGTCTAAAACACAATCTATTGCCCTGAAATGGTGTTTAAGGTGAATACAAAGCTGTTTCATAGTGTGAAAAAGGTAAAGAACAGAGTTTCTAAGTAAAGATTCTTCTTATAATGCATTGCCTATTAGTCTAAAACACAATCTCTTACCCTGAAACGGTGTTTAAGGTGAATACAAAGCTGTTTCATAGTGTGAAAAAGGTAAAGAACAGAGTTTCAAAGTAAAGATTCTTCTTATAATGCATTCCCTTTTAGTCTAAAACACAATCTCTTGCTCTGAAAAAGTGTTTAATTTGAAAATAAAGCTGTTTCATAGTGTGAAAAAGGTAAAGAACAGAGTTTCTAAGTAAAGATTCTTCTTATAATGCATTCCCTTTTAGACTAAAACACAATTTCTTGCCCTGCAACAGTGTTTACGGTGAATACAAAGCTGTTTCATAGTGTGAAAAAGGTAAAGAACAGAGTTTCTAAGTAAAGAGTCTTCTTATAATGCATTCCCTTTTAGTCTAAAACACAATCTCTTGCCCTGAAACAGTGTTTAAGGTGAATACAAAGCTGTTTCATAGTGTGAAAAAGGTAAAGAACAGTTTCTAAATAAAGATTCTTCTTATAATGCATTCCCTTTTAGTCTAAAACACAATCTCTTGCCCTGAAACAGTGTTTAAGGTGAATACAAAGCTGTTTCATAGTGTGAAAAAGGTAAAGAACAGAGTTTCAAAGTAAAGATTCTTCTTATAATACATTCCCTTTTAGTCTAAACACAATCTCTTGCCCTGCAACAGTGTTTAAGGTGAATACAAAGCTGTTTCATAGTGTGAAAATGGTAAAGAACAGAGTTTCTAAGTAAAGATTCTTCTTATAATGCATTCCCTTTTCGTGTAAAACGCAATCTCTTGCCCTGAAACGGTGTTTAAGGTGAATACAAAGCTGTTTCATAGTGTGAAATAGGTAAAGAACAGAGTTTCTAAGAAAATATTCTTCTTATAATGCATTCCCTTTTAGTCTAAACACGATCTCTTGCCCTGAAACAGTGTTTAAGGTGAATACAAAACTGTTTCATTGTGTAAAAAAGGTAAAGAACAGAGTTTCTAAGAAAAGATTCTTCTTATAATCCATTCCCTTTTAGTCTAAACACGATCTCTTGCCCTGCAACAGTGTTTAAGGTGAATACAAAGCTGTTTCATTGTGTAAATAAGGTAAAGCACAGAGTTTCTAAGTAAAGATTCTTCTTATAATGCATCCCCTTTTAGTCTAAAACACAAACTATTGCCCTGAAACGGTGTTTAAGGTGAATACAAAGCTGTTTCATAGTGTGAAAAAGGTAAAGAACAGTTTCAAAGTAAAGATTCTTCTTATAATGCATTCCCTTTTAGTCTAAAACACAATCTCTTGCCCTGCAACAGTGTTTAAGGTGAATACAAATCTATATCATTGTGTGAAAAAGGTAAAGAACAGAGTTTCAAAGTAAAGATTCTTCTTATAATGCATTCCCTTTTAGTCTAAATCACAATCTCTTGCCCTGAAACAGTGTTTAAGGTGAATACAAAGCTGTTTCATAGTGTGAAAAAGGTAAAGAACAGAGTTTCTAAGTAAAGATTATTCCTATAATGCATTCCCTTTTAGTCTAAAATACAATCTCTTGCCCTGAAACAGTGTTTAAGGTGAATACAAAGCTGTTTCATAGTGTGAAAAAGGTAAAGAACAGAGTTTCTAAGAAAATATTCTTCTTATAATGCATTCCCTTTTAGTCTAAACACGATCTCTTGCCCTGAAACAGTGTTTAAGGTGAATACAAAACTGTTTCATTGTGTAAAAAAGGTAAAGAACAGTTTCTAAGAAAAGATTCTTCTTATAATGCATTCCCTTTTAGTCTAAACACGATCTCTTGCCCTGCAACAGTGTTTAAGGTGAATACAAAGCTGTTTCATTGTGTAAAAAAGGTAAAGCACAGAGTTTCTAAGTAAAGATTCTTCTTATAATGCATTCCCTTTTAGTCTAAACACGATCTCTTGCCCTGCAACAGTGTTTAAGGTGAATACAAAGCTGTTTCATAGTGTGAAAAAGGTAAAGAACAGAGTTTCTAAGTAAAGATTCTTCTTATAATGCATTCCCTTTTAGTCTAAAACACAATTTCTTGCCCTGCAACAGTGTTTATGGTGAATACAAAGCTGTTTCATAGTGTGAAAAAGGTAAAGAACAGAGTTTCTAAGTAAAGAGTCTTCTTATAATGCATTCCCTTTTAGTCTAAAACACAATCTCTTGCCCTGAAACAGTGTTTAAGGTGAATACAAAGCTGTTTCATAGTGTGAAAAAGGTAAAGAACAGTTTCTAAATAAAGATTCTTCTTATAATGCATTCCCTTTTAGTCTAAAACACAATCTCTTGCCCTGAAACAGTGTTTAAGGTGAATACAAAGCTGTTTCATAGTGTGAAAAAGGTAAAGAACAGAGTTTCAAAGTAAAGATTCTTCTTATAATACATTCCCTTTTAGTCTAAACACAATCTCTTGCCCTGCAACAGTGTTTAAGGTGAATACAAAGCTGTTTCATAGTGTGAAAATGGTAAAGAACAGAGTTTCTAAGTAAAGATTCTTCTTATAATGCATTCCCTTTTCGTGTAAAACGCAATCTCTTGCCCTGAAACGGTGTTTAAGGTGAATACAAAGCTGTTTCATAGTGTGAAATAGGTAGAGAACAGAGTTTCTAAGAAAATATTCTTCTTATAATGCATTCCCTTTTAGTCTAAACACGATCTCTTGCCCTGAAACAGTGTTTAAGGTGAATACAAAACTGTTTCATTGTGTAAAAAAGGTAAAGAACAGAGTTTCTAAGAAAAGATTCTTCTTATAATCCATTCCCTTTTAGTCTAAACACGATCTCTTGCCCTGCAACAGTGTTTAAGGTGAATACAAAGCTGTTTCATTGTGTAAAAAAGGTAAAGCACAGAGTTTCTAAGTAAAGATTCTTCTTATAATGCATTCCCTTTTAGTCTAAACACGATCTCTTGCCCTGCAACAGTGTTTAAGGTGAATACAAAGCTGTTTCATAGTGTGAAAAAGGTAAAGAACAGAGTTTCTAAGTAAAGATTCTTCTTATAATGCATTCCCTTTTAGTCTAAAACACAATTTCTTACCCTGCAACACTGTTTAAGGTCAATACAAAGCTGTTTCATAGTGTGAAAAAGGTAAAGAACAAAGTTTCTAAGTAAAGAGTCTTCTTATAATGAATTCCCTTTTAGTCTAAAACACAATCTCTTGCCCTGAAACAGTGTTTAAGGTGAATACAAAGCTGTTTCATAGTGTGAAAAAGGTAAAGAACAGACTTTCTAAATAAAGATTCTTCTTATAATGCATCCCCTTTTAGTCTAAAACATAATCTCTTGCCCTGAAACAGTGTTTAAGGTGAATACAAAGCTGTTTCATAGTGTGAGAAAGGTAAAGAACAGAGTTTCAAAGTAGATTCTTCTTATAATACATTCCCTTTTCGTCTAAACACAATCTCTTGCCCTGCAACAGTGTTTAAGGTGAATACAAAGCTGTTTCATAGTGTGAAAATGGTAAAGAACAGAGTTTCTAAGTAAAGATTCTTCTTATAATGCATTCCCTTTTAGTCTAAAACACAATCTCTTGCCCTGAAACAGTGTTTAAGGTGAATACAAAGCTGTTTCATAGTGTGAAAAAGGTAAAGAACAGTTTCTAAGTAAAGATTCTTCTTATAATGCATTCCCTTTTAGTCTAAAACACAATTTCTTGCCCTGCAACAGTGTTTAAGGTCAATACAAAGCTGTTTCATAGTGTGAAAAAGGTAAAGAACAAAGTTTCTAAGTAAAGAGTCTTCTTATAATGCATTCCCTTTTAGTCTAAAACACAATCTCTTGCCCTGAAACAGTGTTTAAGGTGAATACAAAGCTGTTTCATAGTGTGAAAAAGGTAAAGAACAGAGTTTCAAAGTAAAGATTCTTCTTATAATACATTCCCTTTTAGTCTAAACACAATCTCTTGCCCTGCAACAGTGTTTAAGGTGAATACAAAGCTGTTTCATAGTGTGAAAAAGGTAAAGAACAGAGTTTCTAAGTAAAGATTCTTCTTATAATGCATCCCCTTTTAGTCTAAAACACAATCTATTGCCCTGAAACGGTGTTTAAGGTGAATACAAAGCTGTTTCATAGTGTGAAAAAGGTAAAGAACAGTTTCAAAGTAAAGATTCTTCTTATAATGCATTCCCTTTTAGTCTAAAACACAAGCTCTTGCCCTGCAACAGTGTTTAAGGTGAATACAAATCTATTTCATTGTGTGAAAAAGGTAAAGAACAGAGTTTCAAAGTAAAGATTCTTCTTATAATGCATTCCCTTTTAGTCTAAATCACAATCTCTTGCCCTGAAACAGTGTTTAAGGTGAATACAAAGCTGTTTCATAGTGTGAAAAAGGTAAAGAACAGAGTTTCTAAGTAAAGATTATTCCTATAATGCATTCCCTTTTAGTCTAAAATACAATCTCTTGCCCTGAAACAGTGTTTAAGGTGAATACAAAGCTGTTTCATAGTGTGAAAAAGGTAAAGAACAGAGTTTCTAAGAAAATATTCTTCTTATAATGCATTCCCTTTTAGTCTAAACACGATCTCTTGCCCTGAAACAGTGTTTAAGGTGAATACAAAACTGTTTCATTGTGTGAAAAAGGTAAAGAACAGTTTCTAAATAAAGATTCTTCTTATAATGCATTCCCTTTTAGTCTAAAACACAATCTCTTGCCCTGAAACAGTGTTTAAGGTGAATACAAAGCTGTTTCATAGTGTGAAAAAGGTAAAGAACAGAGTTTCAAAGTAAAGATTCTTCTTATAATACATTCCCTTTTAGTCTAAACACAATCTCTTGCCCTGCAACAGTGTTTAAGGTGAATACAAAGCTGTTTCATAGTGTGAAAATGGTAAAGAACAGAGTTTCTAAGTAAAGATTCTTCTTATAATGCATTCCCTTTTCGTGTAAAACGCAATCTCTTGCCCTGAAACGGTGTTTAAGGTGAATACAAAGCTGTTTCATAGTGTGAAATAGGTAAAGAACAGAGTTTCTAAGAAAATATTCTTCTTATAATGCATTCCCTTTTAGTCTAAACACGATCTCTTGCCCTGAAACAGTGTTTAAGGTGAATACAAAACTGTTTCATTGTGTAAAAAAGGTAAAGAACAGAGTTTCTAAGAAAAGATTCTTCTTATAATCCATTCCCTTTTAGTCTAAACACGATCTCTTGCCCTGCAACAGTGTTTAAGGTGAATACAAAGCTGTTTCATTGTGTAAATAAGGTAAAGCACAGAGTTTCTAAGTAAAGATTCTTCTTATAATGCATCCCCTTTTAGTCTAAAACACAAACTATTGCCCTGAAACGGTGTTTAAGGTGAATACAAAGCTGTTTCATAGTGTGAAAAAGGTAAAGAACAGTTTCAAAGTAAAGATTCTTCTTATAATGCATTCCCTTTTAATCTAAAACACAATCTCTTGCCCTGCAACAGTGTTTAAGGTGAATACAAATCTATATCATTGTGTGAAAAAGGTAAAGAACAGAGTTTCAAAGTAAAGATTCTTCTTATAATGCATTCCCTTTTAGTCTAAATCACAATCTCTTGCCCTGAAACAGTGTTTAAGGTGAATACAAAGCTGTTTCATAGTGTGAAAAAGGTAAAGAACAGAGTTTCTAAGTAAAGATTATTCCTATAATGCATTCCCTTTTAGTCTAAAATACAATCTCTTGCCCTGAAACAGTGTTTAAGGTGAATACAAAGCTGTTTCATAGTGTGAAAAAGGTAAAGAACAGAGTTTCTAAGAAAATATTCTTCTTATAATGCATTCCCTTTTAGTCTAAACACGATCTCTTGCCCTGAAACAGTGTTTAAGGTGAATACAAAACTGTTTCATTGTGTAAAAAAGGTAAAGAACAGTTTCTAAGAAAAGATTCTTCTTATAATGCATTCCCTTTTAGTCTAAACACGATCTCTTGCCCTGCAACAGTGTTTAAGGTGAATACAAAGCTGTTTCATTGTGTAAAAAAGGTAAAGCACAGAGTTTCTAAGTAAAGATTCTTCTTATAATGCATTCCCTTTTAGTCTAAACACGATCTCTTGCCCTGAAACAGTGTTTAAGGTGAATACAAAGCTGTTTCATAGTGTGAAAAAGGTAAAGAACAGTTTCTAAGTAAAGATTCTTCTTATAATGCATTCCCTTTTAGTCTAAAACACAATTTCTTGCCCTGCAACAGTGTTTAAGGTCAATACAAAGCTGTTTCATAGTGTGAAAAAGGTAAAGAACAAAGTTTCTAAGTAAAGAGTCTTCTTATAATGCATTCCCTTTTAGTCTAAAACACAATCTCTTGCCCTGAAACAGTGTTTAAGGTGAATACAAAGCTGTTTCATAGTGTGAAAAAGGTAAAGAACAGAGTTTCAAAGTAAAGATTCTTCTTATAATACATTCCCTTTTAGTCTAAACACAATCTCTTGCCCTGCAACAGTGTTTAAGGTGAATACAAAGCTGTTTCATAGTGTGAAAAAGGTAAAGAACAGAGTTTCTAAGTAAAGATTCTTCTTATAATGCATCCCCTTTTAGTCTAAAACACAATCTATTGCCCTGAAACGGTGTTTAAGGTGAATACAAAGCTGTTTCATAGTGTGAAAAAGGTAAAGAACAGTTTCAAAGTAAAGATTCTTCTTATAATGCATTCCCTTTTAGTCTAAAACACAAGCTCTTGCCCTGCAACAGTGTTTAAGGTGAATACAAATCTATTTCATTGTGTGAAAAAGGTAAAGAACAGAGTTTCAAAGTAAAGATTCTTCTTATAATGCATTCCCTTTTAGTCTAAATCACAATCTCTTGCCCTGAAACAGTGTTTAAGGTGAATACAAAGCTGTTTCATAGTGTGAAAAAGGTAAAGAACAGAGTTTCTAAGTAAAGATTATTCCTATAATGCATTCCCTTTTAGTCTAAAATACAATCTCTTGCCCTGAAACAGTGTTTAAGGTGAATACAAAGCTGTTTCATAGTGTGAAAAAGGTAAAGAACAGAGTTTCTAAGAAAATATTCTTCTTATAATGCATTCCCTTTTAGTCTAAACACGATCTCTTGCCCTGAAACAGTGTTTAAGGTGAATACAAAACTGTTTCATTGTGTGAAAAAGGTAAAGAACAGTTTCTAAATAAAGATTCTTCTTATAATGCATTCCCTTTTAGTCTAAAACACAATCTCTTGCCCTGAAACAGTGTTTAAGGTGAATACAAAGCTGTTTCATAGTGTGAAAAAGGTAAAGAACAGAGTTTCAAAGTAAAGATTCTTCTTATAATACATTCCCTTTTAGTCTAAACACAATCTCTTGCCCTGCAACAGTGTTTAAGGTGAATACAAAGCTGTTTCATAGTGTGAAAATGGTAAAGAACAGAGTTTCTAAGTAAAGATTCTTCTTATAATGCATTCCCTTTTCGTGTAAAACGCAATCTCTTGCCCTGAAACGGTGTTTAAGGTGAATACAAAGCTGTTTCATAGTGTGAAATAGGTAAAGAACAGAGTTTCTAAGAAAATATTCTTCTTATAATGCATTCCCTTTTAGTCTAAACACGATCTCTTGCCCTGAAACAGTGTTTAAGGTGAATACAAAACTGTTTCATTGTGTAAAAAAGGTAAAGAACAGAGTTTCTAAGAAAAGATTCTTCTTATAATCCATTCCCTTTTAGTCTAAACACGATCTCTTGCCCTGCAACAGTGTTTAAGGTGAATACAAAGCTGTTTCATTGTGTAAATAAGGTAAAGCACAGAGTTTCTAAGTAAAGATTCTTCTTATAATGCATCCCCTTTTAGTCTAAAACACAAACTATTGCCCTGAAACGGTGTTTAAGGTGAATACAAAGCTGTTTCATAGTGTGAAAAAGGTAAAGAACAGTTTCAAAGTAAAGATTCTTCTTATAATGCATTCCCTTTTAATCTAAAACACAATCTCTTGCCCTGCAACAGTGTTTAAGGTGAATACAAATCTATATCATTGTGTGAAAAAGGTAAAGAACAGAGTTTCAAAGTAAAGATTCTTCTTATAATGCATTCCCTTTTAGTCTAAATCACAATCTCTTGCCCTGAAACAGTGTTTAAGGTGAATACAAAGCTGTTTCATAGTGTGAAAAAGGTAAAGAACAGAGTTTCTAAGTAAAGATTATTCCTATAATGCATTCCCTTTTAGTCTAAAATACAATCTCTTGCCCTGAAACAGTGTTTAAGGTGAATACAAAGCTGTTTCATAGTGTGAAAAAGGTAAAGAACAGAGTTTCTAAGAAAATATTCTTCTTATAATGCATTCCCTTTTAGTCTAAACACGATCTCTTGCCCTGAAACAGTGTTTAAGGTGAATACAAAACTGTTTCATTGTGTAAAAAAGGTAAAGAACAGTTTCTAAGAAAAGATTCTTCTTATAATGCATTCCCTTTTAGTCTAAACACGATCTCTTGCCCTGCAACAGTGTTTAAGGTGAATACAAAGCTGTTTCATTGTGTAAAAAAGGTAAAGCACAGAGTTTCTAAGTAAAGATTCTTCTTATAATGCATTCCCTTTTAGTCTAAACACGATCTCTTGCCCTGCAACAGTGTTTAAGGTGAATACAAAGCTGTTTCATAGTGTGAAAAAGGTAAAGAACAGAGTTTCTAAGTAAAGATTCTTCTTATAATGCATTCCCTTTTAGTCTAAAACACAATTTCTTGCCCTGCAACAGTGTTTACGGTGAATACAAAGCTGTTTCATAGTGTGAAAAAGGTAAAGAACAGAGTTTCTAAGTAAAGAGTCTTCTTATAATGCATTCCCTTTTAGTCTAAAACACAATCTCTTGCCCTGAAACAGTGTTTAAGGTGAATACAAAGCTGTTTCATAGTGTGAAAAAGGTAAAGAACAGTTTCTAAATAAAGATTCTTCTTATAATGCATTCCCTTTTAGTCTAAAACACAATCTCTTGCCCTGAAACAGTGTTTAAGGTGAATACAAAGCTGTTTCATAGTGTGAAAAAGGTAAAGAACAGAGTTTCAAAGTAAAGATTCTTCTTATAATACATTCCCTTTTAGTCTAAACACAATCTCTTGCCCTGCAACAGTGTTTAAGGTGAATACAAAGCTGTTTCATAGTGTGAAAATGGTAAAGAACAGAGTTTCTAAGTAAAGATTCTTCTTATAATGCATTCCCTTTTCGTGTAAAACGCAATCTCTTGCCCTGAAACGGTGTTTAAGGTGAATACAAAGCTGTTTCATAGTGTGAAATAGGTAGAGAACAGAGTTTCTAAGAAAATATTCTTCTTATAATGCATTCCCTTTTAGTCTAAACACGATCTCTTGCCCTGAAACAGTGTTTAAGGTGAATACAAAACTGTTTCATTGTGTAAAAAAGGTAAAGAACAGAGTTTCTAAGAAAAGATTCTTCTTATAATCCATTCCCTTTTAGTCTAAACACGATCTCTTGCCCTGCAACAGTGTTTAAGGTGAATACAAAGCTGTTTCATTGTGTAAAAAAGGTAAAGCACAGAGTTTCTAAGTAAAGATTCTTCTTATAATGCATTCCCTTTTAGTCTAAACACGATCTCTTGCCCTGCAACAGTGTTTAAGGTGAATACAAAGCTGTTTCATAGTGTGAAAAAGGTAAAGAACAGAGTTTCTAAGTAAAGATTCTTCTTATAATGCATTCCCTTTTAGTCTAAAACACAATTTCTTACCCTGCAACACTGTTTAAGGTCAATACAAAGCTGTTTCATAGTGTGAAAAAGGTAAAGAACAAAGTTTCTAAGTAAAGAGTCTTCTTATAATGAATTCCCTTTTAGTCTAAAACACAATCTCTTGCCCTGAAACAGTGTTTAAGGTGAATACAAAGCTGTTTCATAGTGTGAAAAAGGTAAAGAACAGACTTTCTAAATAAAGATTCTTCTTATAATGCATCCCCTTTTAGTCTAAAACATAATCTCTTGCCCTGAAACAGTGTTTAAGGTGAATACAAAGCTGTTTCATAGTGTGAGAAAGGTAAAGAACAGAGTTTCAAAGTAGATTCTTCTTATAATACATTCCCTTTTCGTCTAAACACAATCTCTTGCCCTGCAACAGTGTTTAAGGTGAATACAAAGCTGTTTCATAGTGTGAAAATGGTAAAGAACAGAGTTTCTAAGTAAAGATTCTTCTTATAATGCATTCCCTTTTAGTCTAAAACACAATCTCTTGCCCTGAAACAGTGTTTAAGGTGAATACAAAGCTGTTTCATAGTGTGAAAAAGGTAAAGAACAGTTTCTAAGTAAAGATTCTTCTTATAATGCATTCCCTTTTAGTCTAAAACACAATTTCTTGCCCTGCAACAGTGTTTAAGGTCAATACAAAGCTGTTTCATAGTGTGAAAAAGGTAAAGAACAAAGTTTCTAAGTAAAGAGTCTTCTTATAATGCATTCCCTTTTAGTCTAAAACACAATCTCTTGCCCTGAAACAGTGTTTAAGGTGAATACAAAGCTGTTTCATAGTGTGAAAAAGGTAAAGAACAGAGTTTCAAAGTAAAGATTCTTCTTATAATACATTCCCTTTTAGTCTAAACACAATCTCTTGCCCTGCAACAGTGTTTAAGGTGAATACAAAGCTGTTTCATAGTGTGAAAAAGGTAAAGAACAGAGTTTCTAAGTAAAGATTCTTCTTATAATGCATCCCCTTTTAGTCTAAAACACAATCTATTGCCCTGAAACGGTGTTTAAGGTGAATACAAAGCTGTTTCATAGTGTGAAAAAGGTAAAGAACAGTTTCAAAGTAAAGATTCTTCTTATAATGCATTCCCTTTTAGTCTAAAACACAAGCTCTTGCCCTGCAACAGTGTTTAAGGTGAATACAAATCTATTTCATTGTGTGAAAAAGGTAAAGAACAGAGTTTCAAAGTAAAGATTCTTCTTATAATGCATTCCCTTTTAGTCTAAATCACAATCTCTTGCCCTGAAACAGTGTTTAAGGTGAATACAAAGCTGTTTCATAGTGTGAAAAAGGTAAAGAACAGAGTTTCTAAGTAAAGATTATTCCTATAATGCATTCCCTTTTAGTCTAAAATACAATCTCTTGCCCTGAAACAGTGTTTAAGGTGAATACAAAGCTGTTTCATAGTGTGAAAAAGGTAAAGAACAGAGTTTCTAAGAAAATATTCTTCTTATAATGCATTCCCTTTTAGTCTAAACACGATCTCTTGCCCTGAAACAGTGTTTAAGGTGAATACAAAACTGTTTCATTGTGTAAAAAAGGTAAAGAACAGAGTTTCTAAGAAAAGATTCTTCTTATAATGCATTCCCTTTTAGTCTAAACACGATCTCTTGCCCTGCAACAGTGTTTAAGGTGAATACAAAGCTGTTTCATTGTGTAAAAAAGGTAAAGCACAGAGTTTCTAAGTAAAGATTCTTCTTATAATGCATTCCCTTTTAGTCTAAACACGATCTCTTGCCCTGCAACAGTGTTTAAGGTGAATACAAAGCTGTTTCATAGTGTGAAAAAGGTAAAGAACAGAGTTTCTAAGTAAAGATTCTTCTTATAATGCATTCCCTTTTAGTCTAAAACACAATTTCTTACCCTGCAACAGTGTTTAAGGTCAATACAAAGCTGTTTCATAGTGTGAAAAAAGTAAAGAACAAAGTTTCTAAGTAAAGAGTCTTCTTATAATGCATTCCCTTTTAGTCTAAAACACAATCTCTTGCCCTGAAACAGTGTTTAAGGTGAATACAAAGCTGTTTCATACTGTGAAAAAGGTAAAGAACAGAGTTTCTAAATAAAGATTCTTCTTATAATGCATCCCCTTTTAGTCTAAAACATAATCTCTTGCCCTGAAACAGTGTTTAAGGTGAATACAAAGCTGTTTCATAGTGTGAGAAAGGTAAAGAACAGAGTTTCAAAGTAGATTCTTCTTATAATACATTCCCTTTTAGTCTAAACACAATCTCTTGCCCTGCAACAGTGTTTAAGGTGAATACAAAGCTGTTTCATAGTGTGAAAATGGTAAAGAACAGAGTTTCTAAGTAAAGATTCTTCTTATAATGCATTCCCTTTTAGTCTAAAACACAATCTCTTGCCCTGAAACAGTGTTTAAGGTGAATACAAAGCTGTTTCATAGTGTGAAAAAGGTAAAGAACAGTTTCTAAGTAAAGATTCTTCTTATAATGCATTCCCTTTTAGTCTAAAACACAATTTCTTGCCCTGCAACAGTGTTTAAGGTCAATACAAAGCTGTTTCATAGTGTGAAAAAGGTAAAGAACAAAGTTTCTAAGTAAAGAGTCTTCTTATAATGCATTCCCTTTTAGTCTAAAACACAATCTCTTGCCCTGAAACAGTGTTTAAGGTGAATACAAAGCTGTTTCATAGTGTGAAAAAGGTAAAGAACAGAGTTTCAAAGTAAAGATTCTTCTTATAATACATTCCCTTTTAGTCTAAACACAATCTCTTGCCCTGCAACAGTGTTTAAGGTGAATACAAAGCTGTTTCATAGTGTGAAAATGGTAAAGAACAGAGTTTCTAAGTAAAGATTCTTCTTATAATGCATTCCCTTTTAGTCTAAAACACAATCTCTTGCCCTGAAACAGTGTTTAAGGTGAATACAAAGCTGTTTCATACTGTGAAAAAGGTAAAGAACAGAGTTTCTAAATAAAGATTCTTCTTATAATGCATCCCCTTTTAGTCTAAAACATAATCTCTTGCCCTGAAACAGTGTTTAAGGTGAATACAAAGCTGTTTCATAGTGTGAGAAAGGTAAAGAACAGAGTTTCAAAGTAGATTCTTCTTATAATACATTCCCTTTTCGTCTAAACACAATCTCTTGCCCTGCAACAGTGTTTAAGGTGAATACAAAGCTGTTTCATAGTGTGAAAATGGTAAAGAACAGAGTTTCTAAGTAAAGATTCTTCTTATAATGCATTCCCTTTTAGTCTAAAACACAATCTCTTGCCCTGAAACGGTGTTTAAGGTGAATACAAAGCTGTTTCATAGTGTGAAAAAGGTAAAGAACAGTTTCAAAGTAAAGATTCTTCTTATAATGCATTCCCTTTTAGTCTAAAACACAATCTCTTGCCCTGAAACAGTGTTTAAGGTGAATACAAAGCTGTTTCATAGTGTGAAAAAGGTAAAGAACAGAGTTTCTAAGTAAAGATTATTCCTACAATGCATTCCATTTTAGTCTAAAATACAATCTCTTGCCCTGAAACAGTGTTTAAGGTGAATACAAAGCTGTTTCATAGTGTGAAAAAGGTAAAGAACAGAGTTTCTAAGAAAAGATTCTTCTTATAATGCATTCCTTTTTAGTCTAAACACGATCTCTTGCCCTGCAACAGTGTTTAAGGTGAATACAAAGCTGTTTCATTGTGTAAAAAAGGTAAAGAACAGAGTTTCTAAGAAAATATTCTTCTTATAATGCATTCCCTTTTAGTCTAAACACGATCTCTTGCCCTGCAACAGTGTTTAAGGTGAATACAAAGCTGTTTCATTGTGTGAAAAAGGTAAAGAACAGAGTTTCTAAGTAAAGATTCTTCTTATAATGCATTCCCTTTTAGTCTAAAACACAATCTCTTGCCCTGAAACAGTGTTTAAGTTGAATATAAAGCTGTTTCATAGATTGAAAAAGGTAAAGAACAGAGTTTCTAAGAAAAGATTCTTCTTATAATGCATTCCCTTTTAGTCTAAACACGATCTCTTGCCCTGAAACAGTGTTTAAGGTGAATACAAAGCTGTTTCATTGTGTAAAAAAGGTAAAGAACAGAGTTTCAAAGTAAAGATTCTTCTTATAATACATTCCCTTTAAGTCTAAACACAATCTCTTGCCCTGAAACAGTGTTTAAGTTGAATATAAAGCTGTTTCATAGTTTGAAAAAGGTAAAGAACAGAGTTTCTAAGAAAAGATTCTTCTTATAATGCATTCCCTTTTAGTCTAAACACGATCTCTTGCCCTGCAACAGTGTTTAAGGTGAATACAAAGCTGTTTCATTGTGTAAAAAAGGTAAAGAACAGAGTTTCAAAGAAAAGATTCTTCTTATAATGCATTCCCTTTTAGTCTAAAACACAATCTCTTGCCCTGAAACAGTGTTTAAGGTGAATACAAAGCTGTTTCATAGTGTGAAAATGGTAAAGAACAGAGTTTCTAAGTAAAGATTCTTCTTATAATGCATTCCCTTTTAGTCTAAAACACAATCTCTTGCCCTGAAACAGTGTTTAAGGTGAATACAAAGCTGTTTCATAGTGTGAAAAAGGTAAAGAACAGTTTCTAAGTAAAGATTCTTCTTATAATGCATTCCCTTTTAGTCTAAAACACAATTTCTTGCCCTGCAACAGTGTTTAAGGTCAATACAAAGCTGTTTCATAGTGTGAAAAAGGTAAAGAACAAAGTTTCTAAGTAAAGAGTCTTCTTATAATGCATTCCCTTTTAGTCTAAAACACAATCTCTTGCCCTGAAACAGTGTTTAAGGTGAATACAAAGCTGTTTCATAGTGTGAAAAAGGTAAAGAACAGAGTTTCAAAGTAAAGATTCTTCTTATAATACATTCCCTTTTAGTCTAAACACAATCTCTTGCCCTGCAACAGTGTTTAAGGTGAATACAAAGCTGTTTCATAGTGTGAAAATGGTAAAGAACAGAGTTTCTAAGTAAAGATTCTTCTTATAATGCATTCCCTTTTAGTCTAAAACACAATCTCTTGCCCTGAAACAGTGTTTAAGGTGAATACAAAGCTGTTTCATAGTGTGAAAAAGGTAAAGAACAGAGTTTCTAAATAAAGATTCTTCTTATAATGCATCCCCTTTTAGTCTAAAACATAATCTCTTGCCCTGAAACAGTGTTTAAGGTGAATACAAAGCTGTTTCATAGTGTGAGAAAGGTAAAGAACAGAGTTTCAAAGTAGATTCTTCTTATAATACATTCCCTTTTCGTCTAAACACAATCTCTTGCCCTGCAACAGTGTTTAAGGTGAATACAAAGCTGTTTCATAGTGTGAAAATGGTAAAGAACAGAGTTTCTAAGTAAAGATTCTTCTTATAATGCATTCCCTTTTAGTCTAAAACACAATCTCTTGCCCTGAAACGGTGTTTAAGGTGAATACAAAGCTGTTTCATAGTGTGAAAAAGGTAAAGAACAGTTTCAAAGTAAAGATTCTTCTTATAATGCATTCCCTTTTAGTCTAAAACACAATCTCTTGCCCTGAAACAGTGTTTAAGGTGAATACAAAGCTGTTTCATAGTGTGAAAAAGGTAAAGAACAGAGTTTCTAAGTAAAGATTATTCCTACAATGCATTCCCTTTTAGTCTAAAATACAATCTCTTGCCCTGAAACAGTGTTTAAGGTGAATACAAAGCTGTTTCATAGTGTGAAAAAGGTAAAGAACAGAGTTTCTAAGAAAAGATTCTTCTTATAATGCATTCCTTTTTAGTCTAAACACGATCTCTTGCCCTGCAACAGTGTTTAAGGTGAATACAAAGCTGTTTCATTGTGTAAAAAAGGTAAAGAACAGAGTTTCTAAGAAAATATTCTTCTTATAATGCATTCCCTTTTAGTCTAAACACGATCTCTTGCCCTGCAACAGTGTTTAAGGTGAATACAAAGCTGTTTCATTGTGTGAAAAAGGTAAAGAACAGAGTTTCTAAGTAAAGATTCTTCTTATAATGCATTCCCTTTTAGTCTAAAACACAATCTCTTGCCCTGAAACAGTGTTTAAGTTGAATATAAAGCTGTTTCATAGTTTGAAAAAGGTAAAGAACAGAGTTTCTAAGAAAAGATTCTTCTTATAATGCATTCCCTTTTAGTCTAAACACGATCTCTTGCCCTGAAACAGTGTTTAAGGTGAATACAAAGCTGTTTCATTGTGTAAAAAAGGTAAAGAACAGAGTTTCAAAGTAAAGATTCTTCTTATAATACATTCCCTTTAAGTCTAAACACAATCTCTTGCCCTGAAACAGTGTTTAAGTTGAATATAAAGCTGTTTCATAGTTTGAAAAAGGTAAAGAACAGAGTTTCTAAGAAAAGATTCTTCTTATAATGCATTCCCTTTTAGTCTAAACACGATCTCTTGCCCTGCAACAGTGTTTAAGGTGAATACAAAGCTGTTTCATTGTGTAAAAAAGGTAAAGAACAGAGTTTCAAAGAAAAGATTCTTCTTATAATGCATTCCCTTTTAGTCTAAAACACAATCTCTTGCCCTGAAACAGTGTTTAAGGTGAATACAAAGCTGTTTCATAGTGTGAAAAAGGTAAAGAACAGAGTTTCTAAGAAAAGATTCTTCTTATAATGCATTCCCTTTTAGTCTAAACACGATCTCTTGCCCTGCAACAGTGTTAAAGGTGAATACAAAGCTGTTTCATAGTGTGAAAAAGGTAAAGAACAGAGTTTCTAAGTAAAGATTGTTCTTATAATTCATTCCCTTTTAGTCGAAAACACAATCTCTTGCCCTGAAACAGTGTTTAAGGTGAATACAAAGCTGTTTCATAGTGTGAAAAAGGTAAAGAACAGAGTTTCTAAGTAAAGATTCTTCTTATAATGCATTCCCTTTTAGTCGAAAACACAATCTCTTGCCCTGAAACAGTGTTTAAGGTGAATACAAAGCTGTTTCATAGTGTGAAAAAGGTAAAGAACAGAGTTTCTAAGTAAAGATTCTTCTTATAATGCATTCCCTTTTAGTCTAAAACACAATTTCTTGCCCTGCAACAGTGTTTAAGGTCAATACAAAGCTGTTTCATAGTGTGAAAAAGGTAAAGAACAAAGTTTCTAAGTAAAGAGTCTTCTTATAATGCATTCCCTTTTAGTCTAAAACACAATCTCTTGCCCTGAAACAGTGTTTAAGGTGAATACAAAGCTGTTTCATAGTGTGAAAAAGGTAAAGAACAGAGTTTCAAAGTAAAGATTCTTCTTATAATACATTCCCTTTTAGTCTAAACACAATCTCTTGCCCTGCAACAGTGTTTAAGGTGAATACAAAGCTGTTTCATAGTGTGAAAATGGTAAAGAACAGAGTTTCTAAGTAAAGATTCTTCTTATAATGCATTCCCTTTTAGTCTAAAACACAATCTCTTGCCCTGAAACAGTGTTTAAGGTGAATACAAAGCTGTTTCATAGTGTGAAAAAGGTAAAGAACAGAGTTTCTAAATAAAGATTCTTCTTATAATGCATCCCCTTTTAGTCTAAAACATAATCTCTTGCCCTGAAACAGTGTTTAAGGTGAATACAAAGCTGTTTCATAGTGTGAGAAAGGTAAAGAACAGAGTTTCAAAGTAGATTCTTCTTATAATACATTCCCTTTTCGTCTAAACACAATCTCTTGCCCTGCAACAGTGTTTAAGGTGAATACAAAGCTGTTTCATAGTGTGAAAATGGTAAAGAACAGAGTTTCTAAGTAAAGATTCTTCTTATAATGCATTCCCTTTTAGTCTAAAACACAATCTCTTGCCCTGAAACGGTGTTTAAGGTGAATACAAAGCTGTTTCATAGTGTGAAAAAGGTAAAGAACAGTTTCAAAGTAAAGATTCTTCTTATAATGCATTCCCTTTTAGTCTAAAACACAATCTCTTGCCCTGAAACAGTGTTTAAGGTGAATACAAAGCTGTTTCATAGTGTGAAAAAGGTAAAGAACAGAGTTTCTAAGTAAAGATTATTCCTACAATGCATTCCCTTTTAGTCTAAAATACAATCTCTTGCCCTGAAACAGTGTTTAAGGTGAATACAAAGCTGTTTCATAGTGTGAAAAAGGTAAAGAACAGAGTTTCTAAGAAAAGATTCTTCTTATAATGCATTCCTTTTTAGTCTAAACACGATCTCTTGCCCTGCAACAGTGTTTAAGGTGAATACAAAGCTGTTTCATTGTGTGAAAAAGGTAAAGAACAGAGTTTCTAAGTAAAGATTCTTCTTATAATGCATTCCCTTTTAGTCTAAAACACAATCTCTTGCCCTGAAACAGTGTTTAAGTTGAATATAAAGCTGTTTCATAGTTTGAAAAAGGTAAAGAACAGAGTTTCTAAGAAAAGATTCTTCTTATAATGCATTCCCTTTTAGTCTAAACACGATCTCTTGCCCTGAAACAGTGTTTAAGGTGAATACAAAGCTGTTTCATTGTGTAAAAAAGGTAAAGAACAGAGTTTCAAAGTAAAGATTCTTCTTATAATACATTCCCTTTAAGTCTAAACACAATCTCTTGCCCTGAAACAGTGTTTAAGTTGAATATAAAGCTGTTTCATAGTTTGAAAAAGGTAAAGAACAGAGTTTCTAAGAAAAGATTCTTCTTATAATGCATTCCCTTTTAGTCTAAACACGATCTCTTGCCCTGCAACAGTGTTTAAGGTGAATACAAAGCTGTTTCATTGTGTAAAAAAGGTAAAGAACAGAGTTTCAAAGAAAAGATTCTTCTTATAATGCATTCCCTTTTAGTCTAAAACACAATCTCTTGCCCTGAAACAGTGTTTAAGGTGAATACAAAGCTGTTTCATAGTGTGAAAAAGGTAAAGAACAGAGTTTCTAAGAAAAGATTCTTCTTATAATGCATTCCCTTTTAGTCTAAACACGATCTCTTGCCCTGCAACAGTGTTTAAGGTGAATACAAAGCTGTTTCATAGTGTGAAAAAGGTAAAGAACAGAGTTTCTAAGTAAAGATTGTTCTTATAATTCATTCCCTTTTAGTCGAAAACACAATCTCTTGCCCTGAAACAGTGTTTAAGGTGAATACAAAGCTGTTTCATAGTGTGAAAAAGGTAAAGAACAGAGTTTCTAAGTAAAGATTCTTCTTATAATGCATTCCCTTTTAGTCTAAAACACAATTTCTTGCCCTGCAACAGTGTTTAAGGTCAATACAAAGCTGTTTCATAGTGTGAAAAAGGTAAAGAACAAAGTTTCTAAGTAAAGAGTCTTCTTATAATGCATTCCCTTTTAGTCTAAAACACAATCTCTTGCCCTGAAACAGTGTTTAAGGTGAATACAAAGCTGTTTCATAGTGTGAAAAAGGTAAAGAACAGTTTCTAAATAAAGATTCTTCTTATAATGCATCCCCTTTTAGTCTAAAACACAATCTATTGCCCTGAAACGGTGTTTAAGGTGAATACAAAGCTGTTTCATAGTTTGAAAAAGGTAAAGAACAGTTTCAAAGTAAAGATTCTTCTTATAATGCATTCCCTTTTAGTCTAAAACACAATCTCTTGCCCTGCAACAGTGTTTAAGGTGAATACAAATCTATTTCATTGTGTGAAAAAGGTAAAGAACAGAGTTTCAAAGTAAAGATTCTTCTTATAATGCATTCGCTTTTAGTCTAAATCACAATCTCTTGCCCTGAAACAGTGTTTAAGGTGAATACAAAGCTGTTTCATAGTGTGAAAAAGGTAAAGAACAGAGTTTCTAAGTAAAGATTATTCCTATCATGCATTCCCTTTTAGTCTAAAATACAATCTCTTGCCCTGAAACAGTGTTTAAGGTGAATACAAAGCTGTTTCATAGTGTGAAAAAGGTAAAGAACAGAGTTTCTAAGAAAAGATTCTTCTTATAATGCATTCCTTTTTAGTCTAAACACGTTCTCTTGCCCTGAAACAGTGTTTAAGGTGAAAACAAAGCCGTTTCATTGTGTGAAAAAGGTAAAGAACAGAGTTTCTAAGTAAAGATTCTTCTTATAATGCATTCCCTTTTAGTCTAAAACACAATCTCTTGCCCTGCAACAGTGTTTAAGGTGAATACAAAGGTGTTTCATAGTGTGAAAAAGGTAAAGAACAGAGTTTCTAAGTAAAGATTCTTCTTATAATGCATTCCCTTTTAGTCTAAAACACAATCTCTTGCCCTGAAACAGTGTTTAAGGTGAATACAAAGCTGTTTCATAGTGTGAAAAAGGTAAAGAACAGTTTCTAAGTAAAGATTCTTCTTATAATGCATTCCCTTTTAGTCTAAAACACAATTTCTTGCCCTGCAACAGTGTTTAAGGTCAATACAAAGCTGTTTCATAGTGTGAAAAAGGTAAAGAACAAAGTTTCTAAGTAAAGAGTCTTCTTATAATGCATTCCCTTTTAGTCTAAAACACAATCTCTTGCCCTGAAACAGTGTTTAAGGTGAATACAAAGCTGTTTCATAGTGTGAAAAAGGTAAAGAACAGAGTTTCAAAGTAAAGATTCTTCTTATAATACATTCCCTTTTAGTCTAAACACAATCTCTTGCCCTGCAACAGTGTTTAAGGTGAATACAAAGCTGTTTCATAGTGTGAAAATGGTAAAGAACAGAGTTTCTAAGTAAAGATTCTTCTTATAATGCATTCCCTTTTAGTCTAAAACACAATCTCTTGCCCTGAAACAGTGTTTAAGGTGAATACAAAGCTGTTTCATAGTGTGAAAAAGGTAAAGAACAGAGTTTCTAAATAAAGATTCTTCTTATAATGCATCCCCTTTTAGTCTAAAACATAATCTCTTGCCCTGAAACAGTGTTTAAGGTGAATACAAAGCTGTTTCATAGTGTGAGAAAGGTAAAGAACAGAGTTTCAAAGTAGATTCTTCTTATAATACATTCCCTTTTCGTCTAAACACAATCTCTTGCCCTGCAACAGTGTTTAAGGTGAATACAAAGCTGTTTCATAGTGTGAAAATGGTAAAGAACAGAGTTTCTAAGTAAAGATTCTTCTTATAATGCATTCCCTTTTAGTCTAAAACACAATCTCTTGCCCTGAAACGGTGTTTAAGGTGAATACAAAGCTGTTTCATAGTGTGAAAAAGGTAAAGAACAGTTTCAAAGTAAAGATTCTTCTTATAATGCATTCCCTTTTAGTCTAAAACACAATCTCTTGCCCTGAAACAGTGTTTAAGGTGAATACAAAGCTGTTTCATAGTGTGAAAAAGGTAAAGAACAGAGTTTCTAAGTAAAGATTATTCCTACAATGCATTCCCTTTTAGTCTAAAATACAATCTCTTGCCCTGAAACAGTGTTTAAGGTGAATACAAAGCTGTTTCATAGTGTGAAAAAGGTAAAGAACAGAGTTTCTAAGAAAAGATTCTTCTTATAATGCATTCCTTTTTAGTCTAAACACGATCTCTTGCCCTGCAACAGTGTTTAAGGTGAATACAAAGCTGTTTCATTGTGTAAAAAAGGTAAAGAACAGAGTTTCTAAGAAAATATTCTTCTTATAATGCATTCCCTTTTAGTCTAAACACGATCTCTTGCCCTGCAACAGTGTTTAAGGTGAATACAAAGCTGTTTCATTGTGTGAAAAAGGTAAAGAACAGAGTTTCTAAGTAAAGATTCTTCTTATAATGCATTCCCTTTTAGTCTAAAACACAATCTCTTGCCCTGAAACAGTGTTTAAGTTGAATATAAAGCTGTTTCATAGTTTGAAAAAGGTAAAGAACAGAGTTTCTAAGAAAAGATTCTTCTTATAATGCATTCCCTTTTAGTCTAAACACGATCTCTTGCCCTGAAACAGTGTTTAAGGTGAATACAAAGCTGTTTCATTGTGTAAAAAAGGTAAAGAACAGAGTTTCAAAGTAAAGATTCTTCTTATAATACATTCCCTTTAAGTCTAAACACAATCTCTTGCCCTGAAACAGTGTTTAAGTTGAATATAAAGCTGTTTCATAGTTTGAAAAAGGTAAAGAACAGAGTTTCTAAGAAAAGATTCTTCTTATAATGCATTCCCTTTTAGTCTAAACACGATCTCTTGCCCTGCAACAGTGTTTAAGGTGAATACAAAGCTGTTTCATTGTGTAAAAAAGGTAAAGAACAGAGTTTCAAAGAAAAGATTCTTCTTATAATGCATTCCCTTTTAGTCTAAAACACAATCTCTTGCCCTGAAACAGTGTTTAAGGTGAATACAAAGCTGTTTCATAGTGTGAAAAAGGTAAAGAACAGAGTTTCTAAGAAAAGATTCTTCTTATAATGCATTCCCTTTTAGTCTAAACACGATCTCTTGCCCTGCAACAGTGTTTAAGGTGAATACAAAGCTGTTTCATAGTGTGAAAAAGGTAAAGAACAGAGTTTCTAAGTAAAGATTGTTCTTATAATTCATTCCCTTTTAGTCGAAAACACAATCTCTTGCCCTGAAACAGTGTTTAAGGTGAATACAAAGCTGTTTCATAGTGTGAAAAAGGAAAAGAACAGAGTTTCTAAGTAAAGATTCTTCTTATAATGCATTCCCTTTTAGTCGAAAACACAATCTCTTGCCCTGAAACAGTGTTTAAGGTGAATACAAAGCTGTTTCATAGTGTGAAAAAGGTAAAGAACAGAGTTTCTAAGTAAAGATTCTTCTTATAATGCATTCCCTTTTAGTCTAAAACACAATTTCTTGCCCTGCAACAGTGTTTAAGGTCAATACAAAGCTGTTTCATAGTGTGAAAAAGGTAAAGAACAAAGTTTCTAAGTAAAGAGTCTTCTTATAATGCATTCCCTTTTAGTCTAAAACACAATCTCTTGCCCTGAAACAGTGTTTAAGGTGAATACAAAGCTGTTTCATAGTGTGAAAAAGGTAAAGAACAGAGTTTCAAAGTAAAGATTCTTCTTATAATACATTCCCTTTTAGTCTAAACACAATCTCTTGCCCTGCAACAGTGTTTAAGGTGAATACAAAGCTGTTTCATAGTGTGAAAATGGTAAAGAACAGAGTTTCTAAGTAAAGATTCTTCTTATAATGCATTCCCTTTTAGTCTAAAACACAATCTCTTGCCCTGAAACAGTGTTTAAGGTGAATACAAAGCTGTTTCATAGTGTGAAAAAGGTAAAGAACAGAGTTTCTAAATAAAGATTCTTCTTATAATGCATCCCCTTTTAGTCTAAAACATAATCTCTTGCCCTGAAACAGTGTTTAAGGTGAATACAAAGCTGTTTCATAGTGTGAGAAAGGTAAAGAACAGAGTTTCAAAGTAGATTCTTCTTATAATACATTCCCTTTTCGTCTAAACACAATCTCTTGCCCTGCAACAGTGTTTAAGGTGAATACAAAGCTGTTTCATAGTGTGAAAATGGTAAAGAACAGAGTTTCTAAGTAAAGATTCTTCTTATAATGCATTCCCTTTTAGTCTAAAACACAATCTCTTGCCCTGAAACGGTGTTTAAGGTGAATACAAAGCTGTTTCATAGTGTGAAAAAGGTAAAGAACAGTTTCAAAGTAAAGATTCTTCTTATAATGCATTCCCTTTTAGTCTAAAACACAATCTCTTGCCCTGAAACAGTGTTTAAGGTGAATACAAAGCTGTTTCATAGTGTGAAAAAGGTAAAGAACAGAGTTTCTAAGTAAAGATTATTCCTACAATGCATTCCCTTTTAGTCTAAAATACAATCTCTTGCCCTGAAACAGTGTTTAAGGTGAATACAAAGCTGTTTCATAGTGTGAAAAAGGTAAAGAACAGAGTTTCTAAGAAAAGATTCTTCTTATAATGCATTCCTTTTTAGTCTAAACACGATCTCTTGCCCTGCAACAGTGTTTAAGGTGAATACAAAGCTGTTTCATTGTGTGAAAAAGGTAAAGAACAGAGTTTCTAAGTAAAGATTCTTCTTATAATGCATTCCCTTTTAGTCTAAAACACAATCTCTTGCCCTGAAACAGTGTTTAAGTTGAATATAAAGCTGTTTCATAGTTTGAAAAAGGTAAAGAACAGAGTTTCTAAGAAAAGATTCTTCTTATAATGCATTCCCTTTTAGTCTAAACACGATCTCTTGCCCTGAAACAGTGTTTAAGGTGAATACAAAGCTGTTTCATTGTGTAAAAAAGGTAAAGAACAGAGTTTCAAAGTAAAGATTCTTCTTATAATACATTCCCTTTAAGTCTAAACACAATCTCTTGCCCTGAAACAGTGTTTAAGTTGAATATAAAGCTGTTTCATAGTTTGAAAAAGGTAAAGAACAGAGTTTCTAAGAAAAGATTCTTCTTATAATGCATTCCCTTTTAGTCTAAACACGATCTCTTGCCCTGCAACAGTGTTTAAGGTGAATACAAAGCTGTTTCATTGTGTAAAAAAGGTAAAGAACAGAGTTTCAAAGAAAAGATTCTTCTTATAATGCATTCCCTTTTAGTCTAAAACACAATCTCTTGCCCTGAAACAGTGTTTAAGGTGAATACAAAGCTGTTTCATAGTGTGAAAAAGGTAAAGAACAGAGTTTCTAAGAAAAGATTCTTCTTATAATGCATTCCCTTTTAGTCTAAACACGATCTCTTGCCCTGCAACAGTGTTTAAGGTGAATACAAAGCTGTTTCATAGTGTGAAAAAGGTAAAGAACAGAGTTTCTAAGTAAAGATTGTTCTTATAATTCATTCCCTTTTAGTCGAAAACACAATCTCTTGCCCTGAAACAGTGTTTAAGGTGAATACAAAGCTGTTTCATAGTGTGAAAAAGGTAAAGAACAGAGTTTCTAAGTAAAGATTCTTCTTATAATGCATTCCCTTTTAGTCGAAAACACAATCTCTTGCCCTGAAACAGTGTTTAAGGTGAATACAAAGCTGTTTCATAGTGTGAAAAAGGTAAAGAACAGAGTTTCTAAGTAAAGATTCTTCTTATAATGCATTCCCTTTTAGTCTAAAACACAATTTCTTGCCCTGCAACAGTGTTTAAGGTCAATACAAAGCTGTTTCATAGTGTGAAAAAGGTAAAGAACAAAGTTTCTAAGTAAAGAGTCTTCTTATAATGCATTCCCTTTTAGTCTAAAACACAATCTCTTGCCCTGAAACAGTGTTTAAGGTGAATACAAAGCTGTTTCATAGTGTGAAAAAGGTAAAGAACAGTTTCTAAATAAAGATTCTTCTTATAATGCATCCCCTTTTAGTCTAAAACACAATCTATTGCCCTGAAACGGTGTTTAAGGTGAATACAAAGCTGTTTCATAGTTTGAAAAAGGTAAAGAACAGTTTCAAAGTAAAGATTCTTCTTATAATGCATTCCCTTTTAGTCTAAAACACAATCTCTTGCCCTGCAACAGTGTTTAAGGTGAATACAAATCTATTTCATTGTGTGAAAAAGGTAAAGAACAGAGTTTCAAAGTAAAGATTCTTCTTATAATGCATTCGCTTTTAGTCTAAATCACAATCTCTTGCCCTGAAACAGTGTTTAAGGTGAATACAAAGCTGTTTCATAGTGTGAAAAAGGTAAAGAACAGAGTTTCTAAGTAAAGATTATTCCTATCATGCATTCCCTTTTAGTCTAAAATACAATCTCTTGCCCTGAAACAGTGTTTAAGGTGAATACAAAGCTGTTTCATAGTGTGAAAAAGGTAAAGAACAGAGTTTCTAAGAAAAGATTCTTCTTATAATGCATTCCTTTTTAGTCTAAACACGTTCTCTTGCCCTGAAACAGTGTTTAAGGTGAATACAAAGCCGTTTCATTGTGTGAAAAAGGTAAAGAACAGAGTTTCTAAGTAAAGATTCTTCTTATAATGCATTCCCTTTTAGTCTAAAACACAATCTCTTGCCCTGCAACAGTGTTTAAGGTGAATACAAAGGTGTTTCATACTGTGAAAAAGGTAAAGAACAGAGTTTCTAAGTAAAGATTCTTCTTATAATTCATTCCCTTTTAGTCGAAAACACAATCTCTTGCCCTGAAACAGTGTTTAAGGTGAATACAAAGCTGTTTCATAGTGTGAAAAAGGTAAAGAACAGAGTTTCTAAGTAAAGATTCTTCTTATAATGCATTCCCTTTTAGTCGAAAACACAATCTCTTGCCCTGAAACAGTGTTTAAGGTGAATACAAAGCTGTTTCATAGTGTGAAAAAGGTAAAGAACAGAGTTTCTAAGTAAAGATTCTTCTTATAATGCATTCCCTTTTAGTCTAAAACACAATTTCTTGCCCTGCAACAGTGTTTAAGGTCAATACAAAGCTGTTTCATAGTGTGAAAAAGGTAAAGAACAAAGTTTCTAAGTAAAGAGTCTTCTTATAATGCATTCCCTTTTAGTCTAAAACACAATCTCTTGCCCTGAAACAGTGTTTAAGGTGAATACAAAGCTGTTTCATAGTGTGAAAAAGGTAAAGAACAGAGTTTCTAAATAAAGATTCTTCTTATAATGCATCCCCTTTTAGTCTAAAACATAATCTCTTGCCCTGAAACAGTGTTTAAGGTGAATACAAAGCTGTTTCATAGTGTGAAAAAGGTAAAGAACAGAGTTTCTAAATAAAGATTCTTCTTATAATGCATCCCCTTTTAGTCTAAAACATAATCTCTTGCCCTGAAACAGTGTTTAAGGTCAATACAAAGCTGTTTCATAGTGTGAAAAAGGTAAAGAACAAAGTTTCTAAGTAAAGAGTCTTCTTATAATGCATTCCCTTTTAGTCTAAAACACAATCTCTTGCCCTGAAACAGTGTTTAAGGTGAATACAAAGCAGTTGCATAGTGTGAAAAAGGTAAAGAACAGTTTCAAAGTAAAGATTCTTCTTATAATACATTCCCTTTTAGTCTAAACACAATCTCTTGCCCTGCAACAGTGTTTAAGGTGAATACAAAGCTGTTTCATAGTGTGAAAATGGTAAAGAACAGAGTTTCTAAGTAAAGATTCTTCTTATAATGCATTCCCTTTTCGTCTAAAACGCAATCTCTTGCCCTGAAACGGTGTTTAAGGTGAATACAAAGCTGTTTCATAGTGTGAAAAAGGTAAAGAACAGTTTCAAAGTAAAGATTCTTCTTATAATACATTCCCTTTTAGTCTAAACACAATCTCTTGCCCTGCAACAGTGTTTAAGGTGAATACAAAGCTGTTTCATAGTGTGAAAAAGCTAAAGAACAGAGTTTCTAAGTAAAGATTCTTCTTATAATGCATTCCCTTTTAGTCTAAAACACAATTTCTTACCCTGCAACAGTGTTTACGGTGAATACAAAGCTGTTTCATAGTGTGAAAAAGGTAAAGAACAGAGTTTCTTAGTAAAGAGTCTTCTTATAATGCATTCCCTTTTAGTCTAAAACACAATCTCTTGCCCTGAAACAGTGTTTAAGGTGAATACAAAGCTGTTTCATAGTGTGAAAAAGGTAAAGAACAGAGTTTCTAAGT
This sequence comes from Electrophorus electricus, assembly GCF_041902795.1. Classification (NCBI taxonomy): domain Eukaryota; kingdom Metazoa; phylum Chordata; class Actinopteri; order Gymnotiformes; family Gymnotidae; genus Electrophorus; species Electrophorus electricus. The sequence goes on along the minus strand of NC_137508.1, from coordinate 16,662,998 downwards.
AAAGATTATTCCTACAATACATTCCCTTTTAGTCTAAAATACAATCTCTTGCCCTGAAACAGTGTTTAAGGTGAATACAAAGCTGTTTCATAGTGTGAAAAAGGTAAAGAACAGAGTTTCTAAATAAAGATTCTTCTTATAATGCATCCCCTTTTAGTCTAAAACATAATCTCTTGCCCTGAAACAGTGTTTAAGGTGAATACAAAGCTGTTTCATAGTGTGAGAAAGGTGAAGAACAGAGTTTCAAAGTAGATTCTTCTTATAATACATTCCCTTTTAGTCTAAACACAATCTCTTGCCCTGCAACAGTGTTTAAGGTGAATACAAAGCTGTTTCATAGTGTGAAAATGGTAAAGAACAGAGTTTCTAAGTAAAGATTCTTCTTATAATGCATTCCCTTTTAGTCTAAAACACAATCTCTTGCCCTGCAACAGTGTTTAAGGTGAATACAAAGCTGTTTCATAGTGTGAAAATGGTAAAGAACAGAGTTTCTAAGTAAAGATTCTTCTTATAATGCATCCCCTTTTAGTTTAAAACATAATCTCTTGCCCTGAAACAGTGTTTAAGGTGAATACAAAACTGTTTCATTGTGTAAAAAAGGTAAAGAACAGAGTTTCTAAGAAAATATTCTTCTTATAATGCATTCCCTTTTAGTCTAAACACGATCTCTTGCCCTGAAACAGTGTTTAAGGTGAATACAAAACTTTCATTGTGTAAAAAAGGTAAAGAACAGAGTTTCTAAGAAAAGATTCTTCTTATAATGCATTCCCTTTTAGTCTAAACACGATCTCTTGCCCTGAAACAGTGTTTAAGGTGAATACAAAGCTGTTTCATAGTGTGAAAAAGGTAAAGAACAGAGTTTCTAAGTAAAGATTATTCCTATCATGCATTCCCTTTTAGTCTAAAATACAATCTCTTGCCCTGAAACAGTGTTTAAGGTGAATACAAAGCTGTTTCATAGTGTGAAAAAGGTAAAGAACAGAGTTTCTAAGAAAAGATTCTTCTTATAATGCATTCCTTTTTAGTCTAAACACGTTCTCTTGCCCTGAAACAGTGTTTAAGGTGAATACAAAGCCGTTTCATTGTGTGAAAAAGGTAAAGAACAGAGTTTCTAAGTAAAGATTCTTCTTATAATGCATTCCCTTTTAGTCTAAAACACAATCTCTTGCCCTGCAACAGTGTTTAAGGTGAATACAAAGGTGTTTCATACTGTGAAAAAGGTAAAGAACAGAGTTTCTAAGTAAAGATTCTTCTTATAATTCATTCCCTTTTAGTCGAAAACACAATCTCTTGCCCTGAAACAGTGTTTAAGGTGAATACAAAGCTGTTTCATAGTGTGAAAAAGGTAAAGAACAGAGTTTCTAAGTAAAGATTCTTCTTATAATGCATTCCCTTTTAGTCGAAAACACAATCTCTTGCCCTGAAACAGTGTTTAAGGTGAATACAAAGCTGTTTCATAGTGTGAAAAAGGTAAAGAACAGAGTTTCTAAGTAAAGATTCTTCTTATAATGCATTCCCTTTTAGTCTAAAACACAATTTCTTGCCCTGCAACAGTGTTTAAGGTCAATACAAAGCTGTTTCATAGTGTGAAAAAGGTAAAGAACAAAGTTTCTAAGTAAAGAGTCTTCTTATAATGCATTCCCTTTTAGTCTAAAACACAATCTCTTGCCCTGAAACAGTGTTTAAGGTGAATACAAAGCTGTTTCATAGTGTGAAAAAGGTAAAGAACAGAGTTTCTAAATAAAGATTCTTCTTATAATGCATCCCCTTTTAGTCTAAAACATAATCTCTTGCCCTGAAACAGTGTTTAAGGTGAATACAAAGCTGTTTCATAGTGTGAAAAAGGTAAAGAACAGAGTTTCTAAATAAAGATTCTTCTTATAATGCATCCCCTTTTAGTCTAAAACATAATCTCTTGCCCTGAAACAGTGTTTAAGGTCAATACAAAGCTGTTTCATAGTGTGAAAAAGGTAAAGAACAAAGTTTCTAAGTAAAGAGTCTTCTTATAATGCATTCCCTTTTAGTCTAAAACACAATCTCTTGCCCTGAAACAGTGTTTAAGGTGAATACAAAGCAGTTGCATAGTGTGAAAAAGGTAAAGAACAGTTTCAAAGTAAAGATTCTTCTTATAATACATTCCCTTTTAGTCTAAACACAATCTCTTGCCCTGCAACAGTGTTTAAGGTGAATACAAAGCTGTTTCATAGTGTGAAAATGGTAAAGAACAGAGTTTCTAAGTAAAGATTCTTCTTATAATGCATTCCCTTTTCGTCTAAAACGCAATCTCTTGCCCTGAAACGGTGTTTAAGGTGAATACAAAGCTGTTTCATAGTGTGAAAAAGGTAAAGAACAGTTTCAAAGTAAAGATTCTTCTTATAATACATTCCCTTTTAGTCTAAACACAATCTCTTGCCCTGCAACAGTGTTTAAGGTGAATACAAAGCTGTTTCATAGTGTGAAAAAGCTAAAGAACAGAGTTTCTAAGTAAAGATTCTTCTTATAATGCATTCCCTTTTAGTCTAAAACACAATTTCTTACCCTGCAACAGTGTTTACGGTGAATACAAAGCTGTTTCATAGTGTGAAAAAGGTAAAGAACAGAGTTTCTTAGTAAAGAGTCTTCTTATAATGCATTCCCTTTTAGTCTAAAACACAATCTCTTGCCCTGAAACAGTGTTTAAGGTGAATACAAAGCTGTTTCATAGTGTGAAAAAGGTAAAGAACAGAGTTTCTAAGTAAAGATTATTCCTACAATACATTCCCTTTTAGTCTAAAATACAATCTCTTGCCCTGAAACAGTGTTTAAGGTGAATACAAAGCTGTTTCATAGTGTGAAAAAGGTAAAGAACAGAGTTTCTAAGAAAAGATTCTTCTTATAATGCATTCCCTTTTAGTCTAAACACGATCTCTTGCCCTGAAACAGTGTTTAAGGTGAATACAAAGCTGTTTCATTGTGTAAAAAAAGGTAAAGAACAGAGTTTCAAAGTAAAGATTCTTCTTATAATACATTCCCTTTTAGTCTAAACACAATCTCTTGCCCTGAAACAGTGTTTAAGGTGAATACAAAGCTGTTTCATTGTGTAAAAAAGGTAAAGCACAGAGTTTCTAAGTAAAGATTCTTCTTATAATGCATTCCCTTTTAGTCTAAACACGATCTCTTGCCCTGCAACAGTGTTTAAGGTGAATACAAAGCTGTTTCATAGTGTGAAAAAGGTAAAGAACAGAGTTTCTAAGTAAAGATTCTTCTTATAATGCATTCCCTTTTAGTCTAAAACACAATTTCTTACCCTGCAACAGTGTTTAAGGTCAATACAAAGCTCTTTCATAGTGTGAAAAAGGTAAAGAAGAAAGTTTCTAAGTAAAGAGTCTTCTTATAATGCATTCCCTTTTAGTCTAAAACACAATCTCTTGCCCTGAAACAGTGTTTAAGGTGAATACAAAGCTGTTTCATAGTGTGAAAAAGGTAAAGAACAGAGTTTCTAAATAAAGATTCTTCTTATAATGCATCCCCTTTTAGTCTAAAACATAATCTCTTGCCCTGAAACAGTGTTTAAGGTGAATACAAAGCTGTTTCATAGTGTGAGAAAGGTGAAGAACAGAGTTTCAAAGTAGATTCTTCTTATAATACATTCCCTTTTAGTCTAAACACAATCTCTTGCCCTGCAACAGTGTTTAAGGTGAATACAAAGCTGTTTCATAGTGTGAAAATGGTAAAGAACAGAGTTTCTAAGTAAAGATTCTTCTTATAATGCATTCCCTTTTAGTCTAAAACACAATCTCTTGCCCTGCAACAGTGTTTAAGGTGAATACAAAGCTGTTTCATAGTGTGAAAATGGTAAAGAACAGTTTCTAAGTAAAGATTCTTCTTATAATGCATCCCCTTTTAGTTTAAAACATAATCTCTTGCCCTGAAACAGTGTTTAAGGTGAATACAAAACTGTTTCATTGTGTAAAAAAGGTAAAGAACAGAGTTTCTAAGAAAATATTCTTCTTATAATGCATTCCCTTTTAGTCTAAACACGATCTCTTGCCCTGAAACAGTGTTTAAGGTGAATACAAAACTTTCATTGTGTAAAAAAGGTAAAGAACAGAGTTTCTAAGAAAAGATTCTTCTTATAATGCATTCCCTTTTAGTCTAAACACGATCTCTTGCCCTGAAACAGTGTTTAAGGTGAATACAAAGCTGTTTCATAGTGTGAAAATGGTAAAGAACAGAGTTTCTAAGTAAAGATTCTTCTTATAATGCATTCCCTTTTAGTCTAAAACACAATCTCTTGCCCTGCAACAGTGTTTAAGGTGAATACAAAGCTGTTTCATAGTGTGAAAATGGTAAAGAACAGAGTTTCTAAGTAAAGATTCTTCTTATAATGCATCCCCTTTTAGTTTAAAACATAATCTCTTGCCCTGAAACAGTGTTTAAGGTGAATACAAAACTGTTTCATTGTGTAAAAAAGGTAAAGAACAGAGTTTCTAAGAAAATATTCTTCTTATAATGCATTCCCTTTTAGTCTAAACACGATCTCTTGCCCTGAAACAGTGTTTAAGGTGAATACAAAACTTTCATTGTGTAAAAAAGGTAAAGAACAGAGTTTCTAAGAAAAGATTCTTCTTATAATGCATTCCCTTTTAGTCTAAACACGATCTCTTGCCCTGAAACAGTGTTTAAGGTGAATACAAAGCTGTTTCATAGTGTGAAAAAGGTAAAGAACAGAGTTTCTAAATAAAGATTCTTCTTATAATGCATCCCCTTTTAGTCTAAAACATAATCTCTTGCCCTGAAACAGTGTTTAAGGTCAATACAAAGCTGTTTCATAGTGTGAAAAAGGTAAAGAACAAAGTTTCTAAGTAAAGAGTCTTCTTATAATGCATTCCCTTTTAGTCTAAAACACAATCTCTTGCCCTGAAACAGTGTTTAAGGTGAATACAAAGCTGTTTCATAGTGTGAAAAAGGTAAAGAACAGTTTCAAAGTAAAGATTCTTCTTATAATACATTCCCTTTTAGTCTAAACACAATCTCTTGCCCTGCAACAGTGTTTAAGGTGAATACAAAGCTGTTTCATAGTGTGAAAATGGTAAAGAACAGAGTTTCTAAGAAAAGATTCTTCTTATAATGCATTCCTTTTTAGTCTAAACACGTTCTCTTGCCCTGAAACAGTGTTTAAGGTGAATACAAAGCCGTTTCATTGTGTGAAAAAGGTAAAGAACAGAGTTTCTAAGTAAAGATTCTTCTTATAATGCATTCCCTTTTAGTCTAAAACACAATCTCTTGCCCTGCAACAGTGTTTAAGGTGAATACAAAGGTGTTTCATACTGTGAAAAAGGTAAAGAACAGAGTTTCTAAGTAAAGATTCTTCTTATAATTCATTCCCTTTTAGTCGAAAACACAATCTCTTGCCCTGAAACAGTGTTTAAGGTGAATACAAAGCTGTTTCATAGTGTGAAAAAGGTAAAGAACAGAGTTTCTAAGTAAAGATTCTTCTTATAATGCATTCCCTTTTAGTCGAAAACACAATCTCTTGCCCTGAAACAGTGTTTAAGGTGAATACAAAGCTGTTTCATAGTGTGAAAAAGGTAAAGAACAGAGTTTCTAAGTAAAGATTCTTCTTATAATGCATTCCCTTTTAGTCTAAAACACAATTTCTTGCCCTGCAACAGTGTTTAAGGTCAATACAAAGCTGTTTCATAGTGTGAAAAAGGTAAAGAACAAAGTTTCTAAGTAAAGAGTCTTCTTATAATGCATTCCCTTTTAGTCTAAAACACAATCTCTTGCCCTGAAACAGTGTTTAAGGTGAATACAAAGCTGTTTCATAGTGTGAAAAAGGTAAAGAACAGAGTTTCTAAATAAAGATTCTTCTTATAATGCATCCCCTTTTAGTCTAAAACATAATCTCTTGCCCTGAAACAGTGTTTAAGGTGAATACAAAGCTGTTTCATAGTGTGAAAAAGGTAAAGAACAGAGTTTCTAAATAAAGATTCTTCTTATAATGCATCCCCTTTTAGTCTAAAACATAATCTCTTGCCCTGAAACAGTGTTTAAGGTCAATACAAAGCTGTTTCATAGTGTGAAAAAGGTAAAGAACAAAGTTTCTAAGTAAAGAGTCTTCTTATAATGCATTCCCTTTTAGTCTAAAACACAATCTCTTGCCCTGAAACAGTGTTTAAGGTGAATACAAAGCAGTTGCATAGTGTGAAAAAGGTAAAGAACAGTTTCAAAGTAAAGATTCTTCTTATAATACATTCCCTTTTAGTCTAAACACAATCTCTTGCCCTGCAACAGTGTTTAAGGTGAACACAAAGCTGTTTCATAGTGTGAAAATGGTAAAGAACAGAGTTTCTAAGTAAAGATTCTTCTTATAATGCATTCCCTTTTCGTCTAAAACGCAATCTCTTGCCCTGAAACGGTGTTTAAGGTGAATACAAAGCTGTTTCATAGTGTGAAAAAGGTAAAGAACAGTTTCAAAGTAAAGATTTTTCTTATAATACATTCCCTTTTAGTCTAAACACAATCTCTTGCCCTGCAACAGTGTTTAAGGTGAATACAAAGCTGTTTCATAGTGTGAAAAAGCTAAAGAACAGAGTTTCTAAGTAAAGATTCTTCTTATAATGCATTCCCTTTTAGTCTAAAACACAATTTCTTACCCTGCAACAGTGTTTACGGTGAATACAAAGCTGTTTCATAGTGTGAAAAAGGTAAAGAACAGAGTTTCTTAGTAAAGAGTCTTCTTATAATGCATTCCCTTTTAGTCTAAAACACAATCTCTTGCCCTGAAACAGTGTTTAAGGTGAATACAAAGCTGTTTCATAGTGTGAAAAAGGTAAAGAACAGAGTTTCTAAGTAAAGATTATTCCTACAATACATTCCCTTTTAGTCTAAAATACAATCTCTTGCCCTGAAACAGTGTTTAAGGTGAATACAAAGCTGTTTCATAGTGTGAAAAAGGTAAAGAACAGAGTTTCTAAGAAAAGATTCTTCTTATAATGCATTCCCTTTTAGTCTAAACACGATCTCTTGCCCTGAAACAGTGTTTAAGGTGAATACAAAGCTGTTTCATTGTGTAAAAAAAGGTAAAGAACAGAGTTTCAAAGTAAAGATTCTTCTTATAATACATTCCCTTTTAGTCTAAACATAATCTCTTGCCCTGAAACAGTGTTTAAGGTGAATACAAAGCTGTTTCATTGTGTAAAAAAGGTAAAGCACAGAGTTTCTAAGTAAAGATTCTTCTTATAATGCATTCCCTTTTAGTCTAAACACGATCTCTTGCCCTGCAACAGTGTTTAAGGTGAATACAAAGCTGTTTCATAGTGTGAAAAAGGTAAAGAACAGAGTTTCTAAGTAAAGATTCTTCTTATAATGCATTCCCTTTTAGTCTAAAACACAATTTCTTACCCTGCAACAGTGTTTAAGGTCAATACAAAGCTCTTTCATAGTGTGAAAAAGGTAAAGAAGAAAGTTTCTAAGTAAAGAGTCTTCTTATAATGCATTCCCTTTTAGTCTAAAACACAATCTCTTGCCCTGAAACAGTGTTTAAGGTGAATACAAAGCTGTTTCATAGTGTGAAAAAGGTAAAGAACAGAGTTTCTAAATAAAGATTCTTCTTATAATGCATCCCCTTTTAGTCTAAAACATAATCTCTTGCCCTGAAACAGTGTTTAAGGTGAATACAAAGCTGTTTCATAGTGTGAGAAAGGTGAAGAACAGAGTTTCAAAGTAGATTCTTCTTATAATACATTCCCTTTTAGTCTAAACACAATCTCTTGCCCTGCAACAGTGTTTAAGGTGAATACAAAGCTGTTTCATAGTGTGAAAATGGTAAAGAACAGAGTTTCTAAGTAAAGATTCTTCTTATAATGCATTCCCTTTTAGTCTAAAACACAATCTCTTGCCCTGCAACAGTGTTTAAGGTGAATACAAAGCTGTTTCATAGTGTGAAAATGGTAAAGAACAGAGTTTCTAAGTAAAGATTCTTCTTATAATGCATCCCCTTTTAGTTTAAAACATAATCTCTTGCCCTGAAACAGTGTTTAAGGTGAATACAAAACTGTTTCATTGTGTAAAAAAGGTAAAGAACAGAGTTTCTAAGAAAATATTCTTCTTATAATGCATTCCCTTTTAGTCTAAACACGATCTCTTGCCCTGAAACAGTGTTTAAGGTGAATACAAAACTTTCATTGTGTAAAAAAGGTAAAGAACAGAGTTTCTAAGAAAAGATTCTTCTTATAATGCATTCCCTTTTAGTCTAAACACGATCTCTTGCCCTGAAACAGTGTTTAAGGTGAATACAAAGCTGTTTCATAGTGTGAAAAAGGTAAAGAACAGAGTTTCTAAATAAAGATTCTTCTTATAATGCATCCCCTTTTAGTCTAAAACATAATCTCTTGCCCTGAAACAGTGTTTAAGGTCAATACAAAGCTGTTTCATAGTGTGAAAAAGGTAAAGAACAAAGTTTCTAAGTAAAGAGTCTTCTTATAATGCATTCCCTTTTAGTCTAAAACACAATCTCTTGCCCTGAAACAGTGTTTAAGGTGAATACAAAGCTGTTTCATAGTGTGAAAAAGGTAAAGAACAGTTTCAAAGTAAAGATTCTTCTTATAATACATTCCCTTTTAGTCTAAACACAATCTCTTGCCCTGCAACAGTGTTTAAGGTGAATACAAAGCTGTTTCATAGTGTGAAAATGGTAAAGAACAGAGTTTCTAAGTAAAGATTCTTCTTATAATGCATTCCCTTTTCGTCTAAAACGCAATCTCTTGCCCTGAAACGGTGTTTAAGGTGAATACAAAGCTGTTTCATAGTGTGAAAAAGGTAAAGAACAGTTTCAAAGTAAAGATTCTTCTTATAATACATTCCCTTTTAGTCTAAACACAATCTCTTGCCCTGCAACAGTGTTTAAGGTGAATACAAAGCTGTTTCATAGTGTGAAAAAGCTAAAGAACAGAGTTTCTAAGTAAAGATTCTTCTTATAATGCATTCCCTTTTAGTCTAAAACACAATCTCTTGCCCTGAAACAGTGTTTAAGGTGAATACAAAGCTGTTTCATAGTGTGAAAAAGGTAAAGAACAGAGTTTCTTAGTAAAGAGTCTTCTTATAATGCATTCCCTTTTAGTCTAAAACACAATCTCTTGCCCTGAAACAGTGTTTAAGGTGAATACAAAGCTGTTTCATAGTGTGAAAAAGGTAAAGAACAGAGTTTCTAAGTAAAGATTATTCCTACAATACATTCCCTTTTAGTCTAAAATACAATCTCTTGCCCTGAAACAGTGTTTAAGGTGAATACAAAGCTGTTTCATAGTGTGAAAAAGGTAAAGAACAGAGTTTCTAAGAAAAGATTCTTCTTATAATGCATTCCCTTTTAGTCTAAACACGATCTCTTGCCCTGAAACAGTGTTTAAGGTGAATACAAAGCTGTTTCATTGTGTAAAAAAAGGTAAAGAACAGAGTTTCAAAGTAAAGATTCTTCTTATAATACATTCCCTTTTAGTCTAAACATAATCTCTTGCCCTGAAACAGTGTTTAAGGTGAATACAAAGCTGTTTCATTGTGTAAAAAAGGTAAAGCACAGAGTTTCTAAGTAAAGATTCTTCTTATAATGCATTCCCTTTTAGTCTAAACACGATCTCTTGCCCTGCAACAGTGTTTAAGGTGAATACAAAGCTGTTTCATAGTGTGAAAAAGGTAAAGAACAGAGTTTCTAAGTAAAGATTCTTCTTATAATGCATTCCCTTTTAGTCTAAAACACAATTTCTTACCCTGCAACAGTGTTTAAGGTCAATACAAAGCTCTTTCATAGTGTGAAAAAGGTAAAGAAGAAAGTTTCTAAGTAAAGAGTCTTCTTATAATGCATTCCCTTTTAGTCTAAAACACAATCTCTTGCCCTGAAACAGTGTTTAAGGTGAATACAAAGCTGTTTCATAGTGTGAAAAAGGTAAAGAACAGAGTTTCTAAATAAAGATTCTTCTTATAATGCATCCCCTTTTAGTCTAAAACATAATCTCTTGCCCTGAAACAGTGTTTAAGGTGAATACAAAGCTGTTTCATAGTGTGAGAAAGGTGAAGAACAGAGTTTCAAAGTAGATTCTTCTTATAATACATTCCCTTTTAGTCTAAACACAATCTCTTGCCCTGCAACAGTGTTTAAGGTGAATACAAAGCTGTTTCATAGTGTGAAAATGGTAAAGAACAGAGTTTCTAAGTAAAGATTCTTCTTATAATGCATTCCCTTTTAGTCTAAAACACAATCTCTTGCCCTGCAACAGTGTTTAAGGTGAATACAAAGCTGTTTCATAGTGTGAAAATGGTAAAGAACAGAGTTTCTAAGTAAAGATTCTTCTTATAATGCATCCCCTTTTAGTTTAAAACATAATCTCTTGCCCTGAAACAGTGTTTAAGGTGAATACAAAACTGTTTCATTGTGTAAAAAAGGTAAAGAACAGAGTTTCTAAGAAAATATTCTTCTTATAATGCATTCCCTTTTAGTCTAAACACGATCTCTTGCCCTGAAACAGTGTTTAAGGTGAATACAAAACTTTCATTGTGTAAAAAAGGTAAAGAACAGAGTTTCTAAGAAAAGATTCTTCTTATAATGCATTCCCTTTTAGTCTAAACACGATCTCTTGCCCTGAAACAGTGTTTAAGGTGAATACAAAGCTGTTTCATAGTGTGAAAAAGGTAAAGAACAGAGTTTCTAAATAAAGATTCTTCTTATAATGCATCCCCTTTTAGTCTAAAACATAATCTCTTGCCCTGAAACAGTGTTTAAGGTCAATACAAAGCTGTTTCATAGTGTGAAAAAGGTAAAGAACAAAGTTTCTAAGTAAAGAGTCTTCTTATAATGCATTCCCTTTTAGTCTAAAACACAATCTCTTGCCCTGAAACAGTGTTTAAGGTGAATACAAAGCTGTTTCATAGTGTGAAAAAGGTAAAGAACAGTTTCAAAGTAAAGATTCTTCTTATAATACATTCCCTTTTAGTCTAAACACAATCTCTTGCCCTGCAACAGTGTTTAAGGTGAATACAAAGCTGTTTCATAGTGTGAAAATGGTAAAGAACAGAGTTTCTAAGTAAAGATTCTTCTTATAATGCATTCCCTTTTCGTCTAAAACGCAATCTCTTGCCCTGAAACGGTGTTTAAGGTGAATACAAAGCTGTTTCATAGTGTGAAAAAGGTAAAGAACAGTTTCAAAGTAAAGATTCTTCTTATAATACATTCCCTTTTAGTCTAAACACAATCTCTTGCCCTGCAACAGTGTTTAAGGTGAATACAAAGCTGTTTCATAGTGTGAAAAAGCTAAAGAACAGAGTTTCTAAGTAAAGATTCTTCTTATAATGCATTCCCTTTTAGTCTAAAACACAATCTCTTGCCCTGAAACAGTGTTTAAGGTGAATACAAAGCTGTTTCATAGTGTGAAAAAGGTAAAGAACAGAGTTTCTAAGTAAAGATTATTCCTACAATGCATTCCCTTTTAGTCTAAAATACAATCTCTTGCCCTGAAACAGTGTTTAAGGTGAATACAAAGCTGTTTCATAGTGTGAAAAAGGTAAAGAACAGAGTTTCTAAGAAAAGATTCTTCTTATAATGCATTCCTTTTTAGTCTAAACACGATCTCTTGCCCTGCAACAGTGTTTAAGGTGAATACAAAGCTGTTTCATTGTGTGAAAAAGGTAAAGAACAGAGTTTCTAAGTAAAGATTCTTCTTATAATGCATTCCCTTTTAGTCTAAACACGATCTCTTGCCCTGCAACAGTGTTTAAGGTGAATACAAAGCTGTTTCATAGTGTGAAAAAGGTAAAGAACAGAGTTTCTAAGTAAAGATTCTTCTTATAATGCATTCCCTTTTAGTCTAAAACACAATTTCTTACCCTGCAACAGTGTTTAAGGTCAATACAAAGCTGTTTCATAGTGTGAAAAAGGTAAAGAAGAAAGTTTCTAAGTAAAGATTCTTCTTATAATGCATCCCCTTTTAGTCTAAAACATAATCTCTTGCCCTGAAACAGTGTTTAAGGTGAATACAAAGCTGTTTCATAGTGTGAGAAAGGTGAAGAACAGAGTTTCAAAGTAGATTCTTCTTATAATACATTCCCTTTTAGTCTAAACACAATCTCTTGCCCTGCAACAGTGTTTAAGGTGAATACAAAGCTGTTTCATAGTGTGAAAATGGTAAAGAACAGAGTTTCTAAGTAAAGATTCTTCTTATAATGCATTCCCTTTTCGTGTAAAACGCAATCTCTTGCCCTGAAACGGTGTTTAAGGTGAATACAAAGCTGTTTCATAGTGTGAGAAAGGTGAAGAACAGAGTTTCAAAGTAGATTCTTCTTATAATACATTCCCTTTTAGTCTAAACACAATCTCTTGCCCTGCAACAGTGTTTAAGGTGAATACAAAGCTGTTTCATAGTGTGAAAATGGTAAAGAACAGAGTTTCTAAGTAAAGATTCTTCTTATAATGCATTCCCTTTTCGTGTAAAACGCAATCTCTTGCCCTGAAACGGTGTTTAAGGTGAATACAAAGCTGTTTCATAGTGTGAAAAAGGTAAAGAACAGTTTCAAAGTAAAGATTCTTCTTATAATACATTCCCTTTTAGTCTAAACAAAATCTCTTGCCCTGCAACAGTGTTTAAGGTGAATACAAAGCTGTTTCATAGTGTGAAAAAGGTAAAGAACAGAGTTTCTAAGTAAAGATTCTTCTTATAATGCATTGCCTATTAGTCTAAAACACAATCTCTTACCCTGAAACGGTGTTTAAGGTGAATACAAAGCTGTTTCATAGTGTGAAAAAGGTAAAGAACAGAGTTTCAAAGTAAAGATTCTTCTTATAATGCATTCCCTTTTAGTCTAAAACACAATCTCTTGCTCTGAAAAAGTGTTTAATTTGAAAATAAAGCTGTTTCATAGGGTGAAAAAGGTAAAGAACAGAATTTCTAAGTAAAGATTCTTCTTATAATGCATTCCCTTTTAGTCTAAAACACAATTTCTTGCCCTGCAACAGTGTTTACGGTGAATACAAAGCTGTTTCATAGTGTGAAAAAGGTAAAGAACAGAGTTTCTAAGTAAAGAGTCTTCTTATAATGCATTCCCTTTTAGTCTAAAACACAATCTCTTGCCCTGAAACAGTGTTTAAGGTGAATACAAAGCTGTTTCATAGTGTGAAAAAGGTAAAGAACAGTTTCAAAGTAAAGATTCTTCTTATAATGCATTGCCTATTAGTCTAAAACACAATCTCTTGCCCTGAAACGGTGTTTAAGGTGAATACAAAGCTGTTTCATAGTGTGAAAAAGGTAAAGAACAGAGTTTCTAAGTAAAGATTCTTCTAATAATGCATTCCCTTTTAGTCTAAACACGATCTCTTGCCCTGCAACAGTGTTTAAGGTGAATACAAAGCTGTTTCATAGTGTGAAAAAGCTAAAGAACAGAGTTTCTAAGTAAAGATTCTTCTTATAATGCATTCCCTTTTAGTCTAAAACACAATCTCTTGCCCTGAAACAGTGTTTAAGGTGAATACAAAGCTGTTTCATAGTGTGAAAAAGGTAAAGAACAGAGTTTCTTAGTAAAGAGTCTTCTTATAATGCATTCCCTTTTAGTCTAAAACACAATCTCTTGCCCTGAAACAGTGTTTAAGGTGAATACAAAGCTGTTTCATAGTGTGAAAAAGGTAAAGAACAGAGTTTCTAAGTAAAGATTATTCCTACAATACATTCCCTTTTAGTCTAAAATACAATCTCTTGCCCTGAAACAGTGTTTAAGGTGAATACAAAGCTGTTTCATAGTGTGAAAAAGGTAAAGAACAGAGTTTCTAAGAAAAGATTCTTCTTATAATGCATTCCCTTTTAGTCTAAACACGATCTCTTGCCCTGAAACAGTGTTTAAGGTGAATACAAAGCTGTTTCATTGTGTAAAAAAAGGTAAAGAACAGAGTTTCAAAGTAAAGATTCTTCTTATAATACATTCCCTTTTAGTCTAAACATAATCTCTTGCCCTGAAACAGTGTTTAAGGTGAATACAAAGCTGTTTCATTGTGTAAAAAAGGTAAAGCACAGAGTTTCTAAGTAAAGATTCTTCTTATAATGCATTCCCTTTTAGTCTAAACACGATCTCTTGCCCTGCAACAGTGTTTAAGGTGAATACAAAGCTGTTTCATAGTGTGAAAAAGGTAAAGAACAGAGTTTCTAAGTAAAGATTCTTCTTATAATGCATTCCCTTTTAGTCTAAAACACAATTTCTTACCCTGCAACAGTGTTTAAGGTCAATACAAAGCTCTTTCATAGTGTGAAAAAGGTAAAGAAGAAAGTTTCTAAGTAAAGAGTCTTCTTATAATGCATTCCCTTTTAGTCTAAAACACAATCTCTTGCCCTGAAACAGTGTTTAAGGTGAATACAAAGCTGTTTCATAGTGTGAAAAAGGTAAAGAACAGAGTTTCTAAATAAAGATTCTTCTTATAATGCATCCCCTTTTAGTCTAAAACATAATCTCTTGCCCTGAAACAGTGTTTAAGGTGAATACAAAGCTGTTTCATAGTGTGAGAAAGGTGAAGAACAGAGTTTCAAAGTAGATTCTTCTTATAATACATTCCCTTTTAGTCTAAACACAATCTCTTGCCCTGCAACAGTGTTTAAGGTGAATACAAAGCTGTTTCATAGTGTGAAAATGGTAAAGAACAGAGTTTCTAAGTAAAGATTCTTCTTATAATGCATTCCCTTTTAGTCTAAAACACAATCTCTTGCCCTGCAACAGTGTTTAAGGTGAATACAAAGCTGTTTCATAGTGTGAAAATGGTAAAGAACAGAGTTTCTAAGTAAAGATTCTTCTTATAATGCATCCCCTTTTAGTTTAAAACATAATCTCTTGCCCTGAAACAGTGTTTAAGGTGAATACAAAACTGTTTCATTGTGTAAAAAAGGTAAAGAACAGAGTTTCTAAGAAAATATTCTTCTTATAATGCATTCCCTTTTAGTCTAAACACGATCTCTTGCCCTGAAACAGTGTTTAAGGTGAATACAAAACTTTCATTGTGTAAAAAAGGTAAAGAACAGAGTTTCTAAGAAAAGATTCTTCTTATAATGCATTCCCTTTTAGTCTAAACACGATCTCTTGCCCTGAAACAGTGTTTAAGGTGAATACAAAGCTGTTTCATAGTGTGAAAAAGGTAAAGAACAGAGTTTCTAAATAAAGATTCTTCTTATAATGCATCCCCTTTTAGTCTAAAACATAATCTCTTGCCCTGAAACAGTGTTTAAGGTCAATACAAAGCTGTTTCATAGTGTGAAAAAGGTAAAGAACAAAGTTTCTAAGTAAAGAGTCTTCTTATAATGCATTCCCTTTTAGTCTAAAACACAATCTCTTGCCCTGAAACAGTGTTTAAGGTGAATACAAAGCTGTTTCATAGTGTGAAAAAGGTAAAGAACAGTTTCAAAGTAAAGATTCTTCTTATAATACATTCCCTTTTAGTCTAAACACAATCTCTTGCCCTGCAACAGTGTTTAAGGTGAATACAAAGCTGTTTCATAGTGTGAAAATGGTAAAGAACAGAGTTTCTAAGTAAAGATTCTTCTTATAATGCATTCCCTTTTCGTCTAAAACGCAATCTCTTGCCCTGAAACGGTGTTTAAGGTGAATACAAAGCTGTTTCATAGTGTGAAAAAGGTAAAGAACAGTTTCAAAGTAAAGATTCTTCTTATAATACATTCCCTTTTAGTCTAAACACAATCTCTTGCCCTGCAACAGTGTTTAAGGTGAATACAAAGCTGTTTCATAGTGTGAAAAAGCTAAAGAACAGAGTTTCTAAGTAAAGATTCTTCTTATAATGCATTCCCTTTTAGTCTAAAACACAATCTCTTGCCCTGAAACAGTGTTTAAGGTGAATACAAAGCTGTTTCATAGTGTGAAAAAGGTAAAGAACAGAGTTTCTAAGTAAAGATTATTCCTACAATGCATTCCCTTTTAGTCTAAAATACAATCTCTTGCCCTGAAACAGTGTTTAAGGTGAATACAAAGCTGTTTCATAGTGTGAAAAAGGTAAAGAACAGAGTTTCTAAGAAAAGATTCTTCTTATAATGCATTCCTTTTTAGTCTAAACACGATCTCTTGCCCTGCAACAGTGTTTAAGGTGAATACAAAGCTGTTTCATTGTGTGAAAAAGGTAAAGAACAGAGTTTCTAAGTAAAGATTCTTCTTATAATGCATTCCCTTTTAGTCTAAACACGATCTCTTGCCCTGCAACAGTGTTTAAGGTGAATACAAAGCTGTTTCATAGTGTGAAAAAGGTAAAGAACAGAGTTTCTAAGTAAAGATTCTTCTTATAATGCATTCCCTTTTAGTCTAAAACACAATTTCTTACCCTGCAACAGTGTTTAAGGTCAATACAAAGCTGTTTCATAGTGTGAAAAAGGTAAAGAAGAAAGTTTCTAAGTAAAGATTCTTCTTATAATGCATCCCCTTTTAGTCTAAAACATAATCTCTTGCCCTGAAACAGTGTTTAAGGTGAATACAAAGCTGTTTCATAGTGTGAGAAAGGTGAAGAACAGAGTTTCAAAGTAGATTCTTCTTATAATACATTCCCTTTTAGTCTAAACACAATCTCTTGCCCTGCAACAGTGTTTAAGGTGAATACAAAGCTGTTTCATAGTGTGAAAATGGTAAAGAACAGAGTTTCTAAGTAAAGATTCTTCTTATAATGCATTCCCTTTTCGTGTAAAACGCAATCTCTTGCCCTGAAACGGTGTTTAAGGTGAATACAAAGCTGTTTCATAGTGTGAGAAAGGTGAAGAACAGAGTTTCAAAGTAGATTCTTCTTATAATACATTCCCTTTTAGTCTAAACACAATCTCTTGCCCTGCAACAGTGTTTAAGGTGAATACAAAGCTGTTTCATAGTGTGAAAATGGTAAAGAACAGAGTTTCTAAGTAAAGATTCTTCTTATAATGCATTCCCTTTTCGTGTAAAACGCAATCTCTTGCCCTGAAACGGTGTTTAAGGTGAATACAAAGCTGTTTCATAGTGTGAAAAAGGTAAAGAACAGTTTCAAAGTAAAGATTCTTCTTATAATACATTCCCTTTTAGTCTAAACAAAATCTCTTGCCCTGCAACAGTGTTTAAGGTGAATACAAAGCTGTTTCATAGTGTGAAAAAGGTAAAGAACAGAGTTTCTAAGTAAAGATTCTTCTTATAATGCATTGCCTATTAGTCTAAAACACAATCTCTTACCCTGAAACGGTGTTTAAGGTGAATACAAAGCTGTTTCATAGTGTGAAAAAGGTAAAGAACAGAGTTTCAAAGTAAAGATTCTTCTTATAATGCATTCCCTTTTAGTCTAAAACACAATCTCTTGCTCTGAAAAAGTGTTTAATTTGAAAATAAAGCTGTTTCATAGGGTGAAAAAGGTAAAGAACAGAATTTCTAAGTAAAGATTCTTCTTATAATGCATTCCCTTTTAGTCTAAAACACAATTTCTTGCCCTGCAACAGTGTTTACGGTGAATACAAAGCTGTTTCATAGTGTGAAAAAGGTAAAGAACAGAGTTTCTAAGTAAAGAGTCTTCTTATAATGCATTCCCTTTTAGTCTAAAACACAATCTCTTGCCCTGAAACAGTGTTTAAGGTGAATACAAAGCTGTTTCATAGTGTGAAAAAGGTAAAGAACAGTTTCAAAGTAAAGATTCTTCTTATAATGCATTGCCTATTAGTCTAAAACACAATCTCTTGCCCTGAAACGGTGTTTAAGGTGAATACAAAGCTGTTTCATAGTGTGAAAAAGGTAAAGAACAGAGTTTCTAAGTAAAGATTCTTCTAATAATGCATTCCCTTTTAGTCTAAACACGATCTCTTGCCCTGCAACAGTGTTTAAGGTGAATACAAAGCTGTTTCATTGTGTGAAAAAGGTAAAGAACAGAGTTTCAAAGTAAAGATTCTTCTTATAATGCATTCCCTTTTAGTCTAAATCACAATCTCTTGCCCTGCAACAGTGTTTAAGGTGAATACAAAGCTGTTTCATAGTGTGAAAATGGTAAAGAACAGAGTTTCTAAGTAAAGATTCTTCTTATAATGCATTCCCTTTTAGTCTAAAACACAATGTCTTGCCCTGAAACAGTGTTTAAGGTGAATACAAAGCTGTTTCATAGTGTGAAAAAGGTAAAGAACAGAGTTTCTAAGTAAAGATTCTTCCTATAATGCATTCCCTTTTAGTCTAAAACACAATTTCTTGCCCTGCAACAGTGTTTAAGGTCAATACAAAGCTGTTTCATAGTGTGAAAAAGGTAAAGAACAAAGTTTCTAAGTAAAGAGTCTTCTTATAATGCATTCCCTTTTAGTCTAAAACACAATCTCTTGCCCTGAAACAGTGTTTAAGGTGAATACAAAGCTGTTTCATAGTGTGAAAAAGGTAAAGAACAGAGTTTCTAAATAAAGATTCTTCTTATAATGCATCCCCTTTTAGTCTAAAACATAATCTCTTGCCCTGAAACAGTGTTTAAGGTGAATACAAAGCTGTTTCATAGTGTGAAAAAGGTAAAGAACAGAGTTTCTAAATAAAGATTCTTCTTATAATGCATCCCCTTTTAGTCTAAAACATAATCTCTTGCCCTGAAACAGTGTTTAAGGTCAATACAAAGCTGTTTCATAGTGTGAAAAAGGTAAAGAACAAAGTTTCTAAGTAAAGAGTCTTCTTATAATGCATTCCCTTTTAGTCTAAAACACAATCTCTTGCCCTGAAACAGTGTTTAAGGTGAATACAAAGCAGTTGCATAGTGTGAAAAAGGTAAAGAACAGTTTCAAAGTAAAGATTCTTCTTATAATACATTCCCTTTTAGTCTAAACACAATCTCTTGCCCTGCAACAGTGTTTAAGGTGAATACAAAGCTGTTTCATAGTGTGAAAATGGTAAAGAACAGAGTTTCTAAGTAAAGATTCTTCTTATAATGCATTCCCTTTTCGTCTAAAACGCAATCTCTTGCCCTGAAACGGTGTTTAAGGTGAATACAAAGCTGTTTCATAGTGTGAAAAAGGTAAAGAACAGTTTCAAAGTAAAGATTCTTCTTATAATACATTCCCTTTTAGTCTAAACACAATCTCTTGCCCTGCAACAGTGTTTAAGGTGAATACAAAGCTGTTTCATAGTGTGAAAAAGCTAAAGAACAGAGTTTCTAAGTAAAGATTCTTCTTATAATGCATTCCCTTTTAGTCTAAAACACAATTTCTTACCCTGCAACAGTGTTTACGGTGAATACAAAGCTGTTTCATAGTGTGAAAAAGGTAAAGAACAGAGTTTCTTAGTAAAGAGTCTTCTTATAATGCATTCCCTTTTAGTCTAAAACACAATCTCTTGCCCTGAAACAGTGTTTAAGGTGAATACAAAGCTGTTTCATAGTGTGAAAAAGGTAAAGAACAGAGTTTCTAAGTAAAGATTATTCCTACAATACATTCCCTTTTAGTCTAAAATACAATCTCTTGCCCTGAAACAGTGTTTAAGGTGAATACAAAGCTGTTTCATAGTGTGAAAAAGGTAAAGAACAGAGTTTCTAAGAAAAGATTCTTCTTATAATGCATTCCCTTTTAGTCTAAACACGATCTCTTGCCCTGAAACAGTGTTTAAGGTGAATACAAAGCTGTTTCATTGTGTAAAAAAAGGTAAAGAACAGAGTTTCAAAGTAAAGATTCTTCTTATAATACATTCCCTTTTAGTCTAAACATAATCTCTTGCCCTGAAACAGTGTTTAAGGTGAATACAAAGCTGTTTCATTGTGTAAAAAAGGTAAAGCACAGAGTTTCTAAGTAAAGATTCTTCTTATAATGCATTCCCTTTTAGTCTAAACACGATCTCTTGCCCTGCAACAGTGTTTAAGGTGAATACAAAGCTGTTTCATAGTGTGAAAAAGGTAAAGAACAGAGTTTCTAAGTAAAGATTCTTCTTATAATGCATTCCCTTTTAGTCTAAAACACAATTTCTTACCCTGCAACAGTGTTTAAGGTCAATACAAAGCTCTTTCATAGTGTGAAAAAGGTAAAGAAGAAAGTTTCTAAGTAAAGAGTCTTCTTATAATGCATTCCCTTTTAGTCTAAAACACAATCTCTTGCCCTGAAACAGTGTTTAAGGTGAATACAAAGCTGTTTCATAGTGTGAAAAAGGTAAAGAACAGAGTTTCTAAATAAAGATTCTTCTTATAATGCATCCCCTTTTAGTCTAAAACATAATCTCTTGCCCTGAAACAGTGTTTAAGGTGAATACAAAGCTGTTTCATAGTGTGAGAAAGGTGAAGAACAGAGTTTCAAAGTAGATTCTTCTTATAATACATTCCCTTTTAGTCTAAACACAATCTCTTGCCCTGCAACAGTGTTTAAGGTGAATACAAAGCTGTTTCATAGTGTGAAAATGGTAAAGAACAGAGTTTCTAAGTAAAGATTCTTCTTATAATGCATTCCCTTTTAGTCTAAAACACAATCTCTTGCCCTGAAACAGTGTTTAAGGTGAATACAAAGCTGTTTCATAGTGTGAAAATGGTAAAGAACAGAGTTTCTAAGTAAAGATTCTTCTTATAATGCATCCCCTTTTAGTTTAAAACATAATCTCTTGCCCTGAAACAGTGTTTAAGGTGAATACAAAACTGTTTCATTGTGTAAAAAAGGTAAAGAACAGAGTTTCTAAGAAAATATTCTTCTTATAATGCATTCCCTTTTAGTCTAAACACGATCTCTTGCCCTGAAACAGTGTTTAAGGTGAATACAAAACTTTCATTGTGTAAAAAAGGTAAAGAACAGAGTTTCTAAGAAAAGATTCTTCTTATAATGCATTCCCTTTTAGTCTAAACACGATCTCTTGCCCTGAAACAGTGTTTAAGGTGAATACAAAGCTGTTTCATAGTGTGAAAAAGGTAAAGAACAGAGTTTCTAAATAAAGATTCTTCTTATAATGCATCCCCTTTTAGTCTAAAACATAATCTCTTGCCCTGAAACAGTGTTTAAGGTCAATACAAAGCTGTTTCATAGTGTGAAAAAGGTAAAGAACAAAGTTTCTAAGTAAAGAGTCTTCTTATAATGCATTCCCTTTTAGTCTAAAACACAATCTCTTGCCCTGAAACAGTGTTTAAGGTGAATACAAAGCTGTTTCATAGTGTGAAAAAGGTAAAGAACAGTTTCAAAGTAAAGATTCTTCTTATAATACATTCCCTTTTAGTCTAAACACAATCTCTTGCCCTGCAACAGTGTTTAAGGTGAATACAAAGCTGTTTCATAGTGTGAAAATGGTAAAGAACAGAGTTTCTAAGTAAAGATTCTTCTTATAATGCATTCCCTTTTCGTCTAAAACGCAATCTCTTGCCCTGAAACGGTGTTTAAGGTGAATACAAAGCTGTTTCATAGTGTGAAAAAGGTAAAGAACAGTTTCAAAGTAAAGATTCTTCTTATAATACATTCCCTTTTAGTCTAAACACAATCTCTTGCCCTGCAACAGTGTTTAAGGTGAATACAAAGCTGTTTCATAGTGTGAAAAAGCTAAAGAACAGAGTTTCTAAGTAAAGATTCTTCTTATAATGCATTCCCTTTTAGTCTAAAACACAATCTCTTGCCCTGAAACAGTGTTTAAGGTGAATACAAAGCTGTTTCATAGTGTGAAAAAGGTAAAGAACAGAGTTTCTAAGTAAAGATTATTCCTACAATGCATTCCCTTTTAGTCTAAAATACAATCTCTTGCCCTGAAACAGTGTTTAAGGTGAATACAAAGCTGTTTCATAGTGTGAAAAAGGTAAAGAACAGAGTTTCTAAGAAAAGATTCTTCTTATAATGCATTCCTTTTTAGTCTAAACACGATCTCTTGCCCTGCAACAGTGTTTAAGGTGAATACAAAGCTGTTTCATTGTGTGAAAAAGGTAAAGAACAGAGTTTCTAAGTAAAGATTCTTCTTATAATGCATTCCCTTTTAGTCTAAACACGATCTCTTGCCCTGCAACAGTGTTTAAGGTGAATACAAAGCTGTTTCATAGTGTGAAAAAGGTAAAGAACAGAGTTTCTAAGTAAAGATTCTTCTTATAATGCATTCCCTTTTAGTCTAAAACACAATTTCTTACCCTGCAACAGTGTTTAAGGTCAATACAAAGCTGTTTCATAGTGTGAAAAAGGTAAAGAAGAAAGTTTCTAAGTAAAGATTCTTCTTATAATGCATCCCCTTTTAGTCTAAAACATAATCTCTTGCCCTGAAACAGTGTTTAAGGTGAATACAAAGCTGTTTCATAGTGTGAGAAAGGTGAAGAACAGAGTTTCAAAGTAGATTCTTCTTATAATACATTCCCTTTTAGTCTAAACACAATCTCTTGCCCTGCAACAGTGTTTAAGGTGAATACAAAGCTGTTTCATAGTGTGAAAATGGTAAAGAACAGAGTTTCTAAGTAAAGATTCTTCTTATAATGCATTCCCTTTTCGTGTAAAACGCAATCTCTTGCCCTGAAACGGTGTTTAAGGTGAATACAAAGCTGTTTCATAGTGTGAGAAAGGTGAAGAACAGAGTTTCAAAGTAGATTCTTCTTATAATACATTCCCTTTTAGTCTAAACACAATCTCTTGCCCTGCAACAGTGTTTAAGGTGAATACAAAGCTGTTTCATAGTGTGAAAATGGTAAAGAACAGAGTTTCTAAGTAAAGATTCTTCTTATAATGCATTCCCTTTTCGTGTAAAACGCAATCTCTTGCCCTGAAACGGTGTTTAAGGTGAATACAAAGCTGTTTCATAGTGTGAAAAAGGTAAAGAACAGTTTCAAAGTAAAGATTCTTCTTATAATACATTCCCTTTTAGTCTAAACAAAATCTCTTGCCCTGCAACAGTGTTTAAGGTGAATACAAAGCTGTTTCATAGTGTGAAAAAGGTAAAGAACAGAGTTTCTAAGTAAAGATTCTTCTTATAATGCATTGCCTATTAGTCTAAAACACAATCTCTTACCCTGAAACGGTGTTTAAGGTGAATACAAAGCTGTTTCATAGTGTGAAAAAGGTAAAGAACAGAGTTTCAAAGTAAAGATTCTTCTTATAATGCATTCCCTTTTAGTCTAAAACACAATCTCTTGCTCTGAAAAAGTGTTTAATTTGAAAATAAAGCTGTTTCATAGGGTGAAAAAGGTAAAGAACAGAATTTCTAAGTAAAGATTCTTCTTATAATGCATTCCCTTTTAGTCTAAAACACAATTTCTTGCCCTGCAACAGTGTTTACGGTGAATACAAAGCTGTTTCATAGTGTGAAAAAGGTAAAGAACAGAGTTTCTAAGTAAAGAGTCTTCTTATAATGCATTCCCTTTTAGTCTAAAACACAATCTCTTGCCCTGAAACAGTGTTTAAGGTGAATACAAAGCTGTTTCATAGTGTGAAAAAGGTAAAGAACAGTTTCAAAGTAAAGATTCTTCTTATAATGCATTGCCTATTAGTCTAAAACACAATCTCTTGCCCTGAAACGGTGTTTAAGGTGAATACAAAGCTGTTTCATAGTGTGAAAAAGGTAAAGAACAGAGTTTCTAAGTAAAGATTCTTCTAATAATGCATTCCCTTTTAGTCTAAACACGATCTCTTGCCCTGCAACAGTGTTTAAGGTGAATACAAAGCTGTTTCATTGTGTGAAAAAGGTAAAGAACAGAGTTTCAAAGTAAAGATTCTTCTTATAATGCATTCCCTTTTAGTCTAAATCACAATCTCTTGCCCTGCAACAGTGTTTAAGGTGAATACAAAGCTGTTTCATAGTGTGAAAATGGTAAAGAACAGAGTTTCTAAGTAAAGATTCTTCTTATAATGCATTCCCTTTTAGTCTAAAACACAATGTCTTGCCCTGAAACAGTGTTTAAGGTGAATACAAAGCTGTTTCATAGTGTGAAAAAGGTAAAGAACAGAGTTTCTAAGTAAAGATTCTTCCTATAATGCATTCCCTTTTAGTCTAAAACACAATTTCTTGCCCTGCAACAGTGTTTAAGGTCAATACAAAGCTGTTTCATAGTGTGAAAAAGGTAAAGAACAAAGTTTCTAAGTAAAGAGTCTTCTTATAATGCATTCCCTTTTAGTCTAAAACACAATCTCTTGCCCTGAAACAGTGTTTAAGGTGAATACAAAGCTGTTTCATAGTGTGAAAAAGGTAAAGAACAGTTTCAAAGTAAAGATTCTTCTTATAATACATTCCCTTTTAGTCTAAACACAATCTCTTGCCCTGCAACAGTGTTTAAGGTGAATACAAAGCTGTTTCATAGTGTGAAAAAGCTAAAGAACAGAGTTTCTAAGTAAAGATTCTTCTTATAATGCATTCCCTTTTAGTCTAAAACACAATCTCTTGCCCTGAAACAGTGTTTAAGGTGAATACAAAGCTGTTTCATAGTGTGAAAAAGGTAAAGAACAGAGTTTCTAAGTAAAGATTATTCCTACAATGCATTCCCTTTTAGTCTAAAATACAATCTCTTGCCCTGAAACAGTGTTTAAGGTGAATACAAAGCTGTTTCATAGTGTGAAAAAGGTAAAGAACAGAGTTTCTAAGAAAAGATTCTTCTTATAATGCATTCCTTTTTAGTCTAAACACGATCTCTTGCCCTGCAACAGTGTTTAAGGTGAATACAAAGCTGTTTCATTGTGTGAAAAAGGTAAAGAACAGAGTTTCTAAGTAAAGATTCTTCTTATAATGCATTCCCTTTTAGTCTAAAACACAATCTCTTGCCCTGAAACAGTGTTTAAGTTGAATATAAAGCTGTTTCATAGTTTGAAAAAGGTAAAGAACAGAGTTTCTAAGAAAAGATTCTTCTTATAATGCATTCCCTTTTAGTCTAAACACGATCTCTTGCCCTGAAACAGTGTTTAAGGTGAATACAAAGCTGTTTCATTGTGTAAAAAAAGGTAAAGAACAGAGTTTCAAAGTAAAGATTCTTCTTATAATACATTCCCTTTTAGTCTAAACACAATCTCTTGCCCTGAAACAGTGTTTAAGGTGAATACAAAGCTGTTTCATTGTGTAAAAAAGGTAAAGCACAGAGTTTCTAAGTAAAGATTCTTCTTATAATGCATTCCCTTTTAGTCTAAACACGATCTCTTGCCCTGCAACAGTGTTTAAGGTGAATACAAAGCTGTTTCATAGTGTGAAAAAGGTAAAGAACAGAGTTTCTAAGTAAAGATTCTTCTTATAATGCATTCCCTTTTAGTCTAAAACACAATTTCTTACCCTGCAACAGTGTTTAAGGTCAATACAAAGCTGTTTCATAGTGTGAAAAAGGTAAAGAAGAAAGTTTCTAAGTAAAGATTCTTCTTATAATGCATCCCCTTTTAGTCTAAAACATAATCTCTTGCCCTGCAACAGTGTTTAAGGTGAATACAAAGCTGTTTCATTGTGTGAAAAAGGTAAAGAACAGAGTTTCAAAGTAAAGATTCTTCTTATAATACATTCCCTTTTAGTCTAAACACAATCTCTTGCCCTGAAACAGTGTTTAAGGTGAATACAAAGCTGTTTCATTGTGTAAAAAAGGTAAAGCACAGAGTTTCTAAGTAAAGATTCTTCTTATAATGCATTCCCTTTTAGTCTAAACACGATCTCTTGCCCTGCAACAGTGTTTAAGGTGAATACAAAGCTGTTTCATAGTGTGAAAAAGGTAAAGAACAGAGTTTCTAAGTAAAGATTCTTCTTATAATGCATTCCCTTTTAGTCTAAAATACAATTTCTTACCCTGCAACAGTGTTTAAGGTCAATACAAAGCTGTTTCATAGTGTGAAAAAGGTAAAGAACAGAGTTTCTAAATAAAGATTCTTCTTATAATGCATCCCCTTTTAGTCTAAAACATAATCTCTTGCCCTGAAACAGTGTTTAAGGTGAATACAAAGCTGTTTCATAGTGTGAGAAAGGTAAAGAACAGAGTTTCAAAGTAGATTCTTCTTATAATACATTCCCTTTTAGTCTAAACACAATCTCTTGCCCTGCAACAGTGTTTAAGGTGAATACAAAGCTGTTTCATAGTGTGAAAATGGTAAAGAACAGTTTCTAAGTAAAGATTCTTCTTATAATGCATTCCCTTTTCGTGTAAAACGCAATCTCTTGCCCTGAAACGGTGTTTAAGGTGAATACAAAGCTGTTTCATAGTGTGAAAAAGGTAAAGAACAGTTTCAAAGTAAAGATTCTTCTTATAATACATTCCCTTTTAGTCTAAACACAATCTCTTGCCCTGCAACAGTGTTTAAGGTGAATACAAAGCTGTTTCATAGTGTGAAAAAGGTAAAGAACAGAGTTTCTAAGTAAAGATTCTTCTTATAATGCATTGCCGATTAGTCTAAAACACAATCTCTTACCCTGAAACGGTGTTTAAGGTGAATACAAAGCTGTTTCATAGTGTGAAAAAGGTAAAGAACAGAGTTTCAAAGTAAAGATTCTTCTTATAATGCATTCCCTTTTAGTCTAAAACACAATCTCTTGCTCTGAAAAAGTGTTTAATTTGAAAATAAAGCTGTTTCATAGGGTGAAAAAGGTAAAGAACAGAGTTTCTAAGTAAAGATTCTTCTTATAATGCATTCCCTTTTAGTCTAAAACACAATTTCTTGCCCTGCAACAGTGTTTACGGTGAATACAAAGCTGTTTCATAGTGTGAAAAAGGTAAAGAACAGAGTTTCTAAGTAAAGAGTCTTCTTATAATGCATTCCCTTTTAGTCTAAAACACAATCTCTTGCCCTGAAACAGTGTTTAAGGTGAATACAAAGCTGTTTCATAGTGTGAAAAAGGTAAAGAACAGTTTCAAAGTAAAGATTCTTCTTATAATGCATTGCCTATTAGTCTAAAACACAATCTCTTGCCCTGAAACGGTGTTTAAGGTGAATACAAAGCTGTTTCATAGTGTGAAAAAGGTAAAGAACAGAGTTTCTAAGTAAAGATTCTTCTAATAATGCATTCCCTTTTAGTCTAAACACGATCTCTTGCCCTGCAACAGTGTTTAAGGTGAATACAAAGCTGTTTCATTGTGTGAAAAAGGTAAAGAACAGAGTTTCAAAGTAAAGATTCTTCTTATAATGCATTCCCTTTTAGTCTAAATCACAATCTCTTGCCCTGCAACAGTGTTTAAGGTGAATACAAAGCTGTTTCATAGTGTGAAAATGGTAAAGAACAGAGTTTCTAAGTAAAGATTCTTCTTATAATGCATTCCCTTTTAGTCTAAAACACAATATCTTGCCCTGAAACAGTGTTTAAGGTGAATACAAAGCTGTTTCATAGTGTGAAAAAGGTAAAGAACAGAGTTTCTAAGTAAAGATTCTTCTTATAATGCATTCCCTTTTAGTCTAAAACACAATTTCTTGCCCTGCAACAGTGTTTAAGGTCAATACAAAGCTGTTTCATAGTGTGAAAAAGGTAAAGAACAAAGTTTCTAAGTAAAGAGTCTTCTTATAATGCATTCCCTTTTAGTCTAAAACACAATCTCTTGCCCTGAAACAGTGTTTAAGGTGAATACAAAGCTGTTTCATAGTGTGAAAAAGGTAAAGAACAGAGTTTCTAAGAAAAGATTCTTCTTATAATGCATTCCCTTTTAGTCTAAACACGATCTCTTGCCCTGAAACAGTGTTTAAGGTGAATACAAAGCTGTTTCATTGTGTAAAAAAAGGTAAAGAACAGAGTTTCAAAGTAAAGATTCTTCTTATAATACATTCCCTTTTAGTCTAAACACAATCTCTTGCCCTGAAACAGTGTTTAAGGTGAATACAAAGCTGTTTCATTGTGTAAAAAAGGTAAAGCACAGAGTTTCTAAGTAAAGATTCTTCTTATAATGCATTCCCTTTTAGTCTAAACACGATCTCTTGCCCTGCAACAGTGTTTAAGGTGAATACAAAGCTGTTTCATAGTGTGAAAAAGGTAAAGAACAGAGTTTCTAAGTAAAGATTCTTCTTATAATGCATTCCCTTTTAGTCTAAAACACAATTTCTTACCCTGCAACAGTGTTTAAGGTCAATACAAAGCTGTTTCTTAGTGTGAAAAAGGTAAAGAACAGTTTCTAAATAAAGATTCTTCTTATAATGCATCCCCTTTTAGTCTAAAACATAATCTCTTGCCCTGAAACAGTGTTTAAGGTGAATACAAAGCTGTTTCATAGTGTGAGAAAGGTAAA
The DNA here is from genome assembly GCF_041902795.1 of Electrophorus electricus. Classification (NCBI taxonomy): domain Eukaryota; kingdom Metazoa; phylum Chordata; class Actinopteri; order Gymnotiformes; family Gymnotidae; genus Electrophorus; species Electrophorus electricus. Next base: position 16,634,935 of record NC_137508.1, on the reverse strand, counting down.
GAACAGAGTTTCAAAGTAGATTCTTCTTATAATACATTCCCTTTTAGTCTAAACACAATCTCTTGCCCTGCAACAGTGTTTAAGGTGAATACAAAGCTGTTTCATAGTGTGAAAATGGTAAAGAACAGAGTTTCTAAGTAAAGATTCTTCTTATAATGCATTCCCTTTTCGTGTAAAACGCAATCTCTTGCCCTGAAACGGTGTTTAAGGTGAATACAAAGCTGTTTCATAGTGTGAAAAAGGTAAAGAACAGTTTCAAAGTAAAGATTCTTCTTATAATACATTCCCTTTTAGTCTAAACACAATCTCTTGCCCTGCAACAGTGTTTAAGGTGAATACAAAGCTGTTTCATAGTGTGAAAAAGGTAAAGAACAGAGTTTCTAAGTAAAGATTCTTCTTATAATGCATTGCCTATTAGTCTAAAACACAATCTCTTACCCTGAAACGGTGTTTAAGGTGAATACAAAGCTGTTTCATAGTGTGAAAAAGGTAAAGAACAGAGTTTCAAAGTAAAGATTCTTCTTATAATGCATTCCCTTTTAGTCTAAAACACAATCTCTTGCTCTGAAAAAGTGTTTAATTTGAAAATAAAGCTGTTTCATAGGGTGAAAAAGGTAAAGAACAGAGTTTCTAAGTAAAGATTCTTCTTATAATGCATTCCCTTTTAGTCTAAAACACAATTTCTTGCCCTGCAACAGTGTTTACGGTGAATACAAAGCTGTTTCATAGTGTGAAAAAGGTAAAGAACAGAGTTTCTAAGTAAAGAGTCTTCTTATAATGCATTCCCTTTTAGTCTAAAACACAATCTCTTGCCCTGAAACAGTGTTTAAGGTGAATACAAAGCTGTTTCATAGTGTGAAAAAGGTAAAGAACAGTTTCAAAGTAAAGATTCTTCTTATAATGCATTGCCTATTAGTCTAAAACACAATCTCTTGCCCTGAAACGGTGTTTAAGGTGAATACAAAGCTGTTTCATAGTGTGAAAAAGGTAAAGAACAGAGTTTCTAAGTAAAGATTCTTCTAATAATGCATTCCCTTTTAGTCTAAACACGATCTCTTGCCCTGCAACAGTGTTTAAGGTGAATACAAAGCTGTTTCATTGTGTGAAAAAGGTAAAGAACAGAGTTTCAAAGTAAAGATTCTTCTTATAATGCATTCCCTTTTAGTCTAAATCACAATCTCTTGCCCTGCAACAGTGTTTAAGGTGAATACAAAGCTGTTTCATAGTGTGAAAATGGTAAAGAACAGAGTTTCTAAGTAAAGATTCTTCTTATAATGCATTCCCTTTTAGTCTAAAACACAATATCTTGCCCTGAAACAGTGTTTAAGGTGAATACAAAGCTGTTTCATAGTGTGAAAAAGGTAAAGAACAGAGTTTCTAAGTAAAGATTCTTCTTATAATGCATTCCCTTTTAGTCTAAAACACAATTTCTTGCCCTGCAACAGTGTTTAAGGTCAATACAAAGCTGTTTCATAGTGTGAAAAAGGTAAAGAACAAAGTTTCTAAGTAAAGAGTCTTCTTATAATGCATTCCCTTTTAGTCTAAAACACAATCTCTTGCCCTGAAACAGTGTTTAAGGTGAATACAAAGCTGTTTCATAGTGTGAAAAAGGTAAAGAACAGTTTCAAAGTAAAGATTCTTCTTATAATACATTCCCTTTTAGTCTAAACACAATCTCTTGCCCTGCAACAGTGTTTAAGGTGAATACAAAGCTGTTTCATAGTGTGAAAATGGTAAAGAACAGAGTTTCTAAGTAAAGATTCTTCTTATAATGCATTCCCTTTTCGTCTAAAACGCAATCTCTTGCCCTGAAACGGTGTTTAAGGTGAATACAAAGCTGTTTCATAGTGTGAAAAAGGTAAAGAACAGTTTCAAAGTAAAGATTCTTCTTATAATACATTCCCTTTTAGTCTAAACACAATCTCTTGCCCTGCAACAGTGTTTAAGGTGAATACAAAGCTGTTTCATAGTGTGAAAAAGCTAAAGAACAGAGTTTCTAAGTAAAGATTCTTCTTATAATGCATTCCCTTTTAGTCTAAAACACAATCTCTTGCCCTGAAACAGTGTTTAAGGTGAATACAAAGCTGTTTCATAGTGTGAAAAAGGTAAAGAACAGAGTTTCTAAGTAAAGATTATTCCTACAATGCATTCCCTTTTAGTCTAAAATACAATCTCTTGCCCTGAAACAGTGTTTAAGGTGAATACAAAGCTGTTTCATAGTGTGAAAAAGGTAAAGAACAGAGTTTCTAAGAAAAGATTCTTCTTATAATGCATTCCTTTTTAGTCTAAACACGATCTCTTGCCCTGAAACAGTGTTTAAGGTGAATACAAAGCTGTTTCATTGTGTAAAAAAGGTAAAGAACAGAGTTTCTAAGAAAATATTCTTCTTATAATGCATTCCCTTTTAGTCTAAACACGATCTCTTGCCCTGCAACAGTGTTTAAGGTGAATACAAAGCTGTTTCATTGTGTGAAAAAGGTAAAGAACAGAGTTTCTAAGTAAAGATTCTTCTTATAATGCATTCCCTTTTAGTCTAAAACACAATCTCTTGCCCTGAAACAGTGTTTAAGTTGAATATAAAGCTGTTTCATAGTTTGAAAAAGGTAAAGAACAGAGTTTCTAAGAAAAGATTCTTCTTATAATGCATTCCCTTTTAGTCTAAACACGATCTCTTGCCCTGAAACAGTGTTTAAGGTGAATACAAAGCTGTTTCATTGTGTAAAAAAGGTAAAGAACAGAGTTTCAAAGTAAAGATTCTTCTTATAATACATTCCCTTTTAGTCTAAACACGATCTCTTGCCCTGCAACAGTGTTTAAGGTGAATACAAAGCTGTTTCATTGTGTGAAAAAGGTAAAGAACAGAGTTTCTAAGTAAAGATTCTTCTTATAATGCATTCCCTTTTAGTCTAAAACACAATCTCTTGCCCTGAAACAGTGTTTAAGTTGAATATAAAGCTGTTTCATAGTTTGAAAAAGGTAAAGAACAGAGTTTCTAAGAAAAGATTCTTCTTATAATGCATTCCCTTTTAGTCTAAACACAATCTCTTGCCCTGAAACAGTGTTTAAGGTGAATACAAAGCTGTTTCATTGTGTAAAAAAAGGTAAAGAACAGAGTTTCAAAGTAAAGATTCTTCTTATAATACATTCCCTTTTAGTCTAAACACAATCTCTTGCCCTGAAACAGTGTTTAAGGTGAATACAAAGCTGTTTCATTGTGTAAAAAAGGTAAAGCACAGAGTTTCTAAGTAAAGATTCTTCTTATAATGCATTCCCTTTTAGTCTAAACACGATCTCTTGCCCTGCAACAGTGTTTAAGGTGAATACAAAGCTGTTTCATAGTGTGAAAAAGGTAAAGAACAGAGTTTCTAAGTAAAGATTCTTCTTATAATGCATTCCCTTTTAGTCTAAAACACAATTTCTTACCCTGCAACAGTGTTTAAGGTCAATACAAAGCTGTTTCATAGTGTGAAAAAGGTAAAGAACAGTTTCAAAGTAAAGATTCTTCTTATAATACATTCCCTTTTAGTCTAAACACAATCTCTTGCCCTGCAACAGTGTTTAAGGTGAATACAAAGCTGTTTCATAGTGTGAAAAAGGTAAAGAACAGAGTTTCTAAGTAAAGATTCTTCTTATAATGCATTGCCTATTAGTCTAAAACACAATCTCTTACCCTGAAACGGTGTTTAAGGTGAATACAAAGCTGTTTCATAGTGTGAAAAAGGTAAAGAACAGAGTTTCAAAGTAAAGATTCTTCTTATAATGCATTCCCTTTTAGTCTAAAACACAATCTCTTGCTCTGAAAAAGTGTTTAATTTGAAAATAAAGCTGTTTCATAGTGTGAAAAAGGTAAAGAACAGAGTTTCTAAGTAAAGATTCTTCTTATAATGCATTCCCTTTTAGTCTAAATCACAATTTCTTGCCCTGCAACAGTGTTTACGGTGAATACAAAGCTGTTTCATAGTGTGAAAAAGGTAAAGAACAGAGTTTCTAAGTAAAGAGTCTTCTTATGATGCATTCCCTTTTAGTCTAAAACACAATCTCTTGCCCTGAAACAGTGTTTAAGGTGAATACAAAGCTGTTTCATAGTGTGAAAAAGGTAAAGAACAGTTTCAAAGTAAAGATTCTTCTTATAATGCATTGCCTATTAGTCTAAAACACAATCTCTTGCCCTGAAACGGTGTTTAAGGTGAATACAAAGCTGTTTCATAGTGTGAAAAAGGTAAAGAACAGAGTTTCTAAGTAAAGATTCTTCTAATAATGCATTCCCTTTTAGTCTAAACACGATCTCTTGCCCTGCAACAGTGTTTAAGGTGAATACAAAGCTGTTTCATTGTGTGAAAAAGGTAAAGAACAGAGTTTCAAAGTAAAGATTCTTCTTATAATGCATTCCCTTTTAGTCTAAATCACAATCTCTTGCCCTGCAACAGTGTTTAAGGTGAATACAAAGCTGTTTCATAGTGTGAAAATGGTAAAGAACAGAGTTTCTAAGTAAAGATTCTTCTTATAATGCATTCCCTTTTAGTCTAAAACACAATATCTTGCCCTGAAACAGTGTTTAAGGTGAATACAAAGCTGTTTCATAGTGTGAAAAAGGTAAAGAACAGAGTTTCTAAGTAAAGATTCTTCTTATAATGCATTCCCTTTTAGTCTAAAACACAATTTCTTGCCCTGCAACAGTGTTTAAGGTCAATACAAAGCTGTTTCATAGTGTGAAAAAGGTAAAGAACAAAGTTTCTAAGTAAAGAGTCTTCTTATAATGCATTCCCTTTTAGTCTAAAACACAATCTCTTGCCCTGAAACAGTGTTTAAGGTGAATACAAAGCTGTTTCATAGTGTGAAAAAGGTAAAGAACAGTTTCAAAGTAAAGATTCTTCTTATAATACATTCCCTTTTAGTCTAAACACAATCTCTTGCCCTGCAACAGTGTTTAAGGTGAATACAAAGCTGTTTCATAGTGTGAAAATGGTAAAGAACAGAGTTTCTAAGTAAAGATTCTTCTTATAATGCATTCCCTTTTCGTCTAAAACGCAATCTCTTGCCCTGAAACGGTGTTTAAGGTGAATACAAAGCTGTTTCATAGTGTGAAAAAGGTAAAGAACAGTTTTAAAGTAAAGATTCTTCTTATAATACATTCCCTTTTAGTCTAAACACAATCTCTTGCCCTACAACAGTGTTTAAGGTGAATACAAAGCTGTTTCATAGTGTGAAAAAGCTAAAGAACAGAGTTTCTAAGTAAAGATTCTTCTTATAATGCATTCCCTTTTAGTCTAAAACACAATCTCTTGCCCTGAAACAGTGTTTAAGGTGAATACAAAGCTGTTTCATAGTGTGAAAAAGGTAAAGAACAGAGTTTCTAAGTAAAGATTATTCCTACAATGCATTCCCTTTTAGTCTAAAATACAATCTCTTGCCCTGAAACAGTGTTTAAGGTGAATACAAAGCTGTTTCATAGTGTGAAAAAGGTAAAGAACAGAGTTTCTAAGAAAAGATTCTTCTTATAATGCATTCCTTTTTAGTCTAAACACGATCTCTTGCCCTGAAACAGTGTTTAAGGTGAATACAAAGCTGTTTCATTGTGTAAAAAAGGTAAAGAACAGAGTTTCTAAGAAAATATTCTTCTTATAATGCATTCCCTTTTAGTCTAAACACGATCTCTTGCCCTGCAACAGTGTTTAAGGTGAATACAAAGCTGTTTCATTGTGTGAAAAAGGTAAAGAACAGAGTTTCTAAGTAAAGATTCTTCTTATAATGCATTCCCTTTTAGTCTAAAACACAATCTCTTGCCCTGAAACAGTGTTTAAGTTGAATATAAAGCTGTTTCATAGTTTGAAAAAGGTAAAGAACAGAGTTTCTAAGAAAAGATTCTTCTTATAATGCATTCCCTTTTAGTCTAAACACGATCTCTTGCCCTGAAACAGTGTTTAAGGTGAATACAAAGCTGTTTCATTGTGTAAAAAAGGTAAAGAACAGAGTTTCAAAGTAAAGATTCTTCTTATAATACATTCCCTTTTAGTCTAAACACAATCTCTTGCCCTGCAACAGTGTTTAAGGTGAATACAAAGCTGTTTCATAGTGTGAAAATGGTAAAGAACAGAGTTTCTAAGTAAAGATTCTTCTTATAATGCATTCCCTTTTCGTCTAAAACGCAATCTCTTGCCCTGAAACGGTGTTTAAGGTGAATACAAAGCTGTTTCATAGTGTGAAAAAGGTAAAGAACAGTTTCAAAGTAAAGATTCTTCTTATAATACATTCCCTTTTAGTCTAAACACAATCTCTTGCCCTGCAACAGTGTTTAAGGTGAATACAAAGCTGTTTCATAGTGTGAAAAAGCTAAAGAACAGAGTTTCTAAGTAAAGATTCTTCTTATAATGCATTCCCTTTTAGTCTAAAACACAATTTCTTGCCCTGCAACAGTGTTTACGGTGAATACAAAGCTGTTTCATAGTGTGAAAAAGGTAAAGAACAGAGTTTCTTAGTAAAGAGTCTTCTTATAATGCATTCCCTTTTAGTCTAAAACACAATCTCTTGCCCTGAAACAGTGTTTAAGGTGAATACAAAGCTGTTTCATAGTGTGAAAAAGGTAAAGAACAGAGTTTCTAAGTAAAGATTATTCCTACAATGCATTCCCTTTTAGTCTAAAATACAATCTCTTGCCCTGAAACAGTGTTTAAGGTGAATACAAAGCTGTTTCATAGTGTGAAAAAGGTAAAGAACAGAGTTTCTAAGTAAAGATTCTTCTTATAATGCATTCCCTTTTCGTGTAAAACGCAATCTCTTGCCCTGAAACGGTGTTTAAGGTGAATACAAAGCTGTTTCATAGTGTGAAAAAGGTAAAGAACAGTTTCAAAGTAAAGATTCTTCTTATAATACATTCCCTTTTAGTCTAAACACAATCTCTTGCCCTGCAACAGTGTTTAAGGTGAATACAAAGCTGTTTCATAGTGTGAAAAAGGTAAAGAACAGAGTTTCTAAGTAAAGATTCTTCTTATAATGCATTGCCTATTAGTCTAAAACACAATCTCTTACCCTGAAACGGTGTTTAAGGTGAATACAAAGCTGTTTCATAGTGTGAAAAAGGTAAAGAACAGAGTTTCAAAGTAAAGATTCTTCTTATAATGCATTCCCTTTTAGTCTAAAACACAATCTCTTGCTCTGAAAAAGTGTTTAATTTGAAAATAAAGCTGTTTCATAGTGTGAAAAAGGTAAAGAACAGAGTTTCTAAGTAAAGATTCTTCTTATAATGCATTCCCTTTTAGTCTAAAACACAATTTCTTGCCCTGCAACAGTGTTTACGGTGAATACAAAGCTGTTTCATAGTGTGAAAAAGGTAAAGAACAGAGTTTCTAAGTAAAGAGTCTTCTTATAATGCATTCCCTTTTAGTCTAAAACACAATCTCTTGCCCTGAAACAGTGTTTAAGGTGAATACAAAGCTGTTTCATAGTGTGAAAAAGGTAAAGAACAGTTTCAAAGTAAAGATTCTTCTTATAATGCATTGCCTATTAGTCTAAAACACAATCTCTTGCCCTGAAACGGTGTTTAAGGTGAATACAAAGCTGTTTCATAGTGTGAAAAAGGTAAAGAACAGAGTTTCTAAGTAAAGATTCTTCTAATAATGCATTCCCTTTTAGTCTAAACACGATCTCTTGCCCTGCAACAGTGTTTAAGGTGAATACAAAGCTGTTTCATTGTGTGAAAAAGGTAAAGAACAGAGTTTCAAAGTAAAGATTCTTCTTATAATGCATTCCCTTTTAGTCTAAATCACAATCTCTTGCCCTGCAACAGTGTTTAAGGTGAATACAAAGCTGTTTCATAGTGTGAAAATGGTAAAGAACAGAGTTTCTAAGTAAAGATTCTTCTTATAATGCATTCCCTTTTAGTCTAAAACACAATATCTTGCCCTGAAACAGTGTTTAAGGTGAATACAAAGCTGTTTCATAGTGTGAAAAAGGTAAAGAACAGAGTTTCTAAGTAAAGATTCTTCTTATAATGCATTCCCTTTTAGTCTAAAACACAATTTCTTGCCCTGCAACAGTGTTTAAGGTCAATACAAAGCTGTTTCATAGTGTGAAAAAGGTAAAGAACAAAGTTTCTAAGTAAAGAGTCTTCTTATAATGCATTCCCTTTTAGTCTAAAACACAATCTCTTGCCCTGAAACAGTGTTTAAGGTGAATACAAAGCTGTTTCATAGTGTGAAAAAGGTAAAGAACAGTTTCAAAGTAAAGATTCTTCTTATAATACATTCCCTTTTAGTCTAAACACAATCTCTTGCCCTGCAACAGTGTTTAAGGTGAATACAAAGCTGTTTCATAGTGTGAAAATGGTAAAGAACAGAGTTTCTAAGTAAAGATTCTTCTTATAATGCATTCCCTTTTCGTCTAAAACGCAATCTCTTGCCCTGAAACGGTGTTTAAGGTGAATACAAAGCTGTTTCATAGTGTGAAAAAGGTAAAGAACAGTTTCAAAGTAAAGATTCTTCTTATAATACATTCCCTTTTAGTCTAAACACAATCTCTTGCCCTACAACAGTGTTTAAGGTGAATACAAAGATGTTTCATAGTGTGAAAAAGCTAAAGAACAGAGTTTCTAAGTAAAGATTCTTCTTATAATGCATTCCCTTTTAGTCTAAAACACAATCTCTTGCCCTGAAACAGTGTTTAAGGTGAATACAAAGCTGTTTCATAGTGTGAAAAAGGTAAAGAACAGAGTTTCTAAGTAAAGATTATTCCTACAATGCATTCCCTTTTAGTCTAAAATACAATCTCTTGCCCTGAAACAGTGTTTAAGGTGAATACAAAGCTGTTTCATAGTGTGAAAAAGGTAAAGAACAGAGTTTCTAAGAAAAGATTCTTCTTATAATGCATTCCTTTTTAGTCTAAACACGATCTCTTGCCCTGAAACAGTGTTTAAGGTGAATACAAAGCTGTTTCATTGTGTAAAAAAGGTAAAGAACAGAGTTTCTAAGAAAATATTCTTCTTATAATGCATTCCCTTTTAGTCTAAACACGATCTCTTGCCCTGCAACAGTGTTTAAGGTGAATACAAAGCTGTTTCATTGTGTGAAAAAGGTAAAGAACAGAGTTTCTAAGTAAAGATTCTTCTTATAATGCATTCCCTTTTAGTCTAAAACACAATCTCTTGCCCTGAAACAGTGTTTAAGTTGAATATAAAGCTGTTTCATAGTTTGAAAAAGGTAAAGAACAGAGTTTCTAAGAAAAGATTCTTCTTATAATGCATTCCCTTTTAGTCTAAACACGATCTCTTGCCCTGAAACAGTGTTTAAGGTGAATACAAAGCTGTTTCATTGTGTAAAAAAGGTAAAGAACAGAGTTTCAAAGTAAAGATTCTTCTTATAATACATTCCCTTTTAGTCTAAACACAATCTCTTGCCCTGCAACAGTGTTTAAGGTGAATACAAAGCTGTTTCATAGTGTGAAAATGGTAAAGAACAGAGTTTCAAAGTAAAGATTCTTCTTATAATGCATTCCCTTTTAGTCTAAATCACAATCTCTTGCCCTGCAACAGTGTTTAAGGTGAATACAAAGCTGTTTCATAGTGTGAAAATGGTAAAGAACAGAGTTTCTAAGTAAAGATTCTTCTTATAATGCATTCCCTTTTAGTCTAAAACACAATATCTTGCCCTGAAACAGTGTTTAAGGTGAATACAAAGCTGTTTCATAGTGTGAAAAAGGTAAAGAACAGAGTTTCTAAGTAAAGATTCTTCTTATAATGCATTCCCTTTTAGTCTAAAACACAATTTCTTGCCCTGCAACAGTGTTTAAGGTCAATACAAAGCTGTTTCATAGTGTGAAAAAGGTAAAGAACAAAGTTTCTAAGTAAAGAGTCTTCTTATAATGCATTCCCTTTTAGTCTAAAACACAATCTCTTGCCCTGAAACAGTGTTTAAGGTGAATACAAAGCTGTTTCATAGTGTGAAAAAGGTAAAGAACAGTTTCAAAGTAAAGATTCTTCTTATAATACATTCCCTTTTAGTCTAAACACAATCTCTTGCCCTGCAACAGTGTTTAAGGTGAATACAAAGCTGTTTCATAGTGTGAAAATGGTAAAGAACAGAGTTTCTAAGTAAAGATTCTTCTTATAATGCATTCCCTTTTCGTCTAAAACGCAATCTCTTGCCCTGAAACGGTGTTTAAGGTGAATACAAAGCTGTTTCATAGTGTGAAAAAGGTAAAGAACAGTTTCAAAGTAAAGATTCTTCTTATAATACATTCCCTTTTAGTCTAAACACAATCTCTTGCCCTACAACAGTGTTTAAGGTGAATACAAAGATGTTTCATAGTGTGAAAAAGCTAAAGAACAGAGTTTCTAAGTAAAGATTCTTCTTATAATGCATTCCCTTTTAGTCTAAAACACAATCTCTTGCCCTGAAACAGTGTTTAAGGTGAATACAAAGCTGTTTCATAGTGTGAAAAAGGTAAAGAACAGAGTTTCTAAGTAAAGATTATTCCTACAATGCATTCCCTTTTAGTCTAAAATACAATCTCTTGCCCTGAAACAGTGTTTAAGGTGAATACAAAGCTGTTTCATAGTGTGAAAAAGGTAAAGAACAGAGTTTCTAAGAAAAGATTCTTCTTATAATGCATTCCTTTTTAGTCTAAACACGATCTCTTGCCCTGAAACAGTGTTTAAGGTGAATACAAAGCTGTTTCATTGTGTAAAAAAGGTAAAGAACAGAGTTTCTAAGAAAATATTCTTCTTATAATGCATTCCCTTTTAGTCTAAACACGATCTCTTGCCCTGCAACAGTGTTTAAGGTGAATACAAAGCTGTTTCATTGTGTGAAAAAGGTAAAGAACAGAGTTTCTAAGTAAAGATTCTTCTTATAATGCATTCCCTTTTAGTCTAAAACACAATCTCTTGCCCTGAAACAGTGTTTAAGTTGAATATAAAGCTGTTTCATAGTTTGAAAAAGGTAAAGAACAGAGTTTCTAAGAAAAGATTCTTCTTATAATGCATTCCCTTTTAGTCTAAACACGATCTCTTGCCCTGCAACAGTGTTTAAGGTGAATACAAAGCTGTTTCATTGTGTAAAAAATGTAAAGAACAGAGTTTCAAAGAAAAGATTCTTCTTATAATGCATTCCCTTTTAGTCTAAAACACAATCTCTTGCCCTGAAACAGTGTTTAAGGTGAATACAAAGCTGTTTCATAGTGTGAAAAAGGTAAAGAACAGAGTTTCTAAGAAAGGATTCTTCTTATAATGCATTCCCTTTTAGTCTAAACACGATCTCTTGCCCTGCAACAGTGTTTAAGGTGAATACAAAGCTGTTTCATAGTGTGAAAAAGGTAAAGAACAGAGTTTCTAAGTAAAGATTGTTCTTATAATTCATTCCCTTTTAGTCGAAAACACAATCTCTTGCCCTGAAACAGTGTTTAAGGTGAATACAAAGCTGTTTCATAGTGTGAAAAAGGTAAAGAACAGAGTTTCTAAGTAAAGATTCTTCTTATAATGCATTCCCTTTTAGTCGAAAACACAATCTCTTGCCCTGAAACAGTGTTTAAGGTGAATACAAAGCTGTTTCATAGTGTGAAAAAGGTAAAGAACAGAGTTTCTAAGTAAAGATTCTTCTTATAATGCATTCCCTTTTAGTCGAAAACACAATTTCTTGCCCTGCAACAGTGTTTAAGGTGAATACAAAGCTGTTTCAAAGTGTGAAAAAGGTAAAGAACAGAGTTTCTAAGTAAAGATTCTTCTTATAATGCATTCCCTTTTAGTCTAAAACACAATTTCTTGCCCTGCAACAGTGTTTAAGGTCAATACAAAGCTGTTTCATAGTGTGAAAAAGGTAAAGAACAAAGTTTCTAAGTAAAGAGTCTTCTTATAATGCATTCCCTTTTAGTCTAAAACACAATCTCTTGCCCTGAAACAGTGTTTAAGGTGAATACAAAGCTGTTTCATAGTGTGAAAAAGGTAAAGAACAGAGTTTCTAAATAAAGATTCTTCTTATAATGCATCCCCTTTTAGTCTAAAACATAATCTCTTGCCCTGAAACAGTGTTTAAGGTGAATACAAAGCTGTTTCATAGTGTGAAAAAGGTAAAGAACAGAGTTTCTAAATAAAGATTCTTCTTATAATGCATCCCCTTTTAGTCTAAAACATAATCTCTTGCCCTCAAACAGTGTTTAAGGTCAATACAAAGCTGTTTCATAGTGTGAAAAAGGTAAAGAACAAAGTTTCTAAGTAAAGAGTCTTCTTATAATGCATTCCCTTTTAGTCTAAAACACAATCTCTTGCCCTGAAACAGTGTTTAAGGTGAATACAAAGCTGTTTCATAGTGTGAAAAAGGTAAAGAACAGTTTCAAAGTAAAGATTCTTCTTATAATACATTCCCTTTTAGTCTAAACACAATCTCTTGCCCTGCAACAGTGTTTAAGGTGAATACAAAGCTGTTTCATAGTGTGAAAATGGTAAAGAACAGAGTTTCTAAGTAAAGATTCTTCTTATAATGCATTCCCTTTTCGTCTAAAACGCAATCTCTTGCCCTGAAACGGTGTTTAAGGTGAATACAAAGCTGTTTCATAGTGTGAAAAAGGTAAAGAACAGTTTCAAAGTAAAGATTCTTCTTATAATACATTCCCTTTTAGTCTAAACACAATCTCTTGCCCTGCAACAGTGTTTAAGGTGAATACAAAGCTGTTTCATAGTGTGAAAAAGGTAAAGAACAGAGTTTCTAAGTAAAGATTATTCCTATAATGCATTCCCTTTTAGTCTAAAACACAATCTCTTGCCCTGAAACAGTGTTTAAGGTGAATACAAAGCTGTTTCATAGTGTGAAAAAGGTAAAGAACAGTTTCTAAATAAAGATTCTTCTTATAATGCATCCCCTTTTAGTCTAAAACACAATCTATTGCCCTGAAACGGTGTTTAAGGTGAATACAAAGCTGTTTCATAGTTTGAAAAAGGTAAAGAACAGTTTCAAAGTAAAGATTCTTCTTATAATGCATTCCCTTTTAGTCTAAAACACAATCTCTTGCCCTGCAACAGTGTTTAAGGTGAATACAAATCTATTTCATTGTGTGAAAAAGGTAAAGAACAGAGTTTCAAAGTAAAGATTCTTCTTATAATGCATTCGCTTTTAGTCTAAATCACAATCTCTTGCCCTGAAACAGTGTTTAAGGTGAATACAAAGCTGTTTCATAGTGTGAAAAAGGTAAAGAACAGAGTTTCTAAGTAAAGATTATTCCTATAATGCATTCCCTTTTAGTCTAAAATACAAACTCTTGCCCTGAAACAGTGTTTAAGGTGAATACAAAGCTGTTTCATAGTGTGAAAAAGGTAAAGAACAGAGTTTCTAAGAAAAGATTCTTCTTATAATGCATTCCTTTTTAGTCTAAACACGTTCTCTTGCCCTGAAACAGTGTTTAAGGTGAATACAAAGCCGTTTCATTGTGTGAAAAAGGTAAAGAACAGAGTTTCTAAGTAAAGATTCTTCTTATAATGCATTCCCTTTTAGTCTAAAACACAATCTCTTGCCCTGCAACAGTGTTTAAGGTGAATACAAAGGTGTTTCATAGTGTGAAAAAGGTAAAGAACAGAGTTTCTAAGTAAAGATTCTTCTTATAATTCATTCCCTTTTAGTCGAAAACACAATCTCTTGCCCTGAAACAGTGTTTAAGGTGAATACAAAGCTGTTTCATAGTGTGAAAAAGGTAAAGAACAGAGTTTCTAAGTAAAGATTCTTCTTATAATGCATTCCCTTTTAGTCGAAAACACAATCTCTTGCCCTGAAACAGTGTTTAAGGTGAATACAAAGCTGTTTCATAGTGTGAAAAAGGTAAAGAACAGAGTTTCTAAGTAAAGATTCTTCTTATAATGCATTCCCTTTTAGTCTAAAACACAATTTCTTGCCCTGCAACAGTGTTTAAGGTCAATACAAAGCTGTTTCATAGTGTGAAAAAGGTAAAGAACAAAGTTTCTAAGTAAAGAGTCTTCTTATAATGCATTCCCTTTTAGTCTAAAACACAATCTCTTGCCCTGAAACAGTGTTTAAGGTGAATACAAAGCTGTTTCATAGTGTGAAAAAGGTAAAGAACAGAGTTTCTAAATAAAGATTCTTCTTATAATGCATCCCCTTTTAGTCTAAAACATAATCTCTTGCCCTGAAACAGTGTTTAAGGTGAATACAAAGCTGTTTCATAGTGTGAAAAAGGTAAAGAACAGAGTTTCTAAATAAAGATTCTTCTTATAATGCATCCCCTTTTAATCTAAAACATAATCTCTTGCCCTGAAACAGTGTTTAAGGTCAATACAAAGCTGTTTCATAGTGTGAAAAAGGTAAAGAACAAAGTTTCTAAGTAAAGAGTCTTCTTATAATGCATTCCCTTTTAGTCTAAAACACAATCTCTTGCCCTAAAACAGTGTTTAAGGTGAATACAAAGCTGTTTCATAGTGTGAAAAAGGTAAAGAACAGTTTCAAAGTAAAGATTCTTCTTATAATACATTCCCTTTTAGTCTAAACACAATCTCTTGCCCTGCAACAGTGTTTAAGGTGAATACAAAGCTGTTTCATAGTGTGAAAATGGTAAAGAACAGAGTTTCTAAGTAAAGATTCTTCTTATAATGCATTCCCTTTTCGTCTAAAACGCAATCTCTTGCCCTGAAACGGTGTTTAAGGTGAATACAAAGCTGTTTCATAGTGTGAAAAAGGTAAAGAACAGTTTCAAAGTAAAGATTCTTCTTATAATACATTCCCTTTTAGTCTAAACACAATCTCTTGCCCTGCAACAGTGTTTAAGGTGAATACAAAGCTGTTTCATAGTGTGAAAAAGCTAAAGAACAGAGTTTCTAAGTAAAGATTCTTCTTATAATGCATTCCTTTTTAGTCTAAAACACAATTTCTTACCCTGCAACAGTGTTTACGGTGAATACAAAGCTGTTTCATAGTGTGAAAAAGGTAAAGAACAGAGTTTCTTAGTAAAGAGTCTTCTTATAATGCATTCCCTTTTAGTCTAAAACACAATCTCTTGCCCTGAAACAGTGTTTAAGGTGAATACAAAGCTGTTTCATTGTGTGAAAAAGGTAAAGAACAGAGTTTCTAAGTAAAGATTCTTCTTATAATGCATTCCCTTTTAGTCTAAAACACAATTTCTTACCCTGCAACAGTGTTTACGGTGAATACAAAGCTGTTTCATAGTGTAAAAAAGGTAAAGAACAGAGTTTCTAAGAAAATATTCTTCTTATAATGCATTCCCTTTTAGTCTAAACACGATCTCTTGCCCTGAAACAGTGTTTAAGGTGAATACAAAGCTGTTTCATAGTGTGAAAAAGGTAAAGAACAGAGTTTCTAAATAAAGATTCTTCTTATAATGCATCCCCTTTTAGTCTAAAACATAATCTCTTGCCCTGAAACAGTGTTTAAGGTGAATACAAAGCTGTTTCATAGTGTGAAAAAGGTAAAGAACAGAGTTTCTAAATAAAGATTCTTCTTATAATGCATCCCCTTTTAGTCTAAAACATAATCTCTTGCCCTCAAACAGTGTTTAAGGTCAATACAAAGCTGTTTCATAGTGTGAAAAAGGTAAAGAACAAAGTTTCTAAGTAAAGAGTCTTCTTATAATGCATTCCCTTTTAGTCTAAAACACAATCTCTTGCCCTGAAACAGTGTTTAAGGTGAATACAAAGCTGTTTCATAGTGTGAAAAAGGTAAAGAACAGTTTCAAAGTAAAGATTCTTCTTATAATACATTCCCTTTTAGTCTAAACACAATCTCTTGCCCTGCAACAGTGTTTAAGGTGAATACAAAGCTGTTTCATAGTGTGAAAATGGTAAAGAACAGAGTTTCTAAGTAAAGATTCTTCTTATAATGCATTCCCTTTTCGTCTAAAACGCAATCTCTTGCCCTGAAACGGTGTTTAAGGTGAATACAAAGCTGTTTCATAGTGTGAAAAAGGTAAAGAACAGTTTCAAAGTAAAGATTCTTCTTATAATACATTCCCTTTTAGTCTAAACACAATCTCTTGCCCTGCAACAGTGTTTAAGGTGAATACAAAGCTGTTTCATAGTGTGAAAAAGGTAAAGAACAGAGTTTCTAAGTAAAGATTATTCCTATAATGCATTCCCTTTTAGTCTAAAACACAATCTCTTGCCCTGAAACAGTGTTTAAGGTGAATACAAAGCTGTTTCATAGTGTGAAAAAGGTAAAGAACAGTTTCTAAATAAAGATTCTTCTTATAATGCATCCCCTTTTAGTCTAAAACACAATCTATTGCCCTGAAACGGTGTTTAAGGTGAATACAAAGCTGTTTCATAGTTTGAAAAAGGTAAAGAACAGTTTCAAAGTAAAGATTCTTCTTATAATGCATTCCCTTTTAATCTAAAACACAATCTCTTGCCCTGCAACAGTGTTTAAGGTGAATACAAATCTATTTCATTGTGTGAAAAAGGTAAAGAACAGAGTTTCAAAGTAAAGATTCTTCTTATAATGCATTCGCTTTTAGTCTAAAT
This sequence comes from Electrophorus electricus, assembly GCF_041902795.1. Classification (NCBI taxonomy): domain Eukaryota; kingdom Metazoa; phylum Chordata; class Actinopteri; order Gymnotiformes; family Gymnotidae; genus Electrophorus; species Electrophorus electricus. The sequence continues at coordinate 16,618,473 of NC_137508.1, read as the reverse complement.
CACAATCTCTTGCCCTGAAACAGTGTTTAAGGTGAATACAAAGCTGTTTCATAGTGTGAAAAAGGTAAAGAACAGAGTTTCTAAGTAAAGATTATTCCTATAATGCATTCCCTTTTAGTCTAAAATACAAACTCTTGCCCTGAAACAGTGTTTAAGGTGAATACAAAGCTGTTTCATAGTGTGAAAAAGGTAAAGAACAGAGTTTCTAAGAAAAGATTCTTCTTATAATGCATTCCTTTTTAGTCTAAACACGTTCTCTTGCCCTGAAACAGTGTTTAAGGTGAATACAAAGCCGTTTCATTGTGTGAAAAAGGTAAAGAACAGAGTTTCTAAGTAAAGATTCTTCTTATAATGCATTCCCTTTTAGTCTAAAACACAATCTCTTGCCCTGCAACAGTGTTTAAGGTGAATACAAAGGTGTTTCATAGTGTGAAAAAGGTAAAGAACAGAGTTTCTAAGTAAAGATTCTTCTTATAATTCATTCCCTTTTAGTCGAAAACACAATCTCTTGCCCTGAAACAGTGTTTAAGGTGAATACAAAGCTGTTTCATAGTGTGAAAAAGGTAAAGAACAGAGTTTCTAAGTAAAGATTCTTCTTATAATGCATTCCCTTTTAGTCGAAAACACAATCTCTTGCCCTGAAACAGTGTTTAAGGTGAATACAAAGCTGTTTCATAGTGTGAAAAAGGTAAAGAACAGAGTTTCTAAGTAAAGATTCTTCTTATAATGCATTCCCTTTTAGTCTAAAACACAATTTCTTGCCCTGCAACAGTGTTTAAGGTCAATACAAAGCTGTTTCATAGTGTGAAAAAGGTAAAGAACAAAGTTTCTAAGTAAAGAGTCTTCTTATAATGCATTCCCTTTTAGTCTAAAACACAATCTCTTGCCCTGAAACAGTGTTTAAGGTGAATACAAAGCTGTTTCATAGTGTGAAAAAGGTAAAGAACAGAGTTTCTTAGTAAAGAGTCTTCTTATAATGCATTCCCTTTTAGTCTAAAACACAATCTCTTGCCCTGAAACAGTGTTTAAGGTGAATACAAAGCTGTTTCATAGTGTGAAAAAGGTAAAGAACAGTTTCAAAGTAAAGATTCTTCTTATAATACATTCCCTTTTAGTCTAAACACAATCTCTTGCCCTGCAACAGTGTTTAAGGTGAATACAAAGCTGTTTCATAGTGTGAAAATGGTAAAGAACAGAGTTTCTAAGTAAAGATTCTTCTTATAATGCATTCCCTTTTCGTCTAAAACGCAATCTCTTGCCCTGAAACGGTGTTTAAGGTGAATACAAAGCTGTTTCATTGTGTGAAAAAGGTAAAGAACAGAGTTTCTAAGTAAAGATTCTTCTTATAATGCATTCCCTTTTAGTCTAAAACACAATCTCTTGCCCTGCAACAGTGTTTAAGGTGAATACAAAGGTGTTTCATAGTGTGAAAAAGGTAAAGAACAGAGTTTCTAAGTAAAGATTCTTCTTATAATTCATTCCCTTTTAGTCGAAAACACAATCTCTTGCCCTGAAACAGTGTTTAAGGTGAATACAAAGCTGTTTCATAGTGTGAAAAAGGTAAAGAACAGAGTTTCTAAGTAAAGATTCTTCTTATAATGCATTCCCTTTTAGTCGAAAACACAATCTCTTGCCCTGAAACAGTGTTTAAGGTGAATACAAAGCTGTTTCATAGTGTGAAAAAGGTAAAGAACAGAGTTTCTAAGTAAAGATTCTTCTTATAATGCATTCCCTTTTAGTCTAAAACACAATTTCTTGCCCTGCAACAGTGTTTAAGGTCAATACAAAGCTGTTTCATAGTGTGAAAAAGGTAAAGAACAAAGTTTCTAAGTAAAGAGTCTTCTTATAATGCATTCCCTTTTAGTCTAAAACACAATCTCTTGCCCTGAAACAGTGTTTAAGGTGAATACAAAGCTGTTTCATAGTGTGAAAAAGGTAAAGAACAGAGTTTCTAAATAAAGATTCTTCTTATAATGCATCCCCTTTTAGTCTAAAACATAATCTCTTGCCCTGAAACAGTGTTTAAGGTGAATACAAAGCTGTTTCATAGTGTGAAAAAGGTAAAGAACAGAGTTTCTAAATAAAGATTCTTCTTATAATGCATCCCCTTTTAATCTAAAACATAATCTCTTGCCCTGAAACAGTGTTTAAGGTCAATACAAAGCTGTTTCATAGTGTGAAAAAGGTAAAGAACAAAGTTTCTAAGTAAAGAGTCTTCTTATAATGCATTCCCTTTTAGTCTAAAACACAATCTCTTGCCCTAAAACAGTGTTTAAGGTGAATACAAAGCTGTTTCATAGTGTGAAAAAGGTAAAGAACAGTTTCAAAGTAAAGATTCTTCTTATAATACATTCCCTTTTAGTCTAAACACAATCTCTTGCCCTGCAACAGTGTTTAAGGTGAATACAAAGCTGTTTCATAGTGTGAAAATGGTAAAGAACAGAGTTTCTAAGTAAAGATTCTTCTTATAATGCATTCCCTTTTCGTCTAAAACGCAATCTCTTGCCCTGAAACGGTGTTTAAGGTGAATACAAAGCTGTTTCATAGTGTGAAAAAGGTAAAGAACAGTTTCAAAGTAAAGATTCTTCTTATAATACATTCCCTTTTAGTCTAAACACAATCTCTTGCCCTGCAACAGTGTTTAAGGTGAATACAAAGCTGTTTCATAGTGTGAAAAAGCTAAAGAACAGAGTTTCTAAGTAAAGATTCTTCTTATAATGCATTCCTTTTTAGTCTAAAACACAATTTCTTACCCTGCAACAGTGTTTACGGTGAATACAAAGCTGTTTCATAGTGTGAAAAAGGTAAAGAACAGAGTTTCTTAGTAAAGAGTCTTCTTATAATGCATTCCCTTTTAGTCTAAAACACAATCTCTTGCCCTGAAACAGTGTTTAAGGTGAATACAAAGCTGTTTCATTGTGTGAAAAAGGTAAAGAACAGAGTTTCTAAGTAAAGATTCTTCTTATAATGCATTCCCTTTTAGTCTAAAACACAATTTCTTACCCTGCAACAGTGTTTACGGTGAATACAAAGCTGTTTCATAGTGTAAAAAAGGTAAAGAACAGAGTTTCTAAGAAAATATTCTTCTTATAATGCATTCCCTTTTAGTCTAAACACGATCTCTTGCCCTGAAACAGTGTTTAAGGTGAATACAAAGCTGTTTCATAGTGTGAAAAAGGTAAAGAACAGAGTTTCTAAATAAAGATTCTTCTTATAATGCATCCCCTTTTAGTCTAAAACATAATCTCTTGCCCTGAAACAGTGTTTAAGGTGAATACAAAGCTGTTTCATAGTGTGAAAAAGGTAAAGAACAGAGTTTCTAAATAAAGATTCTTCTTATAATGCATCCCCTTTTAGTCTAAAACATAATCTCTTGCCCTCAAACAGTGTTTAAGGTCAATACAAAGCTGTTTCATAGTGTGAAAAAGGTAAAGAACAAAGTTTCTAAGTAAAGAGTCTTCTTATAATGCATTCCCTTTTAGTCTAAAACACAATCTCTTGCCCTGAAACAGTGTTTAAGGTGAATACAAAGCTGTTTCATAGTGTGAAAAAGGTAAAGAACAGTTTCAAAGTAAAGATTCTTCTTATAATACATTCCCTTTTAGTCTAAACACAATCTCTTGCCCTGCAACAGTGTTTAAGGTGAATACAAAGCTGTTTCATAGTGTGAAAATGGTAAAGAACAGAGTTTCTAAGTAAAGATTCTTCTTATAATGCATTCCCTTTTCGTCTAAAACGCAATCTCTTGCCCTGAAACGGTGTTTAAGGTGAATACAAAGCTGTTTCATAGTGTGAAAAAGGTAAAGAACAGTTTCAAAGTAAAGGTTCTTCTTATAATACATTCCCTTTTAGTCTAAACACAATCTCTTGCCCTGCAACAGTGTTTAAGGTGAATACAAAGCTGTTTCATAGTGTGAAAAAGGTAAAGAACAGAGTTTCTAAGTAAAGATTATTCCTATAATGCATTCCCTTTTAGTCTAAAACACAATCTCTTGCCCTGAAACAGTGTTTAAGGTGAATACAAAGCTGTTTCATAGTGTGAAAAAGGTAAAGAACAGTTTCTAAATAAAGATTCTTCTTATAATGCATCCCCTTTTAGTCTAAAACACAATCTATTGCCCTGAAACGGTGTTTAAGGTGAATACAAAGCTGTTTCATAGTTTGAAAAAGGTAAAGAACAGTTTCAAAGTAAAGATTCTTCTTATAATGCATTCCCTTTTAATCTAAAACACAATCTCTTGCCCTGCAACAGTGTTTAAGGTGAATACAAATCTATTTCATTGTGTGAAAAAGGTAAAGAACAGAGTTTCAAAGTAAAGATTCTTCTTATAATGCATTCGCTTTTAGTCTAAATCACAATCTCTTGCCCTGAAACAGTGTTTAAGGTGAATACAAAGCTGTTTCATAGTGTGAAAAAGGTAAAGAACAGAGTTTCTAAGTAAAGATTATTCCTATAATGCATTCCCTTTTAGTCTAAAATACAAACTCTTGCCCTGAAACAGTGTTTAAGGTGAATACAAAGCTGTTTCATAGTGTGAAAAAGGTAAAGAACAGAGTTTCTAAGAAAAGATTCTTCTTATAATGCATTCCTTTTTAGTCTAAACACGTTCTCTTGCCCTGAAACAGTGTTTAAGGTGAATACAAAGCCGTTTCATTGTGTGAAAAAGGTAAAGAACAGAGTTTCTAAGTAAAGATTCTTCTTATAATGCATTCCCTTTTAGTCTAAAACACAATCTCTTGCCCTGCAACAGTGTTTAAGGTGAATACAAAGGTGTTTCATAGTGTGAAAAAGGTAAAGAACAGAGTTTCTAAGTAAAGATTCTTCTTATAATTCATTCCCTTTTAGTCGAAAACACAATCTCTTGCCCTGAAACAGTGTTTAAGGTGAATACAAAGCTGTTTCATAGTGTGAAAAAGGTAAAGAACAGAGTTTCTAAGTAAAGATTCTTCTTATAATGCATTCCCTTTTAGTCGAAAACACAATCTCTTGCCCTGAAACAGTGTTTAAGGTGAATACAAAGCTGTTTCATAGTGTGAAAAAGGTAAAGAACAGAGTTTCTAAGTAAAGATTCTTCTTATAATGCATTCCCTTTTAGTCTAAAACACAATTTCTTGCCCTGCAACAGTGTTTAAGGTCAATACAAAGCTGTTTCATAGTGTGAAAAAGGTAAAGAACAAAGTTTCTAAGTAAAGAGTCTTCTTATAATGCATTCCCTTTTAGTCTAAAACACAATCTCTTGCCCTGAAACAGTGTTTAAGGTGAATACAAAGCTGTTTCATAGTGTGAAAAAGGTAAAGAACAGAGTTTCTTAGTAAAGAGTCTTCTTATAATGCATTCCCTTTTAGTCTAAAACACAATCTCTTGCCCTGAAACAGTGTTTAAGGTGAATACAAAGCTGTTTCATTGTGTGAAAAAGGTAAAGAACAGAGTTTCTAAGTAAAGATTCTTCTTATAATGCATTCCCTTTTAGTCTAAAACACAATTTCTTACCCTGCAACAGTGTTTACGGTGAATACAAAGCTGTTTCATAGTGTAAAAAAGGTAAAGAACAGAGTTTCTAAGAAAATATTCTTCTTATAATGCATTCCCTTTTAGTCTAAACACGATCTCTTGCCCTGAAACAGTGTTTAAGGTGAATACAAAGCTGTTTCATAGTGTGAAAAAGGTAAAGAACAGAGTTTCTAAATAAAGATTCTTCTTATAATGCATCCCCTTTTAGTCTAAAACATAATCTCTTGCCCTGAAACAGTGTTTAAGGTGAATACAAAGCTGTTTCATAGTGTGAAAAAGGTAAAGAACAGAGTTTCTAAATAAAGATTCTTCTTATAATGCATCCCCTTTTAGTCTAAAACATAATCTCTTGCCCTCAAACAGTGTTTAAGGTCAATACAAAGCTGTTTCATAGTGTGAAAAAGGTAAAGAACAAAGTTTCTAAGTAAAGAGTCTTCTTATAATGCATTCCCTTTTAGTCTAAAACACAATCTCTTGCCCTGAAACAGTGTTTAAGGTGAATACAAAGCTGTTTCATAGTGTGAAAAAGGTAAAGAACAGTTTCAAAGTAAAGATTCTTCTTATAATACATTCCCTTTTAGTCTAAACACAATCTCTTGCCCTGCAACAGTGTTTAAGGTGAATACAAAGCTGTTTCATAGTGTGAAAATGGTAAAGAACAGAGTTTCTAAGTAAAGATTCTTCTTATAATGCATTCCCTTTTCGTCTAAAACGCAATCTCTTGCCCTGAAACGGTGTTTAAGGTGAATACAAAGCTGTTTCATAGTGTGAAAAAGGTAAAGAACAGTTTCAAAATAAAGATTCTTCTTATAATACATTCCCTTTTAGTCTAAACACAATCTCTTGCCCTGCAACAGTGTTTAAGGTGAATACAAAGCTGTTTCATAGTGTGAAAAAGGTAAAGAACAGAGTTTCTAAGTAAAGATTATTCCTATAATGCATTCCCTTTTAGTCTAAAACACAATCTCTTGCCCTGAAACAGTGTTTAAGGTGAATACAAAGCTGTTTCATAGTGTGAAAAAGGTAAAGAACAGTTTCTAAATAAAGATTCTTCTTATAATGCATCCCCTTTTAGTCTAAAACACAATCTATTGCCCTGAAACGGTGTTTAAGGTGAATACAAAGCTGTTTCATAGTTTGAAAAAGGTAAAGAACAGTTTCAAAGTAAAGATTCTTCTTATAATGCATTCCCTTTTAGTCTAAAACACAATCTCTTGCCCTGCAACAGTGTTTAAGGTGAATACAAATCTATTTCATTGTGTGAAAAAGGTAAAGAACAGAGTTTCAAAGTAAAGATTCTTCTTATAATGCATTCGCTTTTAGTCTAAATCACAATCTCTTGCCCTGAAACAGTGTTTAAGGTGAATACAAAGCTGTTTCATAGTGTGAAAAAGGTAAAGAACAGAGTTTCTAAGTAAAGATTATTCCTATAATGCATTCCCTTTTAGTCTAAAATACAAACTCTTGCCCTGAAACAGTGTTTAAGGTGAATACAAAGCTGTTTCATAGTGTGAAAAAGGTAAAGAACAGAGTTTCTAAGAAAAGATTCTTCTTATAATGCATTCCTTTTTAGTCTAAACACGTTCTCTTGCCCTGAAACAGTGTTTAAGGTGAATACAAAGCCGTTTCATTGTGTGAAAAAGGTAAAGAACAGAGTTTCTAAGTAAAGATTCTTCTTATAATGCATTCCCTTTTAGTCTAAAACACAATCTCTTGCCCTGCAACAGTGTTTAAGGTGAATACAAAGGTGTTTCATAGTGTGAAAAAGGTAAAGAACAGAGTTTCTAAGTAAAGATTCTTCTTATAATTCATTCCCTTTTAGTCGAAAACACAATCTCTTGCCCTGAAACAGTGTTTAAGGTGAATACAAAGCTGTTTCATAGTGTGAAAAAGGTAAAGAACAGAGTTTCTAAGTAAAGATTCTTCTTATAATGCATTCCCTTTTAGTCGAAAACACAATCTCTTGCCCTGAAACAGTGTTTAAGGTGAATACAAAGCTGTTTCATAGTGTGAAAAAGGTAAAGAACAGAGTTTCTAAGTAAAGATTCTTCTTATAATGCATTCCATTTTAGTCTAAAACACAATTTCTTGCCCTGCAACAGTGTTTAAGGTCAATACAAAGCTGTTTCATAGTGTGAAAAAGGTAAAGAACAAAGTTTCTAAGTAAAGAGTCTTCTTATAATGCATTCCCTTTTAGTCTAAAACACAATCTCTTGCCCTGAAACAGTGTTTAAGGTGAATACAAAGCTGTTTCATAGTGTGAAAAAGGTATTGAACAGAGTTTCTAAATAAAGATTCTTCTTATAATGCATCCCCTTTTAGTCTAAAACATAATCTCTTGCCCTGAAACAGTTTTAAGGTGAATACAAAGCTGTTTCATAGTGTGAAAAAGGTAAAGAACAGAGTTTCTAAATAAAGATTCTTCTTATAATGCATCCCCTTTTAATCTAAAACATAATCTCTTGCCCTGAAACAGTGTTTAAGGTGAATACAAAGCTGTTTCATAGTGTGAAAAAGGTAAAGAACAGTTTCAAAGTAAAGATTCTTCTTATAATACATTCCCTTTTAGTCTAAACACAATCTCTTGCCCTGCAACAGTGTTTAAGGTGAATACAAAGCTGTTTCATAGTGTGAAAATGGTAAAGAACAGAGTTTCTAAGTAAAGATTCTTCTTATAATGCATTCCCTTTTCGTCTAAAACGCAATCTCTTGCCCTGAAACGGTGTTTAAGGTGAATACAAAGCTGTTTCATAGTGTGAAAAAGGTAAAGAACAGTTTCAAAGTAAAGATTCTTCTTATAATACATTCCCTTTTAGTCTAAACACAATCTCTTGCCCTGCAACAGTGTTTAAGGTGAATACAAAGCTGTTTCATAGTGTGAAAAAGCTAAAGAACAGAGTTTCTAAGTAAAGATTCTTCTTATAATGCATTCCTTTTTAGTCTAAAACACAATTTCTTACCCTGCAACAGTGTTTACGGTGAATACAAAGCTGTTTCATAGTGTGAAAAAGGTAAAGAACAGAGTTTCTTAGTAAAGAGTCTTCTTATAATGCATTCCCTTTTAGTCTAAAACACAATCTCTTGCCCTGAAACAGTGTTTAAGGTGAATACAAAGCTGTTTCATTGTGTGAAAAAGGTAAAGAACAGAGTTTCTAAGTAAAGATTCTTCTTATAATGCATTCCCTTTTAGTATAAAACACAATTTCTTACCCTGCAACAGTGTTTACGGTGAATACAAAGCTGTTTCATTGTGTAAAAAAGGTAAAGAACAGAGTTTCTAAGAAAATATTCTTCTTATAATGCATTCCCTTTTAGTCTAAACACGATCTCTTGCCCTGCAACAGTGTTTAAGGTGAATACAAAGCTGTTTCATTGTGTGAAAAAGGTAAAGAACAGAGTTTCTAAGTAAAGATTCTTCTTATAATGCATTCCCTTTTAGTCTAAAACACAATCTCTTGCCCTGAAACAGTGTTTAAGTTGAATATAAAGCTGTTTCATAGTTTGAAAAAGGTAAAGAACAGAGTTTCTAAGAAAAGATTCTTCTTATAATGCATTCCCTTTTAGTCTAAACACAATCTCTTGCCCTGAAACAGTGTTTAAGGTGAATACAAAGCTGTTTCATTGTGTAAAAAAAGGTAAAGAACAGAGTTTCAAAGTAAAGATTCTTCTTATAATACATTCCCTTTTAGTCTAAACACAATCTCTTGCCCTGAAACAGTGTTTAAGGTGAATACAAAGCTGTTTCATTGTGTAAAAAAGGTAAAGCACAGAGTTTCTAAGTAAAGATTCTTCTTATAATGCATTCCCTTTTAGTCTAAACACGATCTCTTGCCATGCAACAGTGTTTAAGGTGAATACAAAGCTGTTTCATAGTGTGAAAAAGGTAAAGAACAGAGTTTCTAAGTAAAGATTCTTCTTATAATGCATTCCCTTTTAGTCTAAAACACAATTTCTTACCCTGCAACAGTGTTTAAGGTCAATACAAAGCTGTTTCATAGTGTGAAAAAGGTAAAGAACAAAGTTTCTAAGTAAAGAGTCTTCTTATAATGCATTCCCTTTTAGTCTAAAACACAATCTCTTGCCCTGAAACAGTGTTTAAGGTGAATACAAAGCTGTTTCATAGTGTGAAAAAGGTAAAGAACAGAGTTTCTAAGTAAAGATTCTTCTTATAATGCATCCCCTTTTAGTCTAAAACATAATCTCTTGCCCTGAAACAGTGTTTAAGGTGAATACAAAGCTGTTTCATAGTGTAAGAAAGGTAAAGAACAGTGTTTCAAAGTAGATTCTTCTTATAATACATTCCCTTTTAGTCTAAACACAATCTCTTGCCCTGCAACAGTGTTTAAGGTGAATACAAAGCTGTTTCATAGTGTGAAAATGGTAAAGAACAGAGTTTCTAAGTAAAGATTCTTCTTATAATGCATTCCCTTTTCGTGTAAAACGCAATCTCTTGCCCTGAAACGGTGTTTAAGGTGAATATAAAGCTGTTTCATAGTGTGAAAAAGGTAAAGAACAGTTTCAAAGTAAAGATTCTTCTTATAATACATTCCCTTTTAGTCTAAACACAATCTCTTGCCCTGCAACAGTGTTTAAGGTGAATACAAAGCTGTTTCATAGTGTGAAAAAGGTAAAGAACAGAGTTTCTAAGTAAAGATTCTTCTTATAATGCATTGCCTATTAGTCTAAAACACAATCTCTTACCCTGAAACGGTGTTTAAGGTGAATACAAAGCTGTTTCATAGTGTGAAAAAGGTAAAGAACAGAGTTTCTAAGTAAAGATTATTCCTACAATGCATTCCCTTTTAGTCTAAAATACAATCTCTTGCCCTGAAACAGTGTTTAAGGTGAATACAAAGCTGTTTCATAGTGTGAAAAAGGTAAAGAACAGAGTTTCTAAGAAAAGATTCTTCTTATAATGCATTCCTTTTTAGTCTAAACACGATCTCTTGCCCTGAAACAGTGTTTAAGGTGAATACAAAGCTGTTTCATTGTGTAAAAAAGGTAAAGAACAGAGTTTCTAAGAAAATATTCTTCTTATAATGCATTCCCTTTTAGTCTAAACACGATCTCTTGCCCTGCAACAGTGTTTAAGGTGAATACAAAGCTGTTTCATTGTGTGAAAAAGGTAAAGAACAGAGTTTCTAAGTAAAGATTCTTCTTATAATGCATTCCCTTTTAGTCTAAAACACAATCTCTTGCCCTGAAACAGTGTTTAAGTTGAATATAAAGCTGTTTCATAGTTTGAAAAAGGTAAAGAACAGAGTTTCTAAGAAAAGATTCTTCTTATAATGCATTCCCTTTTAGTCTAAACACGATCTCTTGCCCTGAAACAGTGTTTAAGGTGAATACAAAGCTGTTTCATTGTGTAAAAAAGGTAAAGAACAGAGTTTCAAAGTAAAGATTCTTCTTATAATACATTCCCTTTTAGTCTAAACACAATCTCTTGCCCTGCAACAGTGTTTAAGGTGAATACAAAGCTGTTTCATAGTGTGAAAATGGTAAAGAACAGAGTTTCTAAGTAAAGATTCTTCTTATAATGCATTCCCTTTTCGTCTAAAACGCAATCTCTTGCCCTGAAACGGTGTTTAAGGTGAATACAAAGCTGTTTCATAGTGTGAAAAAGGTAAAGAACAGAGTTTCTTAGTAAAGAATCTTCTTATAATGCATTCCCTTTTAGTCTAAAACACAATCTCTTGCCCTGAAACAGTGTTTAAGGTGAATACAAAGCTGTTTCATAGTGTGAAAAAGGTAAAGAACAGAGTTTCTAAGTAAAGATTATTCCTACAATGCATTCCCTTTTAGTCTAAAATACAATCTCTTGCCCTGAAACAGTGTTTAAGGTGAATACAAAGCTGTTTCATAGTGTGAAAAAGGTAAAGAACAGAGTTTCTAAGAAAAGATTCTTCTTATAATGCATTCCTTTTTAGTCTAAACACGATCTCTTGCCCTGAAACAGTGTTTAAGGTGAATACAAAGCTGTTTCATTGTGTAAAAAAGGTAAAGAACAGAGTTTCTAAGAAAATATTCTTCTTATAATGCATTCCCTTTTAGTCTAAACACGATCTCTTGCCCTGCAACAGTGTTTAAGGTGAATACAAAGCTGTTTCATAGTGTGAAAAAGGTAAAGAACAGAGTTTCTTAGTAAAGAGTCTTCTTATAATGCATTCCCTTTTAGTCTAAAACACAATCTCTTGCCCTGAAACAGTGTTTAAGGTGAATACAAAGCTGTTTCATAGTGTGAAAAAGGTAAAGAACAGAGTTTCTAAGTAAAGATTATTCCTACAATGCATTCCCTTTTAGTCTAAAATACAATCTCTTGCCCTGAAACAGTGTTTAAGGTGAATACAAAGCTGTTTCATAGTGTGAAAAAGGTAAAGAACAGAGTTTCTAAGAAAAGATTCTTCTTATAATGCATTCCTTTTTAGTCTAAACACGATCTCTTGCCCTGAAACAGTGTTTAAGGTGAATACAAAGCTGTTTCATTGTGTAAAAAAGGTAAAGAACAGAGTTTCTAAGTAAAGATTCTTCTTATAATGCATTCCCTTTTAGTCTAAAACACAATCTCTTGCCCTGAAACAGTGTTTAAGTTGAATATAAAGCTGTTTCATAGTTTGAAAAAGGTAAAGAACAGAGTTTCTAAGAAAAGATTCTTCTTATAATGCATTCCCTTTTAGTCTAAACACGATCTCTTGCCCTGAAACAGTGTTTAAGGTGAATACAAAGCTGTTTCATTGTGTAAAAAAGGTAAAGAACAGAGTTTCAAAGTAAAGATTCTTCTTATAATACATTCCCTTTTAGTCTAAACACAATCTCTTGCCCTGAAACAGTGTTTAAGTTGAATATAAAGCTGTTTCATAGTTTGAAAAAGGTAAAGAACAGAGTTTCTAAGAAAAGATTCTTCTTATAATGCATTCCCTTTTAGTCTAAACACGATCTCTTGCCCTGCAACAGTGTTTAAGGTGAATACAAAGCTGTTTCATTGTGTAAAAAAGGTAAAGAACAGAGTTTCAAAGAAAAGATTCTTCTTATAATGCATTCCCTTTTAGTCTAAAACACAATCTCTTGCCCTGAAACAGTGTTTAAGGTGAATACAAAGCTGTTTCATAGTGTGAAAAAGGTAAAGAACAGAGTTTCTAAGAAAAGATTCTTCTTATAATGCATTCCCTTTTAGTCTAAACACGATCTCTTGCCCTGCAACAGTGTTTAAGGTGAATACAAAGCTGTTTCATAGTGTGAAAAAGGTAAAGAACAGAGTTTCTAAGTAAAGATTGTTCTTATAATGCATTCCCTTTTAGTCTAAAACACAATTTCTTGCCCTGCAACAGTGTTTAAGGTCAATACAAAGCTGTTTCATAGTGTGAAAAAGGTAAAGAACAGAGTTTCTAAGTAAAGATTCTTCTTATAATGCATTCCCTTTTAGTCTAAAACACAATTTCTTACCCTGCAACAGTGTTTAAGGTCAATACAAAGCTGTTTCATAGTGTGAAAAAGGTAAAGAACAAAGTTTCTAAGTAAAGAGTCTTCTTATAATGCATTCCCTTTTAGTCTAAAACACAATCTCTTGCCCTGAAACAGTGTTTAAGGTGAATACAAAGCTGTTTCATAGTGTGAAAAAGGTAAAGAACAGAGTTTCTAAGTAAAGATTCTTCTTATAATGCATCCCCTTTTAGTCTAAAACATAATCTCTTGCCCTGAAACAGTGTTTAAGGTGAATACAAAGCTGTTTCATAGTGTAAGAAAGGTAAAGAACAGTGTTTCAAAGTAGATTCTTCTTATAATACATTCCCTTTTAGTCTAAACACAATCTCTTGCCCTGCAACAGTGTTTAAGGTGAATACAAAGCTGTTTCATAGTGTGAAAATGGTAAAGAACAGAGTTTCTAAGTAAAGATTCTTCTTATAATGCATTCCCTTTTCGTGTAAAACGCAATCTCTTGCCCTGAAACGGTGTTTAAGGTGAATATAAAGCTGTTTCATAGTGTGAAAAAGGTAAAGAACAGTTTCAAAGTAAAGATTCTTCTTATAATACATTCCCTTTTAGTCTAAACACAATCTCTTGCCCTGCAACAGTGTTTAAGGTGAATACAAAGCTGTTTCATAGTGTGAAAAAGGTAAAGAACAGAGTTTCTAAGTAAAGATTCTTCTTATAATGCATTGCCTATTAGTCTAAAACACAATCTCTTACCCTGAAACGGTGTTTAAGGTGAATACAAAGCTGTTTCATAGTGTGAAAAAGGTAAAGAACAGAGTTTCTAAGTAAAGATTATTCCTACAATGCATTCCCTTTTAGTCTAAAATACAATCTCTTGCCCTGAAACAGTGTTTAAGGTGAATACAAAGCTGTTTCATAGTGTGAAAAAGGTAAAGAACAGAGTTTCTAAGAAAAGATTCTTCTTATAATGCATTCCTTTTTAGTCTAAACACGATCTCTTGCCCTGAAACAGTGTTTAAGGTGAATACAAAGCTGTTTCATTGTGTAAAAAAGGTAAAGAACAGAGTTTCTAAGAAAATATTCTTCTTATAATGCATTCCCTTTTAGTCTAAACACGATCTCTTGCCCTGCAACAGTGTTTAAGGTGAATACAAAGCTGTTTCATTGTGTGAAAAAGGTAAAGAACAGAGTTTCTAAGTAAAGATTCTTCTTATAATGCATTCCCTTTTAGTCTAAAACACAATCTCTTGCCCTGAAACAGTGTTTAAGTTGAATATAAAGCTGTTTCATAGTTTGAAAAAGGTAAAGAACAGAGTTTCTAAGAAAAGATTCTTCTTATAATGCATTCCCTTTTAGTCTAAACACGATCTCTTGCCCTGAAACAGTGTTTAAGGTGAATACAAAGCTGTTTCATTGTGTAAAAAAGGTAAAGAACAGAGTTTCAAAGTAAAGATTCTTCTTATAATACATTCCCTTTTAGTCTAAACACAATCTCTTGCCCTGCAACAGTGTTTAAGGTGAATACAAAGCTGTTTCATAGTGTGAAAATGGTAAAGAACAGAGTTTCTAAGTAAAGATTCTTCTTATAATGCATTCCCTTTTCGTCTAAAACGCAATCTCTTGCCCTGAAACGGTGTTTAAGGTGAATACAAAGCTGTTTCATAGTGTGAAAAAGGTAAAGAACAGAGTTTCTTAGTAAAGAATCTTCTTATAATGCATTCCCTTTTAGTCTAAAACACAATCTCTTGCCCTGAAACAGTGTTTAAGGTGAATACAAAGCTGTTTCATAGTGTGAAAAAGGTAAAGAACAGAGTTTCTAAGTAAAGATTATTCCTACAATGCATTCCCTTTTAGTCTAAAATACAATCTCTTGCCCTGAAACAGTGTTTAAGGTGAATACAAAGCTGTTTCATAGTGTGAAAAAGGTAAAGAACAGAGTTTCTAAGAAAAGATTCTTCTTATAATGCATTCCTTTTTAGTCTAAACACGATCTCTTGCCCTGAAACAGTGTTTAAGGTGAATACAAAGCTGTTTCATTGTGTAAAAAAGGTAAAGAACAGAGTTTCTAAGAAAATATTCTTCTTATAATGCATTCCCTTTTAGTCTAAACACGATCTCTTGCCCTGCAACAGTGTTTAAGGTGAATACAAAGCTGTTTCATAGTGTGAAAAAGGTAAAGAACAGAGTTTCTTAGTAAAGAGTCTTCTTATAATGCATTCCCTTTTAGTCTAAAACACAATCTCTTGCCCTGAAACAGTGTTTAAGGTGAATACAAAGCTGTTTCATAGTGTGAAAAAGGTAAAGAACAGAGTTTCTAAGTAAAGATTATTCCTACAATGCATTCCCTTTTAGTCTAAAATACAATCTCTTGCCCTGAAACAGTGTTTAAGGTGAATACAAAGCTGTTTCATAGTGTGAAAAAGGTAAAGAACAGAGTTTCTAAGAAAAGATTCTTCTTATAATGCATTCCTTTTTAGTCTAAACACGATCTCTTGCCCTGAAACAGTGTTTAAGGTGAATACAAAGCTGTTTCATTGTGTAAAAAAGGTAAAGAACAGAGTTTCTAAGTAAAGATTCTTCTTATAATGCATTCCCTTTTAGTCTAAAACACAATCTCTTGCCCTGAAACAGTGTTTAAGTTGAATATAAAGCTGTTTCATAGTTTGAAAAAGGTAAAGAACAGAGTTTCTAAGAAAAGATTCTTCTTATAATGCATTCCCTTTTAGTCTAAACACGATCTCTTGCCCTGAAACAGTGTTTAAGGTGAATACAAAGCTGTTTCATTGTGTAAAAAAGGTAAAGAACAGAGTTTCAAAGTAAAGATTCTTCTTATAATACATTCCCTTTTAGTCTAAACACAATCTCTTGCCCTGAAACAGTGTTTAAGTTGAATATAAAGCTGTTTCATAGTTTGAAAAAGGTAAAGAACAGAGTTTCTAAGAAAAGATTCTTCTTATAATGCATTCCCTTTTAGTCTAAACACGATCTCTTGCCCTGCAACAGTGTTTAAGGTGAATACAAAGCTGTTTCATTGTGTAAAAAAGGTAAAGAACAGAGTTTCAAAGAAAAGATTCTTCTTATAATGCATTCCCTTTTAGTCTAAAACACAATCTCTTGCCCTGAAACAGTGTTTAAGGTGAATACAAAGCTGTTTCATAGTGTGAAAAAGGTAAAGAACAGAGTTTCTAAGAAAAGATTCTTCTTATAATGCATTCCCTTTTAGTCTAAACACGATCTCTTGCCCTGCAACAGTGTTTAAGGTGAATACAAAGCTGTTTCATAGTGTGAAAAAGGTAAAGAACAGAGTTTCTAAGTAAAGATTGTTCTTATAATTCATTCCCTTTTAGTCGAAAACACAATCTCTTGCCCTGAAACAGTGTTTAAGGTGAATACAAAGCTGTTTCATAGTGTGAAAAAGGTAAAGAACAGAGTTTCTAAGTAAAGATTCTTCTTATAATGCATTCCCTTTTAGTCTAAAACACAATTTCTTGCCCTGCAACAGTGTTTAAGGTCAATACAAAGCTGTTTCATAGTGTGAAAAAGGTAAAGAACAAAGTTTCTAAGTAAAGAGTCTTCTTATAATGCATTCCCTTTTAGTCTAAAACACAATCTCTTGCCCTGAAACAGTGTTTAAGGTGAATACAAAGCTGTTTCATAGTGTGAAAAAGGTAAAGAACAGTTTCTAAATAAAGATTCTTCTTATAATGCATCCCCTTTTAGTCTAAAACACAATCTATTGCCCTGAAACGGTGTTTAAGGTGAATACAAAGCTGTTTCATAGTTTGAAAAAGGTAAAGAACAGTTTCAAAGTAAAGATTCTTCTTATAATGCATTCCCTTTTAGTCTAAAACACAATCTCTTGCCCTGAAACAGTGTTTAAGGTGAATACAAAGCTGTTTCATAGTGTGAAAAAGGTAAAGAACAGAGTTTCTAAGTAAAGATTATTCCTATAATGCATTCCCTTTTAGTCTAAAATACAATCTCTTGCCCTGAAACAGTGTTTAAGGTGAATACAAAGCTGTTTCATAGTGTGAAAAAGGTAAAGAACAGAGTTTCTAAGTAAAGATTCTTCTTATAATGCATTCCCTTTTAGTCTAAAACACAATCTCTTGCCCTGCAACAGTGTTTAAGGTGAATACAAAGGTGTTTCATAGTGTGAAAAAGGTAAAGAACAGAGTTTCTAAGTAAAGATTCTTCTTATAATTCATTCCCTTTTAGTCGAAAACACAATCTCTTGCCCTGAAACAGTGTTTAAGGTGAATACAAAGCTGTTTCATAGTGTGAAAAAGGTAAAGAACAGAGTTTCTAAGTAAAGATTCTTCTTATAATGCATTCCCTTTTAGTCGAAAACACAATCTCTTGCCCTGAAACAGTGTTTAAGGTGAATACAAAGCTGTTTCATAGTGTGAAAAAGGTAAAGAACAGAGTTTCTAAGTAAAGATTCTTCTTATAATGCATTCCCTTTTAGTCTAAAACACAATTTCTTGCCCTGCAACAGTGTTTAAGGTCAATACAAAGCTGTTTCATAGTGTGAAAAAGGTAAAGAACAAAGTTTCTAAGTAAAGAGTCTTCTTATAATGCATTCCCTTTTAGTCTAAACACAATCTCTTGCCCTGAAACAGTGTTTAAGTTGAATATAAAGCTGTTTCATAGTTTGAAAAAGGTAAAGAACAGAGTTTCTAAGAAAAGATTCTTCTTATAATGCATTCCCTTTTAGTCTAAACACGATCTCTTGCCCTGCAACAGTGTTTAAGGTGAATACAAAGCTGTTTCATTGTGTAAAAAAGGTAAAGAACAGAGTTTCAAAGAAAAGATTCTTCTTATAATGCATTCCCTTTTAGTCTAAAACACAATCTCTTGCCCTGAAACAGTGTTTAAGGTGAATACAAAGCTGTTTCATAGTGTGAAAAAGGTAAAGAACAGAGTTTCTAAGAAAAGATTCTTCTTATAATGCATTCCCTTTTAGTCTAAACACGATCTCTTGCCCTGCAACAGTGTTTAAGGTGAATACAAAGCTGTTTCATAGTGTGAAAAAGGTAAAGAACAGAGTTTCTAAGTAAAGATTGTTCTTATAATTCATTCCCTTTTAGTCGAAAACACAATCTCTTGCCCTGAAACAGTGTTTAAGGTGAATACAAAGCTGTTTCATAGTGTGAAAAAGGTAAAGAACAGAGTTTCTAAGTAAAGATTCTTCTTATAATGCATTCCCTTTTAGTCTAAAACACAATCTATTGCCCTGAAACGGTGTTTAAGGTGAATACAAAGCTGTTTCATAGTTTGAAAAAGGTAAAGAACAGTTTCAAAGTAAAGATTCTTCTTATAATGCATTCCCTTTTAGTCTAAAACACAATCTCTTGCCCTGCAACAGTGTTTAAGGTGAATACAAATCTATTTCATTGTGTGAAAAAGGTAAAGAACAGAGTTTCAAAGTAAAGATTCTTCTTATAATGCATTCGCTTTTAGTCTAAATCACAATCTCTTGCCCTGAAACAGTGTTTAAGGTGAATACAAAGCTGTTTCATAGTGTGAAAAAGGTAAAGAACAGAGTTTCTAAGTAAAGATTATTCCTATAATGCATTCCCTTTTAGTCTAAAATACAATCTCTTGCCCTGAAACAGTGTTTAAGGTGAATACAAAGCTGTTTCATAGTGTGAAAAAGGTAAAGAACAGAGTTTCTAAGAAAAGATTCTTCTTATAATGCATTCCTTTTTAGTCTAAACACGTTCTCTTGCCCTGAAACAGTGTTTAAGGTGAATACAAAGCCGTTTCATTGTGTGAAAAAGGTAAAGAAAAGAGTTTCTAAGTAAAGATTCTTCTTATAATGCATTCCCTTTTAGTCTAAAACACAATCTCTTGCCCTGCAACAGTGTTTAAGGTGAATACAAAGGTGTTTCATAGTGTGAAAAAGGTAAAGAACAGAGTTTCTAAGTAAAGATTCTTCTTATAATTCATTCCCTTTTAGTCGAAAACACAATCTCTTGCCCTGAAACAGTGTTTAAGGTGAATACAAAGCTGTTTCATAGTGTGAAAAAGGTAAAGAACAGAGTTTCTAAGTAAAGATTCTTCTTATAATGCATTCCCTTTTAGTCGAAAACACAATCTCTTGCCCTGAAACAGTGTTTAAGGTGAATACAAAGCTGTTTCATAGTGTGAAAAAGGTAAAGAACAGACTTTCTAAGTAAAGATTCTTCTTATAATGCATTCCCTTTTAGTCTAAAACACAATTTCTTGCCCTGCAACAGTGTTTAAGGTCAATACAAAGCTGTTTCATAGTGTGAAAAAGGTAAAGAACAAAGTTTCTAAGTAAAGAGTCTTCTTATAATGCATTCCCTTTTAGTCTAAAACACAATCTCTTGCCCTGAAACAGTGTTTAAGGTGAATACAAAGCTGTTTCATAGTGTGAAAAAGGTAAAGAACAGAGTTTCTAAATAAAGATTCTTCTTATAATGCATCCCCTTTTAGTCTAAAACATAATCTCTTGCCCTGAAACAGTGTTTAAGGTGAATACAAAGCTGTTTCATAGTGTGAAAAAGGTAAAGAACAGAGTTTCTAAATAAAGATTCTTCTTATAATGCATCCCCTTTTAGTCTAAAACATAATCTCTTGCCCTGAAACAGTGTTTAAGGTCAATACAAAGCTGTTTCATAGTGTGAAAAAGGTAAAGAACAAAGTTTCTAAGTAAAGAGTCTTCTTATAATGCATTCCCTTTTAGTCTAAAACACAATCTCTTGCCCTGAAACAGTGTTTAAGGTGAATACAAAGCTGTTTCATAGTGTGAAAAAGGTAAAGAACAGTTTCAAAGTAAAGATTCTTCTTATAATACATTCCCTTTTAGTCTAAACACAATCTCTTGCCCTGCAACAGTGTTTAAGGTGAATACAAAGCTGTTTCATAGTGTGAAAATGGTAAAGAACAGAGTTTCTAAGTAAAGATTCTTCTTATAATGCATTCCCTTTTCGTCTAAAACGCAATCTCTTGCCCTGAAACGGTGTTTAAGGTGAATACAAAGCTGTTTCATAGTGTGAAAAAGGTAAAGAACAGTTTCAAAGTAAAGATTCTTCTTATAATACATTCCCTTTTAGTCTAAACACAATCTCTTGCCCTGCAACAGTGTTTAAGGTGAATACAAAGCTGTTTCATAGTGTGAAAAAGCTAAAGAACAGAGTTTCTAAGTAAAGATTCTTCTTATAATGCATTCCCTTTTAGTCTAAAACACAATTTCTTACCCTGCAACAGTGTTTACGGTGAATACAAAGCTGTTTCATAGTGTGAAAAAGGTAAAGAACAGAGTTTCTTAGTAAAGAGTCTTCTTATAATGCATTCCCTTTTAGTCTAAAACACAATCTCTTGCCCTGAAACAGTGTTTAAGGTGAATACAAAGCTGTTTCATAGTGTGAAAAAGGTAAAGAACAGAGTTTCTAAGTAAAGATTATTCCTACAATGCATTCCCTTTTAGTCTAAAATACAATCTCTTGCCCTGAAACAGTGTTTAAGGTGAATACAAAGCTGTTTCATAGTGTGAAAAAGGTAAAGAACAGAGTTTCTAAGAAAAGATTCTTCTTATAATGCATTCCTTTTTAGTCTAAACACGATCTCTTGCCCTGAAACAGTGTTTAAGGTGAATACAAAGCTGTTTCATTGTGTAAAAAAGGTAAAGAACAGAGTTTCTAAGAAAATATTCTTCTTATAATGCATTCCCTTTTAGTCTAAACACGATCTCTTGCCCTGCAACAGTGTTTAAGGTGAATACAAAGCTGTTTCATTGTGTGAAAAAGGTAAAGAACAGAGTTTCTAAGTAAAGATTCTTCTTATAATGCATTCCCTTTTAGTCTAAAACACAATCTCTTGCCCTGAAACAGTGTTTAAGTTGAATATAAAGCTGTTTCATAGTTTGAAAAAGGTAAAGAACAGAGTTTCTAAGAAAAGATTCTTCTTATAATGCATTCCCTTTTAGTCTAAACACGATCTCTTGCCCTGAAACAGTGTTTAAGGTGAATACAAAGCTGTTTCATTGTGTAAAAAAAGGTAAAGAACAGAGTTTCAAAGTAAAGATTCTTCTTATAATACATTCCCTTTTAGTCTAAACACAATCTCTTGCCCTGAAACAGTGTTTAAGGTGAATACAAAGCTGTTTCATTGTGTAAAAAAGGTAAAGCACAGAGTTTCTAAGTAAAGATTCTTCTTATAATGCATTCCCTTTTAGTCTAAATACGATCTCTTGCCATGCAACAGTGTTTAAGGTGAATACAAAGCTGTTTCATAGTGTGAAAAAGGTAAAGAACAGAGTTTCTAAGTAAAGATTCTTCTTATAATGCATTCCCTTTTAGTCTAAAACACAATTTCTTACCCTGCAACAGTGTTTAAGGTCAATACAAAGCTGTTTCATAGTGTGAAAAAGGTAAAGAACAAAGTTTCTAAGTAAAGAGTCTTCTTATAATGCATTCCCTTTTAGTCTAAAACACAATCTCTTGCCCTGAAACAGTGTTTAAGGTGAATACAAAGCTGTTTCATAGTGTGAAAAAGGTAAAGAACAGAGTTTCTAAATAAAGATTCTTCTTATAATGCATCCCCTTTTAGTCTAAAACATAATCTCTTGCCCTGAAACAGTGTTTAAGGTGAATACAAAGCTGTTTCATAGTGTGAGAAAGGTAAAGAACAGAGTTTCAAAGTAGATTCTTCTTATAATACATTCCCTTTTAGTCTAAACACAATCTCTTGCCCTGCAACAGTGTTTAAGGTGAATGCAAAGCTGTTTCATAGTGTGAAAATGGTAAAGAACAGAGTTTCTAAGTAAAGATTCTTCTTATAATGCATTCCCTTTTCGTGTAAAACGCAATCTCTTGCCCTGAAACGGTGTTTAAGGTGAATACAAAGCTGTTTCATAGTGTGAAAAAGGTAAAGAACAGTTTCAAAGTAAAGATTCTTCTTATAATACATTCCCTTTTAGTCTAAACACAATCTCTTGCCCTGCAACAGTGTTTAAGGTGAATACAAAGCTGTTTCATAGTGTGAAAAAGCTAAAGAACAGAGTTTCTAAGTAAAGATTCTTCTTATAATGCATTCCCTTTTAGTCTAAAACACAATTTCTTACCCTGCAACAGTGTTTACGGTGAATACAAAGCTGTTTCATAGTGTGAAAAAGGTAAAGAACAGAGTTTCTTAGTAAAGAGTCTTCTTATAATGCATTCCCTTTTAGTCTAAAACACAATCTCTTGCCCTGAAACAGTGTTTAAGGTGAATACAAAGCTGTTTCATACTGTGAAAAAGGTAAAGAACAGAGTTTCTAAGTAAAGATTATTCCTACAATGCATTCCCTTTTAGTCTAAAATACAATCTCTTGCCCTGAAACAGTGTTTAAGGTGAATACAAAGCTGTTTCATAGTGTGAAAAAGGTAAAGAACAGAGTTTCTAAGAAAAGATTCTTCTTATAATGCATTCCTTTTTAGTCTAAACACGATCTCTTGCCCTGAAACAGTGTTTAAGGTGAATACAAAGCTGTTTCATTGTGTAAAAAAGGTAAAGAACAGAGTTTCTAAGAAAATATTCTTCTTATAATGCATTCCCTTTTAGTCTAAACACGATCTCTTGCCCTGCAACAGTGTTTAAGGTGAATACAAAGCTGTTTCATTGTGTGAAAAAGGTAAAGAACAGAGTTTCTAAGTAAAGATTCTTCTTATAATGCATTCCCTTTTAGTCTAAAACACAATCTCTTGCCCTGAAACAGTGTTTAAGTTGAATATAAAGCTGTTTCATAGTTTGAAAAAGGTAAAGAACAGAGTTTCTAAGAAAAGATTCTTCTTATAATGCATTCCCTTTTAGTCTAAACACGATCTCTTGCCCTGAAACAGTGTTTAAGGTGAATACAAAGCTGTTTCATTGTGTAAAAAAAGGTAAAGAACAGAGTTTCAAAGTAAAGATTCTTCTTATAATACATTCCCTTTTAGTCTAAACACAATCTCTTGCCCTGAAACAGTGTTTAAGGTGAATACAAAGCTGTTTCATTGTGTAAAAAAGGTAAAGCACAGAGTTTCTAAGTAAAGATTCTTCTTATAATGCATTCCCTTTTAGTCTAAACACGATCTCTTGCCATGCAACAGTGTTTAAGGTGAATACAAAGCTGTTTCATAGTGTGAAAAAGGTAAAGAACAGAGTTTCTAAGTAAAGATTCTTCTTATAATGCATTCCCTTTTAGTCTAAAACACAATTTCTTACCCTGCAACAGTGTTTAAGGTCAATGCAAAGCTGTTTCATAGTGTGAAAAAGGTAAAGAACAAAGTTTCTAAGTAAAGAGTCTTCTTATAATGCATTCCCTTTTAGTCTAAAACACAATCTCTTGCCCTGAAACAGTGTTTAAGGTGAATACAAAGCTGTTTCATAGTGTGAAAAAGGTAAAGAACAGAGTTTCTAAATAAAGATTCTTCTTATAATGCATCCCCTTTTAGTCTAAAACATAATCTCTTGCCCTGAAACAGTGTTTAAGGTGAATACAAAGCTGTTTCATAGTGTGAGAAAGGTAAAGAACAGAGTTTCAAAGTAGATTCTTCTTATAATACATTCCCTTTTAGTCTAAACACAATCTCTTGCCCTGCAACAGTGTTTAAGGTGAATACAAAGCTGTTTCATAGTGTGAAAATGGTAAAGAACAGAGTTTCTAAGTAAAGATTCTTCTTATAATGCATTCCCTTTTCGTGTAAAACGCAATCTCTTGCCCTGAAACGGTGTTTAAGGTGAATACAAAGCTGTTTCATAGTGTGAAAAAGGTAAAGAACAGTTTCAAAGTAAAGATTCTTCTTATAATACATTCCCTTTTAGTCTAAACACAATCTCTTGCCCTGCAACAGTGTTTAAGGTGAATACAAAGCTGTTTCATAGTGTGAAAAAGGTAAAGAACAGAGTTTCAAAGTAAAGATTCTTCTTATAATGCATTGCCTATTAGTCTAAAACACAATCTCTTACCCTGAAACGGTGTTTAAGGTGAATACAAAGCTGTTTCATAGTGTGAAAAAGGTAAAGAACAGAGTTTCAAAGTAAAGATTCTTCTTATAATGCATTCCCTTTTAGTCTAAAACACAATCTCTTGCTCTGAAAAAGTGTTTAATTTGAAAATAAAGCTGTTTCATAGTGTGAAAAAGGTAAAGAACAGAGTTTCTAAGTAGAGATTCTTCTTATAATGCATTCCCTTTTAGTCTAAAACACAATTTCTTGCCCTGCAACAGTGTTTACGGTGAATACAAAGCTGTTTCATAGTGTGAAAAAGGTAAAGAACAGAGTTTCTAAGTAAAGAGTCTTCTTATAATGCATTCCCTTTTAGTCTAAAACACAATCTCTTGCCCTGAAACAGTGTTTAAGGTGAATACAAAGCTGTTTCATAGTGTGAAAAAGGTAAAGAACAGTTTCAAAGTAAAGATTCTTCTTATAATGCATTGCCTATTAGTCTAAAACACAATCTCTTGCCCTGAAACGGTGTTTAAGGTGAATACAAAGCTGTTTCATAGTGTGAAAAAGGTAAAGAACAGAGTTTCTAAGTAAAGATTCTTCTAATAATGCATTCCCTTTTAGTCTAAACACGATCTCTTGCCCTGCAACAGTGTTTAAGGTGAATACAAAGCTGTTTCATTGTGTAAAAAAGGTAAAGAACAAAGTTTCTAAGTAAAGAGTCTTCTTATAATGCATTCCCTTTTAGTCTAAAACACAATCTCTTGCCCTGAAACAGTGTTTAAGGTGAATACAAAGCTGTTTCATAGTGTGAAAAAGGTAAAGAACAGTTTCAAAGTAAAGATTCTTCTTATAATACATTCCCTTTTAGTCTAAACACAATCTCTTGCCCTGCAACAGTGTTTAAGGTGAATGCAAAGCTGTTTCATAGTGTGAAAATGGTAAAGAACAGAGTTTCTAAGTAAAGATTCTTCTTATAATGCATTCCCTTTTCGTCTAAAACGCAATCTCTTGCCCTGAAACGGTGTTTAAGGTGAATACAAAGCTGTTTCATAGTGTGAAAAAGGTAAAGAACAGTTTCAAAGTAAAGATTCTTCTTATAATACATTCCCTTTTAGTCTAAACACAATCTCTTGCCCTGCAACAGTGTTTAAGGTGAATACAAAGCTGTTTCATAGTGTGAAAAAGCTAAAGAACAGAGTTTCTAAGTAAAGATTCTTCTTATAATGCATTCCCTTTTAGTCTAAAACACAATCTCTTGCCCTGAAACAGTGTTTAAGGTGAATACAAAGCTGTTTCATAGTGTGAAAAAGGTAAAGAACAGAGTTTCTATGTAAAGATTATTCCTACAATGCATTCCCTTTTAGTCTAAAATACAATCTCTTGCCCTGAAACAGTGTTTAAGGTGAATACAAAGCTGTTTCATAGTTTGAAAAAGGTAAAGAACAGAGTTTCTAAGAAAAGATTCTTCTTATAATGCATTCCCTTTTAGTCTAAACACGATCTCTTGCCCTGAAACAGTGTTTAAGGTGAATACAAAGCTGTTTCATTGTGTAAAAAAGGTAAAGAACAGAGTTTCAAAGTAAAGATTCTTCTTATAATACATTCCCTTTTAGTCTAAACACAATCTCTTGCCCTGAAACAGTGTTTAAGTTGAATATAAAGCTGTTTCATAGTTTGAAAAAGGTAAAGAACAGAGTTTCTAAGAAAAGATTCTTCTTATAATGCATTCCCTTTTAGTCTAAACACGATCTCTTGCCCTGCAACAGTGTTTAAGGTGAATACAAAGCTGTTTCATTGTGTAAAAAAGGTAAAGAACAGAGTTTCAAAGAAAAGATTCTTCTTATAATGCATTCCCTTTTAGTCTAAAACACAATTTCTTGCCCTGCAACAGTGTTTAAGGTCAATACAAAGCTGTTTCATAGTGTGAAAAAGGTAAAGAACAGTTTCTAAATAAAGATTCTTCTTATAATGCATCCCCTTTTAGTCTAAAACACAATCTATTGCCCTGAAACGGTGTTTAAGGTGAATACAAAGCTGTTTCATAGTTTGAAAAAGGTAAAGAACAGTTTCAAAGTAAAGATTCTTCTTATAATGCATTCCCTTTTAGTCTAAAACACAATCTCTTGCCCTGCAACAGTGTTTAAGGTGAATACAAATCTATTTCATTGTGTGAAAAAGGTAAAGAACAGAGTTTCAAAGTAAAGATTCTTCTTATAATGCATTCGCTTTTAGTCTAAATCACAATCTCTTGCCCTGAAACAGTGTTTAAGGTGAATACAAAGCTGTTTCATAGTGTGAAAAAGGTAAAGAACATAGTTTCTAAGTAAAGATTATTCCTATAATGCATTCCCTTTTAGTCTAAAATACAATCTATTGCCCTGAAACAGTGTTTAAGGTGAATACAGAGCTGTTTCATAGTGTGAAAAAGGTAAAGAACAGAGTTTCTAAGAAAAGATTCTTCTTATAATGCATTCCTTTTTAGTCTAAACACGTTCTCTTGCCCTGAAACAGTGTTTAAGGTGAATACAAAGCCGTTTCATTGTGTGAAAAAGGTAAAGAACAGAGTTTCTAAGTAAAGATTCTTCTTATAATGCATTCCCTTTTAGTCTAAAACACAATCTCTGGCCCTGCAACAGTGTTTAAGGTGAATACAAAGGTGTTTCATAGTGTGAAAAAGGTAAAGAACAGAGTTTCTAAGTAAAGATTCTTCTTATAATTCATTCCCTTTTAGTCGAAAACACAATCTCTTGCCCTGAAACAGTGTTTAAGGTGAATACAAAGCTGTTTCATAGTGTGAAAAAGGTAAAGAACAGAGTTTCTAAGTAAAGATTCTTCTTATAATGCATTACCTTTTAGTCTAAAACACAATATCTTGCCCTGAAACAGTGTTTAAGGTGAATACAAAGCTGTTTCATAGTGTGAAAAAGGTAAAGAACAGAGTTTCTAAGTAAAGATTCTTCTTATAATGCATTCCCTTTTAGTCTAAAACACAATCTCTTGCCCTGAAACAGTGTTTAAGGTGAATACAAAGCTGTTTCATAGTGTGAAAAAGGTAAAGAACAGAGTTTCTAAATAAAGATTCTTCTTATAATGCATCCCCTTTTAGTCTAAAACATAATCTCTTGCCCTGAAACAGTGTTTAAGGTGAATACAAAGCTGTTCCATAGTGTGAGAAAGGTAAAGAACATAGTTTCAAAGTAAAGATTCTTCTTATAATACATTCCCTTTTAGTCTAAACACAATCTCTTGCCCTGCAACAGTATTTAAGGTGAATACAAAGCTGTTTCATAGTGTGAAAATGGTAAAGAACAGAGTTTCTAAGTAAAGATTCTTCTTATAATGCATTACCTTTTAGTCTAAAACACAATATCTTGCCCTGAAACAGTGTTTAAGGTGAATACAAAGCTGTTTCATAGTGTGAAAAAGGTAAAGAACAGAGTTTCTAAGTAAAGATTCTTCTTATAATGCATTCCCTTTTAGTCTAAAACACAATTTCTTGCCCTGCAACAGTGTTTAAGGTCAATACAAAGCTGTTTCATAGTGTGAAAAAGGTAAAGAACAAAGTTTCTAAGTAAAGAGTCTTCTTATAATGCATTCCCTTTTAGTCTAAAACACAATCTCTTGCCCTGAAACAGTGTTTAAGGTGAATACAAAGCTGTTTCATAGTGTGAAAAAGGTAAAGAACAGTTTCAAAGTAAAGATTCTTCTTATAATACATTCCCTTTTAGTCTAAACACAATCTCTTGCCCTGCAACAGTGTTTAAGGTGAATACAAAGCTGTTTCATAGTGTGAAAAAGGTAAAGAACAGAGTTTCTAAATAAAGATTCTTCTTATAATGCATCCCCTTTTAGTCTAAAACATAATCTCTTGCCCTGAAACAGTGTTTAAGGTGAATACAAAGCTGTTTCATAGTGTGAGAAAGGTAAAGAACAGAGTTTCAAAGTAGATTCTTCTTATAATACATTCCCTTTTAGTCTAAACACAATCTCTTGCCCTGCAACAGTGTTTAAGGTGAATACAAAGCTGTTTCATAGTGTGAAAATGGTAAAGAACAGAGTTTCTAAGTAAAGATTCTTCTTATAATGCATTCCCTTTTCGTGTAAAACGCAATCTCTTGCCCTGAAACGGTGTTTAAGGTGAATACAAAGCTGTTTCATAGTGTGAAAAAGGTAAAGAACAGTTTCAAAGTAAAGATTCTTCTTATAATACATTCCCTTTTAGTCTAAACACAATCTCTTGCCCTGCAACAGTGTTTAAGGTGAATACAAAGCTGTTTCATAGTGTGAAAAAGGTAAAGAACAGAGTTTCTAAGTAAAGATTCTTCTTATAATGCATTGCCTATTAGTCTAAAACACAATCTCTTACCCTGAAACGGTGTTTAAGGTGAATACAAAGCTGTTTCATAGTGTGAAAAAGGTAAAGAACAGAGTTTCAAAGTAAAGATTCTTCTTATAATGCATTCCCTTTTAGTCTAAAACACAATCTCTTGCTCTGAAAAAGTGTTTAATTTGAAAATAAAGCTGTTTCATAGTGTGAAAAAGGTAAAGAACAGAGTTTCTAAGTAAAGATTCTTCTTATAATGCATTCCCTTTTAGTCTAAAACACAATTTCTTGCCCTGCAACAGTGTTTACGGTGAATACAAAGCTGTTTCATAGTGTGAAAAAGGTAAAGAACAGAGTTTCTAAGTAAAGAGTCTTCTTATAATGCATTCCCTTTTAGTCTAAAACACAATCTCTTGCCCTGAAACAGTGTTTAAGGTGAATACAAAGCTGTTTCATAGTGTGAAAAAGGTAAAGAACAGTTTCAAAGTAAAGATTCTTCTTATAATGCATTGCCTATTAGTCTAAAACACAATCTCTTGCCCTGAAACGGTGTTTAAGGTGAATACAAAGCTGTTTCATAGTGTGAAAAAGGTAAAGAACAGAGTTTCTAAGTAAAGATTCTTCTAATAATGCATTCCCTTTTAGTCTAAACACGATCTCTTGCCCTGCAACAGTGTTTAAGGTGAATACAAAGCTGTTTCATTGTGTGAAAAAGGTAAAGAACAGAGTTTCAAAGTAAAGATTCTTCTTATAATGCATTCCCTTTTAGTCTAAATCACAATCTCTTGCCCTGCAACAGTGTTTAAGGTGAATACAAAGCTGTTTCATAGTGTGAAAATGGTAAAGAACAGAGTTTCTAAGTAAAGATTCTTCTTATAATGCATTCCCTTTTAGTCTAAAACACAATATCTTGCCCTGAAACAGTGTTTAAGGTGAATACAAAGCTGTTTCATAGTGTGAAAAAGGTAAAGAACAGAGTTTCTAAGTAAAGATTCTTCTTATAATGCATTCCCTTTTAGTCTAAAACACAATTTCTTGCCCTGCAACAGTGTTTAAGGTCAATACAAAGCTGTTTCATAGTGTGAAAAAGGTAAAGAACAGAGTTTCTAAGTAGAGATTCTTCTTATAATGCATTCCCTTTTAGTCTAAAACACAATTTCTTGCCCTGCAACAGTGTTTACGGTGAATACAAAGCTGTTTCATAGTGTGAAAAAGGTAAAGAACAGAGTTTCTAAGTAAAGAGTCTTCTTATAATGCATTCCCTTTTAGTCTAAAACACAATCTCTTGCCCTGAAACAGTGTTTAAGGTGAATACAAAGCTGTTTCATAGTGTGAAAAAGGTAAAGAACAGTTTCAAAGTAAAGATTCTTCTTATAATGCATTGCCTATTAGTCTAAAACACAATCTCTTGCCCTGAAACGGTGTTTAAGGTGAATACAAAGCTGTTTCATAGTGTGAAAAAGGTAAAGAACAGAGTTTCTAAGTAAAGATTCTTCTAATAATGCATTCCCTTTTAGTCTAAACACGATCTCTTGCCCTGCAACAGTGTTTAAGGTGAATACAAAGCTGTTTCATTGTGTGAAAAAGGTAAAGAACAGAGTTTCAAAGTAAAGATTCTTCTTATAATGCATTCCCTTTTAGTCTAAAACACAATATCTTGCCCTGAAACAGTGTTTAAGGTGAATACAAAGCTGTTTCATAGTGTGAAAAAGGTAAAGAACAGAGTTTCTAAGTAAAGATTCTTCTTATAATGCATTCCCTTTTAGTCTAAAACACAATTTCTTGCCCTGCAACAGTGTTTAAGGTCAATACAAAGCTGTTTCATAGTGTGAAAAAGGTAAAGAACAAAGTTTCTAAGTAAAGAGTCTTCTTATAATGCATTCCCTTTTAGTCAAAAACACAATCTCTTGCCCTGAAACAGTGTTTAAGGTGAATACAAAGCTGTTTCATAGTGTGAAAAAGGTAAAGAACAGTTTCAAAGTAAAGATTCTTCTTATAATACATTCCATTTTAGTCTAAACACAATCTCTTGCCCTGCAACAGTGTTTAAGGTGAATGCAAAGCTGTTTCATAGTGTGAAAATGGTAAAGAACAGAGTTTCTAAGTAAAGATTCTTCTTATAATGCATTCCCTTTTCGTCTAAAACGCAATCTCTTGCCCTGAAACGGTGTTTAAGGTGAATACAAAGCTGTTTCATAGTGTGAAAAAGGTAAAGAACAGTTTCAAAGTAAAGATTCTTCTTATAATACATTCCCTTTTAGTCTAAACACAATCTCTTGCCCTGCAACAGTGTTTAAGGTGAATACAAAGCTGTTTCATAGTGTGAAAAAGCTAAAGAACAGAGTTTCTAAGTAAAGATTCTTCTTATAATGCATTCCCTTTTAGTCTAAAACACAATCTCTTGCCCTGAAACAGTGTTTAAGGTGAATACAAAGCTGTTTCATAGTGTGAAAAAGGTAAAGAACAGAGTTTCTATGTAAAGATTATTCCTACAATGCATTCCCTTTTAGTCTAAAATACAATCTCTTGCCCTGAAACAGTGTTTAAGGTGAATACAAAGCTGTTTCATAGTTTGAAAAAGGTAAAGAACAGAGTTTCTAAGAAAAGATTCTTCTTATAATACATTCCCTTTTAGTCTAAACACGATCTCTTGCCCTGAAACAGTGTTTAAGGTGAATACAAAGCTGTTTCATTGTGTAAAAAAGGTAAAGAACAGAGTTTCAAAGTAAAGATTCTTCTT
This sequence comes from Electrophorus electricus, assembly GCF_041902795.1. NCBI lineage: Eukaryota > Metazoa > Chordata > Actinopteri > Gymnotiformes > Gymnotidae > Electrophorus > Electrophorus electricus. Next base: position 16,587,528 of record NC_137508.1, on the reverse strand, counting down.
ATAATACATTCCCTTTTAGTCTAAACACAATCTCTTGCCCTGAAACAGTGTTTAAGTTGAATATAAAGCTGTTTCATAGTTTGAAAAAGGTAAAGAACAGAGTTTCTAAGAAAAGATTCTTCTTATAATGCATTCCCTTTTAGTCTAAACACGATCTCTTGCCCTGCAACAGTGTTTAAGGTGAATACAAAGCTGTTTCATTGTGTAAAAAAGGTAAAGAACAGAGTTTCAAAGAAAAGATTCTTCTTATAATGCATTCCCTTTTAGTCTAAAACACAATTTCTTGCCCTGCAACAGTGTTTAAGGTCAATACAAAGCTGTTTCATAGTGTGAAAAAGGTAAAGAACAGTTTCTAAATAAAGATTCTTCTTATAATGCATCCCCTTTTAGTCTAAAACACAATCTATTGCCCTGAAACGGTGTTTAAGGTGAATACAAAGCTGTTTCATAGTTTGAAAAAGGTAAAGAACAGTTTCAAAGTAAAGATTCTTCTTATAATGCATTCCCTTTTAGTCTAAAACACAATCTCTTGCCCTGCAACAGTGTTTAAGGTGAATACAAATCTATTTCATTGTGTGAAAAAGGTAAAGAACAGAGTTTCAAAGTAAAGATTCTTCTTATAATGCATTCGCTTTTAGTCTAAATCACAATCTCTTGCCCTGAAACAGTGTTTAAGGTGAATACAAAGCTGTTTCATAGTGTGAAAAAGGTAAAGAACATAGTTTCTAAGTAAAGATTATTCCTATAATGCATTCCCTTTTAGTCTAAAATACAATCTCTTGCCCTGAAACAGTGTTTAAGGTGAATACAGAGCTGTTTCATAGTGTGAAAAAGGTAAAGAACAGAGTTTCTAAGAAAAGATTCTTCTTATAATGCATTCCTTTTTAGTGTAAACACGTTCTCTTGCCCTGAAACAGTGTTTAAGGTGAATACAAAGCCGTTTCATTGTGTGAAAAAGGTAAAGAACAGAGTTTCTAAGTAAAGATTCTTCTTATAATGCATTCCCTTTTAGTCTAAAACACAATCTCTGGCCCTGCAACAGTGTTTAAGGTGAATACAAAGGTGTTTCATAGTGTGAAAAAGGTAAAGAACAGAGTTTCTAAGTAAAGATTCTTCTTATAATTCATTCCCTTTTAGTCGAAAACACAATCTCTTGCCCTGAAACAGTGTTTAAGGTGAATACAAAGCTGTTTCATAGTGTGAAAAAGGTAAAGAACAGAGTTTCTAAGTAAAGATTCTTCTTATAATGCATTACCTTTTAGTCTAAAACACAATATCTTGCCCTGAAACAGTGTTTAAGGTGAATACAAAGCTGTTTCATAGTGTGAAAAAGGTAAAGAACAGAGTTTCTAAGTAAAGATTCTTCTTATAATGCATTCCCTTTTAGTCTAAAACACAATCTCTTGCCCTGAAACAGTGTTTAAGGTGAATACAAAGCTGTTTCATAGTGTGAAAAAGGTAAAGAACAGAGTTTCTAAATAAAGATTCTTCTTATAATGCATCCCCTTTTAGTCTAAAACATAATCTCTTGCCCTGAAACAGTGTTTAAGGTGAATACAAAGCTGTTCCATAGTGTGAGAAAGGTAAAGAACATAGTTTCAAAGTAAAGATTCTTCTTATAATACATTCCCTTTTAGTCTAAACACAATCTCTTGCCCTGCAACAGTGTTTAAGGTGAATACAAAGCTGTTTCATAGTGTGAAAATGGTAAAGAACAGAGTTTCTAAGTAAAGATTCTTCTTATAATGCATTACCTTTTAGTCTAAAACACAATATCTTGCCCTGAAACAGTGTTTAAGGTGAATACAAAGCTGTTTCATAGTGTGAAAAAGGTAAAGAACAGAGTTTCTAAGTAAAGATTCTTCTTATAATGCATTCCCTTTTAGTCTAAAACACAATTTCTTGCCCTGCAACAGTGTTTAAGGTCAATACAAAGCTGTTTCATAGTGTGAAAAAGGTAAAGAACAAAGTTTCTAAGTAAAGAGTCTTCTTATAATGCATTCCCTTTTAGTCTAAAACACAATCTCTTGCCCTGAAACAGTGTTTAAGGTGAATACAAAGCTGTTTCATAGTGTGAAAAAGGTAAAGAACAGTTTCAAAGTAAAGATTCTTCTTATAATACATTCCCTTTTAGTCTAAACACAATCTCTTGCCCTGCAACAGTGTTTAAGGTGAATACAAAGCTGTTTCATAGTGTGAAAAAGGTAAAGAACAGAGTTTCTAAATAAAGATTCTTCTTATAATGCATCCCCTTTTAGTCTAAAACATAATCTCTTGCCCTGAAACAGTGTTTAAGGTGAATACAAAGCTGTTTCATAGTGTGAGAAAGGTAAAGAACAGAGTTTCAAAGTAGATTCTTCTTATAATACATTCCCTTTTAGTCTAAACACAATCTCTTGCCCTGCAACAGTGTTTAAGGTGAATACAAAGCTGTTTCATAGTGTGAAAATGGTAAAGAACAGAGTTTCTAAGTAAAGATTCTTCTTATAATGCATTCCCTTTTCGTGTAAAACGCAATCTCTTGCCCTGAAACGGTGTTTAAGGTGAATACAAAGCTGTTTCATAGTGTGAAAAAGGTAAAGAACAGTTTCAAAGTAAAGATTCTTCTTATAATACATTCCCTTTTAGTCTAAACACAATCTCTTGCCCTGCAACAGTGTTTAAGGTGAATACAAAGCTGTTTCATAGTGTGAAAAAGGTAAAGAACAGAGTTTCTAAGTAAAGATTCTTCTTATAATGCATTGCCTATTAGTCTAAAACACAATCTCTTACCCTGAAACGGTGTTTAAGGTGAATACAAAGCTGTTTCATAGTGTGAAAAAGGTAAAGAACAGAGTTTCAAAGTAAAGATTCTTCTTATAATGCATTCCCTTTTAGTCTAAAACACAATCTCTTGCTCTGAAAAAGTGTTTAATTTGAAAATAAAGCTGTTTCATAGTGTGAAAAAGGTAAAGAACAGAGTTTCTAAGTAAAGATTCTTCTTATAATGCATTCCCTTTTAGTCTAAAACACAATTTCTTGCCCTGCAACAGTGTTTACGGTGAATACAAAGCTGTTTCATAGTGTGAAAAAGGTAAAGAACAGAGTTTCTAAGTAAAGAGTCTTCTTATAATGCATTCCCTTTTAGTCTAAAACACAATCTCTTGCCCTGAAACAGTGTTTAAGGTGAATACAAAGCTGTTTCATAGTGTGAAAAAGGTAAAGAACAGTTTCAAAGTAAAGATTCTTCTTATAATGCATTGCCTATTAGTCTAAAACACAATCTCTTGCCCTGAAACGGTGTTTAAGGTGAATACAAAGCTGTTTCATAGTGTGAAAAAGGTAAAGAACAGAGTTTCTAAGTAAAGATTCTTCTAATAATGCATTCCCTTTTAGTCTAAACACGATCTCTTGCCCTGCAACAGTGTTTAAGGTGAATACAAAGCTGTTTCATTGTGTGAAAAAGGTAAAGAACAGAGTTTCAAAGTAAAGATTCTTCTTATAATGCATTCCCTTTTAGTCTAAATCACAATCTCTTGCCCTGCAACAGTGTTTAAGGTGAATACAAAGCTGTTTCATAGTGTGAAAATGGTAAAGAACAGAGTTTCTAAGTAAAGATTCTTCTTATAATGCATTCCCTTTTAGTCTAAAACACAATATCTTGCCCTGAAACAGTGTTTAAGGTGAATACAAAGCTGTTTCATAGTGTGAAAAAGGTAAAGAACAGAGTTTCTAAGTAAAGATTCTTCTTATAATGCATTCCCTTTTAGTCTAAAACACAATTTCTTGCCCTGCAACAGTGTTTAAGGTCAATACAAAGCTGTTTCATAGTGTGAAAAAGGTAAAGAACAAAGTTTCTAAGTAAAGAGTCTTCTTATAATGCATTCCCTTTTAGTCTAAAACACAATCTCTTGCCCTGAAACAGTGTTTAAGGTGAATACAAAGCTGTTTCATAGTGTGAAAAAGGTAAAGAACAGTTTCAAAGTAAAGATTCTTCTTATAATACATTCCCTTTTAGTCTAAACACAATCTCTTGCCCTGCAACAGTGTTTAAGGTGAATGCAAAGCTGTTTCATAGTGTGAAAATGGTAAAGAACAGAGTTTCTAAGTAAAGATTCTTCTTATAATGCATTCCCTTTTCGTCTAAAACGCAATCTCTTGCCCTGAAACGGTGTTTAAGGTGAATACAAAGCTGTTTCATAGTGTGAAAAAGGTAAAGAACAGTTTCAAAGTAAAGATTCTTCTTATAATACATTCCCTTTTAGTCTAAACACAATCTCTTGCCCTGCAACAGTGTTTAAGGTGAATACAAAGCTGTTTCATAGTGTGAAAAAGCTAAAGAACAGAGTTTCTAAGTAAAGATTCTTCTTATAATGCATTCCCTTTTAGTCTAAAACACAATCTCTTGCCCTGAAACAGTGTTTAAGGTGAATACAAAGCTGTTTCATAGTGTGAAAAAGGTAAAGAACAGAGTTTCTATGTAAAGATTATTCCTACAATGCATTCCCTTTTAGTCTAAAATACAATCTCTTGCCCTGAAACAGTGTTTAAGGTGAATACAAAGCTGTTTCATAGTGTGAAAAAGGTAAAGAACAGAGTTTCTAAGAAAAGATTCTTCTTATAATGCATTCCTTTTTAGTCTAAACACGATCTCTTGCCCTGAAACAGTGTTTAAGGTGAATACAAAGATGTTTCATTGTGTAAAAAAGGTAAAGAACAGAGTTTCTAAGAAAAGATTCTTCTTATAATGCATTCCCTTTTAGTCTAAACACGATCTCTTGCCCTGCAACAGTGTTTAAGGTGAATACAAAGCTGTTTCATTGTGTGAAAAAGGTAAAGAACAGAGTTTCTAAGTAAAGATTCTTCTTATAATGCATTCCCTTTTAGTCTAAAACACAATCTCTTGCCCTGAAACAGTGTTTAAGTTGAATATAAAGCTGTTTCATAGTTTGAAAAAGGTAAAGAACAGAGTTTCTAAGAAAAGATTCTTCTTATAATGCATTCCCTTTTAGTCTAAACACGATCTCTTGCCCTGAAACAGTGTTTAAGGTGAATACAAAGCTGTTTCATTGTGTAAAAAAGGTAAAGAACAGAGTTTCAAAGTAAAGATTCTTCTTATAATACATTCCCTTTTAGTCTAAACACAATCTCTTGCCCTGAAACAGTGTTTAAGTTGAATATAAAGCTGTTTCATAGTTTGAAAAAGGTAAAGAACAGAGTTTCTAAGAAAAGATTCTTCTTATAATGCATTCCCTTTTAGTCTAAACACGATCTCTTGCCCTGCAACAGTGTTTAAGGTGAATACAAAGCTGTTTCATTGTGTAAAAAAGGTAAAGAACAGAGTTTCAAAGAAAAGATTCTTCTTATAATGCATTCCCTTTTAGTCTAAAACACAATTTCTTGCCCTGCAACAGTGTTTAAGGTCAATACAAAGCTGTTTCATAGTGTGAAAAAGGTAAAGAACAGTTTCTAAATAAAGATTCTTCTTATAATGCATCCCCTTTTAGTCTAAAACACAATCTATTGCCCTGAAACGGTGTTTAAGGTGAATACAAAGCTGTTTCATAGTTTGAAAAAGGTAAAGAACAGTTTCAAAGTAAAGATTCTTCTTATAATGCATTCCCTTTTAGACTAAAACACAATCTCTTGCCCTGCAACAGTGTTTAAGGTGAATACAAATCTATTTCATTGTGTGAAAAAGGTAAAGAACAGAGTTTCAAAGTAAAGATTCTTCTTATAATGCATTCGCTTTTAGTCTAAATCACAATCTCTTGCCCTGAAACAGTGTTTAAGGTGAATACAAAGCTGTTTCATAGTGTGAAAAAGGTAAAGAACATAGTTTCTAAGTAAAGATTATTCCTATAATGCATTCCCTTTTAGTCTAAAATACAATCTCTTGCCCTGAAACAGTGTTTAAGGTGAATACAGAGCTGTTTCATAGTGTGAAAAAGGTAAAGAACAGAATTTCTAAGAAAAGATTCTTCTTATAATGCATTCCTTTTTAGTCTAAACACGTTCTCTTGCCCTGAAACAGTGTTTAAGGTGAATACAAAGCCGTTTCATTGTGTGGAAAAGGTAAAGAACAGAGTTTCTAAGTAAAGATTCTTCTTATAATGCATTCCCTTTTAGTCTAAAACACAATCTCTTGCCCTGCAACAGTGTTTAAGGTGAATACAAAGGTGTTTCATAGTGTGAAAAAGGTAAAGAACAGAGTTTCTAAGTAAAGATTCTTCTTATAATTCATTCCCTTTTAGTCGAAAACACAATCTCTTGCCCTGAAACAGTGTTTAAGGTGAATATAAAGCTGTTTCATAGTTTGAAAAAGGTAAAGAACAGAGTTTCTAAGAAAAGATTCTTCTTATAATGCATTCCCTTTTAGTCTAAACACGATCTCTTGCCCTGCAACAGTGTTTAAGGTGAATACAAAGCTGTTTCATTGTGTAAAAAAGGTAAAGAACAGAGTTTCAAAGAAAAGATTCTTCTTATAATGCATTCCCTTTTAGTCTAAAACACAATTTCTTGCCCTGCAACAGTGTTTAAGGTCAATACAAAGCTGTTTCATAGTGTGAAAAAGGTAAAGAACAGTTTCTAAATAAAGATTCTTCTTATAATGCATCCCCTTTTAGTCTAAAACACAATCTATTGCCCTGAAACGGTGTTTAAGGTGAATACAAAGCTGTTTCATAGTTTGAAAAAGGTAAAGAACAGTTTCAAAGTAAAGATTCTTCTTATAATGCATTCCCTTTTAGTCTAAAACACAATCTCTTGCCCTGCAACAGTGTTTAAGGTGAATACAAATCTATTTCATTGTGTGAAAAAGGTAAAGAACAGAGTTTCAAAGTAAAGATTCTTCTTATAATGCATTCGCTTTTAGTCTAAATCACAATCTCTTGCCCTGAAACAGTGTTTAAGGTGAATACAAAGCTGTTTCATAGTGTGAAAAAGGTAAAGAACATAGTTTCTAAGTAAAGATTATTCCTATAATGCATTCCCTTTTAGTCTAAAATACAATCTCTTGCCCTGAAACAGTGTTTAAGGTGAATACAGAGCTGTTTCATAGTGTGAAAAAGGTAAAGAACAGAATTTCTAAGAAAAGATTCTTCTTATAATGCATTCCTTTTTAGTCTAAACACGTTCTCTTGCCCTGAAACAGTGTTTAAGGTGAATACAAAGCCGTTTCATTGTGTGGAAAAGGTAAAGAACAGAGTTTCTAAGTAAAGATTCTTCTTATAATGCATTCCCTTTTAGTCTAAAACACAATCTCTTGCCCTGCAACAGTGTTTAAGGTGAATACAAAGGTGTTTCATAGTGTGAAAAAGGTAAAGAACAGAGTTTCTAAGTAAAGATTCTTCTTATAATTCATTCCCTTTTAGTCGAAAACACAATCTCTTGCCCTGAAACAGTGTTTAAGGTGAATACAAAGCTGTTTCATAGTGTGAAAAAGGTAAAGAACAGAGTTTCTAAGTAAAGATTCTTCTTATAATGCATTACCTTTTAGTCTAAAACACAATATCTTGCCCTGAAACAGTGTTTAAGGTGAATACAAAGCTGTTTCATAGTGTGAAAAAGGTAAAGAACAGAGTTTCTAAGTAAAGAATCTTCTTATAATGCATTCCCTTTTAGTCTAAAACACAATCTCTTGCCCTGAAACAGTGTTTAAGGTGAATACAAAGCTGTTTCATAGTGTGAAAAAGGTAAAGAACAGAGTTTCTAAATAAAGATTCTTCTTATAATGCATCCCCTTTTAGTCTAAAACATAATCTCTTGCCCTGAAACAGTGTTTAAGGTGAATACAAAGCTGTTCCATAGTGTGAGAAAGGTAAAGAACATAGTTTCAAAGTAAAGATTCTTCTTATAATACATTCCCTTTTAGTCTAAACACAATCTCTTGCCCTGCAACAGTGTTTAAGGTGAATACAAAGCTGTTTCATAGTGTGAAAATGGTAAAGAACAGAGTTTCTAAGTAAAGATTCTTCTTATAATGCATTCCCTTTTCGTCTAAAACGCAATCTCTTGCCCTGAAACGGTGTTTAAGGTGAATACAAAGCTGTTTCATAGTGTGAAAAAGGTAAAGAACAGAGTTTCTAAGTAAAGATTCTTCTTATAATGCATTCCCTTTTAGTCGAAAACACAATCTCTTGCCCTGAAACAGTGTTTAAGGTGAATACAAAGCTGTTTCATAGTGTGAAAAAGGTAAAGAACAGAGTTTCTAAATAAAGATTCTTCTTATAATGCATCCCCTTTTAGTCTAAAACATAATCTCTTGCCCTGAAACAGTGTTTAAGGTGAATACAAAGCTGTTTCATAGTGTGAAAAAGGTAAAGAACAGAGTTTCTAAATAAAGATTCTTCTTATAATGCATCCCCTTTTAGTCTAAAACATAATCTCTTGCCCTGAAACAGTGTTTAAGGTCAATACAAAGCTGTTTCATAGTGTGAAAAAGGTAAAGAACAAAGTTTCTAAGTAAAGAGTCTTCTTATAATGCATTCCCTTTTAGTCTAAAACACAATCTCTTGCCCTGAAACAGTGTTTAAGGTGAATACAAAGCTGTTTCATAGTGTGAAAAAGGTAAAGAACAGTTTCAAAGTAAAGATTCTTCTTATAATACATTCCCTTTTAGTCTAAACACAATCTCTTGCCCTGCAACAGTGTTTAAGGTGAATACAAAGCTGTTTCATAGTGTGAAAATGGTAAAGAACAGAGTTTCTAAGTAAAGATTCTTCTTATAATGCATTCCCTTTTCGTCTAAAACGCAATCTCTTGCCCTGAAACGGTGTTTAAGGTGAATACAAAGCTGTTTCATAGTGTGAAAAAGGTAAAGAACAGTTTCAAAGTAAAGATTCTTCTTATAATACATTCCCTTTTAGTCTAAACACAATCTCTTGCCCTGCAACAGTGTTTAAGGTGAATACAAAGCTGTTTCATAGTGTGAAAAAGCTAAAGAACAGAGTTTCTAAGTAAAGATTCTTCTTATAATGCATTCCCTTTTAGTCTAAAACACAATTTCTTACCCTGCAACAGTGTTTACGGTGAATACAAAGCTGTTTCATAGTGTGAAAAAGGTAAAGAACAGAGTTTCTTAGTAAAGAGTCTTCTTATAATGCATTCCCTTTTAGTCTAAAACACAATCTCTTGCCCTGAAACAGTGTTTAAGGTGAATACAAAGCTGTTTCATAGTGTGAAAAAGGTAAAGAACAGAGTTTCTAAGTAAAGATTATTCCTACAATGCATTCCCTTTTAGTCTAAAATACAATCTCTTGCCCTGAAACAGTGTTTAAGGTGAATACAAAGCTGTTTCATAGTGTGAAAAAGGTAAAGAACAGAGTTTCTAAGAAAAGATTCTTCTTATAATGCATTCCTTTTTAGTCTAAACACGATCTCTTGCCCTGAAACAGTGTTTAAGGTGAATACAAAGCTGTTTCATTGTGTAAAAAAGATAAAGAACAGAGTTTCTAAGAAAAGATTCTTCTTATAATGCATTCCTTTTTAGTCTAAAACACAATATCTTGCCCTGAAACAGTGTTTAAGGTGAATACAAAGCTGTTTCATAGTGTGAAAAAGGTAAAGAACAGAGTTTCTAAGTAAAGATTCTTCTTATAATGCATTCCCTTTTAGTCGAAAACACAATCTCTTGCCCTGAAACAGTGTTTAAGGTGAATACAAAGCTGTTTCATAGTGTGAAAAAGGTAAAGAACAGAGTTTCTAAATAAAGATTCTTCTTATAATGCATCCCCTTTTAGTCTAAAACATAATCTCTTGCCCTGAAACAGTGTTTAAGGTGAATACAAAGCTGTTTCATAGTGTGAAAAAGGTAAAGAACAGAGTTTCTAAATAAAGATTCTTCTTATAATGCATCCCCTTTTAGTCTAAAACATAATCTCTTGCCCTGAAACAGTGTTTAAGGTCAATACAAAGCTGTTTCATAGTGTGAAAAAGGTAAAGAACAAAGTTTCTAAGTAAAGAGTCTTCTTATAATGCATTCCCTTTTAGTCTAAAACACAATCTCTTGCCCTGAAACAGTGTTTAAGGTGAATACAAAGCTGTTTCATAGTGTGAAAAAGGTAAAGAACAGTTTCAAAGTAAAGATTCTTCTTATAATACATTCCCTTTTAGTCTAAACACAATCTCTTGCCCTGCAACAGTGTTTAAGGTGAATACAAAGCTGTTTCATAGTGTGAAAATGGTAAAGAACAGAGTTTCTAAGTAAAGATTCTTCTTATAATGCATTCCCTTTTCGTCTAAAACGCAATCTCTTGCCCTGAAACGGTGTTTAAGGTGAATACAAAGCTGTTTCATAGTGTGAAAAAGGTAAAGAACAGTTTCAAAGTAAAGATTCTTCTTATAATACATTCCCTTTTAGTCTAAACACAATCTCTTGCCCTGCAACAGTGTTTAAGGTGAATACAAAGCTGTTTCATAGTGTGAAAAAGCTAAAGAACAGAGTTTCTAAGTAAAGATTCTTCTTATAATGCATTCCCTTTTAGTCTAAAACACAATTTCTTACCCTGCAACAGTGTTTACGGTGAATACAAAGCTGTTTCATAGTGTGAAAAAGGTAAAGAACAGAGTTTCTTAGTAAAGAGTCTTCTTATAATGCATTCCCTTTTAGTCTAAAACACAATCTCTTGCCCTGAAACAGTGTTTAAGGTGAATACAAAGCTGTTTCATAGTGTGAAAAAGGTAAAGAACAGAGTTTCTAAGTAAAGATTATTCCTACAATGCATTCCCTTTTAGTCTAAAATACAATCTCTTGCCCTGAAACAGTGTTTAAGGTGAATACAAAGCTGTTTCATAGTGTGAAAAAGGTAAAGAACAGAGTTTCTAAGAAAAGATTCTTCTTATAATGCATTCCTTTTTAGTCTAAACACGATCTCTTGCCCTGAAACAGTGTTTAAGGTGAATACAAAGCTGTTTCATTGTGTAAAAAAGATAAAGAACAGAGTTTCTAAGAAAAGATTCTTCTTATAATGCATTCCTTTTTAGTCTAAAACACAATATCTTGCCCTGAAACAGTGTTTAAGGTGAATACAAAGCTGTTTCATAGTGTGAAAAAGGTAAAGAACAGAGTTTCTAAGTAAAGATTCTTCTTATAATGCATTCCCTTTTAGTCTAAAACACAATCTCTTGCCCTGAAACAGTGTTTAAGTTGAATATAAAGCTGTTTCATAGTTTGAAAAAGGTAAAGAACAGAGTTTCTAAGAAAAGATTCTTCTTATAATGCATTCCCTTTTAGTCTAAACACGATCTCTTGCCCTGAAACAGTGTTTAAGGTGAATACAAAGCTGTTTCATTGTGTAAAAAAAGGTAAAGAACAGAGTTTCAAAGTAAAGATTCTTCTTATAATACATTCCCTTTTAGTCTAAACACAATCTCTTGCCCTGAAACAGTGTTTAAGGTGAATACAAAGCTGTTTCATTGTGTAAAAAAGGTAAAGCACAGAGTTTCTAAGTAAAGATTCTTCTTATAATGCATTCCCTTTTAGTCTAAACATGATCTCTTGCCCTGCAACAGTGTTTAAGGTGAATACAAAGCTGTTTCATAGTGTGAAAAAGGTAAAGAACAGAGTTTCTAAGTAAAGATTCTTCTTATAATGCATTCCCTTTTAGTCTAAAACACAATTTCTTACCCTGCAACAGTGTTTAAGGTCAATACAAAGCTGTTTCATAGTGTGAAAAAGGTAAAGAACAAAGTTTCTAAGTAAAGAGTCTTCTTATAATGCATTCCCTTTTAGTCTAAAACACAATCTCTTGCCCTGAAACAGTGTTTAAGGTGAATACAAAGCTGTTTCATAGTGTGAAAAAGGTAAAGAACAGAGTTTCTAAATAAAGATTCTTCTTATAATGCATCCCCTTTTAGTCTAAAACATAATCTCTTGCCCTGAAACAGTGTTTAAGGTGAATACAAAGCTGTTTCATAGTGTGAGAAAGGTAAAGAACAGAGTTTCAAAGTAGATTCTTCTTATAATACATTCCCTTTTAGTCTAAACACAATCTCTTGCCCTGCAACAGTGTTTAAGGTGAATACAAAGCTGTTTCATAGTGTGAAAATGGTAAAGAACAGAGTTTCTAAGTAAAGATTCTTCTTATAATGCATTCCCTTTTCGTGTAAAACGCAATCTCTTGCCCTGAAACGGTGTTTAAGGTGAATACAAAGCTGTTTCATAGTGTGAAAAAGGTAAAGAACAGTTTCAAAGTAAAGATTCTTCTTATAATACATTCCCTTTTAGTCTAAACACAATCTCTTGCCCTGCAACAGTGTTTAAGGTGAATACAAAGCTGTTTCATAGTGTGAAAAAGGTAAAGAACAGAGTTTCTAAGTAAAGATTCTTCTTATAATGCATTGCCTATTAGTCTAAAACACAATCTCTTACCCTGAAACGGTGTTTAAGGTGAATACAAAGCTGTTTCATAGTGTGAAAAAGGTAAAGAACAGTTTCAAAGTAAAGATTCTTCTTATAATGCATTCCCTTTTAGTCTAAAACACAATCTCTTGCTCTGAAAAAGTGTTTAATTTGAAAATAAAGCTGTTTCATAGTGTGAAAAAGGTAAAGAACAGAGTTTCTAAGTAAAGATTCTTCTTATAATGCATTCCCTTTTAGTCTAAAACACAATTTCTTGCCCTGCAACAGTGTTTACGGTGAATACAAAGCTGTTTCATAGTGTGAAAAAGGTAAAGAACAGAGTTTCTAAGTAAAGAGTCTTCTTATAATGCATTCCCTTTTAGTCTAAAACACAATTTCTTGCCCTGAAACAGTGTTTAAGGTGAATACAAAGCTGTTTCATAGTGTGAAAAAGGTAAAGAACAGTTTCAAAGTAAAGATTCTTCTTATAATGCATTGCCTATTAGTCTAAAACACAATCTCTTGCCCTGAAACGGTGTTTAAGGCGAATACAAAGCTGTTTCATAGTGTGAAAAAGGTAAAGAACAGAGTTTCTAAGTAAAGATTCTTCTAATAATGCATTCCCTTTTAGTCTAAACACGATCTCTTGCCCTGCAACAGTGTTTAAGGTCAATACAAAGCTGTTTCATTGTGTGAAAAAGGTAAAGAACAGAGTTTCAAAGTAAAGATTCTTCTTATAATGCATTCCCTTTTAGTCTAAATCACAATTTCTTGCCCTGCAACAGTGTTTAAGGTCAATACAAAGCTGTTTCATAGTGTGAAAAAGGTAAAGAACAAAGTTTCTAAGTAAAGAGTCTTCTTATAATGCATTCCCTTTTAGTCTAAAACACAATCTCTTGCCCTGAAACAGTGTTTAAGGTGAATACAAAGCTGTTTCATAGTGTGAAAAAGGTAAAGAACAGTTTCAAAGTAAAGATTCTTCTTATAATACATTCCCTTTTAGTCTAAACACAATCTCTTGCCCTGCAACAGTGTTTAAGGTGAATACAAAGCTGTTTCATAGTGTGAAAATGGTAAAGAACAGAGTTTCTAAGTAAAGATTCTTCTTATAATGCATTCCCTTTTCGTCTAAAACGCAATCTCTTGCCCTGAAACGGTGTTTAAGCTGAATACAAAGCTGTTTCATAGTGTGAAAAAGGTAAAGAACAGTTTCAAAGTAAAGATTCTTCTTATAATACATTCCCTTTTAGTCTAAACACAATCTCTTGCCCTGCAACAGTGTTTAAGGTGAATACAAAGCTGTTTCATAGTGTGAAAAAGTTAAAGAACAGAGTTTCTAAGTAAAGATTCTTCTTATAATGCATTCCCTTTTAGTCTAAAACACAATCTCTTGCCCTGAAACAGTGTTTAAGGTGAATACAAAGCTGTTTCATAGTGTGAAAAAGGTAAAGAACAGAGTTTCTAAGTAAAGATTATTCCTACAATGCATTCCCTTTTAGTCTAAAATACAATCTCTTGCCCTGAAACAGTGTTTAAGGTGAATACAAAGCTGTTTCATAGTGTGAAAAAGTTAAAGAACAGAGTTTCTAAGAAAAGATTCTTCTTATAATGCATTCCTTTTTAGTCTAAACACGATCTCTTGCCCTGAAACAGTGTTTAAGGTGAATACAAAGCTGTTTCATTGTGTAAAAAAGGTAAAGAACAGAGTTTCTAAGAAAATATTCTTCTTATAATGCATTCCCTTTTAGTCTAAACACGATCTCTTGCCCTGCAACAGTGTTTAAGGTGAATACAAAGCTGTTTCATTGTGTGAAAAAGGTAAAGAACAGAGTTTCTAAGTAAAGATTCTTCTTATAATGCATTCCCTTTTAGTCTAAAACACAATCTCTTGCCCTGAAACAGTGTTTAAGTTGAATATAAAGCTGTTTCATAGTTTGAAAAAGGTAAAGAACAGAGTTTCTAAGAAAAGATTCTTCTTATAATGCATTCCCTTTTAGTCTAAACACGATCTCTTGCCCTGAAACAGTGTTTAAGGTGAATACAAAGCTGTTTCATTGTGTAAAAAAGGTAAAGAACAGAGTTTCAAAGTAAAGATTCTTCTTATAATACATTCCCTTTTAGTCAAAACACAATCTCTTGCCCTGAAACAGTGTTTAAGTTGAATATAAAGCTGTTTCATAGTTTGAAAAAGGTAAAGAACAGAGTTTCTAAGAAAAGATTCTTCTTATAATGCATTCCCTTTTAGTCTAAACACGATCTCTTGCCCTGCAACAGTGTTTAAGGTGAATACAAACCTGTTTCATTGTGTAAAAAAGGTAAAGAACACAGTTTCAAAGAAAAGATTCTTCTTATAATGCATTCCCTTTTAGTCTAAAACACAATCTCTTGCCCTGAAACAGTGTTTAAGGTGAATACAAAGCTGTTTCATAGTGTGAAAAAGGTAAAGAAAAGAGTTTCTAAGAAAAGATTCTTCTTATAATGCATTCCCTTTTAGTCTAAACACGATCTCTTGCCCTGAAACAGTGTTTAAGGTGAATACAAAGCTGTTTCATAGTGTGAAAAAGGTAAAGAACAGAGTTTCTAAGTAAAGATTCTTCTTATAATTCATTCCCTTTTAGTCGAAAACACAATCTCTTGCCCTGAAACAGTGTTTAAGGTGAATACAAAGCTGTTTCATAGTGTGAAAAAGGTAAAGAACAGAGTTTCTAAGTAAAGATTCTTCTTATAATGCATTCCCTTTTAGTCGAAAACACAATCTCTTGCCCTGAAACAGTGTTTAAGGTGAATACAAAGCTGTTTCATAGTGTGAAAAAGGTAAAGAACAGAGTTTCTAAGAAAAGATTCTTCTTATAATGCATTCCTTTTTAGTCTAAACACGATCTCTTGCCCTGAAACAGTGTTTAAGGTGAATACAAAGCTGTTTCATTGTGTAAAAAAGGTAAAGAACAGAGTTTCTAAGAAAAGATTCTTCTTATAATGCATTCCTTTTTAGTCTAAACACGATCTCTTGCCCTGAAACAGTGTTTAAGGTGAATACAAAGCTGTTTCATTGTGTAAAAAAGGTAAAGAACAGAGTTTCTAAGAAAATATTCTTCTTATAATGCATTCCCTTTTAGTCTAAACACGATCTCTTGCCCTGCAACAGTGTTTAAGGTGAATACAAAGCTGTTTCATTGTGTGAAAAAGGTAAAGAACAGAGTTTCTAAGTAAAGATTCTTCTTATAATGCATTCCCTTTTAGTCTAAAACACAATCTCTTGCCCTGAAACAGTGTTTAAGTTGAATATAAAGCTGTTTCATAGTTTGAAAAAGGTAAAGAACAGAGTTTCTAAGAAAAGATTCTTCTTATAATGCATTCCCTTTTAGTCTAAACACGATCTCTTGCCCTGAAACAGTGTTTAAGGTGAATACAATCCTGTTTCATTGTGTAAAAAAAGGTAAAGAACAGAGTTTCAAAGTAAAGATTCTTCTTATAATACATTCCCTTTTAGTCTAAACACAATCTCTTGCCCTGAAACAGTGTTTAAGGTGAATACAAAGCTGTTTCATTGTGTAAAAAAGGTAAAGCACAGAGTTTCTAAGTAAAGATTCTTCTTATAATGCATTCCCTTTTAGTCTAAACACGATCTCTTGCCCTGCAACAGTGTTTAAGGTGAATACAAAGCTGTTTCATAGTGTGAAAAAGGTAAAGAACAGAGTTTCTAAGTAAAGATTCTTCTTATAATGCATTCCCTTTTAGTCTAAAACACAATTTCTTACCCTGCAACAGTGTTTAAGGTCAATACAAAGCTGTTTCATAGTGTGAAAAAGGTAAAGAACAAAGTTTCTAAGTAAAGAGTCTTCTTATAATGCATTCCCTTTTAGTCTAAAACACAATCTCTTGCCCTGAAACAGTGTTTAAGGTGAATACAAAGCTGTTTCATAGTGTGAAAAAGGTAAAGAACAGAGTTTCTAAATAAAGATTCTTCTTATAATGCATCCCCTTTTAGTCTAAAACATAATCTCTTGCCCTGAAACAGTGTTTAAGGTGAATACAAAGCTGTTTCATAGTGTGAGAAAGGTAAAGAACAGAGTTTCAAAGTAGATTCTTCTTATAATACATTCCCTTTTAGTCTAAACACAATCTCTTGCCCTGCAACAGTGTTTAAGGTGAATACAAAGCTGTTTCATAGTGTGAAAATGGTAAAGAACAGAGTTTCTAAGTAAAGATTCTTCTTATAATGCATTCCCTTTTCGTGTAAAACGCAATCTCTTGCCCTGAAACGGTGTTTAAGGTGAATACAAAGCTGTATCATAGTGTGAAAAAGGTAAAGAACAGTTTCAAAGTAAAGATTCTTCTTATAATACATTCCCTTTTAGTCTAAACACAATCTCTTGCCCTGCAACAGTGTTTAAGGTGAATACAAAGCTGTTTCATAGTGTGAAAAAGGTAAAGAACAGAGTTTCTAAGTAAAGATTCTTCTTATAATGCATTGCCTATTAGTCTAAAACACAATCTCTTACCCTGAAACGGTGTTTAAGGTGAATACAAAGCTGTTTCATAGTGTGAAAAAGGTAAAGAACAGAGTTTCAAAGTAAAGATTCTTCTTATAATGCATTCCCTTTTAGTCTAAAACACAATCTCTTGCTCTGAAAAAGTGTTTAATTTGAAAATAAAGCTGTTTCATAGTGTGAAAAAGGTAAAGAACAGAGTTTCTAAGAAAATATTCTTCTTATAATGCATTCCCTTTTAGTCTAAACACGATCTCTTGCCCTGCAACAGTGTTTAAGGTGAATACAAAGCTGTTTCATTGTGTGAAAAAGGTAAAGAACAGAGTTTCTAAGTAAAGATTCTTCTTATAATGCATTCCCTTTTAGTCTAAAACACAATCTCTTGCCCTGAAACAGTGTTTAAGTTGAATATAAAGCTGTTTCATAGTTTGAAAAAGGTAAAGAACAGAGTTTCTAAGAAAAGATTCTTCTTATAATGCATTCCCTTTTAGTCTAAACACGATCTCTTGCCCTGAAACAGTGTTTAAGGTGAATACAAACCTGTTTCATTGTGTAAAAAAAGGTAAAGAACAGAGTTTCAAAGTAAAGATTCTTCTTATAATACATTCCCTTTTAGTCTAAACACAATCTCTTGCCCTGAAACAGTGTTTAAGGTGAATACAAAGCTGTTTCATTGTGTAAAAAAGGTAAAGCACAGAGTTTCTAAGTAAAGATTCTTCTTATAATGCATTCCCTTTTAGTCTAAACACGATCTCTTGCCCTGCAACAGTGTTTAAGGTGAATACAAAGCTGTTTCATAGTGTGAAAAAGGTAAAGAACAGAGTTTCTAAGTAAAGATTCTTCTTATAATGCATTCCCTTTTAGTCTAAAACACAATTTCTTACCCTGCAACAGTGTTTAAGGTCAATACAAAGCTGTTTCATAGTGTGAAAAAGGTAAAGAACAAAGTTTCTAAGTAAAGAGTCTTCTTATAATGCATTCCCTTTTAGTCTAAAACACAATCTCTTGCCCTGAAACAGTGTTTAAGGTGAATACAAAGCTGTTTCATAGTGTGAAAAAGGTAAAGAACAGAGTTTCTAAATAAAGATTCTTCTTATAATGCATCCCCTTTTAGTCTAAAACATAATCTCTTGCCCTGAAACAGTGTTTAAGGTGAATACAAAGCTGTTTCATAGTGTGAGAAAGGTAAAGAACAGAGTTTCAAAGTAGATTCTTCTTATAATACATTCCCTTTTAGTCTAAACACAATCTCTTGCCCTGCAACAGTGTTTAAGGTGAATACAAAGCTGTTTCATAGTGTGAAAATGGTAAAGAACAGAGTTTCTAAGTAAAGATTCTTCTTATAATGCATTCCCTTTTCGTGTAAAACGCAATCTCTTGCCCTGAAACGGTGTTTAAGGTGAATACAAAGCTGTATCATAGTGTGAAAAAGGTAAAGAACAGTTTCAAAGTAAAGATTCTTCTTATAATACATTCCCTTTTAGTCTAAACACAATCTCTTGCCCTGCAACAGTGTTTAAGGTGAATACAAAGCTGTTTCATAGTGTGAAAAAGGTAAAGAACAGAGTTTCTAAATAAAGATTCTTCTTATAATGCATTGCCTATTAGTCTAAAACACAATCTCTTACCCTGAAACGGTGTTTAAGGTGAATACAAAGCTGTTTCATAGTGTGAAAAAGGTAAAGAACAGAGTTTCAAAGTAAAGATTCTTCTTATAATGCATTCCCTTTTAGTCTAAAACACAATCTCTTGCTCTGAAAAAGTGTTTAATTTGAAAATAAAGCTGTTTCATAGTGTGAAAAAGGTAAAGAACAGAGTTTCTAAGTAAAGATTCTTCTTATAATACATTCCCTTTTAGTCTAAACACAATCTCTTGCCCTGAAACAGTGTTTAAGGTGAATACAAAGCTGTTTCATTGTGTAAAAAAGGTAAAGCACAGAGTTTCTAAGTAAAGATTCTTCTTATAATGCATTCCCTTTTAGTCTAAACACGATCTCTTGCCCTGCAACAGTGTTTAAGGTGAATACAAAGCTGTTTCATAGTGTGAAAAAGGTAAAGAACAGAGTTTCTAAGTAAAGATTCTTCTTATAATGCATTCCCTTTTAGTCTAAAACACAATTTCTTACCCTGCAACAGTGTTTAAGGTCAATACAAAGCTGTTTCATAGTGTGAAAAAGGTAAAGAACAAAGTTTCTAAGTAAAGAGTCTTCTTATAATGCATTCCCTTTTAGTCTAAAACACAATCTCTTGCCCTGAAACAGTGTTTAAGGTGAATACAAAGCTGTTTCATAGTGTGAAAAAGGTAAAGAACAGAGTTTCTAAATAAAGATTCTTCTTATAATGCATCCCCTTTTAGTCTAAAACATAATCTCTTGCCCTGAAACAGTGTTTAAGGTGAATACAAAGCTGTTTCATAGTGTGAGAAAGGTAAAGAACAGAGTTTCAAAGTAGATTCTTCTTATAATACATTCCCTTTTAGTCTAAACACAATCTCTTGCCCTGCAACAGTGTTTAAGGTGAATACAAAGCTGTTTCATAGTGTGAAAATGGTAAAGAACAGAGTTTCTAAGTAAAGATTCTTCTTATAATGCATTCCCTTTTCGTGTAAAACGCAATCTCTTGCCCTGAAACGGTGTTTAAGGTGAATACAAAGCTGTATCATAGTGTGAAAAAGGTAAAGAACAGTTTCAAAGTAAAGATTCTTCTTATAATACATTCCCTTTTAGTCTAAACACAATCTCTTGCCCTGCAACAGTGTTTAAGGTGAATACAAAGCTGTTTCATAGTGTGAAAAAGGTAAAGAACAGAGTTTCTAAATAAAGATTCTTCTTATAATGCATTGCCTATTAGTCTAAAACACAATCTCTTACCCTGAAACGGTGTTTAAGGTGAATACAAAGCTGTTTCATAGTGTGAAAAAGGTAAAGAACAGAGTTTCAAAGTAAAGATTCTTCTTATAATGCATTCCCTTTTAGTCTAAAACACAATCTCTTGCTCTGAAAAAGTGTTTAATTTGAAAATAAAGCTGTTTCATAGTGTGAAAAAGGTAAAGAACAGAGTTTCTAAGTAAAGATTCTTCTTATAATGCATTCCCTTTTAGTCTAAAACACAATTTCTTGCCCTGCAACAGTGTTTACGGTGAATACAAAGCTGTTTCATAGTGTGAAAAAGGTAAAGAACAGAGTTTCTAAGTAAAGAGTCTTCTTATAATGCATTCCCTTTTAGTCTAAAACACAATCTCTTGCCCTGAAACAGTGTTTAAGGTGAATACAAAGCTGTTTCATAGTGTGAAAAAGGTAAAGAACAGTTTCAAAGTAAAGATTCTTCTTATAATGCATTGCCTATTAGTCTAAAACACAATCTCTTGCCCTGAAACGGTGTTTAAGGTGAATACAAAGCTGTTTCATAGTGTGAAAAAGGTAAAGAACAGAGTTTCTAAGTAAAGATTCTTCTAATAATGCATTCCCTTTTAGTCTAAACACGATCTCTTGCCCTGCAACAGTGTTTAAGGTGAATACAAAGCTGTTTCATTGTGTGAAAAAGGTAAAGAACAGAGTTTCAAAGTAAAGATTCTTCTTATAATGCATTCCCTTTTAGTCTAAATCACAATCTCTTGCCCTGCAACAGTGTTTAAGGTGAATACAAAGCTGTTTCATAGTGTGAAAATGGTAAAGAACAGAGTTTCTAAGTAAAGATTCTTCTTATAATGCATTCCCTTTTAGTCTAAAACACAATATCTTGCCCTGAAACAGTGTTTAAGGTGAATACAAAGCTGTTTCATAGTGTGAAAAAGGTAAAGAACAGAGTTTCTAAGTAAAGATTCTTCTTATAATGCATTCCCTTTTAGTCTAAAACACAATTTCTTGCCCTGCAACAGTGTTTAAGGTCAATACAAAGCTGTTTCATAGTGTGAAAAAGGTAAAGAACAAAGTTTCTAAGTAAAGAGTCTTCTTATAATGCATTCCCTTTTAGTCTAAAACACAATCTCTTGCCCTGAAACAGTGTTTAAGGTGAATACAAAGCTGTTTCATAGTGTGAAAAAGGTAAAGAACAGTTTCAAAGTAAAGATTCTTCTTATAATACATTCCCTTTTAGTCTAAACACAATCTCTTGCCCTGCAACAGTGTTTAAGGTGAATACAAAGCTGTTTCATAGTGTGAAAATGGTAAAGAACAGAGTTTCTAAGTAAAGATTCTTCTTATAATGCATTCCCTTTTCGTCTAAAACGCAATCTCTTGCCCTGAAACGGTGTTTAAGGTGAATACAAAGCTGTTTCATAGTGTGAAAAAGGTAAAGAACAGTTTCAAAGTAAAGATTCTTCTTATAATACATTCCCTTTTAGTCTAAACACAATCTCTTGCCCTGAAACAGTGTTTAAGGTGAATACAAAGCTGTTTCATTGTGTAAAAAAGGTAAAGCACAGAGTTTCTAAGTAAAGATTCTTCTTATAATGCATTCCCTTTTAGTCTAAACATGATCTCTTGCCCTGCAACAGTGTTTAAGGTGAATACAAAGCTGTTTCATTGTGTGAAAAAGGTAAAGAACAGAGTTTCTAAGTAAAGATTCTTCTTATAATGCATTCCCTTTTAGTCTAAAACACAATCTCTTGCCCTGAAACAGTGTTTAAGTTGAATATAAAGCTGTTTCATAGTTTGAAAAAGGTAAAGAACAGAGTTTCTAAGAAAAGATTCTTCTTATAATGCATTCCCTTTTAGTCTAAACACGATCTCTTGCCCTGAAACAGTGTTTAAGGTGAATACAAAGCTGTTTCATAGTGTGAAAAAGGTAAAGAACAGAGTTTCTAAATAAAGATTCTTCTTATAATGCATCCCCTTTTAGTCTAAAACATAATCTCTTGCCCTGAAACAGTGTTTAAGGTGAATACAAAGCTGTTTCATAGTGTGAGAAAGGTAAAGAACAGAGTTTCAAAGTAGATTCTTCTTATAATACATTCCCTTTTAGTCTAAACACAATCTCTTGCCCTGCAACAGTGTTTAAGGTGAATACAAAGCTGTTTCATAGTGTGAAAATGGTAAAGAACAGAGTTTCTAAGTAAAGATTCTTCTTATAATGCATTCCCTTTTCGTGTAAAACGCAATCTCTTGCCCTGAAACGGTGTTTAAGGTGAATACAAAGCTGTATCATAGTGTGAAAAAGGTAAAGAACAGTTTCAAAGTAAAGATTCTTCTTATAATACATTCCCTTTTAGTCTAAACACAATCTCTTGCCCTGCAACAGTGTTTAAGGTGAATACAAAGCTGTTTCATAGTGTGAAAAAGGTAAAGAACAGAGTTTCTAAGTAAAGATTCTTCTTATAATGCATTGCCTATTAGTCTAAAACACAATCTCTTACCCTGAAACGGTGTTTAAGGTGAATACAAAGCTGTTTCATAGTGTGAAAAAGGTAAAGAACAGAGTTTCAAAGTAAAGATTCTT
The DNA here is from genome assembly GCF_041902795.1 of Electrophorus electricus. Classification (NCBI taxonomy): domain Eukaryota; kingdom Metazoa; phylum Chordata; class Actinopteri; order Gymnotiformes; family Gymnotidae; genus Electrophorus; species Electrophorus electricus. The sequence goes on along the minus strand of NC_137508.1, from coordinate 16,565,283 downwards.
CTTATAATGCATTCCCTTTTAGTCTAAAACACAATCTCTTGCTCTGAAAAAGTGTTTAATTTGAAAATAAAGCTGTTTCATAGTGTGAAAAAGGTAAAGAACAGAGTTTCTAAGTAAAGATTCTTCTTATAATGCATTCCCTTTTAGTCTAAAACACAATTTCTTGCCCTGCAACAGTGTTTACGGTGAATACAAAGCTGTTTCATAGTGTGAAAAAGGTAAAGAACAGAGTTTCTAAGTAAAGAGTCTTCTTATAATGCATTCCCTTTTAGTCTAAAACACAATCTCTTGCCCTGAAACAGTGTTTAAGGTGAATACAAAGCTGTTTCATAGTGTGAAAAAGGTAAAGAACAGAGTTTCTAAGTAAAGATTCTTCTTATAATGCATTCCCTTTTAGTCTAAAACACAATTTCTTACCCTGCAACAGTGTTTAAGGTCAATACAAAGCTGTTTCATAGTGTGAAAAAGGTAAAGAACAAAGTTTCTAAGTAAAGAGTCTTCTTATAATGCATTCCCTTTTAGTCTAAAACACAATCTCTTGCCCTGAAACAGTGTTTAAGGTGAATACAAAGCTGTTTCATAGTGTGAAAAAGGTAAAGAACAGAGTTTCTAAATAAAGATTCTTCTTATAATGCATCCCCTTTTAGTCTAAAACATAATCTCTTGCCCTTAAACAGTGTTTAAGGTGAATACAAAGCTGTTTCATAGTGTGAGAAAGGTAAAGAACAGAGTTTCAAAGTAGATTCTTCTTATAATACATTCCCTTTTAGTCTAAACACAATCTCTTGCCCTGCAACAGTGTTTAAGGTGAATACAAAGCTGTTTCATAGTGTGAAAATGGTAAAGAACAGAGTTTCTAAGTAAAGATTCTTCTTATAATGCATTCCCTTTTCGTGTAAAACGCAATCTCTTGCCCTGAAACGGTGTTTAAGGTGAATACAAAGCTGTATCATAGTGTGAAAAAGGTAAAGAACAGTTTCAAAGTAAAGATTCTTCTTATAATACATTCCCTTTTAGTCTAAACACAATCTCTTGCCCTGCAACAGTGTTTAAGGTGAATACAAAGCTGTTTCATAGTGTGAAAAAGGTAAAGAACAGAGTTTCTAAGTAAAGATTCTTCTTATAATGCATTCCCTTTTAGTCTAAAACACAATCTCTTGCTCTGAAAAAGTGTTTAATTTGAAAATAAAGCTGTTTCATAGTGTGAAAAAGGTAAAGAACAGAGTTTCTAAGTAAAGAGTCTTCTTATAATGCATTCCCTTTTAGTCTAAAACACAATCTCTTGCCCTGAAACAGTGTTTAAGGTGAATACAAAGCTGTTTCATAGTGTGAAAAAGGTAAAGAACAGTTTCAAAGTAAAGATTCTTCTTATAATGCATTGCCTATTAGTCTAAAACACAATCTCTTGCCCTGAAACGGTGTTTAAGGTGAATACAAAGCTGTTTCATAGTGTGAAAAAGGTAAAGAACAGAGTTTCTAAGTAAAGATTCTTCTAATAATGCATTCCCTTTTAGTCTAAACACGATCTCTTGCCCTGCAACAGTGTTTAAGGTGAATACAAAGCTGTTTCATTGTGTGAAAAAGGTAAAGCACAGAGTTTCTAAGTAAAGATTCTTCTTATAATGCATTCCCTTTTAGTCTAACCACGATCTCTTGCCCTGCAACAGTGTTTAAGGTGAATACAAAGCTGTTTCATAGTGTGAAAAAGGTAAAGAACAGAGTTTCTAAGTAAAGATTCTTCTTATAATGCATTCCCTTTTAGTCTAAAACACAATTTCTTACCCTGCAACAGTGTTTAAGGTCAATACAAAGCTGTTTCATAGTGTGAAAAAGGTAAAGAACAAAGTTTCTAAGTAAAGAGTCTTCTTATAATGCATTCCCTTTTAGTCTAAAACACAATCTCTTGCCCTGAAACAGTGTTTAAGGTGAATACAAAGCTGTTTCATAGTGTGAAAAAGGTAAAGAACAGAGTTTCTAAATAAAGATTCTTCTTATAATGCATCCCCTTTTAGTCTAAAACATAATCTCTTGCCCTGAAACAGTGTTTAAGGTGAATACAAAGCTGTTTCATAGTGTGAGAAAGGTAAAGAACAGAGTTTCAAAGTAGATTCTTCTTATAATACATTCCCTTTTAGTCTAAACACAATCTCTTGCCCTGCAACAGTGTTTAAGGTGAATACAAAGCTGTTTCATAGTGTGAAAATGGTAAAGAACAGAGTTTCTAAGTAAAGATTCTTCTTATAATGCATTCCCTTTTCGTGTAAAACGCAATCTCTTGCCCTGAAACGGTGTTTAAGGTGAATACAAAGCTGTATCATAGTGTGAAAAAGGTAAAGAACAGTTTCAAAGTAAAGATTCTTCTTATAATACATTCCCTTTTAGTCTAAACACAATCTCTTGCCCTGCAACAGTGTTTAAGGTGAATACAAAGCTGTTTCATAGTGTGAAAAAGGTAAAGAACAGAGTTTCTAAGTAAAGATTCTTCTTATAATGCATTGCCTATTAGTCTAAAACACAATCTCTTACCCTGAAACGGTGTTTAAGGTGAATACAAAGCTGTTTCATAGTGTGAAAAAGGTAAAGAACAGAGTTTCAAAGTAAAGATTCTTCTTATAATGCATTCCCTTTTAGTCTAAAACACAATCTCTTGCTCTGAAAAAGTGTTTAATTTGAAAATAAAGCTGTTTCATAGTGTGAAAAAGGTAAAGAACAGAGTTTCTAAGTAAAGATTCTTCTTATAATGCATTCCCTTTTAGTCTAAAACACAATTTCTTGCCCTGCAACAGTGTTTACGGTGAATACAAAGCTGTTTCATAGTGTGAAAAAGGTAAAGAACAGAGTTTCTAAGTAAAGAGTCTTCTTATAATGCATTCCCTTTTAGTCTAAAACACAATCTCTTGCCCTGAAACAGTGTTTAAGGTGAATACAAAGCTGTTTCATAGTGTGAAAAAGGTAAAGAACAGTTTCAAAGTAAAGATTCTTCTTATAATGCATTGCCTATTAGTCTAAAACACAATCTCTTGCCCTGAAACGGTGTTTAAGGTGAATACAAAGCTGTTTCATAGTGTGAAAAAGGTAAAGAACAGAGTTTCTAAGTAAAGATTCTTCTAATAATGCATTCCCTTTTAGTCTAAACACGATCTCTTGCCCTGCAACAGTGTTTAAGGTGAATACAAAGCTGTTTCATTGTGTGAAAAAGGTAAAGAACAGAGTTTCAAAGTAAAGATTCTTCTTATAATGCATTCCCTTTTAGTCTAAATCACAATCTCTTGCCCTGCAACAGTGTTTAAGGTGAATACAAAGCTGTTTCATAGTGTGAAAATGGTAAAGAACAGAGTTTCTAAGTAAAGATTCTTCTTATAATGCATTCCCTTTTAGTCTAAAACACAATATCTTGCCCTGAAACAGTGTTTAAGGTGAATACAAAGCTGTTTCATAGTGTGAAAAAGGTAAAGAACAGAGTTTCTAAGTAAAGATTCTTCTTATAATGCATTCCCTTTTAGTCTAAAACACAATTTCTTGCCCTGCAACAGTGTTTAAGGTCAATACAAAGCTGTTTCATAGTGTGAAAAAGGTAAAGAACAAAGTTTCTAAGTAAAGAGTCTTCTTATAATGCATTCCCTTTTAGTCTAAAACACAATCTCTTGCCCTGAAACAGTGTTTAAGGTGAATACAAAGCTGTTTCATAGTGTGAAAAAGGTAAAGAACAGTTTCAAAGTAAAGATTCTTCTTATAATACATTCCCTTTTAGTCTAAACACAATCTCTTGCCCTGCAACAGTGTTTAAGGTGAATACAAAGCTGTTTCATAGTGTGAAAATGGTAAAGAACAGAGTTTCTAAGTAAAGATTCTTCTTATAATGCATTCCCTTTTCGTCTAAAACGCAATCTCTTGCCCTGAAACGGTGTTTAAGGTGAATACAAAGCTGTTTCATAGTGTGAAAAAGGTAAAGAACAGTTTCAAAGTAAAGATTCTTCTTATAATACATTCCCTTTTAGTCTAAACACAATCTCTTGCCCTGAAACAGTGTTTAAGGTGAATACAAAGCTGTTTCATTGTGTAAAAAAGGTAAAGCACAGAGTTTCTAAGTAAAGATTCTTCTTATAATGCATTCCCTTTTAGTCTAAACACGATCTCTTGCCCTGCAACAGTGTTTAAGGTGAATACAAAGCTGTTTCATTGTGTGAAAAAGGTAAAGAACAGAGTTTCTAAGTAAAGATTCTTCTTATAATGCATTCCCTTTTAGTCTAAAACACAATCTCTTGCCCTGAAACAGTGTTTAAGTTGAATATAAAGCTGTTTCATAGTTTGAAAAAGGTAAAGAACAGAGTTTCTAAGAAAAGATTCTTCTTATAATGCATTCCCTTTTAGTCTAAACACGATCTCTTGCCCTGAAACAGTGTTTAAGGTGAATACAAAGCTGTTTCATAGTGTGAAAAAGGTAAAGAACAGAGTTTCTAAATAAAGATTCTTCTTATAATGCATCCCCTTTTAGTCTAAAACATAATCTCTTGCCCTGAAACAGTGTTTAAGGTGAATACAAAGCTGTTTCATAGTGTGAGAAAGGTAAAGAACAGAGTTTCAAAGTAGATTCTTCTTATAATACATTCCCTTTTAGTCTAAACACAATCTCTTGCCCTGCAACAGTGTTTAAGGTGAATACAAAGCTGTTTCATAGTGTGAAAATGGTAAAGAACAGAGTTTCTAAGTAAAGATTCTTCTTATAATGCATTCCCTTTTCGTGTAAAACGCAATCTCTTGCCCTGAAACGGTGTTTAAGGTGAATACAAAGCTGTATCATAGTGTGAAAAAGGTAAAGAACAGTTTCAAAGTAAAGATTCTTCTTATAATACATTCCCTTTTAGTCTAAACACAATCTCTTGCCCTGCAACAGTGTTTAAGGTGAATACAAAGCTGTTTCATAGTGTGAAAAAGGTAAAGAACAGAGTTTCTAAGTAAAGATTCTTCTTATAATGCATTGCCTATTAGTCTAAAACACAATCTCTTACCCTGAAACGGTGTTTAAGGTGAATACAAAGCTGTTTCATAGTGTGAAAAAGGTAAAGAACAGAGTTTCAAAGTAAAGATTCTTCTTATAATGCATTCCCTTTTAGTCTAAAACACAATCTCTTGCTCTGAAAAAGTGTTTAATTTGAAAATAAAGCTGTTTCATAGTGTGAAAAAGGTAAAGAACAGAGTTTCTAAGTAAAGATTCTTCTTATAATGCATTGCCTATTAGTCTAAAACACAATCTCTTACCCTGAAACGGTGTTTAAGGTGAATACAAAGCTGTTTCATAGTGTGAAAAAGGTAAAGAACAGAGTTTCAAAGTAAAGATTCTTCTTATAATGCATTCCCTTTTAGTCTAAAACACAATCTCTTGCTCTGAAAAAGTGTTTAATTTGAAAATAAAGCTGTTTCATAGTGTGAAAAAGGTAAAGAACAGAGTTTCTAAGTAAAGATTCTTCTTATAATGCATTCCCTTTTAGTCTAAAACACAATTTCTTGCCCTGCAACAGTGTTTACGGTGAATACAAAGCTGTTTCATAGTGTGAAAAAGGTAAAGAACAGAGTTTCTAAGTAAAGAGTCTTCTTATAATGCATTCCCTTTTAGTCTAAAACACAATCTCTTGCCCTGAAACAGTGTTTAAGGTGAATACAAAGCTGTTTCATAGTGTGAAAAAGGTAAAGAACAGAGTTTCTAAGTAAAGATTCTTCTTATAATGCATTCCCTTTTAGTCTAAAACACAATTTCTTACCCTGCAACAGTGTTTAAGGTCAATACAAAGCTGTTTCATAGTGTGAAAAAGGTAAAGAACAAAGTTTCTAAGTAAAGAGTCTTCTTATAATGCATTCCCTTTTAGTCTAAAACACAATCTCTTGCCCTGAAACAGTGTTTAAGGTGAATACAAAGCTGTTTCATAGTGTGAAAAAGGTAAAGAACAAAGTTTCTAAGTAAAGAGTCTTCTTATAATGCATTCCCTTTTAGTCTAAAACACAATCTCTTGCCCTGAAACAGTGTTTAAGGTGAATACAAAGCTGTTTCATAGTGTGAAAAAGGTAAAGAACAGAGTTTCTAAATAAAGATTCTTCTTATAATGCATCCCCTTTTAGTCTAAAACATAATCTCTTGCCCTGAAACAGTGTTTAAGGTGAATACAAAGCTGTTTCATAGTGTGAGAAAGGTAAAGAACAGAGTTTCAAAGTAGATTCTTCTTATAATACATTCCCTTTTAGTCTAAACACAATCTCTTGCCCTGCAACAGTGTTTAAGGTGAATACAAAGCTGTTTCATAGTGTGAAAATGGTAAAGAACAGAGTTTCTAAGTAAAGATTCTTCTTATAATGCATTCCCTTTTCGTGTAAAACGCAATCTCTTGCCCTGAAACGGTGTTTAAGGTGAATACAAAGCTGTATCATAGTGTGAAAAAGGTAAAGAACAGTTTCAAAGTAAAGATTCTTCTTATAATACATTCCCTTTTAGTCTAAACACAATCTCTTGCCCTGCAACAGTGTTTAAGGTGAATACAAAGCTGTTTCATAGTGTGAAAAAGGTAAAGAACAGAGTTTCTAAGTAAAGATTCTTCTTATAATGCATTGCCTATTAGTCTAAAACACAATCTCTTACCCTGAAACGGTGTTTAAGGTGAATACAAAGCTGTTTCATAGTGTGAAAAAGGTAAAGAACAGAGTTTCAAAGTAAAGATTCTTCTTATAATGCATTCCCTTTTAGTCTAAAACACAATCTCTTGCTCTGAAAAAGTGTTTAATTTGAAAATAAAGCTGTTTCATAGTGTGAAAAAGGTAAAGAACAGAGTTTCTAAGTAAAGATTCTTCTTATAATGCATTCCCTTTTAGTCTAAAACACAATTTCTTGCCCTGCAACAGTGTTTACGGTGAATACAAAGCTGTTTCATAGTGTGAAAAAGGTAAAGAACAGAGTTTCTAAGTAAAGAGTCTTCTTATAATGCATTCCCTTTTAGTCTAAAACACAATCTCTTGCCCTGAAACAGTGTTTAAGGTGAATACAAAGCTGTTTCATAGTGTGAAAAAGGTAAAGAACAGTTTCAAAGTAAAGATTCTTCTTATAATGCATTGCCTATTAGTCTAAAACACAATCTCTTGCCCTGAAACGGTGTTTAAGGTGAATACAAAGCTGTTTCATAGTGTGAAAAAGGTAAAGAACAGAGTTTCTAAGTAAAGATTCTTCTAATAATGCATTCCCTTTTAGTCTAAACACGATCTCTTGCCCTGCAACAGTGTTTAAGGTGAATACAAAGCTGTTTCATTGTGTGAAAAAGGTAAAGAACAGAGTTTCAAAGTAAAGATTCTTCTTATAATGCATTCCCTTTTAGTCTAAATCACAATCTCTTGCCCTGCAACAGTGTTTAAGGTGAATACAAAGCTGTTTCATAGTGTGAAAATGGTAAAGAACAGTTTCTAAGTAAAGATTCTTCTTATAATGCATTCCCTTTTAGTCTAAAACACAATATCTTGCCCTGAAACAGTGTTTAAGGTGAATACAAAGCTGTTTCATAGTGTGAAAAAGGTAAAGAACAGAGTTTCTAAGTAAAGATTCTTCTTATAATGCATTCCCTTTTAGTCTAAAACACAATTTCTTGCCCTGCAACAGTGTTTAAGGTCAATACAAAGCTGTTTCATAGTGTGAAAAAGGTAAAGAACAAAGTTTCTAAGTAAAGAGTCTTCTTATAATGCATTCCCTTTTAGTCTAAAACACAATCTCTTGCCCTGAAACAGTGTTTAAGGTGAATACAAAGCTGTTTCATAGTGTGAAAAAGGTAAAGAACAGTTTCAAAGTAAAGATTCTTCTTATAATACATTCCCTTTTAGTCTAAACACAATCTCTTGCCCTGCAACAGTGTTTAAGGTGAATACAAAGCTGTTTCATAGTGTGAAAATGGTAAAGAACAGAGTTTCTAAGTAAAGATTCTTCTTATAATGCATTCCCTTTTCGTCTAAAACGCAATCTCTTGCCCTGAAACGGTGTTTAAGGTGAATACAAAGCTGTTTCATAGTGTGAAAAAGGTAAAGAACAGTTTCAAAGTAAAGATTCTTCTTATAATACATTCCCTTTTAGTCTAAACACAATCTCTTGCCCTGAAACAGTGTTTAAGGTGAATACAAAGCTGTTTCATTGTGTAAAAAAGGTAAAGCACAGAGTTTCTAAGTAAAGATTCTTCTTATAATGCATTCCCTTTTAGTCTAAACACGATCTCTTGCCCTGCAACAGTGTTTAAGGTGAATACAAAGCTGTTTCATTGTGTGAAAAAGGTAAAGAACAGAGTTTCTAAGTAAAGATTCTTCTTATAATGCATTCCCTTTTAGTCTAAAACACAATCTCTTGCCCTGAAACAGTGTTTAAGTTGAATATAAAGCTGTTTCATAGTTTGAAAAAGGTAAAGAACAGAGTTTCTAAGAAAAGATTCTTCTTATAATGCATTCCCTTTTAGTCTAAACACGATCTCTTGCCCTGAAACAGTGTTTAAGGTGAATACAAAGCTGTTTCATAGTGTGAAAAAGGTAAAGAACAGAGTTTCTAAATAAAGATTCTTCTTATAATGCATCCCCTTTTAGTCTAAAACATAATCTCTTGCCCTGAAACAGTGTTTAAGGTGAATACAAAGCTGTTTCATAGTGTGAGAAAGGTAAAGAACAGAGTTTCAAAGTAGATTCTTCTTATAATACATTCCCTTTTAGTCTAAACACAATCTCTTGCCCTGCAACAGTGTTTAAGGTGAATACAAAGCTGTTTCATAGTGTGAAAATGGTAAAGAACAGAGTTTCTAAGTAAAGATTCTTCTTATAATGCATTCCCTTTTCGTGTAAAACGCAATCTCTTGCCCTGAAACGGTGTTTAAGGTGAATACAAAGCTGTATCATAGTGTGAAAAAGGTAAAGAACAGTTTCAAAGTAAAGATTCTTCTTATAATACATTCCCTTTTAGTCTAAACACAATCTCTTGCCCTGCAACAGTGTTTAAGGTGAATACAAAGCTGTTTCATAGTGTGAAAAAGGTAAAGAACAGAGTTTCTAAGTAAAGATTCTTCTTATAATGCATTGCCTATTAGTCTAAAACACAATCTCTTACCCTGAAACGGTGTTTAAGGTGAATACAAAGCTGTTTCATAGTGTGAAAAAGGTAAAGAACAGAGTTTCAAAGTAAAGATTCTTCTTATAATGCATTCCCTTTTAGTCTAAAACACAATCTCTTGCTCTGAAAAAGTGTTTAATTTGAAAATAAAGCTGTTTCATAGTGTGAAAAAGGTAAAGAACAGAGTTTCTAAGTAAAGATTCTTCTTATAATGCATTGCCTATTAGTCTAAAACACAATCTCTTACCCTGAAACGGTGTTTAAGGTGAATACAAAGCTGTTTCATAGTGTGAAAAAGGTAAAGAACAGAGTTTCAAAGTAAAGATTCTTCTTATAATGCATTCCCTTTTAGTCTAAAACACAATCTCTTGCTCTGAAAAAGTGTTTAATTTAAAAATAAAGCTGTTTCATAGTGTGAAAAAGGTAAAGAACAGAGTTTCTAAGTAAAGATTCTTCTTATAATGCATTCCCTTTTAGTCTAAAACACAATTTCTTGCCCTGCAACAGTGTTTACGGTGAATACAAAGCTGTTTCATAGTGTGAAAAAGGTAAAGAACAGAGTTTCTAAGTAAAGAGTCTTCTTATAATGCATTCCCTTTTAGTCTAAAACACAATCTCTTGCCCTGAAACAGTGTTTAAGGTGAATACAAAGCTGTTTCATAGTGTGAAAAAGGTAAAGAACAGAGTTTCTAAGTAAAGATTCTTCTTATAATGCATTCCCTTTTAGTCTAAAACACAATTTCTTACCCTGCAACAGTGTTTAAGGTCAATACAAAGCTGTTTCATAGTGTGAAAAAGGTAAAGAACAAAGTTTCTAAGTAAAGAGTCTTCTTATAATGCATTCCCTTTTAGTCTAAAACACAATCTCTTGCCCTGAAACAGTGTTTAAGGTGAATACAAAGCTGTTTCATAGTGTGAAAAAGGTAAAGAACAGAGTTTCTAAATAAAGATTCTTCTTATAATGCATCCCCTTTTAGTCTAAAACATAATCTCTTGCCCTTAAACAGTGTTTAAGGTGAATACAAAGCTGTTTCATAGTGTGAGAAAGGTAAAGAACAGAGTTTCAAAGTAGATTCTTCTTATAATACATTCCCTTTTAGTCTAAACACAATCTCTTGCCCTGCAACAGTGTTTAAGGTGAATACAAAGCTGTTTCATAGTGTGAAAATGGTAAAGAACAGAGTTTCTAAGTAAAGATTCTTCTTATAATGCATTCCCTTTTCGTGTAAAACGCAATCTCTTGCCCTGAAACGGTGTTTAAGGTGAATACAAAGCTGTATCATAGTGTGAAAAAGGTAAAGAACAGTTTCAAAGTAAAGATTCTTCTTATAATACATTCCCTTTTAGTCTAAACACAATCTCTTGCCCTGCAACAGTGTTTAAGGTGAATACAAAGCTGTTTCATAGTGTGAAAAAGGTAAAGAACAGAGTTTCTAAGTAAAGATTCTTCTTATAATGCATTCCCTTTTAGTCTAAAACACAATCTCTTGCTCTGAAAAAGTGTTTAATTTGAAAATAAAGCTGTTTCATAGTGTGAAAAAGGTAAAGAACAGAGTTTCTAAGTAAAGAGTCTTCTTATAATGCATTCCCTTTTAGTCTAAAACACAATCTCTTGCCCTGAAACAGTGTTTAAGGTGAATACAAAGCTGTTTCATAGTGTGAAAAAGGTAAAGAACAGTTTCAAAGTAAAGATTCTTCTTATAATGCATTGCCTATTAGTCTAAAACACAATCTCTTGCCCTGAAACGGTGTTTAAGGTGAATACAAAGCTGTTTCATAGTGTGAAAAAGGTAAAGAACAGAGTTTCTAAGTAAAGATTCTTCTAATAATGCATTCCCTTTTAGTCTAAACACGATCTCTTGCCCTGCAACAGTGTTTAAGGTGAATACAAAGCTGTTTCATTGTGTGAAAAAGGTAAAGCACAGAGTTTCTAAGTAAAGATTCTTCTTATAATGCATTCCCTTTTAGTCTAACCACGATCTCTTGCCCTGCAACAGTGTTTAAGGTGAATACAAAGCTGTTTCATAGTGTGAAAAAGGTAAAGAACAGAGTTTCTAAGTAAAGATTCTTCTTATAATGCATTCCCTTTTAGTCTAAAACACAATTTCTTACCCTGCAACAGTGTTTAAGGTCAATACAAAGCTGTTTCATAGTGTGAAAAAGGTAAAGAACAAAGTTTCTAAGTAAAGAGTCTTCTTATAATGCATTCCCTTTTAGTCTAAAACACAATCTCTTGCCCTGAAACAGTGTTTAAGGTGAATACAAAGCTGTTTCATAGTGTGAAAAAGGTAAAGAACAGAGTTTCTAAATAAAGATTCTTCTTATAATGCATCCCCTTTTAGTCTAAAACATAATCTCTTGCCCTGAAACAGTGTTTAAGGTGAATACAAAGCTGTTTCATAGTGTGAGAAAGGTAAAGAACAGAGTTTCAAAGTAGATTCTTCTTATAATACATTCCCTTTTAGTCTAAACACAATCTCTTGCCCTGCAACAGTGTTTAAGGTGAATACAAAGCTGTTTCATAGTGTGAAAATGGTAAAGAACAGAGTTTCTAAGTAAAGATTCTTCTTATAATGCATTCCCTTTTCGTGTAAAACGCAATCTCTTGCCCTGAAACGGTGTTTAAGGTGAATACAAAGCTGTATCATAGTGTGAAAAAGGTAAAGAACAGTTTCAAAGTAAAGATTCTTCTTATAATACATTCCCTTTTAGTCTAAACACAATCTCTTGCCCTGCAACAGTGTTTAAGGTGAATACAAAGCTGTTTCATAGTGTGAAAAAGGTAAAGAACAGAGTTTCTAAGTAAAGATTCTTCTTATAATGCATTGCCTATTAGTCTAAAACACAATCTCTTACCCTGAAACGGTGTTTAAGGTGAATACAAAGCTGTTTCATAGTGTGAAAAAGGTAAAGAACAGAGTTTCAAAGTAAAGATTCTTCTTATAATGCATTCCCTTTTAGTCTAAAACACAATCTCTTGCTCTGAAAAAGTGTTTAATTTGAAAATAAAGCTGTTTCATAGTGTGAAAAAGGTAAAGAACAGAGTTTCTAAGTAAAGATTCTTCTTATAATGCATTCCCTTTTAGTCTAAAACACAATTTCTTGCCCTGCAACAGTGTTTACGGTGAATACAAAGCTGTTTCATAGTGTGAAAAAGGTAAAGAACAGAGTTTCTAAGTAAAGAGTCTTCTTATAATGCATTCCCTTTTAGTCTAAAACACAATCTCTTGCCCTGAAACAGTGTTTAAGGTGAATACAAAGCTGTTTCATAGTGTGAAAAAGGTAAAGAACAGTTTCAAAGTAAAGATTCTTCTTATAATGCATTGCCTATTAGTCTAAAACACAATCTCTTGCCCTGAAACGGTGTTTAAGGTGAATACAAAGCTGTTTCATAGTGTGAAAAAGGTAAAGAACAGAGTTTCTAAGTAAAGATTCTTCTAATAATGCATTCCCTTTTAGTCTAAACACGATCTCTTGCCCTGCAACAGTGTTTAAGGTGAATACAAAGCTGTTTCATTGTGTGAAAAAGGTAAAGAACAGAGTTTCAAAGTAAAGATTCTTCTTATAATGCATTCCCTTTTAGTCTAAATCACAATCTCTTGCCCTGCAACAGTGTTTAAGGTGAATACAAAGCTGTTTCATAGTGTGAAAATGGTAAAGAACAGAGTTTCTAAGTAAAGATTCTTCTTATAATGCATTCCCTTTTAGTCTAAAACACAATATCTTGCCCTGAAACAGTGTTTAAGGTGAATACAAAGCTGTTTCATAGTGTGAAAAAGGTAAAGAACAGAGTTTCTAAGTAAAGATTCTTCTTATAATGCATTCCCTTTTAGTCTAAAACACAATTTCTTGCCCTGCAACAGTGTTTAAGGTCAATACAAAGCTGTTTCATAGTGTGAAAAAGGTAAAGAACAAAGTTTCTAAGTAAAGAGTCTTCTTATAATGCATTCCCTTTTAGTCTAAAACACAATCTCTTGCCCTGAAACAGTGTTTAAGGTGAATACAAAGCTGTTTCATAGTGTGAAAAAGGTAAAGAACAGTTTCAAAGTAAAGATTCTTCTTATAATACATTCCCTTTTAGTCTAAACACAATCTCTTGCCCTGCAACAGTGTTTAAGGTGAATACAAAGCTGTTTCATAGTGTGAAAATGGTAAAGAACAGAGTTTCTAAGTAAAGATTCTTCTTATAATGCATTCCCTTTTCGTCTAAAACGCAATCTCTTGCCCTGAAACGGTGTTTAAGGTGAATACAAAGCTGTTTCATAGTGTGAAAAAGGTAAAGAACAGTTTCAAAGTAAAGATTCTTCTTATAATACATTCCCTTTTAGTCTAAACACAATCTCTTGCCCTGAAACAGTGTTTAAGGTGAATACAAAGCTGTTTCATTGTGTAAAAAAGGTAAAGCACAGAGTTTCTAAGTAAAGATTCTTCTTATAATGCATTCCCTTTTAGTCTAAACACGATCTCTTGCCCTGCAACAGTGTTTAAGGTGAATACAAAGCTGTTTCATTGTGTGAAAAAGGTAAAGAACAGAGTTTCTAAGTAAAGATTCTTCTTATAATGCATTCCCTTTTAGTCTAAAACACAATCTCTTGCCCTGAAACAGTGTTTAAGTTGAATATAAAGCTGTTTCATAGTTTGAAAAAGGTAAAGAACAGAGTTTCTAAGAAAAGATTCTTCTTATAATGCATTCCCTTTTAGTCTAAACACGATCTCTTGCCCTGAAACAGTGTTTAAGGTGAATACAAAGCTGTTTCATAGTGTGAAAAAGGTAAAGAACAGAGTTTCTAAATAAAGATTCTTCTTATAATGCATCCCCTTTTAGTCTAAAACATAATCTCTTGCCCTGAAACAGTGTTTAAGGTGAATACAAAGCTGTTTCATAGTGTGAGAAAGGTAAAGAACAGAGTTTCAAAGTAGATTCTTCTTATAATACATTCCCTTTTAGTCTAAACACAATCTCTTGCCCTGCAACAGTGTTTAAGGTGAATACAAAGCTGTTTCATAGTGTGAAAATGGTAAAGAACAGAGTTTCTAAGTAAAGATTCTTCTTATAATGCATTCCCTTTTCGTGTAAAACGCAATCTCTTGCCCTGAAACGGTGTTTAAGGTGAATACAAAGCTGTATCATAGTGTGAAAAAGGTAAAGAACAGTTTCAAAGTAAAGATTCTTCTTATAATACATTCCCTTTTAGTCTAAACACAATCTCTTGCCCTGCAACAGTGTTTAAGGTGAATACAAAGCTGTTTCATAGTGTGAAAAAGGTAAAGAACAGAGTTTCTAAGTAAAGATTCTTCTTATAATGCATTGCCTATTAGTCTAAAACACAATCTCTTACCCTGAAACGGTGTTTAAGGTGAATACAAAGCTGTTTCATAGTGTGAAAAAGGTAAAGAACAGAGTTTCAAAGTAAAGATTCTTCTTATAATGCATTCCCTTTTAGTCTAAAACACAATCTCTTGCTCTGAAAAAGTGTTTAATTTGAAAATAAAGCTGTTTCATAGTGTGAAAAAGGTAAAGAACAGAGTTTCTAAGTAAAGATTCTTCTTATAATGCATTCCCTTTTAGTCTAAAACACAATTTCTTGCCCTGCAACAGTGTTTACGGTGAATACAAAGCTGTTTCATAGTGTGAAAAAGGTAAAGAACAGAGTTTCTAAGTAAAGAGTCTTCTTATAATGCATTCCCTTTTAGTCTAAAACACAATCTCTTGCCCTGAAACAGTGTTTAAGGTGAATACAAAGCTGTTTCATAGTGTGAAAAAGGTAAAGAACAGAGTTTCTAAGTAAAGATTCTTCTTATAATGCATTCCCTTTTAGTCTAAAACACAATTTCTTACCCTGCAACAGTGTTTAAGGTCAATACAAAGCTGTTTCATAGTGTGAAAAAGGTAAAGAACAAAGTTTCTAAGTAAAGAGTCTTCTTATAATGCATTCCCTTTTAGTCTAAAACACAATCTCTTGCCCTGAAACAGTGTTTAAGGTGAATACAAAGCTGTTTCATAGTGTGAAAAAGGTAAAGAACAGAGTTTCTAAATAAAGATTCTTCTTATAATGCATCCCCTTTTAGTCTAAAACATAATCTCTTGCCCTGAAACAGTGTTTAAGGTGAATACAAAGCTGTTTCATAGTGTGAGAAAGGTAAAGAACAGAGTTTCAAAGTAGATTCTTCTTATAATACATTCCCTTTTAGTCTAAACACAATCTCTTGCCCTGCAACAGTGTTTAAGGTGAATACAAAGCTGTTTCATAGTGTGAAAATGGTAAAGAACAGAGTTTCTAAGTAAAGATTCTTCTTATAATGCATTCCCTTTTCGTGTAAAACGCAATCTCTTGCCCTGAAACGGTGTTTAAGGTGAATACAAAGCTGTATCATAGTGTGAAAAAGGTAAAGAACAGTTTCAAAGTAAAGATTCTTCTTATAATACATTCCCTTTTAGTCTAAACACAATCTCTTGCCCTGCAACAGTGTTTAAGGTGAATACAAAGCTGTTTCATAGTGTGAAAAAGGTAAAGAACAGTTTCTAAGTAAAGATTCTTCTTATAATGCATTCCCTTTTAGTCTAAAACACAATCTCTTGCTCTGAAAAAGTGTTTAATTTGAAAATAAAGCTGTTTCATAGTGTGAAAAAGGTAAAGAACAGAGTTTCTAAGTAAAGAGTCTTCTTATAATGCATTCCCTTTTAGTCTAAAACACAATCTCTTGCCCTGAAACAGTGTTTAAGGTGAATACAAAGCTGTTTCATAGTGTGAAAAAGGTAAAGAACAGTTTCAAAGTAAAGATTCTTCTTATAATGCATTGCCTATTAGTCTAAAACACAATCTCTTGCCCTGAAACGGTGTTTAAGGTGAATACAAAGCTGTTTCATAGTGTGAAAAAGGTAAAGAACAGAGTTTCTAAGTAAAGATTCTTCTAATAATGCATTCCCTTTTAGTCTAAACACGATCTCTTGCCCTGCAACAGTGTTTAAGGTGAATACAAAGCTGTTTCATTGTGTGAAAAAGGTAAAGAACAGAGTTTCAAAGTAAAGATTCTTCTTATAATGCATTCCCTTTTAGTCTAAATCACAATCTCTTGCCCTGCAACAGTGTTTAAGGTGAATACAAAGCTGTTTCATAGTGTGAAAATGGTAAAGAACAGAGTTTCTAAGTAAAGATTCTTCTCATAATGCATTCCCTTTTAGTCTAAAACACAATATCTTGCCCTGAAACAGTGTTTAAGGTGAATACAAAGCTGTTTCATAGTGTGAAAAAGGTAAAGAACAGAGTTTCTAAGTAAAGATTCTTCTTATAATGCATTCCCTTTTAGTCTAAAACACAATTTCTTGCCCTGCAACAGTGTTTAAGGTCAATACAAAGCTGTTTCATAGTGTGAAAAAGGTAAAGAACAAAGTTTCTAAGTAAAGAGTCTTCTTATAATGCATTCCCTTTTAGTCTAAAACACAATCTCTTGCCCTGAAACAGTGTTTAAGGTGAATACAAAGCTGTTTCATAGTGTGAAAAAGGTAAAGAACAGTTTCAAAGTAAAGATTCTTCTTATAATACATTCCCTTTTAGTCTAAACACAATCTCTTGCCCTGCAACAGTGTTTAAGGTGAATACAAAGCTGTTTCATAGTGTGAAAATGGTAAAGAACAGAGTTTCTAAGTAAAGATTCTTCTTATAATGCATTCCCTTTTCGTCTAAAACGCAATCTCTTGCCCTGAAACGGTGTTTAAGGTGAATACAAAGCTGTTTCATAGTGTGAAAAAGGTAAAGAACAGTTTCAAAGTAAAGATTCTTCTTATAATACATTCCCTTTTAGTCTAAACACAATCTCTTGCCCTGAAACAGTGTTTAAGGTGAATACAAAGCTGTTTCATTGTGTAAAAAAGGTAAAGCACAGAGTTTCTAAGTAAAGATTCTTCTTATAATGCATTCCCTTTTAGTCTAAACACGATCTCTTGCCCTGCAACAGTGTTTAAGGTGAATACAAAGCTGTTTCATTGTGTGAAAAAGGTAAAGAACAGAGTTTCTAAGTAAAGATTCTTCTTATAATGCATTCCCTTTTAGTCTAAAACACCATCTCTTGCCCTGAAACAGTGTTTAAGTTGAATATAAAGCTGTTTCATAGTTTGAAAAAGGTAAAGAACAGAGTTTCTAAGAAAAGATTCTTCTTATAATGCATTCCCTTTTAGTCTAAACACGATCTCTTGCCCTGAAACAGTGTTTAAGGTGAATACAAACCTGTTTCATTGTGTAAAAAAAGGTAAAGAACAGAGTTTCAAAGTAAAGATTCTTCTTATAATACATTCCCTTTTAGTCTAAACACAATCTCTTGCCCTGAAACAGTGTTTAAGGTGAATACAAAGCTGTTTCATTGTGTAAAAAAGGTAAAGCACAGAGTTTCTAAGTAAAGATTCTTCTTATAATGCATTCCCTTTTAGTCTAAACACGATCTCTTGCCCTGCAACAGTGTTTAAGGTGAATACAAAGCTGTTTCATAGTGTGAAAAAGGTAAAGAACAGAGTTTCTAAGTAAAGATTCTTCTTATAATGCATTCCCTTTTAGTCTAAAACACAATTTCTTACCCTGCAACAGTGTTTAAGGTCAATACAAAGCTGTTTCATAGTGTGAAAAAGGTAAAGAACAAAGTTTCTAAGTAAAGAGTCTTCTTATAATGCATTCCCTTTTAGTCTAAAACACAATCTCTTGCCCTGAAATAGTGTTTAAGGTGAATACAAAGCTGTTTCATAGTGTGAAAAAGGTAAAGAACAGAGTTTCTAAATAAAGATTCTTCTTATAATGCATCCCCTTTTAGTCTAAAACATAATCTCTTGCCCTGAAACAGTGTTTAAGGTGAATACAAAGCTGTTTCATAGTGTGAGAAAGGTAAAGAACAGAGTTTCAAAGTAGATTCTTCTTATAATACATTCCCTTTTAGTCTAAACACAATCTCTTGCCCTGCAACAGTGTTTAAGGTGAATACAAAGCTGTTTCATAGTGTGAAAATGGTAAAGAACAGAGTTTCTAAGTAAAGATTCTTCTTATAATGCATTCCCTTTTCGTGTAAAACGCAATCTCTTGCCCTGAAACGGTGTTTAAGGTGAATACAAAGCTGTATCATAGTGTGAAAAAGGTAAAGAACAGTTTCAAAGTAAAGATTCTTCTTATAATACATTCCCTTTTAGTCTAAACACAATCTCTTGCCCTGCAACAGTGTTTAAGGTGAATACAAAGCTGTTTCATAGTGTGAAAAAGGTAAAGAACAGAGTTTCTAAGTAAAGATTCTTCTTATAATGCATTGCCTATTAGTCTAAAACACAATCTCTTACCCTGAAACGGTGTTTAAGGTGAATACAAAGCTGTTTCATAGTGTGAAAAAGGTAAAGAACAGAGTTTCAAAGTAAAGATTCTTCTTATAATGCATTCCCTTTTAGTCTAAAACACAATCTCTTGCTCTGAAAAAGTGTTTAATTTGAAAATAAAGCTGTTTCATAGTGTGAAAAAGGTAAAGAACAGAGTTTCTAAGTAAAGATTCTTCTTATAATGCATTCCCTTTTAGTCTAAAACACAATTTCTTGCCCTGCAACAGTGTTTACGGTGAATACAAAGCTGTTTCATAGTGTGAAAAAGGTAAAGAACAGAGTTTCTAAGTAAAGAGTCTTCTTATAATGCATTCCCTTTTAGTCTAAAACACAATCTCTTGCCCTGAAACAGTGTTTAAGGTGAATACAAAGCTGTTTCATAGTGTGAAAAAGGTAAAGAACAGTTTCAAAGTAAAGATTCTTCTTATAATGCATTACCTATTAGTCTAAAACACAATCTCTTGCCCTGAAACGGTGTTTAAGGTGAATACAAAGCTGTTTCATAGTGTGAAAAAGGTAAAGAACAGAGTTTCTAAGTAAAGATTCTTCTTATAATGCATTCCCTTTTAGTCTAAAACACAATATCTTGCCCTGAAACAGTGTTTAAGGTGAATACAAAGCTGTTTCATAGTGTGAAAAAGGTAAAGAACAGAGTTTCTAAGTAAAGATTCTTCTTATAATGCATTCCCTTTTAGTCTAAAACACAATTTCTTGCCCTGCAACAGTGTTTAAGGTCAATACAAAGCTGTTTCATAGTGTGAAAAAGGTAAAGAACAAAGTTTCAAAGTAAAGAGTCTTCTTATAATGCATTCCCTTTTAGTCTAAAACACAATCTCTTGCCCTGAAACAGTGTTTAAGGTGAATACAAAGCTGTTTCATAGTGTGAAAAAGGTAAAGAACAGTTTCAATGTAAAGATTCTTCTTATAATACATTCCCTTTTAGTCTAAACACAATCTCTTGCCCTGCAACAGTGTTTACGGTGAATACAAAGCTGTTTCATAGTGTGAAAATGGTAAAGAACAGAGTTTCTAAGTAAAGATTCTTCTTATAATGCATTCCCTTTTCGTCTAAAACGCAATCTCTTGCCCTGAAACGGTGTTTAAGGTGAATACAAAGCTGTTTCATAGTGTGAAAAAGGTAAAGAACAGTTTCAAAGTAAAGATTCTTCTTATAATACATTCCCTTTTAGTCTAAACACAATCTCTTGCCCTGCAACAGTGTTTAAGGTGAATACAAAGCTGTTTCATAGTGTGAAAAAGTTAAAGAACAGAGTTTCTAAGTAAAGATTCTTCTTATAATGCATTCCCTTTTAGTCTAAAACACAATCTCTTGCCCTGAAACAGTGTTTAAGGTGAATACAAAGCTGTTTCATAGTGTGAAAAAGGTAAAGAACAGAGTTTCTAAGTAAAGATTATTCCTACAATGCATTCCCTTTTAGTCTAAAATACAATCTCTTGCCCTGAAACAGTGTTTAAGGTGAATACAAAGCTGTTTCATAGTGTGAAAAAGGTAAAGAACAGAGTTTCTAAGTAAAGATTCTTCTTATAATTCATTCCC
The DNA here is from genome assembly GCF_041902795.1 of Electrophorus electricus. Classification (NCBI taxonomy): domain Eukaryota; kingdom Metazoa; phylum Chordata; class Actinopteri; order Gymnotiformes; family Gymnotidae; genus Electrophorus; species Electrophorus electricus. The sequence goes on along the minus strand of NC_137508.1, from coordinate 16,545,267 downwards.
TTTTAGTCGAAAACACAATCTCTTGCCCTGAAACAGTGTTTAAGGTGAATACAAAGCTGTTTCATAGTGTGAAAAAGGTAAAGAACAGAGTTTCTAAGTAAAGATTCTTCTTATAATGCATTCCCTTTTAGTCGAAAACACAATCTCTTGCCCTGAAACAGTGTTTAAGGTGAATACAAAGCTGTTTCATAGTGTGAAAAAGGTAAAGAACAGAGTTTCTAAGTAAAGATTCTTCTTATAATGCATTCCCTTTTAGTCTAAAACACAATTTCTTGCCCTGCAACAGTGTTTAAGGTCAATACAAAGCTGTTTCATAGTGTGAAAAAGGTAAAGAACAGTTTCTAAATAAAGATTCTTCTTATAATGCATCCCCTTTTAGTCTAAAACACAATCTATTGCCCTGAATCGGTGTTTAAGGTGAATACAAAGCTGTTTCATAGTTTGAAAAAGGTAAAGAACAGTTTCAAAGTAAAGATTCTTCTTATAATGCATTCGCTTTTAGTCTAAATCACAATCTCTTGCCCTGAAACAGTGTTTAAGGTGAATACAAAGCTGTTTCATAGTGTGAAAAAGGTAAAGAACAGAGTTTCTAAGTAAAGATTATTCCTATAATGCATTCCCTTTTAGTCTAAAATACAATCTCTTGCCCTGAAACAGTGTTTAAGGTGAATACAAAGCTGTTTCATAGTGTGAAAAAGGTAAAGAACAGAGTTTCTAAGAAAAGATTCTTCTTATAATGCATTCCTTTTTAGTCTAAACACGTTCTCTTGCCCTGAAACAGTGTTTAAGGTGAATACAAAGCCGTTTCATTGTGTGAAAAAGGTAAAGAACAGAGTTATTAAGTAAAGATTCTTCTTATAATGCATTCCCTTTTAGTCTAAAACACAATCTCTTGCCCTGCAACAGTGTTTAAGGTGAATACAAAGCTGTTTCATAGTGTGAAAAAGGTAAAGAACAGAGTTTCAAAGTAAAGATTCTTCTTATAATGCATTCCCTTTTCGTGTAAAACGCAATCTCTTGCCCTGAAACGGTGTTTAAGGTGAATACAAAGCTGTATCATAGTGTGAAAAAGGTAAAGAACAGTTTCAAAGTAAAGATTCTTCTTATAATACATTCCCTTTTAGTCTAAACACAATCTCTTGCCCTGCAACAGTGTTTAAGGTGAATACAAAGCTGTTTCATAGTGTGAAAAAGGTAAAGAACAGAGTTTCTAAGTAAAGATTCTTCTTATAATGCATTGCCTATTAGTCTAAAACACAATCTCTTACCCTGAAACGGTGTTTAAGGTGAATACAAAGCTGTTTCATAGTGTGAAAAAGGTAAAGAACAGAGTTTCAAAGTAAAGATTCTTCTTATAATGCATTCCCTTTTAGTCTAAAACACAATCTCTTGCTCTGAAAAAGTGTTTAATTTGAAAATAAAGCTGTTTCATAGTGTGAAAAAGGTAAAGAACAGAGTTTCTAAGTAAAGATTCTTCTTATAATGCATTCCCTTTTAGTCTAAAACACAATTTCTTGCCCTGCAACAGTGTTTACGGTGAATACAAAGCTGTTTCATAGTGTGAAAAAGGTAAAGAACAGAGTTTCTAAGTAAAGAGTCTTCTTATAATGCATTCCCTTTTAGTCTAAAACACAATCTCTTGCCCTGAAACAGTGTTTAAGGTGAATACAAAGCTGTTTCATAGTGTGAAAAAGGTAAAGAACAGTTTCAAAGTAAAGATTCTTCTTATAATGCATTGCCTATTAGTCTAAAACACAATCTCTTGCCCTGAAACGGTGTTTAAGGTGAATACAAAGCTGTTTCATAGTGTGAAAAAGGTAAAGAACAGAGTTTCTAAGTAAAGATTCTTCTAATAATGCATTCCCTTTTAGTCTAAACACGATCTCTTGCCCTGCAACAGTGTTTAAGGTGAATACAAAGCTGTTTCATTGTGTGAAAAAGGTAAAGAACAGAGTTTCAAAGTAAAGATTCTTCTTATAATGCATTCCCTTTTAGTCTAAATCACAATCTCTTGCCCTGCAACAGTGTTTAAGGTGAATACAAAGCTGTTTCATAGTGTGAAAATGGTAAAGAACAGAGTTTCTAAGTAAAGATTCTTCTTATAATGCATTCCCTTTTAGTCTAAAACACAATATCTTGCCCTGAAACAGTGTTTAAGGTGAATACAAAGCTGTTTCATAGTGTGAAAAAGGTAAAGAACAGAGTTTCTAAGTAAAGATTCTTCTTATAATGCATTCCCTTTTAGTCTAAAACACAATTTCTTGCCCTGCAACAGTGTTTAAGGTCAATACAAAGCTGTTTCATAGTGTGAAAAAGGTAAAGAACAAAGTTTCTAAGTAAAGAGTCTTCTTATAATGCATTCCCTTTTAGTCTAAAACACAATCTCTTGCCCTGAAACAGTGTTTAAGGTGAATACAAAGCTGTTTCATAGTGTGAAAAAGGTAAAGAACAGTTTCAATGTAAAGATTCTTCTTATAATACATTCCCTTTTAGTCTAAACACAATCTCTTGCCCTGCAACAGTGTTTAAGGTGAATACAAAGCTGTTTCATAGTGTGAAAATGGTAAAGAACAGAGTTTCTAAGTAAAGATTCTTCTTATAATGCATTCCCTTTTCGTCTAAAACGCAATCTCTTGCCCTGAAACGGTGTTTAAGGTGAATACACAGCTGTTTCATAGTGTGAAAAAGGTAAAGAACAGAGTTTCAAAGTAAAGATTCTTCTTATAATGCATTCCCTTTTAGTCTAAAACACAATCTCTTGCCCTGAAACAGTGTTTAAGGTGAATACAAAGCTGTTTCATAGTGTGAAAAAGGTAAAGAACAGAGTTTCTAAGTAAAGATTCTTCTTATAATGCATTCCCTTTTAGTCTAAAACACAATTTCTTACCCTGCAACAGTGTTTAAGGTCAATACAAAGCTGTTTCATAGTGTGAAAAAGGTAAAGAACAAAGTTTCTAAGTAAAGAGTCTTCTTATAATGCATTCCCTTTTAGTCTAAAACACAATCTCTTGCCCTGAAACAGTGTTTAAGGTGAATACAAAGCTGTTTCATAGTGTGAAAAAGGTAAAGAACAGAGTTTCTAAATAAAGATTCTTCTTATAATGCATCCCCTTTTAGTCTAAAACATAATCTCTTGCCCTGAAACAGTGTTTAAGGTGAATACAAAGCTGTTTCATAGTGTGAGAAAGGTAAAGAACAGAGTTTCAAAGTAGATTCTTCTTATAATACATTCCCTTTTAGTCTAAACACAATCTCTTGCCCTGCAACAGTGTTTAAGGTGAATACAAAGCTGTTTCATAGTGTGAAAATGGTAAAGAACAGAGTTTCTAAGTAAAGATTCTTCTTATAATGCATTCCCTTTTCGTCTAAAACGCAATCTCTTGCCCTGAAACGGTGTTTAAGGTGAATACAAAGCTGTTTCATAGTGTGAAAAAGGTAAAGAACAGTTTCAAAGTAAAGATTCTTCTTATAATACATTCCCTTTTAGTCTAAACACAATCTCTTGCCCTGCAACAGTGTTTAAGGTGAATACAAAGCTGTTTCATAGTGTGAAAAAGTTAAAGAACAGAGTTTCTAAGTAAAGATTCTTCTTATAATGCATTCCCTTTTAGTCTAAAACACAATCTCTTGCCCTGAAACAGTGTTTAAGGTGAATACAAAGCTGTTTCATAGTGTGAAAAAGGTAAAGAACAGAGTTTCTAAGTAAAGATTATTCCTACAATGCATTCCCTTTTAGTCTAAAATACAATCTCTTGCCCTGAAACAGTGTTTAAGGTGAATACAAAGCTGTTTCATAGTGTGAAAAAGGTAAAGAACAGAGTTTCTAAGAAAAGATTCTTCTTATAATGCATTCCTTTTTAGTCTAAACACGATCTCTTGCCCTGAAACAGTGTTTAAGGTGAATACAAAGCTGTTTCATTGTGTAAAAAAGGTAAAGAACAGAGTTTCTAAGAAAATATTCTTCTTATAATGCATTCCCTTTTAGTCTAAACACGATCTCTTGCCCTGCAACAGTGTTTAAGGTGAATACAAAGCTGTTTCATTGTGTGAAAAAGGTAAAGAACAGAGTTTCTAAGTAAAGATTTTCTTATAATGCATTCCCTTTTAGTCTAAAACACAATCTCTTGCCCTGAAACAGTGTTTAAGTTGAATATAAAGCTGTTTCATAGTTTGAAAAAGGTAAAGAACAGAGTTTCTAAGAAAAGATTCTTCTTATAATGCATTCCCTTTTAGTCTAAACACGATCTCTTGCCCTGAAACAGTGTTTAAGGTGAATACAAAGCTGTTTCATTGTGTAAAAAAGGTAAAGAACAGAGTTTCAAAGTAAAGATTCTTCTTATAATACATTCCCTTTTAGTCTAAACACAATCTCTTGCCCTGAAACAGTGTTTAAGTTGAATATAAAGCTGTTTCATAGTTTGAAAAAGGTAAAGAACAGAGTTTCTAAGAAAAGATTCTTCTTATAATGCATTCCCTTTTAGTCTAAACACGATCTCTTGCCCTGCAACAGTGTTTAAGGTGAATACAAAGCTGTTTCATTGTGTAAAAAAGGTAAAGAACACAGTTTCAAAGAAAAGATTCTTCTTATAATGCATTCCCTTTTAGTCTAAAACACAATCTCTTGCCCTGAAACAGTGTTTAAGGTGAATACAAAGCTGTTTCATAGTGTGAAAAAGGTAAAGAACAGAGTTTCTAAGAAAAGATTCTTCTTATAATGCATTCCCTTTTAGTCTAAACACGATCTCTTGCCCTGAAACAGTGTTTAAGGTGAATACAAAGCTGTTTCATAGTGTGAAAAAGGTAAAGAACAGAGTTTCTAAGTAAAGATTCTTCTTATAATTCATTCCCTTTTAGTCGAAAACACAATCTCTTGCCCTGAAACAGTGTTTAAGGTGAATACAAAGCTGTTTCATAGTGTGAAAAAGGTAAAGAACAGAGTTTCTAAGTAAAGATTCTTCTTATAATGCATTCCCTTTTAGTCGAAAACACAATCTCTTGCCCTGAAACAGTGTTTAAGGTGAATACAAAGCTGTTTCATAGTGTGAAAAAGGTAAAGAACAGAGTTTCTAAGTAAAGATTCTTCTTATAATGCATTCCCTTTTAGTCTAAAACACAATTTCTTGCCCTGCAACAGTGTTTAAGGTCAATACAAAGCTGTTTCATAGTGTGAAAAAGGTAAAGAACAGTTTCTAAATAAAGATTCTTCTTATAATGCATCCCCTTTTAGTCTAAAACACAATCTATTGCCCTGAATCGGTGTTTAAGGTGAATACAAAGCTGTTTCATAGTTTGAAAAAGGTAAAGAACAGTTTCAAAGTAAAGATTCTTCTTATAATGCATTCCCTTTTAGTCTAAAACACAATCTCTTGCCCTGCAACAGTGTTTAAGGTGAATACAAATCTATTTCATTGTGTGAAAAAGGTAAAGAACAGAGTTTCAAAGTAAAGATTCTTCTTATAATGCATTCGCTTTTAGTCTAAATCACAATCTCTTGCCCTGAAACAGTGTTTAAGGTGAATACAAAGCTGTTTCATAGTGTGAAAAAGGTAAAGAACAGAGTTTCTAAGTAAAGATTATTCCTATAATGCATTCCCTTTTAGTCTAAAATACAATCTCTTGCCCTGAAACAGTGTTTAAGGTGAATACAAAGCTGTTTCATAGTGTGAAAAAGGTAAAGAACAGAGTTTCTAAGAAAAGATTCTTCTTATAATGCATTCCTTTTTAGTCTAAACACGTTCTCTTGCCCTGAAACAGTGTTTAAGGTGAATACAAAGCCGTTTCATTGTGTGAAAAAGGTAAAGAACAGAGTTATTAAGTAAAGATTCTTCTTATAATGCATTCCCTTTTAGTCTAAAACACAATCTCTTGCCCTGCAACAGTGTTTAAGGTGAATACAAAGCTGTTTCATAGTGTGAAAAAGGTAAAGAACAGAGTTTCAAAGTAAAGATTCTTCTTATAATGCATTCCCTTTTCGTGTAAAACGCAATCTCTTGCCCTGAAACGGTGTTTAAGGTGAATACAAAGCTGTATCATAGTGTGAAAAAGGTAAAGAACAGTTTCAAAGTAAAGATTCTTCTTATAATACATTCCCTTTTAGTCTAAACACAATCTCTTGCCCTGCAACAGTGTTTAAGGTGAATACAAAGCTGTTTCATAGTGTGAAAAAGGTAAAGAACAGAGTTTCTAAGTAAAGATTCTTCTTATAATGCATTGCCTATTAGTCTAAAACACAATCTCTTACCCTGAAACGGTGTTTAAGGTGAATACAAAGCTGTTTCATAGTGTGAAAAAGGTAAAGAACAGAGTTTCAAAGTAAAGATTCTTCTTATAATGCATTCCCTTTTAGTCTAAAACACAATCTCTTGCTCTGAAAAAGTGTTTAATTTGAAAATAAAGCTGTTTCATAGTGTGAAAAAGGTAAAGAACAGAGTTTCTAAGTAAAGATTCTTCTTATAATGCATTCCCTTTTAGTCTAAAACACAATTTCTTGCCCTGCAACAGTGTTTACGGTGAATACAAAGCTGTTTCATAGTGTGAAAAAGGTAAAGAACAGAGTTTCTAAGTAAAGAGTCTTCTTATAATGCATTCCCTTTTAGTCTAAAACACAATCTCTTGCCCTGAAACAGTGTTTAAGGTGAATACAAAGCTGTTTCATAGTGTGAAAAAGGTAAAGAACAGTTTCAAAGTAAAGATTCTTCTTATAATGCATTGCCTATTAGTCTAAAACACAATCTCTTGCCCTGAAACGGTGTTTAAGGTGAATACAAAGCTGTTTCATAGTGTGAAAAAGGTAAAGAACAGAGTTTCTAAGTAAAGATTCTTCTAATAATGCATTCCCTTTTAGTCTAAACACGATCTCTTGCCCTGCAACAGTGTTTAAGGTGAATACAAAGCTGTTTCATTGTGTGAAAAAGGTAAAGAACAGAGTTTCAAAGTAAAGATTCTTCTTATAATGCATTCCCTTTTAGTCTAAATCACAATCTCTTGCCCTGCAACAGTGTTTAAGGTGAATACAAAGCTGTTTCATAGTGTGAAAATGGTAAAGAACAGAGTTTCTAAGTAAAGATTCTTCTTATAATGCATTCCCTTTTAGTCTAAAACACAATATCTTGCCCTGAAACAGTGTTTAAGGTGAATACAAAGCTGTTTCATAGTGTGAAAAAGGTAAAGAACAGAGTTTCTAAGTAAAGATTCTTCTTATAATGCATTCCCTTTTAGTCTAAAACACAATTTCTTGCCCTGCAACAGTGTTTAAGGTCAATACAAAGCTGTTTCATAGTGTGAAAAAGGTAAAGAACAAAGTTTCTAAGTAAAGAGTCTTCTTATAATGCATTCCCTTTTAGTCTAAAACACAATCTCTTGCCCTGAAACAGTGTTTAAGGTGAATACAAAGCTGTTTCATAGTGTGAAAAAGGTAAAGAACAGTTTCAATGTAAAGATTCTTCTTATAATACATTCCCTTTTAGTCTAAACACAATCTCTTGCCCTGCAACAGTGTTTAAGGTGAATACAAAGCTGTTTCATAGTGTGAAAATGGTAAAGAACAGAGTTTCTAAGTAAAGATTCTTCTTATAATGCATTCCCTTTTCGTCTAAAACGCAATCTCTTGCCCTGAAACGGTGTTTAAGGTGAATACACAGCTGTTTCATAGTGTGAAAAAGGTAAAGAACAGAGTTTCAAAGTAAAGATTCTTCTTATAATGCATTCCCTTTTAGTCTAAAACACAATCTCTTGCTCTGAAAAAGTGTTTAATTTGAAAATAAAGCTGTTTCATAGTGTGAAAAAGGTAAAGAACAGAGTTTCTAAGTAAAGATTCTTCTTATAATGCATTCCCTTTTAGTCTAAAACACAATTTCTTGCCCTGCAACAGTGTTTACGGTGAATACAAAGCTGTTTCATAGTGTGAAAAAGGTAAAGAACAGAGTTTCTAAGTAAAGAGTCTTCTTATAATGCATTCCCTTTTAGTCTAAAACACAATCTCTTGCCCTGAAACAGTGTTTAAGGTGAATACAAAGCTGTTTCATAGTGTGAAAAAGGTAAAGAACAGAGTTTCTAAGTAAAGATTCTTCTTATAATGCATTCCCTTTTAGTCTAAAACACAATTTCTTACCCTGCAACAGTGTTTAAGGTCAATACAAAGCTGTTTCATAGTGTGAAAAAGGTAAAGAACAAAGTTTCTAAGTAAAGAGTCTTCTTATAATGCATTCCCTTTTAGTCTAAAACACAATCTCTTGCCCTGAAACAGTGTTTAAGGTGAATACAAAGCTGTTTCATAGTGTGAAAAAGGTAAAGAACAGAGTTTCTAAATAAAGATTCTTCTTATAATGCATCCCCTTTTAGTCTAAAACATAATCTCTTGCCCTGAAACAGTGTTTAAGGTGAATACAAAGCTGTTTCATAGTGTGAGAAAGGTAAAGAACAGAGTTTCAAAGTAGATTCTTCTTATAATACATTCCCTTTTAGTCTAAACACAATCTCTTGCCCTGCAACAGTGTTTAAGGTGAATACAAAGCTGTTTCATAGTGTGAAAATGGTAAAGAACAGAGTTTCTAAGTAAAGATTCTTCTTATAATGCATTCCCTTTTCGTGTAAAACGCAATCTCTTGCCCTGAAACGGTGTTTAAGGTGAATACAAAGCTGTATCATAGTGTGAAAAAGGTAAAGAACAGTTTCAAAGTAAAGATTCTTCTTATAATACATTCCCTTTTAGTCTAAACACAATCTCTTGCCCTGCAACAGTGTTTAAGGTGAATACAAAGCTGTTTCATAGTGTGAAAAAGGTAAAGAACAGAGTTTCTAAGTAAAGATTCTTCTTATAATGCATTCCCTTTTAGTCTAAAACACAATTTCTTACCCTGCAACAGTGTTTAAGGTGAATACAAAGCTGTTTCATAGTGTGAAAAAGGTAAAGAACAAAGTTTCTAAGTAAAGAGTCTTCTTATAATGCATTCCCTTTTAGTCTAAAACACAATCTCTTGCCCTGAAACAGTGTTTAAGGTGAATACAAAGCTGTTTCATAGTGTGAAAAAGGTAAAGAACAGAGTTTCTAAATAAAGATTCTTCTTATAATGCATCCCCTTTTAGTCTAAAACATAATCTCTTGCCCTGAAACAGTGTTTAAGGTGAATACAAAGCTGTTTCATAGTGTGAGAAAGGTAAAGAACAGAGTTTCAAAGTAGATTCTTCTTATAATACATTCCCTTTTAGTCTAAACACAATCTCTTGCCCTGCAACAGTGTTTAAGGTGAATACAAAGCTGTTTCATAGTGTGAAAATGGTAAAGAACAGAGTTTCTAAGTAAAGATTCTTCTTATAATGCATTCCCTTTTAGTCTAAAACACAATTTCTTGCCCTGCAACAGTGTTTACGGTGAATACAAAGCTGTTTCATAGTGTGAAAAAGGTAAAGAACAGAGTTTCTAAGTAAAGAGTCTTCTTATAATGCATTCCCTTTTAGTCTAAAACACAATCTCTTGCCCTGAAACAGTGTTTAAGGTGAATACAAAGCTGTTTCATAGTGTGAAAAAGGTAAAGAACAGTTTCAAAGTAAAGATTCTTCTTATAATGCATTGCCTATTAGTCTAAAACACAATCTCTTGCCCTGAAACGGTGTTTAAGGTGAATACAAAGCTGTTTCATAGTGTGAAAAAGGTAAAGAACAGAGTTTCTAAGTAAAGATTCTTCTAATAATGCATTCCCTTTTAGTCTAAACACGATCTCTTGCCCTGCAACAGTGTTTAAGGTGAATACAAAGCTGTTTCATTGTGTGAAAAAGGTAAAGAACAGAGTTTCAAAGTAAAGAGTCTTCTTATAATGCATTCCCTTTTAGTCTAAAACACAATCTCTTGCCCTGAAACAGTGTTTAAGGTGAATACAAAGCTGTTTCATAGTGTGAAAAAGGTAAAGAACAGTTTCAATGTAAAGATTCTTCTTATAATACATTCCCTTTTAGTCTAAACACAATCTCTTGCCCTGCAACAGTGTTTAAGGTGAATACAAAGCTGTTTCATAGTGTGAAAATGGTAAAGAACAGAGTTTCTAAGTAAAGATTCTTCTTATAATGCATTCCCTTTTCGTCTAAAACGCAATCTCTTGCCCTGAAACGGTGTTTAAGGTGAATACAAAGCTGTTTCATAGTGTGAAAAAGGTAAAGAACAGTTTCAAAGTAAAGATTCTTCTTATAATACATTCCCTTTTAGTCTAAACACAATCTCTTGCCCTGCAACAGTGTTTAAGGTGAATACAAAGCTGTTTCATAGTGTGAAAAAGTTAAAGAACAGAGTTTCTAAGTAAAGATTCTTCTTATAATGCATTCCCTTTTAGTCTAAAACACAATCTCTTGCCCTGAAACAGTGTTTAAGGTGAATACAAAGCTGTTTCATAGTGTGAAAAAGGTAAAGAACAGAGTTTCTAAGAAAAGATTCTTCTTATAATGCATTCCTTTTTAGTCTAAACACGATCTCTTGCCCTGAAACAGTGTTTAAGGTGAATACAAAGCTGTTTCATTGTGTAAAAAAGGTAAAGAACAGAGTTTCTAAGAAAATATTCTTCTTATAATGCATTCCCTTTTAGTCTAAACACGATCTCTTGCCCTGCAACAGTGTTTAAGGTGAATACAAAGCTGTTTCATTGTGTGAAAAAGGTAAAGAACAGAGTTTCAAAGTAAAGATTCTTCTTATAATGCATTCGCTTTTAGTCTAAATCACAATCTCTTGCCCTGAAACAGTGTTTAAGGTGAATACAAAGCTGTTTCATAGTGTGAAAAAGGTAAAGAACAGAGTTTCTAAGTAAAGATTATTCCTATAATGCATTCCCTTTTAGTCTAAAATACAATCTCTTGCCCTGAAACAGTGTTTAAGGTGAATACAAAGCTGTTTCATAGTGTGAAAAAGGTAAAGAACAGAGTTTCTAAGAAAAGATTCTTCTTATAATGCATTCCTTTTTAGTCTAAACACGTTCTCTTGCCCTGAAACAGTGTTTAAGGTGAATACAAAGCCGTTTCATTGTGTGAAAAAGGTAAAGAACAGAGTTATTAAGTAAAGATTCTTCTTATAATGCATTCCCTTTTAGTCTAAAACACAATCTCTTGCCCTGCAACAGTGTTTAAGGTGAATACAAAGCTGTTTCATAGTGTGAAAAAGGTAAAGAACAGAGTTTCAAAGTAAAGATTCTTCTTATAATGCATTCCCTTTTCGTGTAAAACGCAATCTCTTGCCCTGAAACGGTATTTAAGGTGAATACAAAGCTGTATCATAGTGTGAAAAAGGTAAAGAACAGTTTCAAAGTAAAGATTCTTCTTATAATACATTCCCTTTTAGTCTAAACACAATCTCTTGCCCTGCAACAGTGTTTAAGGTGAATACAAAGCTGTTTCATAGTGTGAAAAAGGTAAAGAACAGAGTTTCTAAGTAAAGATTCTTCTTATAATGCATTGCCTATTAGTCTAAAACACAATCTCTTACCCTGAAACGGTGTTTAAGGTGAATACAAAGCTGTTTCATAGTGTGAAAAAGGTAAAGAACAGAGTTTCAAAGTAAAGATTCTTCTTATAATGCATTCCCTTTTAGTCTAAAACACAATCTCTTGCTCTGAAAAAGTGTTTAATTTGAAAATAAAGCTGTTTCATAGTGTGAAAAAGGTAAAGAACAGAGTTTCTAAGTAAAGATTCTTCTTATAATGCATTCCCTTTTAGTCTAAAACACAATTTCTTGCCCTGCAACAGTGTTTACGGTGAATACAAAGCTGTTTCATAGTGTGAAAAAGGTAAAGAACAGAGTTTCTAAGTAAAGAGTCTTCTTATAATGCATTCCCTTTTAGTCTAAAACACAATCTCTTGCCCTGAAACAGTGTTTAAGGTGAATACAAAGCTGTTTCATAGTGTGAAAAAGGTAAAGAACAGTTTCAAAGTAAAGATTCTTCTTATAATGCATTGCCTATTAGTCTAAAACACAATCTCTTGCCCTGAAACGGTGTTTAAGGTGAATACAAAGCTGTTTCATAGTGTGAAAAAGGTAAAGAACAGAGTTTCTAAGTAAAGATTCTTCTAATAATGCATTCCCTTTTAGTCTAAACACGATCTCTTGCCCTGCAACAGTGTTTAAGGTGAATACAAAGCTGTTTCATTGTGTGAAAAAGGTAAAGAACAGAGTTTCAAAGTAAAGATTCTTCTTATAATGCATTCCCTTTTAGTCTAAATCACAATCTCTTGCCCTGCAACAGTGTTTAAGGTGAATACAAAGCTGTTTCATAGTGTGAAAATGGTAAAGAACAGAGTTTCTAAGTAAAGATTCTTCTTATAATGCATTCCCTTTTAGTCTAAAACACAATATCTTGCCCTGAAACAGTGTTTAAGGTGAATACAAAGCTGTTTCATAGTGTGAAAAAGGTAAAGAACAGAGTTTCTAAGTAAAGATTCTTCTTATAATGCATTCCCTTTTAGTCTAAAACACAATTTCTTGCCCTGCAACAGTGTTTAAGGTCAATACAAAGCTGTTTCATAGTGTGAAAAAGGTAAAGAACAAAGTTTCTAAGTAAAGAGTCTTCTTATAATGCATTCCCTTTTAGTCTAAAACACAATCTCTTGCCCTGAAACAGTGTTTAAGGTGAATACAAAGCTGTTTCATAGTGTGAAAAAGGTAAAGAACAGTTTCAATGTAAAGATTCTTCTTATAATACATTCCCTTTTAGTCTAAACACAATCTCTTGCCCTGCAACAGTGTTTAAGGTGAATACAAAGCTGTTTCATAGTGTGAAAATGGTAAAGAACAGAGTTTCTAAGTAAAGATTCTTCTTATAATGCATTCCCTTTTCGTCTAAAACGCAATCTCTTGCCCTGAAACGGTGTTTAAGGTGAATACACAGCTGTTTCATAGTGTGAAAAAGGTAAAGAACAGAGTTTCAAAGTAAAGATTCTTCTTATAATGCATTCCCTTTTAGTCTAAAACACAATCTCTTGCTCTGAAAAAGTGTTTAATTTGAAAATAAAGCTGTTTCATAGTGTGAAAAAGGTAAAGAACAGAGTTTCTAAGTAAAGATTCTTCTTATAATGCATTCCCTTTTAGTCTAAAACACAATTTCTTGCCCTGCAACAGTGTTTACGGTGAATACAAAGCTGTTTCATAGTGTGAAAAAGGTAAAGAACAGAGTTTCTAAGTAAAGAGTCTTCTTATAATGCATTCCCTTTTAGTCTAAAACACAATCTCTTGCCCTGAAACAGTGTTTAAGGTGAATACAAAGCTGTTTCATAGTGTGAAAAAGGTAAAGAACAGAGTTTCTAAGTAAAGATTCTTCTTATAATGCATTCCCTTTTAGTCTAAAACACAATTTCTTACCCTGCAACAGTGTTTAAGGTCAATACAAAGCTGTTTCATAGTGTGAAAAAGGTAAAGAACAAAGTTTCTAAGTAAAGAGTCTTCTTATAATGCATTCCCTTTTAGTCTAAAACACAATCTCTTGCCCTGAAACAGTGTTTAAGGTGAATACAAAGCTGTTTCATAGTGTGAAAAAGGTAAAGAACAGAGTTTCTAAATAAAGATTCTTCTTATAATGCATCCCCTTTTAGTCTAAAACATAATCTCTTGCCCTGAAACAGTGTTTAAGGTGAATACAAAGCTGTTTCATAGTGTGAGAAAGGTAAAGAACAGAGTTTCAAAGTAGATTCTTCTTATAATACATTCCCTTTTAGTCTAAACACAATCTCTTGCCCTGCAACAGTGTTTAAGGTGAATACAAAGCTGTTTCATAGTGTGAAAATGGTAAAGAACAGAGTTTCTAAGTAAAGATTCTTCTTATAATGCATTCCCTTTTCGTCTAAAACGCAATCTCTTGCCCTGAAACGGTGTTTAAGGTGAATACAAAGCTGTTTCATAGTGTGAAAAAGGTAAAGAACAGTTTCAAAGTAAAGATTCTTCTTATAATACATTCCCTTTTAGTCTAAACACAATCTCTTGCCCTGCAACAGTGTTTAAGGTGAATACAAAGCTGTTTCATAGTGTGAAAAAGTTAAAGAACAGAGTTTCTAAGTAAAGATTCTTCTTATAATGCATTCCCTTTTAGTCTAAAACACAATCTCTTGCCCTGAAACAGTGTTTAAGGTGAATACAAAGCTGTTTCATAGTGTGAAAAAGGTAAAGAACAGAGTTTCTAAGTAAAGATTATTCCTACAATGCATTCCCTTTTAGTCTAAAATACAATCTCTTGCCCTGAAACAGTGTTTAAGGTGAATACAAAGCTGTTTCATAGTGTGAAAAAGGTAAAGAACAGAGTTTCTAAGAAAAGATTCTTCTTATAATGCATTCCTTTTTAGTCTAAACACGATCTCTTGCCCTGAAACAGTGTTTAAGGTGAATACAAAGCTGTTTCATTGTGTAAAAAAGGTAAAGAACAGAGTTTCTAAGAAAATATTCTTCTTATAATGCATTCCCTTTTAGTCTAAACACGATCTCTTGCCCTGCAACAGTGTTTAAGGTGAATACAAAGCTGTTTCATTGTGTGAAAAAGGTAAAGAACAGAGTTTCTAAGTAAAGATTTTCTTATAATGCATTCCCTTTTAGTCTAAAACACAATCTCTTGCCCTGAAACAGTGTTTAAGTTGAATATAAAGCTGTTTCATAGTTTGAAAAAGGTAAAGAACAGAGTTTCTAAGAAAAGATTCTTCTTATAATGCATTCCCTTTTAGTCTAAACACGATCTCTTGCCCTGAAACAGTGTTTAAGGTGAATACAAAGCTGTTTCATTGTGTAAAAAAGGTAAAGAACAGAGTTTCAAAGTAAAGATTCTTCTTATAATACATTCCCTTTTAGTCTAAACACAATCTCTTGCCCTGAAACAGTGTTTAAGTTGAATATAAAGCTGTTTCATAGTTTGAAAAAGGTAAAGAACAGAGTTTCTAAGAAAAGATTCTTCTTATAATGCATTCCCTTTTAGTCTAAACACGATCTCTTGCCCTGCAACAGTGTTTAAGGTGAATACAAAGCTGTTTCATTGTGTAAAAAAGGTAAAGAACACAGTTTCAAAGAAAAGATTCTTCTTATAATGCATTCCCTTTTAGTCTAAAACACAATCTCTTGCCCTGAAACAGTGTTTAAGGTGAATACAAAGCTGTTTCATAGTGTGAAAAAGGTAAAGAACAGAGTTTCTAAGAAAAGATTCTTCTTATAATGCATTCCCTTTTAGTCTAAACACGATCTCTTGCCCTGAAACAGTGTTTAAGGTGAATACAAAGCTGTTTCATAGTGTGAAAAAGGTAAAGAACAGAGTTTCTAAGTAAAGATTCTTCTTATAATTCATTCCCTTTTAGTCGAAAACACAATCTCTTGCCCTGAAACAGTGTTTAAGGTGAATACAAAGCTGTTTCATAGTGTGAAAAAGGTAAAGAACAGAGTTTCTAAGTAAAGATTCTTCTTATAATGCATTCCCTTTTAGTCGAAAACACAATCTCTTGCCCTGAAACAGTGTTTAAGGTGAATACAAAGCTGTTTCATAGTGTGAAAAAGGTAAAGAACAGAGTTTCTAAGTAAAGATTCTTCTTATAATGCATTCCCTTTTAGTCTAAAACACAATTTCTTGCCCTGCAACAGTGTTTAAGGTCAATACAAAGCTGTTTCATAGTGTGAAAAAGGTAAAGAACAGTTTCTAAATAAAGATTCTTCTTATAATGCATCCCCTTTTAGTCTAAAACACAATCTATTGCCCTGAATCGGTGTTTAAGGTGAATACAAAGCTGTTTCATAGTTTGAAAAAGGTAAAGAACAGTTTCAAAGTAAAGATTCTTCTTATAATGCATTCCCTTTTAGTCTAAAACACAATCTCTTGCCCTGCAACAGTGTTTAAGGTGAATACAAATCTATTTCATTGTGTGAAAAAGGTAAAGAACAGAGTTTCAAAGTAAAGATTCTTCTTATAATGCATTCGCTTTTAGTCTAAATCACAATCTCTTGCCCTGAAACAGTGTTTAAGGTGAATACAAAGCTGTTTCATAGTGTGAAAAAGGTAAAGAACAGAGTTTCTAAGTAAAGATTATTCCTATAATGCATTCCCTTTTAGTCTAAAATACAATCTCTTGCCCTGAAACAGTGTTTAAGGTGAATACAAAGCTGTTTCATAGTGTGAAAAAGGTAAAGAACAGAGTTTCTAAGAAAAGATTCTTCTTATAATGCATTCCTTTTTAGTCTAAACACGTTCTCTTGCCCTGAAACAGTGTTTAAGGTGAATACAAAGCCGTTTCATTGTGTGAAAAAGGTAAAGAACAGAGTTATTAAGTAAAGATTCTTCTTATAATGCATTCCCTTTTAGTCTAAAACACAATCTCTTGCCCTGCAACAGTGTTTAAGGTGAATACAAAGCTGTTTCATAGTGTGAAAAAGGTAAAGAACAGAGTTTCAAAGTAAAGATTCTTCTTATAATGCATTCCCTTTTCGTGTAAAACGCAATCTCTTGCCCTGAAACGGTGTTTAAGGTGAATACAAAGCTGTATCATAGTGTGAAAAAGGTAAAGAACAGTTTCAAAGTAAAGATTCTTCTTATAATACATTCCCTTTTAGTCTAAACACAATCTCTTGCCCTGCAACAGTGTTTAAGGTGAATACAAAGCTGTTTCATAGTGTGAAAAAGGTAAAGAACAGAGTTTCTAAGTAAAGATTCTTCTTATAATGCATTGCCTATTAGTCTAAAACACAATCTCTTACCCTGAAACGGTGTTTAAGGTGAATACAAAGCTGTTTCATAGTGTGAAAAAGGTAAAGAACAGAGTTTCAAAGTAAAGATTCTTCTTATAATGCATTCCCTTTTAGTCTAAAACACAATCTCTTGCTCTGAAAAAGTGTTTAATTTGAAAATAAAGCTGTTTCATAGTGTGAAAAAGGTAAAGAACAGAGTTTCTAAGTAAAGATTCTTCTTATAATGCATTCCCTTTTAGTCTAAAACACAATTTCTTGCCCTGCAACAGTGTTTACGGTGAATACAAAGCTGTTTCATAGTGTGAAAAAGGTAAAGAACAGAGTTTCTAAGTAAAGAGTCTTCTTATAATGCATTCCCTTTTAGTCTAAAACACAATCTCTTGCCCTGAAACAGTGTTTAAGGTGAATACAAAGCTGTTTCATAGTGTGAAAAAGGTAAAGAACAGTTTCAAAGTAAAGATTCTTCTTATAATGCATTGCCTATTAGTCTAAAACACAATCTCTTGCCCTGAAACGGTGTTTAAGGTGAATACAAAGCTGTTTCATAGTGTGAAAAAGGTAAAGAACAGAGTTTCTAAGTAAAGATTCTTCTAATAATGCATTCCCTTTTAGTCTAAACACGATCTCTTGCCCTGCAACAGTGTTTAAGGTGAATACAAAGCTGTTTCATTGTGTGAAAAAGGTAAAGAACAGAGTTTCAAAGTAAAGATTCTTCTTATAATGCATTCCCTTTTAGTCTAAATCACAATCTCTTGCCCTGCAACAGTGTTTAAGGTGAATACAAAGCTGTTTCATAGTGTGAAAATGGTAAAGAACAGAGTTTCTAAGTAAAGATTCTTCTTATAATGCATTCCCTTTTAGTCTAAAACACAATATCTTGCCCTGAAACAGTGTTTAAGGTGAATACAAAGCTGTTTCATAGTGTGAAAAAGGTAAAGAACAGAGTTTCTAAGTAAAGATTCTTCTTATAATGCATTCCCTTTTAGTCTAAAACACAATTTCTTGCCCTGCAACAGTGTTTAAGGTCAATACAAAGCTGTTTCATAGTGTGAAAAAGGTAAAGAACAAAGTTTCTAAGTAAAGAGTCTTCTTATAATGCATTCCCTTTTAGTCTAAAACACAATCTCTTGCCCTGAAACAGTGTTTAAGGTGAATACAAAGCTGTTTCATAGTGTGAAAAAGGTAAAGAACAGTTTCAATGTAAAGATTCTTCTTATAATACATTCCCTTTTAGTCTAAACACAATCTCTTGCCCTGCAACAGTGTTTAAGGTGAATACAAAGCTGTTTCATAGTGTGAAAATGGTAAAGAACAGAGTTTCTAAGTAAAGATTCTTCTTATAATGCATTCCCTTTTCGTCTAAAACGCAATCTCTTGCCCTGAAACGGTGTTTAAGGTGAATACACAGCTGTTTCATAGTGTGAAAAAGGTAAAGAACAGAGTTTCAAAGTAAAGATTCTTCTTATAATGCATTCCCTTTTAGTCTAAAACACAATCTCTTGCTCTGAAAAAGTGTTTAATTTGAAAATAAAGCTGTTTCATAGTGTGAAAAAGGTAAAGAACAGAGTTTCTAAGTAAAGATTCTTCTTATAATGCATTCCCTTTTAGTCTAAAACACAATTTCTTGCCCTGCAACAGTGTTTACGGTGAATACAAAGCTGTTTCATAGTGTGAAAAAGGTAAAGAACAGAGTTTCTAAGTAAAGAGTCTTCTTATAATGCATTCCCTTTTAGTCTAAAACACAATCTCTTGCCCTGAAACAGTGTTTAAGGTGAATACAAAGCTGTTTCATAGTGTGAAAAAGGTAAAGAACAGAGTTTCTAAGTAAAGATTCTTCTTATAATGCATTCCCTTTTAGTCTAAAACACAATTTCTTACCCTGCAACAGTGTTTAAGGTCAATACAAAGCTGTTTCATAGTGTGAAAAAGGTAAAGAACAAAGTTTCTAAGTAAAGAGTCTTCTTATAATGCATTCCCTTTTAGTCTAAAACACAATCTCTTGCCCTGAAACAGTGTTTAAGGTGAATACAAAGCTGTTTCATAGTGTGAAAAAGGTAAAGAACAGAGTTTCTAAATAAAGATTCTTCTTATAATGCATCCCCTTTTAGTCTAAAACATAATCTCTTGCCCTGAAACAGTGTTTAAGGTGAATACAAAGCTGTTTCATAGTGTGAGAAAGGTAAAGAACAGAGTTTCAAAGTAGATTCTTCTTATAATACATTCCCTTTTAGTCTAAACACAATCTCTTGCCCTGCAACAGTGTTTAAGGTGAATACAAAGCTGTTTCATAGTGTGAAAATGGTAAAGAACAGAGTTTCTAAGTAAAGATTCTTCTTATAATGCATTCCCTTTTCGTGTAAAACGCAATCTCTTGCCCTGAAACGGTGTTTAAGGTGAATACAAAGCTGTATCATAGTGTGAAAAAGGTAAAGAACAGTTTCAAAGTAAAGATTCTTCTTATAATACATTCCCTTTTAGTCTAAACACAATCTCTTGCCCTGCAACAGTGTTTAAGGTGAATACAAAGCTGTTTCATAGTGTAAAAAAGGTAAAGAACAGAGTTTCTAAGTAAAGATTCTTCTTATAATGCATTCCCTTTTAGTCTAAAACACAATTTCTTACCCTGCAACAGTGTTTAAGGTGAATACAAAGCTGTTTCATAGTGTGAAAAAGGTAAAGAACAAAGTTTCTAAGTAAAGAGTCTTCTTATAATGCATTCCCTTTTAGTCTAAAACACAATCTCTTGCCCTGAAACAGTGTTTAAGGTGAATACAAAGCTGTTTCATAGTGTGAAAAAGGTAAAGAACAGAGTTTCTAAATAAAGATTCTTCTTATAATGCATCCCCTTTTAGTCTAAACACAATCTCTTGCCCTGCAACAGTGTTTAAGGTGAATACAAAGCTGTTTCATAGTGTGAAAATGGTAAAGAACAGAGTTTCTAAGTAAAGATTCTTCTTATAATGCATTCCCTTTTCGTGTAAAACGCAATCTCTTGCCCTGAAACGGTGTTTAAGGTGAATACAAAGCTGTATCATAGTGTGAAAAAGGTAAAGAACAGTTTCAAAGTAAAGATTCTTCTTATAATACATTCCCTTTTAGTCTAAACACAATCTCTTGCCCTGCAACAGTGTTTAAGGTGAATACAAAGCTGTTTCATAGTGTGAAAAAGGTAAAGAACAGAGTTTCTAAGTAAAGATTCTTCTTATAATGCATTGCCTATTAGTCTAAAACACAATCTCTTACCCTGAAACGGTGTTTAAGGTGAATACAAAGCTGTTTCATAGTGTGAAAAAGGTAAAGAACAGAGTTTCAAAGTAAAGATTCTTCTTATAATGCATTCCCTTTTAGTCTAAAACACAATCTCTTGCTCTGAAAAAGTGTTTAATTTGAAAATAAAGCTGTTTCATAGTGTGAAAAAGGTAAAGAACAGAGTTTCTAAGTAAAGATTCTTCTTATAATGCATTCCCTTTTAGTCTAAAACACAATTTCTTGCCCTGCAACAGTGTTTACGGTGAATACAAAGCTGTTTCATAGTGTGAAAAAGGTAAAGAACAGAGTTTCTAAGTAAAGAGTCTTCTTATAATGCATTCCCTTTTAGTCTAAAACACAATCTCTTGCCCTGAAACAGTGTTTAAGGTGAATACAAAGCTGTTTCATAGTGTGAAAAAGGTAAAGAACAGTTTCAAAGTAAAGATTCTTCTTATAATGCATTGCCTATTAGTCTAAAACACAATCTCTTGCCCTGAAACGGTGTTTAAGGTGAATACAAAGCTGTTTCATAGTGTGAAAAAGGTAAAGAACAGAGTTTCTAAGTAAAGATTCTTCTAATAATGCATTCCCTTTTAGTCTAAACACGATCTCTTGCCCTGCAACAGTGTTTAAGGTGAATACAAAGCTGTTTCATTGTGTGAAAAAGGTAAAGAACAGAGTTTCAAAGTAAAGAGTCTTCTTATAATGCATTCCCTTTTAGTCTAAAACACAATCTCTTGCCCTGAAACAGTGTTTAAGGTGAATACAAAGCTGTTTCATAGTGTGAAAAAGGTAAAGAACAGTTTCAATGTAAAGATTCTTCTTATAATACATTCCCTTTTAGTCTAAACACAATCTCTTGCCCTGCAACAGTGTTTAAGGTGAATACAAAGCTGTTTCATAGTGTGAAAATGGTAAAGAACAGAGTTTCTAAGTAAATATTCTTCTTATAATGCATTCCCTTTTCGTCTAAAACGCAATCTCTTGCCCTGAAACGGTGTTTAAGGTGAATACAAAGCTGTTTCATAGTGTGAAAAAGGTAAAGAACAGTTTCAAAGTAAAGATTCTTCTTATAATACATTCCCTTTTAGTCTAAACACAATCTCTTGCCCTGCAACAGTGTTTAAGGTGAATACAAAGCTGTTTCATAGTGTGAAAAAGTTAAAGAACAGAGTTTCTAAGTAAAGATTCTTCTTATAATGCATTCCCTTTTAGTCTAAAACACAATCTCTTGCCCTGAAACAGTGTTTAAGGTGAATACAAAGCTGTTTCATAGTGTGAAAAAGGTAAAGAACAGAGTTTCTAAGAAAAGATTCTTCTTATAATGCATTCCTTTTTAGTCTAAACACGATCTCTTGCCCTGAAACAGTGTTTAAGGTGAATACAAAGCTGTTTCATTGTGTAAAAAAGGTAAAGAACAGAGTTTCTAAGAAAATATTCTTCTTATAATGCATTCCCTTTTAGTCTAAACACGATCTCTTGCCCTGCAACAGTGTTTAAGGTGAATACAAAGCTGTTTCATTGTGTGAAAAAGGTAAAGAACAGAGTTTCTAAGTAAAGATTTTCTTATAATGCATTCCCTTTTAGTCTAAAACACAATCTCTTGCCCTGAAACAGTGTTTAAGTTGAATATAAAGCTGTTTCATAGTTTGAAAAAGGTAAAGAACAGAGTTTCTAAGAAAAGATTCTTCTTATAATGCATTCCCTTTTAGTCTAAACACGATCTCTTGCCCTGAAACAGTGTTTAAGGTGAATACAAAGCTGTTTCATTGTGTAAAAAAGGTAAAGAACAGAGTTTCAAAGTAAAGATTCTTCTTATAATACATTCCCTTTTAGTCTAAACACAATCTCTTGCCCTGAAACAGTGTTTAAGTTGAATATAAAGCTGTTTCATAGTTTGAAAAAGGTAAAGAACAGAGTTTCTA
Organism: Electrophorus electricus; assembly: GCF_041902795.1. Lineage (NCBI taxonomy): Eukaryota > Metazoa > Chordata > Actinopteri > Gymnotiformes > Gymnotidae > Electrophorus > Electrophorus electricus. Next base: position 16,523,418 of record NC_137508.1, on the reverse strand, counting down.
AGAAAAGATTCTTCTTATAATGCATTCCCTTTTAGTCTAAACACGATCTCTTGCCCTGCAACAGTGTTTAAGGTGAATACAAAGCTGTTTCATTGTGTAAAAAAGGTAAAGAACACAGTTTCAAAGAAAAGATTCTTCTTATAATGCATTCCCTTTTAGTCTAAAACACAATCTCTTGCCCTGAAACAGTGTTTAAGGTGAATACAAAGCTGTTTCATAGTGTGAAAAAGGTAAAGAACAGAGTTTCTAAGAAAAGATTCTTCTTATAATGCATTCCCTTTTAGTCTAAACACGATCTCTTGCCCTGAAACAGTGTTTAAGGTGAATACAAAGCTGTTTCATAGTGTGAAAAAGGTAAAGAACAGAGTTTCTAAGTAAAGATTCTTCTTATAATTCATTCCCTTTTAGTCGAAAACACAATCTCTTGCCCTGAAACAGTGTTTAAGGTGAATACAAAGCTGTTTCATAGTGTGAAAAAGGTAAAGAACAGAGTTTCTAAGTAAAGATTCTTCTTATAATGCATTCCCTTTTAGTCGAAAACACAATCTCTTGCCCTGAAACAGTGTTTAAGGTGAATACAAAGCTGTTTCATAGTGTGAAAAAGGTAAAGAACAGAGTTTCTAAGTAAAGATTCTTCTTATAATGCATTCCCTTTTAGTCTAAAACACAATTTCTTGCCCTGCAACAGTGTTTAAGGTCAATACAAAGCTGTTTCATAGTGTGAAAAAGGTAAAGAACAGTTTCTAAATAAAGATTCTTCTTATAATGCATCCCCTTTTAGTCTAAAACACAATCTATTGCCCTGAAACGGTGTTTAAGGTGAATACAAAGCTGTTTCATAGTTTGAAAAAGGTAAAGAACAGTTTCAAAGTAAAGATTCTTCTTATAATGCATTCCCTTTTAGTCTAAAACACAATCTCTTGCCCTGCAACAGTGTTTAAGGTGAATACAAATCTATTTCATTGTGTGAAAAAGGTAAAGAACAGAGTTTCAAAGTAAAGATTCTTCTTATAATGCATTCGCTTTTAGTCTAAATCACAATCTCTTGCCCTGAAACAGTGTTTAAGGTGAATACAAAGCTGTTTCATAGTGTGAAAAAGGTAAAGAACAGAGTTTCTAAGTAAAGATTATTCCTATAATGCATTCCCTTTTAGTCTAAAATACAATCTCTTGCCCTGAAACAGTGTTTAAGGTGAATACAAAGCTGTTTCATAGTGTGAAAAAGGTAAAGAACAGAGTTTCTAAGAAAAGATTCTTCTTATAATGCATTCCTTTTTAGTCTAAACACGTTCTCTTGCCCTGAAACAGTGTTTAAGGTGAATACAAAGCCGTTTCATTGTGTGAAAAAGGTAAAGAACAGAGTTTCTAAGTAAAGATTCTTCTTATAATGCATTCCCTTTTAGTCTAAAACACAATCTCTTGCCCTGCAACAGTGTTTAAGGTGAATACAAAGCTGTTTCATAGTGTGAAAAAGGTAAAGAACAGAGTTTCAAAGTAAAGATTCTTCTTATAATGCATTCCCTTTTCGTGTAAAACGCAATCTCTTGCCCTGAAACGGTGTTTAAGGTGAATACAAAGCTGTATCATAGTGTGAAAAAGGTAAAGAACAGTTTCAAAGTAAAGATTCTTCTTATAATACATTCCCTTTTAGTCTAAACACAATCTCTTGCCCTGCAACAGTGTTTAAGGTGAATACAAAGCTGTTTCATAGTGTGAAAAAGGTAAAGAACAGAGTTTCAAAGTAAAGATTCTTCTTATAATGCATTCGCTTTTAGTCTAAATCACAATCTCTTGCCCTGAAACAGTGTTTAAGGTGAATACAAAGCTGTTTCATAGTGTGAAAAAGGTAAAGAACAGAGTTTCTAAGTAAAGATTATTCCTATAATGCATTCCCTTTTAGTCTAAAATACAATCTCTTGCCCTGAAACAGTGTTTAAGGTGAATACAAAGCTGTTTCATAGTGTGAAAAAGGTAAAGAACAGAGTTTCTAAGAAAAGATTCTTCTTATAATGCATTCCTTTTTAGTCTAAACACGTTCTCTTGCCCTGAAACAGTGTTTAAGGTGAATACAAAGCCGTTTCATTGTGTGAAAAAGGTAAAGAACAGAGTTTCTAAGTAAAGATTCTTCTTATAATGCATTCCCTTTTAGTCTAAAACACAATCTCTTGCCCTGCAACAGTGTTTAAGGTGAATACAAAGCTGTTTCATAGTGTGAAAAAGGTAAAGAACAGAGTTTCAAAGTAAAGATTCTTCTTATAATGCATTCCCTTTTCGTGTAAAACGCAATCTCTTGCCCTGAAACGGTGTTTAAGGTGAATACAAAGCTGTATCATAGTGTGAAAAAGGTAAAGAACAGTTTCAAAGTAAAGATTCTTCTTATAATACATTCCCTTTTAGTCTAAACACAATCTCTTGCCCTGCAACAGTGTTTAAGGTGAATACAAAGCTGTTTCATAGTGTGAAAAAGGTAAAGAACAGAGTTTCTAAGTAAAGATTCTTCTTATAATGCATTGCCTATTAGTCTAAAACACAATCTCTTACCCTGAAACGGTGTTTAAGGTGAATACAAAGCTGTTTCATAGTGTGAAAAAGGTAAAGAACAGAGTTTCAAAGTAAAGATTCTTCTTATAATGCATTCCCTTTTAGTCTAAAACACAATCTCTTGCTCTGAAAAAGTGTTTAATTTGAAAATAAAGCTGTTTCATAGTGTGAAAAAGGTAAAGAACAGAGTTTCTAAGTAAAGATTCTTCTTATAATGCATTCCCTTTTAGTCTAAAACACAATTTCTTGCCCTGCAACAGTGTTTACGGTGAATACAAAGCTGTTTCATAGTGTGAAAAAGGTAAAGAACAGAGTTTCTAAGTAAAGAGTCTTCTTATAATGCATTCCCTTTTAGTCTAAAACACAATCTCTTGCCCTGAAACAGTGTTTAAGGTGAATACAAAGCTGTTTCATAGTGTGAAAAAGGTAAAGAACAGTTTCAAAGTAAAGATTCTTCTTATAATGCATTGCCTATTAGTCTAAAACACAATCTCTTGCCCTGAAACGGTGTTTAAGGTGAATACAAAGCTGTTTCATAGTGTGAAAAAGGTAAAGAACAGAGTTTCTAAGTAAAGATTCTTCTAATAATGCATTCCCTTTTAGTCTAAACACGATCTCTTGCCCTGCAACAGTGTTTAAGGTGAATACAAAGCTGTTTCATTGTGTGAAAAAGGTAAAGAACAGAGTTTCAAAGTAAAAATTCTTCTTATAATGCATTCCCTTTTAGTCTAAATCACAATCTCTTGCCCTGCAACAGTGTTTAAGGTGAATACAAAGCTGTTTCATAGTGTGAAAATGGTAAAGAACAGAGTTTCTAAGTAAAGATTCTTCTTATAATGCATTCCCTTTTAGTCTAAAACACAATATCTTGCCCTGAAACAGTGTTTAAGGTGAATACAAAGCTGTTTCATAGTGTGAAAAAGGTAAAGAACAGAGTTTCTAAGTAAAGATTCTTCTTATAATGCATTCCCTTTTAGTCTAAAACACAATTTCTTGCCCTGCAACAGTGTTTAAGGTCAATACAAAGCTGTTTCATAGTGTGAAAAAGGTAAAGAACAAAGTTTCTAAGTAAAGAGTCTTCTTATAATGCATTCCCTTTTAGTCTAAAACACAATCTCTTGCCCTGAAACAGTGTTTAAGGTGAATACAAAGCTGTTTCATAGTGTGAAAAAGGTAAAGAACAGTTTCAATGTAAAGATTCTTCTTATAATACATTCCCTTTTAGTCTAAACACAATCTCTTGCCCTGCAACAGTGTTTAAGGTGAATACAAAGCTGTTTCATAGTGTGAAAATGGTAAAGAACAGAGTTTCTAAGTAAAGATTCTTCTTATAATGCATTCCCTTTTCGTCTAAAACGCAATCTCTTGCCCTGAAACGGTGTTTAAGGTGAATACAAAGCTGTTTCATAGTGTGAAAAAGGTAAAGAACAGTTTCAAAGTAAAGATTCTTCTTATAATACATTCCCTTTTAGTCTAAACACAATCTCTTGCCCTGCAACAGTGTTTAAGGTGAATACAAAGCTGTTTCATAGTGTGAAAAAGTTAAAGAACAGAGTTTCTAAGTAAAGATTCTTCTTATAATGCATTCCCTTTTAGTCTAAAACACAATCTCTTGCCCTGAAACAGTGTTTAAGGTGAATACAAAGCTGTTTCATAGTGTGAAAAAGGTAAAGAACAGAGTTTCTAAGTAAAGATTATTCCTACAATGCATTCCCTTTTAGTCTAAAATACAATCTCTTGCCCTGAAACAGTGTTTAAGGTGAATACAAAGCTGTTTCATAGTGTGAAAAAGGTAAAGAACAGAGTTTCTAAGAAAAGATTCTTCTTATAATGCATTCCTTTTTAGTCTAAACACGATCTCTTGCCCTGAAACAGTGTTTAAGGTGAATACAAAGCTGTTTCATTGTGTAAAAAAGGTAAAGAACAGAGTTTCTAAGAAAATATTCTTCTTATAATGCATTCCCTTTTAGTCTAAACACGATCTCTTGCCCTGCAACAGTGTTTAAGGTGAATACAAAGCTGTTTCATTGTGTGAAAAAGGTAAAGAACAGAGTTTCTAAGTAAAGATTTTCTTATAATGCATTCCCTTTTAGTCTAAAACACAATCTCTTGCCCTGAAACAGTGTTTAAGTTGAATATAAAGCTGTTTCATAGTTTGAAAAAGGTAAAGAACAGAGTTTCTAAGAAAAGATTCTTCTTATAATGCATTCCCTTTTAGTCTAAAACACAATTTCTTGCCCTGCAACAGTGTTTAAGGTCAATACAAAGCTGTTTCATAGTGTGAAAAAGGTAAAGAACAAAGTTTCTAAGTAAAGAGTCTTCTTATAATGCATTCCCTTTTAGTCTAAAACACAATCTCTTGCCCTGAAACAGTGTTTAAGGTGAATACAAAGCTGTTTCATAGTGTGAAAAAGGTAAAGAACAGTTTCAATGTAAAGATTCTTCTTATAATACATTCCCTTTTAGTCTAAACACAATCTCTTGCCCTGCAACAGTGTTTAAGGTGAATACAAAGCTGTTTCATAGTGTGAAAATGGTAAAGAACAGAGTTTCTAAGTAAAGATTCTTCTTATAATGCATTCCCTTTTCGTCTAAAACGCAATCTCTTGCCCTGAAACGGTGTTTAAGGTGAATACAAAGCTGTTTCATAGAGTGAAAAAGGTAAAGAACAGTTTCAAAGTAAAGATTCTTCTTATAATACATTCCCTTTTAGTCTAAACACAATCTCTTGCCCTGCAACAGTGTTTAAGGTGAATACAAAGCTGTTTCATAGTGTGAAAAAGTTAAAGAACAGAGTTTCTAAGTAAAGATTCTTCTTATAATGCATTCCCTTTTAGTCTAAAACACAATCTCTTGCCCTGAAACAGTGTTTAAGGTGAATACAAAGCTGTTTCATAGTGTGAAAAAGGTAAAGAACAGAGTTTCTAAGTAAAGATTATTCCTACAATGCATTCCCTTTTAGTCTAAAATACAATCTCTTGCCCTGAAACAGTGTTTAAGGTGAATACAAAGCTGTTTCATAGTGTGAAAAAGGTAAAGAACAGAGTTTCTAAGAAAAGATTCTTCTTATAATGCATTCCTTTTTAGTCTAAACACGATCTCTTGCCCTGAAACAGTGTTTAAGGTGAATACAAAGCTGTTTCATTGTGTAAAAAAGGTAAAGAACAGAGTTTCTAAGAAAATATTCTTCTTATAATGCATTCCCTTTTAGTCTAAACACGATCTCTTGCCCTGCAACAGTGTTTAAGGTGAATACAAAGCTGTTTCATTGTGTGAAAAAGGTAAAGAACAGAGTTTCTAAGTAAAGATTTTCTTATAATGCATTCCCTTTTAGTCTAAAACACAATCTCTTGCCCTGAAACAGTGTTTAAGTTGAATATAAAGCTGTTTCATAGTTTGAAAAAGGTAAAGAACAGAGTTTCTAAGAAAAGATTCTTCTTATAATGCATTCCCTTTTAGTCTAAACACGATCTCTTGCCCTGAAACAGTGTTTAAGGTGAATACAAAGCTGTTTCATTGTGTAAAAAAGGTAAAGAACAGAGTTTCAAAGTAAAGATTCTTCTTATAATACATTCCCTTTTAGTCTAAACACAATCTCTTGCCCTGAAACAGTGTTTAAGTTGAATATAAAGCTGTTTCATAGTTTGAAAAAGGTAAAGAACAGAGTTTCTAAGAAAAGATTCTTCTTATAATGCATTCCCTTTTAGTCTAAACACGATCTCTTGCCCTGCAACAGTGTTTAAGGTGAATACAAAGCTGTTTCATTGTGTAAAAAAGGTAAAGAACACAGTTTCAAAGAAAAGATTCTTCTTATAATGCATTCCCTTTTAGTCTAAAACACAATCTCTTGCCCTGAAACAGTGTTTAAGGTGAATACAAAGCTGTTTCATAGTGTGAAAAAGGTAAAGAACAGAGTTTCTAAGAAAAGATTCTTCTTATAATGCATTCCCTTTTAGTCTAAACACGATCTCTTGCCCTGAAACAGTGTTTAAGGTGAATACAAAGCTGTTTCATAGTGTGAAAAAGGTAAAGAACAGAGTTTCTAAGTAAAGATTCTTCTTATAATTCATTCCCTTTTAGTCGAAAACACAATCTCTTGCCCTGAAACAGTGTTTAAGGTGAATACAAAGCTGTTTCATAGTGTGAAAAAGGTAAAGAACAGAGTTTCTAAGTAAAGATTCTTCTTATAATGCATTCCCTTTTAGTCGAAAACACAATCTCTTGCCCTGAAACAGTGTTTAAGGTGAATACAAAGCTGTTTCATAGTGTGAAAAAGGTAAAGAACAGAGTTTCTAAGTAAAGATTCTTCTTATAATGCATTCCCTTTTAGTCTAAAACACAATTTCTTGCCCTGCAACAGTGTTTAAGGTCAATACAAAGCTGTTTCATAGTGTGAAAAAGGTAAAGAACAGTTTCTAAATAAAGATTCTTCTTATAATGCATCCCCTTTTAGTCTAAAACACAATCTATTGCCCTGAAACGGTGTTTAAGGTGAATACAAAGCTGTTTCATAGTTTGAAAAAGGTAAAGAACAGTTTCAAAGTAAAGATTCTTCTTATAATGCATTCCCTTTTAGTCTAAAACACAATCTCTTGCCCTGCAACAGTGTTTAAGGTGAATACAAATCTATTTCATTGTGTGAAAAAGGTAAAGAACAGAGTTTCAAAGTAAAGATTCTTCTTATAATGCATTCGCTTTTAGTCTAAATCACAATCTCTTGCCCTGAAACAGTGTTTAAGGTGAATACAAAGCTGTTTCATAGTGTGAAAAAGGTAAAGAACAGAGTTTCTAAGTAAAGATTATTCCTATAATGCATTCCCTTTTAGTCTAAAATACAATCTCTTGCCCTGAAACAGTGTTTAAGGTGAATACAAAGCTGTTTCATAGTGTGAAAAAGGTAAAGAACAGAGTTTCTAAGAAAAGATTCTTCTTATAATGCATTCCTTTTTAGTCTAAACACGTTCTCTTGCCCTGAAACAGTGTTTAAGGTGAATACAAAGCCGTTTCATTGTGTGAAAAAGGTAAAGAACAGAGTTTCTAAGTAAAGATTCTTCTTATAATGCATTCCCTTTTAGTCTAAAACACAATCTCTTGCCCTGCAACAGTGTTTAAGGTGAATACAAAGGTGTTTCATAGTGTGAAAAAGGTAATGAACAGAGTTTCTAAGTAAAGATTCTTCTTATAATTCATTCCCTTTTAGTCGAAAACACAATCTCTTGCCCTGAAACAGTGTTTAAGGTGAATACAAAGCTGTTTCATAGTGTGAAAAAGGTAAAGAACAGAGTTTCTAAGTAAAGATTCTTCTTATAATGCATTCCCTTTTAGTCGAAAACACAATCTCTTGCCCTGAAACAGTGTTTAAGGTGAATACAAAGCTGTTTCATAGTGTGAAAAAGGTAAAGAACAGAGTTTCTAAGTAAAGATTCTTCTTATAATGCATTCCCTTTTAGTCTAAAACACAATCTCTTGCCCTGAAACAGTGTTTAAGGTGAATACAAAGCTGTTTCATAGTGTGAAAAAGGTAAAGAACAGAGTTTCTAAATAAAGATTCTTCTTATAATGCATCCCCTTTTAGTCTAAAACATAATCTCTTGCCCTGAAACAGTGTTTAAGGTGAATACAAAGCTGTTCCATAGTGTGAGAAAGGTAAAGAACATAGTTTCAAAGTAAAGATTCTTCTTATAATACATTCCCTTTTAGTCTAAACACAATCTCTTGCCCTGCAACAGTGTTTAAGGTGAATACAAAGCTGTTTCATAGTGTGAAAATGGTAAAGAACAGAGTTTCTAAGTAAAGATTCTTCTTATAATGCATTACCTTTTAGTCTAAAACACAATATCTTGCCCTGAAACAGTGTTTAAGGTGAATACAAAGCTGTTTCATAGTGTGAAAAAGGTAAAGAACAGAGTTTCTAAGTAAAGATTCTTCTTATAATGCATTCCCTTTTAGTCTAAAACACAATTTCTTGCCCTGCAACAGTGTTTAAGGTCAATACAAAGCTGTTTCATAGTGTGAAAAAGGTAAAGAACAAAGTTTCTAAGTAAAGAGTCTTCTTATAATGCATTCCCTTTTAGTCTAAAACACAATCTCTTGCCCTGAAACAGTGTTTAAGGTGAATACAAAGCTGTTTCATAGTGTGAAAAAGGTAAAGAACAGTTTCAAAGTAAAGATTCTTCTTATAATACATTCCCTTTTAGTCTAAACACAATCGCTTGCCCTGCAACAGTGTTTAAGGTGAATACAAAGCTGTTTCATAGTGTGAAAATGGTAAAGAACAGAGTTTCTAAGTAAAGATTCTTCTTATAATGCATTCCCTTTTCGTGTAAAACGCAATCTCTTACCCTGAAACGGTGTTTAAGGTGAATACAAAGCTGTTTCATAGTGTGAAAAAGGTAAAGAACAGAGTTTCTAAGAAAAGATTCTTCTTATAATGCATTCCTTTTTAGTCTAAACACGTTCTCTTGCCCTGAAACAGTGTTTAAGGTGAATACAAAGCCGTTTCATTGTGTGAAAAAGGTAAAGAACAGAGTTTCTAAGTAAAGATTCTTCTTATAATGCATTCCCTTTTAGTCTAAAACACAATCTCTTGCCCTGCAACAGTGTTTAAGGTGAATACAAAGGTGTTTCATAGTGTGAAAAAGGTAAAGAACAGAGTTTCTAAGTAAAGATTCTTCTTATAATTCATTCCCTTTTAGTCGAAAACACAATCTCTTGCCCTGAAACAGTGTTTAAGGTGAATACAAAGCTGTTTCATAGTGTGAAAAAGGTAAAGAACAGAGTTTCTAAGTAAAGATTCTTCTTATAATGCATTCCCTTTTAGTCGAAAACACAATCTCTTGCCCTGAAACAGTGTTTAAGGTGAATACAAAGCTGTTTCATAGTGTGAAAAAGGTAAAGAACAGAGTTTCTAAGTAAAGATTCTTCTTATAATGCATTCCCTTTTAGTCTAAAACACAATCTCTTGCCCTGAAACAGTGTTTAAGGTGAATACAAAGCTGTTTCATAGTGTGAAAAAGGTAAAGAACAGAGTTTCTAAATAAAGATTCTTCTTATAATGCATCCCCTTTTAGTCTAAAACATAATCTCTTGCCCTGAAACAGTGTTTAAGGTGAATACAAAGCTGTTCCATAGTGTGAGAAAGGTAAAGAACATAGTTTCAAAGTAAAGATTCTTCTTATAATACATTCCCTTTTAGTCTAAACACAATCTCTTGCCCTGCAACAGTGTTTAAGGTGAATACAAAGCTGTTTCATAGTGTGAAAATGGTAAAGAACAGAGTTTCTAAGTAAAGATTCTTCTTATAATGCATTACCTTTTAGTCTAAAACACAATATCTTGCCCTGAAACAGTGTTTAAGGTGAATACAAAGCTGTTTCATAGTGTGAAAAAGGTAAAGAACAGAGTTTCTAAGTAAAGATTCTTCTTATAATGCATTCCCTTTTAGTCTAAAACACAATTTCTTGCCCTGCAACAGTGTTTAAGGTCAATACAAAGCTGTTTCATAGTGTGAAAAAGGTAAAGAACAAAGTTTCTAAGTAAAGAGTCTTCTTATAATGCATTCCCTTTTAGTCTAAAACACAATCTCTTGCCCTGAAACAGTGTTTAAGGTGAATACAAAGCTGTTTCATAGTGTGAAAAAGGTAAAGAACAGTTTCAAAGTAAAGATTCTTCTTATAATACATTCCCTTTTAGTCTAAACACAATCTCTTGCCCTGCAACAGTGTTTAAGGTGAATACAAAGCTGTTTCATAGTGTGAAAATGGTAAAGAACAGAGTTTCTAAGTAAAGATTCTTCTTATAATGCATTCCCTTTTCGTGTAAAACACAATCTCTTACCCTGAAACGGTGTTTAAGGTGAATACAAAGCTGTTTCATAGTGTGAAAAAGGTAAAGAACAGTTTCAAAGTAAAGATTCTTCTTATAATACATTCCCTTTTAGTCTAAACACAATCTCTTGCCCTGCAACAGTGTTTAAGGTGAATACAAAGCTGTTTCATAGTGTGAAAAAGGTAAAGAACAGAGTTTCTAAGTAAAGATTCTTCTTATAATGCATTGCCTATTAGTCTAAAACACAATCTCTTACCCTGAAACGGTGTTTAAGGTGAATACAAAGCTGTTTCATAGTGTGAAAAAGGTAAAGAACAGAGTTTCAAAGTTAAGATTCTTCTTATAATGCATTCCCTTTTAGTCTAAAACACAATCTCTTGCTCTGAAAAAGTGTTTAATTTGAAAATAAAGCTGTTTCATAGTGTGAAAAAGGTAAAGAACAGAGTTTCTAAGTAAAGATTCTTCTTATAATGCATTCCCTTTTAGTCTAAAACACAATTTCTTGCCCTGCAACAGTGTTTACGGTGAATACAAAGCTGTTTCATAGTGTGAAAAAGGTAAAGAACAGAGTTTCTAAGTAAAGAGTCTTCTTATAATGCATTCCCTTTTAGTCTAAAACACAATCTCTTGCCCTGAAACAGTGTTTAAGGTGAATACAAAGCTGTTTCATAGTGTGAAAAAGGTAAAGAACAGTTTCAAAGTAAAGATTCTTCTTATAATGCATTGCCTATTAGTCTAAAACACAATCTCTTGCCCTGAAACGGTGTTTAAGGTGAATACAAAGCTGTTTCATAGTGTGAAAAAGGTAAAGAACAGAGTTTCTAAGTAAAGATTCTTCTAATAATGCATTCCCTTTTAGTCTAAACACGATCTCTTGCCCTGCAACAGTGTTTAAGGTGAATACAAAGCTGTTTCATTGTGTGAAAAAGGTAAAGAACACAGTTTCAAAGTAAAGATTCTTCTTATAATGCATTCCCTTTTAGTTTAAATCACAATCTCTTGCCCTGCAACAGTGTTTAAGGTGAATACAAAGCTGTTTCATAGTGTGAAAATGGTAAAGAACAGAGTTTCTAAGTAAAGATTCTTCTTATAATGCATTCCCTTTTAGTCTAAAACAAAATATCTTGCCCTGAAACAGTGTTTAAGGTGAATACAAAGCTGTTTCATAGTGTGAAAAAGGTAAAGAACAAAGTTTCTAAGTAAAGAGTCTTCTTATAATGCATTCCCTTTTAGTCTAAAACACAATCTCTTGCCCTGAAACAGTGTTTAAGGTGAATACAAAGCTGTTTCATAGTGTGAAAAAGGTAAAGAACAGTTTCAAAGTAAAGATTCTTCTTATAATACATTCCCTTTTAGTCTAAACACAATCTCTTGCCCTGCAACAGTGTTTAAGGTGAATACAAAGCTGTTTCATAGTGTGAAAATGGTAAAGAACAGAGTTTCTAAGTAAAGATTCTTCTTATAATGCATTCCCTTTTAGTCTAAAACACAATTTCTTGCCCTGCAACAGTGTTTAAGGTCAATACAAAGCTGTTTCATAGTGTGAAAAAGGTAAAGAACAAAGTTTCTAAGTAAAGATTCTTCTTATAATTCATTCCCTTTTAGTCGAAAACACAATCTCTTGCCCTGAAACAGTGTTTAAGGTGAATACAAAGCTGTTTCATAGTGTGAAAAAGGTAAAGAACAGAGTTTCTAAGTAAAGATTCTTCTTATAATGCATTCCCTTTTAGTCTAAAACACAATCTCTTGCCCTGAAACAGTGTTTAAGGTGAATACAAAGCTGTTTCATAGTGTGAAAAAGGTAAAGAACAGAGTTTCTAAATAAAGATTCTTCTTATAATGCATCCCCTTTTAGTCTAAAACATAATCTCTTCCCCTGAAACAGTGTTTAAGGTGAATACAAAGCTGTTCCATAGTGTGAGAAAGGTAAAGAACATAGTTTCAAAGTAAAGATTCTTCTTATAATACATTCCCTTTTAGTCTAAACACAATCTCTTGCCCTGCAACAGTGTTTAAGGTGAATACAAAGCTGTTTCATAGTGTGAAAATGGTAAAGAACAGAGTTTCTAAGTAAAGATTCTTCTTATAATGCATTACCTTTTAGTCTAAAATACAATCTCTTGCCCTGAAACAGTGTTTAAGGTGAATACAAAGCTGTTTCATAGTGTGAAAAAGGTAAAGAACAGAGTTTCTAAGAAAAGATTCTTCTTATAATGCATTCCTTTTTAGTCTAAACACGATCTCTTGCCCTGAAACAGTGTTTAAGGTGAATACAAAGCTGTTTCATTGTGTAAAAAAGGTAAAGAACAGAGTTTCTAAGAAAATATTCTTCTTATAATGCATTCCCTTTTAGTCTAAACACGATCTCTTGCCCTGCAACAGTGTTTAAGGTGAATACAAAGCTGTTTCATTGTGTGAAAAAGGTAAAGAACAGAGTTTCTAAGTAAAGATTCTTCTTATAATGCATTCCCTTTTAGTCTAAAACACAATCTCTTGCCCTGAAACAGTGTTTAAGTTGAATATAAAGCTGTTTCATAGTTTGAAAAAGGTAAAGAACAGAGTTTCTAAGAAAAGATTCTTCTTATAATGCATTCCCTTTTAGTCTAAACACGATCTCTTGCCCTGAAACAGTGTTTAAGGTGAATACAAAGCCGTTTCATTGTGTGAAAAAGGTAAAGAACAGAGTTTCTAAGTAAAGATTCTTCTTATAATGCATTCCCTTTTAGTCTAAAACACAATCTCTTGCCCTGCAACAGTGTTTAAGGTGAATACAAAGGTGTTTCATAGTGTGAAAAAGGTAAAGTACAGAGTTTCTAAGTAAAGATTCTTCTTATAATTCATTCCCTTTTAGTCGAAAACACAATCTCTTGCCCTGAAACAGTGTTTAAGGTGAATACAAAGCTGTTTCATAGTGTGAAAAAGGTAAAGAACAGAGTTTCTAAGTAAAGATTCTTCTTATAATGCATTCCCTTTTAGTCGAAAACACAATCTCTTGCCCTGAAACAGTGTTTAAGGTGAATACAAAGCTGTTTCATAGTGTGAAAAAGGTAAAGAACAGAGTTTCTAAGTAAAGATTCTTCTTATAATGCATTCCCTTTTAGTCTAAAACACAATCTCTTGCCCTGCAACAGTGTTTAAGGTGAATACAAAGGTGTTTCATAGTGTGAAAAAGGTAAAGAACAGAGTTTCTAAGTAAAGATTCTTCTTATAATTCATTCCCTTTTAGTCGAAAACACAATCTCTTGCCCTGAAACAGTGTTTAAGGTGAATACAAAGCTGTTTCATAGTGTGAAAAAGGTAAAGAACAGAGTTTCTAAGTAAAGATTCTTCTTATAATGCATTCCCTTTTAGTCGAAAACACAATCTCTTGCCCTGAAACAGTGTTTAAGGTGAATACAAAGCTGTTTCATAGTGTGAAAAAGGTAAAGAACAGAGTTTCTAAGTAAAGATTCTTCTTATAATGCATTCCCTTTTAGTCGAAAACACAATCTCTTGCCCTGAAACAGTGTTTAAGGTGAATACAAAGCTGTTTCATAGTGTGAAAAAGGTAAAGAACAGAGTTTCTAAATAAAGATTCTTCTTATAATGCATCCCCTTTTAGTCTAAAACATAATCTCTTGCCCTGAAACAGTGTTTAAGGTGAATACAAAGCTGTTCCATAGTGTGAGAAAGGTAAAGAACATAGTTTCAAAGTAAAGATTCTTCTTATAATACATTCCCTTTTAGTCTAAACACAATCTCTTGCCCTGCAACAGTGTTTAAGGTGAATACAAAGCTGTTTCATAGTGTGAAAATGGTAAAGAACAGAGTTTCTAAGTAAAGATTCTTCTTATAATGCATTACCTTTTAGTCTAAAACACAATCTCTTGCCCTGAAACAGTGTTTAAGGTGAATACAAAGCTGTTTCATAGTGTGAAAAAGGTAAAGAACAGAGTTTCTAAGTAAAGATTCTTCTTATAATGCATTCCCTTTTAGTCTAAAACACAATTTCTTGCCCTGCAACAGTGTTTAAGGTCAATACAAAGCTGTTTCATAGTGTGAAAAAGGTAAAGAACAAAGTTTCTAAGTAAAGAGTCTTCTTATAATGCATTCCCTTTTAGTCTAAAACACAATCTCTTGCCCTGAAACAGTGTTTAAGGTGAATACAAAGCTGTTTCATAGTGTGAAAAAGGTAAAGAACAGTTTCAAAGTAAAGATTCTTCTTATAATACATTCCCTTTTAGTCTAAACACAATCTCTTGCCCTGCAACAGTGTTTAAGGTGAATACAAAGCTGTTTCATAGTGTGAAAATGGTAAAGAACAGAGTTTCTAAGTAAAGATTCTTCTTATAATGCATTCCCTTTTCGTGTAAAACACAATCTCTTACCCTGAAACGGTGTTTAAGGTGAATACAAAGCTGTTTCATAGTGTGAAAAAGGTAAAGAACAGTTTCAAAGTAAAGATTCTTCTTATAATACATTCCCTTTTAGTCTAAACACAATCTCTTGCCCTGCAACAGTGTTTAAGGTGAATACAAAGCTGTTTCATAGTGTGAAAAAGGTAAAGAACAGAGTTTCTAAGTAAAGATTCTTCTTATAATGCATTGCCTATTAGTCTAAAACACAATCTCTTACCCTGAAACGGTGTTTAAGGTGAATACAAAGCTGTTTCATAGTGTGAAAAAGGTAAAGAACAGAGTTTCAAAGTTAAGATTCTTCTTATAATGCATTCCCTTTTAGTCTAAAACACAATCTCTTGCTCTGAAAAAGTGTTTAATTTGAAAATAAAGCTGTTTCATAGTGTGAAAAAGGTAAAGAACAGAGTTTCTAAGTAAAGATTCTTCTTATAATGCATTCCCTTTTAGTCTAAAACACAATTTCTTGCCCTGCAACAGTGTTTACGGTGAATACAAAGCTGTTTCATAGTGTGAAAAAGGTAAAGAACAGAGTTTCTAAGTAAAGAGTCTTCTTATAATGCATTCCCTTTTAGTCTAAAACACAATCTCTTGCCCTGAAACAGTGTTTAAGGTGAATACAAAGCTGTTTCATAGTGTGAAAAAGGTAAAGAACAGTTTCAAAGTAAAGATTCTTCTTATAATGCATTGCCTATTAGTCTAAAACACAATCTCTTGCCCTGAAACGGTGTTTAAGGTGAATACAAAGCTGTTTCATAGTGTGAAAAAGGTAAAGAACAGAGTTTCTAAGTAAAGATTCTTCTAATAATGCATTCCCTTTTAGTCTAAACACGATCTCTTGCCCTGCAACAGTGTTTAAGGTGAATACAAAGCTGTTTCATTGTGTGAAAAAGGTAAAGAACACAGTTTCAAAGTAAAGATTCTTCTTATAATGCATTCCCTTTTAGTTTAAATCACAATCTCTTGCCCTGCAACAGTGTTTAAGGTGAATACAAAGCTGTTTCATAGTGTGAAAATGGTAAAGAACAGAGTTTCTAAGTAAAGATTCTTCTTATAATGCATTCCCTTTTAGTCTAAAACAAAATATCTTGCCCTGAAACAGTGTTTAAGGTGAATACAAAGCTGTTTCATAGTGTGAAAAAGGTAAAGAACAAAGTTTCTAAGTAAAGAGTCTTCTTATAATGCATTCCCTTTTAGTCTAAAACACAATCTCTTGCCCTGAAACAGTGTTTAAGGTGAATACAAAGCTGTTTCATAGTGTGAAAAAGGTAAAGAACAGTTTCAAAGTAAAGATTCTTCTTATAATACATTCCCTTTTAGTCTAAACACAATCTCTTGCCCTGCAACAGTGTTTAAGGTGAATACAAAGCTGTTTCATAGTGTGAAAATGGTAAAGAACAGAGTTTCTAAGTAAAGATTCTTCTTATAATGCATTCCCTTTTAGTCTAAAACACAATTTCTTGCCCTGCAACAGTGTTTAAGGTCAATACAAAGCTGTTTCATAGTGTGAAAAAGGTAAAGAACAAAGTTTCTAAGTAAAGATTCTTCTTATAATTCATTCCCTTTTAGTCGAAAACACAATCTCTTGCCCTGAAACAGTGTTTAAGGTGAATACAAAGCTGTTTCATAGTGTGAAAAAGGTAAAGAACAGAGTTTCTAAGTAAAGATTCTTCTTATAATGCATTCCCTTTTAGTCGAAAACACAATCTCTTGCCCTGAAACAGTGTTTAAGGTGAATACAAAGCTGTTTCATAGTGTGAAAAAGGTAAAGAACAGAGTTTCTAAATAAAGATTCTTCTTATAATGCATCCCCTTTTAGTCTAAAACATAATCTCTTGCCCTGAAACAGTGTTTAAGGTGAATACAAAGCTGTTCCATAGTGTGAGAAAGGTAAAGAACATAGTTTCAAAGTAAAGATTCTTCTTATAATACATTCCCTTTTAGTCTAAACACAATCTCTTGCCCTGCAACAGTGTTTAAGGTGAATACAAAGCTGTTTCATAGTGTGAAAAAGGTAAAGAACAGAATTTCTAAGTAAAGAGTCTTCTTATAATGCATTCCCTTTTAGTCTAAAACACAATCTCTTGCCCTGAAACAGTGTTTAAGGTGAATACAAAGCTGTTTCATAGTGTGAAAAAGGTAAAGAACAGTTTCAAAGTAAAGATTCTTCTTATAATGCATTGCCTATTAGTCTAAAACACAATCTCTTCCCCTGAAACGGTGTTTAAGGTGAATACAAAGCTGTTTCATAGTGTGAAAAAGGTAAAGAACAGAGTTTCTAAGTAAAGATTCTTCTAATAATGCATTCCCTTTTAGTCTAAACACGATCTCTTGCCCTGCAACAGTGTTTAAGGTGAATACAAAGCTGTTTCATTGTGTGAAAAAGGTAAAGAACAGAGTTTCAAAGTAAAGATTCTTCTTATAATGCATTCCCTTTTAGTCTAAATCACAATCTCTTGCCCTGCAACAGTGTTTAAGGTGAATACAAAGCTGTTTCATAGTGTGAAAATGGTAAAGAACAGAGTTTCTAAGTAAAGATTCTTCTTATAATGCATTCCCTTTTAGTCTAAAACACAATATCTTGCCCTGAAACAGTGTTTAAGGTGAATACAAAGCTGTTTCATAGTGTGAAAAAGGTAAAGAACAGAGTTTCTAAGTAAAGATTCTTCTTATAATGCATTCCCTTTTAGTCTAAAACACAATTTCTTGCCCTGCAACAGTGTTTAAGGTCAATACAAAGCTGTTTCATAGTGTGAAAAAGGTAAAGAACAAAGTTTCTAAGTAAAGAGTCTTCTTATAATGCATTCCCTTTTAGTCTAAAACACAATCTCTTGCCCTGAAACAGTGTTTAAGGTGAATACAAAGCTGTTTCATAGTGTGAAAAAGGTAAAGAACAGTTTCAAAGTAAAGATTCTTCTTATAATACATTCCCTTTTAGTCTAAACACAATCTCTTGCCCTGCAACAGTGTTTAAGGTGAATACAAAGCTGTTTCATAGTGTGAAAATGGTAAAGAACAGAATTTCTAAGTAAAGATTCTTCTTATAATGCATTCCCTTTTCGTCTAAAACGCAATCTCTTGCCCTGAAACGGTGTTTAAGGTGAATACAAAGCTGTTTCATAGTGTGAAAAAGGTAAAGAACAGTTTCAAAGTAAAGATTCTTCTTATAATACATTCCCTTTTAGTCTAAACACAATCTCTTGCCCTGCAACAGTGTTTAAGGTGAATACAAAGCTGTTTCATAGTGTGAAAAAGTTAAAGAACAGAGTTTCTAAGTAAAGATTCTTCTTATAATGCATTCCCTTTTAGTCTAAAACACAATCTCTTGCCCTGAAACAGTGTTTAAGGTGAATACAAAGCTGTTTCATAGTGTGAAAAAGGTAAAGAACAGAGTTTCTAAGTAAAGATTATTCCTACAATGCATTCCCTTTTAGTCTAAAATACAATCTCTTGCCCTGAAACAGTGTTTAAGGTGAATACAAAGCTGTTTCATAGTGTGAAAAAGGTAAAGAACAGAGTTTCTAAGAAAAGATTCTTCTTATAATGCATTCCTTTTTAGTCTAAACACGATCTCTTGCCCTGAAACAGTGTTTAAGGTGAATACAAAGCTGTTTCATTGTGTAAAAAAGGTAAAGAACAGAGTTTCTAAGAAAATATTCTTCTTATAATGCATTCCCTTTTAGTCTAAAACACAATCTCTTGCCCTGAAACAGTGTTTAAGGTGAATACAAAGCTGTTTCATAGTGTGAAAAAGGTAAAGAACAGTTTCAAAGTAAAGATTCTTCTTATAATACATTCCCTTTTAGTCTAAACACAATCTCTTGCCCTGCAACAGTGTTTAAGTTGAATACAAAGCTGTTTCATAGTGTGAAAATGGTAAAGAACAGAATTTCTAAGTAAAGATTCTTCTTATAATGCATTCCCTTTTCGTCTAAAACGCAATCTCTTGCCCTGAAACGGTGTTTAAGGTGAATACAAAGCTGTTTCATAGTGTGAAAAAGGTAAAGAACAGTTTCAAAGTAAAGATTCTTCTTATAATACATTCCCTTTTAGTCTAAACACAATCTCTTGCCCTGCAACAGTGTTTAAGGTGAATACAAAGCTGTTTCATAGTGTGAAAAAGTTAAAGAACAGAGTTTCTAAGTAAAGATTCTTCTTATAATGCATTCCCTTTTAGTCTAAAACACAATCTCTTGCCCTGAAACAGTGTTTAAGGTGAATACAAAGCTGTTTCATAGTGTGAAAAAGGTAAAGAACAGAGTTTCTAAGTAAAGATTATTCCTACAATGCATTCCCTTTTAGTCTAAAATACAATCTCTTGCCCTGAAACAGTGTTTAAGGTGAATACAAAGCTGTTTCATAGTGTGAAAAAGGTAAAGAACAGAGTTTCTAAGAAAAGATTCTTCTTATAATGCATTCCTTTTTAGTCTAAACACGATCTCTTGCCCTGAAACAGTGTTTAAGGTGAATACAAAGCTGTTTCATAGTGTGAAAAAGGTAAAGAACAGTTTCAAAGTAAAGATTCTTCTTATAATACATTCCCTTTTAGTCTAAACACAATCTCTTGCCCTGCAACAGTGTTTAAGGTGAATACAAAGCTGTTTCATAGTGTGAAAATGGTAAAGAACAGAATTTCTAAGTAAAGATTCTTCTTATAATGCATTCCCTTTTCGTCTAAAACGCAATCTCTTGCCCTGAAACGGTGTTTAAGGTGAATACAAAGCTGTTTCATAGTGTGAAAAAGGTAAAGAACAGTTTCAAAGTAAAGATTCTTCTTATAATACATTCCCTTTTAGTCTAAACACAATCTCTTGCCCTGCAACAGTGTTTAAGGTGAATACAAAGCTGTTTCATAGTGTGAAAAAGTTAAAGAACAGAGTTTCTAAGTAAAGATTCTTCTTATAATGCATTCCCTTTTAGTCTAAAACACAATCTCTTGCCCTGAAACAGTGTTTAAGGTGAATACAAAGCTGTTTCATAGTGTGAAAAAGGTAAAGAACAGAGTTTCTAAGTAAAGATTATTCCTACAATGCATTCCCTTTTAGTCTAAAATACAATCTCTTGCCCTGAAACAGTGTTTAAGGTGAATACAAAGCTGTTTCATAGTGTGAAAAAGGTAAAGAACAGAGTTTCTAAGAAAAGATTCTTCTTATAATGCATTCCTTTTTAGTCTAAACACGATCTCTTGCCCTGAAACAGTGTTTAAGGTGAATACAAAGCTGTTTCATTGTGTAAAAAAGGTAAAGAACAGAGTTTCTAAGAAAATATTCTTCTTATAATGCATTCCCTTTTAGTCTAAACACGATCTCTTGCCCTGCAACAGTGTTTAAGGTGAATACAAAGCTGTTTCATTGTGTGAAAAAGGTAAAGAACAGAGTTTCTAAGTAAAGATTCTTCTTATAATGCATTCCCTTTTAGTCTAAAACACAATCTCTTGCCCTGAAACAGTGTTTAAGTTGAATATAAAGCTGTTTCATAGTTTGAAAAAGGTAAAGAACAGAGTTTCTAAGAAAAGATTCTTCTTATAATGCATTCCCTTTTAGTCTAAACACGATCTCTTGCCCTGAAACAGTGTTTAAGGTGAATACAAAGCCGTTTCATTGTGTGAAAAAGGTAAAGAACAGAGTTTCTAAGTAAAGATTCTTCTTATAATGCATTCCCTTTTAGTCTAAAACACAATCTCTTGCCCTGCAACAGTGTTTAAGGTGAATACAAAGGTGTTTCATAGTGTGAAAAAGGTAAAGAACAGAGTTTCTAAGTAAAGATTCTTCTTATAATGCATTCCCTTTTAGTCGAAAACACAATCTCTTGCCCTGAAACAGTGTTTAAGGTGAATACAAAGCTGTTTCATAGTGTGAAAAAGGTAAAGAACAGTTTCAAAGTAAAGATTCTTCTTATAATACATTCCCTTTTAGTCGAAAACACAATCTCTTGCCCTGAAACAGTGTTTAAGGTGAATACAAAGCTGTTTCATAGTGTGAAAAAGGTAAAGAACAGTTTCAAAGTAAAGATTCTTCTTATAATACATTCCCTTTTAGTCTAAACACAATCTCTTGCCCTGCAACAGTGTTTAAGGTGAATACAAAGCTGTTTCATAGTGTGAAAAAGTTAAAGAACAGAGTTTCTAAGTAAAGATTCTTCTTATAATGCATTCCCTTTTAGTCTAAAACACAATCTCTTGCCCTGAAACAGTGTTTAAGGTGAATACAAAGCTGTTTCATAGTGTGAAAAAGGTAAAGAACAGAGTTTCTAAGTAAAGATTATTCCTACAATGCATTCCCTTTTAGTCTAAAATACAATCTCTTGCCCTGAAACAGTGTTTAAGGTGAATACAAAGCTGTTTCATAGTGTGAAAAAGGTAAAGAACAGAGTTTCTAAGAAAAGATTCTTCTTATAATGCATTCCTTTTTAGTCTAAACACGATCTCTTGCCCTGAAACAGTGTTTAAGGTGAATACAAAGCTGTTTCATTGTGTAAAAAAGGTAAAGAACAGAGTTTCTAAGAAAATATTCTTCTTATAATGCATTCCCTTTTAGTCTAAAACACAATCTCTTGCCCTGAAACAGTGTTTAAGGTGAATACAAAGCTGTTTCATAGTGTGAAAAAGGTAAAGAACAGTTTCAAAGTAAAGATTCTTCTTATAATACATTCCCTTTTAGTCTAAACACAATCTCTTGCCCTGCAACAGTGTTTAAGGTGAATACAAAGCTGTTTCATAGTGTGAAAATGGTAAAGAACAGAATTTCTAAGTAAAGATTCTTCTTATAATGCATTCCCTTTTCGTCTAAAACGCAATCTCTTGCCCTGAAACGGTGTTTAAGGTGAATACAAAGCTGTTTCATAGTGTGAAAAAGGTAAAGAACAGTTTCAAAGTAAAGATTCTTCTTATAATACATTCCCTTTTAGTCTAAACACAATCTCTTGCCCTGCAACAGTGTTTAAGGTGAATACAAAGCTGTTTCATAGTGTGAAAAAGTTAAAGAACAGAGTTTCTAAGTAAAGATTCTTCTTATAATGCATTCCCTTTTAGTCTAAAACACAATCTCTTGCCCTGAAACAGTGTTTAAGGTGAATACAAAGCTGTTTCATAGTGTGAAAAAGGTAAAGAACAGAGTTTCTAAGTAAAGATTATTCCTACAATGCATTCCCTTTTAGTCTAAAATACAATCTCTTGCCCTGAAACAGTGTTTAAGGTGAATACAAAGCTGTTTCATAGTGTGAAAAAGGTAAAGAACAGAGTTTCTAAGAAAAGATTCTTCTTATAATGCATTCCTTTTTAGTCTAAACACGATCTCTTGCCCTGAAACAGTGTTTAAGGTGAATACAAAGCTGTTTCATAGTGTGAAAAAGGTAAAGAACAGTTTCAAAGTAAAGATTCTTCTTATAATACATTCCCTTTTAGTCTAAACACAATCTCTTGCCCTGCAACAGTGTTTAAGGTGAATACAAAGCTGTTTCATAGTGTGAAAATGGTAAAGAACAGAATTTCTAAGTAAAGATTCTTCTTATAATGCATTCCCTTTTCGTCTAAAACGCAATCTCTTGCCCTGAAACGGTGTTTAAGGTGAATACAAAGCTGTTTCATAGTGTGAAAAAGGTAAAGAACAGTTTCAAAGTAAAGATTCTTCTTATAATACATTCCCTTTTAGTCTAAACACAATCTCTTGCCCTGCAACAGTGTTTAAGGTGAATACAAAGCTGTTTCATAGTGTGAAAAAGTTAAAGAACAGAGTTTCTAAGTAAAGATTCTTCTTATAATGCATTCCCTTTTAGTCTAAAACACAATCTCTTGCCCTGAAACAGTGTTTAAGGTGAATACAAAGCTGTTTCATAGTGTGAAAAAGGTAAAGAACAGAGTTTCTAAGTAAAGATTATTCCTACAATGCATTCCCTTTTAGTCTAA
The DNA here is from genome assembly GCF_041902795.1 of Electrophorus electricus. Lineage (NCBI taxonomy): Eukaryota > Metazoa > Chordata > Actinopteri > Gymnotiformes > Gymnotidae > Electrophorus > Electrophorus electricus. The sequence continues at coordinate 16,500,753 of NC_137508.1, read as the reverse complement.
AATACAATCTCTTGCCCTGAAACAGTGTTTAAGGTGAATACAAAGCTGTTTCATAGTGTGAAAAAGGTAAAGAACAGAGTTTCTAAGAAAAGATTCTTCTTATAATGCATTCCTTTTTAGTCTAAACACGATCTCTTGCCCTGAAACAGTGTTTAAGGTGAATACAAAGCTGTTTCATTGTGTAAAAAAGGTAAAGAACAGAGTTTCTAAGAAAATATTCTTCTTATAATGCATTCCCTTTTAGTCTAAACACGATCTCTTGCCCTGCAACAGTGTTTAAGGTGAATACAAAGCTGTTTCATTGTGTGAAAAAGGTAAAGAACAGAGTTTCTAAGTAAAGATTCTTCTTATAATGCATTCCCTTTTAGTCTAAAACACAATCTCTTGCCCTGAAACAGTGTTTAAGTTGAATATAAAGCTGTTTCATAGTTTGAAAAAGGTAAAGAACAGAGTTTCTAAGAAAAGATTCTTCTTATAATGCATTCCCTTTTAGTCTAAACACGATCTCTTGCCCTGAAACAGTGTTTAAGGTGAATACAAAGCCGTTTCATTGTGTGAAAAAGGTAAAGAACAGAGTTTCTAAGTAAAGATTCTTCTTATAATGCATTCCCTTTTAGTCTAAAACACAATCTCTTGCCCTGCAACAGTGTTTAAGGTGAATACAAAGGTGTTTCATAGTGTGAAAAAGGTAAAGAACAGAGTTTCTAAGTAAAGATTCTTCTTATAATTCATTCCCTTTTAGTCGAAAACACAATCTCTTGCCCTGAAACAGTGTTTAAGGTGAATACAAAGCTGTTTCATAGTGTGAAAAAGGTAAAGAACAGAGTTTCTAAGTAAAGATTCTTCTTATAATGCATTCCCTTTTAGTCGAAAACACAATCTCTTGCCCTGAAACAGTGTTTAAGGTGAATACAAAGCTGTTTCATAGTGTGAAAAAGGTAAAGAACAGAGTTTCTAAGTAAAGATTCTTCTAATAATGCATTCCCTTTTAGTCTAAACACGATCTCTTGCCCTGCAACAGTGTTTAAGGTGAATACAAAGCTGTTTCATTGTGTGAAAAAGGTAAAGAACAGAGTTTCAAAGTAAAGATTCTTCTTATAATGCATTCCCTTTTAGTCTAAATCACAATCTCTTGCCCTGCAACAGTGTTTAAGGTGAATACAAAGCTGTTTCATAGTGTGAAAATGGTAAAGAACAGAGTTTCTAAGTAAAGATTCTTCTTATAATGCATTCCCTTTTAGTCTAAAACACAATATCTTGCCCTGAAACAGTGTTTAAGGTGAATACAAAGCTGTTTCATAGTGTGAAAAAGGTAAAGAACAGAGTTTCTAAGTAAAGATTCTTCTTATAATGCATTCCCTTTTAGTCTAAAACACAATTTCTTGCCCTGCAACAGTGTTTAAGGTCAATACAAAGCTGTTTCATAGTGTGAAAAAGGTAAAGAACAAAGTTTCTAAGTAAAGAGTCTTCTTATAATGCATTCCCTTTTAGTCTAAAACACAATCTCTTGCCCTGAAACAGTGTTTAAGGTGAATACAAAGCTGTTTCATAGTGTGAAAAAGGTAAAGAACAGTTTCAAAGTAAAGATTCTTCTTATAATACATTCCCTTTTAGTCTAAACACAATCTCTTGCCCTGCAACAGTGTTTAAGGTGAATACAAAGCTGTTTCATAGTGTGAAAATGGTAAAGAACAGAATTTCTAAGTAAAGATTCTTCTTATAATGCATTCCCTTTTCGTCTAAAACGCAATCTCTTGCCCTGAAACGGTGTTTAAGGTGAATACAAAGCTGTTTCATAGTGTGAAAAAGGTAAAGAACAGTTTCAAAGTAAAGATTCTTCTTATAATACATTCCCTTTTAGTCTAAACACAATCTCTTGCCCTGCAACAGTGTTTAAGGTGAATACAAAGCTGTTTCATAGTGTGAAAAAGTTAAAGAACAGAGTTTCTAAGTAAAGATTCTTCTTATAATGCATTCCCTTTTAGTCTAAAACACAATCTCTTGCCCTGAAACAGTGTTTAAGGTGAATACAAAGCTGTTTCATAGTGTGAAAAAGGTAAAGAACAGAGTTTCTAAGTAAAGATTATTCCTACAATGCATTCCCTTTTAGTCTAAAATACAATCTCTTGCCCTGAAACAGTGTTTAAGGTGAATACAAAGCTGTTTCATAGTGTGAAAAAGGTAAAGAACAGAGTTTCTAAGAAAAGATTCTTCTTATAATGCATTCCTTTTTAGTCTAAACACGATCTCTTGCCCTGAAACAGTGTTTAAGGTGAATACAAAGCTGTTTCATTGTGTAAAAAAGGTAAAGAACAGAGTTTCTAAGAAAATATTCTTCTTATAATGCATTCCCTTTTAGTCTAAACACGATCTCTTGCCCTGCAACAGTGTTTAAGGTGAATACAAAGCTGTTTCATTGTGTGAAAAAGGTAAAGAACAGAGTTTCTAAGTAAAGATTCTTCTTATAATGCATTCCCTTTTAGTCTAAAACACAATCTCTTGCCCTGAAACAGTGTTTAAGTTGAATATAAAGCTGTTTCATAGATTGAAAAAGGTAAAGAACAGAGTTTCTAAGAAAAGATTCTTCTTATAATGCATTCCCTTTTAGTCTAAACACGATCTCTTGCCCTGAAACAGTGTTTAAGGTGAATACAAAGCCGTTTCATTGTGTGAAAAAGGTAAAGAACAGAGTTTCTAAGTAAAGATTCTTCTTATAATGCATTCCCTTTTAGTCTAAAACACAATCTCTTGCCCTGCAACAGTGTTTAAGGTGAATACAAAGGTGTTTCATAGTGTGAAAAAGGTAAAGAACAGAGTTTCTAAGTAAAGATTCTTCTTATAATTCATTCCCTTTTAGTCGAAAACACAATCTCTTGCCCTGAAACAGTGTTTAAGGTGAATACAAAGCTGTTTCATAGTGTGAAAAAGGTAAAGAACAGAGTTTCTAAGTAAAGATTCTTCTTATAATGCATTCCCTTTTAGTCGAAAACACAATCTCTTGCCCTGAAACAGTGTTTAAGGTGAATACAAAGCTGTTTCATAGTGTGAAAAAGGTAAAGAACAGAGTTTCTAAATAAAGATTCTTCTTATAATGCATCCCCTTTTAGTCTAAAACATAATCTCTTGCCCTGAAACAGTGTTTAAGGTGAATACAAAGCTGTTCCATAGTGTGAGAAAGGTAAAGAACATAGTTTCAAAGTAAAGATTCTTCTTATAATACATTCCCTTTTAGTCTAAACACAATCTCTTGCCCTGCAACAGTGTTTAAGGTGAATACAAAGCTGTTTCATAGTGTGAAAATGGTAAAGAACAGTTTCTAAGTAAAGATTCTTCTTATAATGCATTACCTTTTAGTCTAAAACACAATATCTTGCCCTGAAACAGTGTTTAAGGTGAATACAAAGCTGTTTCATAGTGTGAAAAAGGTAAAGAACAGAGTTTCTAAGTAAAGATTCTTCTTATAATGCATTCCCTTTTAGTCTAAAACACAATTTCTTGCCCTGCAACAGTGTTTAAGGTCAATACAAAGCTGTTTCATAGTGTGAAAAAGGTAAAGAACAAAGTTTCTAAGTAAAGAGTCTTCTTATAATGCATTCCCTTTTAGTCTAAAACACAATCTCTTGCCCTGAAACAGTGTTTAAGGTGAATACAAAGCTGTTTCATAGTGTGAAAAAGGTAAAGAACAGTTTCAAAGTAAAGATTCTTCTTATAATACATTCCCTTTTAGTCTAAACACAATCTCTTGCCCTGCAACAGTGTTTAAGGTGAATACAAAGCTGTTTCATAGTGTGAAAATGGTAAAGAACAGAGTTTCTAAGTAATGATTCTTCTTATAATGCATTCCCTTTTCGTCTAAAACGCAATCTCTTGCCCTGAAACGGTGTTTAAGGTGAATACAAAGCTGTTTCATAGTGTGAAAAAGGTAAAGAACAGTTTCAAAGTAAAGATTCTTCTTATAATACATTCCCTTTTAGTCTAAACACAATCTCTTGCCCTGCAACAGTGTTTAAGGTGAATACAAAGCTGTTTCATAGTGTGAAAAAGCTAAAGAACAGAGTTTCTAAGTAAAGATTCTTCTTATAATGCATTCCCTTTTAGTCTAAAACACAATTTCTTACCCTGCAACAGTGTTTACGGTGAATACAAAGCTGTTTCATAGTGTGAAAAAGGTAAAGAACAGAGTTTCTTAGTAAAGAGTCTTCTTATAATGCATTCCCTTTTAGTCTAAAACACAATCTCTTGCCCTGAAACAGTGTTTAAGGTGAATACAAAGCTGTTTCATAGTGTGAAAAAGGTAAAGAACAGAGTTTCTAAGTAAAGATTATTCCTACAATGCATTCCCTTTTAGTCTAAAATACAATCTCTTGCCCTGAAACAGTGTTTAAGGTGAATACAAAGCTGTTTCATAGTGTGAAAAAGGTAAAGAACAGAGTTTCTAAGAAAAGATTCTTCTTATAATGCATTCCTTTTTAGTCTAAACACGATCTCTTGCCCTGAAACAGTGTTTAAGGTGAATACAAAGCTGTTTCATTGTGTAAAAAAGATAAAGAACAGAGTTTCTAAGAAAATATTCTTCTTATAATGCATTCCCTTTTAGTGTAAACACGATCTCTTGCCCTGAAACAGTGTTTAGGGCGATTACAATGCTTTGAAACGCTGTTTCAATGTGTTTGAAAGGTAAAGAACAGAGTTGCAATGTGAAAATACCATTTATAATGCATTACATTTTATTCTAAAACACAATCTCTTGCCCTGAAACAGTGTTTAGGGCGATTACAATGGTTTTTCAATGTATTTAAAAGGTAAAGAAAAGAGTAGCAATTTGAAGATAACAATTATAATGCATTACATTTTAGTCTAAAACACAATCTCTTGCCCTGAAACAGTGTTTAGGGCGATTACAATGCTTTGAAACTCTGATTCAATGTGTTTGAAAGGTAAATAACAGAGTTGCAATCTAAAGATTCCATTTATAATGCATCACATTTTAGTCGAAAACACAATCTCTTGCCCTGAAACAGTGTTTAAGGCGATTGCAATGCTTTGAAACGCTGTTTCAATGTGTTTGAAAGGTAAAGAAGAGTTGCAATTGAAAGTTTCCATTTATAATGCATTACATTTTAGTCTAAAACACAATCTCTTGCACTGAAACAGTATTTACAGCGATTACAATGCTTTGAAACGGTGTTTCAATGTGTTTGAAAGGTAAAGAATAGAGTTGCAATGTAACGATACCAATTATAATGCATTACATTTTAGTCTAAAACACAATCTCTTGCCCTGAAACAGTGTTTAGGGCGATTACAATGCTGTTTAAAAGGTAAAGAACAGAGTTGCAATGTAAAGATTCCATTTATATTGCATTACATTTTAGTCTAAAACACAATCACTTGCCCTGAAACAGTGTTTAGGGCGATTACAATGCTTTGAAACTCTGTTTCAATGTATTTGAAAGGTAAAGAAGAGTTGCAATGGAAAGATTCCATTTATAATGCATTACATTTTAGTCTAAAAGACAATCTCTTGCCCTGAAACAGTGTTTAGGGCGATTACAATGCTTTGAAACGCTGTTTCAATGTGTTTAAAAGGTAAAGAACAGAGTTGCAATGTGAAGATACCATTTATAATGCATTACATTTTATTCTAAAACACAATCTCTTGCCCTGAAACAGTGATTAGGGCGATTACAGTGGTTTTTCAATGTATTTAAAAGGTAAAGAAAAGAGTAGCAATTTGAAGATAACAATTATAATGCATTACATTTTAGTCTAAAACACAATCTCTTGCCCTGAAACAGTGTTTAGGGCGATTACAATGCTTGAAACTCTGTTTCAATGTGTTTGAAAGGTAAATAACAGAGTTGCAATGTAAAGATTCCATTTATAATGCATCACATTTTAGTCGAAAACACAATCTCTTGCCCTGACACAGTGTTTAAGGTGAATACAAAGCTGTTTCATAGTGTGAAAAAGGTAAAGAACAGAGTTTCTAAGTAAAGATTCTTCTTATAATGCAGTCTCTTTTAGTCTAAAACACAATCTCTTGCCCTGAAACAGTGTTTAAGGCGATTGCAATGCTTTGAAACGCTGTTTCAATGTGTTTGAAAGGTAAAGAAGAGTTGCAATGGAAAGTTTCCCTTTATAATGCATTACATTTTAGTCTAAAACACAATCTCTTGCACTGAAACAGTATTTACGGCGATTACAATGCTGTTTAAAAGGTAAAGAACAGAGTAGCAATGTAACGATACCAATTATAATGCATTAAATTTTAGTCTAAAACACAATCTCTTGCCTTGAAACAGTGTTTAGGGTGATTACAATGCTTTGAAACGTTGTTTCAATGTGTTTCAAAGGTAAAGAACAGAGTTGCAATGTAACGATACCAATTATAATGCATTTCATTTTGGTCTAAAACACAATCTCTTACCCTGAAACAGTGTTTAGGGCGATTACAATGCTATTTCAATGTGTCTAAAAGGTAAAGAACAGAGTAGCAATGTAAAGATACCAATTATAATGCATTACATTTTAATCTAAAACACAATCTCTTGCCATGAAACAGTGTTTAGGGCGATTACAATGCTTTGAAACGCTGTTTCAATGTGTTTGAAAGGTAAAGAAGAGTTGCAATGGAAAGATTCCATTTATAATGCATTACATTTTAGTCTAAAAGACAATCTCTTGCCCTAAAACAGTGTTTAAGGCGATTACAATGCTTTGAAACGGTGTTTCAATGTGTTTGAAAGGTAAAGGACAGAGTTGCAATGTAACGATACCAATTATAATGCATTACATTTTAGTCTAAAACACAATCTCTTGCCCTGAAACAGTGTTTAGGGTGATTACAATGTTGTTTAAAAGGTAAAGAACAGAGTAGCAATGTGAAGATACCATTCATAATGCATCACATTTTAGTCTAACACACAATCTCTTCCACTGAAACAGTGTTTAGGGCGATTACAAAGGTTTTTCAATGTGTTTAAAAGGTAAAGAAAAGAGTAGCAATTTGAAGATAACAATTATAATGCATTACATTTTAGTCTAAAACACAATCTCTTGCCCTGAAACACTGTTTAGGGCGATTACAATGCTTTGAAACTCTGTTTCAATGTGTTTGAAAGGTAAATAACAGAGTTGCAATGTAAAGATTCCATTTATAATGCATCACATTTTAGTCGAAAACACAATCTCTTGCCCTGAAACAGTGTTTAAGGTGAATACAAAGCTGTTTCATAGTTTGAAAAAGGTAAAGAACAAAGTTTCTAAGTAAAGATTCTTCTTATAATGCAGTCTCTTTTAGTCTAAAACAATCTCTTGCCCTGAAACAGTGTTTAAGGCGATTGCAATGCTTTGAAACGCTGTTTCAATGTGTTTGAAAGGTAAAGAAGAGTTGCAATTGAAAGTTTCCATTTATAATGCATTACATTTTAGTCTAAAACACAATCTCTTCCCCTGAAACAGTGTTTAGGGCGATTACAATGCTGTTTAAAAGGTAAAGAACAGAGTTGCAATGTAAAGATTCCATTTATATTGCATTACATTTTAGTCTAAAACACAATCACTTGCCCTGAAACAGTGTTTAGGGCGATTACAATGCTTTGAAACTCTGTTTCAATGTATTTGAAAGGTAAAGAAGAGTTGCAATGGAAAGATTCCATTTATAATGCATTACATTTTAGTCTAAAAGACAATCTCTTGCCCTTAAACAGTGTTTAGGGCGATTACAATGCTTTGAAACGCTGTTTCAATGTGTTTAAAAGGTAAAGAACAGAGTTGCAATGTGAAGATACCATTTATAATGCATTACATTTTATTCTAAAACACAATCTCTTGCCCTGAAACAGTGATTAAGGCGATTACAATGGTTTTTCAATGTATTTAAAAGGTAAAGAAAAGAGTAGCAATTTGAAGATAACAATTATAATGCATTACATTTTAGTCTAAAACACAATCTCTTGCCCTGAAACAGTGTTTAAGGTGAATACAAAGCTGTTTCATAGTGTGAAAAAGGTAAAGAACAGAGTTTCTAAGTAAAGATTCTTCTTATAATGCAGTCTCTTTTAGTCTAAAACACAATCTCTTGCCCTGAAACAGTGTTTAAGGCGATTGCAATGCTTTGAAACGCTGTTTCAATGTGTTTGAAAGGTAAAGAAGAGTTGCAATGGAAAGTTTCCCTTTATAATGCATTAAATTTTAGTCTAAAACACAATCTCTTGCACTGAAACAGTATTTACGGCGATTACAATGCTGTTTAAAAGGTAAAGAACAGAGTAGCAATGTAACGATACCAATTATAATGCATTAAATTTTAGTCTAAAACACAATCTCTTGCCTTGAAACAGTGTTTAGGGTGATTACAATGCTTTGAAACGTTGTTTCAATGTGTTTCAAAGGTAAAGAACAGAGTTGCAATGTAACGATACCAATTATAATGCATTTCATTTTGGTCTAAAACACAATCTCTTACCCTGAAACAGTGTTTAGGGCGATTACAATGTTGTTTCAATGTGTCTAAAAGGTAAAGAACAGAGTAGCAATGTAAAGATACCAATTATAATGCATTACATTTTAATCTAAAACACAATCTCTTGCCATGAAACAGTGTTTAGGGCGATTACAATGCTTTGAAACGCTGTTTCAATGTGTTTGAAAGGTAAAGAAGAGTTGCAATGGAAAGATTCCATTTATAATGCATTACATTTTAGTCTAAAACACAATCTCTTGCCCTGAAACAGTGTTTAGGGCGATTACATTGCTGTTTCAATGTGTTTAATAGCTAAAGAACAGAGTTGCAATCTAAAGATTTCATTTATAATGCATTACAGTTTAGTCTAAAACAGAATCTCTTGCCCTGAAACAGTGTTTAGGGCGATTACAATGCTTTTTCAATGTGTTTAAAAGGTAAAGAACAGAGTAGCAATGTAAAGATACCACTTATAATGCATTACATTTTATTCGAAAACACAATCTCTTGCCCTGAAACAGTGTTTAGGGCGATTACAATGCTTTAAAACGGTGTTTCAATGTGTTTGAAAGGTAAAGAATAGAGTTGCAATGTAACGATACCAATTATAATGCATTAAATTTTAGTCTAAAACACAATCTTTTGCCTTGAAACAGTGTTTAGGGTGATTACAATGCTTTGAAATGTTGTTTCAATGTTTCAAAGGTAAAGAACAGAGTTGCAATGTAACGATACCAATTATAATGCATTTCATTTTGGTCTAAAACACAATCTCTTGCCCTGAAACAGTGTTTAGGGCGATTACAATGCTGTTTCAATGTGTTTAAAAGGCAAAGAACAGAGTAGTAATGTGAAGATACAAATTATAATGCATTTCATTTTGGTCTAAAACACAATCTCTTGCCCAGAAACAGTGTTTAGGGCAATTACAATGCTGTTTCAATATGTATAAAAGGTAAAGAACAGAGTTGCAATGTAAAGATTCCATTTATAATGCATTACATTTTAGTATAAAACACAATCTCTTGCCCTGAAACAGTGTTTAGGGCGATTACAATGCTGTTTCAATATGTATAAAAGTTAAATAACAGAGTAGCAATGTAAAGATTCCATTTATATTGCATTACATTTTAGTCTAAAACACAATCTCTTGCCCTGAAACAGTGTTTAGGGTGATTACATTGCTGTTTCAATGTGTTTAATTGCTAAAGAACAGAGTTGCAATCTAAAGATTCCATTTATAATGCATTACAGTTTAGTGTAAAACAGAATCTCTTGCCCTGAAACAGTGTTTAGGGCGATTACAATGCTTTTTCAATGTGTTTAAAAGGTAAAGAACAGAGTAGCAATGTAAAGATACCATTTATAATGCATTACATTTTAGTCCAAAACACAATCTCTTGCCCTGAAACAGTGTTTAGGGCGTTTACAATGCTTTGAAACGCTGTTTCAATGTGTTTGAAAGGTAAAGAACAGAGTTGCAATGTGAAGATACCAAGTATAATGCATTTCATTTTGGTCTAAAACACAATCTCTTGCCCTGAAACAGTGTTTAGGGCGATTACAATGCTGTTTCAATGTGTTTAAAAGGTAAAGAACAGAGTAACAATGTGAAGATAACAATTATAATGCATTACATTTTAGTCTAAAACACAATCTCTTGCCCTGAAACAGTGTTGAGGGCGATTACAATGCTTTGAAACAGTGTTTAAATTTGTTTGAAAGGTAAAGAACAGAGTTGCAATGTAAAGATTCCATTTATAATGCATTACAGTTTAGTCTAAAACACAATCTCTTGCCCTGAAACAGTGTTTAGGGCGATTACAATGCTGTTTAAAAGGTAAAGAACAGAGTAGCAATGTAACGATACCAATTATAATGCATTAAATTTTAGTCTAAAACACAATCTCTTGCCCCGAAACAGTGTTTAGGGCGTTTACAATGCTTTGAAACGCTGTCTCAATGTGTTTGAAAGATAAAGAACAGAGTTGCAATGTGAAGATACCAAGTATAATGCATTTCATTTTGGTCTAAAACACAATCTCTTGCCCTGAAACAGTGTTTAGGGCAATTACAATGCTGTTTCAATGTGTTTAAAAGGTAAAGAACAGAGTAGCAATGTGAAGATAACAATTATAATGCATTACATTTTAGTCTAAAACACAATCTCTTGCCCTGAAACAGTGTTGAGGGCGATTACAATGCTTTGAAACAGTGTTTAAATTTGTTTGAAAGGTAAAGAACAGAGTTGCAATGTAAAGATTCCATTTATAATGCATTACAGTTTAGTCTAAAACACAATCTCTTGCCCTGAAAGAGTGTTTAGGGCGATTACAATGCTGTTTAAAAGGTAAAGAACAGAGTTGCAATGTAACGATACCAATTATATTGCATTTCATTTTGGTCTAAAACACAATCTCCTGCCCTGAAACATTGTTTAGGGCGATTACAATGCTGTTTCAATATGTATAAAAGGTAAAGAACAGAGTTGCAATGTAAAGATTCCATTTATAATGCATTACATTTTAATATAAAACACAATCTCTTGCCCTGAAACAGTGTTTAGGGCGATTACAATGCTGTTTCAATATGTATAAATGTTAAATAACAGAGTAGCAATGTAAAGATTCCATTTATAATGCATCACATTTTAGTCGAAAACACAATCTCTTGCCCTGAAACAGTGTTTAAGTTGAATACAAAGCTGTTTCATAGTGTGAAAAAGGTAAAGAACAGAGTTTCTAAGTAAAGATTCTTCTTATAATGCATTACCTTTTAGTCTAAAACACAATATCTTGCCCTGAAACAGTGTTTAAGGTGAATACAAAGCTGTTTCATAGTGTGAAAAAGGTAAAGAACAGAGTTTCTAAGTAAAGATTCTTCTTATAATGCATTCCCTTTTAGTCTAAACACAATCTCTTGCCCTGCAACAGTGTTTAAGGTGAATACAAAGCTGTTTCATAGTGTGAAAATGGTAAAGAACAGAGTTTCTAAGTAAAGATTCTTCTTATAATGCATTACCTTTTAGTCTAAAACACAATATCTTGCCCTGAAACAGTGTTTAAGGTGAATACAAAGCTGTTTCATAGTGTGAAAAAGGTAAAGAACAGAGTTTCTAAGTAAAGATTCTTCTTATAATGCATTCCCTTTTAGTCTAAAACACAATTTCTTGCCCTGCAACAGTGTTTAAGGTCAATACAAAGCTGTTTCATAGTGTGAAAAAGGTAAAGAACAAAGTTTCTAAGTAAAGAGTCTTCTTATAATGCATTCCCTTTTAGTCTAAAACACAATCTCTTGCCCTGAAACAGTGTTTAAGGTGAATACAAAGCTGTTTCATAGTGTGAAAAAGGTAAAGAACAGTTTCAAAGTAAAGATTCTTCTTATAATACATTCCCTTTTAGTCTAAACACAATCTCTTGCCCTGCAACAGTGTTTAAGGTGAATACAAAGCTGTTTCATAGTGTGAAAATGGTAAAGAACAGAGTTTCTAAGTAAAGATTCTTCTTATAATGCATTCCCTTTTCGTGTAAAACGCAATCTCTTACCCTGAAACGGTGTTTAAGGTGAATACAAAGCTGTTTCATAGTGTGAAAAAGGTAAAGAACAGAGTTTCTAAGAAAAGATTCTTCTTATAATGCATTCCTTTTTAGTCTAAACACGTTCTCTTGCCCTGAAACAGTGTTTAAGGTGAATACAAAGCCGTTTCATTGTGTGAAAAAGGTAAAGAACAGAGTTTCTAAGTAAAGATTCTTCTTATAATGCATTCCCTTTTAGTCTAAAACACAATCTCTTGCCCTGCAACAGTGTTTAAGGTGAATACAAAGGTGTTTCATAGTGTGAAAAAGGTAAAGAACAGAGTTTCTAAGTAAAGATTCTTCTTATAATTCATTCCCTTTTAGTCGAAAACACAATCTCTTGCCCTGAAACAGTGTTTAAGGTGAATACAAAGCTGTTTCATAGTGTGAAAAAGGTAAAGAACAGAGTTTCTAAGTAAAGATTCTTCTTATAATGCATTCCCTTTTAGTCGAAAACACAATCTCTTGCCCTGAAACAGTGTTTAAGGTGAATACAAAGCTGTTTCATAGTGTGAAAAAGGTAAAGAACAGAGTTTCTAAGTAAAGATTCTTCTTATAATGCATTCCCTTTTAGTCTAAAACACAATCTCTTGCCCTGAAACAGTGTTTAAGGTGAATACAAAGCTGTTTCATAGTGTGAAAAAGGTAAAGAACAGAGTTTCTAAATAAAGATTCTTCTTATAATGCATCCCCTTTTAGTCTAAAACATAATCTCTTGCCCTGAAACAGTGTTTAAGGTGAATACAAAGCTGTTCCATAGTGTGAGAAAGGTAAAGAACATAGTTTCAAAGTAAAGATTCTTCTTATAATACATTCCCTTTTAGTCTAAACACAATCTCTTGCCCTGCAACAGTGTTTAAGGTGAATACAAAGCTGTTTCATAGTGTGAAAATGGTAAAGAACAGAGTTTCTAAGTAAAGATTCTTCTTATAATGCATTACCTTTTAGTCTAAAACACAATATCTTGCCCTGAAACAGTGTTTAAGGTGAATACAAAGCTGTTTCATAGTGTGAAAAAGGTAAAGAACAGAGTTTCTAAGTAAAGATTCTTCTTATAATGCATTCCCTTTTAGTCTAAAACACAATTTCTTGCCCTGCAACAGTGTTTAAGGTCAATACAAAGCTGTTTCATAGTGTGAAAAAGGTAAAGAACAAAGTTTCTAAGTAAAGAGTCTTCTTATAATGCATTCCCTTTTAGTCTAAAACACAATCTCTTGCCCTGAAACAGTGTTTAAGGTGAATACAAAGCTGTTTCATAGTGTGAAAAAGGTAAAGAACAGTTTCAAAGTAAAGATTCTTCTTATAATACATTCCCTTTTAGTCTAAACACAATCTCTTGCCCTGCAACAGTGTTTAAGGTGAATACAAAGCTGTTTCATAGTGTGAAAATGGTAAAGAACAGAGTTTCTAAGTAAAGATTCTTCTTATAATGCATTCCCTTTTCGTGTAAAACACAATCTCTTACCCTGAAACGGTGTTTAAGGTGAATACAAAGCTGTTTCATAGTGTGAAAAAGGTAAAGAACAGTTTCAAAGTAAAGATTCTTCTTATAATACATTCCCTTTTAGTCTAAACACAATCTCTTGCCCTGCAACAGTGTTTAAGGTGAATACAAAGCTGTTTCATAGTGTGAAAAAGGTAAAGAACAGAGTTTCTAAGTAAAGATTCTTCTTATAATGCATTGCCTATTAGTCTAAAACACAATCTCTTACCCTGAAACGGTGTTTAAGGTGAATACAAAGCTGTTTCATAGTGTGAAAAAGGTAAAGAACAGAGTTTCAAAGTTAAGATTCTTCTTATAATGCATTCCCTTTTAGTCTAAAACACAATCTCTTGCTCTGAAAAAGTGTTTAATTTGAAAATAAAGCTGTTTCATAGTGTGAAAAAGGTAAAGAACAGAGTTTCTAAGTAAAGATTCTTCTTATAATGCATTCCCTTTTAGTCTAAAACACAATTTCTTGCCCTGCAACAGTGTTTACAGTGAATACAAAGCTGTTTCATAGTGTGAAAAAGGTAAAGAACAGAGTTTCTAAGTAAAGAGTCTTCTTATAATGCATTCCCTTTTAGTCTAAAACACAATCTCTTGCCCTGAAACAGTGTTTAAGGTGAATACAAAGCTGTTTCATAGTGTGAAAAAGGTAAAGAACAGTTTCAAAGTAAAGATTCTTCTTATAATGCATTGCCTATTAGTCTAAAACACAATCTCTTGCCCTGAAACGGTGTTTAAGGTGAATACAAAGCTGTTTCATAGTGTGAAAAAGGTAAAGAACAGAGTTTCTAAGTAAAGATTCTTCTAATAATGCATTCCCTTTTAGTCTAAACACGATCTCTTGCCCTGCAACAGTGTTTAAGGTGAATACAAAGCTGTTTCATTGTGTGAAAAAGGTAAAGAACACAGTTTCAAAGTAAAGATTCTTCTTATAATGCATTCCCTTTTAGTTTAAATCACAATCTCTTGCCCTGCAACAGTGTTTAAGGTGAATACAAAGCTGTTTCATAGTGTGAAAATGGTAAAGAACAGAGTTTCTAAGTAAAGATTCTTCTTATAATGCATTCCCTTTTAGTCTAAAACAAAATATCTTGCCCTGAAACAGTGTTTAAGGTGAATACAAAGCTGTTTCATAGTGTGAAAAAGGTAAAGAACAAAGTTTCTAAGTAAAGAGTCTTCTTATAATGCATTCCCTTTTAGTCTAAAACACAATCTCTTGCCCTGAAACAGTGTTTAAGTTGAATACAAAGCTGTTTCATAGTGTGAAAAAGGTAAAGAACAGTTTCAAAGTAAAGATTCTTCTTATAATACATTCCCTTTTAGTCTAAACACAATCTCTTGCCCTGCAACAGTGTTTAAGGTGAATACAAAGCTGTTTCATAGTGTGAAAATGGTAAAGAACAGAGTTTCTAAGTAAAGATTCTTCTTATAATGCATTCCCTTTTAGTCTAAAACACAATTTCTTGCCCTGCAACAGTGTTTAAGGTCAATACAAAGCTGTTTCATAGTGTGAAAAAGGTAAAGAACAAAGTTTCTAAGTAAAGATTCTTCTTATAATGCAGTCTCTTTTAGTCTAAAACACAATCTCTTGCCCTGAAACAGTGTTTAAGGCGATTGCAATGCTTTGAAACGCTGTTTCAATGTGTTTGAAAGGTAAAGAAGAGTTGCAATGGAAAGTTTCCATTTATAATGCATTACATTTTAGTCTAAAACACAATCTCTTGCACTGAAACAGTATTTACGGCGATTACAATGCTTTGAAATGGTATTTAAGTTTGTTTGAAAGGTAAAGAACAGAGTTGCAATGTAAAGACTCCATTTATAATGCATTACATTTTAGTCTAAAACACAATCTCTTAGCCTAAAACAGTGTTTAGGGCGATTACAATGCTTTTTCAATGTATTTAAAAGATAAAGAAAAGAGTAGCAATGTGAAGATAACAATTATAATGCATTACATTTTGGTCTAAAACAAAATCTCTTGCCCTGAAACAGTGTTTAGGGCGATTACAATGCTGTTTCAATATGTATAAAAGTTAAATAACAGAGTAGCAATGTAAAGATTCCATTTATATTGCATTACATTTTACTCGAAAACACAATATCTTGCCCTGAAACAGTGTTTAAGTTGAATACAAAGCTGTTTCATAGTGTGAAAAAGGTAAAGAACAGAGTTTCTAAGTAAAGATTCTTCTTATAATGCAGTCTCTTTTAGTCTAAAACACAATCTCTTGCCCTGAAACAGTGTTTAAGGCGATTGCAATGCTTTGAAACGGTGTTTCAATCTGTTTGAAAGGTAAAGAATAGAGTTGCAATGTAACGATACCAATTATAATGCATTACAGTTTAGTCTAAAACACAATCTCTTGCCCTGAAACAGTATTGAGGGCGATTACAATGCTGTCTCAATGTGTTTAAAAGGCAAAGAACAGAGTAGTAATGTGAAGATACAAATTATAATGCATTTCATTTTGGTCTAAAACACAATCTCTTGCCCAGAAACAGTGTTTAGGGCAATTACAATGCTGTTTCAATATGTATAAAAGGTAAAGAACAGAGTTGCAATGTAAAGATTCCATTTATATTGCATTACATTTTAGTCTAAAACACAATCTCTTGCCCTGAAACAGTGTTTAGGGCGATTACATTGCTGTTTCAATGTGTTTAATAGCTAAAGAACAGAGTTGCAATCTAAAGATTCCATTTATAATGCATTACAGTTTAGTCTAAAACAGAATCTCTTGCCCTGAAACAGTGTTTAGGGCGATTACAATGCTTTTTCAATGTGTTTAAAAGGTAAAGAACAGAGTAGCAATGTAAAGATACCACTTATAATGCATTACATTTTAGTCGAAAACACAATCTCTTGCCCTGAAACAGTGTTTAGGGCGATTACAATGCTTTGAAACGGTGTTTCAATGTGTTTGAAAGGTAAAGAATAGAGTTGCAATGTAACGATACCAATTATAATGCATTAAATTTTAGTCTAAAACACAATCTCTTGCCTTGAAACAGTGTTTAGGGTGATTACAATGCTTTGAAATGTTGTTTCAATGTTTCAAAGGTAAAGAACAGAGTTGCAATGTAACGATACCAATTATAATGCATTTCATTTTGGTCTAAAACACAATCTCTTGCCCTGAAACAGTGTTTAGGGCGATTACAATGCTGTTTCAATGTGTTTAAAAGGCAAAGAACAGAGTAGTAATGTGAAGATACAAATTATAATGCATTTCATTTTGGTCTAAAACACAATCTCTTGCCCAGAAACAGTGTTTAGGGCGATTACAATGCTGTTTCAATATGTATAAAAGGTAAAGAACAGAGTTGCAATGTAAAGATTCCATTTATAATGCATTACATTTTAGTATAAAACACAATCTCTTGCCCTGAAACAGTGTTGAGGGCGATTACAATGCTTTGAAACAGTGTTTAAATTTGTTTGAAAGGTAAAGAACAGAGTTGCAATGTAAAGATTCCATTTATAATGCATTACAGTTTAGTCTAAAACACAATCTCTTGCCCTGAAACAGTGTTTAGGGCGATTACAATGCTGTTTAAAAGGTAAAGAACAGAGTAGCAATGTAACGATACCAATTATAATGCATTAAATTTTAGTCTAAAACACAATCTCTTGCCCTGAAACAGTGTTTAGGGCGTTTACAATGCTTTGAAACGCTGTCTCAATGTGTTTGAAAGATAAAGAACAGAGTTGCAATGTGAAGATACCAAGTATAATGCATTTCATTTTGGTCTAAAACACAATCTCTTGCCCTGAAACAGTGTTTAGGGCGATTACAATGCTGTTTCAATGTGTTTAAAAGGTAAAGAACAGAGTAGCAATGTGAAGATAACAATTATAATGCATTACATTTTAGTCTAAAACACAATCTCTTGCCCTGAAACAGTGTTGAGGGCGATTACAATGCTTTGAAACAGTGTTTAAATTTGTTTGAAAGGTAAAGAACAGAGTTGCAATGTAAAGATTCCATTTATAATGCATTACAGTTTAGTCTAAAACACAATCTCTTGCCCTGAAACAGTGTTTAGGGCGATTACAATGCTGTTTAAAAGGTAAAGAACAGAGTTGCAATGTAACAATACCAATTATAATGCATTTCATTTTAGTCGAAAACACAATCTCTTGCCCTGAAACAGTGTTTAAGTTGAATACAAAGCTGTTTCATAGTGTGAAAAAGGTAAAGAACAGAGTTTCTAAGTAAAGATTCTTCTTATAATGCAGTCTCTTTTAGTCTAAAACACAATCTCTTGCACTGAAACAGTGTTTAAGGCGATTGCAATGCTTTGAAACGCTGTTTCAATGTGTTTGAAAGGTAAAGAAGAGTTGCAATGGAAAGTTTCCATTTATAATGCATTACATTTTAGTCTAAAACACAATCTCTTGCACTGAAACAGTATTTACGGCGATTACAATGCATTGAAACGGTGTTTCAATGTGTTTGAAACGTAAAGAATAGAGTTGCAATGTAACGATACCAATTATAATGCATTACAGTTTAGTCTAAAACACAATCTCTTGCCCAGAAACAGTGTTTAGGGCGATTACAATGCTGTTTCAATATGTATAAAAGGTAAATAACAGAGTAGCAATGTAAAGATTCCATTTATATTGCATTACATTTTACTCGAAAACACAATATCTTGCCCTGAAACAGTGTTTAAGTTGAATACAAAGCTGTTTCATAGTGTGAAAAAGGTAAAGAACAGAGTTTCTAAGTAAAGATTCTTCTTATAATGCAGTCTCTTTTAGTCTAAAACACAATCTCTTGCCCTGAAACAGTGTTTAAGGCGATTGCAATGCTTTGAAACGGTGTTTCAATCTGTTTGAAAGGTAAAGAATAGAGTTGCAATGTAACGATACCAATTATAATGCATTACAGTTTAGTCTAAAACACAATCTCTTGCCCTGAAACAGTATTGAGGGCGATTACAATGCTGTCTCAATGTGTTTAAAAGGCAAAGAACAGAGTAGTAATGTGAAGATACAAATTATAATGCATTTCATTTTGGTCTAAAACACAATCTCTTGCCCAGAAACAGTGTTTAGGGCGATTACAATGCTGTTTCAATATGTATAAAAGGTAAAAAACAGAGTTGCAATGTAAAGATTCCATTTATATTGCATTACATTTTAGTCTAAAACACAATCTCTTGCCCTGAAACAGTGTTTAGGGCGATTACATTGCTGTTTCAATGTGTTTAATAGCTAAAGAACAGAGTTGCAATCTAAAGATTCCATTTATAATGCATTACAGTTTAGTCTAAAACAGAATCTCTTGCCCTGAAACAGTGTTTAGGGCGATTACAATGCTTTTTCAATGTGTTTAAAAGGTAAAGAACAGAGTAGCAATGTAAAGATACCACTTATAATGCATTACATTTTAGTCGAAAACACAATCTCTTGCCCTGAAACAGTGTTTAGGGCGATTACAATGCTTTGAAACGGTGTTTCAATGTGTTTGAAAGGTAAAGAATAGAGTTGCAATGCAACGATACCAATTATAATGCATTAAATTTTAGTCTAAAACACAATCTCTTGCCTTGAAACAGTGTTTAGGGTGATTACAATGCTTTGAAATGTTGTTTCAATGTTTCAAAGGTAAAGAACAGAGTTGCAATGTAACGATACCAATTATAATGCATTTCATTTTGGTCTAAAACACAATCTCTTGCCCTGAAACAGTGTTTAGGGCGATTACAATGCTGTTTCAATGTGTTTAAAAGGCAAAGAACAGAGTAGTAATGTGAAGATACAAATTATAATGCATTTCATTTTGGTCTAAAACACAATCTCTTGCCCAGAAACAGTGTTTAGGGCGATTACAATGCTGTTTCAATATGTATAAAAGGTAAAGAACAGAGTTGCAATGTAACGATACCAATTATAATGCATTTCATTTTGGTCTAAAACACAATCTCTTGCCCTGAAACAGTGTTTAGGGCGATTACAATGCTGTTTCAATGTGTTTAAAAGGTAAAGAACAGAGTAGCAATGTGAAGATAACAATTATAATGCATTACATTTTAGTCTAAAACACAATCTCTTGCCCTGAAACAGTGTTGAGGGCGATTACAATGCTTTGAAACAGTGTTTAAATTTGTTTGAAAGGTAAAGAACAGAGTTGCAATGTAAAGATTCCATTTATAATGCATTACAGTTTAGTCTAAAACACAATCTCTTGCCCTGAAACAGTGTTTAGGGCGATTACAATGCTGTTTAAAAGGTAAAGAACAGAGTTGCAATGTAACAATACCAATTATAATGCATTTCATTTTAGTCGAAAACACAATCTCTTGCCCTGAAACAGTGTTTAAGTTGAATACAAAGCTGTTTCATAGTGTGAAAAAGGTAAAGAACAGAGTTTCTAAGTAAAGATTCTTCTTATAATGCAGTCTCTTTTAGTCTAAAACACAATCTCTTGCACTGAAACAGTGTTTAAGGCGATTGCAATGCTTTGAAACGCTGTTTCAATGTGTTTGAAAGGTAAAGAAGAGTTGCAATGGAAAGTTTCCATTTATAATGCATTACATTTTAGTCTAAAACACAATCTCTTGCACTGAAACAGTATTTACGGCGATTACAATGCATTGAAACGGTGTTTCAATGTGTTTGAAACGTAAAGAATAGAGTTGCAATGTAACGATACCAATTATAATGCATTACAGTTTAGTCTAAAACACAATCTCTTGCCCAGAAACAGTGTTTAGGGCGATTACAATGCTGTTTCAATATGTATAAAAGGTAAAGAACAGAGTTGCAATGTAAAGATTCCATTTATAATGCATTACATTTTAGTCTAAAACACAATCTCTTGCCCTGAAACAGTGTTTAGGGCGATTACATTGCTGTTTCAATGTGTTTAATAGCTAAAGAACAGAGTTGCAATCTAAAGATTTCATTTATAATGCATTACAGTTTAGTCTAAAACAGAATCTCTTGCCCTGAAACAGTGTTTAGGGCGATTACAATGCTTTTTCAATGTGTTTAAAAGGTAAAGAACAGAGTAGCAATGTAAAGATACCACTTATAATGCATTACATTTTAGTCGAAAACACAATCTCTTGCCCTGAAACAGTGTTTAGGGCAATTACAATGCTTTAAAACGGTGTTTCAATGTGTTTGAAAGGTAAAGAATAGAGTTGCAATGTAACGATACCAATTATAATGCATTAAATTTTAGTCTAAAACACAATCTCTTGCCTTGAAACAGTGTTTAGGGTGATTACAATGCTTTGAAATGTTGTTTCAATGTTTCAAAGGTAAAGAACAGAGTTGCAATGTAACGATACCAATTATAATGCATTTCATTTTGGTCTAAAACACAATCTCTTGCCCTGAAACAGTGTTTAGGGCGATTACAATGCTGTTTCAATGTGTTTAAAAGGCAAAGAACAGAGTAGTAATGTGAAGATACAAATTATAATGCATTTCATTTTGGTCTAAAACACAATCTCTTGCCCAGAAACAGTGTTTAGGGCAATTACAATGCTGTTTCAATATGTATAAAAGGTAAAGAACAGAGTTGCAATGTAAAGATTCCATTTATAATGCATTACATTTTAGTATAAAACACAATCTCTTGCCCTGAAACAGTGTTTAGGGCGATTACAATGCTGTTTCAATATGTATAAAAGTTAAATAACAGAGTAGCAATGTAAAGATTCCATTTATATTGCATTACATTTTAGTCTAAAACACAATCTCTTGCCCTGAAACAGTGTTTAGGGTGATTACATTGCTGTTTCAATGTGTTTAATTGCTAAAGAATAGAGTTGCAATCTAAAGATTCCATTTATAATGCATTACAGTTTAGTGTAAAACAGAATCTCTTGCCCTGAAACAGTGTTTAGGGCGATTACAATGCTTTTTCAATGTGTTTAAAAGGTAAAGAACAGAGTAGCAATGTAAAGATACCATTTATAATGCATTACATTTTAGTCCAAAACACAATCTCTTGCCCTGAAACAGTGTTTAGGGCGTTTACAATGCTTTGAAACGCTGTTTCAATGTGTTTGAAAGGTAAAGAACAGAGTTGCAATGTGAAGATACCAAGTATAATGCATTTCATTTTGGTCTAAAACACAATCTCTTGCCCTGAAACAGTGTTTAGGGCGATTACAATGCTGTTTCAATGTGTTTAAAAGGTAAAGAACAGAGTTACAATGTGAAGATAACAATTATAATGCATTACATTTTAGTCTAAAACACAATCTCTTGCCCTGAAACAGTGTTGAGGGCGATTACAATGCTTTGAAACAGTGTTTAAATTTGTTTGAAAGGTAAAGAACAGAGTTGCAATGTAAAGATTCCATTTATAATGCATTACAGTTTAGTCTAAAACACAATCTCTTGCCCTGAAACAGTGTTTAGGGCGATTACAATGCTGTTTAAAAGGTAAAGAACAGAGTAGCAATGTAACGATACCAATTATAATGCATTAAATTTTAGTCTAAAACACAATCTCTTGCCCCGAAACAGTGTTTAGGGCGTTTACAATGCTTTGAAACGCTGTCTCAATGTGTTTGAAAGATAAAGAACAGAGTTGCAATGTGAAGATACCAAGTATAATGCATTTCATTTTGGTCTAAAACACAATCTCTTGCCCTGAAACAGTGTTTAGGGCAATTACAATGCTGTTTCAATGTGTTTAAAAGGTAAAGAACAGAGTAGCAATGTGAAGATAACAATTATAATGCATTACATTTTAGTCTAAAACACAATCTCTTGCCCTGAAACAGTGTTGAGGGCGATTACAATGCTTTGAAACAGTGTTTAAATTTGTTTGAAAGGTAAAGAACAGAGTTGCAATGTAAAGATTCCATTTATAATGCATTACAGTTTAGTCTAAAACACAATCTCTTGCCCTGAAAGAGTGTTTAGGGCGATTACAATGCTGTTTAAAAGGTAAAGAACAGAGTTGCAATGTAACGATACCAATTATAATGCATTTCATTTTGGTCTAAAACACAATCTCCTGCCCTGAAACATTGTTTAGGGCGATTACAATGCTGTTTCAATGTGTTTAAAAGGCAAAGAACAGAGTAGTAATGTGAAGATACAAATTATAATGCATTTCATTTTGGTCTAAAACACAATCTCTTGCCCAGAAACAGTGTTTATGGCGATTACAATGCTGTTTCAATATGTATAAAAGGTAAAGAACAGAGTTGCAATGTAAAGATTCCATTTATAATGCATTACATTTTAATATAAAACACAATCTCTTGCCCTGAAACAGTGTTTAGGGCGATTACAATGCTGTTTCAATATGTATAAATGTTAAATAACAGAGTAGCAATGTAAAGATTCCATTTATAATGCATCACATTTTAGTCGAAAACACAATCTCTTGCCCTGAAACAGTGTTTAAGTTGAATACAAAGCTGTTTCATAGTGTGAAAAAGGTAAAGAACAGAGTTTCTAAGTAAAGATTCTTCTTATAATGCAGTCTCTTTTAGTCTAAAACACAATCTCTTGCCCTGAAACAGTGTTTAAGGCGATTGCAATGCTTTGAAACGCTGTTTCAATGTGTTTGAAAGGTAAAGAAGAGTTGCAATGGAAAGTTTCCATTTATAATGCATTACATTTTAGTCTAAAACACAATCTCTTGCACTGAAACAGTATTTACGGCGATTACAATGCTTTGAAATGGTGTTTAAGTTTGTTTGAAAGGTAAAGAACAGAGTTGCAATGTAAAGACTCCATTTATAATGCATTACATTTTAGTCTAAAACACAATCTCTTAGCCTAAAACAGTGTTTAGGGCGATTACAATGCTTTTTCAATGTATTTAAAAGATAAAGAAAAGAGTAGCAATGTGAAGATAACAATTATAATGCATTACATTTTGGTCTAAAACAAAATCTCTTGCCCT
Source organism: Electrophorus electricus (assembly GCF_041902795.1). Taxonomy (NCBI): domain Eukaryota; kingdom Metazoa; phylum Chordata; class Actinopteri; order Gymnotiformes; family Gymnotidae; genus Electrophorus; species Electrophorus electricus. The sequence continues at coordinate 16,477,327 of NC_137508.1, read as the reverse complement.
GAAACAGTGTTTAGGGCGATTACAATGCTGTTTCAATATGTATAAAAGTTAAATAACAGAGTAGCAATGTAAAGATTCCATTTATATTGCATTACATTTTACTCGAAAACACAATATCTTGCCCTGAAACAGTGTTTAAGTTGAATACAAAGCTGTTTCATAGTGTGAAAAAGGTAAAGAACAGAGTTTCTAAGTAAAGATTCTTCTTATAATGCAGTCTCTTTTAGTCTAAAACACAATCTCTTGCCCTGAAACAGTGTTTAAGGCGATTGCAATGCTTTGAAACGGTGTTTCAATGTGTTTGAAAGGTAAAGAATAGAGTTGCAATGTAACGATACCAATTATAATGCATTACAGTTTAGTCTAAAACACAATCTCTTGCCCTGAAACAGTATTGAGGGCGATTACAATGCTGTCTCAATGTGTTTAAAAGGCAAAGAACAGAGTAGTAATGTGAAGATACAAATTATAATGCATTTCATTTTGGTCTAAAACACAATCTCTTGCCCAGAAACAGTGTTTAGGGCGATTACAATGCTGTTTCAATATGTATAAAAGGTAAAGAACAGAGTTGCAATGTAAAGATTCCATTTATATTGCATTACATTTTAGTCTAAAACACAATCTCTTGCCCTGAAACAGTGTTTAGGGCGATTACATTGCTGTTTCAATGTGTTTAATAGCTAAAGAACAGAGTTGCAATCTAAAGATTCCATTTATAATGCATTACAGTTTAGTCTAAAACAGAATCTCTTGCCCTGAAACAGTGTTTAGGGCGATTACAATGCTTTTTCAATGTGTTTAAAAGGTAAAGAACAGAGTAGCAATGTAAAGATACCACTTATAATGCATTACATTTTAGTCGAAAACACAATCTCTTGCCCTGAAACAGTGTTTAGGGCGATTACAATGCTTTGAAACGGTGTTTCAATGTGTTTGAAAGGTAAAGAATAGAGTTGCAATGTAACGATACCAATTATAATGCATTAAATTTTAGTCTAAAACACAATCTCTTGCCTTGAAACAGTGTTTAGGGTGATTACAATGCTTTGAAATGTTGTTTCAATGTTTCAAAGGTAAAGAACAGAGTTGCAATGTAACGATACCAATTATAATGCATTTCATTTTGGTCTAAAACACAATCTCTTGCCCTGAAACAGTCTTTAGGGCGATTACAATGCTGTTTCAATGTGTTTAAAAGGCAAAGAACAGAGTAGTAATGTGAAGATACAAATTATAATGCATTTCATTTTGGTCTAAAACACAATCTCTTGCCCAGAAACAGTGTTTAGGGCGATTACAATGCTGTTTCAATATGTATAAAAGGTAAAGAACAGAGTTGCAATGTAAAGATTCCATTTATAATGCATTACATTTTAGTATAAAACACAATCTCTTGCCCTGAAACAGTGTTGAGGGCGATTACAATGCTTTGAAACAGTGTTTAAATTTGTTTGAAAGGTAAAGAACAGAGTTGCAATGTAAAGATTCCATTTATAATGCATTACAGTTTAGTCTAAAACACAATCTCTTGCCCTGAAACAATGTTTAGGGCGATTACAATGCTGTTTAAAAGGGAAAGAACAGAGTAGCAATGTAACGATACCAATTATAATGCATTAAATTTTAGTCTAAAACACAATCTCTTGCCCTGAAACAGTGTTTAGGGCGTTTACAATGCTTTGAAACGCTGTCTCAATGTGTTTGAAAGATAAAGAACAGAGTTGCAATGTGAAGATACCAAGTATAATGCATTTCATTTTGGTCTAAAACACAATCTCTTGCCCTGAAACAGTGTTTAGGGCGATTACAATGCTGTTTCAATGTGTTTAAAAGGTAAAGAACAGAGTAGCAATGTGAAGATAACAATTATAATGCATTACATTTTAGTCTAAAACACAATCTCTTGCCCTGAAACAGTGTTGAGGGCGATTACAATGCTTTGAAACAGTGTTTAAATTTGTTTGAAAGGTAAAGGACAGAGTTGCAATGTAAAGATTCCATTTATAATGCATTACAGTTTAGTCTAAAACACAATCTCTTGCCCTGAAACAGTGTTTAGGGCGATTACAATGCTGTTTAAAAGGTAAAGAACAGAGTTGCAATGTAACGATACCAATTATAATGCATTTCATTTTGGTCTAAAACACAATCTCTTGCCCTGAAACAGTGTTTAGGGCGATTACAATGCTGTTTCAATGTGTTTAAAAGGCAAAGAACAGAGTAGTAATGTGAAGATACAAATTATAATGCATTTCATTTTGGTCTAAAACGCAATCTCTTGCCCTGAAACAGTGTTTAGGGCGATTACAATGCTGTTTCAATATGTATAAATGTTAAATAACAGAGTAGCAATGTAAAGATTCCATTTATAATGCATCACATTTTAGTCGAAAACACAATCTCTTGCCCTGAAACAGTGTTTAAGTTGAATACAAAGCTGTTTCATAGTGTGAAAAAGGTAAAGAACAGAGTTTCTAAGTAAAGATTCTTCTTATAATGCAGTCTCTTTTAGTCTAAAACACAATCTCTTGCACTGAAACAGTGTTTAAGGCGATTGCAATGCTTTGAAACGCTGTTTCAATGTGTTTGAAAGGTAAAGAAGAGTTGCAATGGAAAGTTTCCATTTATAATGCATTACATTTTAGTCTAAAACACAATCTCTTGCACTGAAACAGTATTTACGGCGATTACAATGCATTGAAACGGTGTTTCAATGTGTTTGAAAGGTAAAGAATAGAGTTGCAATGTAACGATACCAATTATAATGCATTACAGTTTAGTCTAAAACACAATCTCTTGCCCAGAAACAGTGTTTAGGGCGATTACAATGCTGTTTCAATATGTATAAAAGGTAAAGAACAGAGTTGCAATGTAAAGATTCCATTTATATTGCATTACATTTTAGTCTAAAACACAATCTCTTGCCCTGAAACAGTGTTTAGGGCGATTACATTGCTGTTTCAATGTGTTTAATAGCTAAAGAACAGAGTTGCAATCTAAAGATTTCATTTATAATGCATTACAGTTTAGTCTAAAACAGAATCTCTTGCCCTGAAACAGTGTTTAGGGCGATTACAATGCTTTTTCAATGTGTTTAAAAGGTAAAGAACAGAGTAGCAATGTAAAGATACCACTTATAATGCATTACATTTTAGTCGAAAACACAATCTCTTGCCCTGAAACAGTGTTTAGGGCGATTACAATGCTTTGAAACGGTGTTTCAATGTGTTTGAAAGGTAAAGAATAGAGTTGCAATGTAACGATACCAATTATAATGCATTAAATTTTAGTCTAAAACACAATCTCTTGCCTTGAAACAGTGTTTAGGGTGATTACAATGCTTTGAAATGTTGTTTCAATGTTTCAAAGGTAAAGAACAGAGTTGCAATGTAACGATACCAATTATAATGCATTTCATTTTGGTCTAAAACACAATCTCTTGCCCTGAAACAGTGTTTAGGGCGATTACAATGCTGTTTCAATGTGTTTAAAAGGCAAAGAACAGAGTAGTAATGTGAAGATACAAATTATAATGCATTTCATTTTGGTCTAAAACACAATCTCTTGCCCAGAAACAGTGTTTAGGGCAATTACAATGCTGTTTCAATATGTATAAAAGGTAAAGAACAGAGTTGCAATGTAAAGATTCCATTTATAATGCATTACATTTTAGTATAAAACACAATCTCTTGCCCTGAAACAGTGTTTAGGGCGATTACAATGCTGTTTCAATATGTATAAAAGTTAAATAACAGAGTAGCAATGTAAAGATTCCATTTATATTGCATTACATTTTAGTCTAAAACACAATCTCTTGCCCTGAAACAGTGTTTAGGGCGATTACATTGCTCTTTCAATGTGTTTAATTGCTAAAGAACAGAGTTGCAATCTAAAGATTCCATTTATAATGCATTACAGTTTAGTGTAAAACAGAATCTCTTGCCCTGAAACAGTGTTTAGGGCGATTACAATGCTGTTTCAATATGTATAAAAGGTAAAGAACAGAGTTGCAATGTAAAGATTCCATTTATAATGCATTACATTTTAATATAAAACACAATCTCTTGCCCTGAAACAGTGTTTAGGGCGATTACAATGCTGTTTCAATATGTATAAATGTTAAATAACAGAGTAGCAATGTAAAGATTCCATTTATAATGCATCACATTTTAGTCGAAAACACAATCTCTTGCCCTGAAACAGTGTTTAAGTTGAATACAAAGCTGTTTCATAGTGTGAAAAAGGTAAAGAACAGAGTTTCTAAGTAAAGATTCTTCTTATAATGCAGTCTCTTTTAGTCTAAAACACAATCTCTTGCCCTGAAACAGTGTTTAAGGCGATTGCAATGCTTTGAAACGCTGTTTCAATGTGTTTGAAAGGTAAAGAAGAGTTGCAATGGAAAGTTTCCATTTATAATGCATTACATTTTAGTCTAAAACACAATCTCTTGCACTGAAACAGTATTTACAGCGATTACAATGCATTGAAACGGTGTTTCAATGTGTTTGAAAGGTAAAGAATAGAGTTGCAATGTAACGATACCAATTATAATGCATTACAGTTTAGTCAAAAACACAATCTCTTGCCCTGAAACAGTGTTTAGGGCGATTACAATGCTGTTTAAAAGGTAAAGAACAGAGTAGCAATGTAACGATACCAATTATAATGCATTAAATTTTAGTCTAAAACACAATCTCTTGCCTTGAAACAGTGTTTAGGGTGATTACAATGCTGTTTAAAAGGTAAAGAACAGAGTAGCAATGTAACGATACCAATTATAATGCATTACATTTTAGTATAAAACACAATCTCTTGCCCTGAAACAGTGTTTAGGGCGATTACAATGCTGTTTCAATATGTATAAAAGTTAAATAACAGAGTAGCAATGTAAAGATTCCATTTATATTGCATTACATTTTAGTCTAAAACACAATCTCTTGCCCTGAAACAGTGTTTAGGGCGATTACATTGCTCTTTCAATGTGTTTAATTGCTAAAGAACAGAGTTGCAATCTAAAGATTCCATTTATAATGCATTACAGTTTAGTGTAAAACAGAATCTCTTGCCCTGAAACAGTGTTTAGGGCGATTACAATGCTTTTTCAATGTGTTTAAAAGGTAAAGAACAGAGTAGCAATGTAAAGATACCATTTATAATGCATTACATTTTAGTCCAAAACACAATCTCTTGCCCTGAAACAGTGTTTAGGGCGTTTACAATGCTTTGAAACGCTGTTTCAATGTGTTTGAAAGGTAAAGAACAGAGTTGCAATGTGAAGATACCAAGTATAATGCATTTCATTTTGGTCTAAAACACAATCTCTTGCCCTGAAACAGTGTTTAGGGCGATTACAATGCTGTTTCAATGTGTTTAAAAGGTAAAGAACAGAGTAACAATGTGAAGATAACAATTATAATGCATTACATTTTAGTCTAAAACACAATCTCTTGCCCTGAAACAGTGTTGAGGGCGATTACAATGCTTTGAAACAGTGTTTAAATTTGTTTGAAAGGTAAAGAACAGAGTTGCAATGTAAAGATTCCATTTATAATGCATTACAGTTTAGTCTAAAACACAATCTCTTGCCCTGAAACAGTGTTTAGGGCGATTACAATGCTGTTTAAAAGGTAAAGAACAGAGTAGCAATGTAACGATACCAATTATAATGCATTAAATTTTAGTCTAAAACACAATCTCTTGCCCTGAAACAGTGTTTAGGGCGTTTACAATGCTTTGAAACGCTGTCTCAATGTGTTTGAAAGATAAAGAACAGAGTTGCAATGTGAAGATACCAAGTATAATGCATTTCATTTTGGTCTAAAACACAATCTCTTGCCCTGAAACAGTGTTTAGGGCAATTACAATGCTGTTTCAATGTGTTTAAAAGGTAAAGAACAGAGTAGCAATGTGAAGAAAACAATTATAATGCATTACATTTTAGTCTAAAACACAATCTCTTGCCCTGAAACAGTGTTGAGGGCGATTACAATGCTTTGAAACAGTGTTTAAATTTGTTTGAAAGGTAAAGAACAGAGTTGCAATGTAAAGATTCCATTTATAATGCATTACAGTTTAGTCTAAAACACAATCTCTTGCCCTGAAAGAGTGTTTAGGGCGATTACAATTCTGTTTAAAAGGTAAAGAACAGAGTTGCAATGTAACGATACCAATTATAATGCATTTCATTTTGGTCTAAAACACAATCTCCTGCCCTGAAACATTGTTTAGGGCGATTACAATGCTGTTTCAATGTGTTTAAAAGGCAAAGAACAGAGTAGTAATGTGAAGATACAAATTATAATGCATTTCATTTTGGTCTAAAACACAATCTCTTGCCCAGAAACAGTGTTTATGGCGATTACAATGCTGTTTCAATATGTATAAAAGGTAAAGAACAGAGTTGCAATGTAAAGATTCCATTTATAATGCATTACATTTTAATATAAAACACAATCTCTTGCCCTGAAACAGTGTTTAGGGCGATTACAATGCTGTTTCAATATGTATAAATGTTAAATAACAGAGTAGCAATGTAAAGATTCCATTTATAATGCATCACATTTTAGTCGAAAACACAATCTCTTGCCCTGAAACAGTGTTTAAGTTGAATACAAAGCTGTTTCATAGTGTGAAAAAGGTAAAGAACAGAGTTTCTAAGTAAAGATTCTTCTTATAATGCAGTCTCTTTTAGTCTAAAACACAATCTCTTGCCCTGAAACAGTGTTTAAGGCGATTGCAATGCTTTGAAACGCTGTTTCAATGTGTTTGAAAGGTAAAGAAGAGTTGCAATGGAAAGTTTCCATTTATAATGCATTACATTTTAGTCTAAAACACAATCTCTTGCACTGAAACAGTATTTACAGCGATTACAATGCATTGAAACGGTGTTTCAATGTGTTTGAAAGGTAAAGAATAGAGTTGCAATGTAACGATACCAATTATAATGCATTACAGTTTAGTCAAAAACACAATCTCTTGCCCTGAAACAGTGTTTAGGGCGATTACAATGCTGTTTAAAAGGTAAAGAACAGAGTAGCAATGTAACGATACCAATTATAATGCATTAAATTTTAGTCTAAAACACAATCTCTTGCCTTGAAACAGTGTTTAGGGTGATTACAATGCTGTTTAAAAGGTAAAGAACAGAGTAGCAATGTAACGATACCAATTATAATGCATTACATTTTAGTATAAAACACAATCTCTTGCCCTGAAACAGTGTTTAGGGCGATTACAATGCTGTTTCAATATGTATAAAAGTTAAATAACAGAGTAGCAATGTAAAGATTCCATTTATATTGCATTACATTTTAGTCTAAAACACAATCTCTTGCCCTGAAACAGTGTTTAGGGCGATTACATTGCTGTTTCAATGTGTTTAATAGCTAAAGAACAGAGTTGCAATCTAAAGATTCCATTTATAATGCATTACAGTTTAGTCTAAAACAGAATCTCTTGCCCTGAAACAGTGTTTAGGGCGATTACAATGCTTTTTCAATTTGTTTAAAAGGTAAAGAACAGAGTAGCAATGTAAAGATACCACTTATAATGCATTACATTTTAGTCCAAAACACAATCTCTTGCCCTGAAACAGTGTTTAGGGCGTTTACAATGCTTTGAAACGCTGTTTCAATGTGTTTGAAAGGTAAAGAACAGAGTTGCAATGTGAAGATACCAAGTATAATGCATTTCATTTTGGTCTAAAACACAATCTCTTGCCCTGAAACAGTGTTTAGGGCGATTACAATGCTGTTTCAATGTGTTTAAAAGGTAAAGAACAGAGTAACAATGTGAAGATAACAATTATAATGCATTACATTTTAGTCTAAAACACAATCTCTTGCCCTGAAACAGTGTTGAGGGCGATTACAATGCTTTGAAACAGTGTTTAAATTTGTTTGAAAGGTAAAGAACAGAGTTGCAATGTAAAGATTCCATTTATAATGCATTACAGTTTAGTCTAAAACACAATCTCTTGCCCTGAAACAGTGTTTAGGGCGATTACAATGCTGTTTAAAAGGTAAAGAACAGAGTAGCAATGTAACGATACCAATTATAATGCATTAAATTTTAGTCTAAAACACAATCTCTTGCCCTGAAACAGTGTTTAGGGCGTTTACAATGCTTTGAAACGCTGTCTCAATGTGTTTGAAAGATAAAGATCAGAGTTGCAATGTAACGATACCAATTATAATGCATTTCATTTTGGTCTAAAACACAATCTCTTGCCCTGAAACAGTCTTTAGGGCGATTACAATGCTGTTTCAATGTGTTTAAAAGGCAAAGAACAGAGTAGTAATGTGAAGATACAAATTATAATGCATTTCATTTTGGTCTAAAACACAATCTCTTGCCCAGAAACAGTGTTTAGGGCGATTACAATGCTGTTTCAATATGTATAAAAGGTAAAGAACAGAGTTGCAATGTAAAGATTCCATTTATAATGCATTACATTTTAGTATAAAACACAATCTCTTGCCCTGAAACAGTGTTTAGGGCGATTACAATGCTGTTTCAATATGTATAAATGTTAAATAACAGAGTAGCAATGTAAAGATTCCATTTATAATGCATCACATTTTAGTCGAAAACACAATCTCTTGCCCTGAAACAGTGTTTAAGTTGAATACAAAGCTGTTTCATAGTGTGAAAAAGGTAAAGAACAGAGTTTCTAAGTAAAGATTCTTCTTATAATGCAGTCTCTTTTAGTCTAAAACACAATCTCTTGCCCTGAAACAGTGTTTAAGGCGATTGCAATGCTTTGAAACGCTGTTTCAATGTGTTTGAAAGGTAAAGAAGAGTTGCAATGGAAAGTTTCCATTTATAATGCATTACATTTTAGTCTAAAACACAATCTCTTGCACTGAAACAGTATTTACAGCGATTACAATGCATTGAAACGGTGTTTCAATGTGTTTGAAAGGTAAAGAATAGAGTTGCAATGTAACGATACCAATTATAATGCATTACAGTTTAGTCTAAAACACAATCTCTTGCCCTGAAACAGTGTTTAGGGCGATTACAATGCTGTTTAAAAGGTAAAGAACAGAGTAGCAATGTAACGATACCAATTATAATGCATTAAATTTTAGTCTAAAACACAATCTCTTGCCTTGAAACAGTGTTTAGGGTGATTACAATGCTGTTTAAAAGGTAAAGAACAGAGTAGCAATGTAACGATACCAATTATAATGCATTACATTTTAGTATAAAACACAATCTCTTGCCCTGAAACAGTGTTTAGGGCGATTACAATGCTGTTTCAATATGTATAAAAGTTAAATAACAGAGTAGCAATGTAAAGATTCCATTTATATTGCATTACATTTTAGTCTAAAACACAATCTCTTGCCCTGAAACAGTGTTTAGGGCGATTACATTGCTGTTTCAATGTGTTTAATAGCTAAAGAACAGAGTTGCAATCTAAAGATTCCATTTATAATGCATTACAGTTTAGTCTAAAACAGAATCTCTTGCCCTGAAACAGTGTTTAGGGCGATTACAATGCTTTTTCAATGTGTTTAAAAGGTAAAGAACAGAGTAGCAATGTAAAGATACCACTTATAATGCATTACATTTTAGTCCAAAACACAATCTCTTGCCCTGAAACAGTGTTTAGGGCGTTTACAATGCTTTGAAACGCTGTTTCAATGTGTTTGAAAGGTAAAGAACAGAGTTGCAATGTGAAGATACCAAGTATAATGCATTTCATTTTGGTCTAAAACACAATCTCTTGCCCTGAAACAGTGTTTAGGGCGATTACAATGCTGTTTCAATGTGTTTAAAAGGTAAAGAACAGAGTAACAATGTGAAGATAACAATTATAATGCATTACATTTTAGTCTAAAACACAATCTCTTGCCCTGAAACAGTGTTGAGGGCGATTACAATGCTTTGAAACAGTGTTTAAATTTGTTTGAAAGGTAAAGAACAGAGTTGCAATGTAAAGATTCCATTTATAATGCATTACAGTTTAGTCTAAAACACAATCTCTTGCCCTGAAACAGTGTTTAGGGCGATTACAATGCTGTTTAAAAGGTAAAGAACAGAGTAGCAATGTAACGATACCAATTATAATGCATTAAATTTTAGCCTAAAACACAATCTCTTGCCCTGAAACAGTGTTTAGGGCGTTTACAATGCTTTGAAACGCTGTCTCAATGTGTTTGAAAGATAAAGATCAGAGTTGCAATGTGAAGATACCAAGTATAATGCATTTCATTTTGGTCTAAAACACAATCTCTTGCCCTGAAACAGTGTTTAGGGCGATTACAATGCTGTTTCAATGTGTTTAAAAGGTAAAGAACAGAGTAGCAATGTGAAGATAACAATTATAATGCATTACATTTTAGTCTAAAACACAATCTCTTGCCCTGAAACAGTGTTGAGGGCGATTACAATGCTTTGAAACAGTGTTTAAATTTGTTTGAAAGGTAAAGAACAGAGTTGCAATGTAAAGATTCCATTTATAATGCATTACAGTTTAGTCTAAAACACAATCTCTTGCCCTGAAACAGTGTTTAGGGCGATTACAATGCTGTTTAAAAGGTAAAGAACAGAGTTGCAATGTAACGATACCAATTATAATGCATTTCATTTTGGTCTAAAACACAATCTCTTGCCTTGAAACAGTGTTTAGGGTGATTACAATGCTGTTTAAAAGGTAAAGAACAGAGTAGCAATGTAACGATACCAATTATAATGCATTACATTTTAGTATAAAACACAATCTCTTGCCCTGAAACAGTGTTTAGGGCGATTACAATGCTGTTTCAATATGTATAAAAGTTAAATAACAGAGTAGCAATGTAAAGATTCCATTTATATTGCATTACATTTTAGTCTAAAACACAATCTCTTGCCCTGAAACAGTGTTTAGGGCGATTACATTGCTGTTTCAATGTGTTTAATAGCTAAAGAACAGAGTTGCAATCTAAAGATTCCATTTATAATGCATTACAGTTTAGTCTAAAACAGAATCTCTTGCCCTGAAACAGTGTTTAGGGCGATTACAATGCTTTTTCAATGTGTTTAAAAGGTAAAGAACAGAGTAGCAATGTAAAGATACCACTTATAATGCATTACATTTTAGTCCAAAACACAATCTCTTGCCCTGAAACAGTGTTTAGGGCGTTTACAATGCTTTGAAACGCTGTTTCAATGTGTTTGAAAGGTAAAGAACAGAGTTGCAATGTGAAGATACCAAGTATAATGCATTTCATTTTGGTCTAAAACACAATCTCTTGCCCTGAAACAGTGTTTAGGGCGATTACAATGCTGTTTCAATGTGTTTGAAAGGTAAAGAACAGAGTTGCAATGTAAAGATTCCATTTATAATGCATTACAGTTTAGTCTAAAACACAATCTCTTGCCCTGAAACAGTGTTTAGGGCGATTACAATGCTGTTTAAAAGGTAAAGAACAGAGTAGCAATGTAACGATACCAATTATAATGCATTAAATTTTAGCCTAAAACACAATCTCTTGCCCTGAAACAGTGTTTAGGGCGTTTACAATGCTTTGAAACGCTGTCTCAATGTGTTTGAAAGATAAAGATCAGAGTTGCAATGTGAAGATACCAAGTATAATGCATTTCATTTTGGTCTAAAACACAATCTCTTGCCCTGAAACAGTGTTTAGGGCGATTACAATGCTGTTTCAATGTGTTTAAAAGGTAAAGAACAGAGTAGCAATGTGAAGATAACAATTATAATGCATTACATTTTAGTCTAAAACACAATCTCTTGCCCTGAAACAGTGTTGAGGGCGATTACAATGCTTTGAAACAGTGTTTAAATTTGTTTGAAAGGTAAAGAACAGAGTTGCAATGTAAAGATTCCATTTATAATGCATTACAGTTTAGTCTAAAACACAATCTCTTGCCCTGAAACAGTGTTTAGGGCGATTACAATGCTGTTTAAAAGGTAAAGAACAGAGTTGCAATGTAACGATACCAATTATAATGCATTTCATTTTGGTCTAAAACACAATCTCTTGCCTTGAAACAGTGTTTAGGGTGATTACAATGCTGTTTAAAAGGTAAAGAACAGAGTAGCAATGTAACGATACCAATTATAATGCATTACATTTTAGTATAAAACACAATCTCTTGCCCTGAAACAGTGTTTAGGGCGATTACAATGCTGTTTCAATATGTATAAAAGTTAAATAACAGAGTAGCAATGTAAAGATTCCATTTATATTGCATTACATTTTAGTCTAAAACACAATCTCTTGCCCTGAAACAGTGTTTAGGGCGATTACATTGCTGTTTCAATGTGTTTAATAGCTAAAGAACAGAGTTGCAATCTAAAGATTCCATTTATAATGCATTACAGTTTAGTCTAAAACAGAATCTCTTGCCCTGAAACAGTGTTTAGGGCGATTACAATGCTTTTTCAATGTGTTTAAAAGGTAAAGAACAGAGTAGCAATGTAAAGATACCACTTATAATGCATTACATTTTAGTCCAAAACACAATCTCTTGCCCTGAAACAGTGTTTAGGGCGTTTACAATGCTTTGAAACGCTGTTTCAATGTGTTTGAAAGGTAAAGAACAGAGTTGCAATGTGAAGATACCAAGTATAATGCATTTCATTTTGGTCTAAAACACAATCTCTTGCCCTGAAACAGTGTTTAGGGCGATTACAATGCTGTTTCAATGTGTTTAAAAGGTAAAGAACAGAGTAACAATGTGAAGATAACAATTATAATGCATTACATTTTAGTCTAAAACACAATCTCTTGCCCTGAAACAGTGTTGAGGGCGATTACAATGCTTTGAAACAGTGTTTAAATTTGTTTGAAAGGTAAAGAACAGAGTTGCAATGTAAAGATTCCATTTATAATGCATTACAGTTTAGTCTAAAACACAATCTCTTGCCCTGAAACAGTGTTTAGGGCGATTACAATGCTGTTTAAAAGGTAAAGAACAGAGTAGCAATGTAACGATACCAATTATAATGCATTAAATTTTAGCCTAAAACACAATCTCTTGCCCTGAAACAGTGTTTAGGGCGTTTACAATGCTTTGAAACGCTGTCTCAATGTGTTTGAAAGATAAAGATCAGAGTTGCAATGTGAAGATACCAAGTATAATGCATTTCATTTTGGTCTAAAACACAATCTCTTGCCCTGAAACAGTGTTTAGGGCGATTACAATGCTGTTTCAATGTGTTTAAAAGGTAAAGAACAGAGTAGCAATGTGAAGATAACAATTATAATGCATTACATTTTAGTCTAAAACACAATCTCTTGCCCTGAAACAGTGTTGAGGGCGATTACAATGCTTTGAAACAGTGTTTAAATTTGTTTGAAAGGTAAAGAACAGAGTTGCAATGTAAAGATTCCATTTATAATGCATTACAGTTTAGTCTAAAACACAATCTCTTGCCCTGAAACAGTGTTTAGGGCGATTACAATGCTGTTTAAAAGGTAAAGAACAGAGTTGCAATGTAACGATACCAATTATAATGCATTTCATTTTGGTCTAAAACACAATCTCTTGCCCTGAAACAGTCTTTAGGGCGATTATAATGCTGTTTCAATGTGTTTAAAAGGCAAAGAACAGAGTAGTAATGTGAAGATACAAATTATAATGCATTTCATTTTGGTCTAAAACACAATCTCTTGCCCAGAAACAGTGTTTAGGGCGATTACAATGCTGTTTCAATATGTATAAAAGGTAAAGAACAGAGTTGCAATGTAAAGATTCCATTTATAATGCATTACATTTTAGTATAAAACACAATCTCTTGCCCTGAAACAGTGTTTAGGGCGATTACAATGCTGTTTCAATATGTATAAATGTTAAATAACAGAGTAGCAATGTAAAGATTCCATTTATAATGCATCACATTTTAGTCTAAAACACAATCTCTTGCCCTGAAACAGTGTTTAAGGCGATTGCAATGCTTTGAAACGCTGTTTCAATGTGTTCGAAAGGTAAAGAAGAGTTGCAATGGAAAGTTTCCATTTATAATGCATTACATTTTAGTCTAAAACACAATCTCTTGCACTGAAACAGTATTTACGGCGATTACAATGCATTGAAACGGTGTTTCAATGTGTTTGAAAGGTAAAGAATAGAGTTGCAATGTAACGATACCAATTATAATGCATTACAGTTTAGTCTAAAACACAATCTCTTGCCCTGAAACAGTGTTTAGGGCGATTACAATGCTGTTTAAAAGGTAAAGAACAGAGTAGCAATGTAACGATACCAATTATAATGCATTAAATTTTAGTCTAAAACACAATCTCTTGCCTTGAAACAGTGTTTAGGGTGATTACAATGCTTTGAAACGTTGTTTCAATGTGTTTCAAAGGTAAAGAACAGAGTTGCAATGTAACGATACCAATTATAATGCATTTCATTTTGGTCTAAAACACAATCTCTTACCCTGAAACAGTGTTTAGGGCGATTACAATGCTGTTTCAATGTGTTTAAAAGGCAAAGAACAGAGTAGTAATGTGAAGATACAAATTATAATGCATTTCATTTTGGTCTAAAACACAATCTCTTGCCCAGAAACATTGTTTAGGGTGATTACAATGCTGTTTCAATATGTATAAAAGGTAAAGAACAGACTTGCAATGTAAAGATTCCATTTATATTGCATTACATTTTAGTCTAAAACACAATCTCTTGCCCTGAAACAGTGTTTAGGGCGATTACATTGCTGTTTCAATGTGTTTAATAGCTAAAGAACAGAGTTGCAATCTAAAGATTCCATTTATAATGCATTACAGTTTAGTCTAAAACAGAATCTCTTGCCCTGAAACAGTGTTTAGGGCGATTACAATGCTTTTTCAATGTGTTTAAAAGGTAAAGAACAGAGTAGCAATGTAAAGATACCACTTATAATGCATTACATTTTAGTCGAAAACACAATCTCTTGCCCTGAAACAGTGTTTAGGGCGTTTACAATGCTTTGAAACGCTGTTTCAATGTGTTTGAAAGGTAAAGAACAGAGTTGCAATGTGAAGATACCAAGTATAATGCATTTCATTTTGGTCTAAAACACAATCTCTTGCACTGAAACAGTATTTACGGCGATTACAATGCTTTGAAACGGTGTTTCAATGTGTTTGAAAGGTAAAGAATAGAGTTGCAATGTAACGATACCAATTATAATGCATTACAGTTTAGTCTAAAACACAATCTCTTGCCCTGAAACAGTGTTTAGGGCGATTACAATGCTGTTTAAAAGGTAAAGAACAGAGTAGCAAAGTAACGATACCAATTATAATGCATTAAATTTTAGTCTAAAACACAATCTCTTGCCTTGAAACAGTGTTTAGGGCGATTACAATGCTGTTTCAATGTGTTTAAAAGGCAAAGAACAGAGTAGTAATGTGAAGATACAAATTATAATGCATTTCATTTTGGTCTAAAACACAATCTCTTGCCCAGAAACAGTGTTTAGGGCGATTACAATGCTGTTTCAATATGTATAAAAGGTAAAGAACAGAGTTGCAATGTAAAGATTCCATTTATAATGCATTACATTTTAGTATAAAACACAATCTCTTGCCCTGAAACAGTGTTTAGGGCGATTACAATGCTGTTTCAATATGTATAAATGTTAAATAACAGAGTAGCAATGTAAAGATTCCATTTATATTGCATTACATTTTAGTCTAAAACAAAATATCTTGCCCTGAAACAGTGTTTAGGGCGATTACATTGCTGTTTCAATGTGTTTAATAGCTAAAGAACAGAGTTGCAATCTAAAGATTCCATTTATAATGCATTACAGTTTAGTCTAAAACAGAATCTCTTGCCCTGAAACAGTGTTTAGGGCGATTACAATGCTTTTTCAATGTGTTTAAAAGGTAAAGAACAGAGTAGCAATGTAAAGATACCACTTATAATGCATTACATTTTAGTATAAAACACAATCTCTTGCCCAGAAACAGTGTTTAGGGCGATTACAATGCTGTTTCAATGTGTTTAAAAGCTAAAGAACAGAGTAGCAATGTAAAGATTCCATTTATAATGCATTACATTTTAGTCGAAAACACAATCTCTTGCCCTGAAACAGTGTTTAGGGCGATTACAATGCATTGAAACGGTGTTTCAATGTGTTTGAAAGGTAAAGAATAGAGTTGCAATGTAACGATACCAATTATAATGCATTACAGTTTAGTCTAAAACACAATCTCTTGCCCTGAAACAGTGTTTAGGGCGTTTACAATGCTGTTTAAAAGGTAAAGAACAGAGTAGCAATGTAACGATACCAATTATAATGCATTAAATTTTAGTCTAAAACACAATCTCTTGCCTTGAAACAGTGTTTAGGGTGATTACAATGCTTTGAAACGTTGTTTCAATGTGTTTCAAAGGTAAAGAACAGAGTTGCAATGTAACGATACCAATTATAATGCATTTCATTTTGGTCTAAAACACAATCTCTTGCCCTGAAACAGTGTTTAGGGCGATTACAATGCTGTTTCAATGTGTTTAAAAGGCAAAGAACAAAGTAGTAATGTGAAGATACAAATTATAATGCATTTCATTTTGGTCTAAAACACAATCTCTTGCACAGAAACATTGTTTAGGGTGATTACAATGCTGTTTCAATATGTATAAAAGGTAAAGAACAGACTTGCAATGTAAAGATTCCATTTATATTGCATTACATTTTAGTCTAAAACACAATCTCTTGCCCTGAAACAGTGTTTAGGGCGATTACATTGCTGTTTCAATGTGTTTAATAGCTAAAGAACAGAGTTGCAATCTAAAGATTCCATTTATAATGCATTACAGTTTAGTCTAAAACAGAATCTCTTGCCCTGAAACAGTGTTTAGGGCGATTACAATGCTTTTTCAATGTGTTTAAAAGGTAAAGAACAGAGTAGCAATGTAAAGATACCACTTATAATGCATTACATTTTAGTCGAAAACACAATCTCTTGCCCTGAAACAGTGTTTAGGGCGTTTACAATGCTTTGAAACGCTGTTTCAATGTGTTTGAAAGGTAAAGAACAGAGTTGCAATGTGAAGATACCAAGTATAATGCATTTCATTTTGGTCTAAAACACAATCTCTTGCACTGAAACAGTATTTACGGCGATTACAATGCTTTGAAACGGTGTTTCAATGTGTTTGAAAGGTAAAGAATAGAGTTGCAATGTAACGATACCAATTATAATGCATTACAGTTTAGTCTAAAACACAATCTCTTGCCCTGAAACAGTGTTTAGGGCGATTACAATGCTGTTTAAAAGGTAAAGAACAGAGTAGCAAAGTAACGATACCAATTATAATGCATTAAATTTTAGTCTAAAACACAATCTCTTGCCTTGAAACAGTGTTTAGGGCGATTACAATGCTGTTTCAATGTGTTTAAAAGGCAAAGAACAGAGTAGTAATGTGAAGATACAAATTATAATGCATTTCATTTTGGTCTAAAACACAATCTCTTGCCCTGAAACAGTGTTTAGGGTGATTACAATGCTGTTTCAATGCATTTAAAAGGTAAAGAACAGAGTTGCAATATAAAGATACCATTTATAATGCATTACACTTTAGTATAAAACACAATCTCTTGCCCTGAAACAGTGTTTAGGGCGATTACAATGCTGTTTGAAAGGTAAAGAACAGAGTTGCAATGTAAAGATTCCATTTATAATGCATTACATTTTAGTATAAAACACAATCTCTTGCCCTGAAACAGTGTTTAGGGCCATTACAATGCTTTGAAATGCTGTTTCACTGTGTTTGAAAAGTAAAGAACAGAGTAGCAATGTGAAGATACCAAGAATAATGCATTTCATTTTGGTCTAAAACACAATCTCTTGCCCTGAAACAGTGTTTAGGGCGATTACAATGCTGTTTCAATGTGTTTAAAAGGTAAAGAACAGAGTAGCAATGTGAAGATAACAATTATAATGCTTTACATTTTAGTCTAAAACACAATCTCTTGCCCCGAAACAGTGTTTAGGGCGATTACAATGCTGTTTAAAAGGTAAAGAACAGAGTAGCAATGTAACGATACCAATTATAATGCATTAAATTTTAGTCTAAAACACAATCTCTTGCCTTGAAACAGTGTTTAGGGTGATTACAATGCTTTGAAACGTTGTTTCAATGTGTTTCAAAGGTAAAGAACAGAGTTGCAATGTAACGATACCAATTATAATGCATTTCATTTTGGTCTAAAACACAATCTCTTGCCCTCAAACAGTGTTTAGGGCGATTACAATGCTGTTTCAATGTGTTTAAAAGGCAAAGAACAGAGTAGTAATGTGAAGATACAAATTATAATGCATTTCATTTTGGTCTAAAACACAATCTCTTGCCCAGAAACAGTGTTTAGGGCGATTACAATGCTGTTTCAATATGTATAAAAGGTAAAGAACAGAGTTGCAATGTAAAGATTCCATTTATAATGCATTACATTTTAGTATAAAACACAATCTCTTGCCCTGAAACAGTGTTTAGGGCGATTACAATGCTGTTTCAATATGTATAAATGTTAAATAACAGAGTAGCAATGTAAAGATTCCATTTATATTGCATTACATTTTAGTCTAAAACACAATATCTTGCCCTGAAACAGTGTTTAGGGCGATTACATTGCTGTTTCAATGTGTTTAATAGCTAAAGAACAGAGTTGCAATCTAAAGATTCCATTTATAATGCATTACACTTTAGTCTAAAACAGAATCTCTTGCCCTGAAACAGTGTTTAGGGCGATTACAATGCTTTTTCAATGTGTTTAAAAGGTAAAGAACAGAGTAGCAATGTAAAGATACCACTTATAATGCATTACATTTTAGTCGAAAACACAATCTCTTGCCCTGAAACAGTGTTTAGGGCGTTTACAATGCTTTGAAACGCTGTTTCAATGTGTTTGAAAGGTAAAGAAGAGTTGCAATGGAAAGTTTCCATTTATAATGCATTACATTTTAGTCTAAAACACAATCTCTTGCACTGAAACAGTATTTACGGCGATTACAATGCATTGAAACGGTGTTTCAATGTGTTTGAAAGGTAAAGAATAGAGTTGCAATGTAACGATACCAATTATAATGCATTACAGTTTAGTCTAAAACACAATCTCTTGCCCTGAAACAGTGTTTAGGGCGATTACAATGCTGTTTAAAAGGTAAAGAACAGAGTAGCAATGTAACGATACCAATTATAATGCATTAAATTTTAGTCTAAAACACAATCTCTTGCCTTGAAACAGTGTTTAGGGTGATTACAATGCTTTGAAACGTTGTTTCAATGTGTTTCAAAGGTAAAGAACAGAGTTGCAATGTAACGATACCAATTATAATGCATTTCATTTTGGTCTAAAACACAATCTCTTGCCCTGAAACAGTGTTTAGGGTGATTACAATGCTGTTTCAATGCATTTAAAAGGTAAAGAACAGAGTAGCAATATAAAGATACCATTTATAATGCATTACACTTTAGTATAAAACACAATCTCTTGCCCTGAAACAGTGTTTAGGGCGATTACAATGCTGTTTGAAAGGTAAAGAACAGAGTTGCAATGTAAAGATTCCATTTATAATGCATTACATTTTAGTATAAAACACAATCTCTTGCCCTGAAACAGTGTTTAGGGCCATTACAATGCTTTGAAATGCTGTTTCACTGTGTTTGAAAAGTAAAGAACAGAGTAGCAATGTGAAGATACCAATTATAATGCATTACATTTTGGTCTAAAACATAATCTCTTGCCCTGAAACAGTGTTTAGGGCGATTACAATGCTTTGAAACGCTGTTTCAATGTGTTTAAAAGGTAAAGAAGAGAGTTGCAATGAAAAGATTCTACTTATCATGAATGACATTTTAGTCTAAAACACAATCTCTTGCCCAGAAACAGTGTTTAGGGCGATTACAATGCTGTTTCAATGTGTTTAAAAGCTAAAGAACAGAGTAGCAATGTAAAGATTCCATTTATAATGCATTACATTTTAGTCGAAAACACAATCTCTTGCCCTGAAACAGTGTTTAGGGCGTTTACAATGCTTTGAAACGCTGTTTCAATGTGTTTGAAAGGTAAAGAACAGAGTTGCAATGTGAAGATACCAAGTATAATGCATTTCATTTTGGTCTAAAACACAATCTCTTGCCCTGAAACAGTGTTTAGGGCGATTACAATGCTGTTTCAATGTGTTTAAAAGGTAAAGAACAGAGTAGCAATGTGAAGATAACAATTATAATGCATTACATTTTAGTCTAAAACACAATCTCTTGCCCTGAAACAGTGTTGAGGGCGATTACAATGCTGTTTCAATGTGTTTAAAAGGTAAAGAACAGAGTAGCAATGTGAAGATAACAATTATAATGCATTACATTTTAGTCTAAAACACAATCTCTTGCCCTGAAACAGTGTTGAGGGCGATTACAATGCTGTTTCAATGTGTTTAAAAGGTAAAGAACAGAGTTGCAATGTAAAGATTCCATTTATAATGCATTACAGTTTAGTCTAAAACAGAATCTCTTGCCCTGAAACAGTGTTTAGGGCGATTACAATGCTTTGAAACGCTATTTCAATGTGTTTGAAAGGTAAAGAACAGAGTTGCAATGTAAAGATTCCATTTATAATGCATTACATTTTAGTCTAAAACACAATCTCTTGGCCAGAAACAGTGGTTAGGGCGATTACAATGCTGTTTAAAAGGTAAAGAACAGAGTAGCAATGTAACGATACCAATTATAATGCATTACATTTTAGTCTAAAACACAATCTCTTGCCCTGAAACAGTGTTTAGGGCGATTACAATGCTTTGAAACGCTGTTTCAATATGTTTGAAAGGTAAAGAACAGAGTTGCAATGTAAAGATTCCATTTATAATGAATTACATTTTAGTCTAAAACATAATCTCTTGCCCTGAAACAGTGTTTAGGGCCATTACAATGCTTTGAAACGCTGTTTCAATGTGTTTGAAAGGTAAAGAACAGAGTTGCAATGTAAAGATTCCATTTATAATGCATTACATTTTACTATAAAACACAATCTCTTGCCCTGAAACAGTGCTTAGGGCGATCACAATGCTGTTTTGATGCGTTTAAAAGGTAAAGAACAGAGTAGCAATATAAAGATACCATTTATAATGCATTACATTTTAGTATAAAACACAATCTCTTGCCCTGAAACAGTGTTTAGGGCGATTACAATGCAGTTTCGATGTGTTTAAACGGTAAAGAACAGAGTAGCAATGCAAAGATACCATTTATAATGAATTAAATTTTAGTCTAAAACACAATCTCTTGCCCTGAAACAGTATTTAGGGCGATTACAATGCTGTTTCAATGTGTTTAAAAGATAAAGAACAGAATAGCAATGTAAAGATACCATTTATAATGCATTACATTTTAGTCTAAAACACAATCTCTTGCCCTGAAACAGTATTTAGGGCGATTACAATGCTGTTTAAAAGGTAAAGAACAGAGTAGCAATGTAACGATACCAATTATAATGCATTACATTTTAGTCTAAAACACAATCTCTTGCCCTGAAACAGTGTTTAGGGCGATTACAATGCTTTGAAACGGTGTTTCAATGTGTTTGAAAGGTAAAGAACAGAGTTGCAATGTAACGATACCAATTATAATGCATTACATTTTAGTCTAAAACAGAATCTCTTGGCCTGAAACAGTGTTTAGGGCGATTACAATGCTGTTTAAAAGGTAAAGAACAGAGTAGCAATGTAACGATACCAATTATAATGAATTACATTTTAGTCTAAAACACAATCTCTTGCCCTGAAACAGTGTTTAGGGCGATTACAATGCTTTGAAACTCTGTTTCAATGTGTGTGAAAGGTAAAGAACAGACTTGCAACGTAAAGATTCCATTTATAATGCATTACATTTTAGTCTAAAACACAATCTCTTGCCCTGAAACAGTGTTTAGGGCGATTACAATGCTGTTTCAATATGTTTAAAAGGTAAAGAAAAGAGTAGCAATGTAAAGATTCCATTTATAATGCATTACATTTTAGTCTAAAACACAATCTCTTGCCCTGAAACAGTGTTTAGGGCGATTACAATGCTGTTTGAAAGGTAAAGAACAGAGTAGCAATGTAAAAATACCATTTATAATGCATTACATTTTAGTATAAAACACAATCTCTTGCCCTGAAACAGTGTTTAGGGCCATTACAATGCTTTGAAACGCTGTTTCAATGTGTTTGAAAGGTAAAGAACAGAGTAGCAATGTAAAGACACCATTTATAATGCATTACATTTTAGTCTAAAACACAATCTCTTGCCCTGAAACAGTGTTTAGGGCGATTACAATGCTGTTTCAATATGTTTAAAAGGTAAAGAAAAAAGAGTAGCAATGTAAAGATACCATTTATAATGCTTTACATTTTAGTCTAAAACACAATCTCTTGCCCTGAAACAGTGTTTAGGGCGATTACAATACTGTTTAAAAGGTAAAGAACAGAGTAGCAATGTAAAGATACCATTTATAATGCATTACATTTTAGTCTAAAACACAATCTCTTGCCCTGAAACAGTGTTTAGGGCGATTACAATGCTTTGAAACGATGTTTCAATGTGTCTGAAAGGTAAAGAACAGAGTAGCAATGTAACGATACCAATTATAATGCATTACATTTTAGTCTAAAACACAATCTCTTGCCCTGAAACAGTGTTTAGGGCCATTACAATGCTTTGAAACGCTGTTTCAATGTGTTTGAAAGGTAAAGAACAGAGTAGCAATGTAAAGACACCATTTATAATGCATTACATTTTAGTCTAAAACACAATCTCTTGCCCTGAAACAGTGTTTAGGGCGATTACAATGCTGTTTCAATATGTTTAAAAGGTAAAGAAAAAAGAGTAGCAATGTAAAGATACCATTTATAATGAATTACATTTTAGTCTAAAACACAATCTCTTGCCCTGAAACAGTGTTTAGGGCGATTACAATGCTGTTTAAAAGATAAAGAACAGAGTAGCAATGTAAAGATACCATTTATAATGCTTTACATTTTAGTATAAAACACAATCTCTTGCCCTGAAACAGTGTTTAGGGCCATTACAATGCTTTGAAATGCTGTTTCACTGTGTTTGAAAAGTAAAGAACAGAGTAGCAATGTGAAGATACCAATTATAATGCATTACATTTTGGTCTAAAACATAATCTCTTGCCCTGAAACAGTGTTTAGGGCGATTACAATGCTTTGAAACGCTGTTTCAATGTGTTTAAAAGGTAAAGAAGAGAGTTGCAATGAAAAGATTCTACTTATCATGAATGACATTTTAGTCTAAAACACAATCTCTTGCCCAGAAACAGTGTTTAGGGCGATTACAATGCTGTTTCATTGTGTTTAAAAGCTAAAGAACAGAGTAGCAATGTAAAGATTCCATTTATAATGCATTACATTTTAGTATAAAACACAATCTCTTGCCCTGAAACAGTGTTTAGGGCGATTACAATGCTGTTTTAATGTGTTTAAAAGGTAAAGAACAGAGTAGCAATATAAAGATACCATTTATAATGCATTACATTTTAGTGTAAAACACAATCTCTTGCCCTGAAACAGTGTTTAGGGCGATTAGAATGCTTTGAAACGGTGTTTCAATGTGTTTGAAAGGGAAAGAACAGTGTTGCAATGTAACGATACCAATTATAATGCATTACATTTTAGTCTTAAACAGAATCTCTTGGCCTGAAACAGTGTTTAGGGTGATTACAATGCTGTTTAAAAGGTAAAGAACAGAGTAGCAATGTAACGATACCAATTATAATGCATTACATTTTAACCTAAAACACAATCTCTTGCCCTGAAACAGTGTTTAGGGCGAATTACAATGCTTTGAAACGCTGTTTCAATGTGTTTGAAAGGTAAAGAACAGAGTAGCAATGTAAAGATACCATTTATAATGCATTACATTTTAGTCTAAAACACAATCTCTTGCCCTGAAACAGTGTTTAGGGCGATTACAATACTGTTTAAAAGGTAAAGAACAGAGTAGCAATATAAAGATACCATTTATAATGCATTACATTTTAGTATAAAACACAATCTCTTGCGCTGAAACAGTGTTTAGGGCGATTACAATACTGTTTAAAAGGTAAAGAACAGAGTAGCAATGTAAAGATACCATTTATAATGCATTACATTTTAGTCTAAAACACAATCTCTTGCCCTGAAACAGTGTTTAGGGCGATTACAATACTGTTTAAAAGGTAAAGAACAGAGTAGCAATGTAAAGATTCCATTTATAATGCATTACATTTTAGTATAAAACACAATCTCTTGCGCTGAAACAGTGTTTAGGGCGATTACAATACTGTTTAAAAGGTAAAGAACAGAGTAGCAATGTAAAGATTCCATTTATAATGCATTACATTTTAGTCTAAAACACAATCTCTTGCCCTGAAACAGTGTTTAGGGCGATTACAATACTGTTTAAAAGGTAAAGAACAGAGTAGCAATGTAAAGATTCCATTTATAATGCATTACATTTTAGTATAAAACACAATCTCTTGCGCTGAAACAGTGTTTAGGGCCATTACAATACTGTTTAAAAGGTAAAGAACAGAGTAGCAATGTAAAGATTCCATTTATAATGCATTACATTTTAGTCTAAAACAAAATCTCTTGCCCTGAAACAGTGTTTAGGGCCATTACAATGCTTTGAAACGCTGTTTCAATGTGTTTGAAAGGTAAAGAACAGAGTTGCAATGTAAAGATTCCATTTATAATGCATTACATTTTAGTATAAAACACAATCTCTTGCCCTGAAACAGTGTTTAGGGCCATTACAATGCTTTGAAATGCTGTTTCACTGTGTTTGAAAAGTAAAGAACAGAGTAGCAATGTGAAGATACCAAGAATAATGCATTTCATTTTGGTCTAAAACACAATCTCTTGCCCTGAAACAGTGTTTAGGGCGATTACAATGCTGTTTCAATGTGTTTAAAAGGTAAAGAACAGAGTAGCAATGTGAAGATAACAATTATAATGCTTTACATTTTAGTCTAAAACACAATCTCTTGCCCCGAAACAGTGTTTAGGGCGATTACAATGCTGTTTAAAAGGTAAAGAACAGAGTAGCAATGTAACGATACCAATTATAATGCATTAAATTTTAGTCTAAAACACAATCTCTTGCCTTGAAACAGTGTTTAGGGTGATTACAATGCTTTGAAACGTTGTTTCAATGTGTTTCAAAGGTAAAGAACAGAGTTGCAATGTAACGATACCAATTATAATGCATTTCATTTTGGTCTAAAACACAATCTCTTGCCCTCAAACAGTGTTTAGGGCGATTACAATGCTGTTTCAATGTGTTTAAAAGGCAAAGAACAGAGTAGTAATGTGAAGATACAAATTATAATGCATTTCATTTTGGTCTAAAACACAATCTCTTGCCCAGAAACAGTGTTTAGGGCGATTACAATGCTGTTTCAATATGTATAAAAGGTAAAGAACAGAGTTGCAATGTAAAGATTCCATTTATAATGCATTACATTTTAGTATAAAACACAATCTCTTGCCCTGAAACAGTGTTTAGGGCGATTACAATGCTGTTTCAATATGTATAAATGTTAAATAACAGAGTAGCAATGTAAAGATTCCATTTATATTGCATTACATTTTAGTCTAAAACACAATATCTTGCCCTGAAACAGTGTTTAGGGCGATTACATTGCTGTTTCAATGTGTTTAATAGCTAAAGAACAGAGTTGCAATCTAAAGATTCCATTTATAATGCATTACACTTTAGTCTAAAACAGAATCTCTTGCCCTGAAACAGTGTTTAGGGCGATTACAATGCTTTTTCAATGTGTTTAAAAGGTAAAGAACAGAGTAGCAATGTAAAGATACCACTTATAATGCATTACATTTTAGTCGAAAACACAATCTCTTGCCCTGAAACAGTGTTTAGGGCGTTTACAATGCTTTGAAACGCTGTTTCAATGTGTTTGAAAGGTAAAGAAGAGTTGCAATGGAAAGTTTCCATTTATAATGCATTACATTTTAGTCTAAAACACAATCTCTTGCACTGAAACAGTATTTACGGCGATTACAATGCATTGAAACGGTGTTTCAATGTGTTTGAAAGGTAAAGAATAGAGTTGCAATGTAACGATACCAATTATAATGCATTACAGTTTAGTCTAAAACACAATCTCTTGCCCTGAAACAGTGTTTAGGGCGATTACAATGCTGTTTAAAAGGTAAAGAACAGAGTAGCAATGTAACGATACCAATTATAATGCATTAAATTTTAGTCTAAAACACAATCTCTTGCCTTGAAACAGTGTTTAGGGTGATTACAATGCTTTGAAACGTTGTTTCAATGTGTTTCAAAGGTAAAGAACAGAGTTGCAATGTAACGATACCAATTATAATGCATTTCATTTTGGTCTAAAACACAATCTCTTGCCCTGAAACAGTGTTTAGGGTGATTACAATGCTGTTTCAATGCATTTAAAAGGTAAAGAACAGAGTAGCAATATAAAGATACCATTTATAATGCATTACACTTTAGTATAAAACACAATCTCTTGCCCTGAAACAGTGTTTAGGGCGATTACAATGCTGTTTGAAAGGTAAAGAACAGAGTTGCAATGTAAAGATTCCATTTATAATGCATTACATTTTAGTATAAAACACAATCTCTTGCCCTGAAACAGTGTTTAGGGCCATTACAATGCTTTGAAATGCTGTTTCACTGTGTTTGAAAAGTAAAGAACAGAGTAGCAATGTGAAGATACCAATTATAATGCATTACATTTTGGTCTAAAACATAATCTCTTGCCCTGAAACAGTGTTTAGGGCGATTACAATGCTTTGAAACGCTGTTTCAATGTGTTTAAAAGGTAAAGAAGAGAGTTGCAATGAAAAGATTCTACTTATCATGAATGACATTTTAGTCTAAAACACAATCTCTTGCCCAGAAACAGTGTTTAGGGCGATTACAATGCTGTTTCAATGTGTTTAAAAGCTAAAGAACAGAGTAGCAATGTAAAGATTCCATTTATAATGCATTACATTTTAGTCGAAAACACAATCTCTTGCCCTGAAACAGTGTTTAGGGCGTTTACAATGCTTTGAAACGCTGTTTCAATGTGTTTGAAAGGTAAAGAACAGAGTTGCAATGTGAAGATACCAAGTATAATGCATTTCATTTTGGTCTAAAACACAATCTCTTGCCCTGAAACAGTGTTTAGGGCGATTACAATGCTGTTTCAATGTGTTTAAAAGGTAAAGAACAGAGTAGCAATGTGAAGATAACAATTATAATGCATTACATTTTAGTCTAAAACACAATCTCTTGCCCTGAAACAGTGTTGAGGGCGATTACAATGCTGTTTCAATGTGTTTAAAAGGTAAAGAACAGAGTAGCAATGTGAAGATAACAATTATAATGCATTACATTTTAGTCTAAAACACAATCTCTTGCCCTGAAACAGTGTTGAGGGCGATTACAATGCTGTTTCAATGTGTTTAAAAGGTAAAGAACAGAGTTGCAATGTAAAGATTCCATTTATAATGCATTACAGTTTAGTCTAAAACAGAATCTCTTGCCCTGAAACAGTGTTTAGGGCGATTACAATGCTTTGAAACGCTATTTCAATGTGTTTGAAAGGTAAAGAACAGAGTTGCAATGTAAAGATTCCATTTATAATGCATTACATTTTAGTCTAAAACACAATCTCTTGGCCAGAAACAGTGGTTAGGGCGATTACAATGCTGTTTAAAAGGTAAAGAACAGAGTAGCAATGTAACGATACCAATTATAATGCATTACATTTTAGTCTAAAACACAATCTCTTGCCCTGAAACAGTGTTTAGGGCGATTACAATGCTTTGAAACGCTGTTTCAATATGTTTGAAAGGTAAAGAACAGAGTTGCAATGTAAAGATTCCATTTATAATGAATTACATTTTAGTCTAAAACATAATCTCTTGCCCTGAAACAGTGTTTAGGGCCATTACAATGCTTTGAAACGCTGTTTCAATGTGTTTGAAAGGTAAAGAACAGAGTTGCAATGTAAAGATTCCATTTATAATGCATTACATTTTACTATAAAACACAATCTCTTGCCCTGAAACAGTGCTTAGGGCGATCACAATGCTGTTTTGATGCGTTTAAAAGGTAAAGAACAGAGTAGCAATATAAAGATACCATTTATAATGCATTACATTTTAGTATAAAACACAATCTCTTGCCCTGAAACAGTGTTTAGGGCGATTACAATGCAGTTTCGATGTGTTTAAACGGTAAAGAACAGAGTAGCAATGCAAAGATACCATTTATAATGAATTAAATTTTAGTCTAAAACACAATCTCTTGCCCTGAAACAGTATTTAGGGCGATTACAATGCTGTTTCAATGTGTTTAAAAGATAAAGAACAGAATAGCAATGTAAAGATACCATTTATAATGCATTACATTTTAGTCTAAAACACAATCTCTTGCCCTGAAACAGTATTTAGGGCGATTACAATGCTGTTTAAAAGGTAAAGAACAGAGTAGCAATGTAACGATACCAATTATAATGCATTACATTTTAGTCTAAAACACAATCTCTTGCCCTGAAACAGTGTTTAGGGCGATTACAATGCTTTGAAACGGTGTTTCAATGTGTTTGAAAGGTAAAGAACAGAGTTGCAATGTAACGATACCAATTATAATGCATTACATTTTAGTCTAAAACAGAATCTCTTGGCCTGAAACAGTGTTTAGGGCGATTACAATGCTGTTTAAAAGGTAAAGAACAGAGTAGCAATGTAACGATACCAATTATAATGAATTACATTTTAGTCTAAAACACAATCTCTTGCCCTGAAACAGTGTTTAGGGCGATTACAATGCTTTGAAACTCTGTTTCAATGTGTGTGAAAGGTAAAGAACAGACTTGCAACGTAAAGATTCCATTTATAATGCATTACATTTTAGTCTAAAACACAATCTCTTGCCCTGAAACAGTGTTTAGGGCGATTACAATGCTGTTTCAATATGTTTAAAAGGTAAAGAAAAGAGTAGCAATGTAAAGATTCCATTTATAATGCATTACATTTTAGTCTAAAACACAATCTCTTGCCCTGAAACAGTGTTTAGGGCGATTACAATGCTGTTTGAAAGGTAAAGAACAGAGTAGCAATGTAAAAATACCATTTATAATGCATTACATTTTAGTATAAAACACAATCTCTTGCCCTGAAACAGTGTTTAGGGCCATTACAATGCTTTGAAACGCTGTTTCAATGTGTTTGAAAGGTAAAGAACAGAGTAGCAATGTAAAGACACCATTTATAATGCATTACATTTTAGTCTAAAACACAATCTCTTGCCCTGAAACAGTGTTTAGGGCGATTACAATGCTGTTTCAATATGTTTAAAAGGTAAAGAAAAAAGAGTAGCAATGTAAAGATACCATTTATAATGCTTTACATTTTAGTCTAAAACACAATCTCTTGCCCTGAAACAGTGTTTAGGGCGATTACAATACTGTTTAAAAGGTAAAGAACAGAGTAGCAATGTAAAGATACCATTTATAATGCATTACATTTTAGTCTAAAACACAATCTCTTGCCCTGAAACAGTGTTTAGGGCGATTACAATGCTTTGAAACGATGTTTCAATGTGTCTGAAAGGTAAAGAACAGAGTAGCAATGTAACGATACCAATTATAATGCATTACATTTTAGTCTAAAACACAATCTCTTGCCCTGAAACAGTGTTTAGGGCCATTACAATGCTTTGAAACGCTGTTTCAATGTGTTTGAAAGGTAAAGAACAGAGTAGCAATGTAAAGACACCATTTATAATGCATTACATTTTAGTCTAAAACACAATCTCTTGCCCTGAAACAGTGTTTAGGGCGATTACAATGCTGTTTCAATATGTTTAAAAGGTAAAGAAAAAAGAGTAGCAATGTAAAGATACCAT
Source organism: Electrophorus electricus (assembly GCF_041902795.1). Lineage (NCBI taxonomy): Eukaryota > Metazoa > Chordata > Actinopteri > Gymnotiformes > Gymnotidae > Electrophorus > Electrophorus electricus. Next base: position 16,447,435 of record NC_137508.1, on the reverse strand, counting down.
TTATAATGAATTACATTTTAGTCTAAAACACAATCTCTTGCCCTGAAACAGTGTTTAGGGCGATTACAATGCTGTTTAAAAGATAAAGAACAGAGTAGCAATGTAAAGATACCATTTATAATGCTTTACATTTTAGTATAAAACACAATCTCTTGCCCTGAAACAGTGTTTAGGGCCATTACAATGCTTTGAAATGCTGTTTCACTGTGTTTGAAAAGTAAAGAACAGAGTAGCAATGTGAAGATACCAATTATAATGCATTACATTTTGGTCTAAAACATAATCTCTTGCCCTGAAACAGTGTTTAGGGCGATTACAATGCTTTGAAACGCTGTTTCAATGTGTTTAAAAGGTAAAGAAGAGAGTTGCAATGAAAAGATTCTACTTATCATGAATGACATTTTAGTCTAAAACACAATCTCTTGCCCAGAAACAGTGTTTAGGGCGATTACAATGCTGTTTCATTGTGTTTAAAAGCTAAAGAACAGAGTAGCAATGTAAAGATTCCATTTATAATGCATTACATTTTAGTATAAAACACAATCTCTTGCCCTGAAACAGTGTTTAGGGCGATTACAATGCTGTTTTAATGTGTTTAAAAGGTAAAGAACAGAGTAGCAATATAAAGATACCATTTATAATGCATTACATTTTAGTGTAAAACACAATCTCTTGCCCTGAAACAGTGTTTAGGGCGATTAGAATGCTTTGAAACGGTGTTTCAATGTGTTTGAAAGGGAAAGAACAGTGTTGCAATGTAACGATACCAATTATAATGCATTACATTTTAGTCTTAAACAGAATCTCTTGGCCTGAAACAGTGTTTAGGGTGATTACAATGCTGTTTAAAAGGTAAAGAACAGAGTAGCAATGTAACGATACCAATTATAATGCATTACATTTTAACCTAAAACACAATCTCTTGCCCTGAAACAGTGTTTAGGGCGAATTACAATGCTTTGAAACGCTGTTTCAATGTGTTTGAAAGGTAAAGAACAGAGTAGCAATGTAAAGATACCATTTATAATGCATTACATTTTAGTCTAAAACACAATCTCTTGCCCTGAAACAGTGTTTAGGGCGATTACAATACTGTTTAAAAGGTAAAGAACAGAGTAGCAATATAAAGATACCATTTATAATGCATTACATTTTAGTATAAAACACAATCTCTTGCGCTGAAACAGTGTTTAGGGCGATTACAATACTGTTTAAAAGGTAAAGAACAGAGTAGCAATGTAAAGATACCATTTATAATGCATTACATTTTAGTCTAAAACACAATCTCTTGCCCTGAAACAGTGTTTAGGGCGATTACAATACTGTTTAAAAGGTAAAGAACAGAGTAGCAATGTAAAGATTCCATTTATAATGCATTACATTTTAGTATAAAACACAATCTCTTGCGCTGAAACAGTGTTTAGGGCGATTACAATACTGTTTAAAAGGTAAAGAACAGAGTAGCAATGTGAAGATACCAATTATAATGCATTACATTTTGGTCTAAAACATAATCTCTTGCCCTGAAACAGTGTTTAGGGCGATTACAATGCTTTGAAACGCTGTTTCAATGTGTTTAAAAGGTAAAGAAGAGAGTTGCAATGAAAAGATTCTACTTATCATGAATGACATTTTAGTCTAAAACACAATCTCTTGCCCAGAAACAGTGTTTAGGGCGATTACAATGCTGTTTCATTGTGTTTAAAAGCTAAAGAACAGAGTAGCAATGTAAAGATTCCATTTATAATGCATTACATTTTAGTATAAAACACAATCTCTTGCCCTGAAACAGTGTTTAGGGCGATTACAATGCTGTTTTAATGTGTTTAAAAGGTAAAGAACAGAGTAGCAATATAAAGATACCATTTATAATGCATTACATTTTAGTGTAAAACACAATCTCTTGCCCTGAAACAGTGTTTAGGGCGATTAGAATGCTTTGAAACGGTGTTTCAATGTGTTTGAAAGGGAAAGAACAGTGTTGCAATGTAACGATACCAATTATAATGCATTACATTTTAGTCTTAAACAGAATCTCTTGGCCTGAAACAGTGTTTAGGGTGATTACAATGCTGTTTAAAAGGTAAAGAACAGAGTAGCAATGTAACGATACCAATTATAATGCATTACATTTTAACCTAAAACACAATCTCTTGCCCTGAAACAGTGTTTAGGGCGAATTACAATGCTTTGAAACGCTGTTTCAATGTGTTTGAAAGGTAAAGAACAGAGTAGCAATGTAAAGATACCATTTATAATGCATTACATTTTAGTCTAAAACACAATCTCTTGCCCTGAAACAGTGTTTAGGGCGATTACAATACTGTTTAAAAGGTAAAGAACAGAGTAGCAATATAAAGATACCATTTATAATGCATTACATTTTAGTATAAAACACAATCTCTTGCGCTGAAACAGTGTTTAGGGCGATTACAATACTGTTTAAAAGGTAAAGAACAGAGTAGCAATGTAAAGATACCATTTATAATGCATTACATTTTAGTCTAAAACACAATCTCTTGCCCTGAAACAGTGTTTAGGGCGATTACAATACTGTTTAAAAGGTAAAGAACAGAGTAGCAATGTAAAGATTCCATTTATAATGCATTACATTTTAGTATAAAACACAATCTCTTGCGCTGAAACAGTGTTTAGGGCGATTACAATACTGTTTAAAAGGTAAAGAACAGAGTAGCAATGTAAAGATTCCATTTATAATGCATTACATTTTAGTCTAAAACACAATCTCTTGCCCTGAAACAGTGTTTAGGGCGATTACAATACTGTTTAAAAGGTAAAGAACAGAGTAGCAATGTAAAGATTCCATTTATAATGCATTACATTTTAGTATAAAACACAATCTCTTGCGCTGAAACAGTGTTTAGGGCCATTACAATACTGTTTAAAAGGTAAAGAACAGAGTAGCAATGTAAAGATTCCATTTATAATGCATTACATTTTAGTCTAAAACAAAATCTCTTGCCCTGAAACAGTGTTTAGGGCCATTACAATGCTTTGAAACGCTGTTTCAATGTGTTTGAAAGGTAAAGAACAGAGTTGCAATGTAAAGATTCCATTTATAATGCATTACATTTTAGTATAAAACACAATCTCTTGCCCTGAAACAGTGTTTAGGGCCATTACAATGCTTTGAAATGCTGTTTCACTGTGTTTGAAAAGTAAAGAACAGAGTAGCAATGTGAAGATACCAAGAATAATGCATTTCATTTTGGTCTAAAACACAATCTCTTGCCCTGAAACAGTGTTTAGGGCGATTACAATGCTGTTTCAATGTGTTTAAAAGGTAAAGAACAGAGTAGCAATGTGAAGATAACAATTATAATGCTTTACATTTTAGTCTAAAACACAATCTCTTGCCCCGAAACAGTGTTTAGGGCGATTACAATGCTGTTTAAAAGGTAAAGAACAGAGTAGCAATGTAACGATACCAATTATAATGCATTAAATTTTAGTCTAAAACACAATCTCTTGCCTTGAAACAGTGTTTAGGGTGATTACAATGCTTTGAAACGTTGTTTCAATGTGTTTCAAAGGTAAAGAACAGAGTTGCAATGTAACGATACCAATTATAATGCATTTCATTTTGGTCTAAAACACAATCTCTTGCCCTCAAACAGTGTTTAGGGCGATTACAATGCTGTTTCAATGTGTTTAAAAGGCAAAGAACAGAGTAGTAATGTGAAGATACAAATTATAATGCATTTCATTTTGGTCTAAAACACAATCTCTTGCCCAGAAACAGTGTTTAGGGCGATTACAATGCTGTTTCAATATGTATAAAAGGTAAAGAACAGAGTTGCAATGTAAAGATTCCATTTATAATGCATTACATTTTAGTATAAAACACAATCTCTTGCCCTGAAACAGTGTTTAGGGCGATTACAATGCTGTTTCAATATGTATAAATGTTAAATAACAGAGTAGCAATGTAAAGATTCCATTTATATTGCATTACATTTTAGTCTAAAACACAATATCTTGCCCTGAAACAGTGTTTAGGGCGATTACATTGCTGTTTCAATGTGTTTAATAGCTAAAGAACAGAGTTGCAATCTAAAGATTCCATTTATAATGCATTACACTTTAGTCTAAAACAGAATCTCTTGCCCTGAAACAGTGTTTAGGGCGATTACAATGCTTTTTCAATGTGTTTAAAAGGTAAAGAACAGAGTAGCAATGTAAAGATACCACTTATAATGCATTACATTTTAGTCGAAAACACAATCTCTTGCCCTGAAACAGTGTTTAGGGCGTTTACAATGCTTTGAAACGCTGTTTCAATGTGTTTGAAAGGTAAAGAAGAGTTGCAATGGAAAGTTTCCATTTATAATGCATTACATTTTAGTCTAAAACACAATCTCTTGCACTGAAACAGTATTTACGGCGATTACAATGCATTGAAACGGTGTTTCAATGTGTTTGAAAGGTAAAGAATAGAGTTGCAATGTAACGATACCAATTATAATGCATTACAGTTTAGTCTAAAACACAATCTCTTGCCCTGAAACAGTGTTTAGGGCGATTACAATGCTGTTTAAAAGGTAAAGAACAGAGTAGCAATGTAACGATACCAATTATAATGCATTAAATTTTAGTCTAAAACACAATCTCTTGCCTTGAAACAGTGTTTAGGGTGATTACAATGCTTTGAAACGTTGTTTCAATGTGTTTCAAAGGTAAAGAACAGAGTTGCAATGTAACGATACCAATTATAATGCATTTCATTTTGGTCTAAAACACAATCTCTTGCCCTGAAACAGTGTTTAGGGTGATTACAATGCTGTTTCAATGCATTTAAAAGGTAAAGAACAGAGTAGCAATATAAAGATACCATTTATAATGCATTACACTTTAGTATAAAACACAATCTCTTGCCCTGAAACAGTGTTTAGGGCGATTACAATGCTGTTTGAAAGGTAAAGAACAGAGTTGCAATGTAAAGATTCCATTTATAATGCATTACATTTTAGTATAAAACACAATCTCTTGCCCTGAAACAGTGTTTAGGGCCATTACAATGCTTTGAAATGCTGTTTCACTGTGTTTGAAAAGTAAAGAACAGAGTAGCAATGTGAAGATACCAATTATAATGCATTACATTTTGGTCTAAAACATAATCTCTTGCCCTGAAACAGTGTTTAGGGCGATTACAATGCTTTGAAACGCTGTTTCAATGTGTTTAAAAGGTAAAGAAGAGAGTTGCAATGAAAAGATTCTACTTATCATGAATGACATTTTAGTCTAAAACACAATCTCTTGCCCAGAAACAGTGTTTAGGGCGATTACAATGCTGTTTCAATGTGTTTAAAAGCTAAAGAACAGAGTAGCAATGTAAAGATTCCATTTATAATGCATTACATTTTAGTCGAAAACACAATCTCTTGCCCTGAAACAGTGTTTAGGGCGTTTACAATGCTTTGAAACGCTGTTTCAATGTGTTTGAAAGGTAAAGAACAGAGTTGCAATGTGAAGATACCAAGTATAATGCATTTCATTTTGGTCTAAAACACAATCTCTTGCCCTGAAACAGTGTTTAGGGCGATTACAATGCTGTTTCAATGTGTTTAAAAGGTAAAGAACAGAGTAGCAATGTGAAGATAACAATTATAATGCATTACATTTTAGTCTAAAACACAATCTCTTGCCCTGAAACAGTGTTGAGGGCGATTACAATGCTGTTTCAATGTGTTTAAAAGGTAAAGAACAGAGTAGCAATGTGAAGATAACAATTATAATGCATTACATTTTAGTCTAAAACACAATCTCTTGCCCTGAAACAGTGTTGAGGGCGATTACAATGCTGTTTCAATGTGTTTAAAAGGTAAAGAACAGAGTTGCAATGTAAAGATTCCATTTATAATGCATTACAGTTTAGTCTAAAACAGAATCTCTTGCCCTGAAACAGTGTTTAGGGCGATTACAATGCTTTGAAACGCTATTTCAATGTGTTTGAAAGGTAAAGAACAGAGTTGCAATGTAAAGATTCCATTTATAATGCATTACATTTTAGTCTAAAACACAATCTCTTGGCCAGAAACAGTGGTTAGGGCGATTACAATGCTGTTTAAAAGGTAAAGAACAGAGTAGCAATGTAACGATACCAATTATAATGCATTACATTTTAGTCTAAAACACAATCTCTTGCCCTGAAACAGTGTTTAGGGCGATTACAATGCTTTGAAACGCTGTTTCAATATGTTTGAAAGGTAAAGAACAGAGTTGCAATGTAAAGATTCCATTTATAATGAATTACATTTTAGTCTAAAACATAATCTCTTGCCCTGAAACAGTGTTTAGGGCCATTACAATGCTTTGAAACGCTGTTTCAATGTGTTTGAAAGGTAAAGAACAGAGTTGCAATGTAAAGATTCCATTTATAATGCATTACATTTTACTATAAAACACAATCTCTTGCCCTGAAACAGTGCTTAGGGCGATCACAATGCTGTTTTGATGCGTTTAAAAGGTAAAGAACAGAGTAGCAATATAAAGATACCATTTATAATGCATTACATTTTAGTATAAAACACAATCTCTTGCCCTGAAACAGTGTTTAGGGCGATTACAATGCAGTTTCGATGTGTTTAAACGGTAAAGAACAGAGTAGCAATGCAAAGATACCATTTATAATGAATTAAATTTTAGTCTAAAACACAATCTCTTGCCCTGAAACAGTATTTAGGGCGATTACAATGCTGTTTCAATGTGTTTAAAAGATAAAGAACAGAATAGCAATGTAAAGATACCATTTATAATGCATTACATTTTAGTCTAAAACACAATCTCTTGCCCTGAAACAGTATTTAGGGCGATTACAATGCTGTTTAAAAGGTAAAGAACAGAGTAGCAATGTAACGATACCAATTATAATGCATTACATTTTAGTCTAAAACACAATCTCTTGCCCTGAAACAGTGTTTAGGGCGATTACAATGCTTTGAAACGGTGTTTCAATGTGTTTGAAAGGTAAAGAACAGAGTTGCAATGTAACGATACCAATTATAATGCATTACATTTTAGTCTAAAACAGAATCTCTTGGCCTGAAACAGTGTTTAGGGCGATTACAATGCTGTTTAAAAGGTAAAGAACAGAGTAGCAATGTAACGATACCAATTATAATGAATTACATTTTAGTCTAAAACACAATCTCTTGCCCTGAAACAGTGTTTAGGGCGATTACAATGCTTTGAAACTCTGTTTCAATGTGTGTGAAAGGTAAAGAACAGACTTGCAACGTAAAGATTCCATTTATAATGCATTACATTTTAGTCTAAAACACAATCTCTTGCCCTGAAACAGTGTTTAGGGCGATTACAATGCTGTTTCAATATGTTTAAAAGGTAAAGAAAAGAGTAGCAATGTAAAGATTCCATTTATAATGCATTACATTTTAGTCTAAAACACAATCTCTTGCCCTGAAACAGTGTTTAGGGCGATTACAATGCTGTTTGAAAGGTAAAGAACAGAGTAGCAATGTAAAAATACCATTTATAATGCATTACATTTTAGTATAAAACACAATCTCTTGCCCTGAAACAGTGTTTAGGGCCATTACAATGCTTTGAAACGCTGTTTCAATGTGTTTGAAAGGTAAAGAACAGAGTAGCAATGTAAAGACACCATTTATAATGCATTACATTTTAGTCTAAAACACAATCTCTTGCCCTGAAACAGTGTTTAGGGCGATTACAATGCTGTTTCAATATGTTTAAAAGGTAAAGAAAAAAGAGTAGCAATGTAAAGATACCATTTATAATGCTTTACATTTTAGTCTAAAACACAATCTCTTGCCCTGAAACAGTGTTTAGGGCGATTACAATACTGTTTAAAAGGTAAAGAACAGAGTAGCAATGTAAAGATACCATTTATAATGCATTACATTTTAGTCTAAAACACAATCTCTTGCCCTGAAACAGTGTTTAGGGCGATTACAATGCTTTGAAACGATGTTTCAATGTGTCTGAAAGGTAAAGAACAGAGTAGCAATGTAACGATACCAATTATAATGCATTACATTTTAGTCTAAAACACAATCTCTTGCCCTGAAACAGTGTTTAGGGCCATTACAATGCTTTGAAACGCTGTTTCAATGTGTTTGAAAGGTAAAGAACAGAGTAGCAATGTAAAGACACCATTTATAATGCATTACATTTTAGTCTAAAACACAATCTCTTGCCCTGAAACAGTGTTTAGGGCGATTACAATGCTGTTTCAATATGTTTAAAAGGTAAAGAAAAAAGAGTAGCAATGTAAAGATACCATTTATAATGAATTACATTTTAGTCTAAAACACAATCTCTTGCCCTGAAACAGTGTTTAGGGCGATTACAATGCTGTTTAAAAGATAAAGAACAGAGTAGCAATGTAAAGATACCATTTATAATGCTTTACATTTTAGTATAAAACACAATCTCTTGCCCTGAAACAGTGTTTAGGGCCATTACAATGCTTTGAAATGCTGTTTCACTGTGTTTGAAAAGTAAAGAACAGAGTAGCAATGTGAAGATACCAATTATAATGCATTACATTTTGGTCTAAAACATAATCTCTTGCCCTGAAACAGTGTTTAGGGCGATTACAATGCTTTGAAACGCTGTTTCAATGTGTTTAAAAGGTAAAGAAGAGAGTTGCAATGAAAAGATTCTACTTATCATGAATGACATTTTAGTCTAAAACACAATCTCTTGCCCAGAAACAGTGTTTAGGGCGATTACAATGCTGTTTCATTGTGTTTAAAAGCTAAAGAACAGAGTAGCAATGTAAAGATTCCATTTATAATGCATTACATTTTAGTATAAAACACAATCTCTTGCCCTGAAACAGTGTTTAGGGCGATTACAATGCTGTTTTAATGTGTTTAAAAGGTAAAGAACAGAGTAGCAATATAAAGATACCATTTATAATGCATTACATTTTAGTGTAAAACACAATCTCTTGCCCTGAAACAGTGTTTAGGGCGATTAGAATGCTTTGAAACGGTGTTTCAATGTGTTTGAAAGGGAAAGAACAGTGTTGCAATGTAACGATACCAATTATAATGCATTACATTTTAGTCTTAAACAGAATCTCTTGGCCTGAAACAGTGTTTAGGGTGATTACAATGCTGTTTAAAAGGTAAAGAACAGAGTAGCAATGTAACGATACCAATTATAATGCATTACATTTTAACCTAAAACACAATCTCTTGCCCTGAAACAGTGTTTAGGGCGAATTACAATGCTTTGAAACGCTGTTTCAATGTGTTTGAAAGGTAAAGAACAGAGTAGCAATGTAAAGATACCATTTATAATGCATTACATTTTAGTCTAAAACACAATCTCTTGCCCTGAAACAGTGTTTAGGGCGATTACAATACTGTTTAAAAGGTAAAGAACAGAGTAGCAATATAAAGATACCATTTATAATGCATTACATTTTAGTATAAAACACAATCTCTTGCGCTGAAACAGTGTTTAGGGCGATTACAATACTGTTTAAAAGGTAAAGAACAGAGTAGCAATGTAAAGATACCATTTATAATGCATTACATTTTAGTCTAAAACACAATCTCTTGCCCTGAAACAGTGTTTAGGGCGATTACAATACTGTTTAAAAGGTAAAGAACAGAGTAGCAATGTAAAGATTCCATTTATAATGCATTACATTTTAGTATAAAACACAATCTCTTGCGCTGAAACAGTGTTTAGGGCGATTACAATACTGTTTAAAAGGTAAAGAACAGAGTAGCAATGTAAAGATTCCATTTATAATGCATTACATTTTAGTCTAAAACACAATCTCTTGCCCTGAAACAGTGTTTAGGGCGATTACAATACTGTTTAAAAGGTAAAGAACAGAGTAGCAATGTAAAGATTCCATTTATAATGCATTACATTTTAGTATAAAACACAATCTCTTGCGCTGAAACAGTGTTTAGGGCCATTACAATACTGTTTAAAAGGTAAAGAACAGAGTAGCAATGTAAAGATTCCATTTATAATGCATTACATTTTAGTCTAAAACAAAATCTCTTGCCCTGAAACAGTGTTTAGGGCCATTACAATGCTTTGAAACGCTGTTTCAATGTGTTTGAAAGGTAAAGAACAGAGTAGCAATGTAAAGACACCATTTATAATGCATTACATTTTAGTCTAAAACACAATCTCTTGCCCTGAAACAGTGTTTAGGGCGATTACAATGCTGTTTCAATATGTTTAAAAGGTAAAGAAAAAAGAGTAGCAATGTAAAGATACCATTTATAATGAATTACATTTTAGTCTAAAACACAATCTCTTGCCCTGAAACATTGTTTAGGGCGATTACAATGCTGTTTAAAAGATAAAGAACAGAGTAGCAATGTAAAGATACCATTTATAATGTTTTACATTTTAGTATAAAACACAATCTCTTGCGCTGAAACAGTGTTTAGGGTGATTACAATACTGTTTAAAAGGTAAAGAACAGAGTAGCAATGTAAAGACACCATTTATATTGCATTACATTTTAGTCTAAAACACAATCTCTTGCCCTGAAACAGTGTTTAGGGCGATTACAATGCTTTGAAACAATGTTTCAATGTGTCTGAAAGGTAAAGAACAGAGTAGCAATGTAAAGACACCATTTATAATGCATTACATTTTAGTCTAAAACACAATCTCTTGCCCTGAAACAGTGTTTAGGGCGATTACAATACTGTTTAAAAGGTAAAGAACAGAGTAGCAATGTAAAGATTCCATTTATAATGCATTACATTTTAGTATAAAACACAATCTCTTGCGCTGAAACAGTGTTTAGGGCGATTACAATACTGTTTAAAAGGTAAAGAACAGAGTAGCAATGTAAAGATTCCATTTATAATGCATTACATTTTAGTCTAAAACACAATCTCTTGCCCTGAAACAGTGTTTAGGGCGATTACAATACTGTTTAAAAGTTAAAGAACAGAGTAGCAATGTAAAGATTCCATTTATAATGCATTACATTTTAGTATAAAACACAATCTCTTGCGCTGAAACAGTGTTTAGGGCGATTACAATACTGTTTAAAAGGTAAAGAACAGAGTAGCAATGTAAAGATTCCATTTATAATGCATTACATTTTAGTCTAAAACAAAATCTCTTGCCCTGAAACAGTGTTTAGGGCCATTACAATGCTTTGAAACGCTGTTTCAATGTGTTTGAAAGGTAAAGAACAGAGTAGCAATGTAAAGACACCATTTATAATGCATTACATTTTAGTCTAAAATACAATCTCTTTCCCTGAAACAGTGTTTAGGGGAGCGATTACAATGCTTTGAAACGCTGTTTCATTATGTTTGAAAGGTAAAGAACAGAGTAGCAATGTAAAGATACCAATTATAATGCATTACATTTTAGTCTAAAACAAAATCTCTTGCCCTGAAACAGTGTTTAGGGCGATTACAATGCTTTGAAACGCTGTTTCAATGTGTTTGAAAGGTAAAGAACAGAGTAGCAATGTAAAGATTCCATTTATAATGCATTACATTTTAGTCTAAAACACAATCTCTTGCCCTGAAACAGTGTTTAGGGCGATTACAATGCTGTTTCAATATGTTTAAAAGGTAAAGAAAAAAGAGTAGCAATGTAAAGATACCATTTATAATGAATTACATTTTAGTCTAAAACACAATCTCTTGCCCTGAAACAGTGTTTAGGGCGATTACAATGCTGTTTAAAAGATAAAGAACAGAGTAGCAATGTAAAGATACCATTTATAATGCTTTACATTTTAGTATAAAACACAATCTCTTGCCCTGAAACAGTGTTTAGGGCCATTACAATGCTGTTTCAATATGTTTAAAAGGTAAAGAAAAAAGAGTAGCAATGTAAAGATACCATTTATAATGCTTTACATTTTAGTCTAGAACACAATCTCTTGCCCTGAAACAGTGTTTAGGGCGATTACAATACTGTTTAAAAGGTAAAGAACAGAGTAGCAATGTAAAGATACCAATTATAATGCATTACATTTTGGTCTAAAACATAATCTCTTGCCCTGAAACAGTGTTTAGGGCGATTACAATGCTTTGAAACGCTGTTTCAATGTGTTTAAAAGGTAAAGAAGAGAGTTGCAATGAAAAGATTCTACTTATCATGAATGACATTTTAGTCTAAAACACAATCTCTTGCCCAGAAACAGTGTTTAGGGCGATTACAATGCTGTTTCAATGTGTTTAAAAGCTAAAGAACAGAGTAGCAATGTAAAGATTCCATTTATAATGCATTACATTTTAGTATAAAACACAATCTCTTGCCCTGAAACAGTGTTTAGGGCGATTACAATGCTGTTTTAATGTGTTTAAAAGGTAAAGAACAGAGTAGCAATATAAAGATACCATTTATAATGCATTACATTTTAGAGTAAAACACAATCTCTTGCCCTGAAACAGTGTTTAGGGCGATTAGAATGCTTTGAAACGGTGTTTCAATGTGTTTGAAAGGGAAAGAACAGTGTTGCAATGTAACGATACCAATTATAATGCATTACATTTTAGTCTTAAACAGAATCTCTTGGCCTGAAACAGTGTTTAGGGTGATTACAATGCTGTTTAAAAGGTAAAGAACGGAGTAGCAATGTAACGATACCAATTATAATGCATTACATTTTAACCTAAAACACAATCTCTTGCCCTGAAACAGTGTTTAGGGCGAATTACAATGCTTTGAAACGCTGTTTCAATGTGTTTGAAAGGTAAAGAACAGAGTAGCAATGTAAAGATACCATTTATAATGCATTACATTTTAGTCTAAAACACAATCTCTTGCCCTGAAACAGTGTTTAGGGCGATTACAATACTGTTTAAAAGGTAAAGAACAGAGTAGCAATGTAAAGATACCATTTATAATGCATTACATTTTAGTCTAAAACACAATCTCTTGCCCTGAAACAGTGTTTAGGGCGATTACAATACTGTTTAAAAGGTAAAGAACAGAGTAGCAATGTAAAGATTCCATTTATAATGCATTACATTTTAGTATAAAACACAATCTCTTGCGCTGAAACAGTGTTTAGGGCGATTACAATACTGTTTAAAAGGTAAAGAACAGAGTAGCAATGTAAAGATTCCATTTATAATGCATTACATTTTAGTCTAAAACACAATCTCTTGCCCTGAAACAGTGTTTAGGGCGATTACAATACTGTTTAAAAGGTAAAGAACAGAGTAGCAATGTAAAGATTCCATTTATAATGCATTACATTTTAGTATAAAACACAATCTCTTGCGCTGAAACAGTGTTTAGGGCGATTACAATACTGTTTAAAAGGTAAAGAACAGAGTAGCAATGTAAAGATTCCATTTATAATGCATTACATTTTAGTCTAAAACAAAATCTCTTGCCCTGAAACAGTGTTTAGGGCCATTACAATGCTTTGAAACGCTGTTTCAATGTGTTTGAAAGGTAAAGAACAGAGTAGCAATGTAAAGACACCATTTATAATGCATTACATTTTAGTCTAAAACACAATCTCTTGCCCTGAAACATTGTTTAGGGCGATTACAATGCTGTTTAAAAGATAAAGAACAGAGTAGCAATGTAAAGATACCATTTATAATGTTTTACATTTTAGTATAAAACACAATCTCTTGCGCTGAAACAGTGTTTAGGGTGATTACAATACTGTTTAAAAGGTAAAGAACAGAGTAGCAATGTAAAGACACCATTTATATTGCATTACATTTTAGTCTAAAACACAATCTCTTGCCCTGAAACAGTGTTTAGGGCGATTACAATGCTTTGAAACAATGTTTCAATGTGTCTGAAAGGTAAAGAACAGAGTAGCAATGTAAAGACACCATTTATAATGCATTACATTTTAGTCTAAAACAAAATCTCTTGCCCTGAAACAGTGTTTAGGGCCATTACAATGCTTTGAAACGCTGTTTCAATGTGTTTGAAAGGTAAAGAACAGAGTAGCAATGTAAAGACACCATTTATAATGCATTACATTTTAGTCTAAAACACAATCTCTTGCCCTGAAACAGTGTTTAGGGCGATTACAATGCTGTTTCAATATGTTTAAAAGGTAAAGAAAAAAGAGTAGCAATGTAAAGATACCATTTATAATGAATTACATTTTAGTCTAAAACACAATCTCTTGCCCTGAAACATTGTTTAGGGCGATTACAATGCTGTTTAAAAGATAAAGAACAGAGTAGCAATGTAAAGATACCATTTATAATGTTTTACATTTTAGTATAAAACACAATCTCTTGCGCTGAAACAGTGTTTAGGGTGATTACAATACTGTTTAAAAGGTAAAGAACAGAGTAGCAATGTAAAGACACCATTTATATTGCATTACATTTTAGTCTAAAACACAATCTCTTGCCCTGAAACAGTGTTTAGGGCGATTACAATGCTTTGAAACAATGTTTCAATGTGTCTGAAAGGTAAAGAACAGAGTAGCAATGTAAAGACACCATTTATAATGCATTACATTTTAGTCTAAAACACAATCTCTTGCCCTGAAACAGTGTTTAGGGCGATTACAAGGCTGTTTCAATGTGTTTAAAAGGTAAAGAACAGAGAAGCAATATAAAAATTCCATTTATAATGCATTACATTTTAGTCTAAAATACAATCTCTTTCCCTGAAACAGTGTTTAGGGGAGCGATTACAATGCTTTGAAACGCTGTTTCAATATGTTTGAAAGGTAAAGAACAGAGTAGCAATGTAAAGATACCAATTATAATGCATTACATTTTAGTCTAAAACAAAATCTCTTGCCCTGAAACAGTGTTTAGGGCGATTACAATGCTTTGAAACGCTGTTTCAATGTGTTTGAAAGGTAAAGAACAGAGTAGCAATGTAAAGATTCCATTTATAATGCATTACATTTTAGTCTAAAACACAATCTCTTGCCCTGAAACAGTGTTTAGGGCGATTACAATGCTGTTTCAATATGTTTAAAAGGTAAAGAAAAAAGAGTAGCAATGTAAAGATACCATTTATAATGCTTTACATTTTAGTCTAAAACACAATCTCTTGCCCTGAAACAGTGTTTAGGGCGATTACAATACTGTTTAAAAGGTAAAGAACAGAGTAGCAATGTAAAGATACCATTTATAATGCATTACATTTTAGTCTAAAACACAATCTCTTGCCCTGAAACAGTGTTTAGGGCGATTACAATGCTTTGAAACGATGTTTCAATGTGTCTGAAAGGTAAAGAACAGAGTAGCAATGTAACGATACCAATTATAATGCATTACATTTTAGTCTAAAACACAATCTCTTGCCCTGAAACAGTGTTTAGGGCGATTACAATGCTGTTTCAATGTGTTTAAAAGGTAAAGAACAGAGAAGCAATATAAATATTCCATTTATAATGCATTACATTTTAGTCTAAAACACAATCTCTTTCCCTGAAACAGTGTTTAGGGGAGCGATTACAATGCTTTGAAACGCTGTTTCAATATGTTTGAAAGGTAAAGAACAGAGTAGCAATGTAAAGATACCAATTATAATGCATTACATTTTAGTCTAAAACAAAATCTCTTGCCCTGAAACAGTGTTTAGGGCGATTACAATGCTTTGAAACGCTGTTTCAATGTGTTTGAAAGGTAAAGCACAGAGTTGCAATGTAAAGATTCCATTTTTAATGCATTACATTTTAGACTAAAACACAATCTCTTGCCCTGAAACAGTGTTTAGGGCGTTTACAATGCTTTGAAACGCTGTTTCAATGTGTTTGAAAGGTAAAGAACAGAGTTGCAATGTGAAGATACCAAGTATAATGCATTTCATTTTGGTCTAAAACACAATCTCTTGCCCTGAAACAGTGTTTAGGGCGATTACAATGCTGTTTCAATGTGTTTAAAAGGTAAAGAACAGAGTAGCAATGTGAAGATAACAATTATAATGCATTACATTTTAGTCTAAAACACAATCTCTTGCCCTGAAACAGTGTTTAGGGCCATTACAATGCTTTGAAACGCTGTTTCAATGTGTTTGAAAGGTAAAGAACAGAGTTGCAATGTAAAGATTCCATTTATAATGCATTACATTTTACTATAAAACACAATCTCTTGCCCTGAAACAGTGCTTAGGGCGATCACAATGCTGTTTTGATGCGTTTAAAAGGTAAAGAACAGAGTAGCAATATAAAGATACCATTTATAATGCATTACATTTTAGTATAAAACACAATCTCTTGCCCTGAAACAGTGTTTAGGGCGATTACAATGCAGTTTCGATGTGTTTAAAAGGTAAAGAACAGAGTAGCAATGTAAAGATACCATTTATAATGAATTAAATTTTAGTCTAAAACACAATCTCTTGCCCTGAAACAGTATTTAGGGCGATTACAATGCTGTTTCAATGTGTTTAAAAGATAAAGAACAGAATAGCAATGTAAAGATACCATTTATAATGCATTACATTTTAGTCTAAAACACAATCTCTTGCCCTGAAACAGTATTTAGGGCGATTACAATGCTGTTTAAAAGGTAAAGAACAGAGTAGCAATGTAAAGATACCAATTATAATGCATTACATTTTAGTCTAAAACACAATCTCTTGCCCTGAAACAGTGTTTAGGGCAATTACAAGGCTGTTTCAATGTGTTTAAAAGGTAAAGAACAGAGTAGCAATGTAAAGATTCCATTTATAATGCATTACATTTTAGTCTAAAACACAATCTCTTGCCCTGAAACAGTGTTTAGGGCGATTACAATGCTTTGAAACGGTGTTTCAATGTGTTTGAAAGGTAAAGAACAGAGTTGCAATGTAACGATACCAATTATAATGCATTACATTTTAGTCTAAAACAGAATCTCTTGGCCTGAAACAGTGTTTAGGGCGATTACAATGCTGTTTAAAAGGTAAAGAACAGAGTAGCAATGTAACGATACCAATTATAATGAATTACATTTTAGTCTAAAACACAATCTCTTGCCCTGAAACAGTGTTTAGGGCGATTACAATGCTTTGAAACTCTGTTTCAATGTGTTTGAAAGGTAAAGAACAGACTTGCAACGTAAAGATTCCATTTATAATGCATTACATTTTAGTCTAAAACACAATCTCTTGCCCTGAAACAGTGTTTAGGGCGATTACAATGCTGTTTCAATATGTTTAAAAGGTAAAGAAAAGAGTAGCAATGTAAAGATTCCATTTATAATGCATTACATTTTAGTCTAAAACACAATCTCTTGCCCTGAAACAGTGTTTAGGGCGATTACAATGCTGTTTGAAAGGTAAAGAACAGAGTTGCAATGTAAAGATTCCATTTATAATGCATTACATTTTAGTATAAAACACAATCTCTTGCGCTGAAACAGTGTTTAGGGCGATTACAATACTGTTTAAAAGGTAAAGAACAGAGTAGCAATGTAAAGATACCATTTATAATGCATTACATTTTCGTATAAAACACAATCTCTTGCCCTGAAACAGTGTTTAGGGCCATTACAATGCTTTGAAACGCTGTTTCAATGTGTTTGAAAGGTAAAGAACAGAGTAGCAATGTAAAGACACCATTTATAATGCATTACAATTTAGTCTAAAACACAATCTCTTGCCCTGAAACAGTGTTTAGGGCGATTACAATACTGTTTAAAAGGTAAAGAACAGAGTAGCAATGTAAAGATACCATTTATAATGCTTTACATTTTAGTATAAAACACAATCTCTTGCCCTGAAACAGTGTTTAGGGCCATTACAATGCTGTTTCAATATGTTTAAAAGGTAAAGAAAAAAGAGTAGCAATGTAAAGATACCATTTATAATGCTTTACATTTTAGTCTAAAACACAATCTCTTGCCCTGAAACAGTGTTTAGGGCGATTACAATACTGTTTAAAAGGTAAAGAACAGAGTAGCAATGTAAAGATACCAATTATAATGCATTACATTTTGGTCTAAAACATAATCTCTTGCCCTGAAACAGTGTTTAGGGCGATTACAATGCTGTTTTAATGTGTTTAAAAGGTAAAGAACAGAGTAGCAATATAAAGATACCATTTATAATGCATTACATTTTAGTGTAAAACACAATCTCTTGCCCTGAAACAGTGTTTAGGGCGATTACAATGCTGTTTCAATGTGTTTAAAAGCTAAAGAACAGAGTAGCAATGTAAAGATTCCATTTATAATGCATTACATTTTAGTATAAAACACAATCTCTTGCCCTGAAACAGTGTTTAGGGCGATTACAATGCTGTTTTAATGTGTTTAAAAGGTAAAGAACAGAGTAGCAATATAAAGATACCATTTATAATGCATTACATTTTAGTGTAAAACACAATCTCTTGCCCTGAAACAGTGTTTAGGGCGATTAGAATGCTTTGAAACGGTGTTTCAATGTGTTTGAAAGGGAAAGAACAGTGTTGCAATGTAACGATACCAATTATAATGCATTACATTTTAGTCTTAAACAGAATCTCTTGGCCTGAAACAGTGTTTAGGGTGATTACAATGCTGTTTAAAAGGTAAAGAACAGAGTAGCAATGTAACGATACCAATTATAATGCATTACATTTTAACCTAAAACACAATCTCTTGCCCTGAAACAGTGTTTAGGGCGAATTACAATGCTTTGAAACGCTGTTTCAATGTGTTTGAAAGGTAAAGAACAGAGTAGCAATGTAAAGATACCATTTATAATGCATTACATTTTAGTCTAAAACACAATCTCTTGCCCTGAAACAGTGTTTAGGGCGATTACAATACTGTTTAAAAGGTAAAGAACAGAGTAGCAATATAAAGATACCATTTATAATGCATTACATTTTAGTATAAAACACAATCTCTTGCGCTGAAACAGTGTTTAGGGCGATTACAATACTGTTTAAAAGGTAAAGAACAGAGTAGCAATGTAAAGATACCATTTATAATGCATTACATTTTAGTCTAAAACACAATCTCTTGCCCTGAAACAGTGTTTAGGGTGATTACAATACTGTTTAAAAGGTAAAGAACAGAGTAGCAATGTAAAGATTCCATTTATAATGCATTACATTTTAGTATAAAACACAATCTCTTGCGCTGAAACAGTGTTTAGGGCGATTACAATACTGTTTAAAAGGTAAAGAACAGAGTAGCAATGTAAAGATTCCATTTATAATGCATTACATTTTAGTCTAAAACACAATCTCTTGCCCTGAAACAGTGTTTAGGGCGATTACAATACTGTTTAAAAGGTAAAGAACAGAGTAGCAATGTAAAGATTCCATTTATAATGCATTACATTTTAGTATAAAACACAATCTCTTGCGCTGAAACAGTGTTTAGGGCCATTACAATACTGTTTAAAAGGTAAAGAACAGAGTAGCAATGTAAAGATTCCATTTATAATGCATTACATTTTAGTCTAAAACAAAATCTCTTGCCCTGAAACAGTGTTTAGGGCCATTACAATGCTTTGAAACGCTGTTTCAATGTGTTTGAAAGGTAAAGAACAGAGTAGCAATGTAAAGACACCATTTATAATGCATTACATTTTAGTCTAAAACACAATCTCTTGCCCTGAAACAGTGTTTAGGGCGATTACAATGCTGTTTCAATATGTTTAAAAGGTAAAGAAAAAAGAGTAGCAATGTAAAGATACCATTTATAATGAATTACATTTTAGTCTAAAACACAATCTCTTGCCCTGAAACATTGTTTAGGGCGATTACAATGCTGTTTAAAAGATAAAGAACAGAGTAGCAATGTAAAGATACCATTTATAATGTTTTACATTTTAGTATAAAACACAATCTCTTGCGCTGAAACAGTGTTTAGTGTGATTACAATACTGTTTAAAAGATAAAGAACAGAGTAGCAATGTAAAGACACCATTTATATTGCATTACATTTTAGTCTAAAACACAATCTCTTGCCCTGAAACAGTGTTTAGGGCGATTACAATGCTTTGAAACAATGTTTCAATGTGTCTGAAAGGTAAAGAACAGAGTAGCAATGTAAAGACACCATTTATAATGCATTACATTTTAGTCTAAAACACAATCTCTTGCCCTGAAACAGTGTTTAGGGCGATTACAATGCTGTTTCAATATGTTTAAAAGGTAAAGAAAAAAGAGTAGCAATGTAAAGATACCATTTATAATGCTTTACATTTTAGTCTAAAACACAATCTCTTGCCCTGAAACAGTGTTTAGGGCGATTACAATACTGTTTAAAAGGTAAAGAACAGAGTAGCAATGTAAAGATACCATTTATAATGCATTACATTTTAGTCTAAAACACAATCTCTTGCCCTGAAACAGTGTTTAGGGCGATTACAATGCTTTGAAACGATGTTTCAATGTGTCTGAAAGGTAAAGAACAGAGTAGCAATGTAACGATACCAATTATAATGCATTACATTTTAGTCTAAAACACAATCTCTTGCCCTGAAACAGTGTTTAGGGCGATTACAATGCTGTTTCAATGTGTTTAAAAGGTATAGAACAGAGAAGCAATATAAAGATTCCATTTATAATGCATTACATTTTAGTCTAAAACACAATCTCTTTCCCTGAAACAGTGTTTAGGGGAGCGATTACAATGCTTTGAAACGCTGTTTCAATATGTTTGAAAGGTAAAGAACAGAGTAGCAATGTAAAGATACCAATTATAATGCATTACATTTTAGTCTAAAACAAAATCTCTTGCCCTGAAACAGTGTTTAGGGCGATTACAATGCTTTGAAACGCTGTTTCAATGTGTTTGAAAGGTAAAGCACAGAGTTGCAATGTAAAGATTCCATTTTTAATGCATTACATTTTAGACTAAAACACAATCTCTTGCCCTGAAACAGTGTGTAGGGCGATTACAATTCTGTTTCAATGTGTTTAAAAGGTAAAGAACAAAGTAGCAATGTATAAGTGGATTACAATGCTTGGAAACCTCCTTTCATAGATGGCAGAAATTAAATGGCAGAGCTGCAATTACTTTCATTGTGCAAACTATTTAAAACATCTTGTTTCCACTTGCATGAACTAATATTATAGAATACATTATAGAAAGTTTTCTTATCATTATTACATATTTTTTAAAAACAACTGTCTTGCACTGTAGAAGCAGATTAGAATGCTTCGAAACACTGATTCAAGGTATGGAGAAGTGAAGGAGCCGTGGTGCAATTACTTGCAAGGTACAGATTGCCAAGTTGTGATAACAGCTTGTTTTCAATCGTACACATTGTTTTCAGTTGAAATACATTAGAGATGAGACATCTGGCCTGGCACCTGGAGTCACGAGATTAGCACATTAGAGAACAACAGGGAATGGTGGGGGTATATGAACTCATGTGTGAGAGAAGTGAGAGGCTTCTCTCCCTCAGTGCATAAGGGACAGAACAAATCAAGCTCGCTCATCGGCACATCTGGGTCAAGTCCAATTGATTTTTCCTCCACACAACAGCTTTTTTCACTTGCACACATTGTTTTCACTTGAAATACATTATAGAACGTATGCAAAACATTTTGATTGAAAACACTATGACATTCACTGAAACCCTAACATGAAGATCATGTTTGGAAATACTGTTTCACTGAGTGCAGAAATTATTAACCCCCTAATTCACCAATGCGTTGCGGGCCCAAACTAGCATACTCAAATTATTGATAACATTTTATCAATTTTCTTAAAGTACAGTACATTTAACAACATATCATTTCTTAGGACTAATACAAGTACCTGCTTACCAATTATCAGCCATCTACAGGCATCCGCTCGCCAGAAATCCCACTGAAGACACCATATTTTCCATGTAAATTTAAACAATGTCCTTTTAAGTCTCCGTTTACAACATTCTTCCAGTATAAGATAATTTAATTTTCTATGACAAAATCTGAAGTTACCATCAAAGCAACTGTGTGACATGTTTAAATGGTATATAGAGTATTAGTAAAGTTGTTTAATTGCATGCTCACTTTTTGGCCTAAAAACAGGCGTTCGGTTCCTTCGTAAGCAAACCCAAAATACGCACCCTTTGGTTAACTTAAAACGGACGTTACTGACGTAAAAGTATTCCTGAATAGAGCATTAGACCGCCCTTTTCTATTTTATATTGAATTATAATGGCCATTGCAGTGACATTGTCTTGGAGTGTCTTGGAGTGAAGGGGGAAGAGGGAGGGGGGGAAGAGGGAGGGAGGGAGGGAGGGTGACGATCATTTACTTCCAGGCGTTTCCAAGTGTTTCCAGGGCAAGCTGTGTAATTGGCAGAAGTTTCCTCAAATAGAGGAGGCTTAGACAAAAACATAGACCCCTCACTTGCCTTATTTATGTATTTCCCGACTTTTTAATGACAAATGCTGCCCGCAATCATCATCTGGGGATAGATTAAAAGCTATAAGGGTATATCCAGCAGCATATTCTTGCCGATTGATGGACATAGCCTGATCTTTAAGCTGCTTTCCTGAAGCGGTGTGAGGGTGGGGTTATTGCTCACGGCAGCAACACTGGGCTTGGCTTCCCTTTGACACGTGACTCTACTTTCTTTGCATGGGAATCGAGTATCTGCTTCAAATTTATCAGAGAGCCTCACTTTTACAGAATCATTAAACAAAACATGTTTCAACTGTTTAAATAACATATCGATCAGGCTGAAATACTTTTGCAACATAAACCAGTTGATACATCCAAAGTTCATTACTGAATCTCTCCCGATATCCGCTCCAGGTTCATGACATTTACGGCCGTGAATCGCTGAGAAACAAATGTCTACCTCACCCTCGGAGATCATCTTCACCACGACGTTGTACATGCCGTAGGGAGGTCTCTGGCTTTTCCATTCAGGTTCGCTAACACCCTCGGAACACCACAGCAGTTTGTAAATTCCATTACTCTCTTTCATCATCTGTCTGGGTGAATGGCTTGTCGGGATTTGTTATACCTAAGGTGGGTGTGGTTTGAAGGGACTGTTTTAATCCCACAAATGCTTCCTCTGCCTCTGGGTCCACTCCGCCTTGGTATGAGGTCCACCTGTTGGGACTATAGCTCTCAATGGGGCTTCCAGTTGTGCATAATTAGGAATGAAGGTGCGGCAGTATGAGTACATTCCTAGGAATGAAAACAGCTGGCGTTTGGTGGTAGGCCTTGGAATGCGAGTGATGGCTGATGAACAGTCAGTGACCAATGCCTTCCCGTCTCCAGAAATCATGTGACCCAAGAATTTTACTACTGGCTGTACAAATTATAGCTTTGACCTACTGGCTCGATGGTCAGTCTCAGCCAAGTGCATGAGTAAGCGCAAGTAATCAGTTTCACACTTCTTGAGTGGCTGCAGCCAGAAGTAAATCATTGACATAGCACTGCCTTCCGAAAACTGGAGTGACGCTAGGGTGTCTCGGAGGGCGTCATTATAAATAGTGGGAGATTCACAATACCCATGACACAAGTGTGTGAACATATAAGGTTTTCCCTCGCATTGAAAGGCAAACCAATACTGGCTATCCTCATGCACTGGAACACTGAAAAAGGCGTTAGCTAGGTCCACAACGGTGAACCATTTACTATTGTCTGGTATAGATGAGAGGATTGTATGCGGGTTTGGGACATTTGGAGCTTTGTCTAACTGCAGCATTGACTGCTTGGAGGTCCTGTACAAACCTCCATTCGTTACAACCTTTTTTTTTAACAGGGAAAACTGGTGTTCGTACAGGCGAATCCGAGCATGGCACTATCACTCCTGCATCCAGGAGGTCTTTGAACACTGGTTTAATGCCTTCTATGGTTTCTGTTTTCAGGGCATACAGACGTTGCTTGGGCCTGTAATCTGACTTAGGTGTGATTTTTACAGGTGCTACCCCTTTAATCAACCCTACATCATTCTTCCCCCTTGCCCACAACACATTGGGAACCTATTTTAGGAGGGGGGACTCAGGAAGAGGAATGAAAGCCTGTTCCTGCCATCCCTCATTCTCTTTTACCACCTCTACATGTCTTGTAAACTTGAGGGTAAATTTCACCTTTTATCTTCTTGTTCCCATGCACCTCCTCTCCCTGCACATTAATTTCCCATGCACATTCCTGTTCTACTCTAACACAGGTCCCCAAATTTCCCCATTCGAGGCCTCTCAGTTTTGTGATTGACACATGAGGATGTGAGAGTGACACGGCAAAATGCTCCTTTTGGTGAGTAGGCGGGCCTTCAGATGCGCACTTCCCCTTTCCCCAGTACACATAATCAAGGCAAATTACCTCTCCTGAGAGCTCTTTGCCGAACCACTCCTTTTCATACTCATGATCGGGCCCTATGGACACATTTGTGGTACGGTGCAGGTTTTCCAATTTCATTACTTCTACCCCTTTTTGTTCACTTTGTTTGAGGATTTCTGACATCTGCACATAGTCAGGTCTGGTGGGTTCCTGTGCAATCAGCCACTGGTATGAGTACAGTGGTTCGATTTTATCAGAGTACATCTGTTGCACTGTTGAATCAATTACCTTTAGGCCCTCTGTCTGGACTCGATTACGATGCATAGGTTGCACATCAAATCTCGTCCTAACAGATTTACTGGACACATTGTGGACATTAAGAATGCGTGCTTGAAACTTTGACCCCCTTCACTTTGGCAAGGGAGAGGGTGTGAGTAATGCTCTAGGGTAGTATGTCCAGTGGCCCCTACCATAGTCAATGTTTTCCCAGATAATGGGACGTATAATTCCCTATCCTGGATCACAGATTTTGCAGTACCTGAATCCACCAGGAATGACATACGTATACCCTGCACTGTTAGGGACAGTTGTGGCAAGCAAGAGTAAAGAGGTGCAGTATACTTTAGATATGAGGGAGAGTGTGGTGCGTGTTGCTGGGAGGGTGCGATGTGCATGTGCTCTTTTCTGTATCTGTGGTTGACCCGTACCCGACTTTGCCCGTCAGTCTGCTTCCCCGTTATAGCCCCTCTCCTTCCGCGTCTTATAGTATCTTGAGAAGTGTCCTTTCTTTCCACACATGTAACATCGGTCATCTCTTTCACCATCGTCCTGCTCGTAGCCCACTCTTCCTCTTCCATGGCCTCGTCCTCGACCACAGCCTCTTTGTCCTGCGACAACTTGATACATTGTGAGAGCTGCTTGATGTGCCTCATTTTCTTTCCTCATTCGTTTTTTCTCTGATATGGTTCTCAGCTGTTTTTCACAGTGCATGGCGTACTGCTCGATAGCGCTCATGGGGGCAGTTTCCCACCCGACACATAGCTTGCATACTTCTTTCCTGATTTCGTCTAATAGACCGTTCATGAAGCTATTGCGGAGGTGGGCTTTCCAAGTTGAGACCTCAGCCGATCCCGCTGCCATCCTGTCCGGTCTTTCTATTCCACAGTGGGTAGTGTGGACTTCTATGAGTCTGCCACATTATTCTGCCACATTCTCCTCTGGACCTTGTCTGCAGCCAGCTATGATGGCAGTGTTAACTCGTATTGGGAATGCCATGGTTGCACATCCATGGCGGACTATCGAGAGCTGCCGCGTGCATGGCTGCGATGGTGTCGTCGTAAGGGCTGGGTCGTCCTGGGTAGGCTGGGGGAGAGACTTTGGAATAGGCTTGCACCACCGTCGCTGGAGTGTTTTGCTTTGGCCTCGGCCTAAGTTGCCCTGGCTCTTCACTCAGTCCCGGTGCTGCAACTCCTGTCACAGCCCCTCGTTCCTCTTCGGCTGGTGGTTGAACTGATGGGGCAGGTACTGCAGGGGCAGCTGCTACCGGTGGAGTGGGAGACATAAGTGGGCAAGAGTTTGTATCGGGGTCAATCTTGGAAACCTGCACAGACTGAAGCATCTGAAACATGCTGATAATATCCCCCTCCCTCTTTTTCCTTTCTCTCGCTTCTGCCTCCCCCATCCAACTCTCCCATGCTCCCCAATTGACTGTAATCCATCTTTTCTTTTCTACTTCCCTCAAATTATATTGTATATGTCATAGTTTATTTATCCCCATACAACCGCCCGGCGGAAACCCGCATTTACTCCATAATGTTATTTGAGCCATTACATTTGGCCCATATTTATTCTCCATGTCTGTACATAACTACAACTTCCATTTTCGAGGCTAACACCCGGATGGTGCAGCTGTTCCAGCTTTCTGTTTCTTACTTTTGTTCTTACCCATCACTGCATTAATAATAAAATCAAAATCAAAGAAATTGATAAAATGTGTTATTAACCTATTAGTGTTACAGAGTAATATTATTCTTCTCACTTTTTTTCTAAACAGAGACATCAAGCAATCAATTTCATACCAATATTGGAAAGATATTTATTACTTACTCTACATCAGTTGGCTTCAGTCATCCACACAATGTTGACACTGTTGTCCTCCATGCTAACACAATGATAACACAAACTAACACAATGATCCTCCATACTAACACAATGAGTTATATATATATATATATATATATATATATATATATATATATATATATATATATATATATATATATATGTATATATGTATATATATATATGTATATATGTATATATATATGTATATATGTATATATATATATGTATATATGTATATATATATATATATATATATATATATATATATATATATATATTTATAGATATATATATATATATTTATAGATATATATATAAACATTCCTTTGCTATATATAAACTGCAGAAAATCCTCTAGACTATATACATTTTAAGGCATAAAGATTAAAGAGAGTAATAAAAACAGACTTCACTGCTATTAACTGTATTACTCTGTGCAGTATCTGTAGTTGGTTGATACAAACAATAATGTTAAACAGATTAATTCATTGCCTTAACAAACCAATAAGCATATAGTGGTCTGTAAAGACACTTCTTAGTCACTCAAACATCCTTCAAGAACAGTGATGAGAAATACAAATGGAGGCAGGTTGATGAACTGAACCTGATCTCATTACTATACTGAGATAAAATCACAAGAAAAACTGCTCTGAATAGTTTTAAAACCAGCTTTAAGTCAGTTACCAAAAAAACTAAAGAGGATATAGAGTTCTTTTCTTACTTCTCTTTAGCACTGTTCTCAGTATTGAGTTCTCAGAGCATTTGATGTTCACACCACAAATCCTTTCAAATTCAGATCACATCTGTTTAACCCTTAATTATGGGTAGTGTATTTAATATGGAATTATTCAATACTGTAGTTATTTTCATACAATACATGAGAAAAGAACAATAACAAAACTGACAGAGAATACCACATTGCAGAACTCACATGCAGAATTGTTTCTAGTATGTTTTAGCCTTAAAAATTGTTTGTCTTCCTTTTTTTTTTACATATGCTAGTGTTGTCTGGTTTTCCTTTGAGTTCTAATTACCTGTCTTTTGTCTTGGTTATTGTTTATCTTATGTAGCCCGGTCCTGTGTATTCCCTGCTTGTCCTAGTTTCATACTTCATCGTTATTCTCTGTTAGTCTTTCCTTAGTGTTTATTTCCTTTGTTGCCTAGTTCTCACCCTCACCTTGTTAGCCTGTTATTCTTCTGTTAGTCTGTTTGGTCTTTGTTCTATTCTGTATTGTTAGTCCGTTTCTGTTATTAAGCTTATTATTTATTTATTCTATTCGATCTGACCCATTCATTATGGCTTCCCTAGTCAGTTCAGTTCCTTCTCACATCCAAGGCGTTATCACTTCACACGTGTGTTCGCTCTTCAACTCCCCGACATTATATTTTTTGCATACCAACCATCTTACTTGTACAGAAACTATGGGGAAATAAGTACTCACAGTAAAATATCATATTCTGAAGCTACCTGATTTACCCATGTCCGAAACAAGAAAAACATTTTTCCCTGACATGACTTTCATATCTGTTCATACTCATGCTGTTATTAATGTAAAATTTTGATTGGCAGTTTTAAATCTCAGAGCATTTTTGTGGAACAAGAACATTTGATTAGCTTGACAGTTTGTTGAAGTTTCACCTTCATTCGCTGATCTCCAGAACCTAGACACACAAGCAGATCAGGCACAAACATGGCATTAACATGACACTCTACTATATCAAAGAAATCAGATAAGGACATGACATTGAGTTACCTGTTAGGTATTTATCTTTAGCACGGGCCTGTTCATCAGCATCAAAATAGCAAACTGTTATAGCATACCTACACAGAGACACTAAAGCATGCTAATCAAAGGGAAATGTGTAAATATATAATGTGTAAAGCTATTTAACAATCAGATGACCAGTCTTTGTTCTAAAGAAATGGCACATTTATGAATGTACTTTATCCTGCTGTTTTTGTTAGTTTGTTCAGAGAATGACTGGGGGTTGTTAGTTTGTAAATAACCTGGTGGCATAAGCTGGCTGAACCATGACAGATGTTGTCACCCTCCAAGCTTCCATGTTCCAAGTATTCCCTGTCTTGTGTATTTTAGTTCCATTCCGTACTTTTGTTTTCTCCACCCCTTCGTTTGATTGCTCACACCTGTCCCTCGATTCTACCTTGTTCATTTCATGTATTTAAACCCTGTCTGAGTCCCTGTTTTTTTTTTTTTTTTTTTACTGTTCATTGCGTTTGTGGGGAATATATCGAATGTGTGGTTGAAAGAATTGTTTGGTTGTATGTCTGAAAGTTTTTGAAAGCCCATCTGTGTTTTGAAGCCTTTGTTTCTTAGCCTCTGATTTCTTCCTAGATTCCTTGTTTGCCTTGGTGTGTTTTTGTTTATCACGTATTCCCGTACTCTGTGTTGGCTCCATGACCCTGGACTACAGTCCAACAAGGATGCAGCAAGATAGCGAAACTCTGGGAGGCGGTTGTTCCGCTGCGACATTTGGTTTTCCACACCTGTTCCTCATTTCTAGCCTTGTTAAGTTCAAGTATTTAAACCCTGTCTGATTTCCTGTGTTTTTGCTGTTCATTGTTTGAATGCATTTATGGATGTTTGAAAGCCTGTCTGTCTTTTGAAGTCTGTGTTTGTTAGCCTATGTTAACCATTTGTTTTTCCTTACTTTTATGTGTTCTTTCCTAGTCTGTTATAGCCTGCTTCCCCTGTTTGCCTTCATGTGCTTTGGTTGGCATCACGTCTGCAGACCTGAGTGTTCCCCGTTGTCGTGGCACCCGAGTCACTTCCAGGTTTTCATCCGTCTCCATGGTTCCCTGTCTCCTCCCCTTTCATTCCAGCTGATTATCGTTTAGCCTTGATTAGTGTATCCACTTAAACCCTTTCTTTTTTGCTTCTTGTTTGTCGGTCACTTTTGGTCTCATTGTTTCGGGTTATTTCTCATTTGTTATCGCACTTTGTGTTTCTGGTGAGATCCCGTTTGTCCTAGCTCATTTATGTTTACGTTGTACTTGGTCTCTCCGTTGCCAGTTTAGTTCCTCTCTGTTTACCCTTGCCGTTCTCCTGTTTAGTTAACCTTCCCGTTTAGATCCTATGTGCTTTCTTACTGCCCTCTCCATCTCTTGCCATCCCAGTTATGTTTGTCTACTTTAGTCGGCTTACCTGTACACCATGTTTTCTCGGTGCGTTAGTTTAATTTGCCTTCACTATCCATTATTGCCAGTCTTTGTGTTAGTTTTATGCTTTTGTTGTTTCTCGTGTGTCTTCCCTTAATGTTTAGTCCCTTTTCTTATGCTCTTCCTTACCCTGGTTAGTTATCCTTTTGTTTGATCCTGGGTTTGTTCAATATTGTATTCCCCTGGTGTTTCCTTCATTAAACTCGTCATTTTATTTACATTGTCTTGTTTATCGCTTTCACTATGGCTTCCCTTACTTTGAATTCAGCCCGCTCTCAAGTCCAAGGTAGTAGTATCTCACTCGGTCACTAGTGTTTCTTGATGAATGTAACTGCTTTCTTATATAATTGTGCTTTATACAGCCTATTCAAAGGTGTGCTCTAACTATTTGGACCAAAGGGCTCAGGTGAATTGGGGTAACTAATCCCATCTGTAGTCTAAGACATCTCATAACCAAATATCACTACCTAGTTGGCTTATTCCCAGCTTTTTGATAACCCCAACAAAGCCAGACGAGTCAAGGATGCATGAGCAAACCTAGGAATAATCTTTTGCTACCCCTAACCACAAGGGGTTATAAAAAATGATGCTCAGGAATAGTCAGTTAAGGTGGTAAGTTGGAGTAAAACCAAAGCTGGTGCCAGAAAAGAGGTACTTGTAAACTTGTGAGAATTAATTTTACTCTAGTATTCAGGGATTCTCTTATTTGAGACCTAAGCAGCAGACTCCATAAAACACTCTGCTTCCCTTGTGCAGCTGTCCATGATATTTTGCAGCAAGTCCCATATGCTTTTCAGAGCATTGTGAACTTTTTATGTAGCATGGAGTACACCCCCATCCCTTTGGATCTCAACAACACTATACAGACTTTGAACACATTTTATTTACTGGTGATTTTTAATATTCTGATATGCCCACAGATCCTACTACTTATGAATTCACCATTATTACATTTTTTTTGACCTCAGGCAAAATGGAATTGGTTCTACATATAATTACATGGCCATAATTTACACATGGACATATCCCTGGTGGTAGAGTCCAAGGTGTCAAGCATACTTGATGTAGGCCCCTCAGACCATTACTGTGTTTTCTTTACATTCTGTCCTGGCGAGTCTTAAATTCCCCCCCCCCCCCCCCCCCCCAAAAAAAAAAACTGGCACAAAGTGCTACTATACAGACAACTTTGTGACACGGTTCTTTAACCTTTTTAGTTTGCTACCTCTTAAAAGGCCATAACTTGACAGCCTGGTAAACAGCTTTACATTAAGACTAAATAATTTTATAAATAGTATAAACACCTCTAAAAACCAAATATAGGCACAGTATTTCTATTTCTCCATGGAAAAACTCAACCTAGAGGATCTAGATTCACTGTCCTCCTATAAATTTTTAAAGCTCTCCAAACTAAACTCAATATACAAACCAGAAATGGGAAATTTACCTGCAAAGTGTAAAAACAGCAGTTATCAGGCCTCTTCTAAAGAAAAACAATCTAGACCCTGCTAACATCAATAATTAGAGGCCTATATCTAACATCCCATTTCTAAGAAAGATTAGAAATGCAGCAGTGCTGCATTTGACACAGTAGAACATTATATCCTGTTAAACCACCTGAGAGACGGGTTTGGCCAAACTGGTACTGTACTAAACTGTTTCAGTCATATCTAACCAGTTGTGAGTACTATGTCAGCACTAGTTCTAGAACAGCATCTTCATAACAGAGCTAAGGTCAGGAATATGCTCATATGTACTAATACTGAAAAACTACTCCATGTATTTGCAGCTTCACTTCTGGATTACTGCACACAGGTCTCCCTAAGAATTCCATCTCAAGCCTACAGAAGGTTCACAATGCAATGGACACAGTACTAGCACGAACTAAGATGAGAGATCACATTATACCTATCCTTAAAGAGTTTCACATACATAATTTATTGTGTCATATAGAATTAACTTTAAAATATATTCATGGTCTTGTGTCGCTATATCTTAGCAGTATGATCATGAGGCATGCACCACCAAGGATGCTTACATCAGCTGACAAAAACATGCTGATTGTCTCCCAGATGACCTGTGGGCCCTTTGCCATTTAAACACTTTCATGAGGAAAGTTAAAACTTTTCGATTTTGAAAGCCTTTAATTAAGATGCTCTGGGCTAAGTTAAGACGGATAGCCTCTCAGGGACTGAGATATGACTGGGTTGCTATAGCTGTTTGTAGCTGTTTGTGACTGTGAGAACACTGTTATCCTCTCATGGATTGAGAGAAGACTAGTATCCTATCAGGGATTGAGAGAAGATTGTGTTGTTAGGACTGTTTCAGGTTCAAGTCTGATATCCTCTCAAGGATTGAGAGATGACTGTTTTTGCAAAAGTTATTTGTAATGATGCACAGATTGATATCCTCTCGGTGATTGAGCGAAGACTGGATCCTCTCAGGGATCTAGAAAAGACTATGCAATAGGCTCTGGGTTATACGTTAGCTTCTTGATGGGTGGAAATTTATTCTACTTGGCTTCTACTGTCAAATTAATTTTCCATTTTAAACAGTACTCACTCTCCAATGTCTCTTTTAATATCATACTGTATTCTTTTTAACTCTTTAAATTATTTAATCTATTTTCTTCTTCTTTTAATTATAAATCTTTATTTATTTTATTTTATATTATTCATTCTATTAATTCCCTTAATTTTTCATTTAATTAAATTCTTTATTAATTAATTTTATTTCTTTTCATTGTGACTTCTATGTAAAGCACTTTGAAACTGTGTTTAAGAAAGTACTATATAAATAAAGTTTATTATTATTATAAGTTTATTATAAAGTGACTGACAGGAGGCTCTCCTTGGATTCTGAGAAGCCCTGTTAAAGGGCCAGCTCATTGTATTATATTTGAATATCTATATATGGTTCAGTACTCATTTGGGTTGTCAATGGCACCAGGAAAGTCCTTGGAATTATGCACGGTTGTTCTGAACCATGGATTGCACTGAATAAACTCCTTGAGGACAACTTCCTGAGCCGGAATGAGAAGCACTGCCTCTGCAAATTAGGCCTGTTCTTCAATCTATAGACAATACTTGAGTTTCAAAGTCTATAGCCATTGTTACTATAATTACTCTGCTCAACTCAACAGTTTTCGTATCATTCTGGTCAACTCGACGGTATTCGTTAGTTTCTGTTAATTCCACCATTGTTCGAGCTATAGAGTTAGACCTGCCTCCCCCTTTCTTGCATAGGTATACAACATTAACTCCCTGCTGTGAACTTCTAAGGCATTTTTCGCCATTTTAATTTACTTAATGATAGTAGCTTCTTGGGTATTGTGTGTTAGTTCAAGCTAGATGTGCAGCTTCTGTTTTTTTTTGTCTTAATTTTTCATCTTTTTTTGTCTGCTTTCCTTTATATCATTCTTGTTTCTAATAACCTGCTTGGGAATTTCAGATACCTGAGCCAAGTCTTTTATTTCATGTGCCCTTTGCCTTATAATGTTAAAATATTTGATATTGATTAATCAATAATCTTCACATTTATTTATTAATTTGGTTATTGTGGCAAGTATATTTTAAGCAATGATATCAGGTCACTGCTGTGATGGAAAATATAATTTGATCATGTATTATCGTGTGATTCGTATGTAAAGATTCATATATAATCATGTTAATCCTTTCATTATATAATCCTATATGAATAGTTTAGTCTGCACACTCTGTCTCTGTATATTGTGTGAACAAAACGACTGTGGGAATGTTGCCTTATGACCTGCATGTGTCGTGACCTGCAAGTGTTGTAAAGAGGGATTAGGCTTATTTTATCTTGTAAACTGTGTCTGTCCTGGCGAGTGCTCTGGTACTGCAGGAATGCTCATCGCGATAAGGAGCAGGGATACAGAGCACCCCTCTTTGGGGGTGAAGTTTAGGTATAAGGAGCAGAGCCAGTCTACCCCTTTAGAGCTTTTGCTTCAGAGCATTAGTTCTCACACAGCTGTGTTTTGTATGTTCTATTTTCTTTATTAAATTACTCTTTTAATCATGTCTGACTTGCTGTTTATTCAAATTTCCACCACAGAAATTGGCGTTGTCGGCAGGATCAGTGAGCGGCACCACGCGGAGCAGCGATGACTGAACTTCGAGGACGCTCCTCAGAGAGAATTTCTCGGCTGAGCTGGAGAAAGAGGGAAACCACAAGAATACGGGAAAGTACCTAACCAGGGAGTGACGTCCCGCTTGACTCCGGTGGTGTGCTCCGCCTGATCTAACGAACTGAAAGTAAGTGGTGGAAATAGTAAACCAATCTTTAAAAGTACAAATATAGAAATCCGCCAGAGTTTGCCTGGGGGTGTGCCTGTGTGTACAGCATAGTAGAGGAATACTAGGGCTGACCGAAGGAATCTGGGACTCCAATAGCCTAAAAGAGTTAGGCACACTATGTAGACGTACAAGTGTAAGGGAAAATAGGCCCGGGCCGGACAGGACGCCCCATAGAGAAAGGGGGAAGCTCTGTAAACCAGCACGAATTACTGGAGCGGAACTAAATTAAAGCAATGTTAGAGACGTGATTAACAGGAAAAAAAAAAAAAAAAAAAAAAAAAAAAGGGGGAGAGAGTCACCCGTACCCATATTATTCATATTATTTGGTCATATTACAATCACATTTGTGATTACCTACACCCTTACCTACAAAAAAAAAAAAAAAAAAAGGGTAAAGGGCAAAGTAAGGAATATGAATTTAGCAAAGACAAGTTTTCTAGTAGCCTGTTCTTTCAAATGAGTAAAGATTATGGGGAACATGTAAATAAACATGTCCCGTTCTGGATTAAATACTATGGGTTTGATGTATCGGGGACCTTGAGTGTTGCATATTTACTTAAATTGGTTGAAAGAGTAAAGGTTAAACCAAGGGAGGCTTATAAGAAAGCACGGAGATATTTTGACAAGAACAGTGAAGATATGCTGGAAAAGGCAAAAATGTGGTTAGACGAGGCTGAAAAAAGACAGAAAAAGCAGCAGGTAGGGCATAGAAAAGGAAATAATGAAGTGTCTCAGTGTGTTTCCTTAGCTGATCCTGACCTCGATGCCGCCCCGCCGAGAGCCCCCCAGCTGATTCAACAGCCACAAGCATCAGGAAACCCACCTCTGTCTTCCAGGCCTACATCAATGAGGTCCTACGGGTGTTTTTGGGGAGATCTGTTGTCGCTTATATCGATGATATCCTGATCTACTCCCCCTCCTGGGACCAACATGTGCATGACGTAAGGGCTGTCCTTGGCACCTTCCTGTAGAACCACCTCTACTACAAACTGGAAAAGTGTGAGTTCCACTGCAGAGAGGTGAGTTTCCTAGGTTATGTCATCTGCGAGGGCAGTGTACGCATGCAACCAGGCAAGGTGGAGGTAGTAACGAGCTGGCCTAGACCCCAGAATCGTAGGGAGTTACAACGTTTCCTAGGGTTCGCTAACTTCTACCGCCGATTCATTGATTCCTTTAGCACGCTAGCTAAACCACTCACAGACCTGTTGCGTGGGCACTCCAAGAGGATCAGATGGAACCCAGAGACAGAAAGATCCTTTGCAGAGCTGAAAGCTGCCTTCTCCACTGCTCCAGACCCAAGTGAGCCATTTGTGGTAGAGTTAGATGCATCAAATGTGGGAGTGGGTGCGGTGCTGTCCCAACACAAGGGAGCAGCAGGGCAATTGAAGCCCATTGCGTACATCTCTAAGAAGCTAAGCCCTGCAGAGAGGAACTATGGCGTGGGAGATTGCGAACTCCTCACCATGAAATTGGCGTTCGAGGAGCGGAGGCACTGGCTGGATGGAGCAAAGCACCCCTTTTTGGTCATTACAGACCATAAAAACCTGGTATACCTTCAGACCGCCAAAAGGCTCAATTCAAGGCAAGCCCGGTGGTCGCTCTTCTTCACGAGGTTTGCATTCCGTGTGACCTACTGAGCAGGTGCGAAAAATGTGAGGGCGGATGCCCTCTCGCATCAACACCATGCAGAAGTCCAATCCACCAGTCTAGAGCCGGTTCTGTCATGCAGCTGTTTCCTGGCCACATTAAGATAGCTGCAGCAAACCCACACCTGCACTGCCCACCTGACCGTCTCTTTGTGCCTCTCCATCAACAGCAAGCCCTGATCGCTTGGGCACACACCTCTGTGGGGACAGGTCACCCAGGGGCAACTCGTACCACACAGCTCCTAAGCATTTGCTACTGCTGGCCTGCCATGAACCGGGAAGTCATCAGGTATGTGGCATCTTGCACGGTATGTGCCCGCAGTAAGACACCTCGCACACCGCCTGTAGGGAAGCTACTGCCACTACCCACTTCTCCTCTGCCCTGGTCCCACCTCGCTATAGACTTTGTTACTGACCTACCTGTTTCAGAAGGCAACACGGTAGTTTTGGTGATTGTGGACCGGTTCTCAAAAATGGTGAGATTCCTGTCGCTGAAAGACCTACCCACTGCCTGGGAAATGGCGGAACTGCTCTTCCACCAGGTCTTCCGAGTGTTTAGACAGCCAGAAGACATTGCATCAGACAGGGGACCGCAATTCATGTCAAAGGTGTGGAAGGAATTGCTGGGGAAACTGAATATCAGTCAGCCTAACATCTGGCTACCACCCTCAAGCCAATAGGCAGGTAGAACGGGCGAACAAAGAACTGGGTAAATTTCTGAGGTCTTTGTCAAGACCAGCCCGAGACCTGGAGTACTTACCTCCCCTGGGCAGAGTATGTCCAGAATTTCCTATGTCATGAAGCAAAGGGTTTAAAACCTTTTGAGTGTGTCCTAGGTTTATCCGTGGAATCCGTGGAATTTTGAGTGTGTCCTCTATCGATGGAATCTGCCCACGTCGGATCAGCCAGCAGTGGAAGAGTG
Organism: Electrophorus electricus; assembly: GCF_041902795.1. Taxonomy (NCBI): domain Eukaryota; kingdom Metazoa; phylum Chordata; class Actinopteri; order Gymnotiformes; family Gymnotidae; genus Electrophorus; species Electrophorus electricus. Next base: position 16,411,140 of record NC_137508.1, on the reverse strand, counting down.
GTGTCGGCGCAGTGAGCAGGTACGAGGCCGCGAGGTACAAGGGTCCATACACTGTCACGTGGCATATTAACGAGGTTATCTACCACGTGGGCCTCCCAGCTGGGCTTCTCAGGATTTCCATGTGTTGGCACTGAAGGCGGTGGTGGAGGGTCCTCTTTCAGAGGAGTTCAGTCCTTCGGGTGCCCCGCCTCCTCCAGTGCGGGTGGAGGGGGGTTTGGAATATAAGGTAAAGACCTTGCTAGACTCTAGGTGGTGAGGAGCACGGATGCACTACCTTGTGGACTGGGAGGGGCATGGGCCAGAGGAGCGGTGCTGGATACCGGCTTCCCAGATCTTGGACCCCGACCATATCGCCTCCTTGCACAGGCTACATCCTCTGAAGCTGGCAGGGTCTTGACTACTGATTGCTTTCACCTGTTCCACATTCACTCCCTGCTATATTTCAACTCACAGCTCCCAGGTGAAAGAGCTGCACATTAGTGGTCCTACTACGTCAAGTCAAGCAACGTATAATCATTTGTCTAGAGGAAGGCTAGCTCCTCTGTATTTTGTGTTTGAGATTACAGTGTCCTCCGGTGTGGCTATAAGCTCTGGTTGAGGTCCTCTACCCAACATCCAGGAATCCAAGATGCTGCTTGGAATGTCACCAATAGGGAGCCCTCAGGAGTAGCCATGGATAGAGCAGCATATTTCCTATCTGTGAGTGCCTGCTCTTTGCTGTTCTAATAGCTCGACCTTGAGTGCTCCCCATGAGCAGTCCTGTGGTGGTTGAGACAGTCACCGTCCTGTGGTGGTCGGTTATTCTGGGATGGCCCGAGTGTTGCAGGGCAAGGAGAAGGATGCACAGACCTCTCTAGATGTAGACGGGCATTTTATTTTATTTTTTTTTATGATACGAACGGTAATGACAACAGGTACAAGAACTTATGTTACATGCCAACAACTAACATGAACATGAACTTGAACAATGACCGATGCCATGGTACAACACACAGGAGTTTAAATACAAACATAGATGAAACAAAGAACAAGGTGCAGGTGTGTGTTAACAAGGGGGTGCAACAAACATTGAACCCAGTCAACAGTAAACTCCCACTTCACTCTCACGGCTTACATATTTTGCCAATTTTTTCACATGTGATTTATTTATTTATATATATAACTTTTGTAAAAGTTTTCATATATCCACAAAAATGGTGTCAAATCATTCACAAAAGTCATGAAAACTTCATTCGATTTTGATGAAACTTCACAGCTTCACATGTTCTGACATGTTCTGAATCAATGTGCTATAATAAGCTAGAAAGTTCTATCTCAGGTGTAATGATAATGTTAAACAGTGAAATGGAGCTGATTAATCAGGGTTTGGGGCTATCTTATATCATTATAGTCTAGCTGTTTTTTGTGTTCTGCAACTTATCCTCTAAATCATTTTCTGTGGCTGACCACTTATCCAATTTAACAGCAGAATCAAGAAAGTGTGCCCTTAAAAAGAGACCTTAGAGAGGTTTCAAAACAGAGGTTTGGGGACAGAATTGGGCCATTTAGCATCTTGCTTAATGCTTTTCACTTCACTATTCACCATGGTATACACTTTCTGCACTGCTGCTTTCTGTGCTCTTGTCTGATCGTTCTTTTTTTCTATTTACTTCTTCACATGCTCTATTGAGGGACAGCTTGATGTTGTTCCACTGGGTCTCAATGTCTTACCGGCTTTAACTCTGCTCCTTTCCTCACCAGGTCTACAGGTCCACTGCCATTTTTGTGGGGTGTGGGATTTGCATCTGTTTATGTGTTAGGTAGTTAGTGTGGTCCTCTGTATGTTTCTTTTTGTTAGGATAATTTAGTGTGTATTTTCTTTCATAACTGTAGGTCTCATTTGTTGTTTTGCTCTAGGTCACTCCTGAAGCTAATTGCACATGTTTGTTTATTTGTAAATAATTACTGTATTATAAACTAATACACTGAAAAAGATTACTCTTTGTGTTTCCATTTTTTAGCAGTTACATTATCCATCTGTTACCATCATCCCTTTACCTTGTTATGGCCTTATAGCCTAGAAGGGGTCGTAACAGGTCAGATACAATATCAGCACTTCTCTTGACTCGGACATCCATCAATAATCTTCTGACCTTCCTGTATAGTTGTGGTGGTAAAATGAGAGCACATGAAACACAGACAGCTTTATGCATTGAGTAGTAAAAAGTAAAAGTTTATTGAATTCTGTCCCCTATATAACAGAGTAAGAGAACTGACCCGCAGTCTGGTCCCCCTCCCCTTATACACAGATCAGAAGAAAAAGAAAAAAATGAAAATGACGCCTACAGAGTATCTGCTAATTCATGTTTTGGTTAGCCTGAGCGCTGAAGGCTTCTTCTATCTCTATGGTTAGAACAGTATGTGAGCAGCTGGTGTCCCTGACTCACACGCTTATCTGCAGACTGTTATGCTGTGACTAGAGAAACATAAAGCAAAGTAAAATAAAGCAAAGTAAACTTACACAAAATTAAGCAAAGTAAATTTCCACGACAATAGTCTATCTGCTCACATGGTCTGGAGAAACCCGTGATGCCAGATGGATCTCCTTATATGGTAAAACACTTATGTGGTAAATCACATAGCTGTTCAGGGTGCAGATGCCACCAAACAGTTTTCGTTCATGTTCCTGAGGTTTCCCCATCACACTTTCATATCCAGTGTTATCTGTTTCCATAACTCAGCCTGCTCAGCTTGTCTGTCACCTTGCTCAAAATGGTCTGCAATTCATTGTAGATGTGCGTTTTAATGCCTTCACTGCTTTTGTTGATTGGAACATGGCTGTAGCAAGAGTTTGGCCCCACACACAGCCTTGTCAGTTGGGCTTGGGACCATCATTGGTAGAGTTCATGTTTGAATTTTGACTGAAATTTTACACATAAGTATGACAGCATGGACACAATAACAAATAGCATTTTTCAGAAAATCACTAAAAATGAAAGACTTGACATTTGAACACATTAAAGGTTATGCATAAAAGTCACGCTACATAGACATGGTAATAAGTATTTTTTAAGCACTAATCAGCAAACTGTTCCAAAACACTGAAGGTTGTCATAGTTACCTAGGGGTGTATGATTTCCTACACCTAAAGTTTTTAAAGACATATTTAACAACAATAATAACAATAACAACAATAAGAAGAATAAATACAGCCGCAAATGGTAATGCTGGGTCCAAGCACATTCTTGAAAGTCTGACATGAAGCAATGTGAGCACAGAAACCACCCTCCATGAACACATGATATTCTGACTTTGTTCACTTTTACTGAAGATGCTGTGAAGTAGGTGGTTGAGGTTAGGTGACAATGAAATAAATGGTTCTGATGAACTGGAAATTTGAATGAGGTGCTTGCAAAGACAAATGTATAGACATAGACATATATACATATAGATTGGGAAATCCCCTGCCCTCCATCCCATCATTTAAGGATTTAAACTGTGTAAAATTGCACTTAAGTATTCAAACACAAGGTCTGTCATAAAACACAAGGCCTGTGAGTAAATGCAAAGCAGGTAATTGTGCACTGTAGAGCCTCCTGCTATAAGTGTCCCACATTTTGTAGGTAACACCAGTCTATCATTACATGTATGTCTGTAAACTTCATTGTTGATGTGAACTACTTTTCCTGACTCTTGCCCATTTAATTATGAAAACACTAGGCTTAAGATTATAAGCAAAATAGGTCATTCTTCACTCCAGAGCCTCCCAGTAACAGATTTGCTTCAAAATTTGCATCTTTGCTCAGAATAGGAGTGTGGGTTTCCAATTTGGCCAAAATCAGACAAATTATGTTATCGTTTCAGTGATATGACTCAGAAAAGTGATACTGGTACCCATTTGTTCAATGTATTGCAGGCAAATACAGTCAAAAAGTCAACAATGTTTTGATAATCATTTAGTTTTAGACTCTAAAGATTATTTCAAGACCTGAATTGATGTGATTGAATGAAAATCCTAGGACTAGTTTGAAAAGTGCAAATTTTATACAATTAATGAATGTGACGAAACTAAACATTTTTGAATAGCACTTGCAATTGCAAATATGTTATGACTATTGCAAGGCATCATTTGACTCCAGTTGTATGTTCCTAATGAAAATATGTAGGAGATATACTTTTTTCTTGGAATAGCGCCCGATATTGGCCAAATGTTTTGAAACTTTACAGAATCACAAAGAATCCAGATTTGTCCATATTAATTAAGTTTTATCATGACTGGTCAACGTTAAGCCTATCAATTACCTTTCTGAAAGCTGATTGGCCAATGGTGATTGCAAGCTGCAAGTGTCAGTTTGATCTGATGTTGGGATGCTGAGATAGTTTTCTGGGGCTTATAGTGCCCCCTATTGACCTACACTCACCAAAATGAATAGGGCACCCCAGCATTAGGGAGCTAAACTGTCTATGAAATTAAATAAAAGTTGAATGAAGCCTTCATGAGTTATAGCATTTAATGCAAAATATGCGCTTAACCGGAAAAGTCATTTTGCATATGGCGGCCATATTGCTTTGAAATGTCAAAATGTTACTGATAATTATTGAGGGTCGGTCACTACTGAATATTTTGACCCCAAGGCTGTGGTAATGGGTGAAAACCTAGGACTAGTTTGCAAAAGTATGTTTAGCAAAAATTAGCAAAAATTTTAATTGCGCAGAAATAAGTGTTTCTTGAGTCTTTTTTATTTGTCTTAAGCCAAGGAATTCATTGGAAGTGGAATTTTGTTTCTAGGCCTTACGGTGTGCAACTTCTGCACTGGAACGCGTTTGGGTGCGTCATAGTGCCACCTATAGTCCGATCAGCCTTGTGTCATGTGCCTGAGTAGCGGGAGGGACTACTACCTATTGACCAAGTTTCATGTCTGCATAATTTGGTTTAAGGGAGAAGAAGAAGGAATGTCAAGAATGTCAAGTGGTGTACGTTTTAGGCAGTTTGACTTGCTCCAAATTCCCCATGCACCAAACAAATGCAGTATGTATCATAAGAGCAAATATTTACTACCCTCCTGCTACGAATGTATCCCAGATGTAAGCATTAAAACTGCGAGACGCTTTCACTATAGTATAAACACAAGCAGTGTCTACTAGGTAATGTTGCGCATCAGTAAAATACTTCAGGCAAATGTAAGTGCATGGGAGAAAAGCTGTTTTCTCGCATTCTGAGTGCATTCGATTCTGTAATGAAAACAGTAGTTTGTTGTTCATTTCTGCTTGCTTTTCGTGAGACTCATGAAGCACAAAATACAACTTTAAATTAAAAATATCGCAGCTGGCAACGCTTTATGAACAGACAGGAATAATATCTTCTGCGAGAAGTAGTGTTCCCTCTTCAAAAGGTCAAACTAGTTACAGGCTACGCACTTGCGCACAGTATGTAATACGTCACCAAAGTGTGTAATTCTGTACACTTAGCGTAAGTGTGAACGAATGAGAAAGGGCTTTGGTTAAATTCGTCGTATATATTACGGGTTTTGAAGGCAAAGGAAAATAGCTAGTTAGATACTAACCCGTCCACCATACTTTGGTAATTGCTGTTCATTCTGAATTAATAAGTATAATTAATTTGTGTATTTATGTGCAGCTATTACAACAAACATATGTTTATAATAGTTAGCTTCGTATGTGAATGGAGTCTTGAACCAGTACCTCCTAGCCAGGTAGCTAAGCTAGCTAGCTAACATTTTTTTCTCCAATCGTGGGTGTAACAACAAGGCACAAATACTTGAACCCCAGATTTAAAGGCATTGCAAAATATTTTCTCCAAGGGAAATGAGTAAAAGAGAAGGTAACATGAGCTTTTTATTTTTTCAGTAATGTTGATAGCTAACGCTAGATAGCTTGGTTACTAGTAAAGCTGAAGTTGAGATCATAGCTAAAGCACTCGGCAAATATTATTGAAATGGAGCTAGCTAACTTGAAATTTCTTTCAGGTGATGGGGGCGGCAGAAAACGGAAGACAGAGTCAGTACAGAAAACAGATTATTCTATAAATACGTCTTCTCTTCTGATTGCCGCATTCAAAGGTAAAGCCCATCTTTTAGTACAGCACAAGCGGTACTTGAAAGATAGCTAGGATAATCACGTTAGCAAGTCTGTCAAATCTAATGTGACAGCTTCGTTAGACAGGGACACTGCTGATTATCTGTTAATATGTAATATCTACGTGGATCTCGATTTCTGTGTGGTTGCGTAGCAGTAGCTACCCCACAGTTTCCAGATACGAACAAAGCCCCAGACGTCACTAATTATCCTAGGGCCAATTCAGTCTTTAGCTCATCTCGTTGGCGTATTTAAGATACTAGTTTTGGCACTAAATAATATAGGTAAAAGTGAATATGCATATTATATTGTTCTCTACACTTAATATACACTTGCTGGTAATCTGTATAAAGGGTTGTGCATTGCTAGATTAGATATTGCATTTTGTTTGCAATAAATGTGATGCTGTTTTTTGCAAAAGTATTTTTAATAAAAGGACTGGTACAGATAGAAATTATAATTGTTATAAAATATGTAAAACATTATTGTAATTGTAATGTTTTAATATTATGGTACCTGAATCTTGAGTACATTTTAAAAAGCTGCACAAGTCATGGTAAAAAAAAAGAAGGGATCTGCTTTGGAAAGCTCTGAAATAATTTAATTCCTTTATCCATACAATATACAAATAGTAAATGCACCTGCTCTAGCTCATTCTGGCCTTGTCAGCTTGTCACTAACAGTAAGGTGTGACTCACGGGTTTTATTTTTCCATCTTTTTTCTAGCTATTTCTCTGTAAGTAAGAAGCTATATCACCCTCTGCTGCAGAGATCTTGTTATTCAGTTTACTGTTTTCTTTTTGCTGACAGTGTTTCAACAAGAACTCGACACCAAACATGACAAATATGAGCGCCTGGTCAAATTGAGTCGAGACATCACGATTGAGAGCAAAAGAACAATATTCTTGCTGCACAGAGTGACAAGGTAGGACATGGTAAGATTACAGTGTATGGAAATGTCATTAGAGATGCACCCTGAATACCCCTCTGCCCTATCCCCACTGAATCAGTTAAGTTAATCAGAATGCCATTTTAAGAAAACCATGTTAATATAAAGTTAGATCCAAATTGCTGAGCTGAAGTTGTTTTACCCTAGAAGTTTTGTCTGTCACTTTGGATGTAACATTATTTGGGAAACGGTTTTGCCTATGGCTGCGTAATATATCCATGTTAGTCATTATCATGGTATATAGCTGATATCTAGAAGGTAATGCATAACATGTAAGTGTTTTTTTTTTTTTAGTTAGAACAGTGCTATCCATCCACTTTGAGTTATAACATGTGACAGAACTTTCTGATTCTGAACTGAGACTCAATTTAGATGATGATTATGATGATGCTGATATTCCTGGTTACTTTCTGATTCTAGCATTGATTTTGATATGTATCTTGTCCATAGCATTAACCGTGAATGTGAACCTGTTCTTGGAGGGGAACAAATGTATAAATTTGTTTGTAACTGAATGACAGTAAGAGTAAGAATCTTGTACTGGACTGAACAACAGTGTACCCAATGTGGAAGAGGTGTTGAATGAGGCAGATGTCAAACTGGATGCTGTGAGGCAGAAGGTTGGTCAAATAGCTGAGGAGCTCAGAGGAGAAGATCTCTACCAGTTCCACAAAGCATTCACATCAGGTTAGTCACATCACAGAAACACCAGAATGTAGAATCATGACCTCATGACACAAATTTGTCTGTGGTTGTACCACATAACCAAGTTATTTGCTTTATGTTTTCATATAGAACTTTAAACAACTGTGTACTTGTTATTTTGCTTGTTTGCACTTTCACAAAGTGAAAAATCTATAAAAACTCAAATGATGAAAAGTGCAGACATGGAAATATTGTACACCCATCAGCTACTTCATTACAAATAATTATAACCATTCTTTAGGTCTGTTGTGATCATACACAATCTTTCATTTTTCTGTATATAGGAGTTCTACTGGCTGGATATGTTCAGCCAACTCAGCAGTGACATTAATACATGCCTATATTCTATAATTGTATGCTTATAAAATGCACAAATATGTGTGCCTAATAAAGTGGCCAGTGAGTAGATATTGCAATATCTCTAACTTAACTGCCTTATTTAACATTTCACATATTGTTGAAATGCATTCAAATGTTGCTGGCATTCCTCTTCAAATTAAATTACTACACATATATTACTGTAACTGCTGATTTACTGCATGACAAGTATTGTAGTATGCTGTGTGTCAGTGCCCTTGTGTCTGGCTTTTATGTACAGTTATGTGCAAAAATAATAGCAGTCGAACATCACTGTGTTTAATTGCTGATTTTTGCAGAAAAGATAATACAACATGGGGGAAAAAAATCATGACAAGGTGTAGCCGAGTAATGGGCAACCAACAGAATCAACAGTCTTGACATGCACGCTGCTAATTGGGTGTAATTGATTCATTTAATGAGTCTGACTCAGGTTTGAGCTTAGGTGTTGAGCTACAACTTTTTCTAGGATCTTGGAAATAAATGCAAAGTTTGAGATCGGTCTGTACTTTGACACATGACAGCTGAGGTTAGATTTTTTTTGATAAGTGGTCTGATTTACTGCTAATTTTAATTATTTGGGTATGTAGCCTATGTTCAAGGAGGAGTTTATTAAATTTAGTAAAGGATCAATTACTTCAGGTAGAATTTCCTTAAGAAAGTGTGTTGTCAGTAAATCTAGTAAGCAAGTGGAAGATTTTGAGCGTAAGATCAGAGGTGAACGTTCAGGCTCTTGGATAGGACTAAGGGGTTCTAGAGTCTTTTTTTGGTTTGGTTCTTCTGTTCTCCAAGTAGCTGCTTTCTGCATTACTAAATCATCATCTGGCACATCTTCATATATGCCCTGCTGCACATAATCCTGCATAGCTTTATATGAAGTATAGAGTGTCACATTTGTCTTTAATGTTCACACTAATCTTTCAAGCCTTCATTTTGTAATTCTAAAGTGGTTTAGTAGAGCTGGCCTCTTGTGTTGCCATGATAACTCACCTTGGTATCATCTGTTTACATAGATTACAGTCTTATCAAAGTCTTGGAGAGTCTCAATTTCTTCTGGGATTTCTTTATACTTATAACAATGCCCAGTGACTCTAGCTCCCAGAATGCATGCAACTGTTTTAGAGATTTGAGATTATTTGAGATTCCTTATTTAGAATGAAGTGCATACATGTGGCTTGCAACATATTAGACAATTAAACTGGGCCCTGCACAGTCCAGCCAAAAGTACACTGTACAATTATTAGGCAAGAGACATAAGATGAAACATCTGGGCCAAGACTGATTTTTCAAAGGCAGATTTTTCAAAGGTTTTGTGGACTGATGAGATGAGAGTAACTCTTGATTGACCAGATTGATGGGCCCATGGCTGGATCAGTAACGGGCACAGAGCTCCACTTCGACTCAGATGCCAGCAAATTGGAGGTGGGGTCCTGCTATGGGCTGGTATTATTGAAGATGGGCTAGTTGGACCTTTTCAGATTGAAGATGGACTCAAAATCAACCCCCAAACCTACTGCCAGTTTTTTGAAGACACTTTCCTAAAACTGGTACAGGAAAAAGTCTGCATATTTCAAGAAGACCATGATTTCTGTGCAGGACAATGCTCCATCACATGCATCGAAGTACTCCACTACGTGGCTAGCCAGTAAAGCCTTAAAGATGAAAGAATCGTGACATGGCCCCCTTCCTCGACTGGCCTAAACCCTATTGAGAACTTGTGGGCCGTTCTTAAACGGGAAATTTACAGTGGCGGAAACCAGCACAGCTGTTTGAACAGTGTGTGTGTGTATGTATATGTGTGTGTGTGTGTGTATGTGTGTGTGTGTGTATGTATGTGTGTGTGTGTGTATGTGTGTGTGTGTGTGTGCGTATGTATATGTGTGTGTGTGTGTGTGTGTGTGTGTATATATGTGTGTGTGTGTGTATGTATGTGTATGTATGTGTGTATTCAAAATTGTAGTAAAGTACACCGAGATTCCAGAGAAACAGAATGTTTTGGACAGTGGTCCTTGATCATCTGTGTAAGCAGAATGCTTCTGAATTTGTAGTAGGAAGAGCCAGTTTATGTATGAAAAAGTAGATGTTTAAATCATAACATTCGTTACATGGGGTTCTAAAGTTCCCAGTGTAGATGGGTTCTCTGAGTACAGCAGTAGTCTGACCTCTGCCTGAAATCAACAAATTTAGCATGCCTCAGGATCAACTCCTGGAGTGGTAGCTTGTCTACACCATATCGATCCTCCTTGAGAAAGGTTATGGCTTCTAAATCGAATATCTTCACATCCTAAGGTGTATTCTTTCCTGCCTCCAGGAGAGTTCTCAGTGCATTCAATGTAGAAAACCCAACATTCAACATTTCATCTGCAAGAAGGATTGTTATATTCTACATTTTGTAAGGTTATTACACAAAATCCCTCCCCCCCCTAAAAAAATCGTGTTGTTTTTTTTTGTTTAGTTTAGTTTATTTATTTATTTATTTATTTGAAGCACCTTGTGATTTGGAACTCGTGATTAGCAAGCAGTAAATTATCCACTAGATGGTGCTACTCAGGGCAGATACAAAAGGAGTACTATGCCACTGTGGTGTTTCGCCTCACCTTGTCTTTACACAACATAATTGTGCTTGCGTTCATCAAGTGATTTTCCTGAAATTATAATTTAGTATGTGATGCAAAATTAATATTAAATATATTACTAACAAAAAAATAACAGTTAAAGCCACAGGTTTGTGTTCAGGCACTCTGAAGGTTACAAATGTTCATCAAAAATTTAGTGTAGTGAGCAATGGATGGATGAAAAGGAACAAAACACCTAATGGATGGTTTGCCCTTATTTATGTAGTTGATATCAAAAACATTGTGGCTTGTAAGGTCTATGGCATCAGAAATCTTGGATCAGACATTCTTGATGAATGGCACTATTTTTATTTTTTTATTTTTTGTCATACCTGATCATGTCGTAAGTATATGGAGGGCTCTTGTCTCTGCTGGACTTTGTTTATAGTAGTGAACGTTGGTAGTACTAATAAATCATAAACAAATATATTTATTTATGCTGGCCTTAGTTGTCATTACTAACTGACAATTTCAAGTTTAAAAACCTAATTGAAAAATCTACAAGTGAAAAAACGACAATAACACGTTTGCTAGTCTTAACTACAATAACACGTTTACTAGTTTGCGAGTCGTAAGCTGATTCAGCACACAGTAGGTTTAGATTACTTGTCACAAATTTAGTATTTTGAGACACTAATATCCTCACAATTCACAGACTCTAGTGAGGTTTGGGAGAAAAATGTACATAGGACATTTTTGTTTACCACAGGGTACGACAGATCGATTTTCCAAAAATTTCATTAATTTTTCTTATTGACACAAAAGCATTAGACACAGACTACCTAATATGGGCACAGGCGCATGGTGCCAATGACACAATGATGACACTTTTTCATAAATTTGATTGTTTATTAAATAAGGTCAGTAAGTGAAATGTAAGGAACCTTACTCCTTAATTCAGTATAGCAGGGCACTTTCTTTATACATAGATACAAGTTCAAGTATAGATAGATTTTATGTGCCTACACCTTTCCATACATGACACTTGATGCCTGTTAATGCTCCTTCACTTATTGAAAATCATGATTAGGTGATGTTATAGGATAATCATACTATTGTAAAAATAAATCTCTCTCTTTCTCTGTAAGGGGTTCAGGAATATGTAGAGGCTGTGTCCTTCCATCATTTCATCAAACATCGCACTCTGATCAGTTTAGAGGAGATCAATGCACGCCTTGTATTCATGAGACATGAGAAGATGGACACAAAGGTTGGTGACTCTTAATGGAAATAAAAGAGACAGGAGAGTGTGGTGTGCAATTGTCTTAGAATTGAATAAGGATTTTACAGATGTTTTAATGTTAATGCTTACTAGTTTTTCTTAGGATTTGAAAGCTATTCAATAAAACTATTTGCTGCTATTTCTTTTCACCTTAAAAATATGTTTTGATGTAAACATAGCTTATGCATTATCACTCTATTTGAAAGTAGCCTCTCTACATTTTCATATGTGTTCTGGATCGCACTTAAAACTCCATTTGTTCCCTCTATTTTAAGATACTACAGTGGCTGTCTACAATGGCTGCTGACATTATTCTATGTAAATAATTGCATGAAGGCTAAAATAGCTTAAAACATATTACACATCTTGATTTCTCTTTACCCTTAAGGGTTTTTATGTATTCTCTTTTGTTTATCCTGATGGTTTTAACTTAGAGACTATTTTACATTGTTGTACTAACTGATGTCTTTTCAAATTAAGCTATGCCTGCAAATGCTTCACCTATTTACTTTGTTTCAAGTGAAATATCTATGCTCTGCCTATATTGTTTGCTCTTGAAATGTGGCTCTTGTTTTACGAAATACAAGAAAATATATTTTATTATTCAGATTTTCATTGTTTAACTTCTTTGCAGGTAGGTGCTGAGGTTTTGTGGCCAGGCACCTGTGTCTTGACCTTCCAGGTCACACACACTGATTATCTGCTGGGTGTGGCAGATCTGACGGGTGAGCTGATGCGTATGTGCATCAGCAGTGTCGGAAATGGTGATATGGACACGCCCTTTGAGCTTAGCAACTTCTTGCGGGAGATTCACGATGGGTTCTCTTATATTGGTAACACAGGTCCATATGAAGTGTCCAAAAAGCTTCATACTCTCCGACAGAGTCTTAGCAAGGTTGAAGATGCTTGCTATACACTTAAAGTGCGTGGTTCAGAGATCCCCAAACACATGCTTGCTGATGTTTTCTCCAGCAGGACAGCACTGATGGACCAAGATGAAGGAGTGCCTTAAAGAAGTTAAGGTAGTTAGGCATTTGCTTTTCAAATATGCATATGGATTTTCTTGTTTTGTTTTTTGTTTTGAGATTGCTCTGACATGAATGTGTTTAGGTCTCTTCAAGCATTGTTTACTTTAAAGTTCCTTAACTGTAGCATGAATTTATTCTGAATTGCTTCTTTCTTGTGTCCTACCAATGCATAATCAGCTTTTCTCTGCTTACCAACTCCGCTGTCCCACTATGCCTCAAAGTTGGAAGTAATTTACCACAATTTTTTTTGAAAGTGGTTTCAAATATGTTAATAAACTGTACTTGGTTATTAGCTGGTGTCTTGCTTATGTCACTTTCAGTTGCTTTGAAAATGGCATTGTTACCAACATGACAGAAGTCCTTTGTCACTTTCTTGTATTATCATGGTCAGTTAATCACAGGCCTACCTCTTTGTTGTCAGAACACATGCAAACTTATTTGCAGTAAATGTCTATTCCAACTCCATGTTTGTTCCAACAGCTGTTTATCTACACAGTTAACAGTTAATCTGATCTTTTGTGCACTGGTTTTGGCCCATCTTGCCAATGCTCTGGTGCAGTGTATGCAACCATAGTTAATCTTGCGCTATAATAAAGTTGGATTTTGAATAATGTGCTTGTATGTGCACATGTATGTGATCAGTAATCAGTGCAGCATAAGCCCATGAAATCATGAATAAGCCCCCAAACGGATCTTTTCTGTTTGTCCTATGTGCTTATTTGTATGGATGTGTTTAGCAATAAATAATTTCTGCACAAATAAAATATTGTCACTATTTAAATTTAGCATTTGATAGAATAGGCCAATTGGAAACAATTAGATGAGCTACTTCTTATTTACTATGTTAATATATATCACTATTTTAATTTCTTTTATACAATTACAAAGCACATTTAAAAACAACAGTTGACTAAAGTGCTGTACAGTCAAATTTGGCAAAAACGTAAGTAGAGCAATAATACACAAAGACCAGTTTAAACTACATACAAGAAAAATAGAAGAAAATAACACAATAAAACAAAGGTTGTAATAAAAGAAGGAGCAGCTCTCATGTAAAAGCTCATTCCAGAGTTTGGGACCTATCATTGCAAAAGCTCGATCACCACTATGCTTTATCCTTGACTTGGGAATGACCAGCAGGAGATGGTCAGTGGATCTGAATGACATGGGGAGTTAATAGATGAGAATGATGTGTTGAAGCTAGGTCATTCAAAGATTTATAAGCAAATAATAAAACCTTGAATTTACAATGCATAGGAAGCCAATATGGGGAAATATGCTCATGCTTGTGAGTTCCTGTCAGAAGACAAGCTTCAGAATTCTGGACAACCGTACACATCAGACAGAGACCTGACTAATGCCAACATAAAGGACATTACACATTAATCCTTAAAAACTCATTAAATGATAAAAAGGGCTTAATCTTAGATAAAAGCCTCGGTTTGACCTCTTTAAAAAGGCTGTAGGACAAGCAAATTCATATGACTAGTGAATTCTTTTAAAAGAGAGAAACATGCTTAAACTGATTCAAAACAGCAGCTCTGCTATCTTGTGTTGCATCATAATAAGGGGGTGAAATGAGAACTCAGCAAAAAAATGTAAGAACATTTCAGAAGTATCCAAGGAGACCTTAAGACAGGTCATATTAAGGACAACATTCATATTATTAAAAGAAGTTAATACAACAAAAAAACGATATCAGAAAAATAAACAAAAAAAGTCTTCAGATTTAACAATTTTCTGATACCTACACCAGCTGTACTTTAAAATACAGCTTGTCTTTTTTACCCATTTGTGTTCAGCTCTCTTACATTCTCGTATGGCTGCACAAGTAACATAGTTCAGCCAAAATTCAGATTTAGGTTTAGAACGCATGACTCTAAATGAGGCAACAAGGTCCATAATATTTTGGCAGGTGAAAACTCATGAGATTAATTCCACAGTTAAAACAAAGGGAAGGCCATTACTGAGTCTCAACAACCACATTAAAAGCAGCAGTAACATGCAGCAGTGGAGGGATTCAGCATATGACCTCAGCAGGCTGGGGCACACGTTTTAATAATATGACATGGAAAAGAGACTTCAAACATGATCAGAAAAGGCTGAATCACATATGTTAAAACTAATAAACCACATGATAACAAAAGGTGTAGCATGCGTCTATGCTTTTGTGTATGATCAGACACACTGTACAAGATTTTAAAAATCAATATGATTTAAAAAGTCTTTGATCAGTGGCTTGGTGCAACAGCAAACATGAATATTAAAATTTCAATACATCTCAGCATATAGTACTGGATGAAACTGATTCCATTAAAACACATTCAGTTCAAAGCTAGAATAAAAATCCAATGACAATTGCTTACAATTGAAACTTTTCTTAAAAACATCCAGTAGAGCATGGGGTTTTAAATATGTGCAGTCCAGTGGTAAAAGTATTTCTATAAAACAATAAACGTAATTAGTGTTGATTAGTAATAAATATTGACTTCAGCAAATGTTTTATCATGTCCAGTGACTAACAATTATAACGGTACGCTCCCCTTCCCACTTGTCACGTGGTACGGCCCGTGACGTGCATGTGGAGTCGTCATTGTTGACGCTTTTCATCAGGACTGCCCCTTCTTTGTTGCCAACACATCTGCATCTTGTCCCTTGTCCAACACACCTGCATCTTGTTATTCGTTTCATCTATGTATATATTTAAACCCCTGTGTGCGTGTGTGTAGTTCAATGTCGGTCATCGTCCTGTTCATGGTCCTCGTGTTTGTTTAATGTGAGTGCCGTAAGCTGTATTGTTTCGTCGTGTGTAGTAAATGTCTGTCTTCATCAAGAGCCGTTTGGGCGTCCTGCTGCTGCGGCACGGGGGCTGTCACCTATTTTCATGTAGTCATATGATCTTAGTTTCAGTATATAGGTTT
Organism: Electrophorus electricus; assembly: GCF_041902795.1. Classification (NCBI taxonomy): domain Eukaryota; kingdom Metazoa; phylum Chordata; class Actinopteri; order Gymnotiformes; family Gymnotidae; genus Electrophorus; species Electrophorus electricus. The sequence goes on along the minus strand of NC_137508.1, from coordinate 16,395,268 downwards.
TAATACAATACATTAACTGACTTAGAAGACCGTGCATGATGAGAATGTGTTTGTGTTTACAGTGTACAAAGCTGTGCTGTGTTATTTGAAACGTCAAAGATGACTACTAACGAGTTCTCAGACTTCACTCAAAGCGGCATTTGTCAGAGCTGTCATGAATCTTATTTGGTGCCAACAGACCCATGATTTGTTTCGCAGAAACAGGCTGTAGCAAGTGGCTTGTTCTAGTTTGTGGCATTTAAATACCAGCAAAGATTCAGAAGTCGACCTCTTTATACACCAAAACCGTGTGTCTGTCTTTGATAAGTTTCTTATTCTTTTAAACATAAAAATCTATTTTTAGTGCCGTGTGAAAAAAAAAAAACCTCAATAATCCATTTTCTTAAACGCCTGTGTGCTAGGACGTCACACATTAACGTTGTGTAAAATTAGTAACTTCGACTGATTTCTGTTCATTGTAGTTTTATATATTAATTTCTGTTCACTGTAGTTATATCTATTAGAGCACTAGCCACTAGGTGGAGGAGAGCTTCGTGGAACCGGGAGTCAAATTCCAGCCCACGAAAGAGGAACTCTACAACATGACAAAACAGACCAAATTGCGGCGATTTCTTGTCTCTCTCTATCCCAATCAACAATTTACTTTTATATTTTATTATCTACGTGTCTTATTAATGTACTAGTTTCATTAGAGGACAAAATACTGGCATTATGATTTTTCATGTTCGTAACGGTCGTCTGGGCCCCGGAATTCAGCTATCGACAGTTCAGCGCGAGGTTGTTGACTTCATTTTTTTCCCCTCCAGTCACTGAGATTTATCTTACTTGGAGGAAGTGGAATACAAATGGCATAACCGTAAAACTTTTGAGCGGACAATAAATGTTTTATTTATTTATGTTTTAAGATACCAAACAGGCTTTATCTGTGGTTACTTTGTCGTGTTAACACTTGACGAGTTAAGAACGTTTATTTTTTTCATAGAAGAAACTGAAAAATGTAGTTGTTCCGAAAACGTCTTGAACTTCCCTATGTTGTGGAGGGCATGAGGAAACTTTTGAACACTGTCTGAAATATGAATGAACTATGCTTTTAGTATTTTACCGCTGCTGTTTAAAATAAACAAATGATGTTCGCTGGAATGGTCATATTGGATAGCAACTCAACACACAACGCTGACGGCGATTTTAAATGTGGCCGCAACTCAACAGTCAGAGAAGGTGAGTGGTTGTTATATCTATTATTAATGTAATATTGTCATTGATATGCCTCCCACTTAATGACTTGATGAAACCCATCATCGTTAAGCCTTAAATGTGGAATGTGTAGAAGATTCGCATGCATTTTTGTTATCAAAATTTACATTTGTTGTATGAATGCCATGATTCAAAATGTCCACATAAGTCTCATCCTGAACATCTAAGATTGTTCACTGAACAGCCACAAACAGGCCTACCATATAGTTAGTTCTAAACCTCATCTAACACACCGATCTGACTTGTTTAGATTTTAAGGTCTGGATTAGGTGTTTTAGATTAGAGAACAGATGTCTGCTGGAAAGATGTCCAGAATGAAAATGGATGACATTTAATACAAATTGGAGATATGTAGATATGTATAATATTTGATATTAAATATTAGTTTTATGCAAGCCTGTATTTTTTAATTACAGCTCTATGAATATATGTTTGTAAATCACAGGAAGGACAGAGAACAATATGCATCACACAATATGCAAAATTCAATTTTAGTTCTTATGTTAGATTTTCCAGATAATCTATTCCTTTGCTCTAGGTTTAAAACTCCCTAGTCCATATTCATTTTATAACTAACCTACCATTTTGAATAATCATCATGCAGTGTGAAGTTTTAGATGATTTGTGTTTGCATTGTGAGAGGAAGTGTGTTTTGATCTTTAGAGAAAGTGCCATGGAAGAATTTGCAGGAACTACACTGAGGTTTTTTGCCGTGTAGAAATGCAGCATTATACATCTGTATTGCTTTTCCTCCTAGAGTGTCTCACAACAGTATTTAAATAATATTTTGATGATTTCAACAATGTGTGTATTTGGCTCAATGACTATTGGACTTATCTCCATGAGTTTTAACGTGCCAAATTTACAATAGAAGTAAATGTAGACTTTCAGGTCTAAAACACTTCTATTAATGTATAGAACATTCAGACATAATGCTAGGAATATTTACAAAAGAAAGGTAAATTCACAAAGGAAACATATTCTGCTTGTGAAACATGACTATCAGAGCCTCCATTATTTATTTTTATTTTTTGGGATCTCAACTTTTTTAACCAGTACTAGTACTAGGGACATTTGGTGGTGCTGACGCTGACCCTTAAAAATTCTTTATCATTTCCTATAGCGCAGCTAATAATGAAACACTGTTTCAAGTTACAGCAGCACTGGTTACCATGGCCATGCTTTTAATAAGACAGGGAGACACAATATTCTTTAGTAATCCAGAGAATAGTTTGACAGGCAGCTACAGAAGGGTGAATTCACAACAAGCCATGCATTATAAGATTTTAACACTAACTGCTGTGGAAGCAGGAAACTGCCAGATGGATTGTGCAGTAAATCACACATATGGTGAGAGTGAAATGATAAGACATCTTAAATGATATCACATTAAGGTGCTTTTACAAGGTGGGTGGTTGTCAGTTTACCTGTCAGGGTTCATGATATGTCACTTGTAGAATTTCATAATTACAGGTGTTTTGAATGGATAAGAACTCCTTTGAAGGATTTATTGGCATGTAAATGCTCTATATTTATATAAATGCACTTTATTTATATAGTGCTTTTTACAACAGCTATTGTCACAAAGCAGCTTTACACATATTCAAATCTAAGCCCCCAGTGAGCAAGCCAAAGGTGACGGTGGCAAGGAAAAACTCAGAGCTTGAGGAAGAAACCTTGAGAGGAACCAAGACTTGGTGGTGGGGGTGGGGGGGGGGGGTTCTAGGACCCTTAAATTAATGAAATGCCACTGCTAAACTAATTACATGACTTTGTAGTTTATGATAGGTGGATAAGGCAGTTTTTAAAATGGGAGGATTAGAAGAGTGAGATACAGTAACACAGGATTTGTAACACAGTAACTATCACTTGCTCTTATTAATTATTTTTGGAGAAAGTTTGGTTAAGAGCAAGCAAATCAAGCAATCAGATATAATGCAAGTGAGTAGCAAAGTAATCTCAAGAACAATCTCCTTTCTTCTACCACCAGTTAAGATGAAATTTGTTGTTGTAATTAAGTTCTATTATTTTCTCTTCAACAGGTGGATGTGTCATGGCAACAGAGGTAGACAATCAGGAGGCTGGGGTATATAGAAGGACAATCAGGAGGCTGGGGTATATGAGGGCAAAGGTGGACTGTGCTATGGGCTTGACTGGCAGGGATCTCAGAGATCTCCACATACAATCTGGAGCTCAGGTGTCCTGTCCTTTCACTGGTCAGATTGCTGAAGATAAAACTTTTATATTATCCAGCAATCAAGATCAACATGAAGAATGCTCTGAGGGAGATGGTCCGGAACTTGCATACCAGAATATCTATAGTCTTCTCCAGGGTGGTGACGGTCAGACAAAACCTAGCTATAAGCAAAGATCTCCCAGTGCTGTAGACTATTCGAAGAGTATTCAACCAGGTTATACTTTCAACTCCAGCTTTAGCTTCATTCAGCAGTCACTGAACATGAATATCATTTTGGATGCACACATGAATAAATGTCCTTTTCTAGTTGCAAATACAGAACCATCATTGCATGATTCAATGCCTGTTCATGCATATGGAAAAGACATTCTATCAGTAGGACAATTGCCTTTTTCTGTTACTGTTTCTGGTCAATCAGACAAGTCGCAGAAGAGCTTTTTGAATGGTGAGATTCCTGGGGTAGGACAGAATGTGCCTAGTCACAGTGGCGACAGGCATGTTTATTTGTCTGTAACATCTGACTTCCAAGACAACATGCCAGACTCAGACTTGGAGTACTTGGACACAGAGGTCACCTCCTCATTCTCAGTGAACTATTCAGATTCTACCTCTGCCTCATCAGTGACCTCTGGTTATGGGAGTACCACATCCTTTTTGGACCAGAACTGGAATGACATGCTGAAGAAGTATGAGGAAGGCCTGCAAAATTGCCTTCATGAAAATGGCATCAAGTCCAAGGTTAGTAATAGCCTTATTTACAGTGCTCAGCACTGATTATAGAGACTCTTCCTGAAAGATTGGAAAAAAGCGTGGAGGTTAAGTCATCATTGGAATATCATTTTCTTTCTAGATTGAATTAATGATGTTAAAAATTCAGATGCTTCAACAGAAGTCTGCTTTGGATGATGATTATAAAACAGGTGAGATTTCTGGATGTATGTAATATAAAATCTTAAGCACAATTTCATTATCTTTTGTAGACATTTTACTTGAGCTGGTTTGAAAGCTAAGTTGAGAACAGCATAAGATGTTGGACATAGAAATCAGATACCAAATTAACCAGTTTAAAGCTTTGTTGACTGTTTGATATCTGTAGCAGTAATGCTGGAAATGATAACAGCTGTGTTTTATTTCCTAATCTTTGCTTATCCTTTGAGGCTATTAGACAGATGCACAATCACTTGATTGTAACCTTAAAGTTCAGGCAGCTTTAGTTTTTGAAATATTATAGTACCAGGTGTGGTACTTGTGAGACTGAAGTAGTGTACAAATGTTATGGTTACATAAGGCATTGTGATTTGTAGCTGCTGTAACTTGGAGATCATCGCCCACTGGCCAATGTTTATGAATTAAATACTGACTCTAGTATTAGGATTATTTTGATACAGTATATATTTTGTAAGTGATATTAACATTTGTTCAGTTATGAGTTAGCTTCAATGGTGAGGTCTGGGGAGGGGGGGGAAGGGGGGGAGGGAATTTACCCCTTTCTTTGATTCACAGCATGAGGACATCCAGTGTGTGATGATAAATCACTGCTGTTGATCATTTTGTTTTTTGTTTTGAAATATTCAGATTTTAACTGAAACCTTTCCAAAACTTCAGCTATCCCACATGCATTTCAGTTTAATTAAGTATTATTCTGGAGAGTGGTAATTTCTTGACTTGTAATTGGAAGGTTGCTGGTTCAGGCCCCACCACTGCCAAGTTGTCACTGTTGGGTCTCTGAGCAAGACCCTTAACCCTCAATTGCTCAACTTGTACTCAATCATAATTGCAAGTTTCTAAAATAATAGAAGTAAGGGAAGAAGGAGTGATGGAGCACAGAATGTGACAGCAACTGGGTTCAGCCAAAAAGCCTTGAATTTTAACACAATCTAACACAAAGTAAGTAAATTCAGAGCCTACCTTAACCAAACAGAGGATAGTCCAATAGAAACTTTTTTTTTCTTTTTTTTTTTTACTTTAGTTCCTCCCACACTCCTTGGTGCATTGGGCAACAAGCGCTCTCCAACGGGTCCTATCAGCTGCAGCATCTCTGGCTTCGTCCAATGAGCGTATGTCAATAGTTTTTAGGTCGGCGATGAAGGTTGATCTCCAGGTGGTTTTGGGTCGACCTTGCTTTCACTTTCCTCCTGTCGGTGTCCAGTGTACAGCTGCCTTTGAGATGCGTTTGTCTGGAAGATGTAGGAGATGACCAGCGAGGCGCATTCTGCGTTCGGTGACGATTTCTTCCAGCTTCCGCAATCCACTCCATTGAAGAACTTCCTCATTGGTAATTCTGTCCTTATATGAGAGACCCAATATTCGGCGGAGGCACCGTTGATGGAAAACGTTTAGTTTCTGGGCGATCCTCTTTGTGTTTCTCCAGGTTTCACTGGCGTAAATGGCGGTTGGGATGTCGATCGTGGAGTACAGACGCATTTTGATTCCTGTATTGATTGTTGTTGAGCACCAGATGCAGCATAGACGCTGGAACACACCCGCCGCCTTTCCGATCCTACATCGAACGTCCGCTTCTGAGCCACCGTCATTATTGGATACTATGCTGCCGAGATATGTGAACTCGTCGATGTCCTCCACGGTTTGCTGCCCAATAGTTATCTGCACCTTGGTTTGACGATTCACCCGCATGACCTTGGTTTTGTCTGTGTTAATGCGCAAGCCAACCTTTTCCGCTTCGCCCTCAAGGCATGTTGTCATGGATTGCAGAGCCGGTTTTGTATTCGCTAGCAAGGCAATGTCATCTGCGAAATCGAGATCAGTGATATGAGATCCATTTGTCCAAAGGATTCCAATCACTGGGCTCATCACCTTTTTCATGACGTAGTCGACTGTGAGCAAAAAGAGAATTGGCGACAGGATACATCCTTGCTTGACTCCGGTTTCGATGTTGAAGAAGTCTGTGTAGCCATCGTCTGTCCTGACGCAGCAGCTAGAGCTGATATATAGGTTCTGGAAGACGTTGACAAACTGTTGTGGAATGCCATAGGCTCGTAAGATTTTCCACAAGGAGCCCCTGTGGACGCTATCAAAAGCCTTTTTGAAGTCGATAAAGTTGATGAGCAGGGGGCGCTGGAATTCGATGCACTGTTCAATGATATTACGAAGCGTGTAAATCTGCTCACTGCATGATCAGGCCGCTCTGAATCCGGCTTGCTCTTCCTGGAGAATTTCGTCCACTGCTTGTTGTAGGCGCCGTAATAGAACGCTGCAGAAGACTTTCCCAGGAACCGAGAGGAGTGTAATGCCCCGCCAATTGTTGCAGTCAGCGGTATTGCCTTTCTTGGGGAGTTTAACGATTACTCCTTTCCTCCAGTCACTTGGGATGCTCTGATCTTGCCAGCACTTGTTGAACAGCACTGTGAGGGTGTTTGCAATTGCGTCTCCACCGTGCTTTAGCATTTCCGGTGCTATCTCGTTTAGGCCGGGTGCTTTGTTGGCTTTGAGTGTTCAAATAGCCACCTTAGTTTCCTCGATAGTGATTAGATCAAGATTAACTACCAGGTCTGGAGGTGGCGATGTGGCGCCAAAGTCATAGGTGTTGGCAGGGGTGGGCTGGTTCAAGGTTTCCTTGAAGTGTTCTATCCAGCACGCGTCTTGTTCTTCTCTGGTGAGCAGAAACACCCCGTCCTTGTTTTTGATGGGTGCACTTGAGTTGCTCCATGCCCCAGTCAACTCTCGTACAATGCGGTACAGCGTCTTATTGTCATTCTTGCTAGCCGCCTCGTGCTTCGGCTCCTTTGCATTCCAACCATGCCGCCTTGTCAGATTTGCAGCTTCGTTTGACTGCCCTATCCAGTTGCCAATATTGCTCTGCTGTGGTTTCCTTGTCAGGGTCAGCTTTTGTCTGTTCGCGTCGGCATTTTGCGATTTTTCCTTTCGTCAATCAGGCTCCAAGTTGGGTCCCGTATCCAACATTCTTTCTGTGTCCCGCATCAGCGACCCACAGTTTCCTTTACCGTTTCTATGACTGCTTGTTTGAATGCCATCCAGTATTCGTTGATGTCGCCTGCATCTTGGAGTAGCTCGAACCGATTTCTCAACTCCAGTTGGTATTGTTTGACCGCGGCAGGTTCTTTCAGCTTCTCCACAGCATAAGGACGTTGGCGTTGCTTTTGTTCCCTCCGTTTGAGCCGTAACCGAATTGAGGATCGTACGAGATAATGGTCTGATCCAACATACGCTCCGCGATAGGCTCTGACGTCCAACAGTGCTGAACGCCATCGCCGAGAGATACAGATAGTCAATTTCATTCTATGTGGCTCCATCCGGCAATCGCCAGGTTTTCTTATGGATGTTTGTGTCGGAAGTATGTGTTACCAATGCAAAAATTGTTCATATTGCTAAAGGATAGAAGTCGTTCACCATTATCGTTGGTCTGTCGCCCCGAACTGTGTGGACCAATGATGTTTTCTAAGCCATGACGGTTGTCGGTAATTTGCGCATTGAAATCACCGATAAGAAGTTTAACGTTATGGGTCGGGATTTCATCAATGGTGTCTTGTAGCAGTCCGTAGAACGTATCCTTCTGATCGTCATCGGAGTCTTCGGTTGGAACGTATACTTGGATGATGGAAGTTTTAGCGTGTCTTGATTGAAATCGTGCCATGATGATGCTATCGTTGACAGGTTTCCATTCAAGCAGTGCACATGATGCCTTTTTACTAAGCACCAATCCGACACCATGAATATGGTGCTCCTCATGTCCTGAATACAGGAATGACTTGCCATCACTTACGATCTTTCCCGATCCAGTCCAACGCATTTCGGAGACGCCCAATATGTCAAGATTGTAATTGTCAAATTCATGTAGAAGCTGGGCGAGTTTCCCACCTTCACAGAGAGTTCTAACGTTCCAGGTGCCTAATTTGGAAATCATTTTTGCATTGAAGGTTCCGGTCTGCATTGGGCGTTGGACACCCTCGCGGATTTGCTCCAGCACCGTCATCAAGTTAGAGCCAGGTCCTCTTTGCTGATGGGATCGTTTAGAATATTCACTTGTTGTTTCCGTAGCGGTAGAAGTTTTTACAGGGCCTGGTTGCTGCCCCGGCGCCTAACCCTCCTCCTTTCACATCCGGCGCTTGGGAACCGGCAATGGCGGAGTTGTCCAATAGAAAAACCAAAGCATATTAAAATCTGATGTTAGTCATCCTAATTTATCAGTTCAGTAAATGTTGTCTGCCCCCCAATTCACACCTAGGGCCAAGCCAAAACTACACCTGTAGCAAGTAATTACATATAACAGCAAACCAGTTCAGACAAGAAGCTTTGAATATAACAGAATCTAAGGCAAAAGTAAGTAAACTCTGAGCTCATCTTAATCAGTCAGAGGATCGTCTTAGAGGAAAAACTAAAGCACATTAAAATCTGAAGCAAGAGTTGTCCCAATTTCACAGTTCAGTAAGTGCTGTGTCTGCCACCCAATTCACAGTTGGCACGTAGTTAATAATATTTCAATGTGCACTCTACAGGTTATTACTGAATAGATATCACAAGTCAAAATGTTTTGAATGGTAATTTCCAGTGGTGAGCCATCAGGGCTCCAAGGCTATCTCAGTGACTATGAGCATTACCCTTGGCTCACAGCCTCTGAGCAGCACTGCAAATTGTATTGCTGGGAATTGGATGAATATTTGGAGCCACACTGGGTTTCCACACAGGCAGCAGCAAAACAACAAAGCACGGCCCGACACTTACAAGCACTTAAAAGCAACCTGAGTTGGTCTACAGCACAGTGAACAAGTGCACAGGGAAATGGAGCCCCACAACAAAAAGGTGAAGGAAAAATAGGGAAACATTGGAAAGACTGATAGAATGTGCCATATATTTGAGTAAACAGCAGAGGTGGGTAGTAATGCACTACATTTACTACGTTCCATTTACTTAAGTAACTTTTTTAACAAAATTTACTTTTAAGAGTGGTTTTAAAAGAGGCTACTTTAATACTCTTACTCTAGTAAATTTGCGAAGTCAAAAATGTACTTATACTCCATTATATTCATCAATGTTCCTTCTGTTACATTTTAAAATGATTTTTACATTTTGTACGTTTTGCCACAACTTGTCCAGTGTGGGATGGTTGGTGAAATCCCTAAGGATGATCACTGAGTGAAATCTCTAAAGATGCTCACTGAGGGCCACAACTTTACTTCAGTAAAGTAGAAAACTGGACAGTACACCGACATAATGAAGAGAGAACAGGCACATTTTATGGCATGGGACTCAAATGGCATTTATGAATAGTAGCTCACAATATATCCTTTTCATTAAGGCTCACATATGTGTGTGAAATCGGTGCGCTCTCATGGTATGCATTATTAATATGAAAGTAAAACATGGTCCGATATGAATTATATTCGAATAAAAAATGTCTAGCTAGCTATGTAGCTATAAACTACAAGCAGCAGAAAAATTAATACAGCAGCTCATGGCAAGCAGGAATGCATGCCCCATATTGAGGCGTATTTTCAAGATTATAAAGGTTTCAAGGTTAGCTAGACAACAAAGGATATGTAGCTAGCCAGCCAATCTGGCTAATCAGTTACCTAATTTTAATGTAAATATAATGTCTAGTAAAATGTCTGTTACCCTGGGCAAGAGCTCAGAATATTCACAGAAATTGTACTAATCACAAAGTATCTAAACTAATCACAAACTCCAATGTGATCCTTGTGATTTATATGCACAAACTGCAAAAATTATTACAAACTTTCCCAAATTTTGTCTACCTGGCAAAGTATATTTTCCATGCCAGTTTCAAACAAAAATCATCTGGCAGCACTGCCATTAATACATGACCTTCTATTAATTCTAATAATTCACCTTAAATTTGTAGAAGTTAAAATATGACTTTACAACAGTATGAAATGTGACATGTCTGGTTTGATGATGTTAGTTATTTCTTAATGATTTAATACAGTTTAAAGAAAATTGCCATGGGCCTTACATGGCCTTTAAACTGCTTAGTAGCTACGTCATAAAAAAATTCTGTGACAGAAGAGAGCCATATCAAAAGGCAAAGTATTTTCACCTCAGTGAGAGAGAAAGAAGCCTAAATACCTCCTTATGTTCAGTGCTTACCACTTGGTATGGAAGGCTAAGTTGTGGTCCTATGTGATGAAGTGTTATAGTAGCATTTGCCTTCTAAAATCCATTAAATCTGCCATTTTTTTAAGAAACTTGAAGCATGGAATTAACCAATTTTTCTTGTGAATTTAATATGGCCCTAAATATAGTTAAATCTAAATACTATTTACATTAGAATTCCTGATGTGCTGCCATTTCTGGAATGTCAAACAAAAGGAACATTTCAGTTAAACAAGTTCCCAATATGCCACACAGTAATGATGAATGCTAACAGATTTCGCAGGTTTTCCCACTTGCCCACTAGCAAATTCCTTGCGTGCATCAGTAAAGAAGTGAGTTCAGTTAACTTTTCTGACATTAGTACAGGTCTCCAAGTTTGTAAAACTACAAAAGTTGGTCACTAGACTTTATGAAAGCCAAATTAATCTCACAACATTTCTTATTCAGGCATTCTTTGCTTCAATTTACAGCTAAATCCTTTAGCTAGCTAGGTTCTCTTTTACTTAGCAGGCCACTGCATCACTGATAATGCACATAAGATAGCTATGCTAGCTAAATAGCTCTTGAAACTATTGGGTACTCAGTCTCCAACCTTAGCTTTAGCTAGTATCTCAGCCACTAGATAGCTAGCCTCCAGTGCCATGTCTGACACTTTTGCAACAATTCATCATGACTTGTTCTTGTTTAGTGTTTTGACTTTTCTAATGAATAAAATACTCTGTACCCTTGCTGGTTATTGATGGATGATTTGTTGTTAAATACCTTGTAAGTTTGCTCAGAACCACTGCTTGGATTAACAGTTTCATACCAAATGTCAGGCATATAGAGGCAATATATAGGCAAAGCTCTTAAATGGGCTACTTTTGGTATGGAACAGTTTTCACATAATGCCTTATCACTTATCACGACTTTCTATAATGGAGTTTAATGAGGAGATAGTCATGGAATTAGCCTGGAAAGATGAGGGGCTCTTGGACCAGATTATAGCACTGTCTATCCAACTGGATAATATGCTATGGGAACGCAATAGGACACGTAAACTTCGCAATATGCTTCGCCATCCCATACAGTATGAAGTCAACAATGCTGAACCTATGCAATGTGACTCTTACCCCAGAAGAGAAACAAAAGATGATGCCGAGAGGGACGTTGCATGGACTGCAGAGTGGCTGGACACATGATTAGAGAATGCCCAGCTGTCCCATGCAGAAACAAGGCACTAACGTCAGAACAGTGTTTGGAGACTACCTCACATGCTAAGGTGGTGAGTCTCCCCCCAAGGCGTTTGATAACCAAGTCATTCCTGATTCCGGTTATTCTACACTGTCGATGATCTTTGTCTGTTTCATTTTTTGTCTGTCAATTATCATTGTCTCTGACTCTGGAGCCGAGGGAAATTTGATGTGCTGTACATTAGCCAAAGATCTACAGATTCCCCTTGAAACACTCCATCAACCTCTTACAATTTTTGCCCTGGATGGGGATCCTGTGGGAGGGGGTTCTATATACCAGAGAACCAATCCCATCAAACTACATACCAGTGCACTCCATCATGAAACCACCACTTTCCTGGTTTTAGATTCCTTAGAGTTCTCCATCATTTTAGGTCTTCCATGGTTAGAGAAGCATGATCCCTGCATCTCTTGGCACAATAAGGAGTTGTTAACCTGGTCTCCCTTCTGTCACCAACATTGTTTGCAGTTCCCCACCATAGCAATCCACTTCACTACTGTGAAAAGCCTGAACTGCTCAACATAGACCTGTATTCCACCTGAATACAAGGACCTGAGAGAAGTGTTCAGCGAACAAAGAGCCATGCACCTGCCACCTCACCACTGATGTGATTTTTCCATTGATCTCATAGTGGAAGCACCAATGCCTAAAGCACATATTTACCCACTGTGGAATCTTACATCAAAGGCATTAGCCCAGGGCTTCATCCAACCCTACACCTCTCCTGTGGCTTCAGGATTCTTCTTTGTGAAGAAGGATGGCAGGCTCCATCCCTGCATAGATTATAGGGGGCTCAGTCAGATATGTAAGAAGTACATATATCCTCTACCCTTAATCGCAGCTGCATTGGAAGAGCCAAGCTGTTTACTAAACTCAACTTAAGGAGTGCCTATAAACTAATGTGTATTAGAGAAGAGGATGAGTTGAAGATGGCATTCATGACCACTAGAGGGTACTATGCTTTTTGGCCTCACTATAGGACCTACGGTAATAGCTAACATAGATGACATATTGATTTAGTCACCTGACTACACTGCACATGTGAAACATATCTTCCTGGTCCTCAAAACTACTGTCCAGGAACACTCAATGCTAAAGCTGATGCTTTATGTCGTGTTTTCCAGGACGATGAGTCTACATATACCTCCCAAATGAACAAACTACCACTGGAAGTTATGTACTGAGGAATTGCGTACCAGGCAGCTCATCACAAATTGGTATGGTTGGGAATCAGTAACCCAGGAGGTACACCGGTTCGCTTCTTCTTGTTCCTCCTGTTCACAGTGTAAAACACCCAAGACCCTGCCAGCAAGTAAACTGATGCCCTTACCAGTAAAGGAACACCGATGGTATCACATCACCATAGACTTCATGGGTCTACCTCCTGAGGAGTATACTGTTATTCTTACAATCACTGGTCAGTTCTCCAATGGAGTCAAGTTTGTCCCTTTCACGACCATACCTAGAGCCTTCCAAACGTCCGAGGCGTTGTTCAACAATATATTACATTATTATGGGATCCCAGAAGACATCCTTTCTGATAGAGGGCCCCAATTCACTTAATATGTTGGGTCAGCCTTTTTTAAACGTATAGGTATGTCCATTTGCTTAACCTTTGGGTACCATGCACAATCTAATGCATATTTTGTTTCAACAATCCTATGGACTGGTCCTCTTTTTTATTTAGGGTATAGATGGCCCAAAACTCACTGATCAGTTCTGCCACAGATTTGATTCCTTCTAAGATGTCAGCCACCTATGGACTGTCAGCCTCTCAGATGTTCCTGAAGTGGATGACTGGATGCAGAGGAGCGAAAAGGTCTGGGAGTAGCTCATAGAAGGAGTTCTTCAATTAAGACCAAAATACAAAGGTCTATTCAAGGTACTTAAAAGATTGTATGATGTGACATACAAGCTGGACCTCCCCGTTTTAAAGGTCATTCCATCGGTCTCTGCTAAAGCCTGTAATTTCAGGTCCTTTGAACTGTCCTCCTGGATGACACACCACCAGTGCCCATGAACTTAACGGGCTCAGATGTGTGTGTGTGTGTTGTGGCAACTGCTGGATTCAAGGAGATGTGAGGTTGTTCTCCAGTATCTGGTGGACTGGGAGGGGTTTGGACCAGAGGAGCAAAGTTGGGTACCAACTTCTGGCATTTTTGACAACTTCTGGCATAGCCACACCCTGGGCATGGCCAAGTCAGCTCTTGGTGAGGTTCCAGTGGTTCACGCTCCAGCTCGCAATGTGGAGTACACAAGTTGGGCATCCTTGTACTGTGACTGGCCAGTCTTTGAGTAGGGGGTACAGTCATGCAGCCCGTCAGATCCCCCATGAACTACACACCCCAGATTCCTCCGAGGAGATCCTCATCCCTGGAATATTAAGTACCTGCACCTGATACTCATATGCATAGCCTATTAATACACTTTGTACTCTCTTACTTATTGCATACTATTGCCAACTAGTTCTAGTGTATACAAAGTGTTATTTTTGTTTTGTGACCATTGCTTGTGTTTTGTTCTACCTTGCATTTTTGCCTTGTCTTGGATATTCCTGTTTGCTCCTGTTATATTGCCCATGCCTACCATTCAACTTTGGATTGGATTTGCCCTTTTGGATTTGTTTGCCTAGACTGTATCAATAAACAGTTAAACAATAAACAGATAAACAGTTGTCGTCAAATCCACGGTCATCTGACTTGTCTTGCAGCATGACAGAAACCTCACAACAATAAGTGTCATCGTACTTTTCTTTGTCTTGCTGCTGGCCTCTACCTTTGCTGCTAAGATACCACTGTATAATGAAGCTCAGATTCAGAGTTATCTTTCTTTTCAAAAACCTTGCTAGTTGGTGTGCCTCATACAACACTTAACATTATGCATCACGTGGTAATTAGCCAGTTCTGACAATCTTTCAGACATACAGAGGACTGATGGTAAGCAGTAGACCAAATCATAAGAAGAGGGGAATACAATCCTTCAAAACCTAAAAATGAATTTTTAGCATCTATAATTGGCACAAGTTCATTCAATGCATATTACTATATATTATTTAAAATTATATAGTTCTGTTTACAGTGATTATACTGGGAGGACAACTCCATCTTTTCCCAGGAAGGGGGAGGGGGGCATGTGCCCCTAGGTGGGAAAGTATCTCCACCCAAACCCTGTACAGCATCTCTCTTAATGCAAACACAACAAAAAAAAAAAAGAATGTGTTCTCTTAAATATTAGTGATCTATAATTATCTATAGTCAGTAAACGCATGCATTCATTTCCATCAACTACATTCTGGAACTCATTTCTTCATCACAAATAATATCTTAGTAACTGAGCTGGCAAAATATCTAGTTAGCAGGCTAACTAACTGACCTTATATGAAGCATCTTAACCATAGCTTCCATATTCAGTCCTTCAGGATGAGATATTTAACAATTGCTTGCTATTTTTCTTTTAGTTAATTACAGGATATTATTCAAGTTATTTAATGCAACATGTCCAACATGTGCAGACATGACCAACTGACAAAGTTAGAACCAGTGCGACCACTAGAAAAGTTAGACTGGACACCTTAACATTACAACTTGGTATCATGTGATGATACACCCCTTTTCTCAAAAAGTGTTTCAAGTAGATGACCTAATGTGACATTTAGACATTTATTGGCCAAAGTATATTGTGTCTCTGTGGAATATGTGGACTGGATACCAGCATAATTCCATTCCTAATGGAATGCTGGATGAAGCTGAAATATTAGTGTAGAATGGCTATCATCAGTTTTTTCTGTTTAATATATTTTAAAAAATACTGCACACAAAACAAAACTGTTTTAACTGTTGACTGTTTCAACTATGTATGCATTTTCAGCTGTGCACTTTGGTTCGATGCTGGAGGAGCTGAAGGAAGATGTTGAAGATGACTTTCTAAAGCTTGGCTTGCCCTCCCAACATCCCAACGTTACATTCTTTCTAGAGCGGCTTAGGATGACAATTCATAATGCCCTCCAAAGGACTAACTCAGAATGCAGGTCTGTGAGAAAATATACATACCTAATACCCTTTTGGCTAAAGTAGAGAACAGTCAAACAGGTCTAAAGTGTAAATATTTCCTCTAAAACTGGATCTCTTATACCTTTGAACTTAACTTTTCTCACAAACAGATACAAATAAAAATACATCCTACATCAAATCTGCATTACATTTGTTTGTAGTGGGTTACCACAGTGAAGACCAGTGTGGTGTATATAGAAATAGCATTCAAACAGGAAGGAAGTCAGGAGGGCCTACACTTACATTGGAATGTTAGAGAAAACATCTCCAAACAACACCATGTCCTGTTCTATTGTGTCTGTGTTATGTTTCCCCTGGCTCAGTGAACTAACTAGACTAAGCTCTCAGAGGTAAACTAACATTCATTCTTGCAGTGAAATGCCTGTAAGCAGATCAGGTCAAAATCATCTACTTAAAAAAAATAAATAATTGTGCAGCAATTTTCAATAATTTCACATGTGGAATCTGCACTCTATTACAGACTACAATGATAGAAAGTATAGCAGTTTCTCCCTCATTACCTGATGAGAGAAGGACTTACTATGCTAGATTTGAGTCAGACAATATCCATCATGGTATGTGACTACCTGTGGCTCAAGACAATCCCTCACTGTCCATATCCAATCCTGATGTAATAAGATGTTTCAAAGCACAAATAAGGCTCCTGCTTCTTAGAGCTTGTGCTCTCCAATTAGCAAAGGTATTTTCCAACGTATTCAACTTTTCCCTAAGTCTCCCAGAAATCTATAGTTGCTTCAATTTTCCCATCGCATAAGAAACCATAAATCACCACACTGAATGACTACTGACCTGTTGCACTATCAACCATTCTGCAATGTCTGGAGTAGTTATTCAAATGTTCATCTTCACCTGCCACCTGGGACTCTCCCCAATTTGCTTACTTCTCAGACAGATCAACAAACACACAGCATTCTATTTCATTGACACTGCAATGTATTCTTTCACATCTTTACTGGAAAAACATGTGAGAAAGGTGTTCATTAATTTCAGCTCAGCATTCAACACCATAAACACGCCAAGCTCAACTGGAAAATCAAAGAAATAGACCTAAATTACCTTTCTGACGAGTAGTCCCCAGGTGGTGAAGATAGGAAAAAGCACCCTGAACACAGATGCACCCCAGAATGTGTGCTTATTTCCCTCTTTAAACACACATGACTGCATTGCAACATATAGTTCGAACATAATCTTCAAGTTTACGTCAAGTTTGCATTGTATGCCTCAATAATAGCAGAGATGAGAGGAGATCAAAACACTGTAAGAGTGGGGCAGCGACAACAATCTCCATCAATCTCCACCTTATTGTGAGCAAAACATTAATAATGCAAAACTTGGTGCATAGTTATAGTATCTCAACCTGAGAAGGCCTATAAAGTGCAAATCAGCCTCTGGCCTGTTACAGTGGTCTTTCAGGTGAAAACAAAGCTAAACTAATGTACTGTTTTGTTAACTCTTGTTTTGTTTAGAATAGAAGAACAAAAATTATGTAACAATGCCACACACTTAAAGATTGACAACATTCACATAACATGTCTGTTTCTGCCAGAAATCTCGCATGTTATTTATACCACATTAGGAAAAAAACAATGTTTAGATCAGTCACCACCAAACTGTGTTAACAGCAACTTGTTGAAGCCTTCCAGAAGTCTGAGTCAATCTCATTAAATGTTACTGGAATCCAGTGCCATACATTAACAGGAGATACAATGCATGCACCTCTTGTAGTCATATGAAAATGAAATATATTATAGTAGCACAGTACAGTTCTTAATTTTATTACCTTCACCAAAAACTCAGAAAGTCACCAACTTTTCATATTAGATGCAAAGTTCAAGTATTACTATTTGAAACGCTACGACTTGTCTTTAAAATGTGGCAAAGGGACAAACTGTTTTTTTAAAATCTACACAAATCTGACCTCCAGATACCAAAAATGTCAGAAAAATGCACAATGTTCATTCTAAACTTTGTATACATATAGCATTTCACTCACTTAGTCCAATTCTAACTAATCTTTATATCCTTGTAATCAGGCAGATTCATTCCTAATTACACCACAACAATTTCATATGAATTCATTAAATCATTACTAAAATTCACATATGTGTTCACAACATATTGATGAAGCCCTCCACTTAGTCTAGGTGGTTTGAATCAATCCAATTAATACAGCATATATTAATGTACTCAGTACAGGCTGTAAGATGTTAAAGAAACTGTAGAAAGTTCGTCAAATAAACTGGTTCATGGGCACATCCCAGTAGCAGCAAGAGAAACAGAAGTTGTCCACATTTCACAATAGATGCAGTAAGCCATCTATTGTCTTATATTGTCTTATATTTAAAATGTTGCAAAGTAACAGTAACTGCAAATCTGAGCCTCACTTACTTGAACATCAGCAAAAATGGTCAATGCCTAGTTCAGTTTAATTTGACCTATGTGTTTTGTGCATTAAACTAGACTTCACATATACATACCATTCACTCAATTAATCCAGTCACCACTAATCTTCACACACTAGTAATCATATATAATCATAACGCTTAGTTTAATCACCAATCTTTTTTTTACAATCATGTTCACAACTTGTTGATACTGCTATTCAATGTAACACTTGCAAGGTATGCTATTCTTGCAGTTATATGTTCAGTTCATGCTATTAGAGCAGCATAGTACAGTTACTAGTTTTTCACCACCACCAAAAATTCACAATGCCACCAGCAACCTCCCATGGTAGGTGGTTTCACTGTGCTTCACACCAGACTTGAAAACATGATGAAGGACTCCATTTGGGGCTTTGACCCTGCAATCAATTCTGCCATTAATTTACCCTGAGCATCACTACAAGCATTTCAGTCTAGAAAGTCTCTGACATGCTGTGCATATGATAAATAAAAAACTTTGACTTTCATCTGACCAATAAACATGCCACACAAATATTGCTTCTGTACACTAGTTATATATTAAATATTCATTTGTGAGACAATATTAAAGTCCACCTTATCCAAACAGGCAAAATAAGGAATCTACAGATTGTCACATGCTTATGAGTGCTCTGGGAACACAGCAGTCACGAGAGCAGCTGATACAGGAGAAAGAGCAGATTCAGGTGTGTCTAAAAGTGTCTTTAAACTGCAATAAATGTGTCTAAATGTAATTAATGAAATGTAATCAATGTCTGTGTTATTTCTCGTCCATTTATATAGGCATGTGTATCTTGCCTATATATTTAATTTGGTCTTGTTTGCTGTGGTCTGCTGCGTTTGCCACAGAAGCAGATGATGGAGCTGCAGCACATGTTAGGAGAACTGCAGAAACAGAGGCTGGCTCTGGGGGAGCAGCTAAACCAGGATGACCTTAGGCTGGAGAAGGAAGTCGAGGAGCGAGTGCTGAGAAGCTACAGCCCAACTCAGTTGCACCTGATTGGTCGAGTATTAGAGGACTTGATCACGTCTCAGCACCGTGACCAGATCTCTCTATCTCCATCTCAGTCTATTACCAGGTAATGTGGTAAATAAACAATTTTAATCATTTTAGGCCCACTCATTTAAAGTCCTATGTTTGTGCAATCAATTGCATTTTTTATAGTTTTCCATTGTGCATATTGGCCCAGCAGTGTTTCAGATTACTTGGTCAATTTTCTCACTGCTCCTGCAAATGAATTCCACTAGGGGTCCCACTGATTAGCTTTGACAAGTAGATTATATTTGACAGGTAGTCAAATGTTTTGTTTTTGAGTGCTCATATGGTGTCTTACAATCTGAAAATGAATAATCAAATCTCTGCACATAAGTTTCATAGATTTTCCAATTCCCATGTAAGAAATTGTAAGTAATGTATTGCAATGTAAGATTTACCTTATATCTCAGTGTAATTTAATCTATAGTCATGACCAAAGGTTTTGAGACTTACACAAACTTTTGTTTTCACAAAGTTTACTACCTCAAAGGTTTGCCTAATGAATAAGAAATGGTATCAAAACATCTTCCAAGAGCAAGACGGGTCAACACTGTAAATACTGAGTCTTTGCTTAAACTGCATGTATTTGTCAATAAAAAGGTTTTTTTTTAATTATGAAATGCTTATAATTGTACTTCACTATATCATATAAACATCTGACAAATTGATCTAAAAATGACTGAGGCAGTAAACTTTGTGAAAACAAAAATTTGTGTCAGTCTCAAAACCTTTGGCCATGACTATAATAACTAATTTTTACCTTCTCTTGAACATCATCGATCAAAAACAGTTAAATCAGATGGAGAGTGCTACTGGTTCACATCTATTTGGCAAAATGGCTATTGTTCCATTTTTAACCAGCAAGTGGTGCCCTTTCCACAGCATTCAGTATCTGATACAAATGTATTTAAAAAAAACACACTACAAGGACCCATTCTACTTAAAATTCACTGGTGACAAAATAAAGCATCATTTTAAAACTGCCTTTCTAATGATGGTTTAATGAGACCCTTGGATTTAAAACCATTAACTACCATGAAAGGCACAAAGATTAGCTTTCTGAATTGGTAGAGTTAAATACTGTTGGCATTTCCCAGAAAAGTCCATGTGTTATGGGCCTATTATAACATGTAAATCTATTCTATTTACTTGCCTGACACATTCGTTTACTTTTATCCTTTAATTCTAAAGTCTTCAGGAGCAGAAGCAAGACCTGGGTTTATCCAATAAAGAGGCAGCATCCAAAGTAAGCCATCATCACAGTTTCACTTCTCTTGTGCAGTGTTTATCTCAGCCAACAATACAATTCAGGGATGATGCATTTTTTAATACGTAACAAAACATTGTGATTTGATGCGTTACGATGCAATCTAGAGCAGTTTTTATCATTTGTTTAATGCAGATATTCATTTTACATTATAAATTAAACTAAGCCAATTCTATCAAAGTGCCACTGCTTACCTTCCAATGGATATATTTCATAAATTAATCTCTACAATTACTGTTATTTTATGGCATGGGAAAAATGGTTCATTTCAGACATGTAATTATGTTGATTTTCCAATAGACACATTTGGACACGAAAGACTTATTGTATGAAAAAAAAAATATTTTGACCTTATAAACTGTCTCACTGTCTCACACACCCATAGATAGTTACATCACTCAGGGAGAAATATGAAAAATAGCTATTATAAACAATATAATATTATAATTAAGCCATTTTGTAATTAGCTTTAGTCAACTTATTCATAACTTTACAATTGGGCCAGCGACAGATTCATGGTACTTTTAGATTGATCCAGGATAATTGGAAAGATGTACTTGCATCTTTAACATCTTTACTGGTTCTAACAAAAGCCAGTTTTCGATATGTATCAGAATTCACATATAGGTGTACGAATTATATATATATATATATATATATATATATATATATATATATATATATATATATATATATATATATATATATATATATATATATATATATGCACAGTGAGGAGTGACTAGTTTCTAGTGCAGAAATTAGAAATTTGTTAATAAATTGACAAAAAAACTTTGAGGGTATTAGATGTAGTCATGTAATGCTTTGCTTTCAGAAACTCTTTTATTTCTATTTTTTAAGCCTGTTAATTTTTTACCACTTAATGACAGCATGACATTATTATTTTATCATGACAATGACATTAATGACACATTTTGGATCATGGCTTTTTTATTTCATTTAGCTCATACATTTCTATTTTAATATTATGCTCTTTAATACAAGAAAGCAATACAATAGTCTGCCTTTATTTGTCTAATTGAGAGTAATAGGTGACAAATAGTATAGATATTGGAGTGTTGTATGTACATATGTTCACTAGCTTCTTATTAGAAACACTTCGTGGATGTGCAGTTAAGGTCTCAAACCCATGTGTTATGATGCACAGTTTGTGTTTGTCATCATCTAGACCATCATCAATTTTCAGTTTCTGCTATTGACTGGATATTTTTAATATATAAAAATCCCAGGAACACTCCTGTGTCTGATAAACTTGTACGATCTCAAGCATCCACAACCATTTCATTACCATGGCTGTGTTATTACTGCATTAGTTATTAGTCTGCCACCCAAATAATATACTGTACATTCTGCAGTACTATACTGTACATTCTGCAGATGGGTCACAATCTAATGGAATTCCTTTAAAATGAGCTTATAAAATTGGTGAATGTAATAGTGGCCAGTGAGTGTGAAAACAAGATGGGTGTTTCTTGTAAAGTGGCTGGTGAGTCTATATTCTTGGCATACTCATTCATGTTTTTTTAATTGATATAAATGCATTCCAGTGTGAAACTTGATGGTGGTGTCTGGAGTGCTGCTGTGTTTTCTCCATATATTTCGCAGGTCATCATGTCTCATAGTCAACACTTCTGGCAGGTGGGACTTCCCATGGGATTTGGCAGCAATGTGAGCTGCTTCCCTTGTGCAAAAGCTATGGAAAGTTTTAGCTATCAGTGCCTTAGGCTTTCTCCCTCAAAGTGTGTATGTATGTGCTTGTGTGTGATAAGATGAATTTTCTTGTGCTAATGTAGAGAGTCATAGCTGTAGTTGAAGTTTGAGCATTTGAGCCTCAGAGTGAAAATGCAGTGTAAACCACCTTCAGCAATGTCATTATCATCCATACAGCCTGCCTGATTCTCACATTTTCTGTGGTTATTATTCTGTGGTTATTTAATTTAATACACTTTTAGATATGCTAAAAGTATAAACACCAAATTTAGCAACACACCATCTACAAGAATTATCATCTGCTAACAAATATAGGATTAAGAGTACATGATTAAATTCTAACTGTGCTGTTAGATGTTAAGCATGGTGTGATCTTAGATCTCAAGAACATCTTGAAACTTCAAATAAATGTTTGTTTCCTGAGCTTTGAAGATAGAGAAAATTCTAGAAAAATCTAGAAATTGGGAAACATCACAAGCAAACTGACCTGAAAGAGAAACATCTTGAGAAAAAAACAGTTAAAAAGCACTTGAATCTGGAAGTGCTGACCCCTCAGTCAAGTTTCAAGTTAGTAAAATGTATCATGCTGGTAAAAACTCTTCTGACATTTTGTATGGATTTCACTTTTGAATCATAAGCAACAACAAAAGCACATTAACATACCAAGCAATAAGAAAATGTTGCTGGTTCTGAAGTTTATTTATAACATTTATATGTGAAGAAGCATTTATAACACAGCACTATAATACAGTCAGTGGGAGATAATGAACGTGTGACTGAGGAGGCCTGGATTGGATTAGTGCTGCGTGTTAAGTGGTACCTGGATTGGATTGGATTGAAGTGTCAATTGTGCTTTATGTTGTCTTTTTGAATGATAAAAAATTGGAATACACCATATCCATTGAGCATTTCTAAAGGTTCTGTTGTTAAAGTGATCGAGTGATACGCTGGACCCTATGACTACAGACCTAATATGTCTTCCCATTAAAATTAAATACATTTCTTTAAGATACAGCCCATTTATTATTTTGAGAGCAATTATTGATGTGTTGCATTTTCTCTTTCTTGCCCAGATGGTGAAGAGCCAGAGGTTAAGTGATAGTCTACAGTCAAAAGTTTGTGAGAATGAGACCCAATTGCTAGACCAGCATGAGGCCAAGCTAGCAACCATTTCAGGTACACCCAAGTACTTCGCTACTGTCTCATGTATCTGTCTGTGGCATTTGTGTAATATGCCACATTAGTCTTCTCTATCTAATTGGATGTCATTTATTCTTGCTGGAGGAGGGAATGACTTCAGCAGTGCAGAAGAGGTGAAGGCAGAGATGAAGTCTTTATATAGGGAAAGGGAATGCTTGGACAGCCTTTCAAAGAGGATGCTTGCACTGAGCACAGCAAGCAACCAGAACCTGGTCTGCGTGAAGGAGCAGCAAAGCCAACTAAAGGAGGAACAGCAGAAGAACTTTGCCCAGCATGGTGAGAGATATCCTTTTGGTAGACACTTTTAATGGTCTTAGTTTTTCAGCCGTTTCATAACACGGTAAAGTGAATACATCTGGGGTGCTACCACTATTCTTGGAGATTTACCAGCCTGCAGCATTAGCAATGCAACTGAATGATAAATGACAAGGGGAATATTACATTTACATTTACAGCATTTGGTAGACACTCTTCTTATCCAGAGTGACTTACAAAAGTGCTTTGTCATTTACTCATAGAAAACATCCTAGCCAGGACTGTAAGTTAGAGTCCAAGATACCAATGAACAAGAATGCTGTTGAAATACAGGGATCAATGCTGATACCTTGAGGTACAAAATACATAATATCTATCTCAGGCAACAATCAGTGCAATAAACAATACTTTATAATAATGATCACAGTTTCAGTTAGTTAGAGTTTCATTCATAGGAGCAGGATCAGTGGTCATTTAAATATTCCATAAATAGATGGATCTTCAGTCTGCATATAAGGACTGCAAGGGACCAGTGCTGCTGCATTCTGGACAAGTTCTAGAGGTCTGATGTCTCTTAGAGGAAGACCAGCAAGTAGTGAGTTGCAGTACTCCAGCTTTGAGATTACAAGAGATGGCGAAAGTACCTGGGCAGCTTCCTGTGAAAGAAAGGGCAGAATCCTTCATATGTTACAAAGAAAAAATCTGGAAGACCAGGTCAGATTTGAAATTTGAAAACAACAACTGGTTGTCCAAAGTTATGTCCAGGCTACGACCAGCTTCAGATGGTGTTACCATGGAATTCTCAAAGGAAACTGTGAGCTTATGGGAAGGGTTGGGAGTTGCTGGGATGTAACAGAAGCTCAGTTTTACTGGGGCTAAGCTTCAAGTGTTGGGCTGTCATCCCTGACGCAATGTCAGTCAAGCATGCTGACATATGTCTGGAAACATATGTGTAATAGAATGTTGTGGTTTACTGTCTCAAAAGCTGCTGAAAAGTCCAGAAAAATCAAGACAGATGACAGTTTGGCAGCTTTAGCAGCATGAAATTTCTCTGTCACTGCAAAGAGGGCTGTTTCTGTTGAATGTGCCGGTTTGTAACCAGACTGATGGGGATAATGGAGCTGGTTCTGGGTGAGGAAAAGAGAGAATTGATTGTAAACTGCTTGTTTGAGCGCTTTTGGGAGGAAAGAGAGAAGTGATATTGCTCTGCAATTGGTTATGTTGGAGCCATCAAGCATGGGCTTCTTGAGGATTAGTACCTCCTGGTTTTGAATGTAGTTGGTAATTGTCCAGAGGATAAGGAGTTGTTGATGATGACAGAAATGAAAGGAAGCAGATATGTTGAGATAATTTGGAACAGAGTGGAAGGAATGGGATCCAGCAGACATGTAGTCGGATTGCTGGAAGTCAGGAGTTAAAGAATTTCACCTGAGAGAGGAGAAAAAGAAGCCAGAGAGTTGTATATAGGGGAAGGAACACTGGTTGGAAGAGTGAGAACAAAGGAAAAGGACCAGCGGATTTCTGCAACCTTCTCAAAGAAGGTGATGACATCCTCAAAAGTAAGAGATGAGCTGGGAGGGGGAGTATTAAGTAGAGAAGAAAATTAATTGATTCATTGATCACAGAACAACAAACCATTATTATATTTTCATTATTATAGCTATATTTATTATTTCAGATCTTTCGCACATAACAGTTACTAAAGAGTCTAATTTCTTTGATAATTTTGAGTTTACCTATGTAGCAAGATGTCACGGTTAGTCCCTCCCAGCTTCCATGTTCCATGATTTCCCTGTCTTGTGTGTTTTGGTTCCATTCCATAGGTTCATTTTCTCTGCCCCTTGTTTGGTTTTGCACACCTGTTCCTCATTTCTAGTCTTGATGAAGTTAATGTATTTTTGTATGTTTTATATGTTCATGTATGTATGTTTCTGAAAAGTAGGTACTTTTCTCACTATATCCTTGTACTGAAGCTCAGTACATATATTGTCATGTGATTTCATGTGGTCCAGTTAAATGGTATTCTGATAATCTAAGTGCCAGATGAGAATTTTCCTGGCCTCAGCGGCTGCCCTCAGCCCATAAAGAAGCTGGTGATCCACTAGCAGGTGGAAGCAAGCACACTGAGAGTTAATTGTGGAGCAGTTCTGGGATGATAGTATAGAATGTTGAGCTGATGTTCAAAAACAGGATTCTGGCATAAGTCCTTGGTTGTTCAAGGTGTTCAAGGATGACGTGTAGTTCCAAGTTCTCCTCAGACCTGTTGGCACAATATGCAAACTGCAGTGGGTCCAACAGGGAATTGCGGTATCTGTCAGGTGTGCTAAATCCAGTCTCTCAAAGACTTTCATGACAAAATACATCAGGGCAATGGTCTGTAGTCATTTAATCCTGTGTTGGTTGTTTTTGGGGGGGTCTGGGTGTTGTTGTGGAGAAATTTAAAGCAGGCAGGTACTTCACTCAGCTCTATTGACCTGTTGAAGATCTGTGTGAAGACAGGAGCAGACATGAGGGTGAAACACCATCTGGACCTGGAGCATTCTTAACCTTTTTTCCCTGAAAGAGAGCATCAAGGGAAGCCACTAAACATAAATTGAACAAAGTGGTATGACAAAGGTGACTCTACAATCTGGAAATGTTGTCTTTCATAATCCTTTAATAAGGAAGAAAGAAATGGGCTTTTGTACATAAAAATGAAAAAAGAAATGAGCAGTTGTATTTAAAAATGCTCAGAAAATTAAATTATTATAATAATTATATAACTCAGTAACTACAATCCCCTGCTGGTGTAGAGACTCAGTAGAATAGGGCCAAGAGGCTAAATCTCATTCAGAGAATGCTTATGTAAAGCACCAGCATTTTATCCCTGATAAAGATGTTTGTTGTTGGGTATGAATGAATCCAGTACTAGTCTTGCCTAGAAGGGATGAGTAAACCATCATGCTTAGTTTAACATGCAAAAAGAAATTGCGAGGTGGGCCTGTTTCCAGTGGGAGACAGTGAGCAAATTATTAGGTATGCTCCCATGTTATGCATTAGGTGAATATGATGTGGTAGTCAACTTAATGAATAAGTCACATGAAACAGCCATTTGTTCTAAAGTACAGTGAATTTATTATCACATTAAATTGACAATATACAATCCCACTGTTGTCAGATCATCATTTTGAGCAGGGTGGCTCCTTGTAAGATCAGCTTAGATTGTAAGTTTTGGATTTTTTGGAACTTGGAAATAGCACATATTTAAATTATTTTTAATTCATGAGCCACTGAGCAACCTCACAAAGGAAAGCAAAACCATTAACTACATCTGCATCTGCCAGATGAATGATCACTTTTCTGAGTAGAACTGAGGAAAAAAAGCTTAAAATCTTAACAATGTATTAGATGTGTACCACTGCAACTTTACAGATACACTGCTATTTAAACAATTTTATTGCTTAATATGTCGGTTACATATAATACCTGTGACAAGGAGTAAGGCAAAAAAGGATGCAAATGTGTAGGCAAAGGGAACTGTGGAAAAAACAATTCAATAAAATGGGTTTAAACATCTTTAGCCATAAAACAGCAACATTTGAATCACATGAATTTTACATGTCAAATCTAAAGTGTTACAAAATTTGTATATTGGTTAGCCAGGCATAAATTGGCATCTTATTGATTTGTAATTTATTCCCTTAAACACTCTTACCAATCCAAATGTTCATTTCAAACCATAGTTGGTTAATCATCATTACATTTACCTGACACTTTTATCCAAAGCAACATACAAGTATGAGTGAATACAACTTGAGGGTTAAGGGCCTTAAGCAGGGGCCCAACAGTGGCAACTTGGCAGTGGTGGGGCTTGAACCTTCTGATTACAAGCCAAGTACCTTTACCACTGAGTTACCACTGCCAAACTAATCTTAATGTAAGTCTTAATTCCATACTTGTCTGTGCAGACAAGTGCTACTGAGTATTGACTATTCACTGAGAAGCTGAGAAGTACATCTTTAAAAAAACTCTCCACTCTTCTTCCTCCGAGTGGTCTTTTTAATTCAAGCTTACATCCTCTACCAGAACACTGGAAGTTTGAGGGTTCTATGTAGTTCCCAGGACTGCACTCTTCTGGAGAGAGATCTCGGGTGTTGTTTCTGGGCTCTGCTGGAGCCATTCTCCCAGTTTGGTTGTCAGAACCCATAGTGTTCTGATTATTACTGGAACCACTGTTGCCATCACCTTTGACCTCTTTTCCAGCTCCTTTCTCTGCACTTGGTATTTCTTAAACTTTTCATATTATTTGTTCCTGATGTTTCTATCATTTTGGATTGGAATCTATCAGTACAGCACTCTTCTGCTTCCACCCCTAATATGTCCAGTTGGTTAGCCATTAACATTTTGTCTGTCATTCATGTATATATGACTACCATGGACAATACAGTTGCCTTCACCCTCCACATCTATATATCACAACTATCTAATTTCTGTCCACTCTCATCTTGTATTTTTTACAGTAGCCCAATTTTCATCTGATTGCCCTGGTCCTCTTGTATCTGACACAGACCTCGCTGACCCACGTGACTTCAAAGTCAATATGACTTTCTTATTCTGAACTCTCATAGTCTCATTGAACTCTCAATGTGGTAGGTGGGCAATATTAAGGTCCTTGCCTAAAGGACCACACTAGAGACGCCCTGGTCAGGATTCGAACCCCCAACCACCTGTGAAGGGTGAACTACAGTACAACTACATTACAATTAATTAACTGCAGTACACTGCAGTTACTCCTTGGGTAGGGATGTTCTCCCCAGTCTATAAGGTTTTCCCAGTCATCTATCTCCAATCGTCTGTAGGTATTAATTGTGTTTTAATGTGTCTATGGGCTTTATCATACTAAAAGGCAGCTTTGTGCAAGTCAAAATATGAGGGACGTTGTCACGTTGTGGCCCCGCCCCCTCCTCAAACATCTTGGTGTGTGTGTTCGTCTGTGTTGCCAAGCCCGCTTGTGTCTTCTACCTGTTCTGTGTTATGTGTAATCGTCTTGGGTGTATATATGTCTCATGTGTCGTACGTGTGTTGGTGTTTGAGATGTGCATAGCGTTTGAGCTTTGTTGTATGTTTTGCATGTTTGCAAAAATAAAAGTGTGTTTCATCGTGCCTCGTCCCTGCATCCTGCTTATCCTCGCAACATCACAGACGTTGGAACAAAATTGTGGAGTTCTAGCCATTTTTTCAAAATATCAGTACTTTTTTGGAAAACACTTTTATACAATAAACATACATTTTTATTAATAATGTTTAATATTAAAAATGAAAGTTTATTGAATATTGAACATTTGGTATTAGCATTAGTGTTTTACATACTAATAAACACATACTGTGCAAATAAATAGTTTGTAATTTAAATATAATATTTTATACAGAAATTAATATTGCAGTTCCTTGATGAGAAAAAAATGAAAACTGTGTTTTGTCTAAGATATTGCTCTCCAGATATATTGTTGTGGATATTGGTGGATGTGGATGTTATTGTCAGATAAAGGACAATCATATAATATGCAGTGGATCATTGTGCTATATATGAAATATTTTGTATGTATGTTTTTCTTCCATACAGAACAGAATTTGAAAGAGAATACTGTTAAGTACAGTGAACTTCTAGAGGACATACTTCATAGGTAAGAGCTTCACAGAATTGTCTCTCTCTCCTTCTCACACAGTTACCACATCTTTTAGGTTTATTGTTCAACATTTTATGCTACTTTTTTCTGTGTCCACCCACTCTCCTGTTACCTCTCTTGTTGATTCATGAGTCTTAAAATTAATTTTAAGAACACGTTATCTATTTGCTTTATATATTTTGCCTTATATATTTTATATAATATAAATATTATATATGACAAAGTATATTATATACCTATATCATTCACTAATATTTGACATTAGAATGTTTGTAATACATAAGTATCTTATAATAATACTGGTGATGTGATGGTGCTCCAAAAGCTGCAGTTCTGGTAAATCACTAAAATGTTTCACAAAAATACTAAGGAGGACATGACACATTGTGTCATCTTTAAGTGTCAGACAAAGCCTAGCCATAACTTTGACCTGCTCTCCTGCTTGTCTCAAAAACTGAGTGGGCAACTCAGGGTACCAGTAACTGCCATTTCGATTAGGATATCTAAGAATGTGAATGCAACACAAACTGCTATAATTTAATGTGGTGTTATTGCAGCACTCCTCCACAGAAATGTAACATTCATTATGTTTCAATGAAAGACCATGGGCAGCCATCTGGAGGGAGGATTTGGCATATGGTTCCCTTTTCACTCAGTTTGCATAGCTACTGTTTAAAAGCCTAAAGCTCTGTCTGTTGCCAAGGTGATCACTGTACGAGTTGAAGGAGGGTGCTGCGTGGCTGTGGAAAGCTCGTTTTTCATTCTCCCGCTTGCTCCCCTTCATTTTTAGCCATGGCCATTGTTCTCGCAGTTATTCACCATGGAAACATGGCTGAGCTGACTTGAATTGAGGTGAGCATTAGTCTTTAGCATCAGCAAAGTACTGTACCAAAACCCATTTTTTTAAATGTTGTGAATATCTTCCTATGATATTTTCTTATGAAAATAATGTAGAAATGTAACATTTATAGATATAGACAAAGCCTAGTTACAGGATTAATCATATATTGATTAAACTTTTTTTTCCTGCAGCAATGACAAATACTGAAAGGCAATAATGCTTTTAACTGATATTTGTTCTTACTACCCTGAAAATTGTCTTTTTACTGTTTTTTAACAGTAAAAACACTGGGGCATTAAAAACACTGCCCCCACCCCCCATCCCCACCCAGTGTTAGGTCTAGTGAGTTTCCACTGTTATAGTTGTACTTTTTGCCCTGCCAAATTCACAAGGTTTGGCCAACAAATTGACATTTTTCTGACGTAATAATTTTTATGAATATCTTTTGCAACTGCAATCCATGTGTCATATCATTAACATTGGTGGTTATCTCCCTGTTTCTGTGTGTCAATAACAAGAAACGCAAGAAAATGTTATTCATCACCATCCTTAATCTTTAATGCATGACAGCTTTAGACATGGTTGATGAGTTACCCGTCTATCACAAAATAGCATATGTCTAAGGGAATTCAGTGATATTTCAGAGCAGTTTTCTTTTGTTTACAGATAACATTCATCTATC
The DNA here is from genome assembly GCF_041902795.1 of Electrophorus electricus. NCBI lineage: Eukaryota > Metazoa > Chordata > Actinopteri > Gymnotiformes > Gymnotidae > Electrophorus > Electrophorus electricus. Next base: position 16,364,324 of record NC_137508.1, on the reverse strand, counting down.
TGTTTTTGTGTGAAGGTGCTTATTTCACATATAGGGCTTTTCTGCACAAAGGTTGCAGCTATGCCCACTTTTGCTGGTTTTGCCTGCCTAAAGGCCTGTGATTGTTTATTTGGAGTGGCATAGATCTCTGTAAATGGTAATAATACTGCAGGATAATTTTCACCTTTTGTACCCTGATGAGTATAAAAAATTAACTCAGAGGAGTTGGAAAGAGTGAAGTGATACTGGATGAATATTCTTTCTCAGGACATCTGTGAGTCTCATATGAACTTGTTGCAATACATTGATTCCAGAACACACAAATGCTCATCCTTGTATTATAACTCCAGAGTGATCTAGTAATCACTGGTGCTGACATGGTAAATTTTGCAAGTAATCATGATTTTATATATATATATATATATATATATATATATATATATATATATATATATATATATATATATATATATATATATATATATATATATATTTTTTCCCCAGAATATATGATACATTTGTGGTGTGTTTCAGTTCTTAACTGAATGGTGGTATTTAATATTTGAATACCAGATGGATAGGCTACCATCATAAAATACTTTCCACACAAATAAATATATAGAGGAAAAAAAAACATAAAAAACAAGGCAATAACAAATACTTTCAGCAGTTGATGTGGTTAGTCTATGAATCAGACGGAAGTCAAAAGAACTGTAATAATGTAACGCGTGGAGGCTTGGCAGGATGCAAAGACAAGCCATGTAACACACAATGACGTTTATTGGTGACAACAAGGACAATGTAGCACTTAGGCTAACATGAGGTCAAACACTGACAGTTTGACATGAGGTCAAATATCCACAGTTAAAAAAGAGATTATATACACTCGGGGGGGGGGGAGGGATGGCCATACGAATGAAGACACACACACACACACACACACACACACACACACACACACACACACACACACACACACACACACACACACACAGGGAGACGTCTGGGAGGAGGGGCCGTACCATAACAAATAAAAAGCTTAGGCTGATTAGTTAATTGTCCTCCTTCCCTTATGTCAGTCAATTCCTTTATAAAAAATACACTAAAATGGAAAATAAAATACAGTAAAATCTTAGAGAGCTGTTTAAATATTACAACCTAAATTGAGTTGCAAGTCTGTGGTCTGGTGGAGTGCTGCAAATGGGGAATGTGCTGTCATTCATTGCAGTAGATGATTCCTCTGATGACAGTAGATGATTCATCTGATGATCATTGCAGTAGATGATTCCTCTCTGCCCTTGACACCTTGACACCATGTTTCTCCATAGAAATCAAATAACATACCAAAGTAGATCATGCCATCTTCATAGTCAAATGTCATTAGTGCACATTTTATTTTCTTATGAAGTGCAGGTTTTATTTCCTTATGAAGCAAGCCAAGTAACAGTTATACATATGAAACTCAGGTTCTTCCTACTGTAGACATCTCCTCCCTTTAAACATTGCTTGAAGAGTTGCAGATCCTGGCATATAGGTTGGGGCTGTGTGAGATCCCCTTGTGACAATGTGTGTCCTCTGACTGTAACACAAAGCTTGTGCTCAGCTCAGCTGTTCCCCTTTGCATTGAGTTCCTAAAAAAGGCTGATTTGAAACAGCATAATGACTGTTTGTCATTTGTTGTTTTTCTTGTGAATATTTCCAGAAGAAGGAAGTGTTACTTTTATCTGTCCTGTCATTTTGCTTTTATCTGTCTTGTCACTGAAATACCACATATATGTCTAGTATATGGTGAATACATTTTGTATAATCTTGTTGATCTACTCTTAAGTCGACAAACCTATGCCATTTTGTCATCAACAAAAGCTACAATGCAAGGGAGTCAAGCAAAGTCAGTTTGTCAAATTGGAAAAAAAAGGAGAGGTTTGTCAAGTCAGTTTTATTTTTGTAGCGCTCCCAAATTTATGGATTTTGTCACAAAAGCAAGGTTTCAGAAATCCTGGTCTAGACCCTTAATCTGCAATCTGGGGAAAAACCCCTTGGGGCCACCAGAGAAAGAAGCTTTATGATGATCCAAGTCTAGTAAATATAGTCCATCATCCTCTGTGTGGTTTGTGGAGCTTAACTTGGTATCTAAATCCTGATTATTGTGTTGCACTTGTGTTGCAGTAACTAGAAGAATCAGTCATTTGTGTTGTTTGATTTGATGAGCCATACTTGACTTTAAATTAACTAGTTTTTTGCAAGTCCCTTGGTTTGTTCAAATAAACACTTTGCCTGGTCACTGTGCCTATCTCCCCACAGAAGTAGAAATACTGGACTGGAGCACATTTGGAAGGCTGACCTGGAGACATGCCAACTTCTTCCACAAGGTTGTGAGCTACATGCCCTGAGCTGTTCTAAAACTGAGGATCACCTCCCTACTCCAGCACCACGTCACAAAGCTCTGCCATTCGCCAAGTCTAAAGCAGTGTGTGCCATGCTCACTGCTCTGGGAGAATTCTGTAGTCCTGAAGTGAACCTGCAACAATCTGAATTCACTAAGGTCAATTATATGTATCTCATTTTGTTTCACTGACATACAACGTACTGGATATTTCAGTCAGTAACCTCACCTCTCCATTAATCTAGGGATTGATTCATGACAAATCCTGGGATTCATGGTTGTAGGTAGTAGGTTTTACTGATGACTCTTCAGAGAGTTGGTTGATTTGAGAAATAGTTTATGTATTTTTATTTAACAAGATTTATGATCCTTTTAAGATCTTCTCCAAGGAACAATGACCTCTGAAATGTCTATTTATAGAGACCAACTTCTTAAAATAAACTGGAATGTTTATTCTTTATAATTACTTTCTTTTTTCTTTGGTCTTTCCTGTACTCCCTTTTCCATTACTACTTTCTTTTTGCTGCCTTAAAGCACCTCTCTCTAAATCTCCCTCTAACACGACTTATTTAAACCTTGATCAGTTAACCTGCTTCTTTGTTCCTTAATACATACTGTGTATTCTCTTTATCTATTCTTTATTTTCTTTGTTTTATGAAGACTGGCTACTCCTCCTAAACCTCATCCACTCTCTTCCAGGATAGAGAAGGTGAGATGAGGTGTTTTTTCCCCCACTACCTTCCCATTCACATCACTTTCACTAATCTGTTACCTGTTTAACTTATGTTAAAAAAAAATTATATATATATATATATATATATATATATATATATATATATATATATATATATATATATATAGTAGTCTAGTCTTCCACTATGTGTGCCCCATAGTCAGCTATAGTTCGACTAATATGTCTGCTGCCAATCGGTAATTATTTTCTACTTCAAAGTTTCAAATATACCTTGAATACAGTCACACTGAAGAGGTCTGGGTTAATGATTATTATTATTATTAGACCCTTTCAATTATGCTTATGCATGCATAATAGAGTTTAGTAATTTATGAGGTTTGTTGTTTAGGTTATTTTTCTTTTAAAGTCAGCAGCTTTTCTCTCTGTGTCTATATACAGTTGGAGGTTATATACCTGGTATGTATACAGTTGGAGGTTATATACCTCCAATTGCTTGTCCTAAAAAAAGGCACGTCTGTGACCCCAGGTTCAGGGTTTTGTTTTGTTTTTTGAGGACAAGCAGTTGAAGGTATATAACCTCAAACTGTATATATACCAGGTAATAAACCTACAACTATATATAACCTCTAACCTCAAAATAAAAGAAAGAAAAAGGAAAAGATAAACCAGAATAACAAAGGTATATACTTTGTAATTTATATACTTCTTTTTTGTTCTATGGTTATATACTTTGTTATTCTGGGTTATCTGGTTTGTCTTCTTTGGTTCTTTTTTGTTCTGGGGTCACAGAAGCTGCTCTCATTGTGAAAGGGCAGTGTCTGTCTGGATCTTATTTATTTCTGCTTATAAATGCAGTTAGCTCGTTACTTGCAGTCTGTCTAAGAATAGAGTTGGCAAGGCCAGTGTAAACTAAACAGTCATCAATCATGATCTATTTACTTGCAATGCTGTGTCTAAATTTCACATGTAAGGAAAATAAAATTTCAGATTATTGAATTCTAATGATTTAATGCCAGTGTATTATACAGCACCCAGTCAATATATAAGCCAAATCATCTGTTCTCTACAAATTCTAGTTTTTTGGCATGTTTAATGCATCGTGCATGACTCTTGCATTCACAAACATGTCAGAATTACTCAGTATATTGTGTTGTATCATTTCTTAGACCATCAGTGCTTGATTCGGGCTTGAGAATTGCAGACTATTACATATGCTTTTGTGTGTGTGTGTGTGTGTGTGTGTACCATTGGGGGGCAGTCTTGTTTCTGAACAGAACAATCCACAAGGAATGTTCAGCAGTGGGGTGAGGAAATTAAACCATTAGAATTGAATAATCTGAAATTTTATTTTACTTACATGTGAAATATAGACACAGCATTGCAAGTAAATAGATCATGACTGATGACTGTTTATTTGCTAAGTATTGCTTGGAAACAGGGTTACCTGTGCAACATCTTTTCGGTTCCCATGCCAAATTATGTTTTATTAATAATCACAAATCAGTACTATGTAGCTGGAAGAGAATGTCTATTTTAGGGATTTGTAAAGCAAATGTGGACACATGAATTTTGGATAACAATAGAGAAAAGAGGAATAAAAATGATTGGAAAGGAGATATCTAATCTCTTTTTGTCCCTAATGACTTTAATTCAATGATTTCCTTTTCACTGCTTTCCACCTGCCTGCCATAATCACACAAAGGAAACCAATGCATGTCCTTTTCCTCTCCTCTTTCCCACACATTGTCTTGTTCCTTCTACATCCTGAGTCATTTTCCTCACAGCAACCATCATCTTATCTAAAATAGAAAAGAATTTGCAGAAAAGATTCCTGTTAATGGATATGTTTTTCTATAAAATACATTAGTCTCCACCTTTTAGTACAGCATCGTATGGTGCCAAATAATAGATTTAACAAAAAATACTATTTTATAGACAATTTAAATTAGCACAGTTAGCCCAGTGAGAATGGGGTGTAAGCTGACAGGCCATTCCTGTCCATTTCAGTTAGGAATCAAGGTCATGCGGCCTTGAAATGTGCAACTACAGTTTCCCTACTGTTTTTGTTTTGTACCTCACTGCTTTTAAAACAGGTTTATCTGCACAGTATTTTGCAGAGATGAGTTCTGTTCCCTCACTTATGTCCCAGTGGGCCCCATCTTTATTCCAAGGTGTTGTATTTTTATTTGTTCATGCTGTGATATGACTGGCTATAAAGTACACGATGATGTGCTGTGGAGGTCTAAGAATAGAGCTCAAACACCAATACTGAGCAGAAATAATTGAGTATGGGAGGGACAGAGTCAAAGAGGTGGTTTACGTGAGTGTGAAACAGATACGCACCTTGTGATTTTGACTATGTATTTTATGTATGTAAATATGTATGAAACTGCTGAAAGTCTAAAATGCAGTAAATCTCCAGGTGCTGGAATTGGGATGTAGTCATTTTCCACTTATGTCTTTCTTCTCTTCATTCATCTATTTGCTTGAGTAATTAGTGCACTCGGAGCTGCTGAGGGGTCTGGTGTTACAACAGACACAGCAAAAGCGAAGGTGGCAATAGGAAGTGACAGACCTGACATGTAATTTTGTCCAGTGCCCCTTAACCAGCTTTCAAGTCTAAGTAGCCAACAAAAGGATTTTAAGGCCTGAAGTATACAGATAAGCATACTTTCTCACCATATCATAAGACAGTACCTATTTATAACATTTAGAGTTTAATTGTTACAGATATTATTAAAATTCATTAGGACTTTAATGACTCAGTCCTGAGTCAAAAGTCATAAAGAGACTTAACGATCATATGTTTATGATCTGCTGGTACTGTTGTTGTTGACATTGTTGTTGTTTTGTTTTAGGATCTATGCAGTGAGGGAATGGACCTGACAGAACATTGTAAGTTCATCAGTAAAAGGCTGCTGTCTTTGGAAGAGCATCTACAAGCTGCCATGCATAACTATGATCAAGATCTCACTATTATCCTCAAACTGCAGTCTCTCTCTGTGTGTGCGTGTGTGTGTGTGTGTGTGTGTGTGTGTGTGTGTGTGTGTATATCTGTGTATACATATTTGTTTTAATGATATTCTATTACCTGCAGGGTTTCAGGTAGACACAAATTAGAAATAACCTTATGTCCATGATGACAATATTATTTTAGACTTCTAGGAAAAATAAGAGATCAAAAATAGGAGAATAGAAAAACACATGACTCATTTCTGCAACATCAGTATTTATATGAGAAAATATCAGCAGAAAAAACTAATTTCAGTGTCAGCCTGATATGGTCATTAGAGGCCCCGCTGTAACATCCCATCAAAACAGCCCAGAGTAGAGATATGGGCATCATTTCATAGCATGTACCCCATTCTGGGTGGAAAAAATGATGAGCTCAGGAGCATTTAGAGAAATTACTCTTGAGAAGCTAAATCCATTCTTCATCTTTATAAGAGAATCTACATGTAAGGAAAATAACTGTTTTAATAATGAGAAAACATGTTAAGAAAGATTAACAGGTTGGTCTGCCAGTAATTATCACATGAGACAGAAAGAAGGAGATAAGAGAAAGGTAATGGTAGATTGCACCATCTAAATGTCTTATCTAAAGGTCTCTCCTGCATACCAGGAAACAGTTCACATTAGACTGACTCAAATGGCTACTGTATCATGCATAAGACATTAGATTTATTTGCTGCAATGACCAGCCATCTGATCAGATTACACAGGAATACATTCATGACATGCAAATAAATGTGAAATAGGTTTTGTGGAAAAAATAGTAACACTGATTTAGACACTTATGTCTAAAAAAGTGGTCCATATGGTATTTTAGAGTCGGACTTTATGGTCCCAATGCATGTCCTTGCTTGAAGGTTTTCACAGCCTGTGGTGTGACTGGTTAACCAGAACATTGCTTCAGTCTACATGAGCAACACATTGACCTTGCAAAGTAGTACAGTTGAAATGAGGGACTTTTGCCACTTGAAGTGACTCAGTTGCAGCTGTATTAATATACAGCTAAAAACATACATTTGTATAGCAAGAAATCTTATCTTTTACTGGGCATTTTAGTGTTTTAAGGAAGAATCTCAGAGTTTGAAATGATAACATTTAAATGATAACATTTTAGCTGACTAAGAGTGACTAAGATTCTTACCAAGGAAGTATGTACTCCTTTCTTGATTACAGAAGCTATTTAATAAGATTGAGGTAGAGCAGTCCAAAAAACAAAAACTGCATTTGGCATAGTAGTAAACAGATAATATAATAGATTCTTGCCAAAGAAACTGACGTTTGTCTGTGCCAGAGGGGGATCTCATTAATCCCTCTTTATAATTCATGATGCACTCTTTAATGGCTGGTTAATTATGAATGAGGACAATCTGGGGACATTTGGAGAGGAAACGAGCCTCATCAATTCCCATCTGCTGCTAGAGGTATACCTTTGAATCACCATTTAAGCTGGGCAGTCTCTTCAAAAGTTAAACAATTTAGCACTGTTGAGAGGGGTCCATTGCATTCCTCAGAGAGGTTGTGAATTATTTAGGCTGCACTACTTGGTTTGAAAGGAGACCATCAGAACCTTTGAGTCATGAGAAATGGTGGCCTAGCATGATGATATATTTGAGGAATTGAGGATGATCAAATTGAGGACCTTCGTACAGCCTGGTAATTCTGGTATGTAATTATAGTTGAGGTACACTGGCGTGCTTTTTGAGCTGAATAGTAATGGGAATGAGAGAACATCTGCATGAAGTCTGCCTGTGTGACAATGTGTTCCCCTTAACTCATGCACCATCCTTAGAAAAGGAAGTACAGGAGGTAAAGACCACTCTACAAAAGATGTTATCTCAACTCAAGGAAAATAATGAAGATGAAGAGGTGGAACAGCTTGATGAAGAACACTTTCATGACATACAGGATAGGGAGGGAGTAAAAGCAGAGGAAGGTTGTTACTTAAGTGACAGCTGGGAGATTTAAAAAGATGTTCAAGTTAAAAGCTATATTTTCCTTTTAATTATAACGTTTGCTAAATAAATGCTACAAAAAACAGTTGGCATTATACCTACGGAATTTACACACAATGCATGCTAAATGGTTCCTATTCATTTTCATTTATAACATCATAAATGTAAGTTTATATCTTGTGTGTGTTCACATAATGGAAGTGTGATGTGGCCTAGATCTTTTCTTAAAATTAACAATGTGTGTTTTGGAAATAATTCTAATGTCTATTAGTAATTTTGAATCTTTTGAAAAATTAATTTCATATTTACACATTCTATGTATTTTATTACACAGATCAAGAAAATGTAAAGGTTTTTTTTGCTTAATAAACTAAAATAAATGGACCTTATAGTATATTTTAAGCTGAAATCAAATTTGTTTTTAGAATTGTCCTATCACATATGGTTTTAAAGTGATTACAATTTTACAATTTTCTATTATTTATAAATAAGGCTGTTATACATTTAAAATATGTACAAATTAAAATGTACAATGTATGATTTTTGCCTATATTTGGTCTCAGGAACATCCAGCTTCAGTGTCCAGCAGTAGTCTGCCAACACCATTGGGGATCCACTTTCCTTGGTACATATGAATATAAAAAATAAAAACTATGGGTGATGGAATAATTCTGAATCAAAGCAATTAATTCTAAAGCAAAATCATGTTATATATTTTTTTCTTTTTTAACAAAATTTTATGTTACTACTAAACTGCATGCCCTTCAGATCACCCTTTGTGGGGCTTGTGTTTGAGCTTGAATATGAATTCAGTACTATGAGCATGTTGACATTTTCAGTGTTTTTCCAAGCTATCGAAGACCAGTAAGACCAGAGGAGATAAAAGATATACAGTCAAATATGTAGCTGTCAAAAAAGTTTTTTAGAAACTCGACAACGTTCAAAAAGGTTCAAGACAATTCCAAGCCCTAAATATAATGGCACTCTCTTCCTTTGTGTTCATAAATTTACCTTCGTATTATAGGTCTCTGAAGCTCCACAGTTTGATTTGAAAAATATGGTACTTTTGAATTGTAAGATGATATTCCATCAGACTGGTAGGTGAATGTCAGGTACTTTTGTAAGGCAGCCCCCTTAAAGAGTTGTGTTTGGTTTTAATATATCTTTACAAGGATTTTTAATAATATTTAGTGTGGTTAATATGAAAGTGTTGGTTTTTGTTTTTTTGTTTTTTTTACTATTTGCATTCTGGCCACCGAGTTTGATATACATATTAGATATACAGATTTTCTGTCTATTAGAAACTTTTCATTTAAAACATTTATAGCTCCTTTTAACAAAATACAATTAATGAAAGTGCATTGGAAATAACCACTGAGAATGTTTTCATGATTACTATTGTGTCTTTCCTGTGTTTTGAACCCTCGTTTAATAGTTTTTACTTCCAGTAAATTTATGTCTACAAAAGAAGTACAAACTTAGTGGCCTCTCATATTTTAAATATTATTTTGACTATAAATGTTTTTCATTAGCATCCTAATGATAGTAAATAAAATAATGTGAATGAACACAAAAGTCTATGTTCTAGATGACGTATATAAACTTCTGGCTGCATGCAGGGATAATAAAAATCAACTAGCTCTTCAGCTATGAAAAATGTGTTTAATATTTTAAATATAACAATAATTATTAATACAGTTAATAGTTATCTACATATTTTAATACATTACACTGTAATCTTTTTTGTGTGTGTGTGTGTGTGTGTGTGTGTGTGTGTGTGTGTGTGTGTGTGTGTGTGTGTCAGATGATGTTTCTCCCGCTGAAGCTCTGCATGGGCTAACTTGCACCTGTGTTCACACAGATTGCTGGAGCTCACTGAAGTACTTTTCTAATGGTACACAATAATTAACCCATGCCCAAAAAAGAAACCATTACAGTAACACAGACCCATTACCTTGACATCTGTAATCATGAAATCCTTTGAGACACTAGTACTAGTGTAGGAGTGTAAGATTTAAGCTTAGATTTTAGTTGTTAATAATTAATTTGTTAGTCATTTATTTAAGTAGGGCAGTAACTTAGTAACACTTTCACCAAGGGACTGTTTAGAGCCGTTTGGTGAGAAATAAAAGAAATTCCACCTCACTCATGTAACCTGACTATTGTATCCTTTCCTTTGAAGGAACTGGAACTGCCTATAGCGAACTGTACACTACAACCTAGGGTTACACTAACACAGCTGAGAGATATCACCCTCCCCTTTGTTCCATGGATGATGTAGTGAACATGAGACTTCACCTAATCCTTCAACACCTTGGACAACTAAGGACAGGCTGCTAGTGCTAGTGTTAGTAACACTTTCACCAAGGGTTACACTAAGTTACTACTCAAGTATTTCCCTCTCTTCCCATGTACTCTCTATTGGGACCCCCCTGGAACCATATTTCATAGGAACCAAATTACCAAGAATAGCCTAAAAATGTTCTAATATACATCCTGTCTTACTACAATTTACCCTACTTAAATAAATGACTAACAAAATGAATAAATTAACTATAACAACTCAAATCTAGGCTTAAATCTTACTCATACACTAGTACCAGTCTCTCAAAGGATATCATGATTACAGACATCAAGGTAATAGGTCTGTGGTACTGTGATGCTTTCTTTTTTATGGTATTATTGTGGACCAATAGAAAAGTACTACAGTGAGCTCCAGCAATGTGTGTGAACACAGGTGCAAGTTGGTCCACACAGAGCTTCAGAGTGAGAAACACCATCTGAACCTGCAGCTTTCTTGACCTTGTGTCTCTGGAAGAATTGGAGTACATCTTCAATGCAGGCTGAATGGCATGTCTGTCAGAGCTGAGAAAGGCAATGCTGATGCCTGTGCTGTAGTCTGAATAGGGCATGAATTTGTGTTTGAGAGGTGAATGATGCTCTTTCAAATCTGCTATAATGTGTATTCAACTATTAGCCAGCTGACAACTCACCGTTGTCTTGTGAGATGGCTTCTTGTATCTGGTGATATCCTACAGGCTTTTCCACACAGGTGATTGGCTGACAGCATGTTGCTCAGCTTTCTGGAGTAACTCTTCTTGGCTGCTTTTCTCTCTTTGTATTCTGTGTCTGGTTGTACCGAGTTGTCTCCACTTCTGTATGCCTCCTCTTTTGACTGCAACAATCTGAGTTTGTCTGTGAACCAGTGTTTGTCAATGTTGTATTGGATTTGAGTCTTTGTCAGAAAGCAAGCATCCTCATAAAAGCGTATATATGATGTGAATGTTTTAGTTAATTTATCCAAGCTGTTTGTTGCATATTCAAACACACTCTGATCAGTACATTCCAAACAGGCTTGTAGTTCACCTTTTGCCTCATTTGAACATATGTTCAAAATAATGACCTCAGGTTTAGCAGATTTAAGCTTCTGCCTATAGGTTGGAAATAGATGAATTAGGCAATAATGAGTGAGGCCCAGGTCTGCACAGGGAACAGAGCCGTATGCATTCTTCAAAACTGTGGAAGTGGTCCATTGTGTTACAGTTCCTTGTGGGACAGGAAACATTTTGGGCAGTTGTGAATGAGATTAGCTCTGTATTAGTTCCCCAAAACAATGAAGACAGAGTCTGGAAGTTTGTGGTTCATGGTGATTATCTGTTCCGCTGCTTCGCAACTTTCATGATAAGTCCATGGCGTGAACCCCTCCATAGAGATGAAAACTAGAGAGTTAGAGTGTATACTCTGGGATGAACTTGCAGCAGAGAGAGAAAAGTTCTTATTTGTCCTGCTTAGCAGTAGCAGCTTTTAGATAATGAGAGAATGGAGATTAAGTTACTGAGAAAGCTGGTGTTTAACTAATACACCCACGTGCTTCCCCCATCTGCACTGCACCCCCATCTGTGTCTGCTGTACAGAGTACCTGCCCCACTGACAATAATGTCCAAAATATGCTAGAAGGTAGGGAATCAGGAGTAAAGCTTGTTGTCATAGATATTTAACAAAATTGTATTATTAATTAAAGATATGTCATGATATTGTATGTATGTGTGACATTTTTAACATTATTCCACTTTTTGTATATTCTGTTTTAAGATTTAACCTCTGATTTTTCTTCCCACTTTACTGGCCTGTGATTGGCCAGTGTCACAATAGTTGATATGGGAGAGTGGGGGTATACCACCCCACCTTCCCTGAGAGCATGGCCAATTTGCTCTCTCAGCTTCCCTGTCATGGATAGCTGTGGCATCATTGGGGATTGAACTCATGAGAGGGCAAACATACACCACTTGGGAGCCTCATGATTCCACATTGAAGATGAAGATGCATATATGCAGGCATTTAGATAAAAACATAATTCAAAATAAAGGTATCACAAGAATGGTTGAATCTACTCCAAATCCCTATGTGAATCAACTTAATTATCAGGATCGTATGTTATACGAGCAAGCTCACACTATCAACAGGAGAAATTCTCCCAGATGCATTCAGAATAGTAGATTCAGCATCTATGATCATACCTGCATCAGAATCAAATACATGAAGTCCCCTTGCTTATATTGTTTGATCTTAATGCAGCAGTTGACACCTTAGAGCAACATTTTACTAGATAGACACAAAAATGTTGGGATCAGGGCCATAGCCTTTCCTGGTATAAATCTTACTTAGCTGATTTTGTGAACATAAATTAAAACATTACAGCATACACCAATGTTAGTTTTGGTGTCCCACGATAACCAGTTCTAGGGCCCCTGTTTTTTTCTTTATATATGTTACCTCTATGTGAAATTATATGTAAACACTGTGCTAGATTCCACTACTGTGCTGATGACCCTCAGTTATATATCTCAGACAAACCAGAGAACAAATATCAGCTTAATATTTTGAAATATGTGAAAAACACATTAGACACTAGATGTTGAGAAATGTTCTGTCACTTAATTATTGACAAAACAGAAGTGCTTCTATTAAGTCCATAGGCATCCAGGAGTACACTCACTTTGATGTCACTATTTACTCATATGATATTTATTTTTTTAAAGTTGTGGGGAAAAAAAGAATAATATTGTACTTTGTAAACATGACAACAAAGTATGCAGAATGTTATTCATATTTCTAAAAACCTGCCCAAAAATTAGTTTTGGACAAAATGCCTAAATCAAGATGTTCTGTAACATCCACAGATGACATTATACTCTGTTAGTTAAGAAAAAATGTGCTTCATAAAATAATTAGGACCATATATAGGTGTCTTTGATCTAGTTCAGGTTAATTAAAAACAAAACCTTTTCCCACAGACCTCAACCTCAATCTAAAATCTGGATTTTTCGATTCTTACAGTTACGTTACTCTGGGCCAACCACAAATTGCTTTTTTGTGTTACTGGAATGATGTATTGACACTGCATCCAAACACTTCTTTTTAATTATAGGATTATAGCTTTATTATAGTTTGCCTATAATCCTTCCAATAGCTTGTATATAAATACTTCAGACAGTTAATTGCATCAAACATACCTCATATAAGCGATTATTTAATTTTTTTAAGTTTTGGCTTGTTATTCTTAAACAGAATCCTTTCTCTGTCACATTCTGTTTTGAGTCAGTTTGTGCTGGCTGGGAGGAAGTTACTATACCACAGAGCTGCTGGCATTTTGTGTACAGTCTGTGGCTTTTCAAAGTCACTGTGACTCCATCTTCCCAGGAGACAAACTGAAAGCAGATCCTTTGCGAAGTAGACAGGAAGAAGAATTGAAAAACAGTCTTTTAGCTATTCCATGGAGGCAGTCTCTCCCGAGACCCTGAGGTTATTCGACTTGAATGATGGCACCTATTTCAATAATAGCTCCTATTACAACAGACATTCCATGCCACAGACATTCAGTTTACTTCTTTCATGATCTTATTTTTCAGTCTGAATTTCATATTAAAGCTGACTTCCAATTTGATGTTGTCCCACCAATAAGTCAGTGATTCATTTCAGCTGATCAATTTGTATTAATAGGTTTGCCAGCCAGTGTTTACCAGAGAAAAATTGGTTCCAATCCTGAGCCTTGGTCCCTCTTAAGATGTTTTGTTTTTTTTTGCCATTGTCCCATTACAATTGTTCATTAGGGGCATGGACCCAGATTCTCTATAAAGTTGATTTCTCTGTTGCTTTAGAAATCAAAGTGCTATTTGTTTGAATTTAAATTTCAATATATAGGAGTTGCAGTCGTAACATTTGAAAATTCTGCCTTGATTACAATGAATTACTACTGCCTAAAAATCAAATCATTCTTCGCTGCAAGAATGAAAAACATGATGAAATTATAGCTATCTACAAATATCTACAAACATGTGCACTTGATCTGTCACGGAACGCTCTCCCACCCCCACGAGTAATGTGGTACGGCCTGCCGCATGCAGGGGTGTGTGTGTGTGTGTGTTTACATTTGTTTGTAGCCACACCCTCCGTTATGGCACACACCTGCATGGGGTTTTGATGTTAAGTGTTTGTCTGTCTATTTAAACCCCTGCCTGTGTGTGTCTTATCATTGGTCATTGTTTCTGTTATTGGTATCGTTAGGGTTAGAATTATTGTGTGTCTAGCCTGTGTTGTTACAGTCATTAGCATTAAGTGTGTTGATGTTCAGTGTTGTGCGAGTGCCACCATTGTCTTTTATGTTCTATGTTATTAAATGTTTCACAAAGTCGAGGGAGTCTGTGCGTTCTGTTCAGTGTCCTGCGGCACTCGGACAAATATCACATGATCTAGTCAACAAAACTCTTTAGGTATCATGGACAGCATTTCCACTGTGCCTAACAGTGTGCTAACTTTAATAAATAACTGTATTCCTATTTGAACTAATCACAGAATTGAAACCATTAATGTAATATTTAAGTAATTGACTAAGGATCTTTTTACAGAAAATAAATAATTAAACAAAGATACTAATATATTTAATAATGAATGAGAAGCAAGCAGGGGTTAATACTATGCAAATGACATTGTATTAATTGGTTCCCACTAGTTTTCATTCATGGTAGGCCATGATAGCATTTCTGTGTGGTCAGAGCACATCTCTGGAAACCCAAATCTACATTTTGGAGCATCTATAATTAGTATCCATTTTCAAATGCAGCATCATCATTTAGCCATTCTGTGACGTGAGGAGGCTAAGCAGGAGGCAGGGATGAGTCATGTTAAACACAAAACAAACACCATGCAGCACACCGGCTAGCGGTAGATCAAATACCAACAAGCCCACAAGACCTCATATACACGTACGATAAATGACAGAACTAGGAAGAGGTGTAATACATGGGGGGAGGGGGGCGTGGCCATACACACGAACACACACACACACACACACACACACACACACAGGGAGACATCTAGGAAGAGGGGGCCATACCGTGACAGAGCCCCTCCCCAACAGCATGACTGCCAGTGCGCCAGCTTATCAGACTACAGCCACCAGACCAACGCCAAGCGGCAAGGCTGGAGGACTGAATGACCCGACACAGGTCAGCGCGAGCAGGACTGAGGGGAGAAAGACAGGAACTAAGACAATGACAGACAAAGGGACGGACACAAAAGGAGACAAAGTGATTGACACAGTAAGTGAGACAGGGATAGGCACAGTATTAGGGACAGGTACATGAACCAGACTACATAAAAGACTCGTTAAACAGCCTGGGGAAGACGGCAGGAGCACCAGCCAGTCCTCCTGTCGTTGGATGGTTTGGAATTCGCCCAGCCTGGTGGGGATCATCCTTAGTCAGCTCGGGTGGCGGCGGCTGCTCAGGCTTTGGTGCACGTGTGTCAGGAAGCACACCAGCTGATTTGTTCATTTCACAGGTGGCAACTGGTGGCGCTGATTTTTTCCCTCTATGAGGCTTAGGCATAGGCGCATGAGCTCTGGGGCTGCGTGCCTTAGGGGAGGGAGTGTCTTCATCAGACAACAATGACACCTCTCTGTGAGCCACACAGGGTAGCCTGCTTGCTCCAGAGTGGCACGTGCTGGGCAGTGCCTTGGGTGGTACCTTGGGTGCCAGAGGCTCTTTGCCCTGTGAAGGGCATTTGCACCCTTTCATCCCCTTCCTTTTTTTCTATCAGTTTCTATCAGTCTGTGTTTCTGTGACAACTAGGAGGCTAAGCAGAATGCGGGGACGAGTCGTGAGAAACAGGATGATATATTTATTGAAAACACAAACTAAAGACCACGTAGCACACCAGTTAGAGGTAGATGAAACTGACAAGCCTGCAACATTACAGAACTAGGAACAGATGTAATAAATGGGCGGGCATCTAGAAAGAGGGGGGCTATACCGTGACAAGCGCTACACCAGCCAGAAATATATTAATAAAATAAGTTCTTCACTGGTAAATATCATAAAAATCTTAAGAACACAAAGAAAAAAAAGACGACTTGTATTAATCTACCAAAGATCTTGTAAATTATGGACACAGGCCAATTAGTGGTTACTTTGACTAAATTGAGATCACTGATTACGCTGTGCCTGATATCTCTGCATATTAGATGTCTAACACAGCTTTAGCTTGTAACGCTTTTCTCATACTGACTGTTACGTGCCAGGTGTACACGTTTGTGTTTTTTGTATTGGTTGCTTATACTTGTTACAGGTAAACCAATAAAAAGCCAGTACAATCCTCATACCCAGAAAATCTGTGGATAAGTGGCATGGAATAAATTAGATGGACGTTGCCACTGAGGCTCTTGTTTTTATGTTGGTTGGCCTATAAGGCCATTGGAAGGCTCCAACTGCCTACTACATGAAACCAGATACACAGAAGGTCCCAATTGTGCCTGCGTTGGAGGAAATTCATGACCGTGGCATGTGTTATATTGGAGGGTTCCTTTACATAATTTGTAAATTAGGGTAATGGTTAATGGAAACATGAAAAATTATATTGTACATGGTAATGATTCAAATGCTTTCAGTGAATGAAAATGTTTGCTTGTAGATAATTGACAGACTCTTGGACATAAATAACAGCCACAATCCTCATGGTAAACAATTCAAAGCTCCTCTGTCTAACTACATTGTATTGGACTGAGAGGGTAGAATTCTTGTTGAGAGGCAAGGAATACTTCTGTAAGGTGGGGTAGAACCCAGGTCAGGACATTGACAGCCTACTGGGTGAACAACAACACTCTAATGACGGGTCCGTGTGCAGAACAATTAGATCATGGAACAGGTAAAACAAGAAAAATAAATAACTAAAAGGGGAGTTGAACCCCAGCCACTTTGTTGGAAGGCAAACAAACACCCACTAGACTATGGCAGCTATAACTACCTGTCTGTATGCTGCCCTTCAGAGAAATGGAGGACGACAAAACTAGAGGAAAAACTAACCACCACACCGAGCATGGGAAAAGGTAGAACCAAGGATGCCACGAGAAGAATGGCAGCCCCTATGCCCTGGGGAAAACCAAACTAAACTTCCCAAATAAAACCAGAAAACAGGGAGGAACTGTAATGGCTAAGGGTAGCCTTGGGAGAAAGACAGATTTGAAGGAGAAAACTGGAGAGTGGAGGGGATGTGTAAAAACACAGACATCCTCGCAGCGCAGAACTAAAGTGTAGCACAAGGGGGAAAACTGGAGAGGGGAGGGGACATGTAAAAACACAGACACCCTTGCAGCGTAGACGTGAGGTGTGGCACAAGGGCTCACAGACCTCAATACCCGAAGTTACCAGCTAGGAGCTTGGCTCAGAACTTTGGCAAAAACCCAGCGCTAAGTGACTGTGTCACTGGGCTTATATGGGCCTAGCCCAGCTGTTGGGCGTTAAGCCTGATTAGTGGTGGGCCTGACTCGAGGCCTCCCTCTGGTGGCTGGAGAGGGCCTCGGCCTGGCACCGACACTTACAACTTCATCAGTTTGGTGATGCAAGAATTCACACCACAGATGATATGATGCTGTCATATCACCTCTCTTTTATCACTCAAGTTTGTTGAATGAAGGCACCACAGTGCTGATGTTCCAGGTTGCCCTCATGCCTGTGGTTCCTTCTTGCTCTATCCTATGATAGAGCAAGCTATGATACCATAACTAGATCTGCCAGAGTCCATCTTTGCACATTATAGTTCCCTAATTTACACACCTTGTACCTGGACATGCTTAATAATCTATTCTCACTTTCTGCCAGGGTGCACCTACCCCTGATGTCATGATGTTGCTGAGCCTCAACCCGTCTCAGCTGCCGTGGCTCCTCCCACACTCCTGCTGTAGCCCACCACACCTCCACCCTAGCCAACTACTTCTCCATTGCCCTTGATGGATGTTCTCTATGGGATGGGTTTCTGACACGCACACTATCAAGACAAGACTAGGACATCTAGAAAATTGGATTAGACAATAATGACTAATTTTTTCGTTGGATTATTTATTTTTCACTTAAAATTGTTACTATTGTGGTGACCATTATCTACCAAGTTTGAGTTTGGTTCCTCTCAAGATTTTTTTCTCAAGCTCTAGGAAGTTTTTCCTTGCCACTGTTGCCCTTAGCTTGCTCACTGGGGGCATGGACTTGGACATTTGTTAAGCCGATTTGTGACATCTGTTGTAAAAAAGCACTATATGAATAAATTTGATTTGATTTGACACCCATTCACTGATAAAAGGTATTTTAAAATTGTGATGTTTCTGTTTGTATGATGAGTTCTTACGTTCATGACATCATAAGTTCATATTATGCATTGTTTTCTTGTTCTGATCATTTTGCAGTCTACAGTTTTGTTTCTGCTGGAATTCTGCTATGTTCAGTGTTTTTCAGTTCATTCAGGTGTCAAAATGGTATATATGGGACTGTTCATATTTTCAAGCTTTTCCACATCCATTCTAATATTATTTCTAACTGCTTTAATGTCCTAGTATAAAATAATTTATTTAAAAGACCTTAACCCTGACATTGATTTTTGCAGTAATTTTGCTGTATACACTTAGATGCACATTTTGAGTTTTTAAAAATTGGAAAAACAACCCATCTGCATTACAGTTCCAGGACATTTTCTGCCATCTCATGGTCCAGTGTGGTGTATCTCCAAGCACTTCAGGCAACGTAGCAGCACAAGATGTCCCTATCTGCTGTTGAGATGTCCTCTTCTCTAGCAGTAGAAGAAACTGAAGAGCTTTCATTCCCTTTGCCAATATCTATTCAGGCCAAGCAAGGAAGAGATACACATAAGAAGTAGAAGCCAAGAGAATAAACAGGATGTTCTTCGATGAGCCATCCAAAGTGTACCCTCAGTGGCAGGGAAACAGCATAACAACAGATACACCAAAGCTGAATCTGAAAAAGCTGGACTGAACAATAGTGGAGAGGCATATGGGAGAAGGAGGCATCAAACATCAACAATGTCCAGTGTTTAGAGAACCTGAGAGCAATCTCCCTGAACAGGATCCAGTAACCAAATGAACCAGCTGCTAATGGATGGAACCTACCTTGAATGGTTAACTGAAGGCTGGACAGTCCTGATCCTGAAGGACCCCCAGAAATGGGCAATTTCATCCAACTACCAGCCAATAACTTGCATTTGTACAACATGGAAGCTCCTGTCAGGCATCATTGCTACTAAGATACGTAGACACATGGCTCAGAGCATGAGCGGGGCCAGAAGGGCATTGTAAAGAAGACCAGAGGAGCCAAGCACCAGCTGCTGGTGAATAAAACAGTCACTTGAGAGCATAAGACCTGACAGACCAACCTGTAAATGCACTGGAATTATTGAGCATGTATAACATCAACAGGACTCCAAGAACCTTCATCAAGAACTCAATGGGGCTGTAGACAACCCTAGATGCCAACTTCAAGCCAATAGCACAAGTTACCAAGAAGATGCCTTGGCCCCACTGCTGTTCTGCATAGGCCTGAACCCTCTCAGCAAGAGTGGCTACAAATACTGGCATGGAATGGAATAACAATCAGCCAACAATCATTCTGTAGATGGATGACATCAAACTGTATGCCAGAAGTGAATGAGACATCGACTCAATAATCCATCTCACTAGGATATAAAGCAATGACACTGGAATGTCATTCGGACTGCATAAGTGTGAATGTATGGCAACAAGGAGAGGGAAGGTGGCTAGACCAGAGGGGATCACACTACCAGAGTGTAATGTAACAGATGTTGAGGATGGCTTCAAGTACCGTTGAATCAGCCAAATACCTACAAAGAGTGAGGAAAGTCCTGAGAAGTCAGCAGAATGGGAAAAACAAGATCCAAGCTATCAACACCTATGCCCTGCCAGTCATCAGGTACCCTGCTGGCATAATGAACTGGCCTAAGGAGGAGATACAAGCCACTGACATCAAGACAAGGAAACTCCTCACAATGCCTGAAGGGTTTCATCCTAAATCTATCACTCTGAGACTACTATAAGCAGAAGGAGGAGGGCCAAGGAGTACTGAGCATCAGAGCCACTATCTAGGATGAAACAACCAAGATCCCAGAATACACCAAGATTATGGCTCCAAGTGACAAAGTGCTTAGTTAGTAACTCAGACAGCAGAAACCCGAGCAGGATGGAAATGAGAGAACCATCATGGGAAGAAAAACCCCTGCACAGTATGTAACACCGGCAGCTAGTGGAAGTGGCTGATGCCTACCAATGGCTGGAAAAGGATGGACTGAAAGACAGCACATGTGGGTGGTGGTGGGTGCGCGTCATTTTGCTCTGGCGTTTGTGATGATGAGGGAACACAGTCCATTGTAGGTGAGCTGGTGTTGTGGGCCATCTTTGTGGAGCTGTGTTGGTGGCACTGTGACAGGGAGGATGTGTCAGTGGTTCCTTCTGTATGTTCTTCAGTTGGACTGAATGGCATATGAACACAGCTCCTCGCATAACTTTGTCACCATTCCAAGCTGGTCATGTCCTTTAAGGGTTTGCATGTGACCCACTTGACCTGTAGTTAGGGGCAATAGTGGGTGGCTTGACTTATCACAGTGACGTTTCAAAGTGAGCTTTTTGTTGAGATGTTGCGCACTGACTTGTTGGGTGATCTTGGGGACAGGCTCTAGGAGTCTGGTACTCACTGGAATGGCTCTGTGTGTCTGGTGTGACATCAGGCGCTTAGCAGGATACCCTAGTGTTGGATCATGGGGGATATTCCTGAGGTTTAGAAGATTGAGAAAGACATCAGTACCGTCTCTTTGTGATTTCTCTATGAGTTGTTTTGCGCTATGGACTGCCCTTTTTGCAAGACCATTTGACTGGGGAAACTCAGGACTGCTGGTGATGTGGACAAATTCCCATTGTTCAGCAAAACCTTTGAAATGTTGACTGGTGTAAAGGGTGTGGGGCATACTGTGGACTGAGAAATGTCTTTTCAGTTTAGAGATGATCGTAGATGATGTCATGTTGTGGAGAAGGTCAATTTCGAACTAACCACAGTATGTGTTGATGAGCACTTGGTAGCGTTTCCCATGCCATTCAAAGACGTCTGCAGCCACTGTGACTCGGAATGGGGTGGAGGTGGAGGTGGAAAGGCTCATTTTGTTGGTAGGACTTGCTGCTATTGCATATTGTGCATGAGTGTAAATTCTCCGTGATGTCTTTTGACATTGTTGGCCAGAAGACGACACTCCTAGTCCTGCGTTTGGTCGCTTCGATACCTGGGTGTCCCCTGTGTACAGTGTAGATGTACTCTTTGTGCAGGGATTGGGGAGTGACTGCTTTATGGCCTTTCATTATGATGCCGTCCACCACTGTGAGTTCATCCCTGTATGGGAAGAAAGGACTAACAGCTGATAGAAGTTGGTGTTCTCTGATAGGCCATTCCCATTGAATAACTGAACTGAGGGCTTATAGTGTGTCAGCCTTTGTTGTGTGCTTTCTAAGCTCCTCGAGATGAGCTGTGGAGCTCTAACTCACTGACATGTCTTCGAAAGCATCATCCTCGGCAGGACTTGACAGGGTTTGCATATTTGGAGGTCTTGAAAGTGTATCTACTAGATTAATATACTTGCCCTTTTTGTACACCAGATTGAAGTCATAGCTCTGTAGCTTGAGCAGCATCCTCTGAAGACAAGCAGGGGCTGCGTGAATGGGCTTCTTTATGATCATCACTGAAGGAAGGTGGTCTGTCTCAACAATTGTTGGTTTGCCATATATGTAGTCTCTGAATTTTGACGACAGCCAGGAGTTCCTTTTCTATTTGAGCATACCGTGTCTCTTTGTCTGTGAAAACACATGATGCAAATGCTACTGGTCTGCCATTTTGCAAACATGCAGCTCCGAGTCCGTGGCATGACGCATCGCACGTGAGTGTGACTGGTGGACTGGATAGGCATGCCTTGAGGCAGTTGAATGCCTCCTGATGGTGCTGGAACCACGACCATGCAGTCTAGTTTCCGTAGGGGCACTGCAATGTCACTGAAATTTGGTATACAGTGGTGTGAAAAAGTGTTAGCCCCCCTCCTGATATTATTTGCATGTTTGTCACACTTAAATGTTTCAGATCATTAAGTAAATTTAAAGATTAGACAAATATGACACAAGTAAACATAAAATGCAGTTTTTAAATGAAAGTTTTTATTAATAAAAAAAATCCAAACCTACATGGCCCTGTGTGAAAACATGATTGCCCCCTAAACCTAATAACTTGTTGGGCCACCTTTAGCAGCAACAACTGCAATCAAGCATTTGCGATAACTGGCAATGAATCTTTTACAGCGCTGTGGAGGAATCTTGGCCTACTTATCTTTGCAGAATTGTTGTAATTCAGCCATATTGGAGGGTTTTCGAGCATGAACTGCCTTTTCAAGGTCATGCCACAGCATCTCAATCGGATTCAGGTGAGGACATTGACTAGGCCACTCCAAAATCTTCATTTTGTTTTTCTTAAGCCATTCAGAGGTGGACTTGCTGGTGTGTTTTGGATCATTGTCCTGCTTCAGAACCCAAGTGCGCTTCAGCTTGAGGTCATGAACAGATAGCCGGACATTCTCCTTCAGGATTTTTTGGTAGACAGCAGAATTCATGGTTCCATTTACCACAGCAGATCTTCCAGGTCCTGAAACAGCAAAACAGCTCAGACCATCACACTACCACCACCATATTTTACTGTTGGTATGATGTTCCTTTTCTGAAATGCTGTGTTACTTTTACACCAGATGTAATGGGACATACACCTTCCAAAAGGTTCGATTTTTGTCTCATCAGTCCACAGAGTATTTTCCCTAAAGTCTTGGGGATCATCAAGATGTTTTCTTGCAAAACTGAGAATCACTTTTTCACACAGGGCCATGTAGTTTTGGATTTTTTCCCCTTAATAATAAAAGCCTTCATTTAAAAACTGCATTTTGTGTTTACTTGTTATCTTTGTATAATATTTCAATTTATTTGATGATCTGAAACATTTAAATGTGGCAAACATGCAAAAAAATATCAGGAAGGGAGCAAACACTTTTTCACACCACTGTATATGCCTAGGAAGCATTGTAGTGACATGATGTCTGTGGGGACTGGCAGGTTGACAATTGCTGCAGTTTTGGAAGGATCATCTTTTAAACCGTCACTTGTAAAGATGTGGCCTACATAGCTTACTTCGTCCAGACAAAACTTGAATTATCTGGATTCAACTTGAGGTTCACTTCTCTTACATGATTGAGTACTTTCCTCAAGTTAGCATCATGTTCAGCTATTCCTCTGCCTCCGCTGATGATGTCATTGACAATTACTGAGCATGGCTGGCCCACAAACAGATGTTCCATGGAGTGCTGAAACACTTCACTAGCTGAAACACTTCACTTCGCAGAAACCTGTAGTTCTCAAACGGAGTACTAAATGTGGTTAACATTGAAGTCTTCTTGTCTAGATGGATCTGCCAGAAGGAGTTCTTAGCATATAGGACACAAAATACTGTTGCTCCTGCCATCTTGGCTGCTCCTTCTTCAACACTACGCATAGGGTGATGGGGTCTCTTCAGTGCTGTATTGAGGTCTTTTGGATTTATGCAGAGTCTAATTTTCTGGTTGCCCTTTTTATGTGCTGCCACCATTGAGGAGACCCAGTCTGTAGGCTCGGTGACTGGAGTTATGACACCAATACTCCACAAGCATTCTAGTTCCGCTTTGACTCTATCTTGCATCGCAATGAGGATGTGATAGACTGGTCGGATTACAGGCTGTATACTGGGGTCTACTGTCATGGAGTATGTGACTGGGAGTTCTCCAAGCTCATCACTAAATAGGTCTTTATATTGGGTGAAAATGTGTTTGTTAAAATCTGTGTTGCTGTCCATAGTGACCTGATGGACTGCAATGAAAACCTAGTATTGGTTGCACTTCTCTATCAAATATGAAGAAAGGCAGAGAATGGTACTGCATGTTTAAGCAGTCTGACAGCATGACCATGCCATTGATCTTAACCGTGGTGCCTCCATAAGCTACAAGGCTGGCTGTTTCCTTTGCTTTAGCAATTGTTTGCCGTTAGTTATATGTTTACCGGTTATACGCTTACTTAGTTTTACCATGCAAACTCCAAATAGACCATTGACATCTATAGATTTTAATTAACAACCTTGAGAGAGAACATGTGACCCCCCCCCCCCCCCCCCCCCAGTCATGTCTTACATGTTAATATATCTGGACACAGGCAGACTCCTTCATGCTGATTGGTCCAGCCTCTTAGCGGACAAAACAGGACGTTTATTCAAAGGATCTACAGAAAGTAAAGGTGTTTATTTCATTGTTGTTCAACTAAAAATGTGTTTAAGGTGATAAGCAGTAGTTGGACATGCTTAATATATCAAACTTATTTATTCTTGAAAATGCGTTGCATGATACCTTAGAAACATTTTGCCTAAGGAGAGCAGTGGAATTTCTGGAAGCAGCAAGTTCTCAGATGAAAAACAAAAATAAATTATGCAAAACAATTTATTAAATGTAAAATGATATGTTATAGTTTTACAAATACTGCTTTCTGGAGGGTTCTGTTTGTGATATAGTGAAAACAGAATAGGATTAAGTAAGTGAGCGACTGATGCACAGAACCCATGTAATTAAGGAGGGGGGAACACCGTTGGTTATGAGCATGTGTATTTAAGCGCGACGAACTGAGTAGTATAAGAATAGCATAGGATAAAAGTGCTGGTGGATGGCGTTTGGATAGTGTTCTAGTCCGCGTGAATGGGCACAGGAAAATAGCAGTGTTGAAGCGGTAAGTGATCTGGGGCTGGTATGGAGCTGTATTTGTTTTATATGCAACTTAGGAGCAGGTTGTGTCCTGAATGAAAGGAGGGTGGTGGGAAAAGTAAAAACATTTTAAGCAGGTAAGCGCAATTTAGTAAATATGGAATATGATGGTTTAAGGTGATATGATGTTTAAATATGATGTGTTTCAGTGTTTAGTTTTGTGCTTAATTTGTAATGATATGGGATAATCTGTTGTGTATTTTGTGTGCAGGGGGCTGAGTCACGTATTTGTTCCCGCTATGAGTGTTTCCTGACTCTATATGATGTAGGGTTTTATTGGGTGTGGTGTGGAAACATTTTAGTTATCATAAATTGATGAAGTAATTTATGCACATGTGTGATGACTACGTTAAATTTCAGAGAAGTCCTTTGTGCCTAAACTCCTTAACTGAAGTTGCAGCAATTTTGGAAAGTAGTGACAAAGGTCAGAGAGCTTTGGAGCCTGAGGGGTTTGCTTCCTTTAACGAAGAGATTGATAGATACATTAATCTTCTTATTTTTGAAATGTTATTTTGCAATATCTTTATAATGGTGGATTTAGGCACAATATCTGGTGCTAAATGCTGCTTCTTTGCAAAATTCATGAAGTTGATATCTAATACACATGACTTTTGTTTGTGTGTGTGTGTGTGTGTGTGTGTGTGTGTGTGTGTGTGTGTGTGTATATATATATATATATATAGATATATATATATATATATATATATATATATATATATATATATATATATATATATATATATATATATATATATATATATATATACATATATTCACTGCTTTTGTGAACCAAACACTTTGGTAAAGGTATGTTATCACATGAAATTTCTAAAATTGGACATCATCTGTTCAGCATTATGGGCATATCATTTATTTTTGTAGTGCTCTAGGTCAAATGGTACCTCATTAGGAAGAGAGCTGAGATTGGTCTGAACATTATGATATGAAATATATAGCTATCATGCTATAAGTAAGAACCTTTAAAGTGAATTTAAGAAAATATGCAAAAATGCCCTTAGGCTTCGGGGGTTTGACATATTTTTTTATTAAAAGTTATGAAAGCTGAGACTTTATTAAAACTCATATAAGCTATCTGAACTGCCTGCACTGATTTTTCAGCAGTCACCTGGTTCAATAGCAACCATGTAGCAATTACTTTGAAATTGCTTAAGATACACAATTATTCAAAAATATTCTTCAGTAAATGCCCTTTTCTAGTTTTTATTTCTTTTTGCTGTGACTAGGGTGAGCACCTTGTAAACGAAGGGGAGCAGACAAACCACCGCACTGTACCAAGAGTTAACAAGGGATGTTAACTCTTTCTGCTGTGACTGAGTATTGTAGAGTGAATATTTTTAGTCTCTCACCTAAAATTGATCAACATCTCACTAGTTTTATCATAGTTAATCTTTAGCAATGAATCCTCATACCACTGCACAAACTCATCCATTATCGAACCATGACTGTTCTCACTGTCTCACATGACTGAGTCATCTGCATACTTTAAAATATACCTGACCTTACACAGACTCCAACAGTCATTTGTATATAAAATAAACAAAAGAGGGAACAAAAGCAACTATGCTCTACATGTAGTAGTAGTAATAAAAATATGTTTAATTTATATAACGCCTTTCACAGACTCAAGGACGCTTTACAATGACAAAAATGTAGAGGAAAAAAAAGACAATAATTGACACAATCAACACATTAACAAATACGAATAGGAAGAGAAGTTATGAGAAATGTTGAGAAAATAATTATATTTTAAGTTGGAATTTAAAAGAGGAAAGTGAAGAGCAGAGATGGAGAGATTGAGGTAAAATGTTCCATAATTTGGGGGCCATGACATTAAACTATTTTCCTCCTACAGAGACTAATCTAAACTTGGGGATGGAAAGGAGACCTGCATTAGAAGAACGAAGTGTACGTGTAGGGCAGTAAGAGTGTAGGAGTTCAGCTTGGTAGGGAGGTACAAGAGCTTTGCATGTAAGGAGGAGGATTTTAAACTGAATGTATGCAGGGATGGGGAGCCAGTGTAACTGATGTAGAATAGGGGTGATGTGGGCTGATTTTCTTATATGAAAGAGGATTCTTCCGGTTGAGGTTTGGACAATTTGAAGTGAGCGGATGGTTTTGTTAGGGATTCCAATGAAGGGAGAGTTACAGTAGTCAAGATGGGAAGTGACAAAGGTGTGAACCAGGGTCTCAGCATCTTGTTTGGAGAGCATGGGCCAAAGCCTAGCAATATTACAGAGGTCCAAAATCGCATTTTTGACTAGTGATTTGACGTGGGGTTCAAAAGAAAGTGAGGAGTCAAAGTGCACCAAGGTTCTTAACCGTGGGTGAGGAACTGCTCAAGACACTGTCCAGATTTAATTTAAAATGAGAGAAATTAGAGATTTTGGACTTGGGGCAATGAGTAGAAATTCTGTTTTATCAGAGGTTTGTTTTAAAAAGTTATTTTCATCCACTACTTGAGATCTTGGATACAAGAGAGTAAAACAGGAAGTAGTAGGGTAGTGTTAGCCTTGGTGTCATCCACATAACAGTGGAAATGAAGACCATGCCTCTGATTAATCTGAC
The DNA here is from genome assembly GCF_041902795.1 of Electrophorus electricus. Lineage (NCBI taxonomy): Eukaryota > Metazoa > Chordata > Actinopteri > Gymnotiformes > Gymnotidae > Electrophorus > Electrophorus electricus. The sequence goes on along the minus strand of NC_137508.1, from coordinate 16,336,513 downwards.
CAAGGGGTAGCATATAGATAATGAACAGGAGAGGGCCAAGGACAGATCCCTGGGGAACATCTTGAGTGATGGTAGCAGTGTGTGATTTGTGTTTACCTAAAACAACAAAATGTGTTCTATTTGATGTATATGATGAAAACCCTTTAAGAACCGTATTAGTAAAATGCCAATGGTTGAGAGGCGGGCAATGAGTATGTTATGATTAATTGTGTCAAATGCAGAACTTAAATCTAGAAGGAGGAGAATACTCAGGTCACCAGAACCAGTAGAAAGAAGATCACTGAACATGTAAGAGGGCTGTCTTAATGCTGTGCATGGGATGGAAACCAGATTGGAAAGGTTCAAATAGAGTCTGTGTATTTAAGAGACTGTGTATTTGAGAGGCTTTCTAATACCTTGGCTAAAAGGGGAGGTTGGAAAGGGCTGGTAACTATCAAGAAGTGCAGCATTTAGTCCAGGTTTTTTAAGAATGGAAGTGAGAGCTGAGGTTTTGTGAGCTGAAGGAACACAACCTGATAAGGGATGCATTAATGAGATGACAGATGGGAGCAGAAATAGCAGAACAACACTTCTTAAGAAGAGTAGTGGGGGCAGGATCAAGTTGGCATGTAGAGGAATTAGATTTTGTTATAATCTCAGAGATTAGGGAATGTTGGGTGAGTGAGAAGGCAGAAAATTGTTCAGCAGCAGGAGTGAGGAGGGTGTCCCCATAAATGGATGTAGGGAGACCAGAGGGAAAATCCTGGTTAATCTTGCTTATTTTTTCATTAAATAATCTAGGAAAACCTTCACATTGTTCAACAGTACCAGATGGAGAAGATGGAGGCTGAAGGACTTTATTAATGGTGGAAAAGAGTGTTTTAGGCTTATGTCCAAGACCATTGATAACAGAAAAAATACAACGTGAATGGGCATTATTTAAAGATGACCTATAATTAAGCATATGGTCAGAATAGGTTGCTTTATGAACAATGATACCAGTTCTCTTATAGAGGCCCTCAGGGTGTCGACCTTAGATTTTCAAGGCACATAACTCAGAGGGAATCTGCCTGGACTTCAGAGGTGCTACCTGTTCAAGTAGGTCAGAGATGGAAATGTGTGTTTATATATATCTATATAATCTCAATCTCATCAGGAGAGGATAGTTTTGAAACAGACATCAGGGGAGAGGAGTAGAGGTGAGCAGAGAAAGTGAGAAGGTCAACAGCTTTGATATTATGGAAAGAGATGAGAAATTTAGTACATGGCCGAGTGACAGATGCTAGCAGTAGCTTCAATAAGTTTATGATCGGAGATACCAAATAGCAATCCAGTAACAGATGTAATATCTAAACCAGAGGACCAGCTCTAATGTAAAGAGGATTAGCTCTAATGTGTAACTATGAGAGTGGGTAGGAAACTTGAGTCAGAGAAAAAAAAAAATCAAGCACAGATCAACTGATATTAAAGTCCCCTAGCACAACCTTCGCTGAACACATTGCAATGGCCAGAGAAGTTTACTGAATTCTGACAAAGTCTGAGGATGTTCTGGGTGGTCGGTAGATTAACAAAAACTGTAATGGTAAGGAAATGGTTAGCTTCAACACCAAATATTCAAATGAGGTTACTTCATGAAAGGTACAGGCAGAAACAGAGTGTTATTATAGACAGCAGCCTTTTCCCAGAGATGTGGGCTTAGCCAAATATTTATGGCCCCTGGGTATTAGTAAATTGAGATGTAAGTACTCCTCAGGTTGCTGCCAAGTGTCAGTAAGAAAAAATAAATCAAATTTGTTTTGAACAATGAGATCGTGGCATATGGATGCTTTATCCATGAGAGAGCGATAGTTGAGCAATGCAAAGTTAAGTTTTAGTCCTAGTGTTTTCCCAAGAGGGCTGGGAAACCGTCAGAGAACAGTCATATAACTTTATGCTTATTTCTATTTGTCAAAAATATCAATAATCCACCTACCAAGCTAGTCCAGTGAACAATTATCCACCAACCATTCTGCCAACAGATGTGGCTTGATGATATTAAGATCTGATGAAAATTGATAAATAGCACTAGTACTTTGTTGTGGCCTTCCAAATGTTTGTCTAAACATTTCTGAAGCAACTTTCACCCCCCCCTTTTTGCCCTGTAAGCAAACTGCAGTGGATCTAAGTAGTTCTTAGTCTATGCTGCTATCTCTTACCTAATCAATTTCTCAAATGCTTTCATCACTAAAGATGTCAAGGCAACTGGACAATCACCAGGATTTTCAGGCCATTTCACCTTTGCCAGTAGGATTATTGTGGATTAATTCCATAGTCTATGCACACACTGTAGAGAAATGTACTTCTTTAAAACGGCATGGACTCTTCTTTGGTGTAATGGGTGTAGAGAAGAAGAATGGGTGTAGACCCATTACACCAAAAACACTTGACCTCCTCTGAATGTTCTTTTCTGTTCCTCTACTCTCCCTCTGAAATCATGCTCCTCAAATCTTAAATAAAACTTGTTAAATCATGTCAACTCAATATTATAATTTCCTTCCTCCCAATTCAATTTGTTTTCCTCTTTTACTGTCACCTCTAGCCTCAAATTCAAACCCTTCCAAATTATATTTACAGCATTTAGCTGACACTTTTAACTAAAGCTACTTACAATTCTGACTGAACACAACTTGAGCAACTAAGGGTTAAGGGCCTTGCTTAGAGGTCCAATAGTGGAACTTGTTTATGCTGGGGCTTGAACTGGCAACCTTGTGATTACTAGTGAAGTACCTTAACCATTGAACTACCACTGCCATATTATTGCATGTGTGCATACCCCCCTGCCCGCCCGCATTTAAAAGCTAAATAGTATAATCTTTAATAAGTATTTTAGGGAATACTGTTTTACTGGATTGATAGTTTCTTCACAAAAAGACACAGTCAGTTCTATGAGTAAGATTTTTGCATGAATCCTTCTCTGATTAAACCAACATCTCCATTTTATCCGCAAGCGTCTGAATTTCTCTGTAACATCACACACATGCTTGGTCAGTAGGTATTAGTCCCTCCCACTACTTAGGTGCACAGTGCCAGCCCGATCGGTCTATAGCTGGACTATGGCGCACCCAAACACATTCCAGTCCATATCTCACACAACATAAAGCATAGAAACAAAGTTCCACTTCCAGTGAATTCCTTGGCTCAAGCCAAACAAAAAAGCCTCAAGGACCACTTAGCTCTGCCCACTTACATTTTTTGTTAATTTGCATAATATACAAAACCTATTTTTGCAAACTAGTCCTAGGTTTTGCACCCGGTCACTGCTGTCTTGGTGTCAAAATACTCAGTAGAGTCCAAACTCAGTAATTATCAAAAACATTTTGACATTTCAAAAATAATATGGCTGCCATATGCAAATGAACCCTTCCGGTTATAAACCCCAGAAAACTATCTCAGCATCCCAACATCAGATCAAGCCGAATCTTTGCATCCTGCATCCTTTCACATTCATATACAAGCATAATTAAGGATAAACTGATGTCAAATTTTGATCAATCAGCTTTCAGAAGGCATTTGACAGGCTTACCATTGACAAATCATGATGAAACTTCATCCTTACATATCAGTTTCATTTATCTGTGATTCTGTAAAGTTTCAAAACATTTGGCCATTTGGTGCTATTCCAGAAAATCTAGTATTTCTCCTACATATTTTCAGATACAGTCCTAAGAAATTTTCATTTGCAAGTGCTTTTCAAAAATGTTTAGTTTTGTCACATTTTTTAATTGTATAAAACTTACACTTTTCAAACTGGTCCTAGAATTTTCATTCACATCAAATTAAGCTCCTCAATCAAATTTCCAGTTCATCAAAACACTTTATTTCATTGTCACCTAACTTCACCCACCTTTTTCATGGCATCTTCTTGAAATAGTGGACAAAGTCAGAATGTCATGTGTTCATGGTGAGTAGTTTCTGCATCCACGTTGCTTCATGTCAGACTTGCGAGACTAGTGCTTGGGCCCGGAATTGCCTTGGAATTGTGGCTATTGTTGTTG